>NC_141694.1:1038546411-1039775578 GCF_964263255.1 Lissotriton vulgaris
CCTCACAGCAGGCTCATAGAATAGCTACAAGTAGGCCACAAAGGTCCTGGAAAAAAAAATTGCACTGCAACAGAAAGCAAATTACTGACAAGGAAGCAGGTGCCAGACCTGGAATTTTAAAACAGTGACACATTAATAAACTAACCCCAAATTCATTCATGTCAGTTGAAGCAGGGCAGGTGTGCTTGCTTTTCCCCCCCATAATCTACAGTGATGATGAACCAGAAGGTGACATTGATGTAACAGAGGGTGGCATGGGTGAAACAGAGGGTGGCAGTAGTGAAACAGAGGGTGCTGGGAACCTGTGATGATGAACCAGACGTAGAAACAACATAGTCGCGACCGTTGCGAGCCGACAAGTAAGTTCGCAATTGCGAACTAGTACCAAACCCTCACGAACTGGCAGAAACCCTTGCGAACACAAAAAAAAAAATCCGCGAATTCGCGAGAATTCGTGGATTTTGCGGATTGCGAGTTCGCAAATTCGCAAAATTCGCGAACGCCAGATTCGCAAAATTCGCCCATGCTTAATGAACACTCACGTGCTGCTGGAGCCTGGACATCACCAACTCCCACTCCCCCATGCAACATGCGGAGCAGGAAGCAAAAGCCAAAAACCTCACACATGGACTCCGGACCAGCAACTGGATCATGTCAAGATCAAGATCCCCAAATGGACACTGAATCTCCAACACAGAGTGGACCCTCAGGCATACAGACATCAGCACCATCAACATCTGGTTTGGTTGCACCCCCAGCTAGTCTTGGTTCAGGATCTTCAAGTTATTCCACTTCTGGACATCCCTCGGATCTGACCCCTGTGACAACCACTGCTCCAACATCTGTACCCACCACTGCACAGGCCCTTGCAACGAAGACAGGTGGAGCTGCAGTAGCGCCACCTGAACTGGCTTGTGCGCAAGTCGGACGTACAGCAACAGGGCATGCAGCAGCTCCCCCAGAGATCGACGGTGTGCTCCTGATGGCCAAAATTGGCAATATTGAGGGCAAAATGGACAATATTGAAAAGGCCCAAAAGGAACTGACTTTGAAGGTTGCGGGCATGCAACTCCAGCTGGCCACCCTGTTATCCATGGTTGCTGACATGAAGGCCATCATTCAACAAATGGACGAGCAGGAATGAACACAGAGTGAACAACGCCATCACTACTGTGGTCATTGTCCATGACATGGAATTTCACGTGTCAAGTTACGGACCTTGTTATTGTTTACATTTTTAATAGTTAAATAGTTTTTAGGATAGTTGTAGTACTTAGGAATAGTGTTAGGATAAGTGTTAAGTTATTAGGAGTGGGTGGGGGGTTGATGTATAGTGTATGTTAAATGTATTTTAAGATGTATAAAAAAAAAATATATATATATATATCATTGTTTAGTTCGGTTAATTAGTATGTGTTTAGATTAAGTGTATGTATGCCTGATGTGTGATTGTTGAATAGGGGGTGGGGGGTCATCTGTGTGTTGTGTAGTATGTGTGAGGTAGGTATAGGAACAGTTAGACAAGATAAGTGTAGATGTTAGTGCCTTAGATTAGCTTAGTGTAGGATTTTAATTCAAATTTTAATAAGTGCAGTGTAGTTTAGCATAGCTTTTTATTTGTGTGAACAATTTTTGTAAATAAAATATGTTTTTCAATTACAATAAGTTGGACTTGTAGGCAAATGAAGTTGTGAAATCAGCTCAGGGTGAGCCTTACACTTGCTGGCCAAGGAATGTCAACAATGATCTCATATCTGAGATTACCGTTACATGTTAGGTATTGTAAGCCAAATGTTCATTTCACTATCACTAATTCATACAGGCCAATACTCACCCTTGAGGGACTTTAGGTATTGCGTCTCAGGTGAGTGTAATATCTTAATAAATATGTTCACATGTCTTCCTCTACTCCACCAGTGGAACTCTGTAAATGTGATGTCATTTAGAATGTTATGACCTGATTCATCACAGTTGGACTTGGGCTGAGCACCTTGCCAGGCGCTCCTGGTGGGGCTTTGTAAGGGCTTTGTACTAGCTAATGGGGCCTATGGACATTGTTCCTCCTACATGTAACTTGTGCTAATAAATCTACTTAAAAGCTACCTTCAGCTCATGTGATCAACAATCATGTGTAAAGATTGTGGGACCTCTTTCATGACGTTTTGCCGTAGTGAAGCACAGCAGGCCTTCCTGTTGCGCTACCCTTTTGCAGGATGAAGGGCAGGACCGTGCCGTATCTGCAAGTTACTGCGCAGTCCTGTTGTTCTCACCAGCACTGTTGCACAATGTCCTGTTCAGCGCTAACGCAGTCACCTTTGCACAATGGGGCAAGTGTGTCTGCCTTGCGGGGAACATCAGACTTGTACAGGAACGGACACCTCTCAGTTAATCAATCATCACAACGGCCTCTTCCTCTTACTATATGTACTGCATTGTGAGAAAAAGGGAAGACAAGGAGAATTCATCATATTTGTCAACATTGAGCCTTCCTCACGCCTGCCCTGGGTCTGTGTAATTTCTGGACAGTGCCTCACATTTCATGTTCCTATTACATCTGGGGCTGTGTCAAAAGCCAATGGATGCTGCTGGGAAGGCACCCAGCAACACCCATTGCACGTGCCTGTAACGCAGATCAATGCGTTCAAGGGTCGAATTTGTTGCATGCATCAAGAAGGGACAAGGGGAACCCATTAAATCGCTCGGGACCATGGGTAGCAAGTATTTATCAAAACAACAAGTGGTCCTGAGCATACGAGAATGAGGAAAACAATTGATATATATAGATCACAATGGAGTTCTATATAGTTCAGGATTCCTTGACCAGCCGGCCAAGGAATATTTATTGGTTCAATAAGTTTATGATCTCAAAAATACAACAAATAACCCAAGAAATAAGGGTTAAATTGGGGCACAGTCCTGTGCCATACAAGGAGGAGAAAGGTAAGAGAGTAAAGGTAAGTGAAGAAAATTATCAGGGAAACAGAGTGAGCTTGCAGGTCACTGATATTAGTTATACATTAGCAGTGTATCCTGGAGTCATTCATACAAACAATAGTATCGAGGAAGTACATGTATGAATTACTCTAAGGTCGACGTTTTGATCCCCAGCTCAGGTATCACGGGATCATCATCAGGACAAGAAAGATAGTTTTGCCTGAACAAAGTTATTTACAACACCTGTTTTTGAGAAGAAGTAGAAGTGAAGAAAACAAAGATATATGCACAGTCATTATTTGTATAGTCAGAGCTCACATTGCAACTACAGACTTTGCATTCGGAAACGCAGTGGTAGGTGTTGCTGTGAGGCGTGAGTATTCCGTGCAAGGCCTCTAAAACTCATGCAATTTGCAATTCCTTATTTTGTGAAAGGTCATCCATATTGGTGTGGAGTATTGGTGGTGGGTACTCAATGGACTTGTGAGTGAAGGTGATTTTGGGAACTATAGGTAAGCCGTGAGAATGGTGAGGCTTGTGGCGGTGAAAAATTGCGGTGTTTTTTGGGGGAATTATGGGGGCTCATGGCGCTTGTTAGCGGGGACCTACCTAGTCGGTGGTTTGAAGTAGGATTAGCTTCAGATGGGAAGGTCCTTTTTGGGTCACCCACGCGATTCGTTCTGTTGGCAATAAATGGTATTAGAAACCGTCCTCACCAGAGGGCGAAAGGGAACATATTGTTGGATGGGCCTATTTACCTTAGTAGGTGAACCGTTCCTTAGGATGCGGTTGGGTTGGGGACTCTGTATGGGCGCTGGGATTGATATATGGGTGAAGCCCAATCTGAAATAAACATTAATATTACTGAATGCACTCTATTTGCGTGAAGGTATGCTTTTTATGTGGCCAGGGTGGGGAGCTGAAAAAATTACCTTTTGGATTGCAAGGTAGTGTAACACCGAAATAACGGGTCTTGCAATTGGTCAGTCAGGGACATCTGATCCTATGCGTTTATCTTGCTATGAAGTAAATAAGGTTTAAATTAATTAAGGTATTCTAGTGAATTCAGGGGATATCGGATATTGTACGGACAAAGTTACCATAGTTTGGTGAGAGGTATTGGTGATTTGCAGAAGTCCGTTTCAGTTACTAAGACTGCAGTATAGTATATCTAGTTGGAGCACAATTCTCTGGCTAGCCTCTGTGAGGAAAAAGGAAAAAAATTAACTCGGGGTGAGGTGAGGTGGTCAGGGGGGCGCCAAGGTTAAGCGCTATATTACCGGATGCCTTCAGGGCAGGATCGCCGTCCTCCAGCGTCTTAGGTTAGCGCAGAGTAAGGAGGTGCGGCCAGACGGATAACTGGTCCGCTGTGGGTCAGATTAACAAGGATAAAAGGGTGTAAGATTTAGGCATTCTCCAGAAGTATTAGCATTCTGCTGAAATTAGACGCAGCGATTCGGCGAGCTTACCGGTGGGAGCAAACAATTCTCCGAAGGCGCCGGTCACTGGAGCTGCTTTCAATGGAACGCTTCCGTGAACTCTGGGTCATCCCTGGTTATTGGTTGGGGCAGAGGTCATGTGATTAGGGAGGGATGTGACTCGCGCGCTGTCATTGGTTTGCCGCGAGTCATGTGACGGGGGGAGCTGGGACCCATATCTGCTTCATTGTCCAAGGCGGGCGGACATTTTGGGCTGGGATAGAGCTCATGTAAAGTTGGGAATTTTGCTAAGTAAGCGAACGGTGTTTAGTCGCATAAATTCGGGGCAATTGAATAAACAAAAGGTGGCGGTGGGGGATGTGAGATTAAAAATAGTTAAAGTGCCATGAAAGTGCTCGAATTGTGAACAACATTATTTGGTTAACATTAATTTCAGGAAAACTTATATTTACATCGAGTTTCAACACTGCATGATTAAAATTCTACTCTGCATAATTTACGCAGCAAATTGTCTTTTCAGAGTGACGGAGGTTCTGGGCCAAAGTCAAGTGGTTGAGGGCGATTAACCAGCTACAGCAGGGTTGTCCAGTCCTCACTTCTGTTTAGCCCTGTGTGGATGGTATCAAATTGAATGATTGTCTTGAGTTCCTCTCGGTTGAGGAGTTGGGCCAGGTTGCCCCCTCTTTGTGGGAGTTTCACTGTTTTCAGCACTGTCCACTTGATATCATCCACAGTGTGTTTCAGTTCTGTGTAATGTTCAACGAGCGGTGCGTTTGGAGTCCCACAGCGTATCCGGCTTCTGTGCTGGCCGATGCGAGTTTTTATTTTCTGAGTTGTTTGGCCGACGTACATTTTCGGACAAGGACACAGGATGGCATAAATGACATTATGGCTATTGCAATTGGTGAAGCTTTTCATTGTCACTGTCACATTGTTATGGCTGAAATTTCGTGCCTCAATAGTGAATTCACACATCGTGCAGCAGCCACACTTAACGTGCCCAAGGATAGGAGGAAGGCCCCAGTTGGTTTCAATTGTGGTGGATGGGGTAGGAGCTGGTAATGCTGCTCTTATTAGATGGTCTCTTAGATTTTTGCTTTTCTTAAAAGCAAATAGCGGCCTCTCTAAATGAATTGGGCCTGCATTTAAAGTGGGCCAATGCTTGAGAATAGACTGCCGGATTTTGTTGGAAACAGGGGAGAAGGTGGTTACACACGCTATCCGTTCAGTTTTGTCCCTTATTTTTGGTGTCAGGAGGGCTTCTCGGGGGCAGTACCAGGCCCTTTTAGTGGCTATTTTGATCAATCTCTTCGGGTAGCCGCGTGCTTTCAATTTGCTCGACAGCACGTCTGCTTCCCTGAAGTAATCTTCTTTAACTGAGCAATTTCTTCTGATTCGCAGAAACTGGGAGTAGGGTAGGGAGTCTTTTAATGCCCTAGGATGGTTGCTGTGGTAGCTCAAAAGTGTGTTTCGTTCCGTGGGTTTTCGGAAGAGACGTGTCAATAATTCATTGTCATGATGAAAAATGGTCAGATCTAGGAAAGCTATCTGGTTTTTATCATGAGTCAGAGTGAAATTCAGGCCGGCACAGTTGTTGTTTAGCCAGTGGTTAAAGGAATGCAGTGAGGGTATGTCATGGTTCCATATGAGGAAGATATTGTCTATATAACGACGCCATAAGCAAATCCCTGTATAGAAGGGATTGCTTTCTGTCAGGATGTTGCCAGTCTCCAAGGCATCCATGAATAGAATTGCCAAGTTGGGGGCATGCAGCATTATCCCATGACTATGTGCCTTGGTGATGGATGATGACTATTAGGCAGGGTTAGGCATCACACAATGTCACAACAAGTGAGGGTCAGATGGCACAAGGGCAGTCATTAATTGGGCTACCTGGTATTGAGACTGTAGCTCAATGTTTGCAGTGTTGTCCCAATGCAGAGGGCCAGTATGACCCACGTCTTTCCTGCAAGTGGAAAAGAAAGCTGGTTCACAGGCTGGCTATGTAGATGCAGGGAAATGTGACCATGGCTAGGTCTGTATTGCAGAGGTATGTCTTGTGGGCCTAGAAGCAGATTCATTGGTAGAGGTTTGCTGGCCCAGGGTTGTGGCTGACTGTGTAGGCGTGTGTGAGCTCCTTGAGTGTCAGTATATCTGTATGGGTGTGGATGCAGTAGAGCTCCTGTATGTGCTGGCGGAGGTGGTATTATCATGGGAGCCACAGGGAACATCTACCTATGGTTGTGTGGACATTCATCATTTTTGTCCTTAGGGAATTTTAGATACTGGTATTGAGGGCTTTCACATTGAACAGGCTGATGATGATGGATGTGTGGCAGATCTAGTCAATGCATTAGTTGGCAATAATTTTGATGCTCTTGCAGAGTTTGCAGAGGGTGAAGAAGTACGGTGAGGATACTGCTATTATCCGTAATGACAGGGTGAGGGATGTGTTCTGTACAATGTATAGTTTGTGTGGCACATTTGAGTGCTGAACTGTTTATCCAGCCCAGGGGACCCCCAGGTATAGTTCCATGTGGTAGTGGTTGTTGTGAGGATGATGACCTGTTTTGACAACAAATGGAGATTTGTCCAGCTCAGGCACATAGTTGTTGGCACATCTTGCATCCATTGTGGTTAGTTGTGTCCTGTGATGTTGGGTACCTTGGTGAGGGAGAGGCAGAGCTGGGTGTATTAGGCGTAGGGTATTATGCAGAGTCCATGTTCACTGATATTCTCAGCAAGTGGGGCCATGTAGACATAGTAGACAAAGGTACTGAGGGACAGTCCCCGAGGAACTCAGCATCAGTACTCTGTGTGTTGTGCTGTGAAATGTATTAGGCTGAATCATCTGCTCCGGTCTACAAGGGAGGAGACAATCCAGTGTGGTGTATTACCTTGCCTCATGCCATAGTGGAGTCTGGCTGCTAGTGTGTTGTGGAACATTGTTTTATTGAAATGATGCGATGTATAGTGTATATGGAGTGGCAGTGTGACCGACTTTGGGGATTTTGTGGATGTTGCTGTCGCGTGTAGGAGGGACCTCTTGATGCCGTTGTTTGTCATGGAGCAGGATTGGGGATGTTGTATGTTCCTATGAACATCACTGGGTGCATGATGACCCTCTGGTTTATGACTTTGACTTCAAATGTGTGTGGAAAGATGTGCCTGTGGGTCTTGACGTCTGTTTGGTCAGTGGGGGTGTAACTGCTAATGTCATTTAGCTCTCACCATTTGCAATTACTGTGGAGGTGCATTTTCCAATGGTGGAGGCCATGTACTGTCACTGTTCGTGTGCAATGGGGGATGCAGCCCTGTGGAAGATGTGCTGTGGGCAGGGGTGTGTGGGTGCTCCTTAAAGTATGTCCATCACGGTGCTTGTGGTGTGAAACATGTAGACATGTGGCCACCAGAGGATGGTGTGTAGTGTGGCTTACTTGGGCTAAGGTGTTATGTGGTATGCCTTGCTTACGTTCATCTAAGTTGACATTCACTTTGCTGATCTAGTGGAAGGAGACTGTACCAAGTGTCTAGAAAATTCCCGTGAAGTAAGTGAGGGCTGAGCTGGGTCATATTGTTTAATTTGGTATGGAGTTGATGCTTGCCATGGATTGGCATGATGTGTAGAGGATTGTGCCCTTGATAATTTTGCATTTGTGTGGATCAGATGAGTTTGACATTTTGCTGTGATGTTATCCCTGTAGGCGGAGTGTAATTCCTGGGGTTTGGTTGACCCTCAAAGCTAAATCCAGCAGCCTGCACATGAGCATTGTTTGTTGTATGTCCGTGGATACACAGGTGACATTGGTGGTGTGTTGTATGTTGTGCTTCAAGGAAGTGTGCAGGTATGTATGTGCATATGTAGTACAACATCTGTAGTTCGTAATGATCTGAGTTTGTGTGGCACATGGTGGATGGAGGGGTATGTATCAGTGCTGAGGCAAGGGGCTCTGTGTTGATCTTGCACCAGTGTCTGCACAGGGACTGTGCCCTTGACACGTGTATGGTGTGTTTTCTGAATGATGAGAGGATGCATTGGGGCTTGGATCAGGGAGGATGTGAGGGATGGCCAAGGAAAATGTAGTTACCTTGGATGACAATGTGTGCCCCGGTGTGTCCCACCTTGTGAGTTATGTTGATGACAACCTGGGTATATCTGATGTCGGGGATGTTGTCTAGGAGTGCGGTGAGGTTGAATTGGCAGAGTTTTTTCAATGAGTCATACTGGTGTCTGAGCTGTACATAGTCCACGTATTGTAGGTTGGTGTGCGGTCTGTGATCTGCATTGTAGTTGGCAAATGTTGTGGCACATCAAGGATGTCTGTATGCAAGGGTACAACATGGAGTTGTCCTGTAGTTGACATTGATACAGGAGTGGACGTTCAGGACTGTGCAATCACTTGATCATAATGGCATTAGTCTGTTGGAGGCAGTTCCTCCAACCCTCCATGGTGTTTGTGGCCGTATTTCTGCATGTTCTTGTACAAGTTGTGGATTGCGTATGCAATGCCAGTTGCAGATGTGACCCAGGCAACATAACTAGTGCCAGAGGCTGTAGTTGGCCTCACACATTTATATGCCATATCTGTTCACAGGACATGTGTGTAGGAGGATGCAGCTCAGGCACCACTGTGCATTGGCATACAGCTGGCTGTTCATAGCTGTAATTGTCTGCAGACGGGGTAAGGTGCTTCAGCAGTGTCAACATGAGACTGTTGCTTGTTATTTGCACGGTGTCCTGAGCTGACAGTTGTATTATCTCACAAGGTTGCATACATGGAGTGCTGCATTTGTAGTGGGGGTGGTTTTAACGACCAGGCTAACTTGAGCTGGTCTTGCGCATGTTGTGTATGTTCACTGATGTGCTTGAACTCTGCACAACAATGGTACCTATATACATAATCCACCATTCAGCTGGGGTCGTGTGTAGGGTGAGCAGCTTGTAGCTGGAGCATGGACGTGTGTGGGTGCTGGATTGACAGGTAACTGCAGTGGCAAGTAAAAGTCAGTGTGAAAACAGAGAAAATACAGGGGATACACAACAGACAGGCCAAATTAGCCCTATCAGGAACAGCAGACACACACACCAAGGGCACAATACAGTGAACAAGGCACAGACAGTCCATGGTGCCACTGGGAAATGGCCTCATTGGCAATCTACATTGTACTAGTGGTACAGATTGTACCACGAGTGTATTGGGGCATTTCAATTGGGGAATGACATTTATTGTGTGTAGTAGCACAATAATCTGTGTGACAGGCCTGTACATAAGTACTTATTGTGGAAGTATGGTAGCTGACTCATTTTCACATAGCGATTTAGTGTATTTTCTAACAGACTCCAAGCTTGAAATCAGTCACGTTCTCAGTTCTCCAAATGAAAGGTGTAACCGTGATCAAGGATCAGTGGTGTGGCGAGGCTTTGCCATTCGCTCAGATTCACATATGTGTTAGGACATCTCAATTCTGACATGTCATGTAAGTCATCTTGCCATGGCTAATTCCGCAGCCAATTTTGTCCGTCAGTGTGTCAACATACATCTGGCACACTGAGCTTCATCAATGACAGCCTTGAATCACTTTTGAAAAGTGAAAATCATGACGCTTCGGTGCCACAAGGCATTAAGGCATGAGGGCCACAGTCTTTGCAGCAGCACTGAAGTGTTTGCAGGACTTCATACATGAGACACCATTTGAGTGTTGAGTGATGTTGTTGCAATCACTGGTGTGATGCATGTCCCTATTCCTATGCTTAAGTTAATAGAATTGTCTGCTACTTATCTTACCTTAGGATGTGCCTTTGATGCCAGCCATGTGCTGATGTTTTCCATTTATACATACATGTGGTATGTCAGATATTTCATCATCACATACATACACCTTGGACTGACCCACATTTATGGTAGCGTGCAAGCAGATCTGATTTTACTAGTCACCCCCTCCTTGTACAAACTTGTAGTGTAAGTCATTCAAACCTATGACATCATTCGTTATGCTGCACATTAGCAATGCTGTAGTACACACGTTACTAGTCACTTTATGAACGTTGCCAGTTGGACATTGCATGTTGTGGTTGCAAATTAATGTAAGTGACACAACTTAGCAAGTAGCAAGGTATGACAGGACTCTAATAATCAAGGGATACATACAGTAGGGTTGAGGCTGCACATGCACAGTTCATACATCAACATGACATTTGTGACATGCCTGAGTGAATAGGTTTTTATTGTGTGATAAGGGAGTGTTATTATCATACGTTCACCTCATGGAGGAAGGCCACAGAAAATTTATTGTACATCCATTGACTAGCAGTAATTTGTTTTTCATCATTACTGGGGTACAATGTCAGTAGTATGAGCACCAGACAGTGTATATTTAGTGTCCTGGTACAATATGTGATGCTAACGCATAGTTTTGCGGAGGACTGGACAATCTTCTGAATCTTCTTCTTCAGATGTGTGTGTTGTCACAGATGATGGTGTAATCAGTGGTGCAGTCGACATAGTGCAGGAGGCATAGACACACCAGGGACTGCAGATGTTGACAGGATTGTACCTGCATCATGTTCCATGCCCATCAGGTAACGCATAAATGCACTGAGCATAACTTGGTGGTTTTCAAGCACAGCTGTAACATCCCGTTGGTAGGCAGCCAAGTTGGTCAGGTATGAATCCTGTTTTGCATTCATTTCTTTAAGGATGTCCTGAATTTCCCTCAGCCTGTTGGCAACTTCAAGGCTGGCACTTGTGTTGGGCATTTGTCTGTGCCTCTGCTGCATGACTTCTGATAAGTCATTCATGGCGTGAAACAAAGTACGTGGTGGTGCATCGTTGCTGCTACCAGTTTCCGCACTGCCACTATTGGATGTTAGGCAACGGAGCACTCCCTCTAGGGTGCCTGCCATGCTCTCTATCCTTTTACGTACCTCCTGTGCCAACTGACCCTGTACATTCACAACACGTTGTTCAAAAGAATTTAGTGTGTTCGGCGAGTGGTGAGGCTGAGATGTTGTGGGAGGTGGCGTAGGAGTGCTTCCATGTTGGGCAAGCGGAGATCCCACTGTGCTTCTTTGCGTTCTTGTGCGGGGAGAGGAAGTTTGTATTGATTCTAACAGGTCCTGGAGGAGGCCTGTGTCCACACTTGGTACACTGTCACCGCCCTCATCATCGGATTCAAACATAGGTTCCTGCTCATGAGTAGGTGTACCATGCCCTGAAATGAAAACAGATGTAGGTTTATGATCATGTCTGACATATGGTCTACAGATGCACAATTTTGAGTCATCTACCCTTTTTGACTTTGATGTGTGTCAACATGTCAAAGTTAAAGCTACACATCATCACTCATGTTAACTAAAATGGCATGATTCATTTGATGGATTCAAAATGTTTTTCCAATCACATGGCACATGGCCAGACAGTGCTTGCACACTTGCAACATTCAACTTGAGTGCATGTCCTGATGTCTGTTTTGTTGGTGTATATTGGGGACACATTCCAGCACAGTAGCAAGTCCAAGTGGCATTTTGCACTCTATATGTGTGCAACAGGTATCAGGCCACAATTACTGAGGATTTGGGACATGAATTTCTTACCATCTCACATCATCCCACCTGTTATAGCCATCACGGCTGTGTTGTTTGTGTGTGACCCGTTTCCTGTGTCTTCATGCTAATGACGTTATATTAGGATAATACAGATTGCTCCTGGTATGTTGCTCAACCTACACCCAGCTCCCCCTGTGTGCCCCTGCTGCCGCTGCTGAGTACACACTGGCAGGTGTGCAGAACCACCATATTAGTGTCCCGTTAGTGGCCTCAGTGCAACTATTTTTCACCCTGTTTGCACACCATTTTGGTTTCAGTGCCACTGTTCCTCCACCCCATGCACACCTGCTGCTCCCGCCCACCAGCTGCTCCTCCCTCCCACATCCCCATATGTGCCAAACTTTGCTTGACTGTGCTACTTGCGCACCAGAGGCACACCTTAAGCAAGCCAGTCTGCAGCCATCTGTGCCTGGACCATGCCCAGCACCAGGACCCCTTGTGGCCACTAACGCCACTACACCAGACTCCAGTACTACGCCTGTACCCTCCATGCACTCAATGCCGGCCAATACAACACTTGCTTCCAGGCCACCACAATAACATACACACGGGACCCTTCTCCTGCCGCACATGCAGCTTCACATGCAACTGAGCCACCAAACCCCCATGGAGTGGACCCAGCCACCTCCGATGCATTATCCACAACACCCACTCCACACGAAAACAGCCCATGTGGCTCTGGGATCTGCTTGACACCTCCGCCCCAGATGTGTGAATATTAAACGTAACCTGGTGGAACTACTCCTCTGCGACCAACATCACCATAGACATCCCAGACAGCTTCAAGTTCAACCGCAGGGATTGTGCTGACTGATTTGGTGGATGAATCACCATCGACCACAAGTCCACCCTCAAGGTCGGCACCCATGCAGACAACACCATCAACACCGCCAACCACCTGCATATAAACATCCACACCGACACCCAACACCACCCTCAGAGGACCCTTGTGTACGGCACACCGACCCTGTGCTCAGTTCTGCTGCTCCATCAATGACCTCGCCAGCACCCACTCACTCGCCTCCACGCACTACATCATCCTGTGGGACCTGACCTTACACCTCAAGGACAACAACGACGACAACTCCACCATACTGATCAACGACCTCACCAGACCCGGCTGCAGACAACATCGGGACCGAACCCACGCTGCCAGCCACAAGCTGGACCCCGTCTTCTCAACAGGCACCCACGTCACCTCCAACCACACTACTGAACTGCACTCGACCGACCACCCCAGCATCAATTTGACCTTCAATTAATCAACCACACACCACCGCAGACAACTGCTGCCTCACCAATGCGGGGTAAAAGTAAACGTAGACCAGCTGGTCACACCCCTCAGCCAGAGACCAAACTACAACCCCACCAACCCCATCGCCAGTGCCCAAAAACTCTGACAGTGTATGTAGGACTCCACCAACACCTTTGCGCCACTCACGTTACCCTCCAACAGCCACGCCTGCAACAGAGCCACCCGGTTCACCAACTACCTCCAGACCTACCAACGCGCATGCCGGAAGATAGAGTGAACATGGCTCCACGGACACACACTGCACAACCACACAGTCCACAAGGACGCCACGTGTATACATCACCACCTCAAGAGATTGGCAAAGAGCTCCTCCTTCCGAGCCTGGCTGGATACCAATGCACATGACAGCAATGAGGTCTTCAGCATTGTTATTGAACAGAGAAACCCATGCGCAAACGTTATCAGTATCCCACCCTCACAAGAAGTGTGCGACTCACTGTCCATCTTCTCACAGCGCACGTTTGGTGACATCGACGACAGCTTCAACACCACAACCATCCCAACTATGCCAGACTCCACCTCCCCGGCGAGGACCACCAGCGCCAACCGCAGCACCTCCTGGTACTACGTCAACAAGGACGCAACACACAAGGTCATGAACTCCATACACTCTGGATCACCAGCAGTACCATCACCACACCACTTATTGTACGAAGCAGAGGAAGCGATCATGCCACAACTACACAAGTTCATCTACATCTTCTTCAATGCAGCAACATTCCATGAAATATGGAAATACGCCACAAGCAATGCCCTCCTCAAGAGGCACAAGGCACACCCCCAGGCCCTCGAGGACTCACGGCCCATCTTCCTGCTCACGTTCCCAACGAAGGTCATCTAGGTAATCATCAACATACAATTGGGCCGCGAGCTGGTAGACCCCAACATGTTTGACCCGTCCCAGTCCGGATTCATACGTACATACAGCAGCAAGACAGTCCACATGTCCGGCACAGACAACATCATGCACCAACTAGCCAGCACCAAGACAGCAGCCCTCTTCCTCCTGGACCGGTCAACCGCCTTTGACACGGTATGCCATCACACTCTGAAGACACACCTCCGAGAATCATGATTCCAATTGAAGGACCTAGACTGGACCACATCCTTACTCTCCGGCAGAACCCAGAGCGTCCAAAGTGTCCAAAACCCATCCATCAAATCGGATGCCATCAACATCCTCTGCAAACAAAACAGGTGATGGACCGAATGTGGATCAACGTCACACATTCATCCCAGTCAAAAGATCTGGGCCCAAATCCATCGTTTTTTTGCACTCCACACCACCCTGGGTTAGACAATGGCGATATGCAAATCAGCTCTGACCCTGTGCCCCATGGGAACAGTCCAGTCTGAACTACAAAAGCCATGTCCTTCCCAGAACGGAATCAAGCATCCGAAGACCGGACCGGTTTCGAGGTAACACCTCTCATCAGCCCGGCTAGCTTGACTCCAGTGGTGTGGAGTGCCTGGGACCCACGTCTGAGCATCCCCAGCGCACTTATGGCGGTATTGCAAACAAAACAGGAGATGGACCGAATGTGGATCAATGTGACACATTCATCCCAGTCAAAAGATCTGGGCCCAAATCCATCTTTTTTTGCACTCCACACCACCCTGGGTTAGACAATGGCGATATGCAAATCAGCTCTGACCCTGTGCCCCATGGGAACAGTCCAGTCCGAACTACAAAAGCCATGTCCTTCCCAGAACGGAATCAAGCATCCGAGGACCGGACCGGTTTCGAGGTAACACCTCTCATCAGCCCGGCTAGCTTGACTCCAGTGGTGTGGAGTGCCTGGGACCCACGTCTGAGCATCCCCAGCGCACTTATGGCGGTATTGCAAACAAAACAGGTGATGGACCGAATGTGGATCAATGTCACACATTCATCCCAGTCAAAAGATCTGGGCCCAAATCCATCGTTTTTTTGCACTCCACACCACCCTGGGTTAGACAATGGCGATATGCAAATCAGCTCTGACCCTGTGCCCCATGGGAACAGTCCAGTCCGAACTACAAAAGCCATGTCCTTCCCAGAACGGAATCAAGCATCCGAGGACCGGACCGGTTTCGAGGTAACACCTCTCATCAGCCCGGCTAGCTTGACTCCAGTGGTGTGGAGTGCCTGGGACCCACGTCTGAGCATCCCCAGCGCACTTATGGCGGTATTGCAAACAAAACAGGTGATGGACCGAATGTGGATCAATGTCAAACATTCATCCCAGTCAAAAGATCTGGGCCCAAATCCATCGTTTTTTTGCACTCCACACCACCCTGGGTTAGACAATGGCGATATGCAAATCAGCTCTGACCCTGTGCCCCGTGGGAACAGTCCAGTCCGAACTACAAAAGCCATGTCCTTCCCAGAACGGAATCAAGCATCCGAGGACCGGACCGGTTCGAGGTAACACCTCTCATCAGCCCGGCTAGCTTGACTCCAGTGGTGTGGAGTGCCTGGGACCCACGTCTGAGCATCCCCAGCGCACTTATGGCGGTATTGCAAACAAAACAGGTGATGGACCGAATGTGGATCAATGTCACACATTCATCCCAGTCAAAAGATCTGGGCCCAAATCCATCGTTTTTTTGCACTCCACACCACCCTTGGTTAGACAATGGCGATATGCCAATCTGCTCTGACCCTGTGCCCCATGGGAACAGTCCAGTCCGAACTACAAAAGCCATGTCCTTCCCAGAACGGAATCAAGCATCCGAGGACCGGACCGGTTTCGAGGTAACACCTCTCATCAGCCCGGCTAGCTTGACTCCAGTGGTGTGGAGTGCCTGGGACCCACGTCTGAGCATCCCCAGCGCACTTATGGCGGTATTGCAAACAAAACAGGTGATGGACCGAATGTGGATCAATGTCACACATTCATCCCAGTCAAAAGATCTGGGCCCAAATCCATCGTTTTTTTGCACTCCACACCACCCTGGGTTAGACAATGGCGATATGCAAATCAGCTCTGACCCTGTGCCCCATGGGAACAGTCCAGTCCGAACTACAAAAGCCATGTCCTTCCCAGAACGGAATCAAGCATCCGAGGACCGGACCGGTTTCGAGGTAACACCTCTCATCAGCCCGGCTAGCTTGACTGCAGTGGTGTGGAGTGCCTGGGACCCACGTCTGAGCATCCCCAGCGCACTTATGGCGGTATTGCAAACAAAACAGGTGATGGACCGAATGTTGATCAATGTCACACATTCATCCCAGTCAAAAGATCTGGGCCCAAATCCATCGTTTTTTTGCACTCTACACCACCCTGGGTTAGACAATGGCGATATGCAAATCAGCTCTGACCCTGTGCCCCATGGGAACAGTCCAGTCCAAACTACAAAAGCCATGTCCTTCCCAGAACGGAATCAAGCATCCGAGGACCGGACCGGTTTCGAGGTAACACCTCTCATCAGCCCGGCTAGCTTGACTCCAGTGGTGTGGAGTGCCTGGGACCCACGTCTGAGCATCCCCAGCGCACTTATGGCGGTATTACAAACAAAACAGGTGATGGACCGAATGTGGATCAATGTCACACATTCATCCCAGTCAAAAGATCTGGGCCCAAATCCATCGTTTTTTGCACTCCACACCACCCTGGGTTAGACAATGGCGATATGCAAATCAGCTCTGACCCTGTGCCCCATGGGAACAGTCCAGTCCGAACTACAAAAGCCATGTCCTTCCCAGAACGGAATCAAGCATCCGAGGACCGGACCGGTTTCGAGGTAACACCACTCATCAGCCCGGCTAGCTTGACTCCAGTGGTGTGGAGTGCCTGGGACCCACGTCTGAGCATTCCCAGCGCACTTATGGCGGTATTGCAAACAAAACAGGTGATGGACCGAATGTGGATCAATGTCACACATTCATCCCAGTCAAAAGATCTGGGCCCAAATCCATCGTTTTTTGCACTCCACACCACCCTGGGTTAGACAATGGCGATATGCAAATCAGCTCTGACCCTGTGCCCCATGGGAACAGTCCAGTCCGAACTACAAAAGCCATGTCCTTCCCAGAACGGAATCAAGCATCCGAGGACTGGACCGGTTTCGAGGTAACACCTCTCATCAGCCCGGCTAGCTTGACTCCAAGCTAGCCGGGCTGATGATAGGGCTGATGAGAGGTGTTACCTCGAAACCGGTCAGGTCCTCGGATGCTTGATTCCGTTCTGGGAAGGACATGGCTTTTGTAGTACGGACTGGACTGTACCCATGGGGCACAGGGTCAGAGCTGATTTGCATATCGCCATTGTCTAACCCAGGGTGGTGTGGAGTGCAAAAAAACGATGGATTTGGGCCCAGATCTTCGGACTGGGATGAATGTGTGACATTGATCCACATTCGGTCCATCACCTGTTTTGTTTGCAAACTCCACCCTAAGTGCGCTGGGGATGCTCAGACGTGGGTCCCAGGCACTCCACTCCACTGGAGTCAAGCTAGCCGGGCTGATGAGAGGTGTTACCTCGAAACCGGTCCGGTCCTCGGATGCTTGATTCCGTTCTGGGAAGGACATGGCTTTTGTAGTTCGGACTGGACTGTTCCCATGGGGCACAGGGTCAGAGCTGATTTGTATATCGCCATTGTCTAACCCAGGGTGGTGTGGAGTGCAAAAAAACGATGGATTTGGTCCCAGATCTTCGGACTGGGATGAATGTGTGACATTGATCCACATTCGGTCCATCACCTGTTTTGTTTGTTTATCAACATCCTCTGCGGCCTACCCCAGGGGTCATCCCTCAGCCCAACACTGTTCAACATGTACATGTCCCCCTCGCACACGTGGGCCGCCATCACAACCTCTACATCATCTCCTACACCAACAACACCCAGCTCATCCTCTCCATCACCAGGGACCCACACACACCCTGAACAAACCTCCACGAGGGAATGAAGTCCCTCACCAACTAGATGAGGAGCAGCAGTCTGAAACTCTACTTGGCCATGACACAGGTCCTCATCCTCGGCCCACACCCTGAGCCTGGGACGACTCCTGGTGGGCAACCACACTGGGAACAGCAACAACACCCACTGACCATGCACGCAACTTACAATGTAAATGTAAATGTAAATGTAAATGTAAGGTGTTTTGTAGCGCGCTCAATTACTACCGGAGTATCCTGGCGCGAATGACCGCTGGGGAACCCGTCCTGGCTTTCCCTGTGAGATGGTCCCATGCTGGGTATCTCCAAGGTGAAGCCAGGCATCCCCGGCGTCTGTGGGGGGCCGTTGTAGCGATGAGGCAAGCTTAATGCCCAGAGTTACCGAGTGTGATCACTGCCCAAAGTGGGCACCGAGGCGAGAATTATCAGTCCGCTGACCCTGGTCCTCGACCCTGCCGCGTCGGGAATCGAACCCTGGTCCCGGGCCGTTCTCAGCCTCCGGGTCTGCCGCCTCTAACCAGTGAGCCACACCTCGCCACAATACATCCAGTACTCCTCCCTCTCCATGTCTGAGCAGGTCGACGCCATCTCCTCCTCCTGCTACAACTGCCTCCGCATGCTATGCAGGATCTACAAGTGGATCCCCACCCCAGACAAAAATAACTGTGACACAGGCCCTGAGCACCAGCAGACTGGACTACCGCAACGCACTGTATGCAGGATTCCCAGACAAACACCTACAACTACTGCAACGCATCCAATACACTTACGGCTCATTGATTGTAAACGTCCCCCACCGCAGCAATATCATCCCCCAAATGTGAGACCTATACTGGTTCCCCATCAGCAAGTGGATCAGCTTCAAGCTCCAGACCCAGACACACAATGCACTCTAGTAGGCTGGACCAGCCTACCTGTACAACAGACTCAGCTTCTACACCCCCACACGCCAGGTCCGCTCCACCAGCCTCCCCCTCACCACTGTCCACCGCATCCTATGACCAACCTCCAGCAGCAGATTCTTGTCCTACCCCGCCGCCAAGACCTTGCACACCCTCCCGGCCCACCTACGGCAGACCCAGGACCTACTCGCATTCAGAAGACTCATCAAGACCTGTCTCTTTGAGCGGTAGCGGCAGCCCCTTCCCATCAGAGTGGGAGATCCAACAGGTGTTTTTACATGCTGAAGGAGTTGTTCCAAGGACACGGACTTCTGTATTCTCTGATTTTGTTTTCATGCAGCTGTGGTTCATGCAGACTGCAACGTAATGCATTCCTCAATGTATTTCAAGTTTTTGGTTGGTGTAGTCTTAGGTGTGAGAGAGTATGAGCTGTCTGTCATCAGCAATGGATTCAATGTTGAGGCTGTGTTTGGTTTCAAATGGCGCTGAGGCAGCACTGTTGATGTTGACAAGGGTCAGACACATAGATGGTCCCTCTTGCATTCAGCATTGGAATTATGTGATTTTAAAGACGAAGGTTGTCAGTCTGATCCTTGGACCTCTTGCTGGGATGAGTGACCCAGTTAAGCGTTGTTCCTTGGAATCCTGCTTCATGTAGTGTAGCAAATCTGTGTGGTGTTAGTCTGTGTCGGAGCACACTCACGGCTCTTGGTCCCGGAGGGTGCAGATGTCACCTGTGGCTGTGAATAGGGTGATCTTGGTGCTGTTGTTGATGTGATGAGGACAGGGCTGTAGTGATCCCACAGGTGGCTGTATCTCATGTTGGAGGGGGTGCATTGAGCTGTGACTGGTGTCCCGGGGGGTACGGTAGTATGGCTGTTGTGTTGGGAGAGGTTTGCGTGGTGCTGCCTGTGGCATCTCATGTGTACAGCAAAGTTGTTGTAGTGACATTTTTTACTTTATGGTGAACTTTGTTGGACACTTATCACAGGGCTGTAGTGCCTGGGTGATGTCTGTAGCTTTGCAGCATAGGTTGTTTTATTCACGCAGGACCTTGACGAGTTTGCAGGACTTTCCATTATCTTAGACTATTTTATTGTGGTAGTCCCTAATTGTGTCAATGTATGTGTTTTACATTTCAGGTGTCTTGATGTTTATACAGATCTTACCAAGGTATCTGCTGGTGCCTCTTGCTTCTTAGAGATCAGTGCTCTACCATGCCGTGTCCCTGTAGTGCTGTTTGTTAGGCTTGCAGAGGGTGGAGGTCTGGTATGCGCAGTTGTGTATCCAGGTATGACTTTCACTTGCAGAAACGCTGGCATTGGCTGTGTTTGAGACCAGGGTGGTGGTTGAGCTTTGTCAGCAGTGTAGGCATGTGAAATGTCTGCTGGTCATGTTTGCAAAGACCTGTTGTCATTCTCCAATTTTTTCCATGTATGAGTGCATGGAGGCTGGCTGAGCTGCATCAGTGAGTGACTGTATATCAGTTGCTGCTGGAAATTATTGCATTTGGGACACAGATGTGTGCATTCAGACTTGCCATAGGCGTGCCTTCAGCACACCATGTACATGCGTCTGCTGTGCACTTGCACAGCGGCTGAGATTGAGTAGGGTAATTGTGAGGTAACATATTCAGTGATGACGGAACACATGAAGACAGGGGTGGGGGCCTTAGTGGTAGTTCATAGACCATATGTGGAGTCTGGGCTCAGATGAGAGCACTGAACTGACTCATTATGGAGACACAAGGGATGAGTGACTGATGTGATCATGCTATGTGTCATCATGGCATGGGAGGGTGGGTAGGGGACATCTAAGATGAGGTGGGTCATGTGCATATTGGCAAGATGACTCAGGTGCCACCCATGATGACCAGAGCAGTAATACCCACTTCCATGTTTGGTATGCAGGCTGCATTTCAGCCTCCATGGCAAACATGGCCGACACTCCAGCATGTGGCTGCATGACTTATTCCATTTCCTATTACCAGTCACACCAGCACTTCACAGCGTTGTGATTGACTCTGAGTAGTGAGCCTGGCTGCCTACTTCCTTTTACGTGAAACAAAGGCAGGGTTGCATAGGCTCCAGGGAAATGGGACACAGCTTTGAGGTCAGACTTCCCTCAATATGTGCCTGATTCACAGAACGAACTTAAGACTCAATCCTAAACTTACTACTATTTTGGTGTTGACAGAATGCACTTACTACTTTTGGCATTCACAGAATGAACTTAGTACTTTTGGTATTCACAGAAGTTAGGATTTTGTCTTAAGTCTGTTTTAAGCCTGTCTTCAGAGAAACTTAAGACAAAATCCTAACTTCTGTGAATACCAAAAGTAGTAAGTTCATTCTGTGAATTCAAAAATGAGTAAGTGCATTCTGTGAATACCAATATAGTAGTAAGTTTTGGATTGAGTCTTAAGTTCATTCTGTGAATCGGCCACTATATGTTTTGCAGCACCCACTCACACACACATCCCTGCATCCATAAGACATTCATTGTTCTTTCCTGCATTTGTTAACTCACAGCTGCCCCCCCCCCCAATTGCCAATGTTTGCCACTGTGCCCCCATGCAGAGCAGGTGTACCACTCTTGTGCCAAAAGGCACATACATATTACCAAAACATGCCATGTCATCACATTCCATTGAATTAATTGTTAATACTAGGCATGTTGCAACTGTAGAGTAGGTGTTGCACAGCGGAGACTTTAATTACACTGTTCAAAGTTCAGTGAGTATATGGACAAACTATCCTTGTCACCACACACCCAGACCTGAAGCATTAAATTCCTTTATGAACAACCACGACACACACAATATAGTCAGATTAGTGAGTAATGCACACACCATTTTTCATTGCCAAAACAAATATACACAGCATTTGTTAATATCCTCAACATTTCACCCCGTATTTTTCATGATGTACATCTATACAAATAATAGTTCAGCCATATGTCACCCCATGACACAACCAAATGTTATTATTTGACACATAAATGCACAACATTTTAGATATTTTTCAGATTTGTCACAATTTATTTGTTTTTCATACTGACACACATTACCACATGAAGTACTTACATCACAACATAATTGTGGTCACAATGAGGTATTTTGAGATGATATTTTGGTACACATGCATTGCATTGTTGACATTGTGCAGCATACGTTGTAATGGTCATCGCAAAAGACTACGGCAACCATAGTCTACGCTGTTTGCATTTGACTGGCTCAGGTCCACTCTGTGAACCAAGGTTTATTCCTCTTGGACACTGCAACAATACAATGTCAGCAACCTCCTCACCTTCAACCCTGTACGCCACCTCACCTGCCAGGACGTAACTCTGCTACAGACATCACCATCACTGTCACTGACAACTTCTGAGTCACCTGCATGTGGCAGCATGACAATCATGGAAAAGGCATTGTTAACCCATACACTGGTACACTCAGAATGAGAAGGCACTCCAATGTGCCATGGTTGACCATGTACTACGACAACTACATAATCGTGACCAGGCCCATGGCCATACTCAGCAGCACACTCATGTGCAGGACACACAGGCCATGTGCCCCATTCTCCAACACCATTGTTGACCTCATTGCACCCCAGTGTGTGACATCCACAGACAGCATCGCTCTCGATGACCTGCAGTTCCACCTCAGCAGGTTAAGTTACCTGACCAACAACACCTCCAGGGTAACTTCACTGACATCAGACACAAGCATCAAGGGACCTCAACATACCACTGAACAGGACACGGTTAAGTACCTGTACTACGGCTGCAGGTACTTCTGATTCAGGTCTGACATCATACTCTCCTGGCACTACCATCATTGAATGCATGACATATGTGACTTGACCAGCAATCACCACGCCATCCTTGCACCCTCTTGCAGCTCGAGCAAGGGCAGTGCATGACATCTCATCCACTCCTTGTGCAAAGACAGTCCACCAATGCTTAAATACTTGTGACACTACAGCACACAAATAGCACTGTTAGGATCTCTAGTGACACCATCATTTCTGCACCCCTCATGAATGTACTTGCATCCCTACTTTCCCCCTGCCTCATGGCAGCCATGTATGTGGGCAGTGCCATTGGCATCGTCTGCCACTTTGCATTGGTGGAGTTGCGGCATGGTTGTGCATACACTGACATTATGATTTGTAATGGATCAGTCATTGCTTGAATCATGAAGCAATGTCCAGTGGGTACTGTACATCCATGCTATTGCAAGGAGGGACATGGTGAGAAGTGTTGCCTCACTGTCTTCTTGCAGCAACAATTTTCATGGTTGTGCCATAGGAATGCACACAATATTGTTGTTGTTGCACATTTGTAGAGTGTATCTTTGTCAGAGAGCAACCCTGTAACCTTGTTTGCAGCGCTGTCCAGTACCAGTCCCATGCATATATGTTGTGCCACGAATTGTCACCTTCCTTAGGGACATGTATGTTGTGGCTTTACATTCCGGGAGCTATTGTGCATTTGCATGAGTTTGCTTGTTTCTCTCATGTCTGTGACAGCCTTGCTAATCTTGCAAGGTGCAGTTAGTCAACTTGTTAGCATTATTTGGATACGTAACGCATGCTTTGCATGTCATTGCCATAGTTTTGTTGGGACATGCAATGCCATTGACATAGAAGTTGCTATCACTCCTGAGCATTTGCTCTCCTCTGTATGCTACAGCTTGCTAATGTGATTAAACATTCTTGGCACTTAAGCTACACAAACAGTGCTGCAGACTGGCTGATGATCCATTTGTATAATTAACTATGGTGCATATTTGCTGGATGTTTAGCAGCTGGACTGCGCCCCTTGCAATATAGGTGTGCTGCAGTGCATGCATAGGTACAGACCATGAATGGAGGCCTTCGGTGAGATGGTGCGCATTCCTGCAAACTATTGATGTTGGATGTTCTGCAAGAACACCATTGGTACACTTATGTTTGTCCCATGGTCGTAACAACATAGATGTGCTGTATTCACTGTATGTCACTACATGTTGTTATTCATGTTATATACATCATTCATCCAGACGTAGCTGGTCAGTGCTTAAGTCATGCATTCATGTGAGGAGCATCATTCAAGTACAGCAAACCTTGGTGCAGGCCTCTCCCGGTGGCACTGCCTCACCCCTATACCTACCATGATGCAGGTGTGAGGTACTGACACAATTGCCAGATGCTAATGTATTTCCAAAATTTGGATGGATTGCACAGCACCACTACTGATATTTTTGTTTGGATGTGCAGACCCACCATGCATACATTATGCATGATGCTTGTGTAATGTGGCACAGGGCATCGCATGCTGAGTAACATTCCTGAGTACTTTCCCTTACATATGCAGATGATGTGGCTGAAACCATCATGCACAAAGTAGTACAATGACACATTTTGGGCCTGCATGGGGTAACTATCAGTAGGGTCTCTTTATTGGTGTCACCTGTCCTTCACAACGACATAGGTGCACAATGCTTGGCATGCGCCGACCCAGGAAAACTTGCACCATGTTGCAGGGGGTCCAGCGGTGCAGGGGATCAATTTTTTTCCGCTTTCTATGTGTCCACTTGAATGCAACAGCTATATGTTGGGTATATCAGAGAGGGAACAGTTTGTATTTATTCAGGTTGTGCATGCCTTACACAGACCCTGAGGATGCATATCTTTGTGGCGCAGCGTAATAGTTACAGTTTGACTTTGCTATTGGACATTGTCAATTGGACATGGATGTTTCTGGGTACAACCACAGCAACAGCCCTGGAATTGCGCTTTCTCACACTTTAATGTGGGAATGATGCAATGACATATGTTGTACTATGTTACATGGCTGTCTGTGGCCTATTATTGTGGGTGGGGCACATTGTGCCACCACTACATGATCAAAATAACATCCTGCCAGCACAGTGGTGGCAGTCCAGGTTATACAAGTGTTAAACTCGGTCTGTTGCAGGATGTTGTGTGATTGGTATTTCATTGAATTGAATTGAATTGAATTGAAACTGCACTTGTATAGCGCTATCTACCTGGAGGCCTCGTAGCGCTTATGACTGGAAACTTACTTAGCGCGGGCTCAGGGCAGATCAGCAGGATTTTGTAAACAGGTGAGTTTTCAGGGCTTTTCTGAAGGAAAGATGATTGCTAATTCCTCTGAGGGATAAAGGAAGGGTGTTCCAGAACTTAGCCGCGGTGTGTGAAAAGGAGTGGCCTCCCCAGCGGGCTTTCCTGACTCTGATGGTGGAGGCCAGCTGGAGGGTACAGGATCGGAGGGAGCGTGTCGGAACATAGGGAGTGACCAAGGGCTGTAAGATTGCAGGGCCAAGGTGGTGGAAGGCTTTGTGTAGAGTACACATGGCCTTGAATTGTACTCTGGCCGCTATGGGGAGCCAGTGAAGTTCCCTTAGGGCATTCCTTGCTGACTGCCAGCGAGGGAGGTTGTAGAGTAAACGAGCCGCACTGTTTTGGGTGACTTGGAGCTTCTGGGTGACAAAGGAGGGGGCTCCCATATAGAGGACGTTTCCGTAGTCCAGGCGAGATAGTATAAGAGCCTGGACCAGGATCCTCCTTGCCTGAAATGGAAGCAGAGGGAGCACCTTCCGCAGCATCCTCATCAATCCAAAACAGGTAGCTGCGGTCTTTGTGGCTTGGGCTGAGAAGTTCAAGGCTGTGTCGAACCAAATCCCCAGGCTTTTTATTTGGGACTTGGGAACGGGGGGCGAGCCCAAACATGGTGGCCAGATGGATGCAAAGACAGAGGGAGAGGGGTTACCCAGTAAGATGACATCTGTCTTCTCCCCGTTGAGTTTTATACGGGAAGATTGCATCCATCTGGCGACAGCCTCTAGACAGGGGCCTAGGGTGTTGGACGATACCTCTGAGTGGTCTAAGGAGACCACCAGTTGGGTATCGTCCGCGTAGGTGACAATACGCACACCGAAGGGATGGACAATCCTGTCTAGGGGTTCCATGTAGGCATTAAACAGGGTGGGGCTCAGGGAAGAGCCCTGAGGAACCCCACACCTGAGTGGATGTTTAGGCGACACTGCCTCGCCCTCAAAGACCTGGAAAAAGCGGTCAGCCAGGAAGGATGTCAGCCAATCCAGAGCTGGGCCCGACACGCCCATGTCCGCCAGTCGTTGTAAAAGCGTGACATGGTTGACCGTGTCGAACGCGGCGCTGAGGTCTAATAGAATGATGGCGACTTTGCCACCCTGGTCTAACACTGCTCTTGCTTCCTCTGTTACCGCTAGGAGGGCGGTTTCGGTCCCATGTAAGGGACGAAACCCTGTCTGAGAGGCACGTAGAAGGCTATTTGACTCCAAATAGTTCATCAAGATGTTATTTACATGCCTCTCAAGCAGTTTGCTCAGCCAAGGGAGTAGGGAAATAGGACGGTAATTCGCCAAGTTGGATTGGTCAAGATTGGGCTTCTTCAACAAGGCCCTCACCATTGCGCACTTCCAGGAAGGAGGTACGGATTTTGAGGAGATGGAAGTGTTGAGAACGTCCAATATGACCGGGCGAATTATGTCCATAGCCTTAAAGAGGGTCTGAGGAGGTGCTGGATCGTTAGGGGAGCCTGAGGTGACTTTGGGAATGAGTTTGTCTAGGGCCGGAATGTCTAAGAGAGGGATAGTGTCAAGCCTACACGAGACAGGGGCATCAGAGGTGGAGGAAACGGGGGGTTCCAAGTCGTTGTTATCATCCCCAAAAGAGGAGTATATAGTCTGGATTTTTTCGGAGAAAAATACAGCCAGTTCATTGCAGCGGTTTTGGGCACCATCAGCAGAGGGGCATTCCGCAGGGGGTGAGATGAGTGATTTAACGATTTTAAAAAATTTCCCTTGGGGCGTTAGCGGCTGCATTGATTTTGCTACCGTAGAAAGAGGCTTGTGCCGTCTTTATCTCCTGTTTGTAGAGCCTGATGGCAGCTCTATATTCATCCTTCCTAGGTTTGGAGTAGTCCTGTCTCCAGGCTCTTTCATATTTACGACAGGCTAATTTCATGGTCTTGAGAGTGGGAGTAAACCATGGGGCAGCTCTAGGTCTTTTCATAAGGTTACTAGCCTGTACAGGGAGGACCACATCAAGTGTGGAGGAGATCCAATCATCAAAATTGTTGGCTGCTGTATTGGAGTTCAGTGCCTTCCTGGGTATGTCTTTGGCCAGGGCAGCTTCCCAAGCGGGGAGGGGAAGTGAGGACCATTTCCTACCTCGATGTTTAACGAGGCCGCAAGTGGAGGGAGAGAGATTGGTACGCCAGGTGAAGGGTATCAAGAAATGATCCGTCCAGGGTAATGGGATAGGGGGTTCAACCATGAGATCATCAATATTGCTGTAAATATGGTCCAGCAAGTGACCTCTATTGTGAGTTGCATGAAACCCCTTTTGATGTAAATCCAGCGCTTGAAGATTGGAACAGAGGGTATTGGCTGCCGTATTGTGGGGATCATCTAGGTGCAAGTTGAGATCTCCCAACAAAGTGAAGTTGGGTGAGGATAACACAATACTTGCAGCAAGATCCGTGATTTTAATAATGAAATTGTTAAGAACGCCAGGAGGACGGTAGGCTAGGATGCCAGAAAAGGTGGTAGTGGGGGAGAATTCAAGTGAAAAGTGTAAACTTTGGCAGGTTGGCGAGGTGGTGGGGGTGACTCGGCATTTGTAGCTGTCACGAAAGACAATGGCCACTCCTCCACCTCTCCCAGTCTGGCGATCTAATCTCTTTAACGTAAATCCTTGAGGAATGGCCCCGACAATAGCTGGATCATTGTCTATATGGAGCCACGTTTCCGTTAGGAAAAGTGCGTGAGGATTAAGGTCTTCAATCAGGGAGTGTAGCTCGGTATGATGTTTACAGACGGACCTACAATTCAGGAGAAACATTCTCCATTCCTGTGAGGGAGGTAACGGGCAGGTGGGAGGGAGAGATGGACGCCAGTTACAGCTTTTGCAAACATAATCAGTATGGGAAGGAAAGAAAGTGTGATCACATGTCAAACTAATGGAAGGACGAAGAGCAAGAAGCGAAGTTGAAGCATAAGACAGCGGAGGGCCTACCATGATGAGCGAACCTAGGCACCAGTCAGCAGGAAGCGTCTGGACGCGGACTGGTGCAGACTGGCTTCTCTTCGGCGCGTCTACGGCGCTACCGCTGCGCGTCACCGCTGCGCGGCGAAAAGGGGACTATGAAGGTTAGGCAAAGGGGTAGACTAGCGCGTCACCCCTCTTAAGATGGCCGCCTATGCTGGAGCAACCAGGAAGTGGTGCCGCTTGCCTCCCTCCACAACAAACAGCACAGGTTGCTGCGGTGGACCGGAGAGTAAGCGCGCAGAATACAAGTGAGAAAACACAAGTTTTAAAAATTAGCAGTAAAAGCACAATAAACACTTGTAGCAGTCTAGCTCGCTGCCAAGCCCTAGCGCAACGAAGTTTGCGAGTCAACTACGAGCGCGAACAACTCTAACCCTTATCACCTTGGCTGCTAGGCGTTTTCCCGTCCTGTGCTGTGATTTTATGACTCCCATTGTTTCATGACGAGCTCAGCTCGTCATCAGCACAGCTCACCCGTGCATCATGACGAGCTGAGCTCGTCATGAGCATCAAAAGGGTTAAGTAGTCAGGGCAAAGGGTAGACTAGCGCGTCAACCCTCTTAAGATGGCCGCCTATGCTGGAGCAACCAGGAAGTGGTGCCGCTTGCCTCCCTCCACAACAAACAGCACAGGTTGCTGCGGTGGACCGGGGAGTAAGCGAGCAGAATACAAGTGAGAAAACACAAGTTTTAAAAATTAGCAGTAAAAGCACAATAAACACTTGTAGCAGTCTAGCTCGCTGCCAAGCGCTAGCGCAACGAAGTTTGCGAGTCAACTACGAGCGCGAACAACTCTAACCCTTAAGTAGTCAGGGCAAAGGGTAGACTAGCGCGTCAACCCTCTTAAGATGGCCGCCTATACTGGAGCAACCAGGAAGTGGTGCCGCTTGCCTCCCTCCACAACAAACAGCACAGGTTGCTGCGGTGGACCGGGGAGTAAGCGAGCAGAATACAAGTGAGAAAACACAAGTTTTAAAAATTAGCAGTAAAAGCACAATAAACACTTGTAGCAGTCTAGCTCGCTGCCAAGCGCTAGCGCAACAAAGTTTGCGAGTCAACTACGAGCGCGAACAACTCTAACCCTTAAGTAGTCAGGGCAAAGGGTAGACTAGCGCGTCAACCCTCTTAAGATGGCCGCCTATGCTGGAGCAACCAGGAAGTGGTGCCGCTTGCCTCCCTCCACAACAAACAGCACAGGTTGCTGCGGTGGACCGGGGAGTAAGCGAGCAGAATACAAGTGAGAAAACACAAGTTTTAAAAATTAGCAGTAAAAGCACAATAAACACTTGTAGCAGTCTAGCTCGCTGCCAAGCGCTAGTGCAACGAAGTTTGCGAGTCAATGAGGGTAGTTGTAAATTTGCACCTGCGTGTGGCACTTGTCAGGTGTAGCAGTGGGCTGGGACTTAACTTTGGAAATATGTTATTACTTTGACAGGGGTAGGTGTTTAACAAATGTGACATGTGCATGTCCCTGGTACAATACTTTTTGAAGACCCTTCACAGTTCATGACATTGCATGACTTCTCTTTCCACAACACGTCAGTAATTGAGCCAGCGACCTTAGTTTATGCACTGCACAACATTACCTTCTTTGCACATTTCTCCTTGTAGGGACTTACCTTGTGTGTCTTGCGGTTCCTCATGCTCTGCACTGTCCTGTCCTGGAATTCCAACCACCAACTCGTCTGGGATGACCGCCGCAACCCGCTCCTCAAGGTCATCCAGCTCTTCCTGTTGTGATGGGCTGCCTCCTCCTGTCAACGTTCCTTCTTTGCGTTTTTTTGTCATTTTTTCTTTTGTCCTGCGCTTTATGTCATTCCAGCGTTTCTTAAGGTCAATGACTGTCCTCTTAGATTGGGCCACACAGTTGACCTTTGTCAATATGGACTGCCAAATGGCCTCTTTTTTGGATAATGGCAACTTGGAACTTGCAAAAAGCTGGTGCTGGTGGTCTGTCACCTCATTTATGAGTATGTCGTTCTCCTCAGCAGTGAAATTTATGTTCCTTTTCCTCTTTCCATGTGTTTCTCCCTGTGTTTCAGGCTGGGCATCCTGGCTGCCATGTGGAAGGTTCCCTTGACAATTGCTGTGTCCTTCACGCTCCATGGTAGCAATTTTTTTTAATTTGCAGCAGAATTAGGAGATGGATGCGTGTATTTTTGGCGTTTTCCGGATTCTGACGCAACGTGAAAGTGGCGCAGCGATGCGTACACTTGCGTCAGTACCGCGATTGTGACTTACGGCACTTTTCCAGCACTTGCGTGACTTTCCGGTGCGTCAGGACGGCAGCGTCTGCGTCACTTTTTTCCGACTTTCGGCATCACTTGCGACATGATGCGCCATTGCATTAATCTGACGCATCCGCGTCGCAAAATTCTGATGCAGCGCGTCGTACCGAATTGTGACGCATCCCTGCGCCTGCGCAAGGATGCGTCACTTTTCATAAATGAGGGCCACTGTGTCCTAGTTTCAAGTGGCTAAGTTCTAGTCCAGTCGGAAGTCTCCTAAACCTTTAACTTTCTGATTTTTACGCACCATTGACTTGTATGGTAAACGCGGTTGCCTATAGACACTGCACCCGCATCCTGTGGGCCTCCTATGTCCTAACCTTCGTTAGTCCAGTGTAGGCCCAGCGATTGCCAAGGCCCTAGGCCTTACCATTGTTTTTGACGTGGTACTTATACCACTTTTTTAATATAGAGTTTGAGTGGCCACCCGGCCTATCCATAATTGTGCAGCTTATTGTATGTTATACTGAGTTCTTTGTTTAACGATGGATTTAGGCCCAGATCTCTGTACTGGGGTGAATGTATGACATCGTTCTGCATTCTGTCCATCAACTGTGGTTTTTGCATTTGTCACCCGGAGTGGGATGGGTATGCTAAGACGTGAGTCCCATGCACTCCACACCACTGGATTCAAGCAAGCCGGGCTGAAGACGGCTGGAATGCCAGAAACCGGTCCTCGGAAGCTTGTTTCCAGTCCAGGGAAGGCATGGCTTAGCAGTTCGGGCTGGACTGTTCCCATGAGGCAAAGGGTCAGACAGATTTGCATGTGGCCATGTCTGAACTGGGGTGGTGTGGAGTGCAAAAAAACGATGGATTTAGGCCCAGATCTCTGTACTGAGGTGAATGTATGACATTGTTCTGCATTCTGTCCATCAACTGTGGTTTTTGCATTTTTCACCCCGAGTGGGATGGGTATGCTCGACGTGAGTCCAATGCAGTCCACACCACTGGATTCAAGCAAGCCGAGCTGAAGACAGCTGGAATGCCAGAAACTGGTCCTCAGAAGCTTGTTTCCGGTCCACGGAAGGCATGGCTGGCAGTTTGGGCTGGACTGTTCCCATGAGGCACAGGGTCAGACTGATTAGCATATGGCAATGTCTGAACTGGTGTGGTGTGGAGTGCAAAAAAACAACGGATTTAGGCCCAGATCTCTGTACTGGGGTGAATGTATAACAATGTTCTGCATTCTGTCCATCAACTGTTTTTTGCATTTGTCACCCAGAGTGGGATGGGTATGGTCAGACTGATTTGCATATAGCCATGTCTGAACTGGGGTGGCAGAGTGGGCTAAAGAACGGTGATGGATTGAACCCAGATCTTTTGACTCGGTGTGAGTGTTGGATTGGCTCAGATGTTCCGTCCATTACCACCCCCTTTTGTACTGCTTTTGGCCACCATAAGTGTGGCAGGGTATGCTCAGACTTGAGTCCCTTGCTCACTTTGCCACTGGATTCAAGCAAGCCGGGCTGAAGACGGCTGGAATGCCAGAAACAGGTCCTCGGAAGCTTGTTTCCGGTCCAGGGAAGGCATGGCTTGGCAGTTCGGGCTGGACTGTTCCCATGAGGCACAGGGTCAGACTGATTTGAATATAGCGATGTCTGAACTGGGGTGGCATAGTGGGCTAAAGAACAGTGATGGATTAAACCCAGATCTTTTGACTGGGTGTGAGTGTTTGATTGGTTCAGATGCTCCGTCCATTACCACCCCCTTTTGTACCGCTTTTGGCCGCCATAAGTGTGGCAGGGTATGCTCAGACGTGAGTCCCTTGCTCACTTTGCCACTGGATTCAAGCAAGACGGGCTGAAGACGGCTGGAATGCCAGAAACAGGTCCTCGGAAGCTTTTTTCCAGTCAAGGGAAGGCATGGCTTGGCAGTTCGGGCTGGACTGTTCCCATGAGGCACAGGGTCAGACTGATTTGCATATAGCCATGTTTGAACTGGGGTGGCAGAGTGGGCTAAAGAACGGTGATGGATTAAACCCAGATCTTTTGACTGGGTGTGAGTGTTTGATTGGTTCAGATGCTCCGTCCATTACCACCCCCTTTTGTACCGCTTTTGGCCACCATAAGTGTGGCAGGGTATGCTCAGACGTGAGTCCCTTTCTCCCTTTGCCACTGGATTCAAGCAAGCCGGACTGAAGACGGCTGGAATGCAAGAAACAGGCCCTGGGAAGCTTGTTTCCGGTCCAGGGAAGGCATGGCTTGGCAGTTCGGGCTGGACTGTTCCCATGAGGCACAGGGTCAGACTGATTTGCATATAGCCATGTCTGAACTGGGGTGGCAGAGTCGGCTAAAGAACAGTGATGGATTAAACCCAGATCTTTTCACTGGGTGTGAGTGTTTGATTGGTTCAGATGCTCCGTCCATTACCACCCCCTTTTGTACTGCTTTTGGCCGCCATAAGTGTGGCAGGGTATGCTCAGACATGAGACCCTTGCTCACTTTGCCACTGGATTCAAGCAAGCCGGGCTGAAGACGGCTGGAATGCCAGAAACAGGTCCTCGGAAGGTTGTTCCCGGTCCAGGGAAGGCATGGCTTGGCAGTTCGGGCTGGACTGTTCTTCTGAGGCACAGGGTCAGACTGATTTGCATATAGCCATGTCTGAACTGGGGTGGCAGAGTGGGCCAAAGAACGGTGATGGATTAAACCCAGATCTTATGACTGGGTGTGAGTGTTTGATTGGTTCAGATGCTCCGTCCATTACAACCCCCTTTTGTACCGCTTTTGGTCGCCATAAGTGTGGCAGGGTATGCTCAGATGTGAGTCCCTTGCTCACTTTGCCACTGGATTCAAGCAAGCCGGGCTGAAGATGACTGGAATGCCAGAAACAGGTCCTCGGAAGCTTGTTTCCGGTCCAGGGAAGGCATGGCTTGGCAGTTCGGGCTGGACTGTTCCCATGAGGCACAGGGTCAGACTGATTTGCATATAGCCATGTCTGAACTGGGGTGGCAGAGTGGGCTAAAGAACGGTAATGGATTAAACCCAGATCTTTTGACTGGGTGTGAGTGTTTGATTGGTTCAGATGCTCCGTCCATTACCACCCCCTTTTGTACCGCTTTTGACCGCCATAAGTGTGGCAGGGTATGCTCAGACATGAGTCCCTTGCTCACTTTGCCACTGGATGCAAGCAAGCCGGGCTGAAGACAGCTGGAATACCAGAAACAGGTCCTCGGAAGCTTGTTTCCGGTCCAGTGAAGGGATGGCTTGGCATTTCGGGCTGGACTGTTCCCATGAGGCACAGGGTCAGACTGATTTGCATATAGCCATGTCTGAACTGGGGTGGCAGAGTGGGCTAAAGAACGGTAATGGATTAAACCCAGATCTTTTGACTGGGTGTGAGTGTTTGATTGGTTCAGATGCTCCGTCCATTACCACCCCCTTTTGTACCGCTTTTGGCTGCCATAAGTGTGGCAGGGTATACTCAGACATGAGTCCCTTGCTCACTTTGCCACTGGATTCAAGCAAGCCGGGCTGAAGACGGCTGGAATGCCAGAAACAGGTCCTCGGAAGGTTGTTTCCGGTCCAGGGAAGGCATGGCTTGGCAGTTCAGGCTGGACTGTTCTTCTGAGGTACAGGGTCAGACTGATTTGCATATAGCCATGTCTGAACTGGGGTGGCAGAGTGGGTCAAAGAACGATGATGGATTAAACCCAGATCTTATGACTGGGTGTGAGTGTTTGATTGGTTCAGATGCTCCGTCCATTACCACCCCCTTTTGTACCGCTTTTGGTCGCCATAAGTGTGGCAGGGTATGCTCAGATGTGAGTCTATTGCTCACTTTGCCACTGGATTCAAGCAAGCCGGGCTGAAGATGACTGGAATGCCCGAAACAGGTCCTCGGAAGCTTGTTTCTGGCCCAGGGAAGGCATGGCTTGGCAGTTCGGGCTGGACTGTTCCCATGAGGCACAGGGTCAGACTGATTTGCATATAGCCATGTCTGAACTGGGGTGGCAGAGTGGGCTAAAGAACGGTAATGGATTAAACCCAGATCTTTTGACTGGGTGTGAGTGTTTGATTGGTTCGGATGCTCCGTCCATTACCACCCTCTTTTGTACCGCTTTTGGCCACCATAAGTGTGGCAGGGTATGCTCAGACATGAGTCCCTTGCTCACTTTGCCACTGGATGCAAGCAAGCCGGGCTGAAGACAGCTGGAATACCAGAAACAGGTCCTCGGAAGCTTGTTTCCGGTCCAGTGAAGGCATGGCTTGGCAGTTCGGGCTGGACTGTTCCCATGAGGCACATGGTCAGACTGATTTGCATATAGCCATGTTTAACTGGGGTGGCAGAGTGGGCTAAAGAACGGTGATGGATTAAACCCAGATCTTTTGACTGGGTGTGAGTGTTTGATTGGTTCAGATGCTCCGTCCATTACCACCCCCTTTTGTACCACCCTGTGCAAGCAGGCACCATCAGCGCATCAAGGCTTTCTTTGTCATTGATCCCGCCGGAGCTCGAGCGACAGAACCCAACAAGACCTAGACTCCCAGACATCCGACAGCCCGATCCACAGTCCCAGCAAAGCTGAGACCCGTGGAGGCAACACGAGATGTGGGACTGGCCATCTTGAAAAGTCAACAAAGTGTTTCCTGTGCAGCTCCCGAGGTACCCTCGATTCTGTACTTTGGGGCTTGAGAAGCCCCAGCCTGAGCAGCCTGTGAACCAAAGATCACCTTTCCACACTCACCGAGTGCTGCATGGGGCCATTTTGCACTTTTCCTGCTCGACGCATTGTCCGGTCACTTAACCGTTGGCTAGTGGCATCTGAGATGGCAAACCTACAATTTTGAACTGCTGGTCTGGTTGCTCCAGACTTGCCCTAGTTCCTCTGAAAAGGAGCCACCGATCTGACTTTCCCGGTCCGATCCAGAAGACATCTTTGAGTCCTGCGTGGGTTGCATTTGCCAAGGCTTGGTGACTCCGATTCGAGAACCGACATCGCCGACAGCAAGAGCCTTTGTGGGACAGATTGTGTTCACCAGCTGGTCATCCTCGATCCTTCCTGGTCCACGTGGCAGCGGAGACAAACTACTCAACAGCACCTGATTGCAACCCAACATTGCCTGGTTCCGTCCTGGTTACTGGCTAGTGACCTAGACTCTGTCCCCTCTGCTTTCAGGTACTCTACATCTTCTATCCACCCTTGGATACAACCGGACTCTTCTCTCCTGGCTGCCTGCAGCACCTTTTCCTCCAGGCTCCATAGAACTTCACGAAGAAACCCGACGCACTTTGGCACCTATGCACCCGCTTCCTGTGGGTAAGGCAACAGGGGTACTCCGGTGCCCCTGTAGTGATTTACATCCCTAGTGTCCTAGTTTCAAGTGGCTAAGTTCTAGTCCAGTCAGAAGTCTCCTAAACCTATAACTTTCTGATTTTTACGCACCATTGACTTGTATGGTAAACGCGGTTGCATATAGACACTGCACGCGCATCCTGTGGGCCTCCTCTGTCCTAACCTTCGTTAGTCCAGTGTAGGCCCAGCGATTGCCAAGGCCCTAGGCCTTACCATTGTTCTTGACGTGGTACTTATACGACTTTTTTAATATATGGTTTGAGTGGCCACCCGGCCTATCCATAATTGTGCAGCTTATTGTATGTTATACTGAGTTCTTTTTTAACAATGGATTTTGGCCCAGATCTCTGTACAGGGGTGAATGTATGACATTGTTCTGCATTCTGTCCATCAACTGTGGTTTTTGCATTTGTCACCCCGAGTGGGATGGGTATGCTCAGACGTGAGTCCCATGCACTCCACACCACTGGATTCAAGCAAGCCGGGCTGAAGACGGCTGGAATGCCAGAAACCGGTCCTCGGAAGCTTGTTTCCAGTCCAGGGAAGGCATGGTTTGGCAGTTCGGGCTGGACTGTTCCCATGAGGCACAGGGTCTGACTGATTTGCATATGGCCATGACTGAACTGGGGTGGTGTGGAGTGCAAAAAAATGATGTATTTAGGCCCAGATCTCTGTACTGGGGTGAATGTATGACATTGTTCTGAATTATGTCTATCAACTGTGGTTTTTGCATTTGTCACCCCGAGTGGGATGGGTATGCTCAGACGTGAGTCCCATGCACTCCACACCACTGGATTCAAGCAAGCCTGACTGAAGACGGCTGGAATGCCAGAAACCGGTCCTCGGAAGCTTCTTTCCGGTCCAGGGAAGGCATGGCTTGGCAGTTCGGGCTGGACTGTTCCCATGAGGCACAGGGTCAGACTGATTTGCATATAGCCATGTCTTAACTGGGGTGGCAGAGTGGGCTAAAGAACGGTGATGGATTAAACCCAGATCTTTTGACTGGGTGTGAGTGTTTGATTGGTTCAGATGCTCCGTTCATTACCACTCCCTTTTGTACCGCTTTTAGCCACCATAAGTGTGGCAGGGTATGCTCAGACGTGAGTCCCGTGCTCACTTTGCCACTGGATTCAAGCAAGCCGGGCTGAAGACGGCTGGAATGCCAGAAACAGGTCCTCAGAAGCTTGTTTCCGGTCCAGGGAAGGCATGGCTTGGCAGTTCGGGCTGGACTGTTCCCATGAGGCACAGGGTCAGACTGATTTGCATATAGCCATGTCTGAACTGGGGTGGCTGAGTGGGCTAAAGAACGGTGATGGATTAAACCCAGATCTTTTGACTGGGTGTGAGTGTTTGATTGGTTCAGATGCTCCGTCCATTACCACCCCCTTTTGTCCTGCTTTTGGCCGCCATAAGTGTGGCAGGGTATGCTCAGACGTGAGTCCCTTGCTCACTTTGCCAGTGGATTCAAGCAAGCCGGGCTGAAGACGGCTGGAATGCCAGAAACAGGTCCTCTGAAGCTTTTTTCCAGTCCAGGGAAGGAATGGCTTGGCAGTTCAGGCAGGACTGTTCCCATGAGGCACAGGGTCAGACTGATTTGCATATAGCCATGTCTGAACTGGGGTGGCAGAGTGGGCTAAAGAACGGTAATGGATTAAACCCAGATCTTTTGACTGGATGTTAGTGTTTGATTGGTTCAGATGCTCCGTTCAATACCACCCCCTTTTGTACCGCTTTTGGCCGCCATAAGTGTGGCAGGGTATGCTCAGACGTGAGTCCCTTGCTCACTTTGCCACTGGATTCAAGCAAGCCGGGCTGAAGACGGCTGGAATGCCAGAAAAAGGTCCTGGGAAGCTTGTTTCCGGTCCAGGGAAGGCATGTCTTGGCAGTTCGGGCTGGACTGTTCCCATGAGGCACAGGGTTAGACTGATTTGCATATAGCCATGTCTGAACTGGGGTGGCAGAGTGGGCTAAAGAACGGTGATGGATTAAACCCAGATCTTTTGACTGGGTGTGAGTGTTTTGATTGGTTCAGATGCTTCGTCCATTACCACCCCCTTTTGTACCACCCTGTGCAAGCAGGCACCATCAGCGCATCAAGGCTTTCTTTGTCATTGATCCCGCCGGAGCTCGAGCGACAGAGCCCGACAAGACCCAGACTCCCAGACATCCGACAGCCCGATCCACAGTCCCAGCAAAGCTGGGACCCGTGGAGGCAACACGAGATGTGGGACTGGCCATCTTGAAAAGTCAACAAAGTGCTTCCTGTGCAGCTCCCGAGGCACCCTTGATTCTGTACTTTGGGGTTTGAGAAGCCCCAGCCCGAGCAGCCTGTGCACCAAAGATCACCTTTCCACACTCACCGAGTGCTGCATGAGGCCCTTTTGCACTTTTCCTGCTCGACGCATTGTCCGGTCACTTAACCGTTGGCTAGTGGCCTCTGAGATGACAAACCTACAATTTTGAACTGCTGTTCTGGTTGCTCCAGACTGGCCCTATTTCCTCTGAAAAGGAGCCACCGATCTCACTTTCCTGGTCCGATCCGGAAGACATCTTTGAGTCCTACGTGGGTTGCATTTGCCAAGGCTTGGTGACTCCGATTCGAGAACCGACATCGCCGACAGAAAGAGCCTTTGTGGGACAGCTCGTGTTCACCAGCTGGTTATCCTCGATCCTTCCTGGTCCACGTGGCAGCGGAGACAAACTACTCAACAGCATCGGATCGCAACCCGACATTGCCTGGTTCCGTCCTGGTTACTGGCTAGTGACCTAGACTCTGTCCCCTCTTCTTTCAGGTACTCTACATCTTCGATCCACCCTTGGATCCAACCGGACTCTTCTCTCCTGGCCGCCTGCAGCACCTTTTCCTCCAGGCTCCATAGAACTTCACGAAGAAACCAGACGCACTTTGGCACCTATGCACCCGCTTCCTGTGGGTAAGGCCACAAGGGTACTCCGGTTCCCCTGTAGTGATTTACATCCCTAGTGTCCTAGTTTCAAGTGGTTAAGTTCTAGTCCAGTCAGAAGTCTCCTCAACCTATACCTTTCTGATTTTTACGCACCATTGACTTGTATGGTAAACGCGGTTGCCTATAGACACTGCACCCGCATCCTGTGGGCCTCCTATGTCCTAACCTTCGTTAGTCCAGTGTAGGCCCAGCGATTGCCAAGACCCTAGGCCTAATCATTGTTTGTGACGTGGTACTTATACCACTTTTTAATATATGATTTGAGTGGCCACCCGGCCTATCCATAATGGTGCAGCTTATTGTATGTTATACTGAGTTCTTTGTTTAACGATGGATTTAGTCTGAGATCTCTGTACTGGGGTGAATGTATGACATTGTTCTGCATTCTGTCCATCAACTGTGGTTTTTGCATTTGTCACCCCAAGTGGGATGGGTATGCTCAGACGTGAGTCCCATGCACTCCACACCACTGGTTTCAAGCAAGCCGGGCTGAAGACGGCTGGAATGCCAGAAACCGGTCCTCGGAAGCTTGTTTCCAGTCCAGGGAAGGCATGGCTTGGCAGTTCGGGCTGGACTGTTCCCATGAGGCACAGGGTCTGACTGATTTGCATATGGCCATGTCTGAACTGGGGTGGTGTGGAGTGCAAAAAAATGATGTATTTAGTCCCAGATCTCTGTACTGGGGTGAATGTATGACATTGTTCTGCATTCTGTCCATCAACTGTGGTTTTGCATTTTTCACCCCGAGTTGGATGGGTATGCTCAGACGGGAGTCCCATGCACTCCACACCACTGGATTCAAGCAAGCCGGGCTGAAGACGGCTGAAATTCCAGAAACCGGTCCTCGGAAGCTTGTTTCCGGTCCACGGAAGGCATGGCTTGGCAGTTCGGGCTGGACTGTTCCCATGAGGCACAGGGTCGGACTGATTTGCATATGGCAATGTCTGAACTGGGGTGGTGTGGAGTGCAAAAAAACAATGGCGTTTTAGGCCCAGATCTCTGTACTGGGGTGAATGTATGACATTGTTCTGCATTCTGTCCATCAACTGTGGTTTTTGCATTTGTCACCCAGAGTAGGATGGGTATGGTCAGACGTGAGTCCCATGCACACCACACCACTGGATTCAAGCAAGCCGGGCTGAAGACGGCTGGAATGCCAGAAACCGGTCCTCAGAAGCTTGTTTCTGGTCCAGGGAAGACATGGCTTGGCAGTTCGGGATGGACTGTTCCCATGAGGCACAGGGTCAGACTGATTTGCATATAGCCATGTCTGAACGGGGGTGGCAGAGTGGGCTAAAGAACGGTGATGGATTAAACCCAGATCTTTTGACTGGGTGTGAGTGTTTGATTGGTTCAGATGCTCCGTCCATTACCACCCCCTTTTGTACTGCTTTTTGGCCGCCATAAGTGTGGCAGGGTATGCTCAGACGTGAGTCCCTTGCTCACTTTGCCACAGGATTCAAGCAAGCCGGGCTGAAGACGGCTGGAATGCCAGAAACAGGTCCTTGGAATCTTGTTTCCAGTCCAGGGAAGGCATGGCTTGGCAGTTCGGGCTGGACAGTTCCCATGAGGCACAGGGTCAGACTGATTTGCATATAGCCATGTCTGAACTGGGGTGGCAGAGTGGGCTAAAGAACGGTGATGGATTAAACCCAGATCTTTTGACTGGGTGTGAGTGTTTGATTGGTTCAAATGCTCCGTCCATTACCACCCCCTTTTGTACCGCTTTTGGCCGCCATAAGTGTGGCAGAGTATGCTCAGACGTGAGTCCCTTGCTCACTTTGCCACTGGATTCAAGCAAGCCGGGCTGAAGACGGCTGGAATACCAGAAACAGGCCCTCGGAAGCTTTTTTCCGGTCCAGGGAAGGCATGGCTTGGCAGTTCGGGCTGGACTGTTCCCATGAGGCACAGGGTCAGACTGATTTGCATATAGCCATGTTTAACTGGGGTGGCAGAGTGGGCTAAAGAACGGTGATGGATTAAACCCAGATCTTTTGACTGGGTGTGAGTGTTTGATTGGTTCAGATGCTCCGTCCATTACCACCCCCTTTTGTACCACCCTGTGCAAGCAGGCACCATCAGCGCATCAAGGCTTTCTTTGTCATTGATCCCGCCGGAGCTCGAGCGACAGAACCCAACAAGACCTAGACTCCCAGACATCCGACAGCCCGATCCACAGTCCCAGCAAAGCTGAGACCCGTGGAGGCAACACGAGATGTGGGACTGGCCATCTTGAAAAGTCAACAAAGTGTTTCCTGTGCAGCTCCCGAGGTACCCTCGATTCTGTACTTTGGGGCTTGAGAAGCCCCAGCCTGAGCAGCCTGTGAACCAAAGATCACCTTTCCACACTCACCGAGTGCTGCATGGGGCCCTTTTGCACTTTTCCTGCTCGACGCATTGTCCGGTCACTTAACCGTTGGCTAGTGGCATCTGAGATGACAAACCTACAATTTTGAACTGCTGGTCTGGTTGCTCCAGACTTGCCCTAGTTCCTCTGAAAAGGAGCCACCGATCTGACTTTCCCGGTCCGATCCAGAAGACATCTTTGAGTCCTGCGTGGGTTGCATTTGCCAAGGCTTGGTGACTCCGATTCGAGAACCGACATCGCCGACAGCAAGAGCCTTTGTGGGACAGATTGTGTTCACCAGCTGGTCATCCTCGATCCTTCCTGGTCCACGTGGCAGCGGAGACAAACTACTCAACAGCACCTGATTGCAACCCAACATTGCCTGGTTCCGTCCTGGTTACTGGCTAGTGACCTAGACTCTGTCCCCTCTGCTTTCAGGTACTCTACATCTTCTATCCACCCTTGGATACAACCGGACTCTTCTCTCCTGGCTGCCTGCAGCACCTTTTCCTCCAGGCTCCATAGAACTTCACGAAGAAACCCGACGCACTTTGGCACCTATGCACCCGCTTCCTGTGGGTAAGGCAACAAGGGTACTCCGGTGCCCCTGTAGTGATTTACATCCCTAGTGTCTTAGTTTCAAGTGGCTAAGTTCTAGTCCAGTCAGAAGTCTCCTAAACCTATAACTTTCTGATTTTTACGCACCATTGACTTGTATGGTAAACGCGGTTGCATATAGACACTGCACGCGCATCCTGTGGGCCTCCTCTGTCCTAACCTTCGTTAGTCCAGTGTAGGCCCAGCGATTGCCAAGGCCCTAGGCCTTACCATTGTTCTTGACGTGGTACTTATACGACTTTTTTAATATATGGTTTGAGTGGCCACCCGGCCTATCCATAATTGTGCAGCTTATTGTATGTTATACTGAGTTCTTTTTTAACAATGGATTTTGGCCCAGATCTCTGTACAGGGGTGAATGTATGACATTGTTCTGCATTCTGTCCATCAACTGTGGTTTTTGCATTTGTCACCCCGAGTGGGATGGGTATGCTCAGACGTGAGTCCCATGCACTCCACACCACTGGATTCAAGCAAGCCGGGCTGAAGACGGCTGAAATTCCAGAAACCGGTCCTCGGAAGCTTGTTTCCGGTCCACGGAAGGCATGGCTTGGCAGTTCGGGCTGGACTGTTCCCATGAGGCACAGGGTCGGACTGATTTGCATATGGCAATGTCTGAACTGGGGTGGTGTGGAGTGCAAAAAAACAATGGCGTTTTAGGCCCAGATCTCTGTACTGGGGTGAATGTATGACATTGTTCTGCATTCTGTCCATCAACTGTGGTTTTTGCATTTGTCACCCAGAGTAGGATGGGTATGGTCAGACGTGAGTCCCATGCACACCACACCACTGGATTCAAGCAAGCTGGGCTGAAGACGGCTGGAATGCCAGAAACCGGTCCTCAGAAGCTTGTTTCTGGTCCAGGGAAGACATGGCTTGGCAGTTCGGGATGGACTGTTCCCATGAGGCACAGGGTCAGACTGATTTGCATATAGCCATGTCTGAACGGGGGTGGCAGAGTGGGCTAAAGAACGGTGATGGATTAAACCCAGATCTTTTGACTGGGTGTGAGTGTTTGATTGGTTCAGATGCTCCGTCCATTACCACCCCCTTTTGTACTGCTTTATGGCCGCCATAAGTGTGGCAGGGTATGCTCAGACGTGAGTCCCTTGCTCACTTTGCCACAGGATTCAAGCAAGCCGGGCTGAAGACGGCTGGAATGCCAGAAACAGGTCCTTGGAATCTTGTTTCCAGTCCAGGGAAGGCATGGCTTGGCAGTTCGGGCTGGACAGTTCCCATGAGGCACAGGGTCAGACTGATTTGCATATAGCCATGTCTGAACTGGGGTGGCAGAGTGGGCTAAAGAACGGTGATGGATTAAACCCAGATCTTTTGACTGGGTGTGAGTGTTTGATTGGTTCAAATGCTCCGTCCATTACCACCCCCTTTTGTACCGCTTTTGGCCGCCATAAGTGTGGCAGGGTATGCTCAGACGTGAGTCCCTTGCTCACTTTGCCACTGGATTCAAGCAAGCCGGGCTGAAGACGGCTGGAATACCAGAAACAGGCCCTCGGAAGCTTTTTTCCGGTCCAGGGAAGGCATGGCTTGGCAGTTCGGGCTGGACTGTTCCCATGAGGCACAGGGTCAGACTGATTTGCATATAGCCATGTTTAACTGGGGTGGCAGAGTGGGCTAAAGAACGGTGATGGATTAAACCCAGATCTTTTGACTGGGTGTGAGTGTTTGATTGGTTCAGATGCTCCGTCCATTACCACCCCCTTTTGTACCACCCTGTGCAAGCAGGCACCATCAGCGCATCAAGGCTTTCTTTGTCATTGATCCCGCCGGAGCTCGAGCGACAGAACCCAACAAGACCTAGACTCCCAGACATCCGACAGCCCGATCCACAGTCCCAGCAAAGCTGAGACCCGTGGAGGCAACACGAGATGTGGGACTGGCCATCTTGAAAAGTCAACAAAGTGTTTCCTGTGCAGCTCCCGAGGTACCCTCGATTCTGTACTTTGGGGCTTGAGAAGCCCCAGCCTGAGCAGCCTGTGAACCAAAGATCACCTTTCCACACTCACCGAGTGCTGCATGGGGCCCTTTTGCACTTTTCCTGCTCGACGCATTGTCCGGTCACTTAACCGTTGGCTAGTGGCATCTGAGATGACAAACCTACAATTTTGAACTGCTGGTCTGGTTGCTCCAGACTTGCCCTAGTTCCTCTGAAAAGGAGCCACCGATCTGACTTTCCCGGTCCGATCCAGAAGACATCTTTGAGTCCTGCGTGGGTTGCATTTGCCAAGGCTTGGTGACTCCGATTCGAGAACCGACATCGCCGACAGCAAGAGCCTTTGTGGGACAGATTGTGTTCACCAGCTGGTCATCCTCGATCCTTCCTGGTCCACGTGGCAGCGGAGACAAACTACTCAACAGCACCTGATTGCAACCCAACATTGCCTGGTTCCGTCCTGGTTACTGGCTAGTGACCTAGACTCTGTCCCCTCTGCTTTCAGGTACTCTACATCTTCTATCCACCCTTGGATACAACCGGACTCTTCTCTCCTGGCTGCCTGCAGCACCTTTTCCTCCAGGCTCCATAGAACTTCACGAAGAAACCCGACGCACTTTGGCACCTATGCACCCGCTTCCTGTGGGTAAGGCAACAAGGGTACTCCGGTGCCCCTGTAGTGATTTACATCCCTAGTGTCTTAGTTTCAAGTGGCTAAGTTCTAGTCCAGTCAGAAGTCTCCTAAACCTATAACTTTCTGATTTTTACGCACCATTGACTTGTATGGTAAACGCGGTTGCATATAAACACTGCACGCGCATCCTGTGGGCCTCCTCTGTCCTAACCTTCGTTAGTCCAGTGTAGGCCCAGCGATTGCCAAGGCCCTAGGCCTTACCATTGTTCTTGACGTGGTACTTATACGACTTTTTTAATATATGGTTTGAGTGGCCACCCGGCCTATCCATAATTGTGCAGCTTATTGTATGTTATACTGAGTTCTTTTTTAACAATGGATTTTGGCCCAGATCTCTGTACAGGGGTGAATGTATGACATTGTTCTGCATTCTGTCCATCAACTGTGGTTTTTGCATTTGTCACCCCGAGTGGGATGGGTATGCTCAGACGTGAGTCCCATGCACTCCACACCACTGGATTCAAGCAAGCCGGGCTGAAGACGGCTGGAATGCCAGAAACCGGTCCTCGGAAGCTTGTTTCCAGTCCAGGGAAGGCATGGTTTGGCAGTTCGGGCTGGACTGTTCCCATGAGGCACAGGGTCTGACTGATTTGCATATGGCCATGACTGAACTGGGGTGGTGTGGAGTGCAAAAAAATGATGTATTTAGGCCCAGATCTCTGTACTGGGGTGAATGTATGACATTGTTCTGAATTATGTCTATCAACTGTGGTTTTTGCATTTGTCACCCCGAGTGGGATGGGTATGCTCAGACGTGAGTCCCATGCACTCCACACCACTGGATTCAAGCAAGCCTGACTGAAGACGGCTGGAATGCCAGAAACCGGTCCTCGGAAGCTTCTTTCCGGTCCAGGGAAGGCATGGCTTGGCAGTTCGGGCTGGACTGTTCCCATGAGGCACAGGGTCAGACTGATTTGCATATAGCCATGTCTGAACTGGGGTGGCAGAGTGGGCTAAAGAACGGTGATGGATTAAACCCAGATCTTTTGACTGGGTGTGAGTGTTTGATTGGTTCAGATGCTCCGTTCATTACCACTCCCTTTTGTACCGCTTTTAGCCACCATAAGTGTGGCAGGGTATGCTCAGACGTGAGTCCCGTGCTCACTTTGCCACTGGATTCAAGCAAGCCGGGCTGAAGACGGCTGGAATGCCAGAAACAGGTCCTCAGAAGCTTGTTTCCGGTCCAGGGAAGGCATGGCTTGGCAGTTCGGGCTGGACTGTTCCCATGAGGCACAGGGTCAGACTGATTTGCATATAGCCATGTCTGAACTGGGGTGGCTGAGTGGGCTAAAGAACGGTGATGGATTAAACCCAGATCTTTTGACTGGGTGTGAGTGTTTGATTGGTTCAGATGCTCCGTCCATTACCACCCCCTTTTGTCCTGCTTTTGGCCGCCATAAGTGTGGCAGGGTATGCTCAGACGTGAGTCCCTTGCTCACTTTGCCAGTGGATTCAAGCAAGCCGGGCTGAAGACGGCTGGAATGCCAGAAACAGGTCCTCTGAAGCTTTTTTCCAGTCCAGGGAAGGAATGGCTTGGCAGTTCAGGCAGGACTGTTCCCATGAGGCACAGGGTCAGACTGATTTGCATATAGCCATGTCTGAACTGGGGTGGCAGAGTGGGCTAAAGAACGGTAATGGATTAAACCCAGATCTTTTGACTGGATGTTAGTGTTTGATTGGTTCAGATGCACCGTCCAATACCACCCCCTTTTGTACCGCTTTTGGCCGCCATAAGTGTGGCAGGGTATGCTCAGACGTGAGTCCCTTGCTCACTTTGCCACTGGATTCAAGCAAGCCGGGCTGAAGACGGCTGGAATGCCAGAAAAAGGTCCTGGGAAGCTTGTTTCCGGTCCAGGGAAGGCATGTCTTGGCAGTTCGGGCTGGACTGTTCCCATGAGGCACAGGGTTAGACTGATTTGCATATAGCCATGTCTGAACTGGGGTGGCAGAGTGGGCTAAAGAACGGTGATGGATTAAACCCAGATCTTTTGACTGGGTGTGAGTGTTTTGATTGGTTCAGATGCTTCGTCCATTACCACCCCCTTTTGTACCACCCTGTGCAAGCAGGCACCATCAGCGCATCAAGGCTTTCTTTGTCATTGATCCCGCCGGAGCTCGAGCGACAGAGCCCGACAAGACCCAGACTCCCAGACATCCGACAGCCCGATCCACAGTCCCAGCAAAGCTGGGACCCGTGGAGGCAACACGAGATGTGGGACTGGCCATCTTGAAAAGTCAACAAAGTGCTTCCTGTGCAGCTCCCGAGGCACCCTTGATTCTGTACTTTGGGGTTTGAGAAGCCCCAGCCCGAGCAGCCTGTGCACCAAAGATCACCTTTCCACACTCACCGAGTGCTGCATGAGGCCCTTTTGCACTTTTCCTGCTCGACGCATTGTCCGGTCACTTAACCGTTGGCTAGTGGCCTCTGAGATGACAAACCTACAATTTTGAACTGCTGGTCTAGTTGCTCCAGACTGGCCCTATTTCCTCTGAAAAGGAGCCACCGATCTCACTTTCCTGGTCCGATCCGGAAGACATCTTTGAGTCCTACGTGGGTTGCATTTGCCAAGGCTTGGTGACTCCGATTCGAGAACCGACATCGCCGACAGAAAGAGCCTTTGTGGGACAGCTCGTGTTCACCAGCTGGTTATCCTCGATCCTTCCTGGTCCACGTGGCAGCGGAGACAAACTACTCAACAGCATCGGATCGCAACCCGACATTGCCTGGTTCCGTCCTGGTTACTGGCTAGTGACCTAGACTCTGTCCCCTCTTCTTTCAGGTACTCTACATCTTCGATCCACCCTTGGATCCAACCGGACTCTTCTCTCCTGGCCGCCTGCAGCACCTTTTCCTCCAGGCTCCATAGAACTTCACGAAGAAACCAGACGCACTTTGGCACCTATGCACCCGCTTCCTGTGGGTAAGGCCACAAGGGTACTCCGGTTCTCCTGTAGTGATTTACATCCCTAGTGTCCTAGTTTCAAGTGGTTAAGTTCTAGTCCAGTCAGAAGTCTCCTCAACCTATACCTTTCTGATTTTTACGCACCATTGACTTGTATGGTAAACGCGGTTGCCTATAGACACTGCACCCGCATCCTGTGGGCCTCCTATGTCCTAACCTTCGTTAGTCCAGTGTAGGCCCAGCGATTGCCAAGACCCTAGGCCTTATCATTGTTTGTGACGTGGTACTTATACCACTTTTTAATATATGATTTGAGTGGCCACCCGGCCTATCCATAATGGTGCAGCTTATTGTATGTTATACTGAGTTCTTTGTTTAACGATGGATTTAGTCCGAGATCTCTGTACTGGGGTGAATGTATGACATTGTTCTGCATTCTGTCCATCAACTGTGGTTTTTGCATTTGTCACCCCAAGTGGGATGGGTATGCTCAGACGTGAGTCCCATGCACTCCACACCACTGGTTTCAAGCAAGCCGGGCTGAAGACGGCTGGAATGCCAGAAACCGGTCCTCGGAAGCTTGTTTCCAGTCCAGGGAAGGCATGGCTTGGCAGTTCGGGCTGGACTGTTCCCATGAGGCACAGGGTCTGACTGATTTGCATATGGCCATGTCTGAACTGGGGTGGTGTGGAGTGCAAAAAAATGATGTATTTAGTCCCAGATCTCTGTACTGTGGTGAATGTATGACATTGTTCTGCATTCTGTCCATCAACTGTGGTTTTGCATTTTTCAACCCGAGTTGGATGGGTATGCTCAGACGGGAGTCCCATGCACTCCACACCACTGGATTCAAGCAAGCCGGGTTGAAGACGGCTGAAATTCCAGAAACCGGTCCTCGGAAGCTTGTTTCCGGTCCACGGAAGGCATGGCTTGGCAGTTCGGGCTGGACTGTTCCCATGAGGCACAGGGTCGGACTGATTTGCATATGGCAATGTCTGAACTGGGGTGGTGTGGAGTGCAAAAAAACAATGGAGTTTTAGGCCCAGATCTCTGTACTGGGGTGAATGTATGACATTGTTCTGCATTCTGTCAATCAACTGTGGTTTTTGCATTTGTCACCCAGAGTAGGATGGGTATGGTCAGACGTGAGTCCCATGCACACCACACCACTGGATTCAAGCAAGCCGGGCTGAAGACGGCTGGAATGCCAGAAACCGGTCCTCAGAACCTTGTTTCTGGTCCAGGGAAGACATGGCTTGGCAGTTCGGGATGGACTGTTCCCATGAGGCACAGGGTCAGACTGATTTGCATATAGCCATGTCTGAACGGGGGTGGCAGAGTGGGCTAAAGAACGGTGATGGATTAAACCCAGATCTTTTGACTGGGTGTGAGTGTTTGATTGGTTCAGATGCTCCGTCCATTACCACCCCCTTTTGTACTGCTTTTTGGCCGCCATAAGTGTGGCAGGGTATGCTCAGACGTGAGTCCCTTGCTCACTTTGCCACAGGATTCAAGCAAGCCGGGCTGAAGACGGCTGGAATGCCAGAAACAGGTCCTTGGAATCTTGTTTCCAGTCCAGGGAAGGCAGGGCTTGGCAGTTCGGGCTGGACAGTTCCCATGAGGCACAGGGTCAGACTGATTTGCATATAGCCATGTCTGAACTGGGGTGGCAGAGTGGGCTAAAGAACGGTGATGGATTAAACCCAGATCTTTTGACTGGGTGTGAGTGTTTGATTGGTTCAAATGCTCCGTCCATTACCACCCCCTTTTGTACCGCTTTTGGCCGCCATAAGTGTGGCAGGGTATGCTCAGACGTGAGTCCCTTGCTCACTTTGCCACTGGATTCAAGCAAGCCGGGCTGAAGACGGCTGGAATACCAGAAACAGGCCCTCAGAAGCTTTTTTCCGGTCCAGGGAAGGCATGGCTTGGCAGTTCGGGCTGGACTGTTCCCATGAGGCACAGGGTCAGACTGATTTGCATATAGCCATGTCTGAACTGGGGTGGCAGAGGGGGCTAAAGAACGGTGATGGATTAAACCCAGATCTTTTGACTGGGTGTGAGTGTTTGATTGGTTCAGATGCTCCTTCCATTACCACCCCCTTTTGTACCGCTTTTGGCCGCCATAAGTGTGGCAGGGTATGCTCAGACATGAGTCCCTTGCTCACTTTGCCACTGGATTCAAGCAAGCCGGGCTGAAGATGGCTGGAATGCCAGAAACAGGTCCTGGGAAGCTTGTTTCCGGTCCAGGGAAGGCATGGCTCGGCAGTTCGGGCTGGACTGTTCCCATGAGGCACAGGGTTAGACTGATTTGCATATAGCCATGTCTGAACTGGGGTGGCAGAGTGGGCTAAAGAACGGTGATGGATTAAACCCAGATCTTTTGACTGGGTGTGACTGTTTGATTGGTTCAGATGCTCCGTCCATTACCACCCCCTTTTGTACCGCTTTTAGTCGCCATATGAGTAGCAGGGTAAGCTCAGACATGAGTCCCTTGCTCACTTTGCCACTGGATTCAAGCAAGCCGGGCTGAAGAGGACTGGAATGCCAGAAACAGGTCCTCGGAAGCTTGTTTCCGGTCCAGGGAAGGCATGGCATGGCAGTTCGGGCTGGACTGTTCTCATGAGGCACAGGGTCAGACTGATTTGCATATAGCCATGTCTGAACTGGGGTGGCAGAGTGGGCTAAAGAACGGTGATGGATTAAACCCAGATCTTTTGACTGGGTGTGAGTGTTTGATTGGTTCAGATGCTCCGTCCATTACCACCCCCTTTTGTACCGCTTACGGCTACCATAAGTGTGGCAGGGTATGCTCAGACGTGAGTCCCTTGCTCACTTTGCCACTGGATTCAAGCAAACCGGGCTTAAGACGGCTGGAATGCCAGAAACAGGTCCTCGGAAGCTTGTTTCCGGTCCAGTGAAGGCATGGCTTGGCAGTTCAGGCTGGACTGTTCGCATGAGGCACAGGGTCAGACTGATTTGCATATAGCCATGTCTGAACTGGGGTGGCAGAGTGGGCTAAAGAACGGCGATGGATTAAACCCAGATCTTTTGACTGGGTGTGAGTGTTTGATTGGTTCAGATGCTCCATCCATTAACACCCCCTTTTTATACCACCCTGTGCAAGCAGGCACCATCAGCGCATCAAGGCTTTCTTTGTCATTGATTCCCCCGGAGCTCGAGCGACAGAGCCCGACAAAACCCAGACTCCCAGACATCCGACAGCCCGATCCACAGTCCAGCAAAGCTGAGACCCGTGGAGGCAACACGAGATGTGGGACTGGCCATCTTGAAAAGTCAACAAAGTGCTTCCTGTGCAGCTCCCGTTGCACCCTCGATTCTGTACTTTGGGGTTTGAGAAGCCCCAGCCCGAGCAGCCTGTGCACCAAAGATCACCTTTCCACACTCACCGAGTGCTGCATGCGGCCCTTTTGCACTTTTCCTGCTCGGCACATTGTCTGGTCACTTAACCGTTGGATAGTGGCCTCTGAGATGACAAACCTACAATTTTGAACTGCTGGTCTGGTTGCTCCAGACTGGCCCTAGTTCCTCTGAAAAGGAGCCACCGATCTGACTTTCCCGGTTCGATCCAGAAGACATCTTTGAGTCCTACGTGGGTTGCATTTGCCAAGGCTTGGTGACTCCGATTCGAGAACCGACATCGCCGACAGAAAGAGCCTTTGTTGGAAAGCTCGTGTTCACCAGCTGGTCATCCTCGATCCTTCCAGGTCCACGTGGCAGCGGAGACAAACTACTCAACAGCACCTGATCGCAACCCGACATTGCCTGGTTCCGTCCTGGTTACTGGCTAGTGACTTAGATTCTGTCCCCTCTGCTTTCAGGTACTCTACATCTTCGATCCACCCTTGGATCCAACCGGACTCTTCTCTCCTGGCCACCTGCAGCACCTTTTCCTCCAGGCTCCATAGAACTTCACGAAGAAACCCGACGCACTTTGGCACCTATGCACCCGCTTCCTGTGGGTAAGGCAACGAGGTTACTCCGGTGCCCCTGTAGTGATTCACATCCCTAGTGTCCTAGTTTCAAGTGGCTAAGTTCTAGACCAGTCAGAAGTCTCCTAAACCTATACCTTTCTGATTTTTACGCACCATTGACTTGTATGGTAAACGCGGTTGCCTATAGACACTGCACCCGCATCCTGTGGGCCTCCTATGTCCTAACCTTCGTTAGTCCAGTGTAGGCCCAGCGATTGCCAAGGCCCTAGGCCTTACCATTGTTTGTGAAGTGGTACTTATACCACTTTTTTAATATATGGTTTGAGTGGCCACCCGGCCTATCCATAATTGTGCAGCTTATTGTATGTTATGCTGAGTTCTTTGTTTAACGATGGATTTAGGCCCATATCTCTGTAATGGGGTGAATGTATGACATTGTTCTGCATTCTGTCCATCAACTGTGGTTTTTGCATTTGTCACCCCGAGTGGGATGGGTATGCTCAGACGTGAGTCCCATGCACTCCACACCACTGGATTCAAGCAAGCCGGGCTGAAGACGGCTGGAATGCCAGAAACCGCTCCTCGGAAGCTTGTTTCCAGTCCAGGGAAGGCATGGCTTGGCAGTTCATGCTGGATTGTTCCCATGAGGCACAGGGTCTGACTGATTTGCATTTGGCCATGACTGAACTGGGGTGGTGTGGAGTGCAAAAAAATTATGTATTTAGGCCCAGATCTCTGTACTGGGGTGAATGTATGACATTGTTCTGAATTCTGTCCATCAACGGTGGTTTTTGCATTTGTCACCCCGAGTGGGATGGGTATGCTCAGACGTGAGTCCCATGCACTCCACACCACTGGATTCAAGCAAGCCTGACTGAAGACAGCTGGAATGCCAGAAACCGGTCCTCGGAAGCTTCTTTCCAGTCCAGGGAAGGCATGGCTTGGCAGTTCGGGCTGGACTGTTCTCATGAGGCACAGGGTCAGACTGATTTGCATATAGCCATGTCTGAACTGGGGTGGCAGAGTGGGCTAAAGAACGGTGATTGATTAAACCCAGATCTTTTGACTGGGTGTGAGTGTTTGATTGGTTCAGATGCTCCGTCCATTACCACCCCCTTTTGTGCTCGAGCGACAGAGCCCGACAAGACCCAGTCTCCCAGACATCCGACAACCCGATCCACAGTCCCAGCAAAGCTGAGACCCGTGGAGGCAACACGAGATGTGGGACTGGGCATCTTGAAAAGTCAGCCCTTTAGCTGACTAGAAAGCAGCGTGGTGTACACAAAAAATCTCAAGTGGATGAGGAAAATTACCCATCAGTCACCACTCGGATCCGCCCTTCATCATTTGGGATTTGTCCGGACCACCCGTCTGAGAATGTTTGTATTACAGTCAAAAGGAGACCTGGTGGTTGAAAAGTCTCCTTTGCTATAACAACTACAGTGTGGTCTGCCACTCAATATTAATGAGTGGAAAAAAGATCATGGGACTGGGGTGTGCAGTGCAGATAACTGTGAGTGAAAAACAATAAAACCAAAAAGTGTGCTAAAATTGGTTGAGAGAGCACAGAACAACCTTTATTCAATGGATGCTCACTGTACCAAGATTAAAATGTATTGTCTAAGGCAGTCAAATTAGGTAGACTGTCTAAGGTAAGGTCGACATGTTTCAGCAATGTAGGACTGCTGCGTCCTTGCTTTCATCAGGACCAAGTAAACAAGACTGGTGCTACTGCACAATAGTGAGAAAATGAAAAAGTGACAACAGAAAATGTGGGTAAAACAAGTGTAAAAGTCACCTGTAGGTTCCAAATACCATTACAGCTAGTGTTGTTCACTGTGGAATATAGAAAGAAAAAAGGAAGTGAGTGTCAGAAAAGGCTATCAACACCATTTGAACTCTTATAATAAGTCCATCAAATATGGATCAGCAGTTGTGTCACACCTAACTGATGTTGACACACGCTCTATTTATGTTAGAGGGTCAGTTGCATTATAATTGGATATACATTTTACAATCCAAACATCGTGAAAATCTTACCTTAATCTGTAAGGTAGGACAGCCTCACCCCACTTGGCAGTGGCTCAGGGAAAGAGTGAAGCACCGCTCTAAAAAACATGTAAAAACATGTTAACATAGTGTGCATACAACTTCCATACATTTTCCCTCTCAAGTTGACCGAAGGGAAGCAAATTTCAATCAGAAAGATAACCGCCTGACTTGTTAGCATTGAGAGACTGAGTCTAAAGATGCGTAGGTTAGTGTTGTAACCCCTTGGAAACGGATTTTAACAGCGGGCATGGTGAAACCCAAGGTAAATAGTCTCTGACCCAAAATCCTAAAAGCCCCTCTTACCTGTCCGTCGGTGCTCCTTAGCCGGCGTCCGAGCCGACTGGGGAGGTACCGAACGGCAGGAGCAGGAATCTTTATCAAGCGTCCCCCGATAGGCAGAAGGGTCACGTGGTATTCGCAGTTCAGCGATGCCATTGGTTCATTACGTGCTAGCTTACTTATAGCTTTTCCTATTGGAGCTTCATTTCCCAACCTAGTTTGTAATTGGCAGGCAGGTCACGTGACGGTTGAAATGTCAGTGATGCCGCCGGTCTACGAAGCGCTGGCCGTAAATCCGCGCTGCTTATTGGTGTTGTCTAGGTTACAGTCCTTTCTGTGTACGGGGACTATTTTTATTGACACAAAGTCATGTAAACAAAAGGTTATGGGAACGAGACAAAATGTGGTAACTCTCGTCCAAACTGAACCAAAAATAAAGAGCAAACCGCTGGAAACATTGGTGCTTAAAAACACTGCATACATCGGGTGGAGCACTAGAGTGTTTCCGGGTGTGTAAGAAACCACGTATCGTGTTTTAGAAGGTGTCAGTATGAGTACTTAGCAATATCCTGTGTACAACTATATAGGAATGTGCTAGTCAGCTCGTAGGCTAACTGTTCAGTGAAACCTGACGTTATATGGGGGCAGAGTTAACATCTGGGCATGATGGGCATATTACTCAGCCGAGTAGAGGAAGAATCTACCTGTTAAGAAAGTCTGTTGGCTGCATATCATAGACAAGGCTTGACACGTTGACAAAGACAGATTCATTGATTTCGTAGAAACATTACAGGATCGAATCGTCTTTAGGATAAAGACACTTATAAAGTGGACCACGGAATGTCATCATTTAGACCCTCACGATGTGTATTGAGCTTCAGTACCCATTTTTGTTCTTTTACCAATAGGTACTTTGCAACGTCTGCTGTGTGTGAAGGAATAAAAGGTTGTTCTTGTACGGTCCATTGGAACTCCGTAGAAAGATGTTTGGCTTCTAAAAAATGGGTGGTTAATTTAGTAGCCTGTCTTGCACATCGAATAGTGCTTTTATGTTCCGATATCCTTATGCGGACTTTCCGTGTGGTCATGCCTACATACTTATATTCGCAGGGGCACGTAATCAGATAGACCAGGCGATCACTGTTGCAGTTGGTAAACTTCACTTGCTTGCAGGGTCTCGATGTACCAATGTCAATCTCAACAGATTTCGTTGTCTGTGCACACACTTGACAGTTGCCGCAGGGATGGTGTCCTGTGACCAGAGGAAGATTCCACAGTGACCCGACAGCTCTTGGTTGCTCTTCAAGTGGTCTGGTGTGTACCAGTCTGTCCTTCAGATTTGGACCCCTTTTAAAAGAGAACAAGGGACGTGGAAGGGTTAGACGCCCCGAGTTCAAAATTGGCCAATGTTTCCTGACCATACTCTGGATTCTGTTGGATAGGGTGCCAAAAGTATGAACAAAAGTCAGTTGTTCCAATGGGGCCTTTGGTAGTCTCGGTTCCAAAAGAGCTAGCCGATTGTTGTTCATAGCTCGTTTCATGGACTGTTTAACTAGCCTAGGGGGAAACTTGTGGGCAACCAATTGATTGCTCAAAATACTGGAATGTTTTTTATAGGCTGTAGTTGTGGAGCAGTTCCTTTGGACCCGTAAAAACTGTCCGAAGGGAAGGTTTTCCTTCAGTGATTTCGGATGGTGGCTGTCAAATAATAGAAGTGAGTTTCTAGAGGTAGGTTTTCTATACAGCTCTGTATGGAGACCCTCAGGTTTAGCAGTGATCAATAGGTCAAGGAAGGCGAGTTCGTATTGTCCTATCTCAATGGTGAACTTCAGATAGGTGTTTCTGGTGTTAAGCCATCCCAAGAATTCAATATCATAAATAGAGCGTGTGTCAACATCAGTTAGGTGTGACACAACTGCTGATCCATATTTGATGGACTTATTATAAGAGTTCAAATGGTGTTGATAGCCTTTTCTGACACTCACTTCCTTTTTTCTTTCTATATTCCACAGTGAACAACACTAGCTGTAATGGTATTTGGAACCTACAGGTGACTTTTGCACTTGTTTTACCCACATTTTCTGTTGTCACTTTTTCATTTTCTCACTATTGTGCAGTAGCACCAGTCTTGTTTACTTGGTCCTGATGAAAGCAAGGACGCAGCAGTCCTACATTGCTGAAACATGTCGACCTGACCTTAGACAGTCTACCTAATTTGACTGCCTTAGACAATACATTTTAATCTTGGTACAGTGAGCATCCATTGAATAAAGGTTGTTCTGTGCTCTCTCAACCAATTTTAGCACACTTTTTGGTTTTATTGTTTTTCACTCACAGTTATCTGCACTGCACACCCCAGTCCCATGATCTTTTTTCCACTCATTAATATTGAGTGGCAGACCACACTGTAGTTGTTATAGCAAAGGAGACTTTTCAACCACCAGGTCTCCTTTTGACTGTAATACAAACATTCTCAGACGGGTGGTCCGGACAAATCCCAAATGATGAAGGGCGGATCCGAGTGGTGACTGATGGGTAATTTTCCTCATCCACTTGAGATGTTTTGTGTACACCACGCTGCTTTCTAGTCAGCTAAAGGGCTGTGGACTGTTGGGTGGGTGTCTAATACCTATGAACTCTTTCCTTTTCTTAAGACCCTCTGGTACATGTTGCAACTGTCTGGCTCGTTGGGGATTGTATCCAGAGCTAGGTCTTTAAAATTCCCCCGAGGTCCTCTCCCACCGTAGTGTTTTTTGTTGCATCTTGAAAAGTCAACAAAGTGCTTCCTGTGCAGCTCCCGAGGCACCCTCAATTCTGTACTTTGGGGTTTGAGAAGCCCTAGCCCGAGCAGCCTGTACACCAAAGATCACCTTTCCACACTCACTGAGTGCTGCATGGGGCCCTTTTGCACTTTTCCTGCTCGACGCATTGTCCGGTCACTTGCCCGTTGGCTAGTGGCCTCTGAGATGACAAACCTACAATTTTGAACTGCTGGTCTGGTTGCTCCAGACTTGCCCTAGTTCCTCTGAAAAGGAGCCACCCATTTGACTTTCCCGGTCCAATCCAGAAGACATCTTTGAGTCCTGCGTGGGTTGCATTTGCCAAGGCTTGGTGACTTCGATTCGAGAACCGACATCGCCGACAGCAAGAACCTTTGTGGCACAGCTCGTGTTCACCAGCTGGTCATCCTCGATCCTTCCTGGTCTACGTGGCAGCGGAGACAAACTACTCAATAGCACCTGATCGCAACCCGACATTGCCTGGTTCCGTCCTGGTTACTGGCTAGTGACCTAGACTCTGTCCCCTCTGCTTTCAGGTACTCTACATCTTCGATCCACCCTTGGATCCAATCGGACTCTTCTCTCCTGGCCGCCTGCAGCACCTTTTCCTCCAGGCTCCATAGAACTTCACGAAGAAACCCTACGCACTTTGGCACCTAGGCACCCGATTCCTGTGGGTAAGGCAACAAGGGTACTCCGGTGCCCCTGTAGTGATTTACATCCCTAGTGTCCTAGTTTCAAGTGGCTAAGTTGTAGTCCAGTCGGAAGTCTCCTAAACCTATAACTTTCTGATTTCTACGCACCATTGACTTGTGTGGTAAACGCGGTTGCCTATAGACACTGCACCCGCATCCTGTGGGCCTCCTATGTCCTAACCTTTGTTAGTCCAGTGTAGGCCCAATGATTCCCAAGGCCCTAGGCCTTACCATTGTTCGTGACGTGGTACTTATACCACTTTTTTAATATATGGTTTGAGTGGCCACCCGGACTATCCATAATTGTGCAGCTTATTGTATGTTATACTGAGTTCTTTGTTTAACGCTTGTTCTTCTGTGCTCATAAAGAGTATAGGGGATTATTTTAGAAATAAATACATATACTTTGTAATATATAACTTGTGTGGTGTCCTTTCATTTGGTATTTTAAAGAATTGCATATGGTAAAACAGCAGGCTTCACATGCCCTCTTGAATTTAACCTAAGACTGCTTTTGTCCATGCTACCACTAGGATAGCTGGTCTATAAGGTTGATTTACAACCAATCACCATAAGGGTCGTTTGGACTGGTGCAAGGTGTTCACTAGAATAGTGACCATCATATACCAGGCCAACTTCTCACATCAGGGAATACCCAATGTATTCCTATGGGAGGGCAGGCCAACCTTACAAATGTAACACAGAGAGAGCAAGCACTTCACACTGGGTCACAGTGCTAAAATGTCCAGAGGCCTAAAACCACTACCAACATGTCAGAGCTTAAGGCAAAAAGTTCAGGAGTGAACTTGGCGAAAAGGGCCAAGTCCAACAGTAACATTTTGGCATTCTTGAACCTCACTAACTTTGGGTTTTGATTATATTATTTCATGAAACTGACTGCATTTGTAGTCTTTACAGGGGGTGTCTGTGATTTGGGGTATCGTGGTCAGTTTCCATTTTGCATACATTGTAATTATGTACACATATTGTACTTTTATCTGCAGCCCTGAGGAAGTTTGTTTGAACTAAATAGATCCTATAGTTGCAAACATCTTCAAAACCATACTTGCAGAGTCCCTTGCTGCAATACAAGCAAGAAAGATTATAAACTACTACCGCTCATCGACTGGGCAATTCCTGGGTGACATGAAGAAATCTTTCATTAAATCAATTCTTTAAAGAAAATGAATTTGCTAATTCTGACCCACCAAACTACAGACCAATCTCAAATTGTGCCTTTCCAATTAAACTTATTAGCAAGGTTGGGGCGTGGCTTGGACAGCAGGGGCGTGGCTTGGTTAGCAATGAGGACGGGCGCCTGAGCCCGTTACCTCCACCACCCCAAGGGAAACAACCTCAATTACATTAGCGAAACTACATCATTGAAACCCGCAAATAGCAAGTAAGGACATCGGAACACCAGGAGCATGCACAGGTGGTGTACGTCACCACAGCCAAGGTGAGCTGCAAGCCGAGAAACAGCCTCAACACCAGACCAAGATAGCGCGGGGGCGAGAAAATGATGCTGCACCGGAGCTAGTCCGAGCAAGGAAAGTGGTCAGAAGACTGAGAGAGAGAGAAGAACCAGCAGCAAAACAACTCCCCTGAGCTATCAGACCAAGTGAGTGCCAGGAGGGGGGAGAACGAGAACATTAGTCGCTGGAAAATTGCAACAACCACTTGCGGTGAAAACGAAACTGAGGGTGCACACAGGCAGCGGCCATCTTGGCCAGAACACACCCATCCAAGGTCAAACGATCGATAGCAAAAGCGCAGTAGACGGAATCGAGCGTCTTCAACACTGTGGACACAATCAGATGAACGCATCTAACAGACCAGACCTGTGAGCGTAAACAGGGGCAACGGATGAAACGGCAAACGCCGAGAAAGAAGGAAACAATTATCGCAGCGAATACGAAACTGAAGGTGCACACAGGCAGCGGCTATCTTGGCCAACAAACAACAAGCTAGCACAGTCCAGCCAAGTGATTACCAGCGAGTGCAACGCCGGGAAAGGGGGAACAATTATTACGGTGGAAACGGAGCGGAAGGTGCACACGGGCAGCGCCCTTCATAGCGAGGGCACACCCACCCAGGACCAACGATTGAGGGGCAAACGCACAGAGATCATACGCTCGACGAGCATATCACAGAGGACAGGAAAGAGTGACACGCACTCAGGCCATAAGCAGGCGAAAACGCATAACAGACCAGATGAGTGAGGGCAACGTGGGGCAGAAGGTGGCAACGGCAAAAGCAGGAAAAGAGAATCAACTACTACGGCGGAAACAGAAACGAAGCCAATAGTGTACACAGGCGGCGGCCATCTTGGGGAGAACGCACCCAAGGCCAAAGGACAGGCGAGCAAATTGCACAGAAGACACAAATGAGCAATCGCCACTGTGGCCACAAGCTGGTGAAGGTACCTAACAGACCGGACAAGTGAGTGCAATCAGGAGCAGCAGGTGGCAACGGCAGCAACGCCGGGAAAGTGAAACAACTAGCGAGACGCATATGAAACTGAAGGTGCAGACAAGCAGCGGCCATCGTCCCTGTGGGCACAAGCTGGCGAACGTACCCAACAGACCAGAGAAGCGAGTGCAATCAGTGCCAGCGTGTGGCAACCGCATTAACGCCGGAAAGTGAACCACTACCGAGGTAAATACGAAACTGAAGGTGCAGGCGGGCACCCTCCACCGTGGCTGCAATACACCCATCCAAGGCCATACATTCAGCGCGCGAACAGCACTGTGAAGGAAGCCAAGTTGGCGAGCGTACCCAACAGACCACAGAAGCGAGTGCAATCAGTGCCAGTGTGTGGCAACGGCATTAACGCTGGAAAAGTGAACCACTACCGAGGTGAATACGAAACTGAAGGTGCAGGCGGGCACCCTCCACCGTGGCTGCAATACACCCATCCAAGGCCATACATCCAGCGCGCGAACAGTACTGTGAAGGAAACAAACACCAAGGCAGAAGCACGCGTGCTAACCAACGGGCCAGACAGCAGGGCAAACGCCGACGCAGAGTAAGGTTTGCGGAGTAACGCAACCAGTAGCGCGAACAGGCAGGGCCCTATCCTACAGCAGCGCACACCCAAAGCGAGAGCAAAGAAGCGCGCATACACAAGTGAGACGAAGGGACGCCCCACAATATCACCCAGGACACGAAAGAACTAAAGCAAACAAGGCAAAGAGCATAGAACGGGAAAGATAACCCCGCCTCAAGTCTTCCTGCTGGCGCCCTGAAGCATAGCTGGCGGGAGCAAAAACAAGAACAAGGTCCATCCGAGAGCTAAGCAGATACAGACTAGACCACCAGCACACAAGCAAAGCCCCACTGGGTCCACTGGGAGAACACTGTAACTCGGCCGCACAACTGACAGCTAGTTAGCCAGAAGGCGCCTCAGCAAAATGTCAAACCAAGAAAGAAAAGGAGCCAACGAGGTAAAGAAATATAAAAACAACCCTCAAGACTCACCCTTGAAGCTCAAAAATGATAAAACTCTGGACACAATCCTCAGGAAAGTCAACGAAGGTAACGAGGTTGCTAAGTCCACTAAAGAAACAATCGACAACATGAAGCTAGAGCTAGCAGCTATAAAGGAAGACCAACATAACATAAATAACAGGATCGACACAGCAGAATCGCGTATCAGCTACATCGAGGATGCCAACACTCAGTCAAGCAGAGCTCTACTTTCGGTCTCCAAAGCCACCAGCAGCCTACAGAAGCAGCTGGCTGAGCAAGACGACCGCACAAGAAGAGGCAACATAAGACTACTCGGTGTACTGGAAGGGGAGGAGGATAAGGGAGGATCCTGCTCAACCCTCCTAGAGGAGCTCATCCCACAATTCACCCGCCTTAAATTTGACAGACACTTCGAACTGGACAAGGCTTATCGTGTACCAGCGGTGAAGCTCCAAAACGCACGTGGCACACGCCCAATCATTTGCAGACCTCTTAGGTCACAGCAAACGGAGGCCATTTTTGCAGTGGCTAGAAAAAAACAGACCCTAAAGTGGAAAGACAACAAAATAATAATTACACAAGACTTCTCGCGCCAAACCGTCGAAACAAGGAAAGGCTTCCTGGCACCGAGGGAAAGAATGAGGAAGGACAACATCACTTTCAGCTTTGCAGGCCCGGCAAGACTGAGAATCGTAGACAAGGGGCACACCCTGATCTTCGACTATCCGGGCGAACTAAGAAGACACCTCCACGGCCCATCCGCCGGAGGATATGGAGGCGCAACGCTCAGACACTGCAAAGAGAAGAGCGTCATTGGAGAACACGAGTGCAACAGACCACTCCTGCAAAGGTCAATAATCATGGACACAAGAGAACTCAAATCACGAGATCAACAACTCTACCTCAAGCAACCATTCTACCTTACCGTATAGTTTTTATCTAGAACCTCAATTTGCAAAAGAAGACGGTCCTCAGTCCCGGGGTGGACCCTGTCAATAACTCAGTGCACTGGTCCTACCTCAAGGGTAGCACGCCTACCTCATTCACCCTGGGACGGGGGAACCCAACAATGCAAAGACATTCCGTATGGACCAAATGTATATCCTTTACTAATATTCCCTGGTCAAGCCCGGGGTCAAGACCCAAGATAGTTCATAAAGAAACCCTGGGGGGAGGGAACTTTGCTGACCCACCCCCAATTTTCAAAATGCGGGGGAGGGGGGAGGCGGGCCGGGGGCAGGGGGGGCAGGGTGGGTCGGCCAGTACAGATCATATACTTCTTTTTCTTTCTTTCTCTAATTCTCACATTCTTAACGGACATACATACCCAGCCAGCACTACTATCAGACCAACGCGACTAGGCACATAGGGACGCACCAGGAGAGGGTGGGATGGACCAAAATGTAGGGGGGGCAACCCCCCATAGACAACACCAAGACAGGGCGATAAGAAGCACAAACCATGACAATACATAGCAACTCCCAGCTACTCTCAGACCTAAAAATAACCTTACTCAACGTTAAAGGGCTCAACCACCCAATGTGTGCGTCCTTCAAGAAACAAAACTTTCCGAAGAAGACCAACAGCACCTGAAGGCGAACTGGGTAGGGCTAACCCTATGCTCGCCAGCCATTCACAAAAAGAGAGGGGTAATAACGCTAATAAATAAGAAAGCCAGACTGACCCTACACGAGTGCCATGCGGACGACGATGGGCGCCTGCTAATAACCAGTCTGAAGCATGGGGAGGGAACTGTACATATCGCCAACATCTACGGCCCAAACACAGAGGACGAGTCCTTTTGGAGGGAGGTGGGGGACAAACTTGGCAGTCTCCCCCAAGATGAGCTCCTGATAGTAGCAGGGGACCTCAATCAGGTACTAGATCAAACCATAGACAGACACCCACAAAGAACCAGCCACCAGACACAGTCTCAACACATACTTAGGAACCTATGCGCCAAACTCCACCTCAGGGACCCATGGAGACTCCAAAACCCAGACGCCAGAGACTACACCTTTTATTCCCACCCCCACAACTCATATAGCAGAATTGACAACATCCTGATCTCAGCCACTCACACCCACCTTATAGAACACACAGAGATTGCGCCAAGAACAATGTCAGATCACTCCCTCATCAGCCTAACACTTAGCGGTCGTCACAATGAACAAACAAGCTGTAGATGGAGATTCAACAGCGATGTCATTAGAGATCCAGCTAATGCTTCCGCCATTGAGGAAGCCATTAAAGACTATCTAGAAATCCACGACAAGCCAGACGTAGACAAGGGAGTACTCTGGGATGCTATGAAGGCCACAATAAGGGGGAAAATAATAAGCATCAAGTCTAGAATGAATAGGGACAGGAACAAAACAATACTAGAATTAGAGGGGCAGATCAAAGACCTAGAGATGCAAAACAGCGTCAACCTAGCAGACAGAAACACACTGACTACCCTGATGAGGAAAAAATATGAGCTCAATAAGATTTTAGGCGAGAGAGCAGGTACATGGATAAACAGGTACAAAGCCATAATCCTCTGTTCAGTGAATAAACCAGGCAAAGCCCTGGCCTCATACCTTAAAAGTAAGCAACGACAACTTGCCATCGCAGCCATGACTGACGCCAACAGGACATCTCAAACATCCAACAAAGAGATCCTCAGGGTTTTTAAAGAATTCTATGAGGAACTATACAAAGAAGACAAATACCTAAACCGAGATGGGGAGCAGCCCTCCTAGGCAAGCTTAACCTACCAAAGCTAACAGAGGCCCAACGCGCAACACTAGAGCTAGACATTACAGGAGCAGAAATAGACATGGCCGGACGGTTACACAACCAAATTCTACAAAAACCTCCTCCCCCTAATTAGGAACACAATGAAAGAGGTTTTCGCACACTGCATCAAAGGAGGGAAAATGACAAACTCAATGGCGGAGGCCAACATCATAGTCATTTCCAAAGAAGGGAAAGACACACAATTCCCGCAGAACTACAGACCCATCTCTCTAATTAACGTAGACTGCAAGATATACGCAATAATATTAGCGGGGAGACTTAACATACAGCTCCCAAACCTCATACACAAATTGCAGGTGGGCTACCTTAAAAATAGACTATCCCAAGACAATACAAGACTCCTATGCCACATAATTAGGCTGTGGGGTTTTAGGTTTAAACCTATAATAACTGATAAAACCCCACTGAAAGAAAAATAGCCCTCACCGGTGAAAACATATAAACACTGAAAAAACACCTGCACAACCACAAACTAAATGCCATTCAAAGAAAGGAAAAAGAAAGTGAAAGAGTCATTTTGTTCTTACTGAAGGGGTCAATAAAATGTAACTTTGTTATACAAGCTAGCAGTAACAAAGACTGGCTAACATTATTCTGCTTGAGTTTTGTTCTTTAGGGATGCCACTAAAATATTGTTTCTTCTTCCTTTTACTTTTTTCAGTTTTATGGCCTTTGGTCTAAAGAGGCAGGGTTTAGTTTCATGTTTTAGGTTTAGTTTAATTATTTTATAAACTGTAGAGAATGAGGACATATCAAACTCACATTTAATATTTTGTCTGCATTTGATTCTTTCACTGATAGGTAAAATGGCTAGTTTAATAAAAATCTTTCCTAATATGTGTCATCACATTTGCCCACAGAGAATGGGTAAAAACCCTTAATACATCAGACCATAGTTTCTAGTGGGTCTGTATTGATAGTAGGTGAATTGCCAACACCTCAGGCTTTAAACATTAAATGCAAGGTATGGTGACAAGTATATATATCACCAGGCATCTGGGATAGTGGTGAAAACGTGACACATGATTTTTGGAAAACATGGAATGCAGTGTCACTTGTTATGCTCTGCAAAAAAGGTTCTTTCCAAGTTCAACAAAGATTGGAGTGATATTGTTTATATTTGTAGTGATTCAGCTACGTATATAAACAATTTGTGTGATGACCTGTCAAAATTGATACCCGAGCTGAAGTGATTCTCTGTAGGAGATCCTTGCCACTTGTTAGATGGTATGCTGAAAGCTTCTTACAATCTTCAGAGTTAATGAGGGTTGCTATTGACTTTTTAGTCCATTCTGGTGCACTGTTTTCTTATGCCCAGGAACTAAAACGCAAATATTTATCATTTCGTACTTTATGTGGCATCAAAGATAGAGTCATCCAACTCTGCCCCTTAGCTGACGGTTCTTAGCCCAAGGGGCTATGAATGCTGAGAGGGCCTTTTCACAGAAGTTTACATGGGAAGGAAAGCACGAGTGCACATGACCAAAGACTCACTGAAGAAGTATTCTATGGTGTACTACAATAAGATTCTCTTTGGACCTCATATACACTATACGTACCTTGTCTATATACCATGTTCTTTCAGTGCAGAAAGCAAGCAATGATAAAAGCGAAACATTCCATAAACACCGGAAAAACACCTTTTCTGTTATTTTTAGTGGCGTGAAAATGTGTAACCACTGATAACAACTGTTTTTTAAGATATTGAAAACACTGAAAAAACCCTACCAGAATTTACCAAAAATAGAAACTGAAAACAGGACAGCCTACACATAATACACCATGCCTCTACCAATACGAATCCAGCAGTGATGATTGCGTCAGACGCAGAAAAGGCCTTCAACAGAGTTTCATGGCCCTTACTTGACCAATGCATGCAGAAGTTTGGCCTAGGTGAGAACTATAGGTCAATGGTGATGGCACTATATAAGGACCCCAAAGCCCGAGTTGTAGTGAATGGGGGCACATCTGAGGCCCTATCTCTGGAAAGAGGCACCAGATAAGGCTGCCCACTGTCCCCGGCACTGTTCCTACTGACCCTAGAACCCCTACTGGCCATGATCAGAAACAACGCCAAGATAAAAGGGATGAGGGTCAATGGCAACACAGTCAAACTTGCAGCATACGCCGATGACATACTCATCATGACAGAGAACCCCGAGGCCTAGATAGATGCACAAATGAATACCATCAACGTATATGTCAAAGTAGCAGGGTACAAGCTTAACAGAAGCAAGTCCGAATGCAAGCCACTCAACGTTCACACCACAAGGGATGTGTTAGGATCCTCGGGCCTACACTGGCAAAAGGGAGCCCTAAAATACCTAGGTATCTATTTTGACAGGGACCTCAAGTCAACACTTGAGCACAACGAGAAATCATTAACAAACAAAATAAGAGACAGGCTAGACACATGGTCCCCCAAGTACGTCAGCTGGGGGGGTAGGGTAGAAACAATCAAAACGATGATAACCCCTATGGTTAACTACCTGCTGAGCATGTTGTCACTAATAGTTACAGAAGATTTTCACAAAAAACTGAACACCATGTCCTCTGGAGGGGTAAAAAAGCCAGGATTAGCCTCCACAAACTTAGGCTCAGTAAGGACCTAGGGGGGCTCAACGTCACAAACTTTAAGACCTTCCAGACAGCCTGCCTTGCCAGACAAGGTATATACTCGCTCCCGCCAGAACAGGGTTATAGGCCGGCTTGGCTGGAACTAGAAAGAGCCATGCTGGGTGGCCTAAACCCTGCAACCCTCCTCACTGCTAACAAACACCCGGAAGCTAGCAACAAAATTCTCAGGAACACCAAAAACGCCCTCTTACAAGTAGACAAAAGAATGGAAAAAAGCATAAAAAATACAAAAAGGGGAATCCATTTGGTTCAACACAAAAATAAAATACAAGAACAGCATACTCACCTTAACCTCCTGGCTCCAGCAAGGTATCCTCACCCCATCCCAACTAGAGAAACGCGGGTCTTCATCCACCTTGACCAGCCTACAACAGAAGCACGACCTCCCAGACATAGAACTATATAACTTTCTTAAAATTAAGGTGGCAATCACCAAAGCAGGACTAAGCAAAGAAGTACCAACAATACACCAATACCTGACAAACCTCAACAAACTTGGGCACCAAATGTCATACCTATATAAACTACTAAGGGCAAAAACATCTAGATTAAACAGTAAGGCCACAGAATACTGGGAAACAGTACACGCCGGGCGCTTTAGCGAGAGAGAAAAAGCTCACCTTTGGTCCTCGGCAAGCAGGAACAAAGTCACCACCACACTGGCAAAAACAAAATTCTGGCTCCTACACAGAGCCTACTGGACCCCGGCACGCCTAGCAGCGGTCTGGCTCATAGACAACGAACTATGTTGGAACTGTCAGAAACAGAAAGGAGACCTAGCGCACATGATTGTCCACTGCCTTAAAGTTAAAACATTCTGGATGAAAGTAAGAGATTTCATCAATAATGTAACAGGGTACACTCCACAACTAGACCTCCTCAGCATAACAAATGCCTTCATGGCCCCAGAGATACACTCTGCCAATGACAGGAGCCTCATTGACCTACTCCTCACGACGGCAACCAAGACAATCTTCTCTAACTGAAAGAACACGGGGAGGGCCACTTTCAGAGTCTGGTTCAACTGGGTCCCCTTCCTAAGGGGTGCGGACAACATAACAAAAAATCAAACACCATAAGTTGGACGGGGCAATGAGATGTGGCTCTCCCTGGACAAATACCTTGACTCGCAAAAACCGCTGTGAACGCACCACACCGCCAGACACCCTCATGGTCCCCTCCAGCACCCTTCCCCCCCCTGGTGCCACCCGTCAGCAAACTCTGTAGTCATGCAACCCACAACACACCACCCTCGTGTCCGTTTCTCCTTTTTCTTCTCGTCTTTCGTCCTACTTACCTCTATACATTATCTCTTCCGCCCGACGGGGGCAACGCATATCAACCTGTATGTAACGCCGAGGTTTCAAGCTGTTTATGTATAACCATCACTCAAGCACCTCAGCAAGCCAGTATGTATCATTATCCATGCGTGCAACTACAGCAAACCATTATTGCCTTCGTTTCGGCTTACTCTGTACTGTTTTGTAAAAATTCTTCTAATAAAATCTATTGAAATAAAAAAAAACTTATTATAAAGGCAGCTTCCTGATAGATCTTATTTTTTATGAAAGAACACAGTCTAACCTATAATAGAAAGGTTTCAGACTTGCAAGAAGTTCAACATTAGCAAAAACCTCTGTCTGAAATTTATTTATTTATTTATTTATTTATGCATTTTTATATAGTGCGGACTTTTCCCGAAGGCGTCAGAGCGCTTCACAATAGGAACACAAATGATACATGATGAGAATATTACTCAGGAACCGATTACAAAAGCAGACGTTACGTTACATAAGGTAAAAGTGACAATTGTGAACAAACAAAACACATGAGGTAGTAAAAATTGTGAGCAACCAAAAATACATGAGGTAGTAAAAAGTGCACAAGAGGAAAAGGTGACAAGTGTGCAGGATATAGGAGAAAACACATGAGGTAGTAAAAATTGTGAGCAACCAAAAATACATGAGGTAGTAAAAAGTGCACAAGAGGAAAAAGGGACAAGTGTGCAGGATATAAGAGAAAACAGGGCATAATTTGAGGTATAATACTGCAATATGTGCTAGACACTCAGGTACAAGAACAAGCGTTACGTAGGCAAAGGTGGCACTTGTGCAAGTATCAAAGGCAAAAGCATGTGAGAGGTAGCAAACCGTGTGTTACAAGGGCCAAGTGGTGTGTGCATGTTACAAAAGGGTACCAAACACAAATACATGGAAAATACTGCATAAAAAAGAGGCAAGCATTCCAACCACAAGAACACACTGGGAAAGCACTTCCATGGTCATGGAGAGTATAATTTTCAGTAGTGGGAGGTCTTCCTTCAAATAACAAAGAGGACGTGAATTACTTTTGAAGGTGTATCTGGAGGAGGAGAACTTTGAGGTCCCTTTTGAAGGCCTGGGAGGAGGCGGTGGTTCGGAGCTGAGGCAGAAAGGAGTTTCAGATTCTCACTGCTTTGCCTGAAAAGGATTGGGCCATCGTTCTTTCCTTCATGAAAGTGGGAGGTTCAAGCAGTAGATTCTCTGCATTACGTGAAGGTTTAGAGCCTCCAGAGAGTTTCAGTTTATTCGCCAGGTAGCGTGGAGAGAAGGAGTGCAAGGCTTTGTGGGTGATACAAGCGGTCTTGTAGATAGCTCTAGCCTCGAAGGGAAGCCAGCGGAGGGTGGATAACATCGGTGTGATGTGATCGCTTCTTTTGGCCCCATAAATGTACCGAGCTGCTGAATGGAAAACAGACTTAAGTGGGGACAGGTGAGATTTGGGGAGGCCAGTAAGAAGAGAATTGCAGTAGTCTAGTCTGAAGAGGACCAGCGATTGCACCAGGGTTATAAGGTCCTGCTCCGGGAAGAAGCGACGGATTCCCCAAAGAAGGCGCAGTTGGTATCGAGCAGATTTTGCAATGGAATTGATGTGGGGAGTTAGATTGAGTTTTTTGTCTAGTATGACACCAAGGGATTTTGCGCTGTCGACAATGATGGGTATATTGTTTAGTAGATTCATCTGATCCATCCATGATTGAACCGGGGGAGGAGAGAGTGAGGAGGAGAAGAGGAGGAATTCAGTTTTGGAGGGGTTCAGAATCAGTTGATGAGTTAACATCCAGTTTTGAATGGAGTCGAGAGTAGAACATAGGATGGAGAGATCATGAGTGGAGGCAACCTTGAGGTAGAGTTGAGTATCGTCTGCATAGAGATGATAGTGAATCCCGGATTTGCTTAGGAGATTTCCCAGTGGTTCTAAATAGAGATTGAACAATGTGGGTGCAAGTATAGAGCCTTGGGGAACACCTTGACCTACCAGCACAGGAGAAGAAAGACTGTTCGCTATTTTGATCATTTGAAATCTGTCCGAGAGGAACGATGCAAACCATTTAAGCACAGTGCCCTCCATGCCCATTCTCTGTTGAAGAATATTGAGGATGGTATTGTGATTGACAGAGAACTCAGTAGACAATGATGGTGTTGCTGCTCTACTACTGCTCAGTCTCAAACAGTCAAACAGTCAAACACCAACTGTTATCCCAAAGACTATAAGACACAGGGCACAGTGCTAAATTGTTTAAATTGTTACCACAAGAACAGTTCCTAAGTCATCTCACTACCTCCATTGAACTCCACATCCTACACCTATTAAGTAGATGCCCAGTAGAACTCAACGATCACACCCCATATTTTTAAAGTCACCTAGCCTCCTTTTCTAACCTTGTGAACTCTATCACCCTCACATGCTACAACTGCGTTCTTGATACTCATCATCTTAAAACTAGAATAAAATATGAAGGGCCCGATTCACAGAACTAACTTAAGACAAAATCCTAAACTTACTACTTTTGGTATTCACAGAAGTTAGGATTTTGACTTAAGTTTGTCTTAAGACAGACTTAAGACAAAATCCTAACTTAAGTCTGTCTTAAGACAAACTTAAGTCAAAATCCGAACTTCTGTGAATACCAAAAGTAGTAAGTTTAGGATTTTGTCTTAAGTTAGTTCTGTAAATCGGGCCCGAAGTCTCGACATCTGGACGCAACAAATGACTAATGTCCATGGAACATTGGATGCAAGAGAGTCATCTCAAACTTCACTCCTCAAATACGGACATTCTCACCTGTGAAAACTGAAAAACTAATAACCCTATATGATTGTGAATGCAACCAAAGCATAAACCCCTGGTCAACGATGGTCCCACTTTTAGTAGACACTTGAAGGAATCTCTATTAGTTCCCATTTGAGGTGGTGCATCAGGTGGTTAAGCTGATTGCTCCCGTGACACTGTAAGGACGTTTACATTTCTCTTACTACATACATTGATTTTAAACTGAAGGGTTTTGTCCCTGTCAATGTAGTATGAATATCGAGATCAGCAGCATAGTGCATTCGGCAATTAAGGGCAAGTAAGTAGGACATAAGATTCAACAAACTTGGAATTTCTCTACAGTGCCTTTCTTTGATTAAAAGCTTCGTGGAGGGATTTAGGTAAACCCTATTTGCCAGTCTGAATTGGAATTGTTAAATGTTAGAGTGCAATTTTTACGTTTATAGAGAGCAATTTGAGTGTTGGTAATGGGAGAGCACCCAGCTAATTGAGTTGCAGGCGCATACTAGGGTATGCACCAAAGGCAAGGGCCAATTGAGTTGCAACTTTTGGGCATCTCTATCAGTAGAAGGCCTAAGGCGATGCACTATGATTTTGAAACGAGTTTTTAAAGGGTCTCGGATAGATTGAGACGGAGACCCATACACTACTTGGGGTAGGGCTGTTTCCTGGTGGAGCCAGAAAAGCCAGTAGCGTCAACAATTACTACCACTGTTTTGTGGCTGACAACTTCGTGGAACTCAGTCAGATTATTTAAATGCCTAAATTACGCCCACATCGATTGTACTAAAATTATTTTTGATAACAGACAGAAGTGTCATATGTTACATGCAATATCTCTGCTGCATCTGCATTGTTCCTGCATTAAAACGTGTGTATTTATTTATGTATTTTACTTTTCTAAATAGCCTAACTCTGCAGATAGGCTTCAGACAAATATGATTTAAAGAGTCAACATATTTTGCAGCCAACCACCTGGGATACAGGCAAAGAGGTTCAAAAGCCACCTGCTGCTCTCCACTGCATCACAATTGCCTTTTTAAATTACGACATGCCTCAGAGAGAGCTTTGTTGCAAGAGTGTGGGGCACGGTGTATGGCCAGACACACAACTCACACAGCTGTTTATCTCTAGGTAACTGTGATCTCGTTTAGCATTACTATGCTATGCAGTTCTGTGCTTACATTACGCATGCGAGTAAGTGCACGATGAATTGCACTACTGCACATATCTAACCACCTGCACACTCCTCGATCCGACCTTTTGTCTTTGAATCTAAACAATTCTAGTGACATTTCCCAAATGACGCTAGACTTTCTTGCATTACTGAAATCAATGCACATTTGGAAAACGAAGAAACGACGCTTTGACCTCTGTCCCCGGAGGAAATGGACAACATAATTGCCCTTTTTTGATGAAGACACTTACATGAGGGTCGAAAGTATGAAGCATCTCTAGCTCACTAAAGTCTTAATGAGTTAAGAAGCACTAGTCCTAACTTCAAACATTGTGCACGAAGTTTCCTCGTGGCTTGGAAGGAATCAGAAATCTGATTGTTCGCATTTTTTACAGTGGGCCTTTTTTGCATGCCTTGAAAGCCTATTGAGACTCTGCAGTCTGAGCTGCTGTTCAGATACAATACACCAAACTGGATATTTATCATTTTGAAGTGGAACATCGTATCTTGGGAAATACAGTAAGATCTCTTACTTTCTAAATGACTCATTCAATTCCATCTGGCGTTTGTCAGCAAAATGCAAACATGCATCTTAATTCTGAAGGCCCAAGTACACAGAGTTGGCTCTATCTTCATCAACACTATGTTTAGAGGTGGTTGTTTAGCCACAGGGTTACTTCAGGACATCCAAAAAACGTATGTGCCTCGCATCGGTCATGATATCTCTAGTTTTTAGAAAAACATCCACTCTTGACGTCTTTGCCAAGCCTTGCAAGTGATTTCAGGGCACAAAATCACTTCTAAGAGAGAGACCTCTTTTGCTGGCTAAAGGAGAAACTATATTGCTATTTAGCGCTTCGGTTATAATATAGGGAAATGTAGCTTTTAGGGGTCATCGGTGTTCCTAGAGGGGCATACAGTTATAGATATCGCCTGCCAAATCAGGCAGATAAAGAGCTCGACCCTATAAGCAGCGTTCGCAAAGCTAAAAGGTTGATATTTTGATACACATTAACGATACCACAGTAAAGAGAAGATTTTCAACTACCTCCGGAACTTTGGGGACATATTTGGAGTTAGAATCAATATTGTAGAAGTGGCGCACCTCTGTTTGCTTTGTTTATCTGTTTTACCTAACTTAGGTTGGCACTCTTTAGGCAGAGGGTGCCTACAGTAAGTTCAAACATTGTCAAATTTAGATGTTTTACTTAACCTTTTTTGGGAGATAACGGTTGTGAGTGTGGCATCAGTTTGGTCTATTGCCTATTGCTTTTGTCTTACACCAAAAACCAAAAGTTCTGGCGGATGTTAAAGCGAACAACATTCTTGCATGCCTGTTTTTCCATCAAAGCCAGACATATTATCTTTGCCAGCGCGTGTTTAACCCCTTCCATGCTGTTGACGGCCAGGAGCCGTCATGGCACACAGTGCTCGTGTGCTGCTGACGGCACCCGGTCGTCATGACCGCACCCACGATCGGAATGTGCCGCACAGGTGCAGTATCGCGGCCGCCCCCAAGGGGTTAAGTGATCATTGATGCAATTTCTACTGGGGCAAAGCCATTTGAAAAAACTTCCTTGCCTGATATTTGGGACCCGCTTTTTATCCGGGACTGCTACGTTGCCATCTGGAATTGCGCTGTGAGCGCCTGCTGCCTGGGTTGTTGCGCCCCCCGCCGCCGCTGTCAGTCCATCGAGCGGCCGCCGAGCGGAGGGACCACAACCCCCAGAATTCCCGGCTTGTTTCCCGCCCCCACACACGCCTACTTCATCGCCCGGAGGCGCTAAATACAACGAGGCTTCCTCTGTGGAGCGGGAGTCATTTGAAAAAACTTTCTTGCCTGATATTTGGGACCCACTTTTTATCCGGGACTGCTACGTTGCCATCTGGAGTTGTGCTGTGAGCGCCTGCTGCCTGGGTTGTTGCTCCCCCCCGCCACCGCTGTCAGTCCATCAAGCGGCCGCCGAGCGGGGGGACCACAACCTCCAGAATCCCCGGCTTGTTCCCGCCCCCACACACGCCCACTTCCGCGCCCGGAGGCGCTAAATACAACGAGGCTTCCTCCGCGTCGCGGGACATCAGGGGCAGGAGGATGCAGGGCAGGGCCACCCCCCCTGACATCTGATATTGGACTCGTGGGATACATGAAGTAAGACATTACTGTTCCAACTCTGACTATCCATTATTGTACGGGGTAGGACGGGACGGGTTACCCCTCCTATCCGAGTATTAGGTGCATAGTCCTTATTGGGTATTGGCATTGCTGATAGAAACAAAACCGTAGGTCTGGTATGATCAGTAGTTATTAATTGAAATATCGGTAAAAGTACACCAATGCATACCCGGTCTAAATCGAGGCAGAAAGCACAAACTACTACACCACTTCCCACCCTGACCGCAATAGACAGAATGCTTCAGAGAACGATAGGGGTTGTTGTGACACCAATTGAGAACACTGAGAGACGTCTCTCATTGCCACTAAATATGTGCCTTGCCACTCAAATAATAAATACATCCATAACCACAGCATATGACTCCATGCTTATGGACTCATATGCTGATTTTCCAGGGATAGACAGAAGATGTGACGTGGGGTTACAGCAAAAGGCTACCACTGAACTTTCACTCCCAGCTACCAGGCTATCACTGACACCAAATTCGCAACCGCTATCGCCAAATGAGGACCCCCCGCCCATTATCAATGTTTCGGATACTGTGGAGGGGTTGGATTCCCAGTCAAATCCTAACACTGATGCGGAATCAACAAGTAAAGGGGAGAATGAGAGTCCCCCCCAAAAAACTAGAGGGCATAAAACTGATCGTAGACATGCATGCAGCAGAGGCAAGCAGGCTGTCTCTGGAGTAAGGGGGAAAAGTAAAGATAGTCGAGGAAGAAAGGTTCAAACCACAGCTAGGCAAGAGGGTTTTATGAGTTCAGACCAACCAATAGAGGCTAATACTTTACAAAATGAAGAGAGAAATAGAGCCCAGTTAGAAAAAATATGTACAAATTATGAGGGCCTTATGACACATATGGAGCAATTAATGAAATCTCTCATTCTACCAGTGATAGAAAGAATTAAGACCCTTACTGCTAAACTAGGCAGCTTAGAAAATATGATTATAGCTAACTCTGAGGTACCGAAACAATTCGGCTTGCATGGAAAAAGTGTAATCACGCACAATCCTAGCTCACCCTCAAGTGCTACTAGCAGTGTCTTAAAGCCAAACGTTAAAACAACTGTATCAAAGACAAAGGAGGCTAACCATTCGGGGCAGTATAGTGTGCCCCAAAGTAACAGAGCACAGGCTCAAAATAATACCAAAGGAATGGGATCTACGAGACGAGGGAGCCTGAAAAGGTACAATTAGGTAGTGAGCAGATTAGGGGCCTCAGTAACAGTGATTTACAAAAGAATAAAAGCAATTTTGGGAGGACTAGCTATCCGCGTATTGATCTTCCACCTCAGTCCCTGCCCTATACTGTGGTATTAACGGGGGTGCCAGAGTTAAAAAATGAAAGGGAGGAATCCCACTCTGAGCTAAAGAATAAGGTAGTCTTTTGGCTAAATGCCAACAAGCCACTACCTGGGTATGTACAGTCTGAAATTATATATGTCCGCAGGGTAGGCTGGATAGGGCATAGATACAAAAATCTCCCTGGGGATTGCATAATCATTAATTTCAGAGATAGGCGCGCTGTGAGATTCATTCTTGGTTGGAATAACGAGAGAAGGAACGGAGAAATCCAAACCATGGACCTGACCTATTTCTATCCTACTATGAATCTCACAGCAAACGTATCCAAATCGTGGCAACAATGGGAATTAAGGGCACAAAATAAATTTGAGTACAATTTACCTATTTCCAATCGTTATTGTATACTGCAGGCCCTAGAGGATATCGACTGACTTGCCAGCGATTTAAGGGATATTGCATCCCAAACGAGTAAAAAAAACCCTGGCCAAAAGTCAGCACTTGACGACCATGGTATACCCATGATCAATGACAATGATATGGGTAAGGTTGGTGTAATGGCCTATAAGCGCATAGTACAGGGTCCTCAGAATGTAAGTTCCCCACACGAGAGAACACCTATTGGGTCTCTTGCGGAACCTACTATTAGTACAAACGTCTCGGATAAAATACAAAATAAGGAATCATGGTCCTTTTTAAGTTGGAACATTGCAGGGATAAGTTCCAAATTGGAAAATGAAAACTGGGTAAACCATGTAAATAAGTATGATTTTGTGAGTTTTCAAGAAACTTGGACCACGGTCCCTGTCCACTTAAATGGCTTTAGGACTTATTGTACGCCAGCCATTAGCTCTGCTCGTGGTAGGGCTAAAGGAGGTTTGTGCACCTATGTCTCAAATATGTGGGATTGCGCTAAAGTAGAAATGGTTCGTAATAATATTTAGTATCAGATTATAAGGTTTACAAGTGATAGTGACTTTTCTTTAGTTTTGGTGAATTTTTATAATAATGTTTCAGATGAAGATATAGACAATGTTTTTAAATCTTTGGGAAGCAACATTAAATCCATACTGGAAGAACATAAAATAGAAGTCTGCGTTATATGGGCAGGGGACTTTAATTGTCCTCTATGTAGTAGAGGAGTGAGAGGAACTTGCGGAGTGATGTTGGACAAGGATATTAGCTTTAGCCACTTTGAGCACACCAAATGTGGGGAATACTTAAATTAAGTTTTTTTTGGGTGTGATATGGGCTTTATTAACAGGCTGATTGGTCACGAGATCCCATTTCTCCCCACTTTTAATCGTAGAGGGGCAAATACAACGCTCAACTTTATAATCATGACTGCAAGACATGGGGAAATGATCCAGAAATATAACACATTTGATAATTCACTGAGTGACCATTTTCCCCTTAGTCTAGTCTTAAAAGGCAGAGTAAAAGCTACACATAGAAAAGCCATACCCGAAACGCGTGTAGAAAACATTTCCATGGCCAGGAAAAATGAATACTCTTTAAAATGGACAAAAATCGTCCCTGGCGATTTCCTATACAAACTTATTAAGAGTACTATCCCTCAAATTTATGCCTGTACAGATATAAATACCACCGACCCTGACATTATTAAAAATTTGTTAATAATCACTAAGCAAATTGAGAACTTGTTATGGGTTGAATTTAAAGGCGTCTAAAAAGTAAAACAGGGATGGTTTGACATGGCCTGTACTAAGGCCTACACACAATTGAAACGTGCCCTACACGCTACAGTAAAGGATTGTTCCCTTATCTGAGCCTACAGAAATTCTTATAAGCAGGCGCAGAAAAGAAGACAAGAGGCCTTAAAAAAGGAAGCATGGGATTCATTGTGTGAAGCTTCTTTGACTAGAGATTCTTTAGCATTTTGGAAAGTTGTTAATGCCCCGCTCCTGCAACATAACATTAAAGCAAAAATTGAAATAGCGATACCTGGGAGGGAGTGGAGTGCAAAAAAATGATGGATTTAGTCCCAGATCTCTGGGGTGAATGTATGACATTGTTCTGCATTCTGTCCATCAATTTTTGTTTTGCATTTGTCACCCTGAGTGGGATGGGTATGCTCAAACGTGAGTCCCATGCTCTCCACACCACTGGAGTCAAGCTATCCTTGCTGAAGGCGGCTGATAGCCAGAAACCGGTCCTAGGATGCTTGAATCCGGTCCAGGAAAGACATGGCTTGGCAGTTCGGGCTGGACTGTTTCCATGAGGCACAGGGTCAAGGCTGATTTGCATATGGCCATGTCTGAACTGGGGTGGTTGAGGAGTGTAAAAAACGATGGATTTAGGCCCAGATCTCTGTACTGGGGTGAATGTATGACATTTTCTGCATTCTGTCCATTAATTGTTGTTTCGCATTTGTCACTTTCATCTGCGCAGGATTTGCAAAATGTGCAGCTTACTTACCACCGAGGCACTCATTCTCGTCATTATGGCTCTTGTCACCTCCCGTATTGACTACGCTAACACCCTCTATGTTGGGATACCTGCTTACCATCTTCACCGGCTGCAGCTGGTGCAAAACCAAGCAGCGAGACTGGTCTTTAACCAGCCTAAACATCAACATGTCTCGCCCCTGCTGAGGAAACTGCATTGGCTCCCAGAAACTTATCGCTGCATGTTTAAACTTGGTTGTACTGTCTTTAAGGCCCTTTCCGAGCAAGCTCCTGTATTCATTACATCTAGCCTCCAGCGTTATGCTCCCTCAAGAGATCTTCGGTCCTCCTCCTACAATGTTTTGATTGTCCCAAGGTATAAACGCAAAAAGCATGGCGGCCTGTGCTTTTCTCTCCTGGCCCCCACACTGTGGAATTCCCTCCCGACCTCCCTCAGACTTTGCCACAGCTATGTTTGTTTTCGTAAACTGCTCAAAACCCACTTCTTTCAGTTAGCCTATGAGTAACCTCATTGCACTGTTCTCCCGCATTTGTTTTCAGCGCCATGAAACCGTTTGGTGACCGAGCGCGGTATAAATGTTTTTAACATAACGTAACATAACATAACATAACATTGTCACCCCGAGTGGGCTGGGTATGCTCAGACGTGAGTCCCAGGCTCTCCACATCACTGGAGTCAAGCTATCCTGGATGAAGACGACTGATAGCCAGAAAACGGTCCTAGGATGCTTGATTCCGGTCCAGGAAAGACATGGCTTGGCAGTTCGGGCTGGAATTTATCCATGAGGCACAGGGTCAAGGCTGATTTGCATATGCCGTGTCTGAACTGGGGTGGTGTGGAGTGCAAAAAAACGATGGATTTAGGCCCAGATCTCTGTACTGGGGTGAATGTATGACATTGTTCTGCATTCTGTCCATCAATTGTTGTTTTGCATTTGTCACCCCGAGTGGGATGGGTATGCACAGAAGTGAGTCCCATGCTCTCCACACCACTGGAGTCAAGCTATCCTGGCTGAAGACGGCTGATAGCCAGAAACCGCTCCCAGGATGCTTGTTTCCGGTCCAGGGAAGACATGGCTTGGTAGTTTAGGTTGGACTGTTCCCATGAGGCACAGGGTCAGACTGATTTGCATATGGCCATGTCTGAACTGGGGTGGCGGAGTGAGCTAAAGAATGGTGATGGATTAAACCCAGATCAGTTGACTGGGGGTGAGTGTTTGATTTGCTCAAACGATCCATCCATCATCCCCTTTTGTATCGCTTTGTTCGCCCTAAGTTGGCAAGGTATGCTCATACGTGAGTCCCTTGCTCACTTTGCCACTGGATTCAAGATAGCCTTGCTGATGAGTATTATGAATCCGAAACCGGTCTCAGGATGCTTGTTTCCGGTCCAGGGAAGACATGGCTTGGCAGTTCGGGCTGGATTATTCCCATAATGAACAGGGTCAGACTGATTTGCATATGGCCATGTTTGAACTCGGGTGACGGAGTGAGCTAAAGAATGGTGATGGATTAAACCCAGATCAGTTGACTGGGGGTGACTGTTTGATTTGCTCAAACGCTCCGTCCATCATCCCCTTTTGTATCGCTTTGTTCGCCCTAAGTTGGCAGGGTATGCTCAGACGTGAGTCCCTTGCTCGCTTTGCCACTGGATTCAAGATAGCCTGGCAGATGAGGATTATGAATCCGAAACCGGTCCCAGGATGCTTGTTTCCGGTCCAGGGAAGACATGGCTTGGCAGTTCGGGCTGGACTGTTCCCATGAGGCACAGGGTCAGACTGATTTGCATATGGCCATGTCTGAACTGGGGTGGCGGAGTGAGCTAAATAATGGTGATGTATTAAACCCAGATCAGTTGACTGGGGGTGAGTGTTTGATTTGCTCAAACGCTCCGTCCATCATCCCCTTTTGTATTGCTTTGTTCGCCCTAAGTTGGCAGGGTATGCTCAGACGTGAGTCCCTTGCTCACTTTGCCACTGGATTCAAATAAGCCTGGCTGATAAGGATTATGAATCCGAAACCGGTCCCAGGATGCTTGTTTCCGGTCCAGGGAAGACATGGCTTGGCAGTTCGGGCAGGACTGTTCCCATGAGGCACAGGGTCAGACTGATTTGCATATGGCCATGTCTGAACTGGGGTGGTGGAGTGAGCTAAAGAATGGTGATGGATTAAACCCAGATCAGTTGACTGGGGGTGAGTGTTTGATTTGCTCAAACGCTCCGTCCATCATCCCCTTTTGTATCGCTTTGTTCGTCCTAAGTTGGCAGGGTATGCTCAGACGTGAGTCCCTTCCTCACTTTGCCACTGGATTCAAGATAGCCTGGCTGATGAGGATTATGAATCCGAAACCGGTTCCAGGATGCTTGTTTCTGGTGCAGGAAAGACATAGCTTGGCAGTTCGGGCTGGACTGTTCCCATGAGGCACAGGGTCAGACTGATTTGCATATGGCCATGTCTGAACTAAATCCATCGTTTTCTTGCACTCCACATCACCCTAGGTCAGACAATGGCTATATGCATATCAGCCTTGACCCTGTGCCTCACGGGAACAGTCCAGCCCGATGGATTTAGGCCCAGATCTTTGTACTGGAGTGAATGTAAGACATTGTTCTGCATTCTGTCCATCAACTGTGTTTTTTGCAATTTTCCCTCCGAGTGGGCTGGGTATGCTCAGACGTGAGTCCCAGGCTCTCCACATCACTGGAGTCAAGCTATCCAGGCTGAAGAAGGCTGATAGCCAGAAACCGGTCCTTGAATGCTTGATTCCGGTCTAGGAAAGACATGGCTTGGAAGTTCGGGCTGGACTGTTCCCATGAGGCACAGGGTCAAGGCTGATTTGCATATAGCCATTGTCTGACCTAGGGTGGTGTGGAGTGCAAAAAAACGATGGATTTAGGCCCAGATCTTTGTACTGGGGTGAATGTAAGACATTGTTCTGCATTCTGTCCATCAAGTGTGTTTTTTGCCCTGCCTCTTTAGCTCTACAGAAATTGGACAATATCTTAACAATCGTATTTATTTCCTCATTTTTAAAGAATGTTTTTGAATCACGTAAATCAATTGTAACCTAAACTGAGTTGAACAGACCTTTTAGTGCATTGGATGATGTTATGTATTTTTAAAATTGTGTTTTTACATGTACTTTTATGGTTATTCTGTCTTAATACCCGAATAAAGAATATTGAATTTGAATTGAATTAATGGGGCAAAGCTGCTGGGTGACCAGTATCTTAGTAACCATTTTGAAGGAAGTAGATGCTGATCTGATCAGCAGAATGCCTGAAATCAAACCCCTTCCAGGAGGTGGGTAGTCCCCCCTCCCTTGCTTTAAACAACTGCGGCCGTCATACCCATCAAATCAAACCAATGACACAGTGCTCTGGTGCCAAAAAAGGTTGCAGTTTATTCAACATAACATGTTTATACTTTTGTAAAATCATGGTTATCCTATTCTTAATCTTTCTTGGGAATATACTTCCTTTTCTTTGCAGTCTTTTTTATTGCTGCGTGGACTCAGCCTCCTCAAGTTCACGGGGAGGGGAGGGGCAATCTGTCTGGGCCTCTGTTTCCCAGGTAAAGGCTTCAACTTGCTACCGATCTGGGACCTGCCTGGAATGCAAGTGCCGTCCCACTTGCCCTGCCCTTTTGTTGGCCCTCCCTGCTCCCCATGGGTCCCTGCCGTGTGGCATCCCAAGGACCTTGTTTGAGAATGTACTCTATCTATTATGAGGCTGAGTCCTTCCATTTTGCTCCCTCTGCACCCCTGCCATGAGGCATTCCAAGGGTCCTGCTGGAGCATCACATCTACTCTTTTTCCTGGTGGTAGGCCGCCTTTTGCTTTCTCAGTGCCCTGCTGTGAGGCATCCCAAGGACACTGTGTGAGCCTTCCCTCTACCTTTAAGTAATTCTCTCTTTTTTCCTGCCTTTCTTGTGTTCCTTCCGCCTCACCTCTACCCTTGCGGCTATGATGCCGGTTCCTTCTGGTGAGTGAGTGTGGGATTCTTTCTTCTAAGTGCGAGGAGGAGGTCGGTTTATGTTTGCTTGGGCCCGTAGGCCCTTATTTATTCCCCCTCACCTCATCACTTCTCCCCCGGAATGGGGGGGTTCGCGCATGCCCTAGGGCAACCAATCCTGGTCGCCCCCTTTCTAGCGGGCTATTTGAATGTACAGGTAGGGGCTTCCCACCTCCGGCCGGCATTTGGCCCCAGCACCTAATAGGTCCGGCTTCGCTGCCCCTGCCCCGGGTTACAAAATGACTTTCATGAAAAACATATGGAGTCGCAGACTTGCTCCCACTACTGCTTTTTTTCACTTTCCCCTTACCTTTTTTGCACAAGGCGCAACACACAGGTAGACCATTGCTCCCACACATAGAGGTAAGGTTTGTTCATATAAATGATTCGTTCCCAGTAAATTACATGCCAATTGTTAGTAAACCTGGGCCTGAGTTTCAGAAAGTATGAGTGAGCGAGAATGAGTAAGATTAAGGGTGAATATGAGTGAGTAGGAGAGAATGAATAAGAATGAGCATAGGACAGTGTGTGAGAGTGACTGTGAGTGGGTGAATGGGAGTGTGAACGAGATTGTGATGTGATGCTTGCAAGTTTGTTATTGACCCTGGGCACAATCATTTTATTCATGCTTAGTCATACTACGCCCTACATGTGCATCCATTTACTTGACTGTATGCCACTTATTATTTTGATACTTAATGAAATTGTGTGCCCAAATAATTTTATTTAGTTGTTATGGTAAAGGGATTGTAACTGTATCCAACTCCATTATAGTATTGTTCTTTATCTCCCCTATTGTTTTTAAAGTGTTCCTAAATCAACTATGGAACTTTGCCCTGAACTGTGGCTGCTAGATTGTATGAAGTTGTTTTTTTTTCTAGTTTGAATAATTAGATTTCTTGTCACTTTTCCTTTTTGTACTGCTTGTATTGTGTATATAATGAATTATTTTTATCTGTTGTGATAAAGAATTTATATTAGCATTTTACTGGATAATTTTATTGTGATACTTGTGAAGGAGCAAGGATTCGCACGTTAAGCGACTTGCTTGTATCAAGAACCTCAAATAATGTTAATAAAACTAAATCAACATGTTCGTGTTACTAATATTGCACATTTTTACACTACACGGGGGTGTCCCAGTGACGCTTGCCTATGTGTTTACTAAACCTAATACCCTTGCCATTAAAATGGCCGCTGCTACGCGGGAATATATGCTGCGCATGCGTCGGTCATACCATGTGACATGAGGTACTCGCAGTTCTGGTGGGAAAGTGTTTGTTTATGCGCAATACAGCTGATATGGCCGCTTTGTGTTCTCACATGCTCCAAACTTGCATTGCTGCTTTCGCAAAGCTGTTTGTTCTGCACTTACCCTAATGCTACAGTTATTATAAAGTAAGGGATGTAGTATAGCCATTTATGGTATACAGTGTAATCACATTGTTCTGTATTTCTAAATTGTTTTCGCTTGCTTTTCATGTATCGTATTCTTTGGGCCTGGGAGGTGCTTACTACTCCATCTTGAAAGCCCGTACGGTACCAGTCACATGATGGGGGAAAAGAACACCATGCAGCAGTGGAACCCAGCCAGCTGGCAGCCACAGCCGAGATGCTCCTGGGAACCGACCTGCGACCTAGCTGAACGAAGCTGAACTGTAGATCATTGGCTACAAATGTACCTGATTAATGTGTTCACCATTGTTATGTGAGAGTCATATGTCATGGGAAGTCAGAAACTAGGGGGTGGGTAGGGTACGAAGATTGAATATTAAGCCTGAGAAAGTCTAAATTTTAGGTGGTGTGATGACCTAACCTCCTCCTTTGTCCAATCAAAATTAGGAATCCTTACACTTGCAGCATAGGGGGGTGTTACACTGACCCGAAAAACAGTATAACTAGCGTAAGTTTAACAAGAGAAATCGTCCGACTTGTCTGAATAGCTGACCTGTCACTGACCCAACGCACTCTATAGGTGACTGAACTCAGAGCGCTGCGACGCACTCTGTTGGGAGGTTGAAGAAACCCATTCAGGGTTTTACTGCAGACTTAAAGTGCTGGCGAAGCACTTTGCTGGGAGGTTCGAGAACCCAATCGGGATTATTGGCAGATTCCTTGCAGAGAGGGAGTAGCACAGGCGTTGCAACCGAAGCTGCGGGTGTTGGTCATACCCTTTTATGAACCCGGTCCTGATCCAAATTCTGGGGTTATCCTGTCCTGACTGTCCAATGAGCTGTACCTGCTCGCCTACTGGCATCTAAGTCCTTGAGTTTCCTTTCCCGTCTTTTCCAAACTGACCCGTGGCCAGGATTGGTCTTCACTCTATCCTAGGTAAAAATAAAGTCTGTGTGGGTGATTGCTTATCTATATTTGCATTCCTAACTCTTGAATAATTGCAAAGCATAATTGCATATGTTCCTTTTTCTCCCCTGTCCCTTTATAAATGTGATTTCCATGCATTATTTGTCCATTAGCATGTTCTACTTTTTGACCTACCCTTAGTCAAATGCTAAATCGTTTTTTCATATAGTTTATGCTCCATTCTTACCCTCCCTTTAGAGAATAAGCACATCTGGATACATCAAGTTGCATAAGTTTCATTTCCTTTGAACCGTTAGTGAATTTCGAAAGTCTACTTTGATTTAGCATGTTCCCTTTCTTTACCCTCCTTTAGTGAAGTTGTGAAAGTCTGTTGATCTAAAATAGCATGTTCCTGATATTTTCTCCTTCCCTTTATTTTTCAATTTCTAAATGAATAGTATTCTCTGCCTTATCCATAGCTATACGCTATTTCTAATTGTAGTTATAGACAGTCTTATCTGTGTGAACCTTATGCTCATGACATATGATGATGATGATGATTAGATAAAGTTTTTCAAAACTTCCCGAGTATGTGGTTATTTTAAAGAGTGCAAACATTTATTAAATTGATATTATATTGTGATGACTGCTTATCTTTACAGCTAGCTCCTTGATCCATTGTGATTTTAGGTACCTGTGACAAGGATTGGTAAGTCAGGTGCATTGGAAATAAATAGAAAGGAACAGGGTTACTGGTAGTAGAGTGTAGGTTACCCGATTAAATAAGTGTGATGAATAAAATTATGGGCCCAAGTGTGCATATCCGGTAATAAAATAGCCGGGTGACCTGCGCACTCTATCAGTAAATTTCGGGTAGCAGAATGATGGTTAAGGACTAGTTAAGATAGGTAGATAGGTTAATTGCTGATAACTGTGTAAAATATAATTGCTGCTAAAATGTTATTGCTGCTAAAAGTATCGATCAATCAAATGTAAAATTGTTTTGAAATGTTATAAGATGTTTTGAAAATATTTTTTGATGAAATACTGTTATATTGATCTATGTATTAACACAACTCGTTAGTGATTGTTATGTGTTTGTCTGGAATCCCCGGGGGTAGAATAGCGGGTGATGAGGAGAATCCACCTTGCAGTGAGGTCGGTGGCTTGAGCAAAATTAGTGCATGGTTAGGCAGAACTGGAAGCGCTAATTAGGGTTTTCTGTATGAATAATTGAATTAATGATAGCAACGAGTTCGCTAGCAAACTTCTATTGTGATATAACCTAGTAAAGGTCACACTGAAAGAGTAGTAGGTTCGTCGGAGCTTGAGTGATAGCAAAAGGGTTCGCTAGTGAAACTTTATACTTAGTATATATCCCGAAAAGAAGTGGATGAGTCAAAGAAGTAGCAGGTTCTCTATTGCTTGTGTGAAGGATAGGCAGAAGGTATCTATCCGCAGTTTATGAAAAGTAGACAGAAGAAGTTTACTTGCAGTGAAACAAATCTTTCCTTTCTAGAAACTCGAGTACAGTGGCGAATGTTTTACGTTGTAAATTAAATAAAGCACTTGCACTTTAAGAAAAGAAATTGACTTTCCGTTACCTTGTGAAGGAGGGAGTAAGTCGCGGAGCTGCGCTGACCTCACTCTATGCCGCGCTGGTATTGGTCGAAACAGTGGGCGTGTAGCTGAGATAGCAGTGTAAAGGAGGGGTGAGCGCAGGAGCATGGGAATTTGTCTCACGGAAAGACCGCGCACCCATTGGTCGAAATTATTTGCAACCACAGTGTTGATTGGTTGTCGTAAATTGAAAGACGCGCTAGCATTGGAAGAATATAGTAAACAGAAGTACGTATTTTTACACGATTTAAGTCTTTGCGAGGTATATGTGGCATCCGACTCATCCCGAGACTAGACCTGATCCAAGATATCAAGGTTTTGTGAGAGATCAGTCGAAAGGCCGTAGACTAAACGCTATGTACGGAAGCAAGAGAAAAATGACTCTGGTAGACAGAGTAAAGAATTATTTTAGGAAAGACAAGACAATCAAAACTAGTGAAGGAGTCATTATTCCACCACCTAATACCCCTGCATCATTTATGATATTTGATAGAGGCTACCATGCTTGCGTATGGTTGGAAAATTGGGTGGAATACACTAAAGAGGACGGAATTTTAGCATTTCCCTCAGAAGATACCTTTAATGGTAAGATTTTGTTTAATTTGAGGACTCGAATGAATGATTTACATCCCAGACCCAGACTAACGCAATATGAGGCCTTAGAAGAATGGGAAATAGAGGCTTTTGAGCGAGACAGACCCAGAATTGACAAAGGGTTAGCAAAATTTTATCCGAAAGTACAGAAAGGGACCCGAGAAAACAGAATGAAAGAATGGAGACAGAAAATGATGGTAGAAGGACTGTACCCAGTACTAACCATAGAGGAGCCTGTGGGAGGGAAAAGGACAGATAAAACTAAGCATTTAATGACTAGTGGTGACTCTGATGATGATTACCTGGAGGATTTATTAATGAAAAATCCACCACCGTATAATGAGGAGACCAGGTCCCTGAATACAAGAAATCCATTCCTGAAAACAAATTATGATGAGATCTAAGTATGGCAAATCCAAGAGCACCAAATCTTTATTCTCCCTTGCGCCCACAGATAGTGCATGAAACAACCATGGAAAAGGTATTGCAGGACCAAGAGAGAGAGGCTTTAATTAAACAGAGAACTGAACTTATCCAGAAGTTTTCCCAGTTAAATACAAGTCCTGAAGCTCTAACAATTCCAGTAACTATTGGCCCAGTTGTTCCTCTGTACGGGGATAAACAAGCTAGTCCAAAAACTCCAGTTGTAACTTCATCTGTAGTGCAGCCAAGAAAAGAGCCCTTAGTAGTAGATGACCAGGCAAGTGAATGCGAATCTGTAATTTTCCTGATGAATTTGCCCATAAGGGAACCAGAAGGCAGTTCATAGAGAAAGAACACTCATTTTAATTCAAGGGAAGTCCAGATTGAGTCCTCGTCTGGTAGTAGAAGTGCCACAGTAGTGACTCCCGAAGAAATAGATCGATGGACCCGAGAACTAGAGAAAATAAATCCTCAGCCAAAACCATTAGATATTTACAGATTAAGAATAGAATTGGAAGAACTGATAGCTCGGAACGTGGGATTGGACGGGCTGAACACCCTTAGTGAGAAAAAAATACTATTCATTTGCAAAAGTATTACTCGAAACACCAGAGTGTTCCATGAAAAATTAATGGACACCGCAGGTAGCATGGGAATAGACATCGACAGATCAAAAGTGTTGCAAAAGCCCTACAGAGCAGAATTTTCTGACAAAGATTTAGAAAACATGAATGTATCAGGGAAAAAAGGTGCAGATAAGAGAATTGTTAACCCTGTTACAGAAATGGGGAGACTTAGACAAATGGAAAGCCAGGTGGGCAAAGAAAAAAAAAAATAGTAGATCCAAACAAATGACTTCTGAATATTTATTTATTTATTTATGGGCTTGTAGCGCGCCGGCATCACACCCGAAGGTGTATCTCCGCGCGGAGCTGTGAGGTAAACAGGTCGAGCAAAGCACCTCCTAGAATAGTACTGTCTTTAGGTGTTTCCTGAAAGCTGAGTGACTTGAGCATTCTCTAAGGGAGAGGGGGAGGTTGTTCCAAAGACGTGGGCCCATGATGGAGAGGGCACGGCCTCCCTGTCTGGTCTTGTAATGTCTGGGAACCTGAAGTAACAGTTGGTTACTGGACCTAAGATTGCGGGAAGGACGATGGTACACAAATTTATCTGCCAAGTAGTGGGGTCCCAGATTGTGTAGACTCTTGTGTATCACACAGCAGATCTTAAATTCCACCCGTTTCCGGATGGGAAGCCAGTGAAGGGCCTTAAGGAGGGGGAGGGACGGCGTTCTAGGGGGGGTGTTAGTTACCAGCCGTGCCGCGGTGTTCTGCACCACCTGCAGTTTATTGAGCACTCCTTCATTGGCTGCTAAGAATAGGCCATTGCAATAGTCCAGGCGACTCAGAACGAGGGCCTGGACCAGGGTCTTCCGTGTATTATCTGGTGGAAGGGGGAACACTTTCCGAAGGAGGCTGATAATGTGGAAGCAGGACCCTGCCGTAGTGCTGGCATGATGGAAAAGGGTATGGTCATGATCTATACGAACCCCCAGGTTTTTTACTACCTGTTTCGTGTCATATGTCTTAAAAGAGGCTGACAAGGCAGAAAAATGATATCCTATGAGAGAAGTGCCAGGTGGAGGATATGTAAATGTTCCATGGTCCAGACAAGATATTGTGTCATTTACAAATGATTTCCCAAAATTACGAGAGAAGCCTGTAGAGTGGTACAGACAAGTTGAGAGATGTGTTAAAGTTCAAAAATGCCTCCTGAAAGATCTAGATGGGTTCCTTGATATTGTAGTTCCCGTAGATTTGTGGATCGGATGTAAAATTGCTGTTGATTGGCCAAGTGAAGAATACGCCAGAGACCCAAAGACAGGAGCTCCTTCAGGGGAGGTGATGAGGAAGTATAACCAGGTAATGCTGTACTTGAAAGGAAAGGTGCCTGCAAAAGAAACTGATTGGACACGAATAGATAGAACTACCCAGAATCGAGATGAAACTGTGCATTCATACTATGAACGACTGCTACAGGGGTTCAAGACATAAAGTGGCTTGGATATTATTGAGATGAAGGAGATGACCCACTTTATTTATCGATTTGTGTCAGGATTAAGACCTGAAATTTTCCAATGGATTAAAGATAAGGAAATCTGTTGGCAAGCTAAACCAATTGATGAGATCCTGAAATATGCAAAGTACTGTGAAGATGAGCTAGAAAATAAGAAAAAGGAGTTAAAAGAAAAAGTCATGTGGGCACAAGTAAAATTAGCAGAGCACCAAGAACAGTAGTTAAGTAAAAAGACAAATACTCAGAATCAGAACCCTGGGGGTGGAGGAAAACCAAGAATAAATATGAGCAGAGAGGAGGCCAGGAAGAAGTTCCCCTGCCATGGGTGCGGAAAGATGGAGCACTGGAGGGACGAGTGTAAGGCTGTGCAGAATGATAATGTGCAAATTAATGATTTAAATCCACAGGCGCAGAATGAGGGACCACGGAAGACACAGCAGCAGGTAAAACAGAATCAGTTGCCTCGTGCACCTAGGCCAAACTATAGGAGCAAAGCACAACAGGGTGAGGAAGCAGAGGTTTGGGAAAGAAGGGAGGGTAGAAATGCAGCAACTTCGCAATTTCTGTTGAATGATACATTCCTCCGTGACTAACCTTTCTGACGGTGCCTGAGGGGGGAGGGCGAGGAGTGCGTGCTTGGCGCCTCCTTGCTGGTGGACCAGTCAGGGCCATACATTGAAGGAAAGGTTGAAGGAAATGATGTCACCTTTCTGTTGGACGCTGGGGCCACCATTTCAACTGTGAGAACAGCAGACGTTCCAAACCGACCCCTCTCGGGAGAAGCGATCCAAGTAGTGGGCGTTTCTAATAAATTAATTAGTAACCCAGTTACAGAACCCATGGAAATTAAAATAGGGAATTTCAAAGAAATGCATAGATTTGTTGTTTGCGATTCAAGTCCTGTGAACTTACTAGGATGAGATTTGCTGTGCAAAATGAACTGCACCATCTTTTGCACACCAAATGGTGTTGAAATTCAGACCCCAGATGAAGACGGAATTTCCAAATTAATGCTGAGAAGACATGACTCAGAAATTAAAAGACTGACAATACAAGATTTACCTGAAGAGCTCCAACAGACAGTGAAACCAGAAGTGTGGGATTTCACTGGGAAAGATGTAGGATTAATGGCAAATGTTGACCCAATTAAAATTTCCATAAAAGAAGATGCAGTTTTCCCGAATACTAAACAGTATAAAATGAGTGCAGAAGTGAAAGCAGGGGTTGCTATTGAAATAAAAAGGTTGTTGGAGGCAGACATCAGACAGTCCTTGTAATTCGCCCATAATTGGAATAAATAAACCGAGTGGTAAGTACAGGGTAGTGCACGAACTGCGCAAGGTAAATAAAAATTGTTGTTCCTTGCTGTCCTATTGTGCCGAACCCTGCAGTGGTCTTGTACCAAATACCATGAAATGCTGGATGGTTTACTGTCATTGATTTAGGCCATGCATTCTTTTCAATTCCATTTTATCCAGACAGCAAATTTATTTTCTCATTTGAATTCAACAGTCATATTTACGTCTGGAATCGTGTCCCTCAGGGGTACACAGAGAGTCCTTCGATTTTCAATCAAATTCTGAAAAAATGCCTTGAATCATTGGTACTGCCAGGAGAATCAGTCCTGGTGCAATACATAGACGACCTCTTGGTGGCGTCTAAAAGCAGGAAAGACTGTGTCGTTGACACCATTGCCTTACTGAACCATTTAGGTGAAGGGGGACATAAAGTGTCACCAGACAAACTACAGTTCTGTACCTCTTCCGTGAAATAGCTGGTATCAGATAGAGAGAGGTATCAGGAAAGTTACCACAGAAAGAATTAGGATAATTCGAAACAGGCACCGGCCAAATCCCCAGAAAGAAATCAGAATGTTTCTTGGAGTTGTAGGATACTGTAGGCAGTGGATTGTGGGATTTGCAGTCCTAGCAAGACCGTTGATAAAAATGACAAAGAAAGGAGCAAAAGACCCAGTGGAGGGGGATGATGAAAGCAAGACAGCTTTTATGAAATTACGAGAATTTCTGTGTACAGCTCCTGCATTAGGAATGCCTGATTACTCAAAAGAGTTTGCACTGTTTTGTGACACACGAGACAATTGTGCACTTTCAGTCCTGACCCAAATTAATGGTTTAACCAGACATCCTGTAGCGTATTTTTCCTCTACTTTAGATCCAGTGGCTGCTGGATTACCTGGATGTCTGAAAGCAGTAGCTGCAACTTGCAAGAGTCTTGAACAAAGTGAGTCTATCTTTATGGGACATCCTGTAACTGTGTATGTTCCACATGCAGTTGTAATTTTGTTGACCAGGACCAAAACTCAGTACCTCACACCTAGTCGGCTGACTAAGTATGAAAGAATTCTTGTAGGTGCAGGAAATGTAACCATTGCCCGATGTAATATCTTGAATCCAGCAACTCTCCTATCAAACTCACCCACAGCAGGATTTAAGGGCGAAGTTGAGCATGACTGCCTAGACCTGACTGAGTTCAGCACAAAACCACGCCCTGACATAAGAGAAGTGCCCCTAACTGATGAAGATTACGAGCTGTTTGTAGATGGCTCGTGCCTGAGACATGAGGATGGAGGCTTAAGTGCTGCTTATGCGGTATGCACTTTAGGAGGCCCAGTGGTAGCATCCTATTTGTATGGAGTCAAGTCTGCACAAGTAGCCGAATTGGTTGCATTGGCAAAGGCCTGTAAATTTGGGAGGAACATGAAAATAACCATATACACTGATAGCCAGTATGGTTATGGGGTTGTGCATGACTTTGGCCAATTGTGGCTGCAGAGAGAGTTCCTGACTTCTTCAGGTACTCCTATCAGAAATGGAAATTTTGTGCAAGAATTACTGGGAGCAATCCAGTTACCAAAAGCATTGGAAGTGGTCAAGTGTGCTGCTCACAAACCTGGCGATGACAAAGTGACAGCAGGTAATCGATATGCTGACCAACTGGCCCAATATTGTGCCAAATACAAAATAGCAATCACTACAAAGATGCGGGTAGGCGGAAACAGCTGCCAACTTATGGTGTTTGAAGAAATAAAAACATGGGAAGAACTGAGAGATTTGCAGGATGCAGCAGAACCAAAAGAAAAGGAAAGGTGGAGAAAATGTGGTTGTCTGAGAATAAATGAGGATGTTGTCATTGTTTACCTTGATGATATGCCTGTGTTGCCAGACTACTTGCTTGCTCCTATGGCTAGATTGATACATGGAGATACCCATTTAGGAAGAGATGCAATGATCTGTGTCTTTAGACAGACATGGTTCAATTCGAAATTCAGAAACATAGCAGAGGCACTCTGCCAGAGGTGCTTAGTATGTCAGCATTTCAATCCAAGAAAGAAAACAGTAGTTTTACCAGGTACAATTGGAAAAGCAGAAGGTCCTTTCATAAGATTACAAATTGACTTTATTCAGTTACCCCCTGTCGAGGAATGAAGTACGTCCTCGTCATTGTCTGGCTGTTTTCAAAATGGGTAGAAGCTTATCCTGCATGCAGAAACGATAACATCACTGTAGCCAAATTGTTATTGATGGAATTGATACCTAGGTACGGTTTTCCAGTCACAATTGAATCAGACAGAGGTAAACATTTTCATAGTGAAATAATAAGACAAAACTGTGAAGCATTCAAATTTATGTAAAAACTACACTGTGCATATCGCCCAGAGGCTTCTGGAGTGGTAGAACAACTGAATGGCACTATCAAGTCAAGATTGGGAAAAATGTGTGAATTGACTCAAATGGAGTGGCCAGATGCTTTGCCCCTTGTCTTAATGGGACTTTGAAGTATTCCAGACCGGAGCGGAAGACAGGCTTGAGTCCCCATGAGATACTGATGGGAAGAGCAATACGGCAAGCAGGGGTGCCAGGACACAAACTGATAAACATATCTGATAATTTGGTACTGGAATACTGCAAGCAACTGGGTGACCAAGTGCGTTCTATCTCTCACCATATTGGGGAAGACGCCGTTGCCAGACCTGCAACTCCAGCCCATGACTTGAACCCTGGTGATTGGGTTGTAATTAAGAAACACAATCGGAAGAGTTGCCTTGCGCCGAAGTGGAGAAAACGAAGACAGGTGATTCTTGTTACCACAACAGCGGTGAAGTGTTCAGGTGTGCCACGGTGGATCCATGCCAGCCACACAAGGAAAGTGACTGAACCAGATGAAACTGAGGCTGAAGGATAGTGAGGATGAGACAGGAATAGAAGAAGATAATCAGATCATCGAAATCCAAATCAAATCTGATGATGAGGAAGGCCAGGTAGGGATAGAGCAGGTAATCGACACACCTCCTGAGCCCGGAAAGGGACAGATAGAAATTAGAGCAGAAGTTCAAGCGGAAGAAAATCAAAAGTTTGAAGTGCTTGAACAGGATCAGATAGAAATAGATAATTGTGTTCAGGAAGAAGAAATTGAAACAAAACAAAGCCCAATTCAGCATATATCTGAACAAAGCCAGTTTAGTAACCAGGCAGAAAAAAATGAAAGAAGACCTGGAACTAGTCAGACAGAGAGGGAAGAAGACACTGAAGTAGATGTGCCACAACTGAGTGAAAATTAAAGAGCCTTTGAAGAGGGCCAAAGCACAGTGCCAGTTAAATTATTCAAGAAAAGAGATAACGTACCGAGATTTGTCAAAAGACTGAGACTGAGCCTAAAAACTATCGACGAAGAACTTGAGCAAGAAAATCAAGACTACAGTAAACCTTACCAGTCTGGAACAAAGCCTAAAAGAAGAAGTCCCTAATAAAGAGACTAAACAACAAGTATCAGAGTCCTGAATGGACTTATCTGGTGTTGGAAGACTTTGAAAACCTTGACATAAGTGACGAAAGTGATGAAGAATTGATTGCTGACCACACTGACGAAGAAGTGAAACCAACCTGAAAGTTGCCCTGTGTAAGCAACCTGTGTAAAGTTACAAAGAGGGGTTAAAGCTTCTTTTGAGCCAAAATGTCTGATTCCTCTGTGAATGGAAGATCGAGACGAAATTGTTGCAAAACATGCTGCAAAGTATGTTTGTGTAGTATAGCATTAGTACTGATATTATGGATAGGACTAACAATAACTATTCCTTACATGATGAGTAAAGATACTAATTTGTACCCTACCAAACCAGTGACACATGACACAGAAGAACTACAAACAGAAGACGCACCACAAAGAGTAGATACACTGGAGAAAGCAGTTAGTCTTAAACAAACTAGAACGATCTTAGATACACCAGATGAGGAAGGACTACATTATCATAGAATCAAGAACAAAACTCATTTAAATGTATTTGCAAACCTTTTAGTACATTACATAGAAGCAATGGAGATAGAAGACTGTTACGTCTGTATGAAGCTACCTACTTCAGTAGCTGAGGGTGTGACCTACCATCATTTGCCACTAACATATGGAATTTCCTGTAGTATTTTACCTAGTTTATTCTATAGAAGAGGACCGTTACAGTATTATTACTCAAACGTAGATGTGATATTTTTTTAACTTCCTGTGCGAAGAAATCTGAATCCTGTACATACTACTAGAGACGTAGCAAAATACATGGGTGAATATTTTCTAACTATAGGTAAAATAAGTATAGATGACGCACACAGACATAACTTGACCCGTACATTACACGAACAAGAAAAAAAAATTCTAAACATGGTAGAGAAAAAAAGAGAGAGTTTCCAAAAGAAAGCAAAGGACAAGAATCAGAAAATTCCCAAGTGGGCTGAAAATATAGAGAGCACCTCAAATGGTGGAGCTAATGCTGCATTGTTGCTGGATTTCGAAAAGAAAGGGAAACTTTGTTTTCACAGAGAAAAGACTAGTTATTATAATAACATATTCATTGGTTCCAGTGAATGCGATCACAATTACAAGGTAATTAGAGGTTGGGGTTTCGAAGATGGGTCAGAGCCTGTGTTTCCTAGAATTTATTATATATGTGGGAACAAGTCTTACTTCAAATTGCCAGACCATTGGTACGGAAGTTGGTATTTTGGTATTGTCTTTCCAAAAATATACCATATGGGGAATGTCACTGGAAGCACTGAAAACACTAATGGATTAATGCGTAGTAAAAGAAAAAGTGTAGGAGAAATAATAGGTGATATATTTAGTGCAATGATACCTACAGTGGAGTGGCTCTGAATACACACAGAATTTGCAAATTGTCTACAGTAGTAGATCGGTTATCTACTGACACTGCTGGAGGCTTCCTAATGGTTAATACCGAAATGGTTGCAATCAGATCTATGCTTTTACAAAATCGACTTGCTCTTGACACTTTCATTGGCAAAAGAGGGCGGAGTCTGTAGAAAGTTGAAAGCGCAACACTGTTGCACCTATATTCCAGATAAAAGTGTTTTAAATTAAGAAATATGCGAGAAACATTACTAATTTGGAAAGAGAGCTCAAACCACTGGAGGTTGATAGTGCCTGGAAGAGACTAACTGATGGTCTCTCCTCTGTAGGTAGTTGGTTTTCTAACCTAGGTAGAAGTCTTGTGAGTAAAATACTGATGCCAATAGCAGGAATAGGCTTATTTGTGCTCATCATGATAATTTGCTGTAAATGTCGAAAACATCAAAAGAAGTATGCTATGAATAAGAGAGGAGTGAAACGAAATGTTGAAGAACTCGAACTAGAAGAATTGAATAATAAAATATATAAAAAGATGAAAAAAACTCATCCCAATAAAGATACAGAAAAGATACTGAATAGAAAATTTGAAGAGATTGAAATGGGTGAAATGTGAAAAGTTGGCCTCTGGTTCCATTAATAGTGATGATAGTAAATATCATCAAAGAGCGGATTGATGGAGCAAGGATTCGAACATTAAGCGACTTGCTTGTATCAAGAACCTCAAATAATGTTAATAAAACTAAATCAACATGTTCGTGTTACTAACATTGCATATTTTTACACTAAACAGGGCTGTCCCAGTGATGCTTGCCTATGTATTTACTAAACCTAATACGCTTGCCATTAAAATGGCCACTGCTACGCGGGAATTTAGACTGCGCATGCGTCGGTCATACCATGTGACGTGACGCACTCGCAGTTCTGGTGGGAAAGTGTTTGCTCATGCGCAATACAGCTGATATGGCCGCTTTGTGTTTTCACATGCTCCAAGCTTGCATTGCGCTTTCGCAAAGCTGTTTGTTCTGCACTTACCCTAATGCTACAGTTATTATAAAGTAAGGGATGTAGTATAGCCATTTATGGTATACAGTATAATCACTTTGTTCTGTATTTCTAAATTGTTTTCGCTTGCTTTTCATGTATCGTATTCTTTGGGCATGGGAGGTGCTTACTACTCCATCTTGAAAGCCCGTATGGTACCAGTCACGTGATGGGGAAAAGAAAACCATGCAGCAGTGAAACCCAGCCAGCTGGCAGCCAAAGCCGAGATGCTCCTGGGAACCGACCTGCGACCTAGCTGAACGAAGCTGAACTGTAGATCATTTGCTACAAATGTACCTGATTAATGTATTCACCATTGTTATGTGAGAGTCATATGTCATGGGAAGTCAGAAACTAGGGGGTGGGTACGAAGATTGAATATTAAGCCTGAGAAAGTCTAAATTTTAGGTGGTGTGATGACCTAACCTCCTCCTTTGTCCAATCAACATTGGGGATCATTACACTTGCAACATTGGGGGGTGGTACACTGACCCGAAAAACAGTATAACTAGCGTAGGTTTAGCTAGAGAAATCGTCTGACTTGTCCGAATAGCTGACATGTCTCTGACCCAACGCACTCTATAGGTGACTGAACTCAGAGAGCTGCGAAGCATTCTATTGGGAGGTTCAAGAACCCCATTCCGGGTTTTACTGCAGACTTAAAGTGCCGGCGAAGCACTTTGCTGGGAGGCTCGAGAACCCAATTGGGGTTATTGGCAGATTCCTTGCAGAGAGGGAGTAGTGCAGGCGTTGCAACCGAAGCTGCGGGTGTTGGTCGTACCCTTTGGCGAACCCGGTCCGGATCCAAATTCTGGGATTATCTTGTCCTGACTGTCCAATGAGCTGTACCTGCTCGCCTAATGGCATCTAAGTCCTTGAGGGTCCTTTCCTGTCTTTTCCAAACTGACCCGTGGCCAGGGTTGGTCTTCACTCTATCCTAGGTAAATATAAAGTCTGTGTGAGCTATTGCTTATCTATATTTGCATTCCTAACTCTTGAATAATTGCAAAGCATAATTGCATATGTTCCTTTTTCTACCCTGTCCCTTTATAAATGAGATTTCCATGCATTATTTGTCTATTAGCATGTTTCATTTTTTGACCTACCCTTAGTCAAATGCTAAATCGTTTTTTCATATAGTTTATGTTCCATTCTTACCCTCCCTTTAGAGAATAAGCACATCTGGATAAATCAAGTTGCATAAGTTTAATTTCCTTTGAACCGTTAGTGAATTTCGAAAGTCTACTTTGACTTAGCATGTTCCCTTTCTTTACCCACCTTTAGTGAAGTTGTGAAAGTCTGTTGATCTAAAATAGCATGTTCCTTATATTTTCTCCTTCCCTTTATTTTTTCAATTACTAAATGATAAGTATTCTCTGCCTTATCCATAGCTATACGCTATTTCTAATTCTAGTTATAGACAGTGTTATCTGTGTGAACCTATGCTCATGACATATGATGATGATGATGATTAGATAAAGGTTTTCAAAACTTCCCAAGTATGTGGTTATTTTAAAGAGTGCAAACATTTATTAAATTGATATTATATTGTGATGACTGCTTATCTTTACAGCTATCTCCTTGATCCATTGTGATTTTAGGTACCTGTGACAAGGATTGGTAAGTCAGGTGCATTGGAAATAAATAGAAAGGAACAGGGTTACTGGTAGTAGAGTATAGGTTACCCGAATAAATAAGTGTCATAAATAAAATTATGGGCCCAAGTGTGCATATTCGGTAATAAATAAGCCGGGTGACCTGCGCACACTATCACTTGTTTTCTTCTTAATTATATTTTTATTAGTATTTCATATTATCTGAAGAATATTGCACTTAACTATTGCTGCTAGGTCGATATGTTATACCTATATAAGTTTTATTTTCTCTCTTCAGACTATATTTTCAGATGGTATTGTGGTTGTGTGTAGGAGAGGAGGGTCTGCTATCATATGGTCACCCCAATTTTTGCTTTTTGCTTCACTGGTTTTCGACTTAATGAGGCTGTGGGCCTGCTAATCAGACCCCCAGCCTGCTGTTCTCTCTCTAAATTCACATACATGTACTATAGGTACATAACCGAATTGGAACTGGACTCCTTGTCAGCCCTTGTACTATGCACTATAGGTGCTCAGGGAATAGGTGCCACCAAGGCCTACCAGGGGCTGCAGCATAGCTTTTGCCACCCCTGGCTGGTTCTTAAATTGACACATCTGGCTGATCACTCAGCTGGGGCAAGTTGGTGTAATCACCTCTTGCTTAGATATAGTATCCCTATATCTAAACCTATATCTGGACACATATAAACCTGTGAGTCACTCCTATGGAAGGCCTTATCAATCCTGGAGGCAGAGTGCGTGGTTTAATGTGAGATGGAGCTCGAGCATGAGCTGAGCCTGTCTGCAGCTGTCGGGAACCACTCCCTAAGCTGTTCCGGGATAATGCCATACCATATACTATTAAGTGCATTATAATCCTCGCGGTTATATGTCAACTTTGGTTTGGCTTTATCAAAACATGTCGTGTAAGGTGTCATACAATTTGGAATACTATCCCCTCGACAGTCCTGTCGATGGGGATAGCATTCCACCCTTCTAGAGCGAGAAGACATGTTACTTTACTGAAACGCGGTTGATTTTTAAAAGAGCCTCAGATCCACAAAATGGATGCTTCTGCCACAGACACAAGTCTGACCTCCTGCTGCTGACCGAAACTCAGCCGAGGAGGCCTGGACAAAGGCTTTCCTGTTGCGGGGAGGTGTCACACCACCCCAGACAGGAGATAGTGGATTGTAGCAGGGAGGTTTGAAAGAAACCAGACACTGTTGGGGAGCACAAGGCTTCCCCTTGCATAATCTGGTCAAACCGGTTCTGGGACAAACCAGCCCCAGTCCCAGCGTGACCTGGACAAAGGAAAAGGGGTGTATCCACCCCCTTCCTGGGTCCCACCCATAGGAGGGGACCTAGCAGGTAATCCATCCCCCTAGATTGGTATAAGAATGGGAGCAGTGCCAAAGCACTCAGATTATCCTGATGAAACATAAGAAACGAAACTCTGGACCCTTCGACATCCTACTCGACGTAGAAGACTGAAGAATCTCCCTTGTGGTCAAGGAATGACCACCCTGTGCAAACAGGCACCATCCAGCACCTCAACATTTGCTTTGTTGCAGTTCCTGCTGAGATTCGAGTGACAGAGACCAACAAGACTAAGCGTGCCTGCCTTCTAACAGCCCGATCCACAGTCCCTGTAGAGCTGAGACCTGTGGAGGCGACCGGAAGCGTGGCGCCCGCCATCTTGGAGAAACCATGAGACGCTGACCTTGCAGCCCACGAGTGACCCTCGAAGCTGTACATCAGGATTTGAGAGGCCCCAGCCCTGAGCCTCTTTTGCACCGAAGTTCACCCCTCTACACTCACCGAGTGCTGCGTGGGGCCCTTCTGCTTCTTTTGACTCAACACGTTGGCCCGGTCACTTGCCCATTGGCTTGTGGCCCCTGTGCCAATGAACTACGAAATCTAACTTGTGATTCTAATTGCTCAAGACTTGCACTCGCTCCTCTGAAAAGGAGTACCCGCTCTGACCCTCCTAGTCCAAGTGAGAAGCAATCTTTCAGTCCTGCTTGGATTGCTCTTGCCAAGTGTTGTTTGCTCCAATCCTGAAGACTACAGTGCCGACGGCGAGAGCCTTTGAAGGACAGCTCGTGATTTGCTCCTGGATGTCGCAGATGCCCTAGAGTCCACATGGCAATGGAGAGAAGCTCCTCAACAATGACCTGATTGCGCCCAACATTGCCTGGTTCCGTCCTTGTTCCACCCTGGTCACTGCTGAGTGACCCAGACTCTGTCCCCTCTGCTTTTAGGTACTCTACAACTCCGATCCACCCTTGGATCATACCGGACACTTCTCCTTCACGACGCCTGCAGCATCTTCAGCTCCAAGCATCATCGACCAGCGTGACAAAACCCGACACTACTTCGCACCTGTGCACCCGCTTCCAGTGGGGGAGGTAACTCAGCAACGCCGGTGTTCCCACACTGGTACACACCTCTAGTGTATGCGTCTAAAGTTTCATCTTGCTAGGTTAAGCGGAAGTCTCCTTAAACTATAACTTTATCACTTTTATACACCATAGACTTTGCATCGGTGCGTGCGTGTGTTTTAAGCGCTGCACCCGAATCCCGCTGGCTTTTACCGACTTCTGCATTGCTCGTCCGAACTGCTCCCAGCGATTCCCTTGGCCCTAGGCCTAACCACTGTTCGATTGGTATCTCTTATACCACTTTTTTAATATATGGTTTGCGTGGCCCCTCGGCCTCATCCATAATTGTGCAACTATTATATGTTTAACAGTGCTTTTGTTTTAACGCTTGTGCCTCTGCACTCATAAAGAGTACAGAGGATTATTTTAGAAATAAATACATATATTTTTATATATAACTTGTGTGGTGTCCTTTCATTTGGTATTACAGTTTTGTGATTGGTAAAACAGCTCGCTTAACACGACCTCTTGAGTTTAGCCTTTAACGCTGCTTAGTCCATGCTACCACTAGGATAGCTTGTCTAATAAGGTTGACTTACAACCAGACACCATAAGGGATTGCTTGGACTGATACAAGGTGGTTCCAGAATTGGAAACATCACATATCAGGCCAACTTCTCACATTGTGACTTTATCTGTACAAAATTGTACTTTCATGAAATGCTGTTACACATATCATGCCAACTTCTCACATTGGTGTGCAGCGGTGCGGATTTGAGCTTTCTGTTGTTTTTACCATTGCAATCTTTTTATCAAATTGAAAGATCACATCAAGTACCTTAGGTACATATAAACAAAAGCTAAGCATATTTAAATTCTACTGAACTTAGTAGTTGTAGATTAAAGGGATTAGCACACCCTGCCTACAACTCACTAGCAAGGTACAGTAGGAAAACACTTAGTGTAGGTAAGTGCACCACTTGCACCTCACTAGCAGTCATGTCTGGCACAGGAGGAGCTTCAGGCTCTGCCCCTGTGACAGTTGACCTTACCAAGGCAACTTACAGCTATGACAAACTTAGCCATAAAGACTTGAGTGACTTTTGCATTGCAAGACGGCTAATAAGGGGTCACAACCCCACCATTCCTTCCCTGATAGCCATCCTAAAAAAGGATGAATTAGATAAGCCGAGTGCAGTTCCCTTAGATGCAGGAGATGGAGTGAACACCCCTGAGACTGAGCCCACCCCAGAAGTGGACGAGGAGGAAGAAGAGGAGGAAGAAGAAGGCTCAGAAGTGGATGAGTCTGATCAGAATCAGAGGGGTAACCAGGTTGTAGTTGGCAGGCTTAACCAGACCAACTTAGACCTACATGGGAATGGAGAGGGCCAGCACCTCCCCAGATCCTATAACATAATTCCCTCAGGCAATAGGAGGTTGAGATCTCCCTCAGGGGACTCTCATATTGCTAGTGTCTCAAGGGAATCTCAAAGGGGAATGACTTCCCCCCAGAGGAAAGACCATAGGGCCAGGATGAGGGCTGTCCAACTTCAGATAGAGAGGGAAGAGATAGCCTTGGCTCAAGCTAAACTTGCTTTAGCAAGAGAACAAAAGTTGTGTGGATTAGATTCCACTGGTGGCAGCAATATTCCTAGCGAGAAAGACAGGGGCTATGACAATAGAAACCTGACAAAAATTGTGCCCCTCTACAAGGAAGGGGATGACATCCACAAATGGATGACTGCTCTTGAGAGAGCCTGCATGGTACAGCAGGTTCCTCAGGATCAGTGGGCTGCAATGTTATGGTACTCCTTTTCTGAGAAAGGGAGGGATAGGCTCCTCACAGTTAGACCTGAGGATGCCAAAAACTACTCTGTCCTGAATAGTGCTCTTATTGAAGGGTTTGGCCTAACCACCGAGCAATACAGGTTGTTGTTCAGAGACACCCAAAAAGCACAGATACAGGACTTGACTGATTTTGTTGATTGTGCCACTAAGGCTCTGGAGGGTTGGCTGCAGTGAAGTAAAGTCTCAGACTATACAGGATTGTACAATCTTATAATGAGAGAGCAGATCCTTAATAACTGTCAGAACCAGCTGTTGCCTCAATACCTTATTGACTCTGATCTGACCTCTCTCCAAGAATTGGGAAAGACGGCGGACAAATAGGTCAGAACAAGGATTAAGCAGAAACCCCAGAACCATGGTGGTGACCAGAAGAAAACAGAGCAGAAGGGTGGGTATAAGAAAGATAAAGAAAAAGACCAGAAGTTTGCTTCAGGCCCACAAAATTCTAATATGGAGGGTGGCTCCCAAAATGGTAACAAAACGAAGAAGAATGATGGCCCAAAGAAACCTTGGTGCAATACATGTAAGTCCATTTCCCATTGGGGGAGTGAACGTACCAAGAAAAATCTAGTTCCTACCACTGCAGCTCCTAAAGCACCTGCACCCCCTAGTACAGTCAGCAGTGGTAGTGCACAACCTAAGGGCATAGTAGGGTTAACCCTGGGTACTGAGATGGAATCTGGCCTAGTCAGAGTCCCTACTCAGGCAGTTCTGCTTTATGATGTGGACTTATCTTTGACCACTACTGTGAGTCCCAGTAACCTGGGCAAGTAGAGTCAGACGCCTTTGATAAATGAGAAACTGGCTCAGGCCTACAGGGACACTTGTGCCAGTGTCACTATGGTGACACCTGACTTTGTGGACCCTGGACAGATTGTACTAGGTGAGAATTACCTAGTGACCAATGCAAGCAACACCACTACTACACATAGTGTGGCTGTTGTGAACTTCTCCTGGGGAGGGGTAAATGGCCTAAAGAACGTTGTTGTAAGTGCAGACCTCCCAGTAGACTGTCTGTTAGGCAATGATCTGGAAAGCTCAGTTTGGTCAGAAGTGGAGTACAGGACTCATGCAGAAATGCAGTGACAAGGACTCAGGCTAAGAAGTGCCTTCCTGAACCAGTGGTGGATCTTGAAACAATAGACCAACCACAACCCAAGAGAAAGAGCAAGAGGGTTAAGGCTGTGCCTTCCCACTTGCCCCAGGTTGAGGATCAGACTCCACAGGGAGCTGATTCTGCAGTCCAAGAGGTGACTGTCTCTGAGGAGCTTGAGCCTGATCAGGTTGAGTTTCTGGGGACAGCGGGACCCTCAAGGGCAGACCCGGGGCAGGCCCAATTAGATTGCCCTTCTCTTGAACCCCTCAGAAAGCAAGCTGCTGCTGAGGCTTCAGGGAATGCTCAAGGTACCCATAAAGTGTATTGGGATGATGGGCTCCTTTACTCAGAGGCTAGAGACCCCAAACCTGGTGCCACCAGGAGGTTGGTCATACCTTTGAAGTTTAGGGGCTTCCTTCTTACCTTGGCGCATGATATTCCCCTTGCAGGACACTTAGGCCAGAACAAGACTTGGGACAGGCTTGTCCCTCACTTTCACTGGCCTCATATGTCAGAAAATTTCAGGGAGTTTTGTCGCTCCTGTTTCACTTGCCAAGCCAGTGGTAAGTCAGGTGGCACAACAAAGGCCCCCCTGATACCACTGCCGCTCGCAGTCGTGGGAATCTGACACGCTGAAGAGTTTTCCCTACAAGCTTCTGCCATCACCAATTTGAACTTTGGCCAGTAACCTGGGAGCCCGTGTGCTCGGTTACACTCCCTGCTGGGTCCTACTGCCTGGAGATACAACGCCTACCGGGAACGGGACTGCGAGGACCAGAGGTGCTTGTGCCAGGTCATCGCGCGCACCTGGTGCCTCTTCCCGCCCCCTCCTCCTCGCAGGCTTCATTACGACTCGTGGCCCCCACTTCGCGGGAGCCGCTCGCAGTCCTGGGAATCTGACATGCTGAAGAGTTTTCCCTACAAGCTTCTGCCATCACCAATTTGAACTTTGGCCAGTAACCTGGGAGCCCGTGTGCTCGGTTACACTCCCTGCTGGGTCCTACTGCCTGGAGATACAACGCCTACCGGGAGCGGGACTGCGAGGACCAGAGGTGCTTGTGCCAGGTCATCGCGCGCACCTGGTGCCTCTCCCCCCCCCTTCCTCGCAGGCTTCATTACGGCTCGCAGCCCCCGCTTTGTGGGGGCTGCTCGCAGTCGTGGGAATCTGACACGCTGAAGAGTCTTCCCTACAAGCTTCTGCCATCACCAATTTGAACTTCGGCCAGTAACCTGGGAGCCCGTGTGCTCGGTTACACTCCCTGCTGGGTTCTACTGCCTGGAGATACAACGCCTACCGGGAGCGGGACTGCGAGGACCAGAGGTGCTTGCGCCAGGTCAGCGCGTGCACCTGGTGCCTCTTCCCACCCCCTCCTCCTACTTAGCCCAGCCTCCTGACGCGAACGCGAGACGCGCGGGGACGGAAGCGCGGGCGAAGACCGGGCAAAGAGCGGGCCGTTTGAGGCCGTTCGAGACCGGAGGAGACTGGACTGGGCTATTCCCCTTGGCCTCAACTTTGTTATCATAACTCAACCGGACAGAGGCGCATCGCGGGAGCTAAAGTGCTATGTCTACGTGTGAGTACAGAACTAGGGCAGCCAAAGGGAAGTTGCAAAATGGGACACTTGATGATTTCATCACCAGGACTAATTCCGCTATAGACAAGGAGATCAATAAAATGCAGCATAGGGTCTCAATTGAACTTGATGCAGCTAGAAGGTTATCCCAGGAGCTCGCTATGGCCAAAAAATCCTCCTTAGGTCACTTTGCCTTTGCCAAAACACCTGACCGACCAATGGGTTCAGGTCCTATTTTAACACAGGCAGTCATCCACCAGCCAGCAGTCGTATCCCTTCAAGCATCAAAGGTGGGGTCTCCACATTCATCCCCCCCATCCTTAGTCCATCATTGGGTGGGGCAGCTGGGGTTGAGGCTAGGGTTGAGGGGGCCCCTTTGGAGTCGGTACCGATCACTAAGCGTAAGGTGACGAGCGGGAGGGTCCCCCTTACCCCCCAAAAGGGTGCCACCCACAAACGACAGCAAAATATTACTTCTGCCTATTCCAGGAAAAAGGCTAAGGTTGCGAAGGCTCAGTTACCCTCTCACGCACCACCTCAGCTATCCCACGCACCCCCTCCCACGGGAAATACTTGTCCCCCAGCACTAGAATCTAGTTCAGCAAAATTGGTGGGTGAATATGATGATGATAATTTCGTAATAGAAAGTGAGAATGGTGGGGTACCACTCTGCACGATAGAAGGAAAGGATGTGGAATTTTTAACGATTGTCTGGGAAACGCTAAAAAAACTTTTAAATCCCTTGGAAGTTAGACTTTCTCGAATAGAAACCCAGTTGCTCGAGACAGAAAAAAGTATCCTAAATCTAGCCACCTTGAGCATACCTGATAACAAACCAACTAGCCCACCAGTTACTACTACCACTCCATCAGTACTTGCTGCTATTCCACCAGTAGCTCCGGTGGTTAAACCCATTCCGAGGTCATTACAAGTACTTCTGTTAACAGGGTAGCGGAGGGTACAAATCAGCTGCCGGCTCAATCTGTACCAGCCCCGAAATCCGTGGCAATTCTGAGGGACAAAGTACACAACACCTACCACTCCACTCCACAGAGAACAAAACCTATTAAAAATCACTATAGGGGCTATGTTGATCTTCCTACAGACGTAAGACCGTACGTAGTTGTGCTAACGGGGGTGCCGGAAATCCCATACCAACAGCAGGAAGACTTTGAATCATTAAAAAACAAGGTAATCCACTGGCTCAATGTAAACAGGCCATTACCCAACCACCTGAGAAGTAAAATTCTTATGGTGCGACAAGTCCCCTGGATAGGCACCTCGCACAAGTCGATCACAGGTGACTGTGTCATTGTTTCTTTTGAAGACCCCAACACTGCACACCATATTCATTCATGGAGCAACTATGGTGTAAATTCGCCCATAACATCCAGACCCCTAACCTACTTTTATCCCCCGCCCTCACACTCTAATACGGGGGGGAAATTGGAATTGGATTCCAGTGAGAAACGGTGTACAGGGAGGGTTATCCAACTACTGGCAAGATGCACATCGTGGGTGGAACGGGGCGCCCACTTACAACAGATTTGGGTGCCTTGAGGACGTAGACTGACTTTCCAAGAGGGTCACTGATACACCGTCCATGGCACACCCACACTGTTCTTTGTCTTACTCTTCACCGCGCTCTGCTTTCCCATCATTACAATATCTCCCAGGACACCGCAATCAAATCACAGATGAGACTAGGCACACAGAGGGGGACGTTCCTGAACACTGTGCGGGCGCCACATTACCTGAGCCCTTAAAGGATAGAAATATTCACACAGATACACGTGGTCAAAACGGTAAGGTTAAACCCCTTCCTGAGGCGCCGTATGTAATATTCTCAACAGAGGGATTGTCCTGCCACAAGCACAGTCAGTCCAGGTCAAGTAGGTGCACCTTGGTATCTAATGCTATTGACAAGGTGGGGGCTCCCGGCGTACTTTCCATACTTTCTTGGAATGTTGCCGGGTTGGCCAATAAACTAGATTCCCCAGAGTGGGCGGAACTAATTGAGGAACATGACATATGCTTGTTCCAGGAAACGTGGGCGAGGGAAAAACAGTCCCGCTCAGGGTATGCATCCTTTGAGATTGCGGCAAAATGGGGCGGGAAGGGACGACTGTCTGGTGGTCTGTTGATTTGGGTTGGTTCCCACCTTAGATGCAGGGCGAGAGACCTTGAAACCAACTCAGCGGACTTTCAGTGCGTTGTTCTGGAGTGGGCATCTGGTGTGAGTGTAGCACTGGTAAATGTATATTCAAGAGCGGTTGGGATAACAGGTACTTCGGGGATAATTGAGGATTTAGCTCTGTTTCTCGATTCTGCAACCCTTTGCCCCTCACTTATAGTTGGGGGGGACTTTAATATTCAGTATGAGCCCCTCCCGGATCATCTAGAAGGTGTAATTAGCGAAGAGGATGACCTCTGGGAGATACCCACTTTGTTGGGCCCCCCTGTAAAGTCATGGTCACCTCTGGCCACCCAAATAACATCTTTTACTCTTTCCCACTCACTGAGGGCTTGTAATGGGCGGCATAAGGAGATATTCCACCTAAATACACCTTTAATAGACCAGGACATGAGTCACGGATAGATTATATCCTGGTTTCAACGAAGGATTGGGCTAAAGTGAGGGATTTTGGGATAGTCAAAAGGACTGATAGTGACCATAATGTACTAACATTGAGGTTCGCGGTCCAAGGCTTATCCACTAGTACTGTATAAGAAAATTTAGCACTACCGGTTGGTTTAGTTGCAGCTATCAATAGACGAAGAATTAGGTGGCCAAAACTCCTGGAGCACCCCAATAATATTCAGAAGCTATATGCGACTGTGGTACCTGCCCTTGAAAAAGTTGTGGATTTCATCTCTCAGTCACCCACCCCTGCTGAGCTTATTGTGCTCGGGGATATTCATTTGGAGCTCTGTTCTAACCTAGCAGAAGTTCTGAACCCTGTGGCCAGGTCAAAAAAGGCCAAGGCGAGAAGAGCCACATGGTTCAACGCTTCTTGCAGGAGAGCAAAGGCCGATCTTTTGGAGTCCCTTAAAATTCGGGAAACCCCGAGTAAGATTAGGGAAAAGCGGTTGGCCTACAACTCCACTCTCCGCAATGCTAAAATGGAATGGGACCGGGATAACTGGTCTGAAATGACGGACGCCCTTGCACTTCGAGACGCCCGGAAATTCTGGCAAATCGTCAAGCATGGTTCAGCTGAACCTATAGCGGCAATAGAAGCAAATATTGCATCTGTTGTGTGGGAGGGCCACTTTAAAACCCTGTATAGCGCGCCTGGTTTGGACCAAGTGGGGAACCAACCCGAACTAGCAATGGCCCAATCCACTGAAAGTGTATCCTCCATGGATGGATTTACTATGGAGGAACTCACTACGGCGATTATGGGCCTCGCTGCCGAAAAGGCGCCAGGTCTGGACAAGCTCCCAGGTGATCTCTATAGGCACGAAGTTAAGATCTGGGCCCCGTACCTTGGGGTGCTGTTCAATGCGATCTTGAATGGCATGGCAATCCCCCCAACTTGGCTGGGGGCAGAGATAGTCCCCATATTTAAGAAGGGCTCGCCTCTGCTCCCAGCCAACTACAGGCCAATAAGCCTGATAGACGTTTCTCAGAAGCTTTTTACTAGGCTACTTTTGGATCGTCTGTTGGAATGGATGACGGAACATGATATTCTGAGTCCATTCCAAGCGGGGTTCAGAAGGAAGGTTTCCACCATAGACCAGGTCTCCCGTCTCGCCCTCATCTTTTGGAAAACGGTACAGTTGGAGGGTGGCAGCCTCTACACTGTATTCGTGGACCTGAGGGCGGCCTTCGACCTGGTTCCCTGCAGAAAACTCTGGGAGGTGTTGGCCAAACTGGGGGTCCCTAAGGGCTTGTTGGAGATGATTATTCATCTCCATACTGCCAATTTTGCACAGGTGAGGTGTGGCAAGGAGGGGGCACTGTCGAACAGGTTCCCCGTTGACAGGGGGGTAAGGCAGGGTTGTGTGCTTGCACCGACCCTGTTCTGCCTCTACGTCAACGGGGTTATCTCCCACCTGAATGGGGTTGTTAATTCTGACGCTCCTAAGTTGGCAGGCAGCAGGGTGCCGGCGATTATGTTCGCTGATGACACCCTGCTACTCTCAAAGTCTGCGATGGGCATTCAGCGCGTTCTTGACGGCTTTGTGGATTTCTGTGGGGAACATGGTTGAGATATTACCACCCAAAAGACCAAATTTATGGTCTTCAATCCCCCACCAAAACTCCACTCTAGCCCCAACATCGGGCAATGCAGACTTGAAAGGGTGCGAACCTTTGAGTACCTTGGAGTTGTGTTAAATGAGAAAATGTCCTGGTGTACACACCAAGAGAAAGCACTACTCAAGTTGGTCCAGTACTCTGGTGGGATTATGAAGCTCGTGGGAAAAAACAGGTCATCCATCCAACCTGTTGGTCCACCTCTCCAGATTTATAGGGCACAGGCAAGGGGGGCTGCCATGTATGGTTGTGAGCTCTGGGGCCATGCAGTTTCTCCAGATCTGGTGAAAGAGGAGAACAAGTTCTTCAGGCGGGTGATAGCACTTCCCCCCAGCACGCCTCTCGTCCCATTAAGGCTAGATCTGGGGATGCGATCCCTCGATGAAGAACTGGCATTACGTCCCTTGGCTTATTGGTGTAGGTTGTGGGCAGTTCCAGAATTGATTAGTTATAGGCAAGGGCTCCAGGAGGTGCTTGCTATGCCTAACGCGGGTAAAATTAAATTGTTTAAATTTATTAAAACTGAGGTGGAGGGTCTAGGCCTTTCGACTCTCTGGTCTGACCCTTTATCCACCTGCCCATTAATTTCCAAAAAGAGACTGGCAAAGGTTTACTACGACAGTAAACTAGCGACACTCTGTCGTCGACAAAACCTTGGGACATTCACGGAGTAATTTTTATGCATCAAGGATATCTACAGTTTTGAACCAGCCTTGGACAAAATATATCCTGCCTTACTCAGGAAACTCTACTTGCAATGGAGGCACGGGACTCTTCCACTTCGAGCCCTTACCAGTAAGTGGAGCGAACCAGCAGTCAGCGTATGTCCGGCTTGCAGAGTGGCCAAGGAATCTGAGCTAAACATAATCTTCTTTTGCCCTGCTTATAACGTGACCCGCAAGAAATGGATTGTCCCTGTATGCAGGAATTTGGGGTTTGCAGAGTGCCTGGCCGCGTTCAGAGTGCTGAAAACAGACTTGTCGGATCACATTGTCTTTGCAATGGCTAAATATCTAGGTGCAATGTGGTCCCTGAGAAGACAGTGCCTTAAGGCCGGTCACTGAACTTTACTGCAGTAAAAATTGTGATACCTTCTACTAATGAAATATTTCTATGGACTCCAATGGACCTGGAATGTTTTAATGTTTTAATGTCTTAACAGTTTTATCAAATGCTTCTTTTATATCTTTATGGTGATAAACCACCGAAATAAAGATTTATGATACCGCTACCTGTGGTGGGGGTACCCTGTGAAAGAGTTGGAATAGACATTGTGGGTCCCATGGATCCTCAAACAGCTTCTGGGCACAGATTTATACCGGTGGTAGTGGATTATGCCATCAGGTATCCAGAGGCAATTCCCCTGAGGACCACAACAGCACCTGTTGTGGCAAAGGCCCTTCTTGCAGTTTTCTCAAGAGTGAGTTTCCCAAAGGAGGTTCTTTCAGACAGAGGTACCAACTTCATGTCTGTATGCTTAAAGGCAATGTGGAAGGAGTTTGGAGTAAACTACAAGTTTACCACACCCTATCACCCACAGTGCAATGGGCTTGTGGAGAGATTCAACAAGACCCTCAAGGGAATGATAAAAGGATTACCAGAGAAGCTTAGGCGGAAATTGGACACTCTTTTGCCCTGCTTTCTCTTTGCTTACAGAGAGGTCCCACAGAAGGGGGTTGGCTACAGCCCTTTTGAACTTTTGTTTGGCCACCCTGTGAGGGGTCCACTATGTCTGGTGAAGGAAGGATGGGAGTTACCTCTCAAAAAGCCTAAGCTCCCGGATGGCTGAATACATGGAGAGAGCATCCAAAAACCTGGAGGCCAGTCAAGAATTGCAGAAAGCTTGGCATGACCAAAAGGCTGTTCTGGTGGAGTACAAACCAGGCAGATGGTGTGGGTGTTGGAGCCAGTGCCCCCAGCAGCACTCCAGGACAAATGGACTGGACCCTACCCCATTGTTGTTGCATAATCACGCCAGACGCTCCTGCTTTTGTTTTGCAATACAATTGTTTGAATTAGCGCAATGTTCTTAAAACACTCAGGGTAAATAGTCTTTGAATTAGTACAATGTTCTTAACACACTCGAGTAAATAGTCTTTGTAAAATAAACAAGTAACGTTGTAGGTCTTTAAATTGAACACTAAAACGATGCTTCGAAAATTGTTCCGAGTTGCATAGCAACTGCCAAAAATCTTACTGTCCTTTCTTTGTTTTAGAGGCGATGTCCTGGTTCCTGTGGGTGTGGTCGATGACGCGTCCCCCGGAAGTCCAAGACAACATCTGCCGATGCCAGGAAGCTCGAAGAGTCGAATGGAAGGACTCGGACCGGAGCTCCAGGTGAGGAGACGGGACCGGGAGGTCGAGACAGGGTCGGGGGTTCTCCAGAGGGTGAAGAGCCGAGGTACCCAGAAGGGAAATCAGATTACCGGGAGGGAGACAGGGTTCTTGATTGCCGGCAGGAGCGCTTGTCGTGAAGTGCAAAGGGACAAAGCGCCATCTTGCACGATCGTTCTCCTTTTATACACTCGGCAGGCTCACGGTTTGGATATTAGCATATTACTCACGCAGAGTACTGAACACGTGTTGTGGCTCCAGAACTTGGGGGAATGATCGCTCCGAGGAAACCACACAAGCACACAAGCATTGGTATCAACAAATACAAGGGCACAACATTATGGCAGTAGCATAGACCAAACAAGCATTGGCAAACTAACTTTTACAGTGAGCAATGTGCCAATTACAGCCAGCATAACCTTAAGTAACAAGCATTGGCACTTTAACTGATATCTGCAGCACAATAACTGATACCTGCAGCATAATCTTAGGAAACAAGCATTGATACTTTAACTGATACTAGCACGAGCTCTTGTTCCTCTAACAATTGTTGAGAAAAAAGGAGAAGTCACCTATGTGGTTGACTTTGGAACCCCTAGGAGCCCCCAGAGGGGGCTCCATGTAAATCGTTTGAAAGCATTTGTTGACAGGGAGGACATGAGCCTGCTCATGGCCACAGATGGGGACCAGGAGGAAGAGAGTGACCCTCTCCCAGACCTGCTTTCCCAGAACCCTGATGATGGTTCAGTTGATGGAGTAGCCTTGGCAGGCAGCCTCACTCAGCCGCAACAGGTGGACTGCAGACAGGTGTTGCAGGCCCACAGACATATGTTTTCACTCACACCCAGTCAAACTAACTGGTGCACCCATGAGGTGGACACTGGTGACAGTCTGCCTGTGAAGAATAAAATCTACAGGCAACCTGACCACGTCAGGGATTGTATAAAGGCTGAGGTGCAAAAGATGTTGGAGCTTGGAGTGATTGAGCCATCAGAGAGCCCATGGGCCAGCCCAGTAGTCCTTGTGTCAAAACCCCATACCAACGATGGAAATAGAGAAATTAGGTTTTGTGTGGACTACAGAGGTATCAATGCTGTCACTTGGACAGATGCACATCCCATTCCAAGAGCAGATGAGCTCATTGATAAATTGGCTTCTGCCAAGTTTCTGAGCACATTTGATTTGACAGCTGGCTACTGGAAGATCAGGTTAGCTGAAGAGTCAAAAGCCAAAACAGCATTCTCTACCCCTAGTGGGCATTATCAGTTTGTGGTAATGCCCTTTGGTTTGAAGAATGCACCTGCCACCTTCCAAAGGTTGGTGAATCAAGTCCTTGCTGGGTTGGATGACATTTGTGCAGCATATCTAGATGATATTGCTGTCTTTAGCTCCACCTGGGAGGACCACCTGATCCACCTGAAGAAGGTTCTGGAGGCCCTGCAAAAGGCAGGCCTGACTATCAAGGCTACTAAGTGCCAGATAGGGCAGGGCAAGGTTGTGTGCCTGGGCCACCTAGTAGGTGTGGGTCAGGTTCAACCATTGGAGAGCAAAATCCAGACCATACAGGACTGGGCTCCTCCAACTACCCAGACACAAGTCAGAGCCTTCTTGGGCCTGACTGGGTATTACAGAAAGTTTGTGAAGAACTATGGGTCCATTGTGACACCATTAAATGACTTGACATCCAAGAAGATGCCAAAAAAGGTTCAGTGGACAGTTAGCTGTCAAAAGGCATTTGATGACCTGAAGAAGGCCATGTGCTCTGCACCTATCCTGAAGAGTCATGACTACTCCAAACAGTTCATTGTACAGACAGATGCTTCTGAGTTGGGGGTGGGAGCTGTGCTTTCACAACTGAATACAGATGGTCGTGACCAGCCCATTGCTTTTATTAGCAGAAGGCTGACCCCCAGCGAGAAACATTGGTCAGCTATTGAGAGGGAGGTCTTTGCTGTGGTTTGGGCCCTGAAGAAATTGAGGCCATACTTGTTTTGAACTCACTTCCTAATTCAGACAGACCATAAGCCCCTCTTGTGGCTAAATCAGATGAAGGGTGAAAACCCCAAACTACTCAGGTGGTCCATTCCCCTACAGGGGATGGACTTTACAGTAGAGCACCGCCCAGGGACTGACCATGGTAATGCAGATGGTCTCTCCAGGTACTTCCACTTAGAGCATGAAGACTTATCTGGTCATGGTTAAGTTTAATGTCCCAGCATTTGGGGGGGGTTGTGTAGAAGAGTAGGGTCTGCTATCCTATGGTCACATCAATTTTTGCTTTTTGCTTCACTGGTTTTCGACTTAATGAGGCTCTGGGCCTGCTAATCACACCCCCAGCCTGCTGTTCTCTCTCTAAATTCACATACATGTACTATGGGTACATAACCCAATTGGAACTGGACTCCTTGTCACCCCCTGTACCATGCACTATAGGTGCTCAGGGCATAGGTGCCACCAAGGCCTACCAGGGGCTGCAGCATAGCTTTTGCCACCCCTGGCTGGTTATTAAATTGAGACAACTGGCTGATCACTCAGCTGGGGCAAGTTGGTGTAATCACCTCTTGCTTAGATATAGTATCCCTATATCAATCCTGGAGGCAGAGTGCGTGGTTTAATGTGAGATGGAGCTCGAGCATGAGCTGAGCCTGTGTGCAGCTGTCGGGAACCACTCCCTAAGCTGTTCCGGGATAATGCCATATCTTATACTATTAAGTGTATTATAATCCTCGTGGTTATATGTCAACTTTGGTTTGGCTTTATCAAAACATGTCGTATAAGGTGTCATACGATTTGGAATACTATCCCCTCGACAGTCCTGTCGACGGGGATAGCATTCCACCCTTCTAGAGGGAGAAAACATGTTACTTTACTGAAACACGGTTGATTTTTAAAAGAGCCTGAGATCCACAAAATGGATACTTCTGCCACAGACACGAGTCTGACCTCCTGCTGCTGACCGAAACTCAGCCGAGGAGGCCTGGACAAAGGCTTTCCTGTCGCGGGGAGGTGTCACACCACCCCAGACAGGAGATAGTAGATTGTAGCAGGGAGGTTTGAAAGAAACCAGACACTGCCTGGGGAGCACAAGGCGTCCCCTTGCAGAATCCGGCCAAACCGGTTCTGGGGCACACCAGCCCCAGTCCCAGCGTGACCTGGACAAAGGGAAAGGGGTGTATCCACCCCCTTCCTGGGTCCCACCCATAGGAGGGGACCTAGCAGGTAATCCAGCCCCCTAGATTGGTATAAGAATGGGAGCAGTGCCAAAGTACTCAGATTATCCTGATGAAACATAAGAAATTAAACTCTGGACCCTTCGACATCCTACTCGATGTAGAAGACTGAAGAATCTCCCTTGTGGTCAAGGAGTGACCACCCTGTTCTAACAGGCGCCATCCAGCACCTCGACGTTTGCTTTGTTGCAGTTCCCGCCAGAACTCGAGCAACAGAGACCGACAAGACCAAGAGTGCCTGCCTTCTGACAGCCCGATCCACAGTCTCTGCAGAGCTGAGACCCGTGGAGGTGACCGGAAGCGTGGGGCCTACCATCTTGGAGAATCCACGAGATGCTGACCGTGCAGCCCACGAGTGATCCTCGAAGCTGTACATCGGGGTTTGAAAAGCCTCAGCCCTGAGCCACTTTTGCACTGAAGCTCACCCCTCTACACTCACCGAGTGCTGCGTGGGGCCCTTCTGCTTCTTTTGGCTCAACGTGCTGGTCCGGTCAATTGCCCGTTGGATTGTGGCCCCTGTGCCAACGAACTACAAAATCTAACTTGTGATTCTGGTTGCTTAAGACTTGCACTCACTTCTCTGAAAAGGAGCACCTGCTCTGACCCTCCAGGTCCGAGTGAGAAGCAATCTTCCAGTCCTGAGTGGATTGCTCTTGCCAAGTGTTGTTTGCTCTAAATCTGAAGCTGACAGCACCGACGGCGAGAGCCTTTATGGGACAGCTCGTGATCCGCTCTGGACATCGCAGATGCCCTAGAGCCCACGTGGCAGCGGAGAGAAGCTCTTTGACATCCGCCTGATTGCGCCCAACATTGCCTGGTTCCGTCCTGGTTCCACCCTGGTCACTGCTGAGTGACCCAGACTCTGTCCCCTCTGCTTTCAGGTACTCTACAACTCCGATCCATCCTTGGATCACACCGGACACTTCTCCTTCACGACGCCTGCAGCATCTTCAGCTCCAAGCACCTTCGACCAGCGTGACAAAACCCGACACCACTTCGCACCTGTGCACCCGCTTCCTGTGGGTGAGGTAACTCAGCAATGCCGGTGTTCCCACACTGGTACACACCTCTAGTGTATGTGTCTAAAGTTTCATCTTGCTAGGTTAAGCGGAAGTCTCCTTAAACTATAACTTTATAACTTTTACGCACCATAGACTTTGCATTGGTGCGTGCTTGTGCTTTAAGCGCTGCACCCGAATCCCGCGGGCTTTTCCCAACTTCAGCATTGCTAGTCCCGACTGCTCCCAGCGATTCCCTAGGCCCTAGGCCTAACCACTGTTCGATTTGTATCTCTTATACCACTTTTTTAATATATGGTTTGAGTGGCCCCTCGGCCTCATCCATAATTGTGCAACTTTTATATGTTTAACAGTGCTTTTGTTTTAAGGCTTGTGCCTTTGCACTCATAAAGAGTACAGAGGATTATTTTAGAAATAAATACATATATTTTTATATATAACTTGTGTGGTGTCCTTTCATTTGGTATTACAGTATTGTGATTGGTAAAACAGCTCGCTTAACACGACCTCTTGAGTTTAGCCTTTAACGCTGCTTAGTCCATGCTACCACTAGGATAGCTTGTCTAATAAGGTTGACTTACAACCAGACACCATAAGGGATTGCTTGGACTGATACAAGGTGGTTCCAGAATTGGAAACATCACATATCAGGCCAACTTCTCACATTGTGACTTTATCTGTACAAAATTGTACTTTCATGAAATGCTGTTACATTTTTTTTCTTTTTAAAAGTGAGTGACTTGTTTCTTATACAAATAATATTTTATGGTACGGGTCTTTCTGCACAATGTAAATTGTTTATATAATCATGTAATCTTCTTGTAACTTTTTAAGAGGACCTTCTTTTGAGTTCCATATCCTAATAAAGAATTGAATTGAATTGACCATGGCCCATTGAAGATAATTATTCTCTTGCGGAGACACCCAAGGCAAAATACTGGTGATGGCATACTTTAAGCAATTCTTAGCATGACAGACACCCATGACAGCACATTGGCCCTGGCACAGTTAAATCAATTCTTGTCATAAAGGGCACCAATGGTAAAATACTGGAATCAGCACACTAGAGGTAATTTATTACATTTGGGGTACCAGTAAAAATGTTTTGACATACTTGCGGAAATTCTTGGCATTTGTTACCAGTGTCAAAATGCTGGTACTAGCACACTTGAGGTAATTCTTGGCGAAAAGTAGACAACCTGGCATATAGGCCCTGAGATAATGAGGTCAATTTGACATTAAGTTCATCTATGATGTAAGGCGGCACTCATGACAAAATGCTGGTCCTGGCACAAAGCAGGCAATTTTTTATATATGGGGTACCCATAGCACGTTTTGAAAAACATGGGGTCAACTCCAGACGAAAATCAGGTTTCATTGACTTGGTACACAATGAAAGGACTTGAATATTAAATCAGTGCCCTTTCAGCACCTATTGCATTTTAGCAAATTTATTTGAAAATTATGCCTTAAAATTAACTCCATTCTTTTAATTTTTTTCTCAGTGAGGAAGAATCTTCCTGTAATAGGTCTGACTTACTCGCTTTGCTTTCTCATTACAATTCAGGCCAAGTATTATTCTCCAGAACTTTCAAAGATCAAGTCAGTACCATAATTAAGGGTGGGCGTAAAATCCGTTTTGCGGGCGCATTTGCGGATTTTCCGCGATTTCGCGATCCGCGAATTTCGCGAAATCGCGGTAAAATCCGCGAATCAGCGGGGACGAATTTTCAGCCAAGCAAGGGTTACAGCAGCCGGTGCAAAAGTTGAACCTAATTTCTTTGTAACCTTTTACAAAAGGGTTACAAACAAATTAACTTCAACTTGGACACCTGCTGCTAATTGCTTCCTGGCGCCTACTTGGCTACTTACAACTATTCTCTGCCCCTTGAAGCAGGGTCAGAGAATAGTTACAAGTAGGCAACGAGGCACCTGTCCAAGGAATTAAACCTCATCAGGAAGCACTTACAGATATAAAAAAACAGGAAGAAGGGAGAGGATGGCAAATACACCCATTTTGAGTTGTCAGGAGGGGTTAAACTAAAAGAGAACTTTACAGCACAATTTTTATATGCATTTTGCTAAAAATAAAAAGCTGTATGTTCTGTAGGGGCAACTCAGGAATCTGGCCCCTCAGAGATCTCGCCTCTCTTTCTTTCTCTCGTTCTCTCTCTCCCTCTCTCTTTCCCTCTCTTTCTCTCTCTTTCTATCTATCTATCTATCTATCTATCTATCTATCTATCTATCTATCTATCTATCTATCTATCTATCTATCTATGTAATGTAATGATGATATGTAACGATGATACTTGTAAAGCGCACTGTTACCCCATCTCGGGGTGTCCTGGCGCTGAAGACGGCTGGGGAACCCGTCCTGGCTTTCCCTGTGAGATGGTCCCTTCAGGGTATCTCCAAGGTGAAACCAGGCATCCCCGGCGTCTGTGGGGGGCCGTTGTAGAGATGAGGCAAGCTTAATGCCCAGAGTTGCCGAGTGTGATCCCTGGTGAGAGTAGGCACCGAGGCGAGAATTATTGAGTCCGTTGACCCTGGTCCACGACCCTGCCGCGTCGGGAATTGAACCCTGGTCCCGGGACGTTCTCTGCTTTCGGGTCTGCCGCCTCTAACCAGTGAGCCACACCACTCCATCTATCTATCTATCTCTCTCTCTCCCATAAATGACTGCATGGGTAACTTCGCTATGCAAGCGGCTCGCGAAGATGCAAAAAGCCCCGCAAACATGCAAAAAAACAGCGAACACGCAAAAAACCCTGCGAACACGCAAAAACAAAAATCCGCAAATTCGCACAAATTCGCGAATTTTGCTGATCGCAAATTCGCAAATCCGCAAATTCGCAGATCGCGAATTCTCAAAATTCGCCCATGCTTAACCATAATACATGGGGGATCTAAAATAAACATTTGTTAATGTTATACTGTTATACTAATCATACATATATTATGGAACTTTAGCAATGTCAATTATTGTGACGATAAGGTCACTTGACATGCCTTCCTAGAAAATATCTGAGTCAATGGTCATATGATGTCAATGGATACAAACAAGGGGGGCTAGGAGTAGATTTAAGGACCTGCATGGGCAACCTTCCCACTCGTAATACTTATCAGAACAAGAGCCCCCGGGTCCAGGGCAGAAGTTTGAGGTGCAAGTGGACTTTGCAAACCATGTGCTTGAGGGGGATCCCTTTTAAGGACGGTTCCCCTCATACACCAGAGGTGTCATGCTACATCATTGGGGTGCCTCTTCGCGTTAAGAACCTAGTCTCTGCGCGAACTACAACCCCCTCACCCGGCCGTTCTGAAACATATCTCCCATTGCTCTGAGGAAACATCTGGTGAGTGCCTGCTGACCCAGAGTTTTGGTGGTCGGAGTTAACCATGGGTTATTGAGTAGTGGTAGGTGTGGGAGTAAAGGCCGTCTGCCTTCAGTTATCTGCAGAGCCTTTCCCAAGCCCAGCACGTGGTGGATTTCCGTTGGTGTCCTCACTAGGCCAAGCGGAGGCATCTGCTGGGTGTGGTGGTGTGTGTTGGGTTTCCGGAAGGTGAAGTGGATGCAACGGTGGTCGGTCCAGTGGAGTTCGGTGGTGCAGTTGAAGAAGACATGGGAGCTTGCTGAGAAGATGAGGTTAAGCGTGTGGCCGGCGGAGTGGGTGGGTGTTGTGATGAGTGGTCTGAGTCCGAAGTTGGGGAGGTTGTCGATCAGGGTGGAAGAGTTGGCATCGTTGTTGTTCTGGAGGTGGAAGTTCAGATCCCCGAGGAGGATGTAGTCCATGGAGGCGAGGGCGTGTGTGCTGATGAAGTCGGCGACGGAGTCACTGAACTGCTGTCAGGGTCCTGGGGGTCTGTAGACGAGGGTACCTCTGAGGGTGGTGTTGGGGTCAGTGTGGATCTGGAAGAGCAGGTATTCGGCGTTGCTGAGGGTGGTGTCGCTGTATGTCGAGATTTTGAGAGTTTTCCTGTGGACAATGGCAATTCCTCCTCCTACTCTGTTGGTACGGTCCTTGCGATTGATCTTGTAGCCTTCTGGGATGGCTACAGCGATGTCGGGTGCCGAGGAGGGGTTCAGCCAGGTCTCCGCCAGGAAGGCGACCTCTGGGGAGTTGGTGTTGAGTAGGTCCCAGAGTTTGACGGCGTGTTTGCGGGCGGAGCGGGTGTGGAGCAGGATGCATCTGAGGAAGTTCGGTTCTTCAGTAGGTAAGTTGGCGGGCCGGCTGCTGGTGAAGCTGTATTTCTCGCAGGAGAAGGGTCCTTGGGTGCGCTACGGGGCAGCCAGGCAGCAGGTGCGTGATCTTCCGGCGTTGAGTGAGTGAAGGGTGCTGGAGTTGTAGCGGAGTCGGGTTTCGTGATGTTTGCGAGGGCCAGGGGTTCTGGCTCTGGGAGGGGTCCAGGCACGGACAGGCTTGCCTTAGGTGCCCCTTTGGTGTGCCAGTTGCGCGCTCGCTGCACAGCCGCTGCGCAGCCTCCATATGAGGGTATGTGAGAGGGAGGAGCAGCTGGGAGGCGGGAGTAGGGTGGTGAATGGGAAAGCAGGGTGTGGGGCTGCAGCAGCGGGGAAAACAAAGGGGGGCAGGCGGGGGTTACAGGATTAAAAAAGTAGGGGCATAAAGGATAACAGTGCTGGTGACAAATCAGGAACACGGGCTAGACCACAAGAATTAACATAGTCCTAACAGTTGGTAGAGCAGCGCATAGAAATCAAGAACACAGGCAAGACAACACAATTTACACAGTCCTAACAATAGGCAAAGCAGAATGCAGAATGCAGGCAGTAACGCGTGAGGCGTGAACCAAATGCAAGCGGCAGCCACAGCAGGCTCAGGGCACACAGGTGGGGCTGTGTGGCGGTGAGGGGAGCGACCTGCCTGGTGACAGGGTCAAGGGTCGCTCTCTTTACCGCTGCGTGGCCTCCATGTGAGGGGATGTGGGAGGGAGGAGGAGCTGGGAGGCGGGAGCGGGGTGGTGAATCGGAAAGCAGGGTGTGGGGCCACAGGGGATGCAGCAGCGGGGAAAACAAAGGGGGAGCGGGCGGGGGTTACAGAAGGCAAAAATTAGGGGAACAAAGGATAACAGTGCTGGTGACAAATCAGGAACACGGGCAAGACCACAAGAATTATCACAGTCCTAACAGTTGGTAGAGCAGAGCAGAGAAATCAAAAACACGGGCAAGACAACACAATTAACACAATCCTAACAATAGGCAGAGCAGAATGCAGGCAGTAACACGTGGGGCACGAACCAAATGCGAGCGGCAGCAGCGAGCTCAGGGCACACAGGTGGGGCTGTGTGGCGGGGAGGGGAGCGACTTGCCTGGTGACAGGGTCAAGGGCGGGCTATTTACCGCTACGTGGCCTCCGTATGAGGGGATGTGGAAGAGAGGAGGAGCTGGTAGGCTGGAGCGGGGTGGTGAATGGGAAAGCAGGGGGCGGGGCCACGGGGATGCAGCGGCGGGGAAAGCGAAGGGGGGAGCGGGAGGGGGTTACAGAAGGTAAAAATTAGGGGCACAAAGGATAACAGTGCTGGTGACAAATCAGGAACACGGGCAAGACCACAAGAATTAACACAGTCCTAATAGTTGGTAGAGCAGAGCAGAGAAATCAAGAACATGGGCAGGACAACACAATTAACACATTAACACAATTAACACAGGCCTAACAATAGGCAGAGCAGAATGTAGGCAGTACCGGCGGGGCACAAACCAAATGCGAGCGGCATCAGCAGCGAGCTCAGGGCACACAGGTGGGGCTGTGTGGCGGTGAGGGGAGCAACCTGCTGGGTGACAGGGTCAAGGGTCGAGCCCATCCCCTCCCCTGTTGCGCAGCCACAGCAATGAACTTGGGGAGCACCTCAGGAGTGTGTTTGTGCCTGCTCCTCTAGAGGTCCCTGTAGGACATGGTCTTTTTGGCTAAAGTTCCCTAAACTTTTTGCTTTCCCCCTGGACTGTTTTCCTGACTTACAGTAACCAATTTAGATGCTTGGGGTACAATTCTGCTGCTCAGTGTCAAAGTACAGGAGTTCCCTGTTTAAAATGTAATGGTGATTGGTTGGCCACGATTGGTTTGTTTGCCTCACTAGTAAAGTCCCTAGTGATGGGTACTGTGTGCAAGGGCTAGTAATGCAAGGGCACGCAGAGAAAGGATCTCAGGCCTTCAGTGTAGGGCCTGCGAGCAGAATGCTAAGTTAGCATGTTGTCCTGACAAGTGCAACCACTTGTCAGGCCTGACATTCCCTTTTACATACACACTGGGCACCCCTGTGGTAAATCCCAGGTAACCCCTGGGCAGGGTGCAGTGTGGTAAAAGGCAAAACATATACTGAAGTGTGTGCTATGAACTGACAGTGAAAACTCTCCATTTCGTTTTTCAGTGCTGGAAGGCCATTCTTCCCATAGGACAGAATGGGGGAGGCTGGGTGTTGCACTTATTAGCCTAGTTTCCGGTCAGCTGATAATGGAGATGTGAAGTTTAGTATGTATGAACTCACAGTGTTATAACACATCTTTCTGTGAAGATGGTTTTGACACTTTGTGTTCATAAATCACTCTTTTAGAAAGTGACTGAGTTTTGAGCTCTGAGCATTTCTGTGTGTCTCTGAAATGTGGATTGTCTATTTGGAACTGAAAGGTGAGAGGAGCTGGAAGAGGTCTTGACCCAGGGAGGCGTTGAGCTGGCACCAGGCTGCCCTGCATCTGGAGAGTAGTGGAAGGAGAAGCCCGGGAGGTGAAAAGACCTGGGCTGGTGCTATAAACCAATTAACCCATCTCCTGCTGAGTGAGTAAGGATCTAGACCCCCAGTATCAAAGTGTCGTGCCTGCCGTCGTGGTTAGCAAAATCAAGACAACAGGTTGATTGGCAAGTTGGCCGCCGCCCACCCAGGCGCATTTGCAGTCCACAATGCATGGGCATGAATAGAGGAGAAGTTCTTAAGCCCCCCTCTCTTCATTAGAAACACTTCGCGTTCATATTTTGATTCCGAGGTCTTTCAGGCTACTTCCGGGTCGGGGCGCTTCGTGTGTAGCGTCGGGAAAAACGGCGTCCTGTTCACATCTTTGGAGATTCGTGTTGCGTCTTGAGTGCAGTGCTGGGGTTTTCGGTGATCTGCAAACCAGCTCCTTGGCTTTGGATGTTCGGGGTGAATATCCTGAGCATTTCATGAACAGATAAGCAAAGATAGATATTTATTTGCATTTAGTTTCTTTAAACTTGTACATTTTTGCTTGGTGTGTTGAGAATACTTCCTATTGGTCCTCGACGGGCGTTGAGGTTGTTTTTTGCTCTCAACAGGAGATAGAGAGTTTATTATTATTTACGGTTCTTGACTACAGAAGCACATTGTATTGTGTGCTTTCATATCGTCTTTCTCTTTATATGTGCATTGGTCCACTCTGAAGGTGAGAGTACACACACGAAGGGAGAATTAGTTCATATTTTCCCCTTCACCCCAAGACACTGACAATTAGCCTTTCTTTAATACAGATAGTTCCAGGAAGTTCTTTGTTCTTTTCCCATGCTGACTTTTCTCCTCATGAGTGAAAGAAGAAGAGTTATATCAGCAATTATATACATCGCATACATAGATATAGTGTAGGCAGGACTTGATAATAAACACTAATTTGTTCTTTCTTTATATAGCTGACGCATGCTGAGATTATACAAGCTTCCTGATGACCAATCTAAAGAAGACCTTCCTTACCCTCCTTTACTTGTTTTGTTTTCCCTTCTTCCCCCTGGTCACTAATAGATGTTTACCAGTGTATACTCTGGCATTTGGTGGTGACGGGGTGAAGTTGCGGATCTGTCTTCGAATCCTTGGCACTCCTGAGGCAACACCAGGTGAGAGCACAACACAAAGGCAGATAGGTGACAGTGGGAGGGAGACACCCAGAACTGATTTAGGGAGGGGTCAGCACATACGAACTTCAAAGACATTAAGGGGTATAACTAGGAGAGTTGAAGCCCCTGAAAGTGGGAATTAAACAGATATGGATTGAGACTGTAAAGGCTTTGACCCTTTCTGTGGTCAAGAAGAACCTCTGCAAAAAAAAGATCAACTGAAGAGAGTGTGGTGGATGGACCAATCCTTGCTTCATGATCTTGGCTGGTCTGCAGTTTGTTATTCTAACTAAGAGAGAGGCTGTTGGGACTGTGCTTGGAGTTGGCCCCCCCTGCTTGAAGAAGACTGTGCTTTGTGCTGTGTCTTGTAACCCCCAAGGGCCTGAGGTGAGCTGGCTCCCTGTTTGGAAATGCCCGATCATAAAAGTTTCCTGAGCAGTCCCAAGCGACGCAATGTGCACATGCTTTTGCAGCTTGAGACCCTCAGAAGTTGTGACTTGTGATCGTGGGCATGCAGGAGTAAACTAAGTCTCGAGCGTGCTGGTTGTGTGTCGAAGTGCAGGCCAAGGCGTTGGGGAGGAGCACCTGGTCGTGGTGTGCACGGAGAGATGAGGTTAGGATTGGATGCACTGGGCGCATGTTGTGATGCAGCCCAGGTGTTGGTGAAGAGCGCCTGGGCCTCATGTGCACCAAAGAAAGAAGCAAGACTCAGACTCACTGGTTGCGTATCGTGGTGCAGCCCGGGTGTTGGTGTAGAGCACCTGGGCCTTGTAGGCACCAAAAGAACAAGTGCATCTCAGACATGCAGTGTGGGTGTCGTGAGTGTCGTGGTGCAGCCGGGGCATTGGTGAGAAGCACCTGGACATCGCGTACACCGGGAAGAAGCGGTGAGACTTGGACATGCAGAGTGCGCATTGTGCTGCAGCCACGGCGGTGGTGAGGAGTGCCTGGGTAGGGTGTGCACCGAATTTGAAGTAAAGTCTCCTCAGTGCTGAGGGTCGATCTCAGTGTGGACTGAGACCACCGCAGGGAGGGCCAAATGATTGGGCCATTAGAGTAAGACAGCAGTGACCCAGACCGGCAGCCTCAGAAGAGCTGAGCCACCGGCCCGAGTCCACGGCACCCCGTGACAGAGATCTGGATCAAGGCCCAAGTCGCTGACGTCAGAGAGGAGAGTGGGGTCCCGCCCCCCCAGGCAACATGGATCACCACCTGGGGTGGGGTGCGGGCCTGGAGGGACACACTCTCAGCCTTTTGTTTCAGACAGCTGCGCGAGCCATTGCTCCGGCTCGGATCATTGCCCGTGCTGACCCAAGGAGGGGCAGTGCTGGGACCAGAGTGTGAAGCAGTACTTTTGTGTCATTATTTGATCCATAACGGGGCACTGTTGATGGAGCACGTAAAACTGTCATATTACACTTTGCATTATTGCTGCTAACAAACTATCGAACTGTCGTATGATGTCTGACCTCATTAGTGCCTGAGAAACTACATGCTTGGTGCGATACGCACTGCATTATTTTTCCCTTGCATATTACCTGATTTTAATGTGGCTCGTTGCATTATTTCTTTAGTGCATAGTATCCGGGTCTAAAGTAGTGCAGTGTATTATTTCTTCATTGCACCATACAGGATCGTAGCGTGGTGCATTGCTTTGGTTCTTCCTGGTACAGGGCATGCTGGTGATGATACGCATTGCATTATTCCTTCAATTGCAAAGTACATGACTGTGGCGCTAGGTATGGCATTATATCTCTGGTGCACAGTATAAGAGAATATCGTTACGCATTGCAGTATTTGTTTCCTTTTGCAACATGTGTGATTCTAGCAATACGAATTGCCTAACCTTTTGGCAAACAGTTAGAAGTAAGATTAACTGTTGGTTAGAAGCAGGGGTTGGGATTAGAACCTACCAACCCACTGAGAAGAATACTACCCATTCTTTTATGTTGATTTTGTATCATGTGGGCGTATTGTATAATTTCTTATGTAAAGATTTTTCTCATTTTATCAAAACTCGTGAGGAGTCTGTTTGTGGTGACATCATTGGGATACTGTGAGCGTGGTTGCACATACTGAACACTCGTGCCCTGGAGATAAGCCTGGCTGCTCGGGCCAAGTTACTAAGCAGGTGAGCAGGGCTATCTCAGACAGTGTCCTTACTTAGCCTAACGTTGAAGCGAGGGGTCGGGGACCCCCACCTCCAGCATTTGGTGGCGGCGGTAAGCGATAAGTACCCTCACTTCCAACAGTCCCCCAGCAGATGAGGGTGCTGAGGGGTGCGACATCCACCGCTGGAGGTGCTGGGGCAGGTAGCACTGCACAGAAACCTCCTGTGTCGGACTGGAATGGGCCCTGAGATCCCCTGTTGACGTCAGGGTACAGCTTTCACCGCACATCATTGTTACCAGTCTAGGTGTGGGATGGACTGCAGGCCCCCTCTCCCTTGACGCACAAAAGTTGTCCCATAGTGGTGGCTGGAGGCGCGTAGCGCTGCTCACCTTGCAGAGGACAGAACTGAGAAACAACCTTGTGGCTGGTCCTGAGTGGAACTAGGTGCCCCCACTGGCTGCTGCGCCTCAAGAGAACGATGACCCCTCATGCCCCGCACTGCTGCTTGGACTGCCTGACCTGGACTGGGGCACCCTTTTCTCGCCGGCGCATGTGAAGCAGCCAGGTGGCGGGCCTCCACAGAGGCCAAAGACTGAATGAAGCTGGGTTTACCTGCCGCTGGTGTGCCTAGGTTACATGGCCTCTGGCGTGCCCCCAGCGGCTGGGGGGAGCTGCCCTCCCGACGATCACCCCTGTGGAGCTGCAGAGTGCAAACTCCCTACCCTGAGGCACAGCACTGGGCAGTTGCATCTTGGAAGAGGGCCATGGGACTCTCCCTAGGCGGGCTGAGGCACCTCTGAATACCTCTGAGAACAAGGAGCTCCTTCTTCCTCCTTCTTCCTCCACAGGGACTAGCGACCCTGCGCTTGGAGGCCTGTGCCCTGGGTCTGCCTATCATCTGCTATGACATGCTCTAAGACACTCAGGGGCAATCTGGTGACATCCCTGTGGAACAAAGCCCGCAGTCAGGAGAGACAATGCAGACCTCGCCTCACACTCGATGCTGGCGGGGGAGAACCCTCGGCACCCATTACGCAGGGGTATATGGACCGCTTTTAACAGGAGATATGGACGGACATCTCCTCACTCAAAGAAGAGTTTAAGTTGGGCCTCTGTGACATCCGTAGGGAGGTGACCGAGATTGGCGACAGGGTGGATGACCTGGAGCGAACGTTTGCCAACAGATAAGAAGATCCCGAAATACTGCTGAAGCGCGTCAGTGCCCTTGAAGATCCAAACATTGAGCTCCAGACTAAGCAGAAGGACCTAGAAAATAGGAGTCGCCACAAAAAAATTTGCATCCGGGTGTTCTGGCTGGTGCGCACGGCACAGACATTGTGGCCTTCACGGAAGAGCTGCTACAGGCAGTTCACACAGACGATGAAGCATCCCCTCTCACTCTTGACAAGTCTTCAGGGTCTTCATGCGAATGGCACGAAAAGGCGACGGGCCAGACATCCTGACCAGGGTGCACTTTTTCACCGAAAAGGAGGAGATTATGCAGGCGGCCCGCAAGAAGACGGAGATCAAGTTCCAGGGACATGTGGTACATCTCTACCAGGATCTTTCTGCAATCACTCTCAGCAAAAGGTGAGACTGCAAGCCTATCACAGACAGGCTGCAGGTGCAGGGTATCCAATACCAGTGGAGTCTGCAGAAGAAAGCTCTACCTCTGCGGGCGCCTTGAACCTAGATCTCAAGCCTGGATGGACAGTAATAACCCAGGATCACACCAATAAACAGCAAGCTGAACTCTCATCCCAAGTGGCCAAATAAGATGACATCGACCACCTTCGATCGCTTAGCAGGGGACCCTCCCCTACCCACTCCACTGCTGAATCTACCGGAGGGTGACCTACAACGATCTAAGCCATATCCAATGCACAATTTCCTGGTTCTGGCTGAGCAGCGCTGCCAAATCAGCAGTAACTGCGGCAACAAGATCTTCGCCCAGGACCTATAGAGGTGCCTGGCGGGCCCTGAGGGCACGCTAGGGTTGCCTAAAGTATACTTTGACTTTCCAACTACACCCCTGATAACCCACCTCCCCGAACCTTCTCCTGAAGAGGGCGACCCCTCCAGCCGGATCAGAGCACCTCAGTGCCAGTTTCCGCGGTCCAAGAAGGTCTTCCTGGGCCCAGTTGACCCGCTGTTGCTTTTTATGTTAATTTGGTTGTTTCTGTTGATTCCACATGGCGGCACTTGTAGCAATGACATTGGAGCTACTGCGGCTGTGAGTGGGGGAGAGGGAACATCAGTGGGCTGGTGCCCCCTTTCACATGTGCTAACATTTTACAAGGGTGGGGGTTTGGAGGGCAGGGGCTCGCTGGGCCTGACAATGATGGCAAGGCACGCACAAGATGCGGAGATGGTAAATCCGACCTATGGCACACTATATATTGTCCCGTCAAAACGGGACACAAAGCACAACTTGGGAATGCCCCTCTAATCATTCACCTCCCATGAGGGACACTAAACTGCTTTCCTTAAGTGTTCGGGGTCTAAACTCCCCAAACAAGCACAAGCAAATATGGCACTACATCTTACACCATGACCCAGACGTCATAATGCTGCAGGAGACCCACCTGATGAAGGCAGACCTACACTGCATGGTGCATCCAAAATATCCCCACCAATATTAGGCATATGCCCCTTCTAAGACCCTAGGAGTGGGGGTACTGTGCAAAGCATACTACTACGCCGCAGCACATCGTGTGACCCAGGATGTTGAGGGTCGATATCTAAAACTGCACTTGCAGCGGGGGAATTAACAGCTGATGCTACTTAATGTTTATGCCCCAAAAACTGGCCAGGAAATGTGCATTAGGCGGGTGCTATCTGAACAGCTCAAAGGGGTGGATGGGGACATAGTGGTATGCGGGGACTTCAATTTGGTCTGGGGCCCTAAACTTGACAGGAATAACATGACATTTCACACTACTGTGGCAATGTCGAGGCACCTCAAAAGGGACATTGGAGAATGGGGCCTGGTAGAAGCCTGGAGGTATAAGCACCTTGACGAACAGGACTACATCTATTACTCGCGTGTACACACTTCCTATTTGCGCATTGACTACGCCTTTGTCACACCTTCCCTCCTTACATGCCTACACACAGGGTTGGAGAATCGGGCCTTATGGGCCTGGCGGTGCAGGGCATGCCTTAATACCCGAGTTCACCTGCCTTGTAAAAACAGACACACAAGACACTCCGTTGAGCGTGGAAGCCAGGTTTATTAGCTGCAGCTAAGCACAGTTATCCCAGAAGTTACACACAAGGTGGATTCTAAGGAGAGTGCCACTTCAATCTGTGGTGCACAATCTTTTATAGTAACATATTTACAGCATTTCACTCCTTACACATACAAAACGAACCAATGAGAAAAGTTGGAAAACAAGCTATCAGGTGTCTCAAATATGCCCCTCTTTCAGACCCGTGTGTTACCCCTCCCAACAAATTAATCAATTATGGCGTCCACAATCCCTTCTTGCAGGTGGCAGGATGTATTTGTGTACCTCAAAGGATAGTTTTGTAATAGGAGAATACAAGGAAAGTATAGCGAAGCCCAGTCGGATAAGATGCTATAGGAAAGAATAGGAGAAGGTAAATAGTCGGTCGAGACAGGGATCAATCAAGCCAGACATGGAGTAACGAACTCAGCCAGACCCTGACATCGTGTTTCGTAAACAAGAGCAATGGAGTTACTTTTTAACTGAAAGGACACGCAGCAGCTGGAAAAGCAAAAACACACCGTCCATCGTGCTGCCTGAGTGAGGGCAACACAAAATGGCTGCAAGATACTGGACGAAGTCAGAAATCGAAGAATCTCAGGGGAACTCTCGGATATCTCCATCTCCGACCACGCTCATTTCGAAATCACATGGGAAGATCAGTCCTCTTGGCCGGCCTGCCCGTCCAGATGGCACATGCCCTCGCATCTGCTACAGGATCCGGTAGATGTGGAAGAGATATGAAAGAGCATCACAGAATACTTTCATCTCAACACCTCTCCCAAGATATCGCTACACACACAGTGGGATCGGTTTAAGCGATGATTTAGGGCACGATGATATCTATTTCCAAAGCCAGACAGAGGGAAGCAAAACTTGTGGAATCTAAACTCACAGCAGAGATCAAGCTGCTAGAGCGTTCAGACAAGGAGGCCCCTACTTGACATATTAAAAGGCAGCTAGCCATATTGTGAGGCCAGCTGTGTGCTCACCACATGGGAAAGGCAGAGCTTGCCCTGCTGACCCTGCAGCAGAAATACTATGCAGGGGGGATAGAGTGGAAAGGCTACTGGCTTGTAAACTTCGGCAGCACCAGGGGAAAGCACATATTGCCAAAATCCAGACAGGTGCCACTGCTTGAGCCACAGCAAAAAAGGACAAATCCGAGGCATTTTGAGACTACTATCAGCGACTCGATTCTCGTGGAGACCCTTCCCCTGGGAGACTTCATTCTTACCTCACGGATTGCGAGTGGGAACCCTTGTCTGCATATCATGCTTCTCTCCTAGACAGCCCCATCACAGCAGAAGAACTCTGTACCGCCGTTAAAGGTCAGGAGCGGATCGTCTTCTTGTGCTTTTTTACCATTACTTTCTCCCACAAAAGCAGGAACACCTCCTGCTTTTATATAATTCCTTTGCAGGAGACACAGGCCTCAACCCTACTTTGGCAATGGCCGAGATCTCCCTTATCCCTAAGGCAGGCAAGGACCCTGCGCCGTATTCCTCTTAACGCCCAATAGCCCTGCCTAATATGGATGCCAATATTTTTACCAAAATATTAGCCACACCCCTTGACCCCTACCTTCCTGGCCTCATCAATCCTGACCACGTCCGCCGCAAAGCACACCTTGTCGAAAAAGCTCAGCACCTGAATATCCTTATCTGTCTTCTCTCGCTTGATGCAGAGAAGGCGTTTGACAGGGTAGACTGGTCCTATCCCTGCGTTATGCAGACTAAGATCGACCTTGGGTGGGACTTAATCTCGAAGATCATGGCATCGTATGTGGCTTCAACAGATTGCATTCAGGTAAATGGTCGGGTTACGTGAACGATATCACTACACCAGGGAACAAGACAGAGGTGCCCACTCTTGCCTCTGCTTTTCGCGCTAGCGGTGGAACCTTTGGCCTTTGAGTGAGAGAGCTTTAAGACATTAATGGCTTAAAACTTGCGGGCCAAGTCCACAAGATCAACCTGTTTGCTGATGACCTCCTGCTTACACTGACTCAACCTGAACTTTCGCTTCCATGTGTGGTTGACAGCCTACAAGCCTTTAAAGTGGTTTCCGGCTTCAAAATCATCTCTCTAAATCATTTGTCCTCAATGTCAATATCCCAGCCCCCAAGGCTAGAGAACTACAGGGCCTGACCCCCTTTCAATGCAATGGACAGCAGACTGCATCAGGTACATGGGGCATCAGATCACCCCAGCTCTCACCTCCTGGTCCTGCACAAAATGGGTGAATCTCCGGCACTCAGTTTTGGCCAGCCTACAGAGGTGAAAACCCCTCCATATTTCCTGGCTGGGACGCATCAATATTATCAAAATGAACATCTTACTGTGGGTTTTATACCTATTTCAGGCACTGCCAACTCCGATCCCACAAGTGGACATCCAGCGGCTCCAGGGCGACATGCGTGCTTTCGTGTGGAATGTGAAACGGCCCAGGGTAGCGCCCTCACTATTGATGCGCCCACAGGATAGAGGAGGCCTTGTGTGCCCAAACCTGCAGGAATACTATTAGGCAGCCCACTTGTGATACATCGCTGAGTGGGTTGTGAGGGAGAGTGCAAAGCATTGGTTCCACTTGAACCATGCAGTGGTGTGCCGGTCCTTGTGGGACCTTGCTTGGCTGCCTAAACATGCCCAAACTCAAAATGCGTATATTGTGGCACCCACCAAAATAGTCCTTGAGATCTGGCACAAAATTGTGGTTAAAAAGGGGCTGACTTCTTTTCCATCCCAAATCAATCAATCAATCAATCAGTGACACTTATAAAGCGCGCTACATACCCGTGGGGTCTCAAGGCGCTGGGGGGGGGGGGGGGAGCCGCTACTGCTCGAACAGCCAGGTCTTCAGCTTCTTCCTGAAGGAGAGGTGGTCTTGGGTCAGGCGCAGGTCGGTCGGGAGGGAGTTCCAGGTCTTGGCGGCCAGGTGGGAGAAGGACCTTCCTCCTGTAGTCGCTCTTCGGATGCGGGGGACGGCGGCGAGGGCGTGGTTGGCTGATCGGAGGTGGCGTTTGGGAGCGTAGAAGTTGACTCGGCTGTTGAGGTAGCTCGGGCCTTGGTCGTGTAGGGCTTTGTGTGCGTGGGTGAGGAGGCGGAAGGTGATTCTTTTGTTGACGGGGAGCCAGTGAAGGTCTCGCAGATGTCCGGAGATGTGGCTGGTTCGTGGGATGTCGAGGATGAGTCTGGCTGAGGCGTTCTGGATCCGCTGGAGTCTCTTCTGGAGCTTGGCGGTGGTCCCGGCGTAGAGGGCGTTGCCATAGTCCAGTCGGCTGGTGACGAGGGCCTGGGTGACGGTCTTCCTGGTCTCGGTGGGGATCCACCAGAAGATCTTCCGTAGCATGCGTAGGATGTTGAAGCATGCCGAGGAGACGTTGTTGACTTGCCTGGTCATGGAGAGGGAGGAGTCCAGGATGAAGCCCAGGTTGCGTGCATGGTCTGTCGGTTTGGGTGCGGTGCCCAGGGCGGGAGGCCACCAGGAGTCGTCCCAGGCGGAGGGAGAGGAGCCCAGGATGAGGACCTCCGTCTTGTCCGAGTTCAGTTTCAGGCGGCTGGTCGTCATCCACTCGGCTACCTCTTTCATCCCTTCGTGCAGGTTGGCTCTGGCGGCGGCGGGGTCGTTGGTCAGGGAGAGGATCAGCTGGGTGTCGTCGGCGTAGGAGATTATGCTGAGGTTGTGTTTGCATACGATGGCCGCGAGGGGGCTCATGTAGACGTTGAAGAGGGTGGGGCTCAGAGATGATCCTTGGGGGACGCCGCAGATGACTTCGGTGGCCTCTGACTTGTACGGTGGTAGGCGGACCCTCATCCACGTAATCTAGAATTCCGCCTGGGCCTCCCAACACAGGCGTTCAGTAGATGTAGCGCTGGGGAATGTTGGATGATTCACGACTTGTTTGTAGGGGATGACATTAAAACATTTGATATGCCACGCATGTCACGGCACCAGTACATACAACTAAGGCACTGGCTCTCTGCCACCCCGAGATTTGTACTGCGGCAACACACCCTCTCACCCTATTTGAGATTCCGGTGAGGGCCTTTGAGTGCACCAGGGGGCTAATTTCGACCCCGATGCATGTTCATAGATATCAGACTGCCTGGCAGGACGCCACCCCGGGAGGGATCTCTCCTAAAGAGTCGGCTAGGTTATGGCAGGACATCCCCAAAATGTATTGTAGCCTTACCTCTCATGAGACAGAATGTAAGCTAGTGCTCCAATGGTACTACAATCCTTCTTGTCTTGCTACTATCTACCGCACAGCCTCCAACCTCTGCTGGTGTAGTGGGAAGGAGGAAGGCATGCTATGTCACATATGGTGGTCTTGCAGGTGATAACCACCTTTTGGAAGGAGGTCCTAGGACACATCAAGGGCATCGTGGGATACCCAATCCCACATCTGCAACACGTGGTAATACTAGGCATACGTCCCCCCACACTGGCTGCAATGACCAGAGTGGACTGGGCCCTTGTTAGACTTGGCACCATTGGCGTGGGTTTTCCTTCCATTTTTTCACTGTTGCCTCCTATGTTTTTGCTGGTCTAGATGCTTTGGGCACTTTGCCACTGCTATTCAGTGCCAAAGTGCAAGTGCTCCGTATTGTAAAGCTTTGTATTGGGTAGAATATGTGGCTTTTTTTGCAGAGCATTGGATGGTTGGGTGAAGGGTAGTAAAGTGAATGATTATCAGAGGCTCTATGGTTTGTTTGCTTGGGAGCGCTTGTCTAGTAGTTGTTTTCCAGAGCTACACCAGCACCTTATTGATAGCAAGCTGACTAACCCTTGGCAGTTTGCTGAGGAGGTGGACGGCTGGGTTAGTACCCAGGTCCACAAGGGTCATGTGGGAGACTCTGCCAAAGGTGGTCAGGGTCCCCAGGAGAAGAGTGGTGGGGGACAAGGGTAAACAGAGGGAGTTCCATAAAGGGCCACAAAGTAATCCCCAAGTGAACCAAGGGAAGTGTTCCCGGCCTCCCCCTGAGAAGAACAGGGGGCCGACAGGTAAACCTGTTCAGAGGGGACCACCAAAATGTTTTGAGTGTAGTGAGGTGGGCCCCCATTTCTATGATCCCCAGTGCCCCCTCCTGAAAGAGAAAACAGCACCCACTGGTGCACCGCCCCAGCAGACGGCTAGTGTAGCCCTGGGTGAGGAGGTGTGCCAGAGGTAGCTGGGGTCTGGCAGAGATGTCCTTAGTCACTTCAGGAGACAATGAGGTGGTCCCCAGAACCCAGATGACTGATAACACTAAAAAGTACAGAGAGTGGGTTACCATCAATGGCTATAGAGTAGAGGCTCTTATAGACACCAGAGCCAGTGTGACAGCTGTCCGTTGTTGGCTGGTGTCTGAAGAGCAGGGGATCCCCAATGCATTTTACCCTGTTGTTGTCGCTGACAACACAGAGAATCACTGCAAGGTGGCTCAGGTTCCCTTTGAGTGGGGGGTCTCAGCTACCCTTCAAGTAGCTGTGAGGCCAGCCATGCCTGTTGACTCTCTTTTGGGTAATGATTTGAAGAGCTCCCCTTGGGCTAAGGTGGAGCGAAGTGCTCATTTGGAAATGTTGAGTCAGCCTGAGTGGGCGTGTGTGACCACTCGGTCCATTGCAGTCAGTAAGAGTGTTCAAGAGGACTTGAAGCCTGAAAGAGTGGCCCAGGTGCATGCCTTAAAGAGAAGAGGTCGGGACGTGGGAAAACCGCCCCCACCGTTCCTACGGTCCAGGAGGAGGCAGGCCTTGAGGGGGATGCCCTGAAACCTACAGGGGAGCAAGCAGCTGAACTGGTGGACCTGCCTGAGCTGACCCATTGGCAGCAGGAAGGAGGCCCCTCCAGGGAAAGGTTCTGTGAGAAGCATAAAAAATGCCCTTTTCTTGAGGGTTTGCGGCAACAGGCCACAAACGAGGCAGCAGGTGATCATTCTGGATCACATTGGATCGACTGGGAGAATGGTCTCCTGTATAGTGAGCCTAAGGTTGCTGAGCCTGGGTCAGCCTGTGTGCTTGTAGTACCCCAGCTCTTCAGAGCCTTCCTACTGGGGTTCGCTTCCCACTCCCTATATACTATATACTATAAAAGCATACTAATACTACTAACACACTTATACTACAGGGGCTAGTATCCTACAGCGCCCAGAGCCCATCACTTTACAGCGATCAGCTCGGTTTGGTTCTCAAGTCTTCACACCGGTAGCCGTGAGTACTTCGCTTCCCAGTATAAATGCACAGTACTGGTCAGTAGTTTGCTACCCACTCCCTGTATGTTATAAACGCCTATTGATACTACTTACACACGTATACTACAGCACCCAGAGCCCATCCCTTTACAGCAATCACTTCGGTTTCATCCCCAAGTCTTCACACCAGTAGGCGTGAATACTTTGCTTCTCACTTCTGGTATACTATAAACACACATTAGCGGTCAGTGGTTCGCTTCCCACTCCCTGTATGGTAAAAACGCCTACCAACACTACTTGCACACGTATTGTATTGTATTGTAATTGCATTTATATAGCGCTTACTATCCCTGATGAGTCATCGAAGCGCTTTTTCGGCGAGTAGCATGCTACTCCGGGACCCATAGAGGATTAGTGTTGAATTAGTATAGTGAAACATGCAAGTACATTTTAAGTAGTGGATAGGTTAGTCAGTTATTTGGATTTGGAATGATAGCAGAAGGATAGAGGAGGAAAAAAGGTTTGTATTTATAAATCGCTTGTTACCCCTGATGGGGTGTTAAAGCACGCTACTCCAGAAACCCATAAAGGATTAGTGGTGAATTAGTATGGTGAAATATGAAAGTAATCTCAGTGGTGGATATTAGTCAGTTATTTGGAGTGAGAAGGATATAAGAAGGATAAAAGGGGAAGAAATTTTGCATTCATATAGCACTTGTTACCCCTGATGGGGTGTTGAAGCACGCCACTCCGGAACCCATAAAGGATTAGTGGTGAATTAAGTTTGTGGATGTGGATAGTGTGGGTTGGGTATTGCTAAATGGTAAAATGGGCAGCATTTCTGGCCCTGGTCAGTCTTGAACAGGCTCAAACAGGCAACTACCCTTGTCCTCTCTGCCCTCAACAGGCTCAAACAGGCAACTGCCCTTGTCCTCTCTGTCCTTAACAGGCTCAAACAGGCAACTGCCCTTAGCCTCGTCGCCCGGGCTGAGACGCCCTAACCCTGGCCTTTTTTATAGCCATAGTAATCAGGTGACCCCTTCAGGCAATGGGAACCTTAGCCCTAACACTATCCAATCACAACAGTAGCCCTAAAATCTAGAGCAAATAGGAGGCCAGGACCTTACAGCCAATCTTAGCCCTAGTCCAAGCACCCAATCAGTTCAAAATCCCTGATCTCTACGTCCAATAAAGGCCCTAGCCCTAACAGTAGTCCCAAAACAAGTCCATGCAACCAATAGCACAGGTAGCCCTAGTCCCTACTTCCAATAGAAAGCCTGACCCTACTCTAAGTCCCACACCTAGTCCAGCAACCAATCACTAAGCCTGGGCGCAAAATCCGTTCAGTTAGCGGAATTTGTGTATTTTTGGCAAATTCGCGGTCCGCGAATCGCGCAAATTTGCCCAAAAATCCGCAAATTCGCAAGCTGGCAAATTTTTTTGCTTGGTCGAGCTTGAAAAATACAATATTGCAGGCGCGGCGTTGACTTACCGTGATTCTGTGTTCGCCGAGTTGTTTTTCTCCCGTTTTGCATGTGCTGCGCCATTTTCGATCTTGCTGCGTGATCGCACGAGAGTTTTTCGACCGCGATTACGTCATAGCGGCCCGCCATCTTGCATAGCGAGAGTTAGACACCGCGAGTAGATCATAAGGGCCTGCGATCACGCATCGCCGGAGATGCGGAGCGCAGCTGACTTCCGGCGGGAGATTTGAACAGCGCGCGTTCCCGAACTTGCAAAAATTGCAATTCTGCACAAGAAATCCACTGCAAGCAGCATAAACCTTCTGAAAAAGATGATTTTGATCAGGGCAGGGCCTGGCCATGTGGTGGGGGACAAGGGGTCATTTTGAAGGCAGGCAGTGTGCTTTGAGCCATAGGCCTGCACCCAGCCTGCCCTGCTATCACCCATTCTGCCCAGGGGTAGTGAGTGGTGCATGGACCAATGCTTTGTGTGGGGCCTCTTGAATTTAAACATCATTGAGGGCATGGATAGCATTGGATTGTGGTGATTTTTGTGTGTTTTTCGACTTTTTGGGGTGTTGTTGGGGTCTGGCCGTGTGGGTGGGGGCCATTTTGAGGCCTGGTCCAGGCAGGGCCTGTCCATGTGGCTGGGGACAAGGGGCCATTTTGAAGCCAGGCAGTGTGCTCAGGCCTGCACCCGTTCTTGGGGCCTGGCCAAGTGGGTGGGGGCCATTTTGAGTCTTGGTCCAGGCAGGGCCTGGCCATGTTGTTGAGGGTCAAAGGGTCATTTTGAAGCCAGGCAGTGTGCTTTGTTCCATAGGCCTGCTGTACCCAGGCCAGTATACCTTGCTTTCATCCATTATGGCCAGGGGTACTCAGTGGTGCATGAAACAACTCTCTCTGTGTGGTCTCTCTTCTATTAATGTAAACATCTATTTTTTATTAGAAATATATTTGCAATTTTTATTTTTGGTCTTTCCTTTTTGGTGTGTGTTGTAATAATATCAATGCCTAGTTGCAAAGTATTAATTGAAGCCCGACATATGCAACATTTATTTAACTGATGTTCCTCTGGCTTCGTTTGCTTTTAGGTGCACAAAGACGAATCAGCCTCATCGTTCATCATCAGTGCCAGGAAGAAGTCCTGCTGCGGTGTTTGCAGCACAACGTCATATGTGGCCACAAACAACTCTGCAACTCGTGCAACTGCGGCCTGCTTTTCTGACATCTGAATAAGATGGGCCCAAAAAAAGGTGGCCGTAGCTCCTCTACCAAGAAAGTTGCCAGTAAGAAGGAGCAGAAGAAGCAAGTGGCGCCACTTACCAAGGAGACTGGTGTGCCAACCAGCACATTTTTAGGGGTAAAAAAAAATACGCCTGTAGCAGCGGGGTCCACCGGGGACCAAGCTGGGAGCAGCACCTCCGCTTCATTGGGCTCAGTGCCACCATGCCAAGTTAGGTCCAAGTCCTTGAGTGCTGCAGAGGCAGCCACTGTTATAATTGCTCAATCACCACCGACCAGTGATGTTGGCTCATCGCAAGAAAGTAGCATCCAATCAACGCAGGGTGCAACTCATCTGACGAGTGTTCAACAACCACATGTGCAACTAGTACAAGCGCAAGTACAAGCCCAAGTACATGCGCAAGAGGCGCAAGGACAGGCACAAGGACAGGTACAAGGATAGGTGCAAGGAGAGGCACAACTAGAGGCGCATGGAGCGGCACAACTGCCCACAATGCTTGTTCCTCCAGAAGTAGGGGCACATCAGGAAATCGAAATTCAAGCAGAGGTATCATCCGAGGAAGCCACTCCTCCTGATGATTCATTGTCTTCCAGATCCCCAGCAAAGAAAAGATCAAGGATGGTGTCTACATCTTCTATAAGCCCCCTTCCTTCTGATGATATGGATGAAAATTGGGAACCACCAGTGCCGTCTGAGACTGAGGCACACCATTATCTGACAAAGGTAGCTAAGTGTAAAAAGAAGGTCCCCGAAAGTCTCATAGTTATGTATGATGATGACGCTGAACAAGAAGTGGCGTATACTCCTGCTGATGAAGACTCTCACGACGACGACGCAGTCATCATAGACGTCACTCCATCCTAAGCGGGCATGCAGCAAACAGACATTTTTACCCTATCCCGAAATGCTTCTTAGCGTGATGTTGGCGACGTGTCAATGGGACCTCCACCAATGCAGTTAACTAGTACACCACCACCTACAGCTTCCATATTTTCTCGCCAGAAGGGTCCTCCTCGACCTCCATTTCCTCAATTAGTGGTGCTGTAAGTGTACAATGTAGTAAATTTCAGCAAAACACATCCTCCATTTCATCTGGCATTAGCATTCCCAGTATCGCCTCCTCCGCCCCCCACACACATTTAAAGTCTGCAGTTTGGGACTTCTTTAGTGTTAGCCCAACAAGGGAAAACATAGCCATTTGTAGATTCCCAGCAAGAAAAAGATCAAGGAGGGCTACTACAAGTTCTTCTTCAAGCCCCCTTCCTTGTGATGATCTTGATGTGGATTGGAACCCACCACCAACAACAATACATTCTGAGTCTGAGAGTGAGGCACGCCATGAGCCGACAAAGGTAGCTAAGCCTAGAAGGAAGGTTCCCGCAAGGCTTTCAATTATGGGTGATGACGAAGAACAAGAAGTGGTGTATTCTGCTGCTTTTAAACAGCCTGATGACGACTCAGTCATCACAGACGTCACTCCAGCCCCAGCGGTCATGCAGCAGACAGACATTTTTACCCTATCCCAAATTGCTGCTTACCGGGATGTGGGCGGCGTGGCACTGGTACCACCACCAACGCAGTTAACTAGTACACCAATACCACCTACAGCTTCCATATTTTCTCATCAGAAGGGCCGGCATGGACCTCCATCCAGCTCGACCTCCATTACCTCAAGTAGTGGTGCTGTAATAAGTGAACAACGAGTACATTTCAGCAATGCCCATCCTCCACTTCATCTGGCATTGAAACTGAAAGTAGCACCTCCACCACCAGCAGACATCTCCAGTCCCCAGTTTGGGACTTCTTTAGTGTTAGCACAAAGGCGGAAAAAATGGTAATTTGTTCGTTTTGTAACCAAGTAGTTAGTCGGGGTAAGCTTGATACCAACTATGGCACCGGGGGCCAGAGTGGTCATCTCAAAAAACACCACACTATTGTTTAGGATGCACACCTAAGGAAGATCCAGGGATCCAAAAGTACAACAAATCCAAATGTATTAATTGATATTGCATTGATGATGATGACGAGGGGCTTATCATGCAGGGGGGAAGTGAAGAAGCGACAGACATTTTTTCTCGTACACCCAGTACCCCTGGCAGCAGCACACCCTCTACCCCTGCAACATGTATGAGGCACACTAAGTGTCTGGGAGAGACACCAATGCGAAAAAGTACATCAATGAGCCTAACTGGTTTGAAGAAGTCTGCAACATCATCAACAGGTAAAACGGTCCAGACCACCATTAGCAGAATGTTTTGGTCGGATGCGCCATTTGAACGCAACCACCCATATATCTGTATAACGCAAAGCTGGCTAAAATGCTAGCGCTGGACCTTCTCCCTTTTTCTTTCGTGGAAGGGGTGGGTTTTCTAGAATTTGAGGCAACAGTCTGCCCTAAATGGAAGGTTCCTAGCCGGTTCTATTTTGCCAGAGATGTGCTGGAGGTGATTGGCGCAGCTATTCAGAAGAGTGCTGTTCACACTATTTACCTGACAACAGACATCTGGACCAGTTGCCAAGCCCTTGATTACATGTGCATCACTGCACACTGGGTCTCTTTTGCAGGGGTTAAAGACAAGTTAAAAGCAGGTGTTGACATGGACAGAGTTTTTCAAGCTACTCGGAAACATGCAACATTAGCCATGTTTGCCATGGAGTAATCTCATACTGCACCTAACCATTTGGAGGAGTTTGATAGGAAGGTCTATGAATGGCTGCATCCAAGAAATCGCATAATTGGTTATGTTTCCACGGATAATGGTAGTAATATAGTTAAGGCCATGCAGCAAGGTAACTATTTCAGAGTGCCATGTTTGGTACACAGTATTAACATTGTTGTCCAAGATTTCTTGAAAAAAGAAACCACAGTCAGCAAGTTACTGACCACCTGCCAAAGAATCTGCACACATTTTAGCCATTATTTTAAGGCCTGGAAGAAGCTGAGGAGCATTCAACATGAACGTAGACTGCCAGTCAAAGGACTCATCCAGGAGGTGGCAACACGTTGGAACTCAATCTTTTTCATGCTTGAGCGTCTGTCTGAGCAGTGGGGGGTAATCAATGAGTATGTCTATAAACTGGGTTCTACTATGAAAGACATGAGGCTAGAGTTGGAGAAATGGAAGCTAGTTGCAAGCATGACGGACATGCTTCGTCCTTTTGAGGTCTTCACGTGTGAAGTCAGCAGGGAGGACTGTTCTTTGGGCAAAGCTATCCCATTGATGCGCATGCTAGAGCACCAACTGAAGGCGGTGTCTTCAACGTTCCGAGATGATCCTGAAAAGAAAGACGCATATCAGTTGGCAGAGAGGTTATTAAGCCGCCTAGTTGACAATGAAAGGCTTAAAAAAATGCATACAGAACAACATTACATTTGTGCCACTATTCTGGATCCATGGTACAAAAAGGCCGTCGCCAGAAAAGCATTCATTGCTTTCAATGAAGCAGATGTTTCAAAGTACAAACATTGGCTAGCTCTGTCAGCCAGTTGGTTCGAAAAAGAGCGACAGAAAATTGAAGGAGCTGGAAGAAGTACTACTGAATCAGCAGGCCATCCGGCGTCAAGTTCCACTTCTGAATCTGTGGCCAAAGGGAGTCACTTTCCCTCACAGCCGTTAACAACACCAGCAACCGTATCATCATCCTCACCAGCACCAGGCCCAGCCATAATATTGTCGGAAGCGGAATGGCTATCTCATCAAGGGTTTGCTCATTCCAGTGATGCAAAGGCCACTGATGGTACGCAAAGTGGAGCAACCCTGGAGAACCTTGAGTCGATGGTGCAGGCCTATCTGGATGACACAACAGAGGTCTTCGTTAATCAGAACCCATTGCTGTATTGGTATAGGAAAAGGCCTCTATGGCCACTGGTCACCAACCTGGCTCTAAATTATTTGGCTTGCCCACTCGCAAGCGTGTCTTCTGAAAGTGTTTTCAGTGCTGCTGGTGCCATTGTAACTTCAAAAAGGACCCGCCTCTCGCCAAAAATGTGGAAAGGTTTATCCATGATGAAGATGAATCAGCACTTCATACTACCAGATTACAAAATACGTGAATGCACGCAGGAAGAAGAGGACACCGACTTAGGTGACGGAAGTTCTTTTTTTTCATCCTTATTCACTTTTATTCCTGTGTGTCTTTCTTTGTTTTGCAACTTTTACCACAACAAAACTCTAATCACCTAATCACAACAAGTCCATCAGCAGCATTGTCTTCATCTTATTCCCTTATTGATTTGAAGGTGCCGCAGTCTGCATTCCTAAGGTTCACAAGTTCACAACTCAATAATGCTCCTCTATCTTCCTCCTCCAGACTCCCCCTATCCATTTCCCTCAGGGCAGATGGCTGGATTACGCAGAATAAAAAAACTTTGTCTTCATAGACGAGTCCCTTCAAGTGGGATTGAAATTACTGACTACATGCTTGCTGATTGCTAACAGTTACTTCTGAAATTGACAGGAGAGGCTGCCCTATGGCCCCTCACTTGCAGAAGAAGATGCTGACAAAAAGTGGAACAGGTAATGAATAATGAGAAGAAGATGGCATGCAGTGGACAGCAATGGCTGTCTGTCTCTGATTAGAGCAAATGCTGTTTGTTTGTTGTGCATGAAATTAATCATATGTCTTTTGTTATTATTTAATCTTTTACACACTAAATGTAATTCAAGTCTACTCTGCTTTTTTTACCTTGTTTAATTCAAATTGTACTTCAACTGCAGGGGCCACTACGTTGCATTTTCCAATATGCAAAATGTCCTTGGACTTACTGTTTGCCAATATACCATGATGATTGATTAAATAATATATCTTTTTTCTTTACAGTCACTCACTGGGATGGATGGATCATCAACGTCGGTTTAGGGAAGAACTATGGCCAATTCGTGAGTGGCAAACAGGTAAACCAGTCTACAACAACTACTACAGCAGAACTACATGTCTGTCTAGTCGTGGTATGGAGTGGTCGAGGCAGTGTTGTTTTGTTATGCCATGCAGAGTACAGACAGCAGTTCATGTAAAATTGGGGCTATGTGGCTTGCTGCATACAATTAGATATGCTTTGCCTGTCTGTGTCAAAGAGCCTAGGTATGCTACATCACGTTGCTTCACTCAGTGGTGTCTGCCTTGACCGTCTGCATGGCCCTGCCGCAAGCATGGGCCAAAAATCTGTTCCGCTCGTGAAATTTGCTGTTGTTCGGTGGCAAATTCACAATCCGTGAATCTCGCGAAATTGCCGAAAATTCGCGAATTTATGAGCGTAACGGATTTTAGGCCCATGCTTGAGGCAGGGCCATGCAGACGGTCAAGGCAGGCACCACTGAGTGAAGCAACCTGATGTAGCATACCTAGGCTCTTTGACACAGACAGACAAAGCATATTTAGGGTTTAGGGTTCAGTGCGGTTTACTAGGGTTTTTGGGTTTAATTAATTTGGTAGGGTTCCCGGAGTCTAGGGCTCAGGGCCCGATGCAGGCTCGTTAATAATGATGTTGGCAAGGTTTTAGGGGCGTTTGGGGTTTTTTGCTCCAGAAGTGGCCGAATTTTGGCCTTTTTTGTTGTGGTTTTTTTCGGGTGCGTGTGTTTGGGTGAACTAGTCCTACACCTTCCAATGGAACGATTTTGATCTGCCTGGCGAAGATTATTGGGAATCACTGGAACAAGTGTCCTGGTAAGTTTCAAGAGGATCGAAGTAGTGGAAGTGCTGAAAACAGCAATTCTTTGTCAAGGCGTGATTTGCCATGTTTTGGGTATAGCAGTATTGCATGTTTTTGGGTGGCTGTTTGGGGGTGTTCTAGATTTTTGGGGTGGGTTGAGGGGCCTGGGAGCACTGCTGGGAAGGTCTAATTTTGATTGCAAGTTGTTTAAGGAAAATCCATGGTGGAAAAGGGGGGTTTGGGCCTAGTTGCAGAGAGCGTTTTGGCACGATTGAGACTTAGACCTACCAGTATTGCATGTTTTAGGGGGGCTGCTTGGGTGTGTTCTAGATCTTTGGGGGTGGGTTGAGGGATCTGGGGGCACTGCTGGGAACGTCTCATTTTGATTGCAAGTGGTTTGAAGAAAATCCATGGTGGAAAAGTTTTTTTATTGCAGTATTGCATGTTTTTGGGGGGCTGTTTGGGGGTGTTCTAGATTTTTGGGGGGGTTGAGGGGTCTGGGAGCACTGCTGGGAAGGTCTAATGTTGATTGCAAGTGGTTTGAAGAAAATCCATGGTGGAAAAGTGCGGTTTGGGCCTAGTTGCAGAGAGCGTTTTGGCACGATTGAAACTTAGGCCTAGCAGTATTGCATGTTTTTGGGGGGGCTGCGTGTGGGAGTTCTAGATCTTTGGGGGTGGGTTGAGTGGTCTGGGAGCACTGCAGGGAAGGTCTAATTTTGATTGCAAGTGGTTTGAAGAAAATCCATGTTGGAAAAGGGGGGTTTGTGCCTAGTTGCACAGAGCGTTTCGGCACGATTGAAACTTAGGCCTAGCAGTATTGCATGTTTTTGTGGGCTGCTTTGGGTCGTTCTAGATCTTTGGGGTGGGTTGAGGGGTCTGGGGCTCTGCTGGGAAGGTGTAATTTTGATTGCAAGTGGTTTGAAGAAAATCCATGGTGGAAAAGGGGGGTTTTGGCCTTGTTGCAGAGAGCGATTTGGCACAATTGAAACTTAGGCCTAGCAGTATTGCATGTTTTTGGGGGGCTGCTTGGGGGTGTTCTAGATCTTTGGGGTAGGTTGAATGGTCTGGGGGCACTACTGGGAAGGTCTAATTTTGATTGCAAGTGGTTTGAAGAAAATCCATGGTGGAAATGTTGTTTTGTTTAGCAGTATTGCATGTTTTTGGGGGGCTGTTTGGGGGTGTTCTAGATTTTTGGGGGTGGGTTGAGGGGTCTGGGAGCACTGCTGGGAAGGTCTACTTTTGATTGCAAGTAGTTTGAGGAAAATCCATGGTGGAAAAGGGGGGTTTGGGCCTAGTTGCAGAGAGCGTTTTGGCACGATTGAAACTTATGCCTAGCAGTATTGCATTTTTTTGGGGGGTGTTCTAGATCTTTGGTGGTGGGTTGAGGGGTCTGGGGGCACTGCTGGGAAGGTCTCATTTTGATTGCAAGTGGTTTGAAGAAAATCCATGGTGGAAAAGGGGGGTTTGGGCCTAGTTGCAGAGAGCGTTTTGGCACGATTGAAACTTAGACCTAGCAGTATTGCATGTTTTTGAGGGCCTGGTTGGGGGGTTCTATATCTTTGGGGGTGGGTTGAGGGGTCTGGGAGCACTGCTGGGAAGGTCTAATTTTGATTGCAAGTGGTTTGAAGAAAAACTATGGTGGAAAAGGGGGGTTTGGGCCTAGTTGCAGAGATCGTTTTGGCACGATTGAAACTTAGGCCTAGCAGTTTTGCATGTTTTTGGGGGGCTTCTTGGGGGGTTATAGATCTTTGGGGTGGGTTGAGGGGTCTTTTGGCTTTGCTGGGAAGGTCTAATTTTGATTGCAAGTGATTTGAAGAAAATCCATGGTGGAAAAGGGGGGTTTGGGCCTAGTTGCAGAGAGCGTTTTGGCACGATTGAAACTTAGGGCTAGCAGTATTGCATGTTTTTGGGGGGCTGCTTGGGGGCGTTCTAGATCTTTGGGGTGGGTTGAGGGGTCTGAGGCTCTGCTGGGAAGGTCTAATATTGATTGCAAGTGGTTTGAAGGAAATCCATGGTGGAAAAGTGTTATTTTTTAAGCAGCATTGCATGTTTTTGGGGGGCTGTTTGGGGTGTTCTAGATTTTTGGGGGTGGGATGAGGGGTCTGGGAGCACTGCTGGGAAGGTCTAATTTTTATTGCAAATGGGTTGAAGAAAATCCATGGTGGAAAAGGGGGGTTTGGGCCTAGTTGCAGAGAGCGTTTTGGCACGATTGAAACTTAAACCTAGCAGTATTGCATGTTTTGGGTGGGGCTTCTTGGGGGGTTATAGATCTTTGGGGTGGGTTGAGGGGTCTTTTGGCACTGCTGGGAAGGTCTAATTGTGATTGCAAGGAGCCACCTTTACGGTGATTATCTGCTACCGTCCACCTGGGGCCTTTTCTCTCTCGCAACAGCAAGCACTCCTCACGACTATCACCAACATGGCAACCTCTCATAATAAACTTATACTTCTAGGAGATTTTAATCTCTGGCCAAACGGCAGCCTAGACACAGGTCTAGACAATCTTTTGCTGTCCTGTGATAGTGTGGGGCTTCACCAGCTGATAAAGGACCCCACTCACTCCGCAGGCAACCGGCTTGACCTTATCTTTTCGAGCCCGGGTCTAACTCAAGTAGGCGACATTCTACCCATGAGCTGGACAGATCATTCGCTCATCAAACTGTTCATCAATAACGCCACTACAAGTAAGCCCAAAAATCACTCGCCACCACAATTCTCTTATCGGAACTGGAAAGCTTTAGAAAAACTTAGCATTTCCACCAAAGTCTTCGAGGTGGAGGAAAGTTTCTCCCCCACCAGCTCGGTGGAAGACAATTACAGATCCCTTAGCTCGAGAATCACCTCCATTGCGGACTCTGTCGCCCCTCTTAAACTTTGTAAACCTAAAGGTAGAACACCTGCTCCCTGGTACAATGACTCTCTGAAAACCCTCAAATCAGCCTGTAAACAGGCTGAGAGAAAGTGGAGACACGGATACTGCAATGACAATAAAATCCTCTGGAAAAAGTCACTCCGTGACTACAAAGCCGCCATCGCAGAGAGTAAAGCAAAGTACTACTGCTCCACTATAGCCAATGCGGCCAACAGTCCAAAAAGTATATTTCAGATCCTGGACAACATCTTACATCCTGACTGCGTCAAAAACCCCATTTCCCCATCTCAGTCCCTTTGTGATAGCCTTGCTCAGTTTTTCACTGACAAAATTGAGACCATCATCAACAACCTGGCATCGCCCTCGTCACACACTCATCCCGCCCTTCCCGAAGTCTGCCCTACCATTCCTAACTCTCTCAGGTCAGCCTGCCCTCCTACGAATAGACTACTGGCTTTTCCCCTTATCTCTCAAGCAGAGTTTGAAAAAGTAGCACAGGGCATCACCTCGGGATCCCCCCTTGATCCCCTGCCTCCGAAAATCTGGAAAGCATGTGGGCACGAACTATTTCACACACTCCGGATGATCTGCAATCAATCCCTTAGCTGCGGCTTCGTCCCCCGTCCCTGGAAGCAAGCACTGATCACACCGTTACTAAAGAAACCAACGCTAAACCCAGAATGTTTGTCCAACTTCCGCCCCATATCACTCCTGCCTTTTCCGGTGAAGGTGCTTGAACGTTGGGTCAGTAAATGCCTCTCAACCCACCTCGAGCAACACCACATTCTGGACGAATTCCAATTTGGTTTTCGCCCAGCCCATGGCACTGAAACTGCTGTGCTTACTGCCATGGAGGAGCTTCGAATGCGCGCAGACAGGGGCCAAGCCATGGCCCTGATTTTATTAGACCTGTCTGCCGCATTCGATACTGTTAATCATGGGATTCTGCTCGAGCGGTTGAGAGAGGCAGGGATCGACGGCACGGCCCTGATCTTTGTTTCACTCCTACCTCAGCGACAGAAAACAGGCCGTATCCCTCCCCCCTTTCCAATCGGTCTTTTCCCCTGTCCCTCACGGTGTTCCCCAGGGTTCCTCTATCAGTCCGATTCTTTTTAATGTTTACTTGAAACCACTGGTCACGTTAATTAAATCACATAACATGACCACAGTAAACTATGCGGACGACACCCAGCTCCTCTTCTCTTGGGAAGGCGAAGATTCCATTTCCTTGCATGCCTTCCATGAGTGTCTAAGAGATACCGCGAGCTGGTTGCACCGGAACTCCCTTCAGTTCAACGCCTCGAAAACTGAGGTGCTGTTCTGCCCTGCGAGTCGTATACCCCGCCCTCTGCCCGCAGAGTTCTGGCCCCCGGAAAACTCTAACAACCCACCACCTGTTACCAGTGTTCGCAACCTGGGCGTCATGCTAAACCACCAACTGAGCATGGAAACGCAGGTCTCAAGAACAGTCGCTACCTGCTCTGGCCTTATGCGCTCACTGCGCAAGGTCTTGCCCTTGCTACCCTCCTCCGCCAGAGCCTTAGTAGTCAGGTGTACCATTCTTAGTCGCCTCGACTACTGTAATGCCCTGCTGCTAGAATCTCCTGCGACACTACTGGACAGACTCCAACGAGTCCAGTCGGCAGCAGCCAAACTGGCTCTTGGCTGGACCAGGAGATCCTCGGCCACCGCCGCACTGGCCGAGCTGCACTGGCTGCCTCTGAAGAAACGCATCCCCTTCAAGGCTCTTTGCCTGGTCTTTAAGGCACTACATGGCGCAGGACCCAGACCTCTTCAACGTCTGTTCTCCTGGTACACTCCCACCAGAACACTCAGGTCCACAACTGCCAGCCTTGTGAGAGTGCCCAGATGTAAGAAGGCCAGGATGGGGGGAAGATCGTTCAGAGTAGCCGCAGCCAAGCTGTGGAACAGTCTGCCTGTCGATATTCGCCAAATCTCCCATCTCCTTCCCTTTAGGAAACGAATCAAAACATGGCTCTTTCCTCTACCCCTTTAAACCAGCTAGCCACAGTTCATTTCCCCCCGGCAATAAACCCCAGGAGTAGCTACTAGCGCCAGGATACCTGCCAGGTGACAGCCGCGCTCTATAAATATTTTAAATAAATAAATTAAATAAATTTGAAGAAAATCCATGGTGCAAAAGGGGGGTTTGGGCCTAGTTGCAGAGAGCGTTTTGGCACGATTGAAATTTAGGCCTAGCAGTATTGCATGTTTTTGGGGGGCTGCTTGGGGGGGTTATAGATCTTTGGGGTAGGTTGAGGGGTCTGGGGCTCTGCTGGGAAGGTCTAATATTGATTGCAAGTTGTTTGAAGGAAATCCATGGTGGAAAAGTGTTTTTTAGCAGTATTGCATGTTTTTGGGGGGCTGTTTGGGGTGTTCTAGATTTTTGGGGGTGGGTTGAGGGGTCTGGGAGCACTGCTGGGAAGGTATAATTTTTATTGCAAGTGGGTTGAAGAAAATCCATGATGGAAAAGGGGGGTTTGGGCCTAGTTGCAGAGAGCGTTTTGGCACGATTGAAACTTAAGCCTAGCAGTATTGCATGTTTTGGGTCGGGCTTCTTGGGTATTCTAGATCTTTGGGGGTGGGTTGAGAGGTCTGGGGGCACTGCTGGGAAGGTCTAATTTTGATTGCAAGTGGTTTGAAGAAAATCCATGCTGGAAAAGGGGGTTTTGGGCCTAGTTGCAGAGAGGGTTTTGGCATGATTGAAACTTATACCTAGTAGTATTGCATGTTTTTGGGGGGCTTCTTGGGGGGTTATGGATCTTTGGGGTGGGTTGAGGGGTCTTTTGGCACTGCTGGGAAGGTCTAATTTTAATTGCAAGTGATTTGAAGAAAATCCATGGTGGAAAAGGGGGGTTTGGGCCTAGTTGCAGAGAGCGTTTTGGCACGATTGAAACTTAGGCCCAGCAGTATTGCATGTTTTTGGGGGGCTGCTTGGGGGGGTTCTAGATCTTTGGGGTGGGTTGAGGGGTCTGGGGCTCTGCTTGGAAGGTCTAATATTGATTGCAAGTTGTTTGAAGGAAATCCATGGAGGATAGGTGTTTTTTTTAGCAGTATTGCATGTTTTTGGGGGGCTGTTTTTGGGGCTGTTCTAGATTTTTGAGGGTGGGTTGAAGGGCCTGGGAGCACTTCTGGGAAGGTCTAATTTTGATTGCAAGTGGGTTGAAGAAAATCCATGGTGGAAAAGGGGTTTGGGCCTAGTTGCAGAGAGCGTTTTGGCATGATTGAAACTTAAGCCTAGCAGTATTGCATGTTTTTGGGGGACTGTTTGGGGGTGCTCTAGATTTTTGGGGGTGGGTTGAGGGGTCTGGGAGCCCTGCTGGAAAGGTCTAATTTTGATTACAAGTGGTTTAAAGAAAACCCATGGTGGAAAAGGGGGGTTTGGGCCTAGTTGCAGAGAGCTTTTTGGCACGATCCGCAAAAATCGCCCATAGTTACTAATTACTATCCTTGAAAAGGAGACTCAAAGTACGCTCTTTCGAAATTATGACTATATGTAATACTGGCACACCGAAACTGAAAGAGTTATTCTTGCACTACACAGCGTACCTTATATTTTTTTCTCTGTGGTGTTTTAATGTTGCTTCCTGTTTTTCCATCAACAATTACAGGATGGCTTTTACCCTGTGCCATGGAACAAACAATTAAATCAGGCTTACCTTTAGTGATCCGCAATTCTGCATCAGGCAGGCAGTGGACAGTGTCTGGCCACCAAGATTGATCGACAGAGCGTCAGATGGAATGGAGGAGTACCGCGAATAAGAGGAATGGCTGGATGCATGCAACTTCACAAATTCAACAGGACAACTACACATACAGTTACAGTATCCTCTTAACTTCTCCTTATCTTTTAAATGTTATTGTTGTTAACTTGAACTTCTAAGAGTGTGACTCTGTGCGTTTGTTTGCTCTATTCTTCAAATTCATCCCTCCAGCTATTTGATAAGTTTCTTTGCTATTTTCAAAACAGATTTAATGTACTAATAAGTGTTTATTCTCTCTGAGGGCAGAGAGGCAAGTGAAATTGCGTAATTATAATTATTACTGCAGCCCTGTACTGTCAAATTGTTTCTTTATAGCTACTAGTAAGTTGTAGTAAGTACTACTTGTTTTCAGTAACCTAACCATCCATTTAGCAAGCAACTTCATGCATGCAGTAGTGCACTTCCTTTATGCCCCTTAAAAGATTTATGGATATCTTCGAATCCAAAGATTTATTTTTCTTCATTTGTAGTTTGTCCATGCTGTGTTTTTATTTCCTCTCTCCACAAAACTTTCCCCAAAACCCCCATTCCCATCCAATTTTCAAACCCTAACACTTCCCCCGGGCTGTGTGGTTTTTCATTGAGGTGTGACTAAATGACAACAATAAATTCCACAAACTTGATGGGGAGGATACGGTCAAAGCAACAGAAAAATCATTCTAATCAGAATTTCATGTGCGCCATTGTGGATTGATCATCAATAACATCCTCCTCCTACACGTGACGAATCGAATGCTTAATGCTTACATTGCTTTGTCCTTTGCCTTAATACTATTTCTTATAGTAGCCATACTCCACGCAACTACTACTTAGTTATCTTTTGAATACTTTAGCACTGCTTAGGCTACAATTTATGGCCCTGTTCTCTACCGTACTATCTATCGTACTGTTTCTAATGCTACGCTCAGGCCACTCAATGTTTCATTTCCTTTTTTTCATATGCTGCTACTGCCAGTGTGTACCACTACTACTACCAGCACAACAATGATATTTCAACAATCCAGGATTCAAGTCAACACCCAACCTTAATCGCCATTTGCCATGCAGCCAGCCCTGTGCCTAGCCCTATTCTCAAACACGAATCACAGGTAAGATAAGCATTTTTGGAGGTAGAATAATGGGCTAGGACTCGGAGGAGAGGAGAGACTGACAGTAGTACTAGTAAAGTACTAGTAGGGCAATTGAATTCACTAACTCTGTTAGTGCACTTTTGTACACATTTGGATGTTTAGATAATTCATGCTGGTAAGTTTGAAGAAAGCAAACGTACAGTAACCCCGCCCACCACCACACAAAATAATATGAACGTGTATACAATGTTAAGTATGTAAAATAAATGAATATATTTCCCCTAACAAAAATAAACTAACCCAACTCACCCCCCTCCCTAAACCTAACCAATGTCCAAATGTCCTTCAAGTCCCTTTCCCCAACGCCCAATTCCCACCCCCCAGCAGTCTTTAAAAAAGGGGCAAGGGAACGTCACTTCCTCCGGTGGTGTCCTCCTGTGGACAGGTCCCACACCTCTTTGCGGAGGTCCCGGAGCTGGCGCTGTTGCTTCTCTGCCAATCGCTCCAGGTAGTCCACTCGCTTTTGGAGGTGGCGCACACGTGCCATCCAGGCTCTGGGAGGGACAGCTGTTGTTTTTGCTGCTGTGCGGCAGCGGCGCTGTCGGGCCACGGCCCCGTTTTGCTGGAGGCCGCTGGCTGGTGGACCTGGGAGCGCTGGAGGAGGATGCAGTAGTTGCCGTCTCCTCCTGCTCCCGAGCCCACAGCCACCGATATAAAGCGCAAATGGCCTCCAGCTTACATGCCCGGGCTCGGACAGCCATCTCCTTGCGGGTGAGCTTTTTTGGAGCATCTATATGAAGAAAGAAAGAAAGAAAAATACTTTAGCCAATAGTCTATAATATTAAGTCAAAATAGTTAAACAGAAAGTTGTCTCACAGTAACACTAGCAACTTGCAAGCACAGTATAACATTTTGGCATGTATCTTTCCGCAGTCTTTCTAGGCCTGTGACATTAGTGGGAGTTTCAGGAATTCTACTAGTAGCACTATGGACTCACTACTACATAGTCAGAGAGTCAGAGACTACAACAGTCTTCTTCTTTTTTTCTCTTGTTTTGCAAAAGAAATGACTTGTACTTGAACAAGTAATTGCCAGCTCACTCAGCTTGCTCCCAAGAAAAACAGACACTAGCCACGATGACGCAGACTCGCATTACTTTAAGCAGTACATGCAGGTGGGGATAGGAAGCTCTTACTTTTCTATAGGGGTGGGACTGGCCATACTCATTTACATCAAGGGCTACTGCTCAATGTAATTTATATTTCGCACTGCCCCGGGCCTTGACTACTACAAAAGAAAAATGAAGATTATTCATTTCTGATCATATATCCTGCCGATCACATGATCTTTGCTTATATGATGGATGATTTAGGTGCTTTGTTTTGATAGATTGAGTGAACAACAGCAATAGTCCACCCATGACACAGCTGAAAGAACATTATTAACATAGGGAGTGAGTGTGGTACCCATAATTGCTGGAGGAAGGGACTTGACTTGATATAATGTCAACTATTCAATATATACACAATATATGCTGTGCTTACAAAATAAACTACTGTACTGTTAGTCAAGGGAGTATTTAAATTTTCTGAACAATCACAACTTCTAGTATTTGGATTTACTCAGCTTTGCTACTCTGGCACGGACATGCTGTTCAAAGTAACACTGTTCATCCTCTGAGCGTCTGCTCTACTACATACACCTCTGCTATCTATGAGGAAGAAGAATATACCATTGAGGCTTTCAAAGTAAATGTCTATCATTCTACTTAATGTCTCAACTTGTACCAAGTTTACTTTTTCTCAAACACCAACTAACACCCTTTTCATTTTATTCTGTAAACCATCGTCTTGACTAGCATTTGAGTTTGACCCAAATGATATAATGCAATGCACACCAAACATGCATTTTTTTATTCACCCACACAGGCAGTCATCTTTTCTTTCTCCTCCAACCATCCTTGCTTCAAGCAGCCATGCATCTGATTCCTTCCTATCAGTCACCTCTGCCTGCATTCAAAAACACCTCCCATTCTTTACAGTCATAAATGTTACGACTCGCTCGTCCTTCCTTTCACCCTTCTTTTCCTTTTCGTTCTTCACATCCCTCAAGATCATCTGATATGACTTGCCTTCATGATAAAAGTTTTGCAGCTGAGTTGAAGACATATAGAGGGGGCCATTGCTTACCCGAGAACTACCGCCGCTAATGCTATTACTAAGTCAAGGTTGACTGTCTTCTCCATGATTGGCAAAAATGTAGTTCTAAATTAGTAACTGTTCTTAACAGTACAGTGTACTCTTGTACTAGTGCACTGTCTACTGTACAGTAGATCATACACTCCTTAGCGAGCCTACTCTAAAATGTCAATAGGTAAGGAGTATAATAACTTACCACCGTCCGCCGCTGCTGAGCCATCCCCCTCAGCTCCTGCTGGTGGCACTTGTGGCACCGCCGCATCCGCCCCTGGAGTGGAACCCTCCACGCTGCTGGCCCCGGCACTGGTGGTGGGAAGTGCTGCATCCAATGTTGTGACGCCTAGAAAAAACATGTCATATTTTTTTAGATGCCATACACCACCCCCTATTTCTTCTTGTTATGGAAGAGAAAATGTTAATACATAATATATACAATTTTTAATTATTGGGACTGAAGAAAAGTCACGGTTTTGGGGAGGGTGTTAACTTATATGCTTAGCCATAACATGCAACACTTTTTGGCACAACTGATGATGCTTGCTTCTTAACGTGCAACATTTTTCTAAATACCGACATTAACCCTAATCCAATAGAAACACCAGATACAACCACCAATCAGTGTAGACTTGTACCAACCACTAGCAGTCCATATAAGGTCCCAGCGGCATCAGACAAGGTTTGCTGGCCAGGGAGTTGGAAGCTGCTGCTCCTGTTCAGAATCTCATAGGAGACAGACAGGCTCAATCCACACTCTGGACTTCAGCAGGTAAGGGCCTCACTAACTTGAAATCTAAGAATACTGTTTGAATAAAACTTTACTCTCCCTGCTGGCCAAAAAACAAAGTGCACAGGCCCTAGTAAGACACAGTTTAAACAGCTCATAGAAGCACCCTCTGATGTAGAAAATCCCAGTTGCTGGGGGGGAGGCAGGGGGGCTGGTTTCACTGGTTTCCTTTACTCGCTTCAACAGAATCACAAAATGGCGGCCAACACTTCCTAGTTGCAAGCGCATCGCAGCCAATAGGCAGCAAGCTCCTACTAGTAAAGCCTCAGACAATCAGATGGCAGAATTCCCAAATATCGATATCTGTAAATTTCAATATTTCTGACAAACTACTGAAAGGATTTACACCAAATAAACAAAAGCGTGCTTTCTAAACCAAAACCCTTCTCCCTGCAAATTTTGGGGTAATTCTGTTCTCCCATTCCACCTGTAGCCTTGAATAAACTTTCCTATGGGAATTAACATGGAGAAAACACGTTTTGGAAGCCCCCTTTTATCTCGGCCCCCCCTTGAGGAATCACCCCCAAACTTTCAACATAGTAGCTGATATGAAAAAAGAATTATTTCTCCCTTTTCAGACATTTGAATGATTGGCTCAAGAAGGGCGGAGCAGGAGCTCACCCCTCAATGATGCGCTGGGCATTCTGACGCCTTCCATTGTGGTATCCTACCATACAAAGGTACCCTGTATTCGGAGCTTGCACCAACAACACGTCGTGGGACACACCGGTGGTGGCAGGTGAGCAATGAAGCCTCAGTGTGCTTGACCTACAATTGAGCACAGTGTGGGGGAAGTGGCTGGGGTGCAGTACCCTAGGTACACAGGTGTAGGCAAGTGATTTTCTCATAGCTACTAATGTAGGACCATATTATCAAAGAACAGTGATAACATTATCGCAGCTTTAGCAGCAGCAAACTGCAGCTAAAGCAGCGACAATGGGCTTGATATTATGCCCTTTTGATTTTCCATAGAAGCTCAGGTTCACATCAGAACTTGGGCTTCTATGGGAATTCACAAGGGCATATTATCAACCTCTTATCGCCGATTTAGCGGCAGTTTCCTGCTGCTAAAGTGGCGATAATGTTATCACTGTTCCTTGATAATATGGCCCCTAATCTCTGGCCTCATGTGTTTTATTTTAGAGACTTGCTGAACCGCACTCTTTCTCGTGGACCACAGACTCCTAGACAAACAGGTGACGGGGGTAAATACTAAGGGCTGGGTGCAGTAGGCCGACACTCTGTCTCTACCTCCCTCTCTTCTTTTGAATCTCCCTCCCCTTCTCCCTTCCACTCACTCCCTCCCTCTCCCTCCCATTCTCACTATTGTCCTTTCATTCGGGCTACCTTTCTTTAACTCTTCCATATAGCACACATACTTATGTTTCATTTTTGTCTTGCAGGTTTCCTACGCTGCTTCTAATGGTGGAAACGTCTGGAGGTAAATGAAGGCTTATTTCAAGCTTGATAGAAAACAGGAGTTGAGTGCATCCTTCGTTTTTGAGGTATGATCTACCAACTGTTAGTGGTAATTGTGGTTCAAAGAGGAGTTGGAGTGCATGAGAATTCACAAGGTTAAATAATAATACGTTACACGAAGGTTCATATAGAAAGGAACAGAGCGCATGCTAGAAGCATAATGTGCACGTGTAATGCAGTGGCGGTAGGCTATGTGCATGCACACTTAGTACCAAGCTCATTACAGTGCCCTAAAAGCCAACACCACGTGTCTGTAGGGCAGCACTGCCCGCTGGCTCAGGCCTACAGTACGGTCCAGCAGGTCTTTAAAATGAGACAGTGATGAGACTGAATCAGGTCAGAGATCACATCATTATGCACGGCAACATCGTTTGTTTGCACCTGCGCAGCCAGGGTGATGCACTCCACCAGTCCTGCTGCACAGCGCACGATTGGAGGCCCTGTGCACCCAGGCCGCTCTGCTTACCTGCTGTCATTGTTGTGTGAGCAAATACTGCGGGCAGCAGAGCTCACAATTCAGCTGGAGTGATGATTTCAGAATGGGAGACACCTCCTGGGTCCCTTTTGTAGATGACGGGCAGTAGGACTCACAATTTAGAGCACATGTTGATTGCCATGATGGTGTACACATCATGGATCCCTTTTTCTTTATTGCGCGTTGTGATATGCGAGGTGGATGCGACCATATCACCTTAGGCAGTGTGGAAGAAGAGGGACGTGCGTTGTCGTGGCTATCCTATGTATACTTTCGCAAAGTGGGCTGGGCTTGCGTATGCCAGGCCAGCGTAGGGGTGTGAATAATTATTCCTGAACCTGGAGGTTGTTCAGTTCCTGCCTGGCCAGGAAGTGTACTTATGTGTGCTTCTTTTGTAGTTTTGACCGCGCAGAGTGTGCAATTTACATTAGTGTAGCATGTGTCAGGAGGGCGGCAACTATTGTTAATGAGATGGTGTTTGAAAAGATTGAATGGTGAACATCACATGTCATTGTCAAGGTTGTGGATATGCGCAGACACGCATGCCAATTGTGTGCGGTAATATTGAAAATGTTGCTATCGCGCAGCGTACACATGTGAATGTGGTCGGATGGAGGGAGGATCAGCAGTGATGCTACGTCATACACAGTGATAACACTCATTACAGTCAAGGAATACATGTAAAATGTGAATCTGAGGGGAAGGAGCTTCGCGCGCTACCAAGATGGCCGCGTGAGCACAGGGCTCCCGAGACCCTCGCTACCTCCCACATCTATCCTGCAATATATCCTGATTTTCATCGACAAATTTGAATAGACGAAACACGCGGGAGGCGAAACCTGCACTCAGATTTGGAATCGGACGCCGGAAACCAAAGATACGACGTCCTGAAGATCGCGGCCTACACCGGAGCGGTGCCCGGGGCTCGAGTTGACATGATGCCCGTGCAGTAATTGATCAACATCGGCCGGCGGAGGGACGGACTGGCGGTCCGATTGACTTTTACTTTCGTTTTTGGTGATCTCGCTAGACGCTGTCCCCCTGGGCTGGAGGCTACAGTCCTCCGTGGCACGTCAGATCATTTATCTTACTGCAATATAGGACCGAAGCCTGACCTGTCCCCTCTGGTTGCCACTGCTCCTTTATTTCTTGGAAATAGTGCGGCCATATTTCCTCGAGGTTCGAGTCATTCGCGATGACAAGCAAAACCGATGGCGACAAGACAAAGGCTAAGACTATGCGGCACAGTGGATATACCCAGTCCAATAACATGGATTGGTATGCCCAAACGAAGGGATCCCCAAGTGGATCGGGCAAAACGATGGAAGACACAGGGGGCGCTCCCGCCTCGTCAACGGAACTAACTTTGCAAGACGTGATGGCCGCCATTGACGGGAGTAAAGCCTCCCTTGGACAGCAAATGGAGACCCTCGCTCACAGGTTGGACACCGTAGCTATAGATGTCAATATGATTCGAAGTGATTTGTCCAAAACGAACGAGAAGGTCAAATCTTTGGACATCAAGACTACCAGCTTGACGGGGGATGTCACCGATTTACAGACCGAGGTCCGCAATCTGCGATTGTCTAACGAACTCTTTCCCCGCCGTCTGGAGGATTTTGAGGGAAGAGCTAGGCGTAATAACGTCCGCATTATCGGGGTCCTGGAAAAAGCGGAGGATCCTGCGGCGGATCTCTTTGTTGAAAATCTTGTGGTTTCCCATCTCGCACCTAAAGGACTGAGTACGTTTTTTACTGTCGAGCGGGCCCACAGATTTCAGGGTGGTAAAGCAAAGTTGGGAGCTCCACCGTGGCATATTATTGCCAGGATCTTTAACTTCAGAGATCGGGATGCAATTCTGCAGGCCTCGCGGGTGGGTGGGCCCACGAAATTTGAAAATACCACCGTGAGTTTCTACCCGAACTTCACACAGGCGGTCCAGAAGCAGAGACTACGTTTCATGGGCGTCAAAAGGAGGCTGAGAGACTTGGGCCTAAAATATGCGATACTCTTCCCGGCCAAACTGAGAATCGAATTTGAGGAGCGGACATACTTTTTTGATCATCCTGATGTTGTGGCGGACTGGCTGGATACTTTGCCCAATCAGCGTGGACACGATAAACAGTCCAGAGGAGCAGAAGGCGGATCGGAGGAACAGGAGTAGGCGCTCGGCCTTTGATTCTCAAGCGTGCTACCTCAGACAGTGGTTCGCTATATTAGCTGCTTGAAATACAGTGACAATGTGACAATTTGGGGGGGTGGTGGGGTTAATGGTGGGTCCTCTCCTCCTCTGTTTCACTTTTTGTAGTTTAGTTTGATGCTAGGGCGACAGGCACACTGCAAGTTGGGGTGGCTTTTTAGGCTTATACAGGGGTGCAGGGTGGGGGGTTCGTAACGGGTTATGGTTGGTGGGTGGGGGGGTCTGGTTTGTGTGTTTGGGTTTTTTGCAAGGCAACGTACTGTTTTATCGATTGATTGAAATGCCGAGTTCTGGAGAGGGATGGATCTGTCCACATTATTGGGATAGGGGTAGGGGATTGAAACTACTTAGTTGGAACGTGAATGGGTTGGGGAATAGGATAAAACGTGGGGTTGTGTTGCAAATGTTGAAACGTCTATCCCCTGATGTTATACTCCTCCAAGAGACACACCTAATAGGTAACACTTGTCGGGCCATGAATAGGAGGGGTTATCGTTTGGTCGCCCTCGCAGGCTTTACCACTGGATCTAGAGGGGTGGGCATTTCAATGAAGAGTTCCCTCCCGTTTGAAATCGACACAACGGTTCTGGACGATAGAGGGTGCTATCCTGCTATTTCTGGTAGGTGGGAGGGTCGTACCCACTCCTTGGTCTCTGTATATGTTCCCCCGGGGCTGCAATCAACCACTTTTGCTGATCTTGGGCGAGTCATCCTTTCGCTCCCGGAGGGGACTTTGGTATTGGGTGGTGACTTTAATGCGGTGGTCTCCGGTAGAGAGGATCGACATCCGCCTAGGGACCTCACGAGTGCTCAGACATGGCTCCGTGGCTTTATAGACACACTGGGTTTGGTAGACTGCTGGCGGCTATTACATCCCTCCCAGCGACAATACACCTTTCATTCAGGAGCACATGGTAGCCTTTCCAGGATCGATTATGTACTGATGCCGGCGGCTCAGGCCCCCACAGTTACCGAGGTTAGACATCTGGCGCGGGGTATATCTGACCACTCCCCAGTATGGATCCAGATGGGGTTGCATGCGGGTGTTGAGGGAAGGGTAGCCCCTATCAACCCCTGGTATTTTCGTGATCCTAAGACCCGTGCTGCCCTTGTAAAGTCTCTTGACCTGTATTTCGCGGAAAACGAGGGGTCTGTGTCTTCTGCGGTGTCCCTTTGGGAGACTTTTAAAACAGTCATTAGAGGCCAGGCTTTGTCTTTAATCGCGGGCGTGAAGAAACTAAGAAATGAGGTAGTCGTAAAGATTGAGTCTCCGATTGTGGATTTGGAGAGTGACCTCGAGCAGGGGATTACCCGTGAAAAGCTGCATGTCTTCCGCCTTAAGCAGTTGGAATACAAGGCGTTGGTCATGGATGCGGCAAAAACCATGAATAGGGAGCAGCAGGGTCGTTTGTATGATGTTGGTGACAAGGCGGGTAAACTAATAGCGTGGCCTGACAAGAGAGACAGGGCAAATCGTGTTGCCCCAGAGATTGAGAGAATGAGTGGTGAGCGGGTGACTGACCCTGGTGAGATCGTCCAGTGTTTTGCCGAGCACTTCCAAGCAGTCTATTACTCTGTGTCAAGCGGCCTGAAGAGGATTCGCATTTGTTATTACACGATATCACGTTGCCGTGCCTCTCTGATGCAGATAAGGAACAAATGGAATCGAATAAAACAATAGATGAAGTGGCTCTCGCTATTCGCTCTTTGCGATCGGGTAAGGCTATGGGTCCCAATGGTCTCCCAATTGAACTTTATAAATTGCGTCCCGACAAGGTGGCTCCCTATATACGGGATATGTTTGTTGAATTGCGTGAGAGAGGCTCCCTCCTCGGTGATCAGCATCTGGCTTCCATCGTAGTGATCCACAAGGAAGGGAAACCAAGAGATATGTGTGCTTCTTATCGGCCGATATCTCTTTTGAATGCAGAACCTAAAATTCTCGCGAAAGTATTGGCCAATCGATTAATTACTGTGATTACCGATCTGATCCATCCGGATCAATCGGGTTTCATTCCGCACAGAAACACAGCTCTGAATCTCAGGCGGTTGAATGGTGTTCTCGCGAGGGCGGCGACGTTACATGAGCCAGCCATCTTGGCCTCTCTAGAGGCCACGATGGCGTTCGATACCGTGGAATGGCCGTATTTGTGGGCTGCCCTTACTAAGTTCGGATTTGGTCCAGGCTTTATTGGCTGGGTGCAACTCCTCTATGAGGGACCCCTGGCACAGATCGTGGTTAACGGACGGGTTTCTAAGCCGTTCTGTCTGGGGAGGGGTACGAGGCAGGGCTGTCCCTTGTCACCGCTACTGTTCGCCCTGGCCCTCGAGCCCCTTGCGGCATGGATACGATGGGAGCCCTCGATGAAGGGTATTCGGTGGTCCCCTGACTTCGAGGATCGTATTTCGCTTTATGCGGATGATATCCTGCTTTATTTAACATCTCCCCGGAAATCACTGATAGTTCTATTTGATGTCCTAACCTCCTTTGGTAAGAATTCTGGTCTGGTTATTAATTGGACCAAGTCTTGTCTTTACGTATTGTGGGGTGAGGTCCCTCCTCTCCCACGTGACTGTCCCATCCAGGTGACTTCTTCGGGGTTCAGGTTTCTCAGTATTTATATTTCATTGGACCCGGTGGCTCGTTATGAGCAGAATTTGATCCCCCGATGAATAGGTTGAAATTGGACGTGGCGGGCTGGCGTAAGCTCCCGCTTTCGCCGCTCGGCCGGGCTGCACTCTTTAAAATGATGTCTCTGCCACGGTTCCTCTATGCTCTCCAAAATACCCTTGACATAGTTCTGGCTAGTTATGTTCGTGTTGTGGAGGGCCTCCAGAGGAAGTTGATTTGGGATGGTAGACCCCGTATTGCGCTCGCGAAGCTTACTTTCCCTTGGTATGATGGGGTATCGCTCTCCCTGATATCAAGCGGCATTATTGGGCGTCTCAACTGAGTGCTATTAATCATTGCATGTATGGTCCGTCTAGCCCTGCGTTCGCTATGGATGAGGGGCTGTTGCCTGGGGTTGATTATAATAGAGCACTGTATTCAAGGTCAGCTGGTAGGGATCTGTCAGGCCCTACGAGGACCGCTGGGCGTCTGTGGTATGATGCAAATAATGCAATGGGATTGAAAGACCGCATGACTTTGGCTACCCCACTGTTCGCTTCTGAGAGACTAGGCAACCTGTGGAAGACTAAGGGGTTTGAGAAGTGGGACCTTATAGGTATCAGTAAGGTGGGTAACCTCTGGGTTAAGGACCGTATCAAATCATTTGAGGCACTGAAGACAGAGCTCCAATTAAATGATCGGGAATACTTTCGATATCTTCAGATATGCCATGCCTTGAAGTCTGTTTTCTCAGAGGGTGAGAAGATCCCGGAGTCGTCCCCACTCGAGGACAGGGTGCTAGACGGTCATGTGCACAAGAGCACTATTTCCTTGATCTATAAAAAACTTATAAACAATAGGGCTGACCTACTGGTTCAGATCCGTGACTCATGGACCCGGGATGTCTTAGAATTGGACGACGAGGACTGGCAATGGGCGAACTCCTCTCCTTAGGAGGTTGCGATTCCGGCCCGTCTCAGGTTAGTGCAGCTCAAGATACTCCACAGGACCTACGTTACAGGCCCCCAACTGGTCAGAATGGGATTTTCTGAAGATGGTTTGTGTAAACGGGGATGCGGGCTGGTTGGGACATTCCTCTACATTCTCTGGGAATGCCGTTAGGTAACTGCCTTCTGGTATGAGGTGCACAAAATGATGGAGGAGGCCACGGGTATTGCTCTCTTGCCCGAAGCCAGGCGTTGTTTGTTGAATGTGTGGGAGCCAACAGATCACAATGCTGCACAGACCCAGTGGGTGATGCTTGGAAATATGACAGCTAAAAGAGACACAGCGCAGCTATGGGGGTCCCAGAGGCCGCCTACCGTTGAAGCATTAAGGTAGAATATGGATTGGGCGATGTTCAGGGAGAAAACTGTTTACATGGCCCGGGGGCGACCCCGGAAGTGGAACAAGATATGGGGTCCCTGGAACAGTTACCGTGGGGTTATTTTCACTCCCCCCGTATCAACCAACACCAATGCTTCTTTCTCCCCTTTACCTCACGTTCCTACCGAAGTATCATCTTAATGACGCACTGATTTGTTTCACCCCTTCTTTTCCCCCCACCCCATTGCCGATTGCATATGATTCTGTATTGTCTTGATCCTCCCTCGGTTGAACTGGAATTCTGTAAATGTTCTTTATTGCCTTGTTTGTTTATAATTTTCAATAAAAAGAAATACAAAATAAAAAATAAAAAAAATGTGAAGCTGAAAATCTCACATATAACACACTAATATATTGGTAAAGCCTGTCCACAGAGCGTACAGCAAAAGACATCTACACATTGCTGTTTATTGTTTGGCACATGTGATCTAGAATGTGCACTCTGCCCGTGGCTCCTGATACTTCTTAGAGCCACGAATACCCAGGCCAAAAGGGAGCACAATAATGTGCACACACACCAGGGGCATCGTGTAACACCTATTTGTTTTTTGATGAAACGTTTGAGATGCATGGCAATCACACGTGGAAGGCTAATGTACAGACCATGACTATTGATCAAAATGATCGTTGCATGTTGTGTGTAGTATAAGATATGTGTACACAGCAAAAGAACTTTTCAAAAAAGCTCTCTAAGCAGAAGAGGTGTCTCATCAAACGCTATAGAGAGAATGAGTAAAATGGGTGGGGTCATCCAGCTGTTACAATGGGCAATGGTATGAAGCAATCAAATGCTTTTTTTTAAGGTCACATGGCAATCGCGCACCGAGCGTGCAAGGATGCCACACCCGACGCGATTTTGACAAAATATATTTATCATCTTATAAGTTTATTCCAGTTAGAAATATATAAATGTTTGAAATATTTTAGATTATTGCTTACTCTCATATAATGTTTAAAGTTATTCAAATATACTTTTGAGACAAAAAAAGAGGGAATGGCATACCCGCCGAGACACTATATGTCTGTGATGAACACAGGACCTGGCAGCATGTACTTGTCCCATACGCAACGCACAGCGGGCGCGGCACGACCCTATACTTACATGAAATAACGCGTGGCTTGGTACTGTGTACCCGTCGGATACCAAAGTAGCAGCTGGGGTGACTTCATGCGTATATAATGTTATGTGGAATGCGGTGCCACAAAGTCATCGGATACGAAATGCGTATCATTTACGAGTTTAGCAATATGGCGGATAGGATTTACGTAGTGATAGAGCTTAGTACGCTACCAGTATGGGAGTGCTGTTTTCTCAGAAAAAAAAAGAAATATATACATATTTTTTGGGGAAGATATAAAACATTACATCATTTTTAAAGTTAAAAAAAGAAGTATAATAGAGTTGCAAAATATTTTAAAAAATATTTGAAAAAATATAGGTTTTAGAAACATTAAAATATGAAATTAACATTTAAATAACCTTAGAAATTCACTGAAAAAAACATAGGTTTCAGGCACGTTATATTTAGGAATTAGCATTTAAAAAACCTTAGAAATTCACTAAAAAAACATAGGTTTCAGGGATGTTATAGTTAGTAGAACATTTGACTCATGTAAAACCAGAGAAATTCGCCTGTTATAGTTAGTTGAGCCAACTATAACTTGCACGCCCGCAATGCACTGCTGATGATGTCACATATTACATTACTCATGATATGGTCAGTGACATCACTGATGACATCACTGATGACATCTCAAATTACATCACTCATGATATCACTCATGACATCATGCACGTGAAAATCTGATGCACATACTGATGCTCTAATGTAAACTTTGATACATCCATTCTAAAATGCTGACTACTATTTTTGAAACCATACACAGAAAAATACCATATACTACATAGCACTCTTTTTTTCCCAGGTCTACACACATATCCAGTCACTTAAACTTGTAGTTACTCATCAATACAGAACTTTAATATGCACTCAGTTAATGGCATTATCATTAATGACATGATATTCTTTACAAGAAGAACGGCTAAATGGCGCGTTGCCATTGTTAACACACTCAACATAAAAGCAATAAACATAATACCTCATGGCATAAAAATTATGACCAACTCATCACCGAGATGCAGAGACTGGAATAGTTCTGATTCAAGCCTCTAACATCGAACTAGAAGAATTTGGCAACATATTCCCAATGTTAAAAAGGCAAACAGAGAACTCAAGTCAGGAACAACACCTGAGTCAATTAGATATCAATACAGACCACAGGGTAATTACTAACACAATCATCATAATAGTTAGAGAACCTCAGGAGCCACAACTGCTCACACAAGCAGTAGGATCTTGCGAATTTGGAAACACGTCGTTCGAAGAGGTCAATAACAGATCAGAAATATCTACACATCAGAAGGAAAACGCAACAGGAATCGACATAGGAAATCAAAGAGAGGAAACATCACCCCGCCTAAATCAAAGGGATGCTCCAACGATAAGGATGAACGCTGAAGACAGCAAAATGCAAGGCATAGAAGACTCCTCTCCAGATGTACCTCAGTCTACTCCAGCTCAAAGGTATTCGAGAACGACAAGAAATGCATCTCTTCCAAACAGGGTATTAATTGCACAAAGCTTGAACAGCACATCCAACAACACAAATAAAAGAGAATCAGCCAACCGAACCAATTTCAAAAAGAAAAAGACCCAGATGAAGAGATCAGAACTAAAAAAGAGGAAAACAAAATATCAATCTCGAAAAAAACAGGGGAACAAACTCAGCACACCACCCCAGACCCTGAGAGATATCAAAGAACTTCAAACAAAAATGGACAAAATGGCACAAGTCACGACAAGATCTTTGCATGAGATGGAAAAATTACATGAAGCTTTAGACAGCACCCACAAGAAAATTGGGCACATCATAGATTTAATGTATAACGCACAAAGAAAGAATAAGGTGACTGCGATGACATTATCAAACAGGCGTACTCGACCTGACAGGAAACGCAATGACTTAACTGAAGAAGAAACCCTATCATTACTTCGGGAGTATGAGGAAATGGAAAGTAGGATAGGGGAGGAAATCAGAACAGTACAGATCAATACCAATAGAACATCAAGACACAAAGATAGGAAACTCAACTTTAACAACTTACAGCAAATACATATAAACACCGAACCGCAAAACCTAAACTTAAACAACATTAGGAATTCACTAAAAGGTCTTCTGATCAACTGTAGATCTGCTACTAAACATGCATCAGACATAGAAGACATCATCATTAACAAAGAAATTGATTTAACAATCCTCACGGAAACATGGGTATCGGAATCATCATCTTCGGTCATGGACTTACTAGTGCCCCCTTCATATAACATTGTAAGACTGGATAGACAAAAAAAAACAGGAGGCGGCTTAGCCTGCATACACCGCTCTAACATAGAAGTAAACCAAATCCAATCGGAACTACTCAAATCCTGTGAATACCTAGGTCTAAATATAAGATCGTCTAACAACCAAAGTTGCAACTTACATGCAATTTATCACCCACTAGGTAACAATATTTCTTTTATTGAACAACTAATGGAGATCATTACGTCTAACTCTAACACCGACGCAAATAATATATTCTTAGGAGATTTTAATCTGCATTGGAATGACAACAATGACAAACAGGTCAACACTCCTAAAAAGTTCTTAACCGAGCTAAACCTATCACAAAATATGCAGACAGCCAACTCATTCGAAAGGAGCTACGTTGGATTGGATAATCTCCAAAAAAGAGAATAAGTCAATCCTATCAATTGAACCTTGCGACTGGTCGGATCACCATGCCATAACCTTACTGATTCCTACATGGAAAAAGAATAAACACTCTCAACCAAACAAAATAAAAAAATGGATACGGGGCACAAGAGAAACGAACTTGGAACTCCTAATAGATAGATGCGAGAAGGACCTGTACCCAGCTAACAACTTGCAGAATGTGAATGATCTAACAGACCACTACACTAATTCAATAAAGGATATAGTGAACTCCACTATGCCTCTGAAACTGAAAAAAATCACAGAGAAGGACAAAAAACCCATGGTTCAACTGAACACTGAATGAGGAAAGAAGGAAATTGAGACAAGCAGAGAGAAAATGGAGACAACCCCCATCCTCTCCCGAACTGAAAACTCTCGGAAAAAACAGAAAAGAATACAATAAGAAGATCCTCAACACCAAAATAGAATTTATAAGAGCAGAACTAGATCTCGCCAAAAACAGATCACGGAAACTTTTTGAAATTTTAAAACAACAATCCAACAAATTTGACAAATCTTCACAAGAAATCACAAAAACACAGCTATGCTGCGATGAATTCTCAACTTTCTTCACCAACAAAGCCAATTCCTTGGAAAAAGAGCTTAGGAGAGCAGCGGACATACTTGACACCCAAAGACCCAGAACGAACAACACCAACTCTTCCAACTCAATAATTAAAGAGGTCAAGATGAAAAATAAGGCCCACTGGGATACATTCAAGTTGCTGGACCAGATTAACATCACCAAAATGCTTGTAGACATCAAACCTAATAACCATTATAATGACCATTTCCCTTCAAAATTCACGAAAGAAATCAGCCTAATCTTGATTCCTATTTGGACAAAAATTATGAACTCCTCTCTCTCACAAGGGATTCTTCCGGAATGTCTAAAAACAGGACGAGTAGTCCCCATTATCAAAAAACCGACTGCAAACCCAGCTGATCCGAATAACTTTCGCCCAGTGACCAACATCCCTATTCTTGCCAAACTAATAGAGAAATGTGTACAAAAACAACTTAGCGAACACATAGACAATTTCTCCCTATTGGATCAATACCAATCGGGTTTCAGAACAGGTCACAGGCACGGAAACAGCAATCCTACATGTAGTCGAGGATGCTCTACAGGCCCTGGACCAAAAAAGATCATGTCTACTTATCCTCCTAGACCTGTCCTCTGCATTTGACACGGTAAATCATGAAAAATTGCTGAACAAACTCCAGGACAGGATGGGAATTTTGGGCAATGTCTTCAATTGGTTTGATTCCTGCCTCAAAAATAGATCGCAAAGATTCCTGATCAACCAAAAATTATCAACTTCATGTCCTAACACGATTGGAGTTCCCCAAGGATCTACATTATCTCCTTCACTGTTTAACCTGTATGTCGATCAGCTTACGGAAATTCTTCGAAATTCAAAAATAGCCTTTCATATGTACGCGGGTGACACACAACTATACATTAAAATCGCATCTCTGGAAGACATCAAGATAATGAACGAGGCTTTACAATCAACATTACAATGGTTAACAAGCAATCATCTGAAACTAAACACCCAGAAAACAGAATTCCCACTAATCTCACCGCTTAAGAACCGCACAAAGTCTAAGGAATGGTCAAAAATGATCACGGCGCTTAACTGCACCCCTACGCTAGTTGAGTCGGCGAAATCGCTTGGAATCACACTCGATGAGAACCTTTACATGAAAACTCACATCAAAGCAATGGCTCAAAGTGCTCGTTACCATTTGAACTACATCAAAAAAATGAAATTTTACATCTCTCAGGCGGATCTTAAACTAGCAATCCAATCCTTGGTAATCGCGAGGATCGAATATGGCTGTACAACTTTAGCAGGCCTACCCAAAATCTCCACAGATCCACTAAAAGCATGCCTCAACGCAGCCGCAAGAATGATCACCGAGTCAAGAAAGTTCGACCATATCTCTCCACATTTGAAAGCATTAAACTGGTTACCGTACAAAGCCAGAATTCAACTAAAAATGGCATGTATCACCCACAAAGCACTTCACCACAGGCACCTAGCTACCTGGCCCAGAAAATTGAACTATCTGGAGGAAGCAGACCAGCGAGGAGTGCCAAGGAGTTAGTACTGAAACCACCCATCTTCCGGAAGAAGAAAACCTATGATAGAGCTTTCTCAGGAGCAGCACCCAGAATCTGGAACTCTCTCCCACCAAACATTAGAAAAATAACACACACATAATCATTCAAGAGGGAATAAAAAACTTTTCTAATGAGCAAATACCTTCCATAGACAAGTCGATTCGTTTGAAGCTCCATGTTAGACCATGGTAACTGTGTATTCTGTTTTACTGATCTGTACTTTTTGACTTTACTTAACCTGGCATAGTTCTATTGTAGAAAACTGTATCTGTTGGTATATGCTTGATTGTATCTAATCTACCTCACTTATTGTAAAGCGCTCTGATACCCAAGGGTCTTGTTCGCGCTATACAAAACCCTCTAAATAAATAAATAAATACAATCTTCACCAGCATTAAGACCTCCTGGGGTCTTACTGTCGAGTTCCAATATATATCTGGTTTCTAGGAGGCGTAATTGTGCTTCCCTATTATATAAGTGTTTGGGATCACTACCATGTACATTTTCGAAGTGACCCTGTCTTGCAGGTAAGTTTCTTTCTTATGGGTACAGGTGTGTCTTTGAATGGAACAGAGTAATGTGTTTTGTTGCAGCCATATCTGCACGCCTTGCAGACAAAACATTTCTTAAACTCCTTACTTAATGCCATCCAAGTGCTAGGTACTGAAACCTCTGGGCAGCTGCTGACTAGCTTGTCTGCCATTGATGGCGATTTCCTAAAGGTTAGCTCTGTTTTTTTAGTTACTAACCCCCCTATAACAGGATCCCCTGCCACTAGGTTCCAATTTTTATAAAAAATCTTTCTGATCTCGTTATGTTGTTTGTTGTATGATAAAATAACTCTTGGCTGAGTTGCAGACTCGTTCGTGGCCATCCTCACTGTTTTAAGTTTAGAGGTTAAAGCTTGATCTCTTGATACTGCTCTCGAACGGTCTATTGCTCTTCTGAGGACCTCCTCCGAGTATCCCCTAGTCAATAAATGTATTTTACTCTCTTCTTGAGCCCTCTGACATTCCAGATCTGAACTACATACCCTCCTAATACGCAGCATCTCCCCAAAGAGAATGCTGCTTATTAGGTGGTATGGATGTTAACTGGCCTCATGCAGTACGGTGTTACCTGCAGTTGGCTTTCTATGTAATCTTGTAGCCAGATCTGTGTTTTCCACATAAACCTCTGTGTCAAGAAAGCAGACTGACTTGGCATCAATGGTGGAGGTACATTTTAGATTTAAATTGTTGTTATTTAATTCCTCCACAAACCGTTGTGCATCCTCTTTAGATCCCTGCCAGATCATGAATAGATTGTCTATATATCTCAGGTAAATGGGTACATGATCTCTCATAGTGGCTTGGTATTTAACCATGAGAACCTGCTCCTCCCACAGTCCCATGTGTAAACATGCAAAACTGAGGGAAAAGCAGGCCCCCATAGCCACCCCCTGATTTGTTGATATACCTGGTTATTGAACGGAAAGTAGTTCTGTTCTAGACAGATCTGTATCATTGATATCAGCATTTTATTGTGCGATGAAAAATTCATCGCACGTTTGTTTAAATAATGCTGTACTGCTTTCACACCATCACAATGTTTTATAGAGGTATATAGTGAAGATACATCTAATGTCATTAAAAGGCAATCAGGATTTCAAACAACATTATTCAATTTACGAATAAAATCGGAGGTATCTTGTACATAAGAACACAATTCCTTAACCCAATCCTGCAGGAAATAGTCTATATATTTCGAAATGTTTTCAGTGGAACTGTTGATGGCAGAAAAGATTGGACGACCTGGAGGCATGTCCAAATTTTTGTGAATTTTGGGTATCAGGTAAACCGTAGGTATAACAGGATGCTCTTTTTTGAGGAAACAACATTCTTCTTTGGAAATAAGATTGCCACTCCTCCATGCCATTAATTTTGAGTTTTGATCCAACCATGCAGATTTTATGGCTAACAGATTGCTTTTTCTGTAACATAAGGAATCCTGTAGTTGTGTTTCTGCTTCACTTATGTACATCTGGCGAAGCCACAAGACGATATTTCCGCCTTTATCTGCCTGTCTAACAACAATATTTTTGTTAGACTCCAGTTTTTTGATTAAGATCTTATAACTTTGATTTTTGTTATTGATTGCGGCATGTTTCTTCTTCATGGCAATATACAGTTTCTTCAAATCCCTGGTGATTAATTCCTGATACACATCCAGATTGTCATGGATCATCACTGGCTGGAAAACGGATTTGGGTTTAAAGGGAGTTCTGCATATTCCCTGATCTTCCCTTGAAGATGTCATAGAGATATCTATTGCTGTCTCTGTAATGACAAGATTTCATCAAAGTCTGTCCGGTCTCCTGCATCTAACAATGAAGGACTACTTGGTGTTTCTATTCGTTTTTTTCTATTTAGTTGCAGTAGAAAGAATTTATTTAGTTTTAATTTCCTCACAAATCTGTATGCATCCATCCTGGTGTCAGCGTAGTTGAAATTGCACGGTGGGCAATACGTTAATCCTAAGCCTAGGATTTTCTCATTCTTGGTTAATTTTACATCCGTGAGGTTAAATATTGAGCTGGGGCACAAGCTTGTGCTTGATTGCGGTTTTGTTTGTTCAAGCGGCCTCTTTGTGGTCTTTTCTCATTGTTTGATTTTTCTTTTGTGGCATTTCCGTCTTTCATTACTTTTGCGATTGGCACTTTGTTGCCCATCCTGCCACTTCCTGGAATTCGTGGTCTTAAGGTATCTCAACGGTCTTGGCACAGACAGCTCACTTCTTGTGCCAATGAAAGTTTTGTAAAGCCCGCTGTTTGGGCCCCAGCTGTCTCATTATCTAAATCACTTTCTGCTGCAGAGCTTACATCAGTTGATGAAACTGAGATTAAGGTTTCTTCTGTAAGGGGGCGTGGCTTGCGCACCGGACGGAGAGGACGTGCTTCCCGTGACCTCCGCGACGGACTTTCCACAATAATGCCGTGAGAGCGCTGTTTCCTGATATTTTCTCGTCGGAAGCGGCTCCATCGACAGCAGAAGGCGACGCGACCTGAATACTGCCAGCGGAGGCGAGTTTCATGCAGGGAGGACTTTGTTTGCACAGCGGTAATTTTTACTTCAGAGGCGACGCGGGCGGCCGCCATTTTGTGCGCTGAGCCCGTGTCGCCATTTTCGCTGCCTGCTTTTTCTTCCTTCATTATACTGGGCATTATTATTCAGCTTTGCCCATACTCTGCCTTATCATGACGTCCTTTTTGCTGTTCCAGGCATTTTTGGTTGCCTCATTTTTATACCTTTGAATTATTCTGTGCTTTCAGTCAGGAAAAGAGGCCACCATTTTTCATATGCAATATTTAACGTGACTCTCTTTCACCTTTTTGATATGGCATGTATACTGGCTTTTTGACCATCTTGCATTACTCTTATGGTCTGCGCATTTTTAACGCTACTTTTGAGGCTGGATATCTGTGTTCCTGAACTTTAGTGCTGTACTTGGCGCTCATATTTCCTCTTACCTCAGTGCCACCATTTTTTCAGCGTCCTGCGATTTTCATTTATATGTCTTCGTGTCTTTGCTCCTTCTCATCAGCAATATCTACAGTGCAGTGTATCCCTCGCTATTCATTTTTGACTGCATCTTTTGTCTCCTGTGCACATTTTCACCATGGCCAATGACTCTAAGATGTCTCAGTCTGGTACCAAACCGAAAAGGCTTAAAAATGATCCGCCCTCTCCTATTAGGTCTTCCTCTAACCCTGTCCTGGACTCAATTCTCGAAGAGGTTCGAGGCCTACAACCTTTTATGAGTGCTACTAATGACAGGCTCAAGCAGATTGAAGACCGTTGGGTGCTTATGGAGGGCAAAGTATTACATTTGGAGCAAAGGGTTAGTGATATTCAAGATGCTTCCACTAAAATCCCTCTTCTAGAGCAAGAAATTCATAAACTTAAGCTGCACACGGAGGATTTGGAAAATCGCAATCGTAGAAATAACCTACGCGTTTATGGTGTTCCGGAAAATTTGGAAGGCTCTGATATGGTATCTTTTTTACAAAAATTTCTTCAAGAACTTCTAGATCTCCAACCTGCATCTCTCCCTCTGAACATTCAAAGAGCACATCGTCTGGGTCGTCTTAACTCTGCCTCAAACAAACCTTGTGGTATCATAATGCTTTTTCTAGAATTCACAGAGCTGATGACTGTTTTGAAAGCTGCCAGGCTGAAACGTCGTCTACAGTGGTCCGGTCATAATATTTTCATCTCTCAAGACCTCTCGACTGCGAATAATGCCAGATGTAAAGAGTTGTTAAATCTCCGGCCTCTGATGCGACAACTCAACATTCAATATGGCATTCTTCACCCATGTTTCTGCAAGATCACGCATAATGGCCGAGCCCATTCCTTCGATGATCCTCAAAAGCTTCATGCCTATCTCCAAAGTGCTTCTTCTTCTACGATGGACACTGCACCTTAATCATCTGTGCTTCTTTTCCTTTCTAGGTGCTCTGACAAGTTGCTTCCTGTTTCTCTACTTCTATTTATGTGTTCTTCTCTTCAATGTTTCTGCCTATATCTTTTTTATTTTTCATATCTAGTGTTCTTTTCTATTATCCTACCATTCGCTCTTGCAATTTTCTTTTCACCATTTTTCTTGTGTCCTTTTTCTTGGTCGCTCATGGGGTTGTCTCCTCTGCCGGTGTACCCTCACCCCTGATGCTTTTGCTATTTGCTTTCTCTCCGATCAGGCATACGTGCCTTGATCTGTTTACTTTCTTCTATCTTTTCTCTGTTCTCTTTTCTACCTTTCCTCTTATCTCTTTTTTCTCTTCTCTACTTTCTTCCTTCCTTTTCCTCTTCTACACTGATTCATGTCTTTTGCTGCCCTTGCAATCTCTTTTCCGTTTTTTTTACTTTGTGATGTATTTTGGTCTTCCGACCGGATTTTACGTTTGTGTTCTCTGTTTGCTGAGAGCTTCCTTATTTGTTCTTTATGTTTATGTCACTGTTATTTCCTTTTTTGTAGTGCATCCCTTATCATGTGTTATCTTCACGTGTCGCCCATCACCTCCCTCCTCAATGGTGTGTAATTTTGTCTCATGGAATGTGTGAGGTCTTGGTCACCCTGTCAAGCGTCAAAAGGTATTGTCTCATTTATCCAAAAATGGCTCTCAAGTTGTTTTTCTTCAAGAAACGCATTGTTCTGATGTCGAATCTATCAAATTGAGGAGACAGTGGTTGGGTCAGGTTGTATTCTCTCCAGCGTGTCTCAAAAAAGGTGGGGTTGCTATTTTATTTCATAAGGCCTTGAATGTTCAGATTTTTTCTTCTCAACATGATGATGAAGGACGTTGGGCAATGGCTAAGGTTGTTATCCATAATAAGACAATGGTTTTGCTCAATATTTATGGCCCGGTTCGTCCTGACCCTAGGTTTTGGAATGCTATTAAATCCCTGATTTTTTCTATAGACTGCCCTGATTTTATTATTGCAGGTGATTTGAACCAATGGCTGGACGCGTTCTCTGACAGACTATCCTCCAGTAAATTTCAGCCCGACAAAACCCATAAAAGTTTCCAATCTGCCATTGCTGCTCGTCCTTTATATGATTCATGGAAGTTATGTAACCCAGATGTTTTGGAATATACTTTTTTCTCCCCTGTGCATCACACCCGATCTAGAATTGATTATATTTTGGTTAGTAAATCCTTATTACCCTTCATTCAAAAGTCTACCATAGGCTCCATTTTTATCTTTGACCATGCCCCTGTATCTACCTCTCTTGATTTGTCCCTTATATCCCCTAAATTTAGTCGCTGGAAATGTAATGCCTTTCTTCTATCTGATGCTGTTTTTATGAAGGAAAGTGTTGGATTTTTCACTGAATTTTTTACCTTTAACGATCCATCTGATACCTCCATCCCTAATAACTGGGATGCTTTTAAAGCTGCTTTCCGAGCATTTACCATATCCTATGTTGCTAAAAAAAAGAAATTGAATAGGGAAAAGTATGATGCCCAACTTCGTAAGATTAAACAATTGGAGCATTTATATTTCTCCTCTAAGTCCCCCTCCTCCCTTCATGATTTGATTTTAGCCAAAACAGTCATCAATAAGATTGTTACCAACGAGGCTTGTAACACCCTTCTCAAAATAAAATACAAATTTCATGGTGGTCAAAATAAAGCGGGGAAAATGCTGGCAAACTTTTTGAAAATTAAATCGGAACGTAAGAATATTGGCCCCTTCTTCAATGATTCTCTCAACAAATTGGTTTCATCTGATGAGGATATCGCTGATGTATTCCATTCCTATTATCACTCCTTATATACTGATGACACCCATCCCTCTGATGTAAATGTTTCCTCCTTTTTTGAGAGCCTGCCCCATCCCCCATCCCTCCCTAGGAATTTTGCACTCCCGGAGAAGGAAATTTCACTACAGGAGGTAACCAGAGCCATTCACTCCCTCAAACGTTCAAAAGCTCCTGGCCCAGATGGCCTGCCTGTAGAATTTTATTCCTCCTTTCATACCTTTTTTGTCCCTAAACTTCTCCAACTCTTCAACTCCTTTATTAGTAATGCAAAGGCTTCGGGGCCGTTTTTGGATGCCCTCATTATCATCATTCCCAAACCTGATAAAGATCACACCCAATGCAAAAACTATCGCCCTATCTCCCTAATAAATTATGATTAAAACATTTTTGCTAAAATACTTGCTTCTCGCCTTGATTCCCTTATCCCCCGCCTTATAAAGACGGATCAGGTGGGTTTTGTGAAGGGGAGGCTTGCTGCTTACAATGCTCGTTTGTTCTCTAGCATCATTGCACACAGCAAACATCTCAAGGTTCCTTTAGCAGCACTGTCCTTAGATGCCGAGAAGGCTTTTGACCGAATCAATTGGCAATATCTCATACGTACCCTACATTGGTTTGGTTTTGGTCCTTTTTTTATTTCCTTGGTTAAACTCCTTTATTCCTCTCCTCGTGCCAGTATTTTTGTCAATAACCAATTTTCCAAATCATTCTCCTTGTCTAGAGGTACTCGTGAGGGTTGTCCCCTTTCTCCCTTGTTATTTATTCTTTGTCTTGAGCCCTTCTTAGAGAGAATTCGCTCTAATCCTAACATCACTGGTTGTAAATTGGCTTCTACTGAAACTAAATTGTCCGCTTATGCAGATGATGTGCTGGTATACATGTCTAATCCTGAAACCTCCCTTCCGCCTTTTCTGGATGAGGTCCGTTTGTATTCCGCTGTTTCGGGATATAAATTGAATCTATCCAAAACTAAAGTCCTCCCACTTAATTCACTTTGCTACCAATACATGTTTAATAATACTGATTTTGCTTGGTGTCCCTCTAAACTTAAATACCTTGGCATTTGGTTCGCTCCTTCCTTGAAGGATACCCTCAAATTTACGTTTGATTCCCTTACAAAGAAAATCTCCTCCCTTCTTCAACTTTGGTCCCCATTATTTCTTTCCTGGTGGGGTAGACTTGATACAATTAAAATGATGATTACTCCTCATGTTCTATATACAGTGTCTATGCTTCCATTTAAAATTCCTATGTCCTATTTTTCCTGTATAAACTCTACTTGTATAAAATTTTTGTGGAATGATAAGCATCCCCGAATAGCGCTACAGAAACTGATTTGCCCTAAATCTGAAGGTGGAGTTCGATTTCCTAACTTTAAAATGTACCACTCTGCTTTCCTGATTAAACAATCCTTTTCTTTAGCCTATGATTTTGATGACACTCCTGTACCTTCCTGTGTCCTTCTAGAACGCTCTCTGTTGAAGGACCTTTCATTTCAACATGTTGTATTTATGTCGAACTGTTCTTTTTTGATTAAATACCCTATCTTAAAATTTTCCCAAACAGTATTACACAGTATCTTCTTCTCTAATATTTCTCAGTTTCAGAGTTTTCTATTATCTGCTGTATGGTATAACAAATTTCTTCATTATAAAGGGAAATCATTTTATTTTAAGCACTGGAAAGAGAAGAATGTTGTGTTTGTTCATCAGTTTTTTGATAATAATTCTCTCATTCCTTTTTTGAAACTACAAAGTTTGTTTGATTTACCCTCATCATATCTCTCTGATTATACCATTATTACGTCTGCTATTCAGTCACACTTAGCCTCTCTTACAATTCCTGATGTCTTCCCATCTTTAGTTCCTACCTCTGCCCTTTATCCCTTGTTTTCCTCCCAACAACCTAAGGCTGCCCTCGTTTATACTCTATTACTGTCATCTAGTTCAGAACGTTCTAAATCAGCTGTTGAGATTGCATGGGAAACGGACCTTAATATGTCCCTCTCTATTTTGATGTGGGATCGTGTATGGTCCAAACTGTTTAAAGTTTCTCCTGCTGCTCGCATTACTCAATCGTTGTTGTTTATTTATCATAGAGTCCTTATTACTCCTGTAACTGTTCATAAATTCTCCCCTACTTCCTCTTTACTGTGTTGGTCCTGTGCTAAGGAAACTGGGTCGCTTAAACATTTACTGTTTGAATGTTCTCATGTTCTGTCATTTTGGCAGAAAATTTGGAAGACATGCATGCTAGTATTTAAGTGTCATACCCAGTTATCTTTACAGACTATTTTCCTAGGATCATTGTCATCTGATATAGAGATTATCTCCTCGTCTGCGAGATTGTTGGACCTGTTTATTTCTCTTGCATTTGAAGTTATCTTGTCATGTTGGAAAGATAATTCCAAACTGTCTACTCACACCTGGTGGAACTTTGTCTGTGATGAACATAGGATTGCTATCGCTTCGTCCTTTTCTGTCCCCTTGAAAATTAAATCTGATCTCCTTTGGCTCCCCTTTACCACTTATCTTTCCTCCAAATCCCTTCTTGACTGATTCTTAGTTTTCCCACTTCCCTTTCCCTTCTCCTCCTTCTCTCTTCCCTTCCCTTCTCTTGCCCTTTTCTTTCCTTTGTTCTTTCCTTTAGCCTCTTTTTCTTTCTTCTTGTTTCTCCCTTTTCTTCTTTCTGTCTTCTTTCTCGGATCATTTCCTTCTTTATTTTTATTATTCATTGCATATGTTTTAGTTCTTCTTTTTGTTATTTCTCTTATTTCAAATCTCTGATGACATATGTATTGTATATATTTTTAAAATGCTAATAAAAATTTCTTAAACAAAAAAAAAAGGTTTCTTCTGTAAGGTCTTGACGAGTTTTCCTTGCTCGTGCCTTTACATGCTCATATTTTTTAGAAAAAGTAAATATTTGCCCATTGAGATAATCAATCCGATCATGCCCGAATTTGAAGGCTTTACGTTTTTTAATAATGTCCTCATCTTTGCCCAGCCTAGTCATCATGTCTGCTCTCATTTTATCCGTTTGGTCATTTTTCTCTGTTCTGGCAATCTCTATTTCCAGCTGTTCTATTTCTGATTGAATTTTAATGCGGTCACTCTCCGCATATTTTACCAGAATGGCCATAAGTTTACTGGAGGACTCTAAATTTGTTTCCGCCCAATCCGTCAACATGGGCGGATCCGGAGTTTCATAGCTGGGGGGCAGAGTTATGCGTAGTCCCCTTGGAACTTGGCCTACTTGCATATATCGGGACAAGGATTTATTTTCCCACCACTTGGTCTGTTCTCTTTTCATCAATTTCTCCAACTTCCTATACATGTCCCTTATGGTAGGATTTGCCTCAATGCTTGCAGCCTGTCTTGGAATTGTAGAACCCCCAGCCAGGGAATCCACAAACAATGTCTCTGCCGCCTCCTCCCTGTTCCGCAACACATCCGTGGACATTATTGCTGTACTTGCGATATGGCCAATTAGACTGCTGCACTGATTACGGATATACGCGCTTTACTTTTGAGAACCAAAAAACAATATCCACCCTAATATCCGGGCACACTTCCCACCGGAACGTCTGTTCCCTACCTTAACTGGTCTACCAGCTACCGTCCGATCTATTGATTTGGTGGATGCTGATTCCCTCCATCAGGCAGGTTCTTTTGCAGTATCCAGGGGCTTCTCGCAGCTTATCCCCGCCTGAGTCGTGTAGAATTAGTTCCTGGTTACGGAACCAACAGCTTCCTGCCGCCAAGCCCACAGAGGGGGAGGGGCTTTGCTCGCACCACCGAAGCCTCTTGGTGCATCAAGATTAAAGAAGTACTCGCCAACCCGTCTCTGGTAGGAAAAATGACGATGAGCAAAGCCCAATTCTGGTGCCAAAATTCAGTGCTTTATTAGTGCAATAGATCGCCCAGCATGTCCGCCATGACGCGTTTCGCCTCTGTCCAGAGCCTTGATCACATGATATGTTGCTAGACACTGGAGAGGGTACTTATAGTAAAAAAAAGAAGGGGATTGATGGCCACACTCAATACAGAGAATCCATAGAGACTGAAAATATACTTCTACAATGGTACAATTTCGATTATATATATATATTCACTGAAAAAACCATAGGTTTCACACCAGTTATAGATAGGAATTAGCATTTAAAAAACCTCTTAAATTCACTGAAAAAAACATAGGTTTCACACCAGTTATAGTTAGCTGGAAATTTTACTGACATAAAACCATAGAAATTCCAACGTTATAGTTAGTTGGACTCACTATAACAAGCGCGCCTGCAATGCACTGCTGATGACGTCACATATTACATCACTCATGACATCGCCAGTGACATCACTCATGACATCACTTATGACACCAGCCAGTGAATGTGTGTCTTTCTTTAAAATGAATATGTTTAATATTTGTATTTGTAAAGGTTGATGGAAGAATAAATGGTTAAATAAGTGTGTAAATGGATGTTTTAAAAAAAAATGATAGGTTAACTGCCTTATTAAGTGTATTTTATTTAATACATATATAAGCGAGTAACTTTTAAATATTGAAATATATGTATCAGTGTTTCACTTTGTGTATAAGTACCTGCATGGGTTGGTGACTGACTCACTGTTTGTATGTGTTTTGAAGACAGCATTGTGCAGGACTGTATGGGTGGATGAGTGTGTATATGTGTGTGTTAGTGAGTGAATGACTGTCTCACTATTGTGTTTTTTAGTAACGACATATATTTTAATCTAGTGTATGTGAGTTTTGATGTATATAAGTGAGTATATGTGAGAGTAAGAGATTGTAAGAGTTCCTGTTTAAATAAGTATATGTTTATATAAGTGATTGTTTAAGAGAGTAAGTATGTGTAAGTTTCCTCAGAAGTAAAGAGGTAGTGTGTGTGTATAGTTTTATATGCAAATAAATGGATGTTCAATAATTTATTTGCATGTGTGAGTATGTGTGTGAGTAACTTTTGGATGACTGTCCGTGTATAACTGGATGTATAGATGTATCACTACATATGATGAGTGAGTATATGTATGAGTGACTATATAGAACTGTTTGTAAATGAGTGGATGTGTATATAGATGGTGGAATTACTGAATTGGTTGTTGTAACTGGTATGGGTATCTCCATTTTTTTGAAAATTTTAGTTTCTATTTTTGAATATCTATTTCAAGGGTTACATTAGTCTGAAAGGAGGTCTGTCACTCTGTCACAAGGATGGTGTCATAAGTGATGTCATGAGTGATGTCACTGACGATGTCATGAGTGATGTAATATGTGACGTCATCAGCAGTGCATTGCAGGCGCGCTTGTTATAGTGAGTCCAACTAACTATAACGTTGGAATTTCTATGGTTTTATGTCAGTAAAATTTCCAGCTAACTATAACTGGTGTGAAACCTATGGTTTTTTTCAGTGAATTTAAGAGGTTTTTTAAATGCTAATTCCTAACTATAACTGGTGTGAAACCTATGCTTTTTCAGTGAATTTCATAGGTTTTTTAAATGCTAATTCCTAACTTTATATAGGGCCTCAAACCTATGAAATGTAATATTCTTTATAATGAATCCTATATTGTATATTTATATAATACTATTTTTTTTTTTTTTTGCCCTGGTGCGCTCCCGGTGCGCGCCCCGGTGTGCGCACTGGAAAGCTAATTTTTCCAGAGCGCCCCGGGTCACGTACCGGTGAGAGTCCCGTTACCGCTATTGCTGCGAACGAAAACATCATGACGTATCGCGTAGCCGCGTCCGCGTGATACGCACGGCGTAAGCGCACCCGGAAGTACTCGAGCGAATACGATCGCGCAACGTAAGCATCTGACGCGCTTACGTGATGCGCCCCGTGGCGCGCCCGGGGACACGTCGCGTAAGCGCGTCGGGTCATGTGACCTGAAAATTACACTTTTTATTGGTGCAAAACAGTTTTGGTTTCCAAATGATGAAAGCCCTGGTCATGTGACCTGAAAATAACACTTTTCATTGGTTCAGGACAGGTTTTTTTTCCAAATGATGAGAGCCCTCACCTTTTTTCCTTATTCTGACTTTGTCCTTTGACTGAGGAAGACCTGTTTGGAAATCTATCAGAAATATTTTGTACTTTAAAATGGCTACAGTAGCAGCAGCAGCTGGAGCATCTGCATCACCACCACCACCAAGAGGACCACCACAACATCACATTGGTGGTCAAGAAGAAGAGGAGGAGAAGGAGGAGGTGGAGGAGGAGGAGGAGGAGGGGAGGAGGTGGCTGCCAGAAGACAATACCCCATACAGGCCAAGGCAGCACATTGTATGGGAGTTTTTTTCTATCCCAGAGGTCAAGAAGAAAGTCAATGCGCCCAAGGTGACTTGCCAAATCTGTGGCATTGAACTGTCAAGGGGGAACCCTAACAAAAAATATTCTTTTGGTAATAATACCATGATTAGGCACATGCAGCGCAAGCATCCGAACAACTATGCTGCCGTAGAGTTGAGAGAACTGGCCAGCAACCCTCCCCGATTTACACCCAGCACCTCCAAACGAAAACAACCCAGTCCATCGGGACCAGAGACAAGGGAGGCGAACCCTTGCATACAACCACGGTTTGGTGAATTCAGGATCACATGTATTTTTTGTGGTAAGACCATCTCCTATGGTGAGCAGAGCATAAAGCTCATCCTCCTTGCTGGTGACAACCACAATTGCCCCAAAAAACCCTAATTTTTTCCTGATTTTTTTTTGCTCCAGTTGAGCCATTTTCAATTCCCTGTTTTTTGTTTCTCCCCATAAAAATAACAAAAAAAATATAAAATAGTTCATAAAAGCCCCAAAAAAGTACAAAATGTTCAAAAAACATTAAGAAAATATAAAACAACAAAAAGAAGAAAAAAACAGTTCTTTTTAGAACTACCTCCAATTTATAAAAAAAGGCTACATTTTTTTAAAACTCTATCATTCTTTTTTCCCCATGGAACGCTTCCCGGTACGCTCCGCGGTGCGCGTACCGGGCGCTCCCACAGCGCAAATCCAATTTTTTTTTTTTTTTTGCCCCGCGGGGCCCTTTTATAGCCCCCACATCAAACCTAGGGGGTCAGGGGGGTCTACTCTGCCCCCTTATGGTCATTTCTCCCTTTCTTTTTGCCACCTCTAGTGACTCGATCCTACCGAGACACAAGATGACGGCCGCTCCGGACTGTTTGGAATGTTGGCAGACACCCGAGAGCCAGCTTTCTGCGCGCGAACTTGAGTAGCGCGCTGGCTAGCGCCCCAGTGCGGGTACCGGGGAGCGCTTATAGATATATAATTTTTTTTTAACCTAAATTACTCAAAATCCACTGGAGCACATATCTTGAGACATAGCAAAGGCACATCGGGCTACCAGTCCCTACAATTTTGCCAAGTTTGGTGGAGTGAGTCCAACTAACTATAATGTGGAATTTCAATAGTTTTATGTCAGTAAAATTTCCAGCTAACTATAACTGGTGTGAAACCTATGGTTTTTTCAGTGAATTTAATAGGTTTTTTAAATGCTAATTCCTAACTATAACTGGTGTGAAACATATGGTTTTTTCAGTGAATATATATATATATATCCAGTCAAAAAGAGTTACCACCAGGGAAAAGCCGCCAGGTAGCTTTGTCTTGCACATATATTTAATGGTTTACAGCAGACATCGATGGCTGAAACAGCAGCTTCTTTCTGTCAATGCCAAATGCATTTCAGATTGTCCCCTTCATCAGTGGCGTGTGTTGCAGGCAAGGTGAACGCCGAAAATGCCGCCATTAATACATCTGGACCTGCCCCAGTGGGCGTCGCTGCTCCTGCAGCATTGTGGTCTTTGTGGTTGCATTATAGTATTCCTCCAGTGAGGCGGCTCAGTCTTGCACACATAATAATCAAAAAATTAAAACCCGGGGGGCGTGGCCAAGATGGTGGCGGAGTAGGACGTGCTTTGAGTCCCTCCGGCGCCGGGCCCTACATAGCTTTGTTTGGCGCCTGACCCCGGGCTTATCTGCGAGCCTCGGGGCGCTCCTACGTCCCCTGGGAGCAGTGCCCAGCTGTCGGCCGAAATCCGGAAGCGGCGACGCCCGAGATCGTCGCGCCCGAGAACGGAACCGGACAGGAGTGGCGTGTTGCGGAGCTGGCCGGCAGCGCTGGGAGCCCCAAGGCCTCGTGGAGGCTTACGGAGTGAAAGAGATCTGAGGTGGCCTGAAGGAGCAGTGGGGGACCGACGGCCGAGGAGGAGGCCCCGGAGGTGGCTGCGGCCTCTGGCATCGGAAAGGGGGTGGGGCCCCTGCTGCCTGCGGTCCAGAGGAGGTGACGCTCGGACTGCGATCTACGCAACACCGAGGCATGCGGCCTAGTTCTGGAAGGTGGGAGGAGCTGCTTCAGGGAGCCGCGCTGCCGCGCTGAGACGCTGACTGTGCCCGGCGCTGAGGAGATCTACGGGGGAGGTTCAGCACGGCGACCGTGGTGGGGGCCGCGACATCCAGCCTTGCAGCCCGCACGGGTACACAAAGCCTGGCCTGGCTGACACGCGGAAGGAGGAGCGAGTGCAACGGCTGCTTGTGCGCCTGGCCCCCAGTGACTGTGTAGTGCTGCAGTGGGTAACGGGCACCGTACAACGCTGGGCATAAGGAGGTGGAGCAGGCGACGTGGAAAGGCCCCCGATCCACTTGGGGACGGCTGGTGGCCCGGCCGGGGCCCTGGGGTGAGCCTTGTCCCCCCCCTGACGAAGGAGAGCCGGATTTGGCGCTGGGACACTGCTATCTGGAGGAGGCGAGCGGGACCGGGCTGTGGTGTGTGGCTGTGCGGCCTTTGGAAGGGGGCCCTTTGCTGTGCAGTGGTGAGAGCCTGAGCTGGTGACCCCGGGTGGCGTAGAGGCTCTCTGGACACTTTGCCTCTTCATTGCCCCTACGCATTGTAGTCGCGTGCACAATTGCACCACTGAGAACTGGGAAATTGGCCCGAGACAGGGGGGCTGCCTCCACCGGGCCCCGACCGACTAAGCCTTTCGTGAGGAGTTGGTGAGACAACCTGTGGGCAACATCCAGGTCAGGGGAGTGGTGCAGCTGCTTCGGTGAACTTCCATTCAGTCGTACAAGAGATCCTCCGCAGTGTCTTCCAGACGGACTAGGGGGGCCGCGATGTCCAACGTGCCGTGCAGAGGGAAGCCCGGCAAGGATGGCCAACCCAAGAGCTCCCAACAGCCGGCATCCCCTGGCTCTAGCGCTTCGCCCAGGAAGTCTGATGATGAAGCCCCTGCAACCAAAGCTTTTATGACAGATCTCTTTAAGTCTATCAAGGAGGATATTTCTGAACTCCGAGCGCAACTGGCATCTGATCTCCACGAAGTGTGTAGAGACGTGGACGGCATCGGGGAGCGAGTGGCTACTTTAGAAGATCATGATCTGAGCATGGCGAATGATATCCACCAATTGCAGCAGGATGTGCTTAGGCTCACGGAGCAGTACTTGGACCTGCAGTCCCACGCGGAGGATCTGGAGAACCGTTCCCGTAGGAACAACATTCGCATACGGGCGGTGCCGTGGGACGGCGAGGCGGGTGACCTACGTGGATATTTGTCAGTCAAAAGGAAACATCTTCCATCCAATTCACAGAAGTGGATGTAGAATGGAACCCGGGAATTACAGATTAATAGCCTTAATTGACGTGGAGGCAAAGCTTTTCTCATCCTGTATATTGTCTCTACTTCAACTTTGGATAAAAGACAATAATATAATACCTAAACTCCAAACCGGTTTCAGGGAAGGTATGGGCTGCTTAACCAACTTGTCAGCACTGTCGTTACTAATCGAAGGAGCAGGGAAAAGAAAGACTGGACTAATAGCCTGCTACATAGACCTGAAAGCCGCCTTCGACTGAGTCCCCAGAAAACGCCTATGGAAAAAACTGGATCTTTGGGGTCTACCGCCGGCATTAATGGAAACAATAATGGCACTATATAGCGGAACATGGGCAAAAATAAAACTGGGAGACGGAAGAAGAATATCTGCAGAATTAAATATAACTAATGGCCTAAAACAGGGCTGTGTGCTCTCCCCAAGCCTTTTTAATATATATCTGGCTGACCTAAAAGACCATCTACAGAATGCAAACGGACATCCGCCAAAATTAGCCAACGAAAGTATTCAGTTTCTCCAATATGCCGACGACATAGTAGTCTTAAGTCAAACGCCAATAGGCCTACAAAGAATAATATCAGAATTAACAGATTATTTTGAGAGCGAAGGCCTAGAATTAAACATCAAAAAAACAAAAGTGGTGAGACTAGCGGGCAACAGTAGAAGATCTTTTAAATGGTACACAAAAGGCAGATAAATCGAGGAAACAACCGCTTATAAATATCTGGGAGTTACAATAAGTAAAAACATGTCACTTTCAGACCAAAAAAGAATCATCACCGCTAAAGCACAATCACTGAGCTTCGCGTACAAAGTTCTCCAAGATAAACTGCAATGTCCATCATACGACCACCTGTTAAAGGTAATGGCAGCCCAAGTCTTACCATCACTCTCATACGGTCTGGAAATATGGCATGGAAAAGAAGCAGCCATTTTAAATACTCTCCAGACAAAAATATACAAATCTGTGTTCCATCTATACAAAGGATCAGCCCCGGCCCAAATAAGACTAGAATTCGGTTTACAAAATCAAAGATACCAACGGAAAGCTGCTCTAGTAAAATGGTGCTGGAAACTAAGATCGGCGGAAATGGGCTCTTTAAACAACTTATGTTGGCAAGAAATTAAAAAACAATATGACCGACATGAAGCCAACTCATGGGGCAATGATCTGCGAGCATCACTAGAAACCCTCAAAATAGAGGAGATCTGGAAGAAACCACTAGAAGAATCATCTTTCAAAAAGATTTGCAAACTAAATGCAAAAGCCTTATCTTTGGAAGAAGATAAAAAGACTCTGGCCAAGCGGCGTCATGCATGGACCGTTTTAAATTCATACAAACAATTAAAAACTCAAGCCTACCTCATAGCGCACTTCCGGCTATCTTTAAAAACAAAATTCATGGCCCTCAGAATGGGAGACCACTGCTCCAAAGACTTGATCCCATCATGGAAAGGCACGCATCAGGGACGAAGTTGTAGGTTATGTGACTACCACAGTGAGACCTTGTGTCACCTCCTGTGTACATGTGAATCTTCCATAGAAAAAAGGAAGAATTTATTGAAACCTATTTTTAATATGCTACAGATCTGTACCTGTAGGCAAGCTGTGACCAGCTGGATGGGAGCAGGTTCAAACATTCTAATAGGCCGCGGGGTAAAATTCCTGAACTCTGTAGAGAATTTGCTCCAAAAATAGAAACAGACCACAGATAAGGCCTGGGAGGAAGTATTTAATTAATGAATGTAAAAACAAATTTTAACCACATGAACTTTTAACCTGTCGTTATTTTAATAGAATTTTTGTACAAGTATGCTTTATGGTTGTGATAAACCAAATAAAGTAAATTTTTGACTGACTGACGTGTATATGTGCAGGTGCTTTTCCTGCAGGTCCTGGGCGAGGAGGATTTGCAGGAGATCAGGATGGACAGAGTCCACAGGGTGGGCCTACCTCGGCTAGGTGGAGGGCCGCCCCCTGACATACTAGTCTGCGTGCATGATTTACAGTTGAAGGAGCGGATCCTCAAGAAGGCGCGGGACATTCCATCCCTGCAGTTCCGAGAGCACCGCCCTCAGCTTTATCAGGACTTGGCAGCAACAACCCTTCAGAAGAGGCGGGAGTTTCGACCGGTGACGGCCTTTTTGAGAGACCATAACATTCCCTACTTGTGGGGTCACCCCTTCCACATAGTCTTCCGGTGGCAAAATAAACTGGCGCAGATCCGCTCTCTTCAAGTGGTGAAAGAACTTCTGGGCATCGAGGACACGACCCCTGCTTCTGCGGCTGGCAGCCCTTCATCGCGGAGGCGGCGACGATCCTCCTCTTGGCACAGAGTGGGGTCGGAGACAGATCACGGGCGGCCTGACCGCGCGACTAGCCTGCAGGAGAGGGGGGCCGCGGTGGCATCAGTTGCTTCAGCGACATTGATGTCTTCACAGCAGAGCTCCGGGGCGGCCTGATTAACGGGCTGATGGCCAGATGGCGCTGGAGGGGCCCGGCCACTCAGGTACCGTGGGTATGGTTGTACTTTTTGAGAAGACACCCCGGACCGAGGCCTTGGGAGACCCATCGGTGGTTTCCCGTCCCCTTCCCAGTGACTGTTCTGCGATCTGCATCAATCTGGGACTGTTAAGTATTTTTTTTCTTGTTTGCTGGCTTGTTGGAGGGGGTGGGGGGTAGGGGAGTGTGGGGGTGGACTGCACGGGGGGTTGTTGGGGTTTGGGGTGGGGGTGGGTTGGGGGGTGGTGGTGACCAATGGATGATTGTGGTGCGTGTTATCCTCTTAGGCGGGGCGAAATGTGGGCCCTGGGAGATGGTCTTCAGGGACAGTTTCTGTCAATGATCTTTGCTATGACTGGGGCCCTCTTCCTACTGCTGTACGATTGGTCCTTGGAGGTCTGTGGAACTTGGGACTGGAGGTGGGGGAGGGGGGTTGGGGATCCGAAGTGGGAACTTGGGGGTATGAATGGATTTTGGGAGGATGTCTGTTTGCTGGAGGGGGGGTGGGACGGCGTCAGGATATCATACCAAGAGTACAGCGTTTGGGCCTGTTGACACCTCATGCCTCTTAGTATTGGCACATGGAATGTGAAAGGTCTCAACTCCCCGCAGAAGTGCCAGAAACTGTGGAAATATTTGTCTGACCATCATCTGGATGTGTTGGGCCTCCAGGAGACCCACCTGGCTAGACGAGACGAGCTTCGGCTCCGACACAAACACTTTCCTCTCATCTACAGGTCCTCAGCCTCCACCAAACATAGGGGAGTAGCTCTTCTCTTTCGAGCGTCCCTTCATTTCCAGCCTATAGGGGTGTGTAGTGATAAGGATGGCCGTTGGCTGATGGTGAAAGGGTCACTGTATGACCGATTGTGCACTTTTGTGGTGGTGTATGTTCCCAATGCTAGACAGAATAGCTTTCTTCAGGGCTTGTTGGATAAGGTGGGGGACTTTTTGGAGGGGCACTTGTTCTTATTGGGGGATTTCAACATGGTGAGGGACAGGGACCTGGATAGCTCCACAGCACAGAGGGCGGAGGCTGGGGTCTTCTCCGCTGAAACGCAGCGACAGGTGGGTGAATTAGGACTGATTGACAGCTGGCGCTTCCTGCACCCCCAGACCCGGGATTACACTTTCTTCTCCCACATCCACCACTCCTACTCTCGCTTAGACCATATCTTTGTGAGCCAGGGCCTTAGGGGGGATGTCCGTGACTCCAGCGTTTCTCCACTCTCAGTGTCTGATCATAGCCTGCTGGTTCTCGGGTTGCATTGGCAGGTGGGAGGGGATGGCTGGCGGAAGTGGTATTTTCCGGCAGCACTGGTTCGGGACGAGGTCTCCTGCAAGGAGCTGCGGAAGGCCATTAGGGAGTTCTTGACTCTTAACCCGCCGTCGGACACCTTGGTGTTTAACACGTGGGATGCTTGTAAGGCTTCGTTGAGGGGCACTTGCCTAGGCCTCAATGCGAATCTCAACAAACTGAGGAGGAAGGAGCGTGAGGACCTAGAGGCGGAGCAGGCAAGACTGGAACAGGCGCACAAATCGAATCCATGCAGACTGACCCTCCGACTGCTGACAGCGGTTCGGGGGAAACGGAAAGCCCACTATAACAACCGAGCAGAATTCACTCTCCTGCGACTGCGGCGGGTTTCCTACTCACAGGGGAATAAGGTGGGACGACACTTGGCCCGACAGCTTTGGGATAAGAGAGAGAGGGACTACATTGGTGGGATACTGGACTCAGCGGGGTCCCTGCAGCACCGAGACGCAGACAAGGCGGATATCTTTGGCCGCTTCTATGTCGAGCTTTATAAGGGTGACGCTCTAGATCAAGAGGCTCAAAATGGGTTTCTGGCTAGCCTCCCCATACCACAGGTCTCTATAGAGTGGAATAATTTGCTATCTGCCCCCATCACTGATACGGAGGTGCTGGACGCGATCAAGGCTTTGAAGCTTCACAAAGCTCCGGGCCCGGATCGCTACACGGCCCTGTTTTATAAAACGTTTGCAACAGAACTGTGTGATTATCTAGTCTCCCTCTTTAATGAGATGGCGGTCACCGGGTCGACCTCTGGGACCATGGCCAAGGCCATAATTACCGTGCTCCCCAAACCTGGGAAAGATCTCACCAGGTGCTCATCATATCGCCCGAAAGCTCTCCTCAATGTCGATGCTAAATTATACTCTATCATCGCGAGTAAAATCCAGGACTTGATGCCGGTCCTCATTCACCCGGACCAGTCCGGGTTCATAAAGGGGCGACAGACACATGACAACCTGAGGCGGGTAATACATCTGATAGAGAAGGCCAGCAGGTTCCGTATACCAGCGATTCTGGTGGGGCTCGACGCGGAAAAAGCCTTTGATCGCGTGGATTGGGGCTTCTTGTTCCGCACCTTAAGCGCCTTTGGCTTTTCGCAACAATTTATAAAAATGATCAGTGCCAATTATAGTAGTCCCACCTCTGGGGTAATGGTCAATGGACATCGGTCCCCCTGCTTCCCTCACTCACGTGGGACGAGGCAGGGCTGCCCTCTCTCCCCCCTCCTTTTTGCTTTAAGTATCGACCCTTTGGCCCTTGCGATTCAGGAGAAGGAACAGATTAAGGGCCTTTACCTTTCACGGGTGAGCAGCACAAAATATCTCTTTTTGCTGACGATGTGCTATTGTCGGTGGGGGACCCGGGCCAAACACTGCCCCATATTCAATCGGTGCTCGCTGACTTTGAAGCGGTGGCAGGGTTTAGGGTCAACTTTGACAAATCGTACATACTGAATCTCACTCTCCCCCCGGCGGAAGTGGACCGGGTACGCTCGCTCACGCCCTTGTCGTGGGCATCTGCCTCGCTGTTGTACCTAAGCGTCCGGCTGACACCTGCACTGAGTTCATTGTTCTCGGCTAACTTCCCCCCAATGCTATCGGCAGTCCGCGCTGATCTAGAGAGGTGGAAACCAAAATACATGTCATGGCGTGCTCTCAAGATGATCCTGCTCCCTAAATTCTTATACTTTTTCCAGGCTCTGCCCATACCGGTGGAGTTGAATTTTTTTCGGAGCCTCAAGACTCTGATGCTGAAGTTTGTGTGGCAGAGAGCCGGGCGCGCTTCTCCTTCGCGACTCTGAGGCGGCCGCGGAAGGAGTGAGGGGTGGGACTTCCGGATATGCACCTGTACTATAAGGCCGCGCAACTGCGGGTACTGGTGTAATGGCCCAGCAGCTCTCAGAGAAACACTGGCTGCATATGGACAGAAGTGGCCTGGAAGCCTAAGGCTGACCGGCCCAGGAATGCCTACATTAGCACGCCTACCAGCACAGTTCTGAAAGTGTGGGACACAGTCAGCGGTGACGACCGTTGGACCACGTTTCCTTCCCCCTTTACGCCCATCCACTTTAACCCGGCCTTCCCACCAGCTCTGGGAGAGGGACCCTTCGGCATTTGGAGAGAGGGAGGATGTAGAGCCCTCACGCACCTGTTCCACAGCACTGCGCCTCTCACATTTCACAATTGTATGCGAGACTATGGGCTCCCAGCCTCTCAACACTTCCGCCACAACCAACTCCTGCACTGGGCAACCTCGGCGGGAGTAGTGGGCGCCGCCACAAGGCCTCTGACACCATTTGAGGCCTTTATTCTCCGCATTTCTACTATGAAGGGGACGATTTCCTTCTTGTATGGGCTGTTGCTGGCTACTGCCGTGTCCCCACGTCCCCGCTATATGGAACAATGGGAGGTCCTTATAGGCAGAGATATTGCTGACAGTGAATGGAAAAGCCTTTGGCGGGATATAGCGACGCATAATCACTCAATGGACCTTAGAGAAGCTCACATGAAAATCATGTTTGATTGGTACCTCTACCCGTCCAAGCTACACCGGATATTTCCCGCATCTTCAGACAAGTGCTGGAGAGGTTGTGGTTTGTTGGGGGACTTCCGACATATTTGGTGGGACTGTCCGGCAGTCCGCCCTTTCTGGACTGAGATTTTGTCCCACATCAAGGACATTCTGGGGTATCCGATCCCAGAATCAATGGAATTTGTCCTGTTGGGGCTCCGCGACCCGATGTTGGAACATCAAACTAAGGCGGACAAACGTATCCTATGGCTCTGCCTTGGAGCTGCCAAGTTAACACTGGCGGCGGCCTGGAAGAAACCGACTGCCCCGGCTATATCATTGTGGCACGCGAGACTATGGCGATTACTGAGCATGGAGAGAATGTCGGATATATTTTTGGGCGATTTTAAAAATTTCTTGTTCCGATGGGGCCCTCTGGTCCGCTTTTTATCTCGAGGCCTGCCTTCTGCGGTATGTCGGTCCGCGCTTCGTGCTCTTCACCTGTTCCAGATTTAATCGGATGGTATGACTGTGGCCTGGAGTGCATGTGTGGATGGTCGCCGCCACCAGGGGGGGGAGGGGGGAAGGGTGGGTAGGGAGGGGGACAATAGTTGGGGTTGTTGGTTATTTCTTGTTGCGATGCCGCTTAGCCTACGGCGATGAACAGCTGATTGAGTCTTAAGTAGCACTGTCCCCCAACTGGAGTTGCCGCTCCTTATAGCAGGTCTATTGCAGGACGATGGACCAGGAAGGGATTTGAGCCTTACTTTCCCTTTGCTCCGGACGGACAGTGACACTAGAACCTGCACCTCAATGTTATGCTATGCTACCTTCCCTAGCCGCCTTTGAGGGATCGTTCTCCAGCACCCCCTGTGTGGGGTTAATTGCGGATTGTCGCCTGTATACCTTTTCCTTTGCTTTCCTTTCCTCTTTTTTTTCCTGCAAATACTAAATAAAAAACATTTTACAAAAAAAAAATTACAACCCCAGTGGGTGAAGCGATAATTTTTTTTTTTAACATTGAAAAAGCCGCGAGGTAAACGCGTCTGTCGATAGGGGGGAGAAGACTGAGCACCGAATAAAGCATCTTTGGTTTTTGAAATACAACTCCGTGTGTGCCTTTCAATTGCGAGCTGAAGAAGTGCCTGCTGTTCTAAGAATATATATATTTGTTGCAGTTCAAGGTTCTTTAATTTCAAAGCTTGCCAACACACCCCAACACGTTTCGGTGTCAACCGAGACCTTGTTCATGGGGAAAAAACAACAAACACAAAGCAGCATTGCATTTCTGCCATATTTCAACAAGAATTACATCACATCCTGTTATTACCTCCTACTGCATTATGGTAATCATAGTCTCACATTTCAATAGTAGTCGCTGAACCTTGTCACTACCTTATTTCATAAATATATTAGTATATAACATTAGTATATTGGTCACGGCAATTTCTTTTACTTTTTTTGTGTCACGCATTATAGTCTGTGATTATAAATGAATAGCTAAAATTAATATTTGTCAAACTACTAAGATCGCCCACTCTTGGAGTTTCTGTGGATTTCTACATCCTATCCATTTCAGGCGCCTGATCACGCTGCGCTATTCTGTAATCCTAACCTTTTCTGACAGCGATCTTTAAACTGGGTGGGTTCCTTACAGCTCTAATACAATTATTATCTCTTGTTATTGTTCTCGAGCAACTAGCCATTGGGACAATATCTTTTAAATTACTTGTAATTTCTGTCCGGGTAGGTAACTTGATCATAGCTTTCATTAAAAAATCGCATCTACTGCTGTGGTATTTCACTTTGGTGTATTGTTTAAAAAGCGCAGGTATATCATATTGTGTTCATTCACACACTAATATTTCCAGCCCTCTAGTGGGCCATGGCATATCCTGTACAATCTGGTTTTCTCTGGGTTATGCCCATACACTTCCCCTTCTTATAGACAAACATTTATCAGACCAGCACAAACAATTTTTGAGCAGTTTGGTCACTGCCAGTAATATATCTAGACTAATTTACACTTCATTAATCATCTTTACATTCAGACAAGTCATAGCTAAGATATAACTTCCTTGGGGAAATCAAATGCTGTAACCACAATAAAAGCTTCATTGTCCCATATATACAAATTAAAATTCATGGCAGGGAGGTTAATGTTCATAACAATGTTACTAGTTCATTGGAACTCCTATTGGATCTAGTTCTTCAAGGACCTAATCGTGAAATGCCCATTTTGTTTGTTCACTAAGGTGCATCATAAGTGTGAATGTAGCTCCTCATCTTGGTTTAACCCCCTCGGGGTCAGGGTTAGAAAGTTTAGTATGTGTCTAGATACCTTTTGCCGTAAGATTTTTTCCCTATTTCCACCACAGGCCTGTTGTTCCACCTGTTCCACAGCAAAAAATGCTAGCAATTACCAATTGTTCACACAAGAGGGGTGTGTAGAGTACACACTAAACATAGCCAAAGAAAATTTCTCAGTCGCGGTGTACAGGCAGACTTGACAGGGCTAGCCCGCAGAACGATTGTGTTCTTAGGGAGACCCTCCTGGCGGACACCTGTTCGGGTTTGTGAAATTCATAAACTCGTGATGTCACTGACCATGTCATGAATGATGAAATATGTGACATAATCAGCAGTGGATTGCGGCCGCGCGAGATATAGTGGGTACAACTAACTATATCGGAGGAATTTCAATGGTTTTGTACCAGTAAAATGTCCAGCTAACTATAACACCCCTAAAACCTATGTTTTTTCAGTGAATTTCAAAGGTTTTTTAAATGCTAACTCCTAACTATATCAGGCCTGAAACCTCTGTTTTTTTTCAGTGAATTTCGAAGGTTTTGTAAATGACAATTTTTAAATGTATTATTTTAATTTATATTTATTTTTTGATACTGATTTACTAAATGTTTTAAACTATTTATTTTTAGATATTTTATTTTTTAAATTACAGAATAATTACATTATACATTACATTACAAAATATACTTTCTCAGAATGAATTACTTTAGTTTTACTACTTTGCAAATAGGCAATAGACTTTTAAGTACAATAGTTACAGTTGTTGCAATGGGCAACACAATTTCAAACACAATGCAACAGTGACCTTAATGTGAATTTCTAGTAAATGCATATAGTTACTTTATGGATTACTTTTCTAACCACAGGACTGGATCCTAGATTCAGTCCTTGGACATCTCCTCTAGAAGGGTGAGTAAAAGCGTTTTAGTTACAGTAGTGATTTTTAAGGAATATTACTGTATTTTAAAAGTTGACACTTAGAAATGTTTTTACATAGAATCACCAATGGTATCCTATGGCAGGAAATTCCTTTAGCAGGTAAGTAGTGCTATTGTCACTTTTTCTTACTCAGTGGTGGATCCTGGATCCAGCACCAGTGTATCTCCTGTAAACAGTTGAAAGAATGTGATTAAGTCATACAATTATTTAGGAATATGTTTAGATTGTGAAAATAGACACTTAGAAACTTTTCTGGTGAGAACCTGACAATGGATTCCTATGGAAGGAAATACAAGTTACTGGTAAGTATCGTTAGAATTACTTTTCAGGGTCAGTGCTGGGCTAAAAGATGCAGCATTGGGTTCTCTCCTGATAACAGGTGAGTAAATCGGAATTCGTTGTTCAGATGATTTTAGGTGAATATTTTAAAGTTCCAAAACTCCACACTTAGTAGAATTTCCAAGTGAAACCAGTCAATGTTAGCCTATAGAAGGAAATTCAAGTTACTGGTAAGTATAGTTAGAATTACTTTTCATGATTAGTGCTGGGCTCAAAGATGCAGCACTGAGGTCTCTCCTGATAACTGGTGAGTAAATCAGAATTCGTAGTTCTGCTGATTTTATAGGAATATTTTAAAGTTCCAAAACTCCACACTTAGTAGAATTTCCAAGTGAAACCTGTCAATGTTACCCTATGGAAGGAAATTCACTTAGCAATTAAGTAGTGTTAACCTTACCTTTTCTTACTCAGTGGTGAATCCTGGATCCAGCACTGCTGCATGTCCTGTAATCAGTTGAAAGAATGTGTTTAAGTCATACAGGCAATTTGTAAAGAATATTTTTAGTTTTTGAAAATAGACACTTAGAAACTTTTCTGGTGAAAAGTTGAACCAGACAATGGGTTCCTATGGAAAGTAAATACAAGTTACTGGTAAGTATGGTTAGAATTACTTTTCAGGGTCAGTGCTGGGCTAAAAGATGCAGCACTGGGTTCTCTCCTGATAACAGGTGACTAAATCGGAATTCATAGTTCGGCTGATTTTAAAGGAGAATTTGTACGTTTCAAAAAATCGACACTTAGAAACTTTTCTGGTGAAAACCACACCATGGATTCCTAAGGAAGGAAATATAAGTTACTGGTAAGTACACTTAGAATTACTTTTCAGGGTCAGTGCTGGGCTAAAAGATGCAGCACTGGGTTCTCTTTTGATAACAGGTAAGTAAATCGGAATTCGTAGTTCGGCTGATTTTAGAGGAATATTTGTACTAGGTGAAGGAAGGGGGCAGGGCCTGAGGTGATATGTGTGCAAACACGCCCTGTGGCATGTTTTAAGTTGGGGAATTAATTCCTCTTCAATCCTGCGGTCCCCTGGGGGCCAACTAGCCCACCTGGTACCTCCAGTATGGGCCAGGGAGATGCATTACAGAGAGATGTTCAGAGACCACTCCCCTTTTTACAACACTCTGTAACACAGTTCCGTGGCACTTGCTGGAGGTACCTGGTGTGCTAGTTTGCCCCTAGGGGACCTCTGAATTGAAGAGGAATTAATTCCCTAACTGAAAACGCATCACTGGGCATGTTTGCACACATATCACCTCAGGCTCACCCCCTACCTTCACCAGTGTGCAAACACGCCCCGTGGCGTGTTTTAAGTTAGGGTATTAAGTCCCCTTGAATTCTGAAGTTCCCTGGCGGCCAACTAGCCCACCAGGTACCTCCAGTATGCGCCTGGGAGCTGCATTGCAGAGAGGTGTTCAGAGGCCATGCCCCTTTTTACAACAATCTGCAACGCAGCTCTGTGGCGCTTAGTGGAGGTACCTGGTGGGCTAGTTGGCCCCCAGGGGACCTCTGGATTGAAGAGGAATTAATTCACCAACTTAAAACATGCCACAGGGCGTGTTTGCACACATATCTCCTCAGGCCCGCCCCCTACCTTCACCACTGTGCAAACGTGCCCCGTGGCGCATTTTAAGTTGTGGGATTAAGTTCCCTTGGATCCTGAGGTTCCCTGGTGGCCAACTACCCCACCAGGTACCTCCAGTAAGCGCTATGCAATATGTATGGGACCCCCTCTGAAAACAATAACAGTCAGGGAGAAGAGGGAAAATGGTAACAAAACACAAAAATAATCTCTCTCCAGACCTGAAATGACTAAACTCACGAATGAATCCAATAATAAAGTGTGGCAATCAAGATAGCTTGTGCATCAATAATCAAATACTCCAACAAATACAAAACTATATTCTTTTATTTCATTTCTTTTATCAAAAATGTTTTCATCATCATATCTTTTTTTTAAGCTTTTTACTGTTATTACAACAACATGAATTATATAGGTTCATCAATAATCATATAGAAAAAAAGGCAATAATTATAACATACAATATAAACCCAGGTAGAGAAATACAAACCAGATTCACACACCAACATTCAAACCATACTCACACACACCCAGACAAACTACTACATTCATAACATATCTGGGGGACTCGACTACGGAGTGATATAGTAGTTCAAGTGACCAAATGCAACAACTGCATATAGCAGGATATTATCAAGGCAGTGGTTGACGCGTTTCCGTGGCTGCAAAACGATGGGGTGCCACCTTCCTCAGGACTTGCCAGATACTAGAGTCATTCCACCCGGGAATAAAATATCACCTGAAGAATATAAAAAGAAATATGAATATAACCCACAGGAGAAAAACCGATGCCATTAACATTACCATTGATTTGACCAATTTCCAACAATAAATAAGATGTTACTAGATTGCTGTGACGTTGTGGACTAAAGACACACCACCTGCGGGATACATCAATATAGTATCATAACAACCACATACAAAAACAACATAAAACACAACCTAGTGGGCCCCTAACTGCTTAGGGCTAACGCTAGGTTCTACAAACACACCCAGTGTATACACTTACCATCACCAATGAATCGTGAAAAACATGCAGCACACATCAAATGTGTAGTGAACATCACCAATTGACCAACGTTTGTCAGTGTACCTCAAAACAGATCTAATCTTCCTGAGATACTTACTCTGATTCCACTATAGTGTGAAATATTAAAGATCGTTTTTGTATATGCTGGCTAAGAATCTGCCACTCCTCAACCAGTAATCACAAGATTAAGCTCCCCAATCCTTTAAGGAAAGAATACACATTAGGCACATATATAAATATATCTCTCTTAAAAAAGTCGCAAGAGAGCCCTTCCGTACATATCTCTAAAAAAACTCCCGTAAGAGCCACAGAGCTGTGTTGCAGAGAGATGTAAAGAGGGACGTGGCCTAAGAACACCTTTCTTCAACGCAGCCCCCTGGCACATACTGGAGGTTCCTGGTGGGCTAGTTGGCCGCCACGGACCCCCAGTATTCAAGGGGAATTTGTTCACCCTCTGCAAACGCGCCAGGGGTGCATTTGCAGAGTGGTGCAAAGAGGGAGCGTGGCCTCTGGCCCAATCCTGTTTTTTTTTTAAAGAATGGGGGCTGTGTAGCCTCCCCTTCTTTTTTTAATTTTTTGGCCCTGGGGACCCCATCCCCCAGGGCCTTCCCCCAATTTTTAATTAAAAAAAATCGGTAAGGGGGCCGCATGGCCCTCCTCCCGAGGCCATAAATTGCCCCGGGATCCCATCCCCCGGGGCATGGCCATTTTTTTCCCTTTATTTAATTTTAGGTGGGGGCTGCTTAGCCCCCCTCCTTAGGTCATTTATGGCCCCGGGGACCCCATCCCCCGGGGCCAGCCTTGCCTTTTTAAAATCATTTTTTTTATAATTAGGGTGGGCTAGTTGGCCACCACGGACCCCCAGTATTCAAGGGGAATTCGTTCACCCTCTGCAAATGAGCCAAGGGTGCATTTGCAGAGTGGTGCAAAGAAGGAGCGTGGCCTCTGGCCCAATCCTGTTTTTTTTTTTTAAAGAATGGGGGCTGTGTAGCTTCCCCTTCTTTTTCTAATTTATTGGCCCTGGGGACCCCATCCCCCAGGGCCTTCCCCCAATTTTTAATAAAAAAAAATCCTCCCGAGGCCATAAATTGCCCCGGGGATCCCATCCCCCAGGGCATGGCCATTTTTTTCCTTTATTTAATTTTAGGGGGGGGGCTGCTTAGCCCCCCTCCTTAGGCCATTTATGGCCACGGGGACCCCATCCCCCGGGGCCGGCCTTGCCTTTTTAAAAACATTTTTTTTATAATTAGGGAGGGGGTCACGTGGCCCCCCTCCTGTACACTTATGGCCTTGGGGACCCCATCCCCCGGGGTTGGGCCTCTTCGTTGGGGGCTGTGGGGGGGTCCCCAATCCACCTACGGTCCCAGCCGGTTTCCTGCGTCCTGCGGGAGCCGGCATTGCTTTTCCACATGGGGAGCAGCTAACATGCTGCTCCCCATGTGGAAAAGCAATCTGCTTTCCTATTTGGAAGAGAGAGCAGGTTAGCAAATAGGAAAGCAGTTTGCAATGACAGGGTGGGAGCCGCGAAGCTCCCGCCCTGTCTCTGCAAACGACAGTGTCCCGGGGGTGGGCAACCAGGACACTGCAGGTACCGGCCCTGGGGGGTGGCAGTCACCAAGGCCTAGGCAAGGCTCCAGGAGGGAGGCCGAGCGGCCCCCTCCCACATTTTTAAGAAGCCCAGGGGGTGTCTGTCCCCGGGGCTGGGGAGCCTCAGAGCCCCCCTCAGTCAATGTTTTGAAGCCCCGGGGGGTGGCGGTCCCCATGGCTGGGGGGGCATGAGAGCCCCTCCACCCATTTTAAACAAGCCCCGGGGCAGCAGTCCCGGGGGCTGCAGGGGGCCCGGTGAGCCCCGCATATCTTAAATTAGAGCCCCGGGAGGTGGCGGTCCCTGGGGCAGTGTGGGGGGGATTGGGACACCCCCACACATTTTTTTTGATGATGCCCCCAGGATTTGGTCCCCGGGGCAAATTGGCATGTTTAGTGCGGTAGACCGCGTTTCTTTTTTTTTTATCGGCAGGATGCACGTTTCCTGTGTGCATCCTGCCGATAAAAAAAGAAAAGTTTTTGGGGCCTTGGGGGTCCTTGTGGGACCCCCCGAGCAGGCCTAGGTCAGGGTGTTTCTGCCCAGCCCCCTTTTCGCATTTTGCAATGTTTTTGGGGGTTTTCTTGTGCCTCGGTAGTACTGAGCCACAAGATGTCTGCCAACACTTCTTTGTTTGGAGTTTTGACAGCCAAATAAAATATAGCTCATGCACGGCAGGGTGTGCATAGGCTTCGCTTAGGGAACACAGATCCGTACGCGGATCCACTACACCCATAGATATATAAATATTTTCAACTATCATTTTCTCCGGAACTACTGAACGGATTTACACCATTCAAGCAAAAGGCACAAGTCTGAACTAAGGACTACCTCTTTGCGAAATTTGGTGTAATTCTGTTCAGTAGTTCGGGCTGTAGCTGCGGCTAAATATCCTATGGGAAATTGCATGTGGAAAACGTGTTTTGGGACCCCCTTTTTTTATCGGCCCCCACTTGATAAATCACCGGGAAACTTTCAGGATAGAAGCAGACCAGAGCTGGCCAAAAGTTTTGAAAATTTCGCGAAGATTCATCAACTGCCGCCAAAGTTATTCCAAATAGAATGTTGCGGATTTCTTATGTATAAAAGGTCTAACTATATCTACCTAATGGCGACCACCAGTAGGTAAGGACCTGTAGGGCAATAACAAAACAAAGTATGTATTTTTGAGATATACACTAAGCTTATTTGTTTAGATCTTGGGTGGCTCTACAAAGAGCCTGTGTGTTTATTGAGAGATGTTAGTACCTACAAGTAAGTACCGATGCAGAGTTTAAAGTTCGTGAGGAAAACTCTGTTCCCTTCATCTGTAAAACGTACAGCATCGCTCCTATAGATGCCATGCATATTGAAACACAGATTGTTGTGGTAAATGGACCCCATTCTATAGTCTTGATGCACTTAGATGGCCTCTGTAAATGAAATGGCAGTTTGAAAAGTAAGATTTGTCTAAAATGGTGGATAAGATGCAGTGTTGAAAAACACAAAAGAAATGATTGGTTGTTTGACAACATTCTACACTAAAAACTAGAGCGCATATTTCTGTTTTTTAAAAGCTTGATTCTTATTGGTTATCAGAACATGATTGAAAATAACATTGCGTGGGATAAGTTGGTATATTGAGAAGACAAGCACACTTACTGTTTTATGTAGCAACATTGTGTGATGAACTTTTGCGTTCTTTGGGAGCCAGCTTTGCTTTTTCGCATGGGAAGATGCTAATTTGTATGTGAAAATGCAAAGTGCTTTGGTTTTTGAAAGTTAGAGCAGATTTCACTGCTCTGTTTTTCAAAATGCAAACTAAGTTTGCTATGGGAAGGCGGGTGGCATGAGAGTCCCGCCCTGTCTAAGCAAACAGCAGTGTCCCGGGAGAAGGCACCCCGGGACACTGCAGGAGCCGGACGTCGGGCGTGGCAGTACCCAGGTCACTCAAGGGCACCAGGCGGAGGGCCACGCAGGCTGCCTCCAGTAATACACAAATTACCTGGGGTGGTGGTTCCCTAGGCTTGGGGGGGTCATTGAGGCCCACACACTTCTAATTTTGTATGGTGGGTTGTACGCGAATGTGGTGCAAGGGGGTTGTAAATCTGGTACACAGTGTTCTGTTTTACTTTGCTTTGCTTTCTGTCATGTAGAGGATCCATACGGTTTCTGAACAGCCAGTACCTTTCAACCCTACCCCCAAACGGCTTTCTGCCTGTTACCATAGTAACAGTTCATTGAGCACTTAAATTAGCACAGATGTTAGAAGTTCACCACACTATGTTGCTAATGGTGTTGTAGTTTTAAAAGTTTTCAATAGGAACCGTTATTCGTAGCAATAGACTCTGGTAAAGATCTGGTAAAGAATTAGCCTCAGAATTATACTTCAAATTATAAATATCATTTCTATTGGAGACTGCTACCTCCACAAAAAAAAGACGTATATACTTTTTTTTATTAACTTTTATTAAAACAATAAATAACTGGAAACATAACTAAAAGATAACAATACAATAAATAACTAGAACCATAACTTTAACAAAACAATATAATAAACAACATGTGATATGGACTTCAAAGAAGTATGGTAGGTAATCTGCAAAACAAAAAAGAAAATTAGTGTTTAAAATTAGATTGATGTGACTAAATGAGGTGAAACATTACAAGTCAAAGTGTCACTTGATGATATTGACTTTTTTTTTTACATGTGCAGGGTTCCTGATACATTTCACTTGTCTTATAGGCTTGAGTTTAAGCAGTGTCTGTATAGTAGTGTCTACTGCGTCATATTTACATTACAGATCAACAGGTCTTTAAAATGATTCAGAGATGAGACAGAACTAGGTGAGAGATCAAGTCATTATGCAGGACAATATTCTTTAGGGCTTATTTACAAAACTCTTGTGCCACTTTTGTGTTACTTTTCTCATGTTGAAAGTGACGCAAAAGTGGCACAAGGGGTTTGTAAATACGCTGTTTTATTTATAATGCATTTAATCGGAGGTATTGTATATCTAGGCCACTCTGCTTACTTTGTGTAAACACTGTGACCAACAGAGTTCACAACTTCAACTCAGCTTTGGTTGTACACGTCAGAGTGGACAGCAGGGTCCATAACTTTAAAAGAGAAAGAGAAACGATGTGAGAGAGAGAAAGATAGAGAAAACGACATTAGAACTGTGAGAGAGAGAAAGTTATAGATGGAGCAGATTTACAAACCCAGCCTCCACCACCCATGGACCTTCCTCCCCGTTGTTGCCACCTCCTTTGCTATGCCTTATCAATAAAATCTCTTCACTTGACTTTGGGTGTACCCGCTCTCAAAACGGTTCCACTGGCCATTGTACATGCAGACTTTGGTCCACCTTTTTTATCAATTTTCGCACTTTGAGATAATTATGTCCTACCTCTGTTCTTGATGTCCTACCTTCTCCTTTCAAATTCTCTTGGAAAGATCTTATCAAGCCTTCAAGAGAAAAAGTAAGAAGGCTGGGAAACGATTTTATATGTGAGTTCTGTATGCCATCCTAATACCCACTCATCTAATTTCATGCTTGCTACCTTTCTGTAATGCACTTAATCTGCAGTGTTCATTCTTGTCTGGCTGTGTGCGTTACGACAATATTGAATGTTTTGAAATTAATGTCCGCAAGTCTTAAAAAAGGTGAATGCAAGAAAAGTTAGTTGCTGCATATGCAAGACTGCTTTCAAGAGGAGACCCCAATAAAAATGACTGGTATGGAACTGCAAGTATGCGGAACCACTTGCAGATCAAGCATGCAATCAACTTTGCAAGGAAAGAGTTAAGGAGATTGAGAGAGGCTCCTCCTGCTTCATGAGAAGGCCCAAGTACCAAAGGAGCAACACCATCAATCTCTAATGCACAGCCTAATATTCGTCCCCAATTTGGAACCCTTTAAGAGAAAAAGTAAGAAGGTTGGGAGCTCTGTATGCCATCCTAAAACCTAATCATCCATTAGTTATACAGAAATCCACCCTGTATGAGACCTATCCATACAGGTGTGAATTGGAGATTATCTGCCACCAAAAACCCCTCAAGTACTTATATCGTTCATTTTAACTTCGTCGACTAGTCATATTGAGAGTATTTACCTTAACGTTATTCGTTAAAAATGTGGGAATCTTTTTGTCTCCATACAGTAGAGAAAGTCTCTAAATGTAAAAAAGAAGTACATAAGCGCATCATAACAGCAATGGTAAAAATTGTACTACCTAATTTGCAATATTTTCTACATTTTTTCAGGGGTTTACCGGTTGAGTACATAGGACAGTCACAACTGTTGAAAACAAGTTGTAATGGCAGGATAAGAAACATAAAATATTCTATCATAAAATGTTAAAGTGAAACCTGATGACTCCATTAGGTCCATTGTAATTTTCATTGAGTTTCTCACAACTAGTATGTTCCATGTTTGAGACATCGGTGTAATGAGCTAGAATAGGAGGATATACTTTCTTCAATCTCGGCAATTGGCTGCTGACTTATTCCAGAATGTGTTTATTAATGAACTGTGCAATTACTTAAAATCATTACAGTATAAAAAATGCAGTTTGGTTCAAATAAAGCACAGTAAAATACAGTTAAGTGCCCTCCCCCCGCTCGACCTACACCGGTCAGGGACCAATGGTGCAGCTATGGGGTCTTGATACTGACTATGTTCACTGGTACTATACATTATTAAAAAAGAATTAAAGTTTTTAGAGTCAGCATGAGGCCTCGCATACTAGAGTCTGGAAGGTGTGTAAAAGTTCGACATCCTCAGTTGCACTGTGGACTTCATTGGATCCTTAGTCCGCCCCAGTTGGATACCTCTGACTGATGGGACCATTTTCTTTTCGGCGACTCCCTGTGTTATCTGTGGATTGCCAACTTTAGGGCGGCGGGTCACAGGGCTCTTCGGGATGGTATCCTTTGGATGGTTTTCGAGTGCCATTTTAACTTGATGAATGAACTTGCCTATCCTGGCTAATAAACATTTTGTGGTTTCAGAGAAACACCAATCCGAGGCCTCTCTGCAAGTTCTGTGGCCCAAGATGCATAGTGCCGGACGTAGCAATCTCTGTCGGTCACTGGCCAGCTTAGTGCAGCAACGTAGCAAGTGTAGCCAGGATTCTCTGTGATAGTTGCAAAGTCGGCAGGCAGTGGCTCCGTCTGAGCGTGCCCAACGTGGGTTGAAGTCCGTTATCCTGAGGGCCAAGAGGCGCATAAACAGAATTTTTTGTCTTGCTTCGATTGTTAGTGAGTCTTGTAAATATGGTTGAGGTTTACCGGGAGAGTAGGACTTGTCCAAGGCCAACGTTAGCGTTTTGGGCCGGAGCGAGGAAAGGTCTAGCTCAAAGGAAATAGACTGGACTTGGTGCTTGACGGCTTTTGCCCAGGTTGAATATGGGATTTCGTGTAAGTGCAGACTCCGCCCCTCGATCTTCAGAAGATCAATGGCTAGTTCCACCTTGGCTTGCCATGGGGAGCCCGCTTCCCCAAAGATGTTTTTTAGCGAGTGCTTCAAGGTGTTTTCGGGCGACTTCAGAACTCTGATGTAGTATTTTAGCAACTCCCCCAGTAGTACCAGTTCAGGACGTTTCAGGCCTATTTCCAGTCTCACCCTGTTATTCCGTGCCTGTTTGGGGGCTCATAGCACCATCTTGTATGCTTTCACCTGTGCCGCTTGGACCACTTTCTCAAAAGCCCCTGGATAGGCTGTATGGCCGTACATGATGGCGGGGATCAATTTAGCCCTGAGTACTGTCAGCATCGGATCTGCAGAGGGACTGGCCAGGCCGTGGCTTAGGCGTCTTAGAGATGTAAATATTTTGTTAATTTTTGGTTTAAGCGTCTTCCGATGTTTGAATACAGTAGCCCTCTCTGATACCCATGTGCCCAGATAGTTGTAGGATGGGGCCGTGGTTATTCGGTGTTTCCCCAGAGGCCATGAAGCTTTTGTTTTGTGTGGATGTTTGCCAAAGATTATTATCCTGGTCTTGCTCACATTAATATGTAGCTCGTTCTCCTTGTTATACGTGGCAAGACTGTTTAAGGCTCTTTGGAGGCCTACCCTGGTATGGTCCATAATTACTGTGTCATCTGCATACAGGAGCGTACTCAGAACCAGCTTCCCCAGTCTGGGCGGTGCTAGAATGGCATCTTTCAGGGCGTGCCCCATGTCTGCAGTGTACAAGTTGAAAAGCAGGGGGGCCAGAACACACCCCTGCTTTAATCTAGAGTTAGTGGCAATTCTTGTGGTTGCAGATGTGGTGCTTAGTTTCACCTGAACCCAGGTCCCCTCGTAAAGTGCTTTTATGGCCTTTAGAAGATCTCTAGGGATCCCCCAAGACTCTAGTTTTGCCCAGAGCCGGCTTCTGTTCACACGGTCGAAGGCCGTTGAATAGTCAATAAAGCAACAGAACAGGGGCAGCTTATTCCGCATGTTGGCCTTCTTAGCGAGGTACGAAAGCGCTATGATGTTGTCCAGCGTAGAACAGTTAGCCCTGAAGCCAGTCTGTGAGGGCTGGGGTATGCCGTTCTTATCCACCCAAGTTACCAGGTCCTTAAGTAGAAGGCGGGCATAGACCTTGGCTTCAATGTCAAGGAGGGCTATCAGTCTGTAATTAGCCGGGTTAGAGTGGTCACCTTTTTTTGTGAATAGGAAAGAGGATTGAGCCTTTCCAGGAAAATGGCAGGGTTGCGGTTGCAAATGCGTTGTTGAATAGAGGAGTACGTTTGGAAGCAAAGAATGCAGGATCTTTCTTAAAAACCTGTGCGGGGATCCCGTTAGGTCCAGGGGCACCATCGGTTCTGATGGCTTTGATGTGCTTTGCAATCTCCGCCTCCGAGAATTTATCTCCATCTCCGAGAATTTGCTGCTGACTTATGTAACATTCTGCAAAGTGAAAAAAGAGTTAAAAATGTATATGTTGTACAAATGTCCAAGCTTAATTTTAATCTACATGAAAACAATTGTTCTCAATAGGATTGGGGTTGAAAAGCAATCATCAGAGGTTTCAAACCAACTGCATTAGGACCATACTAGTGGTTAGAAAAACTGATATGCGAATACCAATATGCTTTCGATGGGCACTATGGACGCGCTCGGTAGGCATTCATAAGTGTCATCCCTAAAAGACCTCTTTCCTATTTACAACTATTCTAAGGAAAACTGTTAGTAACATAAAATAACAAAAAGTAATGTATTTTCAACAAATTTATGTTTTTGAAAGTATCATTACCAGCACACAAAAAATACCACAATTGTAGTTGTCCTGTTATCTTTGGTTAGATTCTATCACTAACTGCCATTGGTCATATTCGGGACACTTCAATATCTGTAGGAAAACCTTTTAGAGATATACGAATGGTTATGTTAAATATTTCGCTTTCATTCAACATGTCGAGATTATAAGCTGTACGTAAAGGCATTTTGCTAGCATTATTGACTCATTTTACAAGCTTTTCAAGCATATCGGCAATACGGTATGGTCCAGTAAACTTAAGCTCCAAAAAGCCTCCTTTTCTTGTTGTTGCTTGCAATTTGTCAGAAGTACTAACTCTCCTTCTCTGAAGGTGTACAGCTTATATATTAGTATGCTCATCTACATCATTTGTCTGTGGGTGATAGATTGCACTTACAGAACTTTCTATTTGTAAAAACTTAGATAACTCTCAATTAACCTAAACAAAATAGGTATAATTATATTTGGCAAGCAAAATAGGAAATAGCATTGGATTATACAAATGTTAGGCCGAGATTGGTCACTCACTGCATTCACCAACTCCTAGCTTTGATCTGATGGAACCAGTTTTGAACTTCTATGATCTAGAAACTGAGAAATAGATATCAAGGAAAATTGAAAGACAGCCTCGGGTTTCGTCAGTGCCCGGGGCTAAAAAGAGAAAAAGTGGTGGGGGGAGGGGTCGAAGGTCCTGAAAGATGCGGGGACCATCACCCGTCGGTTTTTATGTATTATGGAAGGGGAAAACATGGCTCCCTTACTGGAGCACTTGAGGGCCCCGTACTCACTGGGGCTACAAAAAAAGTTTGGCTAGGGAGGGGGGCGGGCTGTAAGGTCTCCAAAGCCCCGGGGACCACCACTCCCCGATGCTTTATGTATTGTGGGAGGGCCGGTTCCTGCACTATACCGGGGTTTCCATCCCGCCCTTCCATAGCAAGGAAATCTGTTCTCTCTTTCAAAATCAAAACCAGATTGCTTTTCCACATGGGGAGCTGTATGTTAGTAGCTCGTGATGTGGAAAAGTAATGCAGAGTCCCAAACGCGTACAAATTGTGCATCAAAGGTGCCAGAGTCGTGCACCGTACAGATTTTGAGTCTTGGATCCAGCAGGAGCACACCAGACTTGTAATTTTACCGTACAAAATAGCCCCTATTAGTAATTTCTAATATTTCCGGGGACCCTATCCCCCGGGTCCTATAACAAATGTTGGTGACCATGAGGAGAGCTACAATGCCCCCACGGTCCCACCAGCTTCCCTTGTTCTTCGGGGGTCGGCGTTGCTTTTCCGCAAGGGGAGATCCTAACTTGTATGTGAAAATACAATCTACTTTTTATTTTGACAGTGAGAATAAATTTCTCTGCTCTATCTTTCAAAATTCAAACTAAGTCCGCTATGGAAGGGCGGGAGCCTTAAGAATCCCACCCTCTCAAAGCAAACAGCAGTGTCTCGGCGGTAGGCACCCCGGGACACTGCATAAGCCGGCCGTCGGGCAATGCGGTCTCCAGGGGTCTTGAGGGCTCTAGGCATAGGGTCACCCAGTCTGTCTCTCACAATTCACACATTTCCGGGGTGGTGGTTTCCTGGGCTAGGGGGGGGTCGTTGAGGCCCCCACACTTTTAATTTTGTAGGGGGGCCTTGGACGCGAAAGTGGTGCAAGGGGGTTGTAAATCTTGTACACATTGTTTTGTTTTAGTTTGCTTTCCTTTTTGGTCTTGTAGAGGATCCAGGGTTAATAAAACGGTTTTCGTACAGCCTCTTCTTTTTTATTGGTATGGTCACGTGTGTATTGACGGATACGGTGGATGGGTGTGGTGTGGGTGTATACCAGCCATAAGGGAGTGTGTGTGTGCCATTCTGACAATTAGACCTGCAAGTAAGAAATCACTACAATTAAATCTGAGCAATATTACGTTGTTGTGTTGTGAGAAGTTGGCCTGATATATGATGTCTCCAATTCTGGGGGCACCTTGTATCAGTCTAAACAATCCCTTATGGTGATGGTTGTAAGTCAACCTTACAGACAAGCTATCCTAAGGGTAGCATGGATTAAGCAGCATTAAAGGCTTAACTCAAGGGGTCGTGTTAAGCGAGCTGTATAACCAATCACAATCCTGTAATATCAAATGAAAGGACACCACACAAGTTATATATTATAAAAATATATGTATTTATTACTAGAATAATCCTCTATACTCTTTATGAGTCTAGAAGCACAAGCGTTTAAACAAAAGCACAGTTAAACATATAGAAGTTGCACAATTATGGATGAGGCCGGGGGGCCACGCAAACCATATATTAAAAAAGTGGTATAAGTATCACTAATCGAACAGTGGTCAGGCCTCGGGCCTGGGGAATCGCTGGGAGCAGTCGGGACTAGCAATGCTGAAGTCGGGAAAAGCCCGCTGGATTCGGGTGCAGCGCTTAAAGCACAGGCATGCACCAATGTAAAGTCAATGGTGCGTAAAAGTTATAAAGTTACTGTAAAAGGAGACTTCCGCTTAACCTAGAAGGACAAAACTTAAGACACATATACTAGAGGTATGTACCAGTACAGGAGCACAGGCATTGCTGAGTTACCTCACCCACAGGAAGCGGGTGCACCGGTGCGAAGTAGTGTCGGGTTTCGTCACGCAGGTTGCTGGTGCCTGGAGATGAAGATGCTGCAGGCGTCGTGCAGAGAAGTGTCCGGTGTGATCCAAGGGTGGATCGAATATAAATATGATCTGAAAGCAGAGGGGACACAGTCCGGGTTACTCAGCAGTGACCAGGGTGGAACCAGGAAGGAACCAGGCAATGTTGGGCGTTTTCAGGTCGATGTCATGAAGCTTGTCTCCGCTGCCATGTGGACTCTGGGGCACCGAAGATGTCCAGGAGTGGATCACGAGCTGTCCCACAAAGGCTCTCGCTGTCGGCGGTGTCAGCTTCCAGATTGGAGCAAACAACTCTTGGCAAGCGCAACTCACACAGGATTCAAAGATCGCTTAATACTCGGACCAGGAGGGTAAGAGCGGGTGCTCCTTTTCAGGAGAGTGAGGGCAAGTCTGGAGCAACCAGACTCACAAGTTAGATTTCAAAGTTCATCGGTACAGGGGCCGCTAGCCAACGGGCAAGCGACCGGACCAACGCGTTGAGCCAAAAGATGCAGAAGGGCCCCACGTAGCACTCGGTGAGTGTAGAGGGGTGAGCTTCAGTGCAAGAGTGGCTCAGGGCTGGGGCTTCTCAAACCCCAAAGCACAGCTTCGAGGGGGCCTCGGATGCTGCACGGTCAGCGCCTCGTGGTCTTTCCAAGATGGCGGGCCCCACGCTTCAGGTCGCCTTCACGGGTCTCAGCTCTGCAGGGACAGTGGATCGGGCTGTTAGAAGGCAGGCACGCTGGGTCTTGTTGATTGATCTCTGTCGCTCGAGTTCTGGCGGGAACTGCGACAAAGCAAATGTTGAGGTGCTGGATGGTGCCTGTTTGCACAGGGTGTTCACTCCTTGACCACAAGGGAGATTCTTCAGTCTTCTATGTGGAGTAGGATGTCAAAGGGTCGAGAGTTTCATTTCATAAGTTTCAGTCAGGATAATCTGAGTGCGTTGGCACTGCTCCCATTCTTATACCAATCTAGGGGGCTGGATTACCTGCTAAGTTCCTCCGATGGGTGGGACCCAGGAAGGGGGTAGTTACACCTCTTTCCCTTTGTCCAGGGTTGCGCTGGGACTGTGGCTGGTGTGCCCCAGAACCGGTTTACCCGGATTATGCAAGGGGAAGCCTTGTGCGCCCCAGGCACTGTCTACTTTCTTTCAGCCCTCCCCGCCCCAATACACTATGTCCTGTCTGGGGTGGTGTAGCACCTCCCTGCGACAGGAAACCCTTTGTCTAGGCCTCCTCTGTCAAGTTCCGGTCAGCAGCAGGAGGTCAGACTTGTGTCGGTGGCAGCAGCATCCATTTTGTGATGCTGAGGCTCTGGTTAGGATTAACCGCGTTTTAGTAAAGTAACATGTCTTCTCCCTCTAGAAGGGTGGAATGCTATCCCCGTCGACAGGACTGTCGAGGGGATAGTATTCCAAATCGTATGACACCTCACACAACAACTTTTGATAAAGCCAAACCATGGTTAGCACATAACCGCGATGGATTATAATGCACTTAAGAGTATATGGTATGGCATTATCCCGGAACAGCTTAGGGAGTTGTTCCCGACAGCTGCACACAGGCTCAGCTCATGCTCGAGCACCATCTCACGTAAAATCAAGCACTCTGCCTCCAGGATTGATAAGGCCTGCCGTAGGAGTGACTTATAGGTTTATATGTGTCCAGATACAGGTTTAGATATAGGTATACTATATCTAAGCAAGGGGTGATTACACCAACTTGCCCCAGCTGAGTGATCAGACAGTTGTGTCAATTTAAGAAGCAGCCAGGGGTGGCAAAAGCTATGCTGCAGCCCCTGGTAGGCCTTGGCTGCACCTATGCCCATGGCACCTATGGTACACTGTATAGGGGCTGACAAGGTGTCCAGTACCAATTTGGTTATGTACCTACAGTACATGTCTGTGAATTTAGAGAGAGAACAGAAGGCTGTGGGTCTGATTAGCAGGCCCACAGCCACATTAAGTCGAAAACCAGTGAAGCAAAAAGCAAAAATTGGGGTGACCATAGGATAGCAGACCCTACTCTCCTACACAACCCCCCCAAATGCAGGGACATTAAACTTAACCTTGACCAGATAAGTCTTCATGTTCTAAGTGGAAGTACCTGAAGGAGCCATCTGCATTACCATGGTCAGTCCCTGGGCGGTGCTCTACTGTAAAGTCCATCCCCTGTAGGGAAATGGACCACCTGAGCAGTTTGGGATTTTCACCCTTCATCTGATGTAGCCACAAGAGGGGCTTATGTTCTGTCTGAATTAGGAAGTGAGTTCCAAACAAGTATGGCCTCAACTTCTTCAGGACCCAAACCACAGCAAAGGCCTCCCTCTCAATGGCTGACCAACGTTTCTCCTTGGGGGTCAGCCTTCTGCTAATAAAAGCAATGGGCTGGTCTTGACCATCTACATTAAGTTGTGAAAGCACAGCTCCCACCCCCAACTCAGAAGCATCTGTTTGAACAATGAACTGTTTGGAGTAGTCAGGACTCTTCAGGATAGGAGCAGAGCACATGGCCTTCTTCAGGTCATCAATCGCCTTTTGACAGCTACCTGTCCACTGAACCTTTTTTGGCATCTTCTTGGATGTCAAGTCATTTGATGGTGTCACAATGGACCCATAGTTCTTTACAAACTTCCTGTAATACCCAGTCAGGCCCAAGAAGGCTCTGACTTGTGTCTGGGTAGTTGGAGGAGCCCAGTCCTTTATGGTCTGGATCTTACTCTCCAGTGGTTGAACCTGACCCACCACCTACTAGGTGGCCCAGGTACACAACCTTGCTCTGCCCTATCTGGCACTTGGTAGCCTTGATAGTCAGGCCTGCCTTTTGCAGGGCTTCCAGAACCTTCTTCAGGTGGATCAGGTGATCCTCCGAGGTGGAGCTAAAGACAGCAATATCATCTAGATATGCTGCACCAAAGTCATCCAACCCAGGAAGGACTTGATTCACCAACCTTTGGAAGGTGGCAGGTGCATTCTTCAAACCAAAGGGCATTACCACAAACTGCTAATGTCCACTGGGGTAGAGAATGCTGTTTTGGCTTTAGACTCTTCGGCTAACCTGATCTACCAATAGCCAGCTGTCAAATGAAATGTGCTCAGAAATTTGGCAGAAGCCAACTTATCAATGAGCTCATCTGCCCTTGGAATGGGATGAGCATCTGTCGTAGTGACAGCATTGAGACCTCTGTAGTCCACACAAAACCTAATTTCTCTCTTTCCATCTTTGGCATGGGGTTTTGGCACAAGGACTACTGGGCTGGCCCATGGGCTCTCTGATGGCTCAATCACTCCAAGTTCAAGCATTTTCTGTACCTCAGTCTTTATACAATCCCTGACATGGTCAGGTTGCCTGTAGATCTTATTCTTCACAGGCATACTGTCACCAGTGTCCACCTCAGGGATGCACCAGTTAGTTTGACTGGATGTGAGAGAAAACATATGTCTATGGACCTGCAACACCTGTCTGCAGTCCATCTGTTGCTGGTCAGTGAGGCTGCCTGCCAAGGCTACTTCATCAACTGAGCCATCTTCAGGGTTGTGGGACAACAAGTCTGGGAGAGGGTCACTCTCTTCCTCCTGTTCCCCATCTGTGGCCATGAGCAGGTTCATGTCCTCCCTGTCAACAAATGCTTTCAATCTGTTCACATGGAGCACCCTGTGGGGGCTCCTAGGGGTTCCAAGGTCAACCAAATAGGTGACCTCGCCCTTCTTTTCAATGACGGTGTGGGGTCCAGACCATTTGTCCTGGAGAGCTGCCGGGGACACTGGCTCCAACACCCACACCTTCTGCCCTGGCTGGAACTCAACCAGAACAGCCTGTTGGTCATGCCAAGCTTTCTGTAATTCTTGACTGGCTTCCAGGTTTTTGGATGCTCTTTCCATGTACTCAGCCATCCTGGAGCGGAGACCAAGTACATTGTCCACAACATCTAGCTTAGGCTTTTTGAGAGGTACCTCCCATCCTTTCTTCACCAGATACAATGGACCCCTCACCGGGTGGCCAAACAAAAGTTCAAAAGGGCTGTAGCCAACCCCCTTCTGTGGGACCTCTCTGTAAGCAAAGAGCAAGCAGGGTAAAAGGATGTCCCATCGTCGCCTAAGCTTCTCAGGTAACCCTTTTATCATTCCCTTGAGGGTCTTGTTGAACCTTTCAACAAGCCCATTGCACTGAGGATGATAGGGTGTGGTAAACTTATAGTTCACTCCACACTCTTTCCACATTGCTTTTAAGTATCCAGACATGAAGTTGGTACCTCTGTCTGCAAGAACCTCCTTTGGAACGCCCACTCTTGAGAAAACTGCAAAAAGGGCCCTTGCCACAACAGGTGCTGTTGTGGTCCTCAGGGGAATTGCCTCTAGATACCTGGTGGCATGATCCACTACCACCAGTATAAATCTGTGCCCAGATGCTGTTTGAGGATCCATGGGACCCACAATGTCAATTCCAACTCTTTCAAAGGGTACCCCCACCACAGGTAGTGGTATCAGGGGGGCCTTTGTTGTGCCACCGGACTTACCACTGGCTTGGCAAGTGACACAGGAGCGACAAAACTCCTTGACATTTTCTGACATATGAGGCCAGTGAAAGTGAGGGACATGCCTGTCCCAAGTCTTGTTCTGGCCTAAGTGTCCTGCAAGGGGAATATCATGGGCCAAGGTAAGAAGGAAGCCCCTAAATTTCAAAGGTATGACCAACCTCCTGGTGGCAGCAGGCTTGGGGTCTCTAGCCTCTGAGTATACTTTATGGGTACTTTGAGCATTCCCTGCAGCCTCAGCAGCAGCTTTCTGTCTGAGGGGTTCAAGAGAAGGGCAATCTAATTGGGCCTGCCCCAGGTCTGCCCTTGAGGGTCCCCCTGTCCCCAGAAACTCAACCTGATCAGGTTCAAGTTCCTCAGAGACAGTCTCCTCTTTGACTGCAGAATCAGCTTCCTGTGAAGTCTGATCCTCATCCTGGGGCAAGTGGGAAGGCATAGCCTTAACCCTCTTGCTCTTTCTCGTGGGTTGTGCTTGGTCTATTGTTTCAAGATCCACCACTGGTTCAGGAAGGCACTTCTTAGCCTGAGTCCTTGTCACTGCAAGGACATGTGCTGAAATCCCTAGCATTTCTGCATGAGTCCTGTACTCCACTTCTGACCAAACTGAGCTTTCAAGATCATTGCCTAACAGACAGTCTACTGGGAGGTCTGCACTTACCACAACTTTCTTTAGGCCACTTACCCCTCCCCAGGAGAAGTTCACAACAGCCACACTATGTGTAGTAGTGGTGTTGCTTGCATTGGCCGCTTGGTAATTCTCACCTAGTACAATCTGTCCAGGGTCCACAAAGTCAGGTGTCACCATAGTGACACTGGCACAAGTGTCCCTGTAGGCCTGAGCCAGTTTCTCATTTATCAAAGGCGTCTGCCTATACTTGCCCAGGTTACTGGGACTCACAGTAGTGGTCAAAGATAAGTCCACATCATAAAGCAGAACTGCCTGAGTAGGGACTCTGACTTGCTGGTTCTGACAGTTATTAAGGATCTGCTCTCTCATTATAAGATTGTACAATCCTGTATAGTCTGAGACTTTACCTCCCTGCAGCCAACCCTCCGGAGCCTTAGTGGCACAATCAACAACATCAGTCCAGTCCTGAGTCTGAGTTTTGGGTATCTCTGAACAACAACCTGCATTGCTCAGTGGTTAGGCCAAACCCTTCAATAAGAACACTCTTCAGGACAGAGTAGTTTTTGGCATCCTCAGGTCTAACTGTGAGGAGCCTATCCCTCCCTTTCTCAGAAAAGGAGTACCATAAAATTGCAGCACACTGATCTTGAGGAACCTGCTGTACCATGCAGGCTCTCTCCAGAACAGTCATCCATTTGTGGATGTCATCCCCTTCCTTGTAGGGGGGGCACAATCTGTGTCAGGTTTCTATTATCATAGGACCTGTCTTTCTCTCTAAGAATTATGCTGCCACAAGTGGAATCTAATCCACTCAACTTTTGTTCCCTTGCCAAAGCAAGTTTAGCTTGGGCCAAGGCTACCTCTTCCCCTTCTATCTGGAGTTGGACAGCCCTCATCCTGGCCTTATGCTCTCTTCTCTGGGGGGAAGTCATTCCCATTTGAGATTCCCTTAAGGCACAAGAAATGTGAGAGCCCCTGGAAGGAGATTTCAATCTTCTATTGCCTGGAACAATTCTGCTTTGTACTCTGGGGAGGTGCTGGCCCTCTCCATTTCCAAGTAGGTCCAAGTTGGTTTGGCTAAGCCTCCCCACATGTACCTGGTTACCCCTCTGATCCTGATCTGACTCCTCCTCTTCTGATTCTTGGTCTACCTCCTCATCTTCTAGGTCTGGGGAGGTGTTCTCATTCTCTGGGGGGTCACTCCATCTCCTGACCCTAAGGGAGCTGTACTAGCTTTCTCAAGATCATCCTTCTCCAGGATGGATATCAGGATGGGAATGGTAGGGTTGTGACCCTTTCTCAGCCCCCTTGAAGTGCACAGGCCACTCAAGTCCTTGTGGCTGAGGGTGTCATAGCTGGAAGGTGCCTTGGTAAGGTCAACCAACACAGGTGAAGAGCCTGAAGCTCTCTCCGTGCCAGCCATGACTGCTAGTGAGGTGTAAGTGGTGCACTTACCTACACTAAGTGTTTTCCTACTGTACCTTGCTAGTGAGTTGTAGGCAGGGTGTGCTAAGCCCTTTGATCTACAACTACTAAGTTCAGTAGAACTTAAATATGCTAAGCTTTGTTTATATGTACCTAAGGTACTTGATGTGATCTTTCGATTTGATAAAAGATTGCAATGGTAAAACATCAGCAAGCTCAAATCTGCACCGCTGCTCACCAGTGTGAGAAGTTGGCCTGATATTTGATATCTCCAATTCTGGGGGCACCTTGTATCAGTCCAAACAATCCCTTATGGTGATGGTTGTAAGTCAACCTTATAGACAAGCTATCCTAAGGGTAGCATGGACTAAGCAGTCGTAAAGGCTTAACTCAAGGGGTCGTGTTAAGCGAGCTGTTTTACCAATCACAATCCTGTAATATCAAATGAAAGGACACCACACAAGTTATATATTATAAAAATATATGTATTTATTACTAGAATAATCCTCTATACTCTTTATGAGTCTAGAAGCACAAGCATTTAAACAAAAGCACAGTTAAACATATAGAAGTTGCACAATTATGGATGAGGCCGGGGGGCCATGCAAACCATATATTAAACAAGCATTAGAAATGCAATCGGGCTCGGATTTATTTGAGTTTGAGCTAAAGGCATTGTAAATGGTAATGTATTTTTGCTAAGTGTTATGGAGTGTGTTAATGTGGTGGTGGGGGTAGTGTTAGTACTGGTGGTGGTACTAGTAGTACTGGCGGTGGTGGTAGTACTGTTGGTGGTGGTAGTGGTAGTACTGGTGGCTATAGTAGTGGTAGTACACACCACCGCTGCAGTAGCATTGGTGGTGGTGGTACTGCTGGCCGTAATACTGGTAGTGGTAGTACTGGTGGTAGTGGTACTGGTGGTGTTGGACAGGCCACATGAAGGGCCGCTCTCCCCCGGCCCAACCAGGCCTGAGTCCAGTCCCGCAAGTACCACACACCACCATTGCACGTCCTCCGTCCCCTCAGGGACCCCTGCCCTCGAGCATGTCAACCTCGTGGGTCCGATCCACTGCCGGCCCACGCGCCCAGCCTGGGGCGCCATCTTGGACACTCCACCACGAGGCCGCCTGGCCCCCGATCGACCTCAACCCTGGGCCTGGCCCGGCCTCAGACATTCCGGCACCACCCTCCACCCAGGAGGTGAGCGGGCTACTTGGCAAGTCAATGGGAGAAAGAGGTGCCGATGGCTCTCCCCCGCCAAGTGCCGCTCGCCCATCGCCTCCCCGGGCGCTGGCTCCACCCCCCTGCTGGGTGTCTGGACTCCCTCATCCCAGACCTCCCGACCTCCAAGTGCGAGGGTCCGGACATCAAAGCACGCCAGCCCTATAACTGGGGCAGCTCCAGAGCAGGAAGGCAGTTGTATCTTGGAGTCGAGAGACGTAAAGAGGAACTCATCCGGGACGGACTACTGGCGCTGCCGTAGCTCTGTCTTGTACACCATCGTCCTGCCTGTTGGCGCTGCCACAGCCGTCGTAATCTTCATCACCTTCATCGTCGTCGGGACCTGCTGGCGTGGCCGCGGACCGTTGTAACCGCCATCTTCACCGGGACCTGCAGGCTCCGCCGCGGACCGTCGTTTTCCTTCATCCATCTCGGGACCTGCCTGGCTCCGCCGCGGCCCGATCATCTAGAACGCCGAGCTCGAGGATTGAGAGCTATTTTCCACTCGTTGGTAACAAAGACTGTCCCGCTACCCCTTTCCTAAACCAGAGACTAGAACCGAGGGGACCCCTGAGTCCAGACCTCCTTGTATCTATCATCGTAACCTAAGAATTGCATATAAAGTCTCGTTAACCTTCAACCTTGTGTGGTGTCCGTCTGTGGGGGGGAAGTTACTTATCTGTACAGTCGTTGGAGACGGCTCTCCCTGGAGACCTCTCCCCGTAACCTCGGCCGACCCTCCCGGTCCGTCTAACATTGGTGGCCAGCGGCGCGATTCGAATCACCGCATAAACGTACAGAGAGTAGCTCACCCCACGACGAAGTCACAATGACCACGAAAGAGAGCGGATCAACCGAGAAATTCCAAATGGAGAAATTGGAGGAGTACAACCATCGTGAACTAAAACAATTCTGCATCGAACTGGGTATCGCTACCACCGGACTGAGTACCAAGGACGATTTTAAGCATGCCCTAGAATCTTGGGCAGAGACCGGGGCTGCCGGAACCCCTGATCAAAGCACCGTAGAAAAAACGACCACGGCCCCGGAAGGGCAAAGAACGGGTCTCTCGCAAGACGAGATCCAGGAAAGAGAAAGGACCCGACTACACGAACTAGAAATGGCCCGACTTAAAATGGACGTTGAACTTAAGTTGGCCGAACAAAAAATCAACTTAGAGCACCTGCGTCTCCGAGAAGAAAGAGAGGAGAAACAGAGACAAAGGGAGCTCGAGGAAAAGAAACTAGCGTACGAACACGAACGGAACCTAGCCGAGATCAACCTACGCAAGCAGAATAAAGAAGCAGGGGTGCCCGAGCGACCCCCCACCTCAGGGGCCACAGACAAAAAGGTACACATCCCCAAGGATGTTGTCCGAGAATATTTCAGAGAGGACGACATCCAGCAATGGTTTAAAGCCTATGAAATCGCTATGACTGCACACCGGATCGATAGAAGCGACTGGGGAGCCGGTCTCTGGGGAAGATTCCTCAATGAGGGCCGCGACACCCTGCTACAGCTCCCGGACCACCAGATGACCTCCTACGACCATATGAAAGCGGCACTCCTCACCCGCTATGGTCTCACACCCGAGATGTACCGTCAGAGGTTCCGAGACTGCACCCGCATCCCGGGTACAACTTGGGTGGACTATGTAACATACTTTAGCCGAGCCTTCGAGGGCTGGATCCGAGGAAGCAACGTCACGACCTACGAGCAACTATTTAATCTGATGGTATGGGAGCATCTGTCGAACAATTGCTTCATTGAACTCCGCCAGCACCTCCTCGACAGCAAGTTAACGGATCCCCGGCAGCTCGCCGCCGAAGCTGACCGGTGGGAGATCACCAGAGTGGGCCGGAATGGGTCCTACGAACAGAACCGGAACAACAATGGTCAGCACCGACCCAGAGGAGGAGGAGGGGGCCAAGGGCGAGGAAGAGACAACGCCCCGGTCGCCCCCGCTACCAACACCACCCCCCCGGCCAACCGGGGCAGCACCCCAGCGCGACCGGGGTACAGAGCCAATGTCACGTGTCACCGATGTCAACGAGTCGGCCACTATGCGAACGACCCAAACTGCCCGCAGTACAAGAGCCCAAGACCCCGCCAAGTGGCCGCTGCAGCCCTAGGGGAAGAACAGATCTCCGAGGAGCAGGAAGAATACGAACAAGAGCATCAAGAGTGGGAGCCAGCCGCCATGGCTCTAGCCTGCTTAGGGGGGAAAGACATGGTCCCGCGGGTCCCCCTACCCGCTAACACCCGGAAGTACAGCCAATGGGTGAGCATCAATGGACGCCAGGCCGAAGCCCTTCGTGACACCGGGGCCAGTGTAACAGCCGTCCGCTGTCACCTGGTGGCCCCAGAACAGTATCTACCGAACATTCTCTGCCCTGTACGATCAGCCGATAACTCGGAAAGCCTGTGTCGGATGGCCTGCGTCCCCTTCGAATGGGGGGGGGTCTCCGGCATGTTGAAAGTAACGGTCCGAGACGATGCCCCCGTAGACTGCCTCCTGGGCAATGACCTGGAAAGCTCTCCGTGGGCCGCCGTGGAGCGAAAGGAACACCTGGGGATGTTGGGCGTCCCAGACTGGGCGTGCGTCACCACCCGTTCCATGGCCGCCCGTGCCAACCACCAGCCAGAAGAACCCGAATGGCCGGCGCCACCGCCTCCGGTCGCCCCAGCCGAAAACACCGACCGTAACATTTCCTCCGAACCAGCTCAACCTACCGACCTCGCTAACCTCGACCAGTGGCCTCAAGAAGGGGGGCCCACGCAAGAACAATTTCGCCAAGAACAGAAGACCTGTCCCTCCCTCGAGGGACTCCGCCAGAAAGCGCTCGCCCAAAGCGCAGGGGATACCTCCGGAACTCATTGGGTCTACTGGGACAATGATCTGCTGTACAGCGAGCAAAGAATCGCCGAGCTGGGGAGCAACCGAGTACTAGTGGTACCCCTCCGTTTCAGAGACTTCCTGTTAAACCTGGCCCACGATGTCCCCCTGGCAGGACATCTGGGACAAGATAAAACCTACAGTCGCCTAGTGACCCACTTCTTCTGGCCCAAAATGAGGAACGATGTGCACCAGCATTGCCGATCTTGCCCCACGTGCCAAGCCAGTGGAAAGAGCGGCCGCAAACTAAAGGCCCCCCTGCAACCTTTTCCCGTGGTCACTACCCCGTTTGAGAGAGTCGGAATAGACATTGTGGGGCCCTTGGACCCACGCACAAAACAAGGCCATCGATTCATCTTGGTGCTAGTGGACCACGCCACCCGCTACCCGGAGGCTGTTCCTCTGCGAACTGTGACAGCCCCGGTAGTCGGCCGGGCCCTGATGGGGATCTTCTCCCGTGTGGGCTTCCCCCGAGAAGTCGTCAGCGACAGAGGCACGAACTTTATTTCCAAATACATGAAGTCCCTCTGGCAACAGTGCGGGGTCACCTACCGATTCACAACCCCCTATCACCCTCAAGGGAACGGACTCGTTGAGCGGTTCAACCGCACGCTAAAGGGAATGATCGGGGGGTTGGAAGAGCCCCTCCGTCGCCAGTGGGATGTGCTGCTGCCGTGCCTCCTCTTCGCGTATCGAGAGGTCCCCCAGAAATCCCTGGGCTTCAGCCCATTTGAACTGCTATATGGACACCCAGTGCGAGGGCCGCTCAGTCTCGTCAAAGAAGGCTGGGAGATGCCTCCGTTAAAAAACCCTCCAGATGTCTTCCGGTACCTCCTCACCCTCCGCAACCAGACCCGGCGGTTCAGAGAACTAGCAAAGGCCAACCTAGAGGCCAGTCAAGAGGACATGAAAAAATGGTATGACCAGAATGCCTCATCCATTGAATTCGAACCTGGCCAACAGGTATGGGTGATGTCCCCCACTGAGCCATGCGCCCTACAAGACAAATGGACGGGGTCCTTCAAAGTAATAGAGCGCAAGGGTCCTGCCACCTATCTCATCGACATGGAATCCTCCCGGAACCCTCTCCGGGTCCTCCACGCTAACAGACTAAAGCCCCACTTTGTGCGAACAGAGCTCAGCCTCCTGATGGCCACAGACACTGGGGTTGAAGAAGACTCCGAGCCTCTCCCTGACCTCCTACGGACTCAAGAGCAAGACGGCTCCGTGGATGGGGTCCGGCTCTCAGAGGCCCTCACCAGAGAACAACGCCAAGAGTGTCAAGCCCTCCTATCACAGTTCGCCAGCCTGTTCTCCCTCACCCCAGGTGTCACTCCCTGGTGTGTGCACGATGTGGACACCGGGGACAGCCCCCCTATCCGCCACCGGGCCTACCGCGTGCCAGACCGGGTACGGGCCTGCATCCAGGAAGAAATAGCCAAGATGCTCACGCTCGGGGTCATCAAGCCCTCAGACAGTCCCTGGGCCAGCCCTGTCGTACTGGTCCCCAAAGCAGCTGCCCCCGGCACCACACCAGAACTCCGGTTCTGCGTCGACTACCGGGGCTTGAATGCAGTCACCAGAACAGACGCGCATCCCATCCCCCGGGCAGATGAACTAGTCGACCGAATGGGAGCTGCCCGCTACCTCAGCATCTTCGACCTGACAGCAGGCTATTGGCAGATCGGCCTCACACCCCGGGCGCAAGAACGTTCTGCCTTCTCCACCCCTGATGGCCATTACCATTTCACGGTCAGGCCCTTCGGCATGAAGAATGCCCCAGCAACATTCCAACGGCTCGTCAATCAGGTCCTGGCGGGGCTCGAAGGATTCAGCGCCGCCTACCTAGACGACATCGCTGTATACAGCCACCATTGGACCGAGCACCTCCACCACCTCCGAGCAGTGCTGCGAGCCCTTCAGCGAGCTGGCCTCACGATCAAGGCCAGCAAGTGTCAAATTGGGCAAGGGTCTGTAACCTACCTAGGACACCAGGTGGGAAGCGGCCTAGTAGCCCCTCTACAGCTGAAAATTGCCGCCATCCAGGCCTGGCAGCCCCCCATCACCCAAACCGAGGTACGAGCCTTCCTGGGCCTCACGGGCTATTACCGAAGGTTCGTGAAAGACTATGGTACCATAGTGGGGCCCCTCACAGAACTCACGTCAAAGAACCAGCCCAAGAAAGTCACCTGGACCCCAGAGTGTCAAACTGCATTTGAACAATTGAAGGCCGCCATGTGTTCCGCCCCTGTGCTCCAGGCCCCAGACTACAGCCGGGAGTTCGTCGTCCAGACGGACGCCTCCGACCAGGGCATTGGGGCAGTCCTGTCTCAAGTGAACACCGAAGGCCTTGATCAACCGGTGGCCTTCATCAGCCGGAGACTCCTACCACGGGAGCAACGCTGGAGCACCATAGAGAGGGAAGCCTTCGCTGTGGTATGGGCTCTCAAGAAGCTCCGGCCCTACCTTTTTGGCACCCACTTTCGGGTGCAGACCGACCACCGACCCCTGCAGTGGCTGATGCATATGCGGGGGGAAAACCCAAAGTTGCTACGCTGGTCCATCTCCTTGCAAGGTATGGACTTCACGGTCGAACACCGGCCTGGGCCAGATCACGCCAACGCGGATGGCCTGTCCCGGTTTTTCCGCCTCGACGAGGAGAGTCCCCAAGAGGATGGGTAACTCTCCCCGCCTTCAGCTGGGGGGGACGCATGTTGGACAGGCCACATGAAGGGCCGCTCTCCCCCGGCCCAACCAGGCCTGAGTCCAGTCCCGCAAGTACCACACACCACCATTGCACGTCCTCCGTCCCCTCAGGGACCCCTGCCCTCGAGCATGTCAACCTCGTGGGTCCGATCCACTGCCGGCCCACGCGCCCAGCCTGGGGCGCCATCTTGGACACTCCACCACGAGGCCGCCTGGCCCCCGATCGACCTCAACCCTGGGCCTGGCCCGGCCTCAGACATTCCGGCACCACCCTCCACCCAGGAGGTGAGCGGGCTACTTGGCAAGTCAATGGGAGAAAGAGGTGCCGATGGCTCTCCCCCGCCAAGTGCCGCTCGCCCATCGCCTCCCCGGGCACTGGCTCCACCCCCCTGCTGGGTGTCTGGACTCCCTCATCCCGGACCTCCCGACCTCCAAGTGCGAGGGTCCGGACATCAAAGCACGCCAGCCCTATAACTGGGGCAGCTCCAGAGCAGGAAGGCAGTTGTATCTTGGAGTCGAGAGACGTAAAGAGGAACTCATCCGGGACGGACTACTGGCGCTGCCGTAGCTCTGTCTTGTACACCATCGTCCTGCCTGTTGGCGCTGCCACAGCCGTCGTAATCTTCATCACCTTCATCGTCGTCGGGACCTGCTGGCGTGGCCGCGGACCGTTGTAACCGCCATCTTCACCGGGACCTGCAGGCTCCGCCGCGGACCGTCGTTTTCCTTCATCCATCTCGGGACCTGCCTGGCTCCGCCGCGGCCCGATCATCTAGAACGCCGAGCTCGAGGATTGAGAGCTATTTTCCACTCGTTGGTAACAAAGACTGTCCCGCTACCCCTTTCCTAAACCAGAGACTAGAACCGAGGGGACCCCTGAGTCCAGACCTCCTTGTATCTATCATCGTAACCTAAGAATTGCATATAAAGTCTCGTTAACCTTCAACCTTGTGTGGTGTCCGTCTGTGGGGGGGAAGTTACTTATCTGTACAGTCGTTGGAGACGGCTCTCCCTGGAGACCTCTCCCCGTAACCTCGGCCGACCCTCCCGGTCCGTCTAACAGGTGGTGGTAGTATTGGTGGTGGTAGTGGTACTGATTATGGTAGTACTGGTATTGGTAGTACTGGCGGTGGTGGTAGTACTGTTGGTGGTGGTAGTGGTAGTACTAGTGGCTGTAGTAGTGGTAGTACTGGTTGCTGTGGTAGTGGTAGTACTGATGGTGGTAGTACTGGTAGTACTGATGGTGGTAGTACTGGTAGTACTGGTGATGGTGGTGGTACTGGTAGTGGTAGTACTGGTGGTGGTGGTGGTACTGGTAGTGGTAGTACTGGAGGTGGTGGTACTGGTAGTGGTAGTACTGTTGGTGGTAGTACTGCTGGGCCCATTTGCACTACCACTCTGTACTCTGCACTACCACTCTGCACTCGGCACTCTCAATCTGCACTCTGCACTCTCAATCTGCACTCTGCACTACCACTCTGCACTCTGCACTACCACTCTGCACTCTGCACTACCACTCTGCACTACCCCTTTGCACTCTGCACTACCACTCTGCACTCTGCACTACCAATCTGCACTCTGCACTCTCAATCTGCACTCTGCACTTTCAATCTGAACTCTGCACTACCACTCTGCACTACCACTCTGCACTACCACTCTGCACTCTGCACTACCACTCTTCACTCTTCACTCTCAATCTGCACTCTGCACTACCACTCTGCACTACCACTCTGCACTCTGCACTACCACTCTGCACTCTGCACTCTCAATCTGCACTCAGCACTCTCAAACTACACTACCACTCTGCACTCTGCACTACAACTCTGCACTCTGCACTCTCAATCTGCACTCTGCACTCTCAATTTGCACTCTGCACTCTCAATCTGCACTCTGCACTACCACTCTGCACTCTGCACTACCAATCTGCACTCTGCACTACCACTCTGCACTCTGCACTACCACTCTGCACTCTGCACTACAACTCTGCACTCTGCACTACCACTCTGCACTCTGCACTACCACTCTGCATTCTGCACTACCACTCTGCACTGCCACTCTGCACTGCCACTCTGCACTCTGCACTACCACTCTGCACTCTGCACTGCCACTCTGCACCCTTTGCACTACCACTCTGCACTCTGCACTACCACTCTGCACTCTCTCTGCACTACCACTCTGCACTCTGCACTACCACTCTGCACTCTCTCTGCACTACCACTGTGCACTCTGCACTACCACTCTGCTCTCTCTCTGCACTACCACTCTGCCCTCTGCACTAGCACTCTGCACTCTCTCTGCACTACCACTCTGCACTCTGCACTACCAATCTGCACTCTGCACTACCACTCTGCACTCTGCACTACCACTCTGCACTACCACTCTGCACTCTGCACTACCACTCTGCACTACCACTCTGCACTCTGCACTACCACTCTGCACTCTGCACTACCATTCTGCACTACCAATCTGCACTCTGCACTACCACTCTGCACACTGCACTACCACTCTGCACTCTGCACTACCACTCTGCACTACCACTCTGCACTCTGCACTACCACTCTGCACTACCACTCTGCACTCTGCACTACCACTCTGCACTACCAATCTGCACTCTGCACTACCAATCTGCACTCTGCACTACCACTCTGCACTCTGCACTACCACTCTGCACTACCACTCTGCACTCTGCACTACCACTCTGCACTCTGCGCTACCACTCTGCACTCTCTCTGCACTACCACTATGCACTCTGCACTACCACTCTGCACTCTGCACTACCACTCTGCACTCTGCACTACCACTCTGCACTACCACTCTGCACTCTGCACTACCACTCTGCACTCTGCACTACCACTCTGCACTCTGCGCTACCACTCTGCACTCTTTCTGCACTACCACTCTGCACTCTGCACTACCACTCTGCACTACCACTCTGCACTCTGCACTACCACTCTGCACTCTGCACTACCACTCTGCACTACCACTCTGCACTTTGCACTACCACTCTGCACTCTCAATCTGCACTACCACTCGAACTCTCAATCTGCACTCTGCACTCTCACTCTGCACTCTCACTCTGCACTCTGCACTCTCACTCTGCACTACCACTCTGCACTCTGCACTTTCACTCTGCACTACCACTCTGCACTCTGCACTACCAATCTGCACTCTGCACTCTGCACTACCACTCTGCACTACGAATCTGCACTCTGCACTACCACTCTGCACTCTGCATTACCACTCTGCACTCTGCACTACCACTCTGCACTCTGCACTACCACTATGCACTAAGACTCTGCACTACCACTCTGCACTCTGCACTACCACTCTGCACTCTGCACTACCACTCTGCACTACCACTCTGCACTCTGCACTACCACTCTGCACTCTGCACTACCACTCTGCACTACCACTCTGCACTCTGCACTACCACTCTGCACTACCACTCAGCACTACCACTCTGCACTACCACTCTGCACTACCACTCTGCACTACCACTCTGCACTCTGCACTACGACTCTGCACTCTGCACTACCACTCTGCACTACTACTCTGCACTCTCTCTGCACTACCACTCTGCACTCTGCACTCTGCACTACCACTCTGCACTCTCTCTGCACTACCACTCTGCACTCTGCACTACCACTCTGCACTCTGCACTACCACTCTGCACTACCACTCTGCACTCTGCACTACCACTCTGCACTACCATTCTGCACTCTGCACTACCACTCTGCACTCTGCACTACCACTCTGCACTACCACTCTGCACTCTGCACTACCACTCTGCACTCTGCACTACCACTCTGCACTCTGCACTACCACTCTGCACTACCACTCTGCACTCTGCACTACCACTCTGCACTACCACTCTGCACTCTGCACTACCACTCTGCACTACCACTCAGCACTACCACTCTGCACTTCCACTCTGCACTACCACTCTGCACTACCACTCTGCACTCTGCACTACCACTCTGCACTCTGCACTACCACTCTGCACTACCACTCTGCACTCTCTCTGCACTACCACTCTGCACTCTGCACTCTGCACTACCACTCTGCACTCTCTCTGCACTACCACTCTGCACTCTGCACTACCACTCTGCACTCTGCACTACCACTCTGCACTACCACTCTGCACTCTGCACTACCACTCTGCACTCTGCACTACCACTCTGCACTACCACTCTGCACTCTGCACTACCACTCTGCACTACCACTCTGCACTACCACTCTGCACTACCACTCTGCACTACCACTCTGCACTCTGCACTACCACTCTGCACTCTGCACTACCACTCTGCACTACCACTCTGCACTCTCTCTGCACTACCACTCTGCACTCTGCACTACCACTCTGCACTCTCTCTGCACTACCACTCTGCACTCTGCACTACCACTTTGCACTCTGCACTCTCACTCTGCACTACCACTCTGCACTCTGCACTACCACTCTGCACTCTGCACTACCACTCTGCACTCTGCACTACCACTCTGCACTCTGCACTACCACTATGCACTACCACTCTTCACTACCACTCTGCACTCTGCACTACCACTCTGCACTACCACTCTGCACTCTGCACTACCACTCTGCACTCTGCACTACCACTCTGCACTACCACTCTGCACTCTGCACTACCACTCTGCACTTCCACTCTGCACTACCACTCTGCACTACCACTCTCCACTCTGCACTACCACTCTGCACTCTCTCTGCACTACCACTCTGCACTCTGCACTACCACTCTGCACTCTCTCTGCACTACCACTCTGCACTCTGCACTACCACTCTGCACTCTGCCACTCTGCACTACCACTCTGCACTCTGCACTACCACTCTGCACTACCATTCTGCACTCTGCACTACCACTCTGCACTCTGTACTACCACTCTGCACTACCACTCTGTACTCTGCACTCTGCACTACCACTCTGCACTCTGCACTACCACTCTGCACTCTGCACTGCCAATCTGCACTCTGCACTACCACTCTGCACTCTGCACTACCACTCTGCACTACCACTCTGCACTCTGCACTACCACTCTGCACTACAACTCTGCACTCTGCACTACCACTCTGCACTACCACTCTGCATTCTGCACTACCACTCTGCACTACCACTCTGCACTCTGCACTACCACTCTGCACTACCAATCTGCACTCTGCACTACCACTCTGCACTCTGCACTACCACTCTGCACTACCATTCTGCACTCTGCACTACCACTCTGCACTCTGAACTACCACTCTGCACTCTGCACTACCACTCTGCACTACCACTCTGCACTCTGCACTACCACTCTGCACTCTGCACTACCACTCTGCACTACCACTCTGCACTCTGCACTACCACTCTGCACTACCACTCAGCACTACCACTCTGCACTACCACTCTGCACTACCACTCTGCACTCTGCACTACCACTCTGCACTCTGCACTACCACTCTGCACTACCACTCTGCACTCTCTCTGCACTACCACTCTGCACTCTGCACTACCACTCTGCACTCTCTCTGCACTACCACTCTGCACTCTGCACTACCACTTTGCACTCTGCACTCTCACTCTGCACTACCACTCTGCACTCTGCACTACCACTCTGCACTCTGCACTCTGCACTCTGCACTACCACTCTGCACTCTGCACTACCACTCTGCACTCTGCACTACCACTCTGCACTACCACTCTGCACTCTGCACTACCACTCTGCACTCTGCACTACCACTCTCCACTCTGCACTACCACTCTGCACTACCACTCTGCACTCTCACTGCACTACCACTCTGCAGTCTGCACTACCACTCTGCACTCTCTCTGCACTACCACTCTGCACTCTGCACTACCACTCTGCACTCTGCACTACCACTCTGCACTACCACTCTGCACTCTGCACTACCACTCTGCACTACTATTCTGCACTCTGCACTACCACTCTGCACTCTGTACTACCACTCTGCACTACCACTCAGCACTCTGCACTACCACTCTGCACTCTGCACTACCACTCTGCACTCTGCACTACCAATCTGCACTCTGCACTACCACTCTGCACTCTGCACTACCACTCTGCACTACCACTCTGCACTCTGCACTACCACTCTGCACTATAACTCTGCACTCTGCACTACCACTCTGCACTACCACTCTGCATTCTGCACTACCACTCTGCACTACCACTCTGCACTCTGCACTACCACTCTGCACTACTAATCTGCACTCTGCACTACCACTCTGCACTCTGCACTACCACTCTGCACTACCACTCTGCACTCTGTACTACCACTCTGCACTCTGCACTACCACTCTGCACTCTGCGCTACCACTCTGCACTCTCTCTGCACTACCACTATGCACTCTGCACTACCACTCTGCACTCTGCACTACCACTCTGCACTCTGCACTACCACTCTGCACTACCACTCTGCACTCTGCGCTACCACTCTGCACTCTGCACTACCACTCTGCACTCTGCACTACCACTCTGCACTCTGCACTACCACTCTGCACTACCACTCTGCACTACCACTCTGCACTACCACTCTGCACTACCACTCTGCACTCTGCACTACCACTCTGCACTCTGCACTACCACTCTGCACTACCACTCTGCACTCTCTCTGCACTACCACTCTGCACTCTGCACTACCACTCTGCACTCTCTCTGCACTACCACTCTGCACTCTGCACTACCACTTTGCACTCTGCACTCTCACTCTGCACTACCACTCTGCACTCTGCACTACCACTCTGCACTCTGCACTCTGCACTCTGCACTACCACTCTGCACTCTGCACTACCACTCTGCACTCTGCACTACCACTCTGCACTCTGCACTACCACTATGCACTACCACTCTGCACTACCACTCTGCACTCTGCACTACCACTCTGCACTACCACTCTGCACTACCACTCTGCACTCTGCACTACCACTCTCCACTCTGCACTACCACTCTGCACTACCACTCTGCACTCTCTTTGCACTACCACTCTGCACTCTGCACTACCACTCTGCACTCTCTCTGCACTATCACTCTGCACTCTGCACTACCACTCTGCACTCTGCACTACCACTCTGCACTACCACTCTGCACTCTGCACTACCACTCTGCACTACCATTCTGCACTCTGCACTACCACTCTGCACTCTGTACTACCACTCTGCACTACCACTCTGCACTCTGCACTCTGCACTACCACTCTGCACTCTGCACTACCACTCTGCACTCTGCACTACCAATCTGCACTCTGCACTACCACTCTGCACTCTGCACTACCACTCTGCACTACCACTCAGCACTCTGCACTACCACTCTGCACTACAACTCTGCACTCTGCACTACCACTCTGCACTACCACTCTGCATTTTGCACTACCACTCTGCACTACCACTCTGCACTCTGCACTACCACTCTGCACTACCAATCTGCACTCTGCACTACCACTCTGCACTCTGCACTACCACTCTGCACTACCACTCTGCACTCTGCACTACCACTCTGCACTCTGCACTACCACTCTGCACTCTGCACTACCACTCTGCACTCTCTCTGCACTACCACTATGCACTCTGCACTACCACTCTGCACTCTGCACTACCACTCTGCACTACCACTCTGTACTCTGCACTACCACTCTGCACTCTGCACTACCACTCTGCACTCTGCACTACCACTCTGCACTACCACTCTGCACTCTCTCTGCACTACCACTCTGCACTCTGCACTACCACTCTGCACTACCACTCTGCACTCTGCACTACCACTCTGCACTCTGCACTACCACTCTGCACTACCACTCTGCACTCTGCACTACCACTCTGCACTCTCAATCTGCACTACCACTCGCACTCTCAATCTGCACTCTGCACTTTCACTCTGCACTCTCACTCTGCACTCTGCACTCTCACTCTGCACTACCACTCTGCACTCTGCACTCTCACTCTGCACTACCACTCTGCACTCTGCACTACCACTCTGCACTCTGCACTCTGTACTACCACTCTGCACTACCACTCTACACTCTGCACTACCACTCTGCACTCTGCACTACCACTCTGCACTACCACTATGCACTACCACTCTGCACTACCACTCTGCACTCTGCACTACCACTCTGCACTACCACTCTGCACTCTGCACTACCACTCTGCACTCTGCACTACCACTCTGCACTCTGCACTACCACTCTGCACTACCACTCTGCACTCTGCACTACCACTCTGCACTACCACTCTGCACTCTGCACTACCACTCTGCACTACCACTCTGCACTCTGCACTACCACTCTGCACTCTCTCTGCACTACCACTCTGCACTCTGCACTACCACTCTGCACTCTCTCTGCACTACCACTCTGCACTCTGCACTACCACTCTGCACTCTGCACTACCACTCTGCACTACCATTCTGCACTCTGCACTACAACTCTGCACTCTGCACTACCACTCTGCACTCTGCACTACCATTCTGCACTACCACTCTGCACTCTGCACTACCACTCTGCACTACCACTCTGCACTCTGCACTACCACTCTGCACTCTGCACTACCACTTTGCACTACCACTCTGCACTCTGCACTACCACTCTGCACTACCACTCTGCACTCTGCACTACCACTCTGCACTACCACTCTGCACTCTGCAGTACCACTCTGCACTCTGCACTACCACTCTGCACTCTGCACTACCACTCTGCACTACCACTCTGCACTCTGCACTACCACTCTGCACTCTGCACTACTGCGCTGCACTCTGCACTACCACTCTGCACTCTGAACTACCACTCTGCACTCTGCACTACCACTCTGCACTACCACTCTGCACTACCACTCTGCACTACCACTCTGCACTACCAATCTGCACTACCACTCTGCACTCTGCACTACCACTCTGCACTACCACTCTGCACTCTGCACTACCACTCTGCACTCTCCACTACCACTCTGCTCTACCACTCTGCACTCTGCACTATCACTCTGCACTACCACTCTGCACTACCACTCTGCACTCTGCACTACCACTCTGCACTACCACTCTGCACTCTGCACTACCACTCTGCACTACCACTCTGCACTCTGCACTACCACTCTGCACTACCACTCTGCACTCTGCACTACCACTCTGCACTCTGCACTACCACTCTGCACTCTCTCTGCACTACCACTCTGCACTCTCTCTGCACTACCACTCTGCTCTCTGCACTACCACTCTGCACTCTGCACTACCACTCTGCTTTACCACTCTACACTACCATTCTGCACTCTGCACTACCACTCTGCACTCTGCACTACCACTCTGCACTACCTCTCTGCACTACCACTCTGCACTCTGCACTACCACTCTGCACTACCACTCTGCACTCTGCACTACCTCTCTGCACTCTGCACTACCACTCTGCATTACCACTCTGCACCCTGCACTACCACTCAGCACTACCACTCTACACTCTGCACTACCACTCTGCACTCTGCACTACCACTCTGCATTCTGCACTACCACTCTGCACTATGCACTACCACTCTGCACTACCAATCTGCACTACCACTCTGCACTACCACTCTGTACTACCACTCTGCACTACCACTCTGCACTACCACTCTGCACTCTGCACTACCACTCTGCACTACCACTCTGCACTCTGCACTACCACTCTGCACGACCACTCTGCACTCTGCACTACCACTCTGCACTCTGCACTACCACTCTGCACTCTGCACTACCACTCTGCACTCTGCACTCTGCACTACCACTCTGCACTCTGCACTACCACTCTGCACTACCACTCTGCACTCTGCACTACCACTCTGCACTCTGCACTACCACTCTGCACTACCACTCTGCACTACCACTCTGCACTACCACTCTGCACTCTGCACTCTGCACTCTGCACTACTGTTCAAGTATTAGGTGTTACTAATATGAAAAGACATTCAAATAAAAAGATACTCAGGTAGCATGGCGAGAACAAGCATGAAAAACGGGGACAACACAGAGAGGCAAGTGAGCTCAAGCTACCAAGACAGCTGCAGCTGTAAGTAGATATACATTTGAGTATCAATACAAGAAAACAAATTCAAAAGCCTAGCAATGGAAGTCTAAGCTGATTGAAAAAATTGACCCGTTTAGGCTCCGGTATTTGGTGCAACCAAAAATGCCATATTTTCGACAAGGAGTGTTACGTGCACGGTTACTGCTGAAAGTTTTTTAAGAGCAATACTATATTCGTGTGGCGAAAATCAGGCTCGATTAGTTAGTAATGTCTCATTACCAAAGTCAAAAATGGGAGTGTTACAGATACGGCTAACTTTTAAACTATCCTTATTCGTTTTTGCTTTCTCTGACCAAGGCGTTATAATCGCGTAGACCGGGTCAGATTGAAAGTTGCTCTGCAAGCGTCTTATTTTAAACAAAAACAATGAGACACACAAAGTAATGGCTGCTCTGTAAGCATGTTGTTTTAGCAAAAACGAGAACACCATAGGGCAGGACTGAGTTAAAAGCGAGCTTGATTACAGGCACAAATAAAAGCTGGATTCTATGGCACTTACTTGGAGTTAAATCTCCGGGAAAGGCAGAGCGTTCCTGCAAAGCCGCCGACCGCAGCGGAAAAGTCCCGTTAATAATGACTCATACTCCAGTGCGTGTTTATTTAGGTTAAGTGACCCGGAAGTTTATCCGTGAGAGTATAGACACCAGACACGGCGATGAAGATTACATACGAAAAACAAACAGCACAGAAAGCGATCACTTTCGCGATCGCAATTGTTTTAAAAAAAACAGATCTGATGCATGTGAGTCTCTACATTGCTGGCCGGCTGTTCATGCGCGCACACAGAGCTGAAGGGAAGAAAACCACAGCAGTGCACACGCTCTGCACAATGGTGAACGCGCCCACAGCATCTGGATTCCATTACAGCACCTCCCTGACAGCTCCTAAATAAGATTAAAGGACGGCCTTGCGCGTAACCACTGAGAAAATGCCACAAATCACGGACGGAAATTACAGATAGCCTATCGCGTCAAGGATACTACAAACACAGCACAGCAAAGACGAATCACTATGCAGATGCCATAAAACACTAAGGAATGTGTCTGGCCAGAGCCCTAAAGAAACTTTTTTTTTCTTTAACATTAGGAGCTCGGATCTCCGCCCTACTTCGTGGTGACGTAGTCCGAGCCCTAAAAAGTGGTATAAGTATCACTAATCGAACAGTGGTCAGGCCTAGGGCCTGGGGAATCGCTGGGAGCAGTCGGGAATAGCAATGCTGAAGTCGGGAAAAGCCCGCGGGATTCGGGTGCAGCGCTTAAAGCACACGCATGCACCAATGCAATGTCAATGGTGAGTAAAAGTTATAAAGTTACTGTAAAAGGAGGCTTCCGCTTAACCTAGAAGGACGAAACTTAAGACACATATACTAAAGGGGTGTACGAGTACAGGAGCACCGGCGTTGCTGAGTTACCTCACCCACAGGAAGCGGGTGCACGGGTGCAAAATAGTGTCGGGTTTCGTCACACAGGTTGCTGGTGCCTGGAGATGAATATGCTGCAGGTGTCGTGAAGAGAAGTGTCCGGTGTGATCCAAGGGTGGATCTAAGATACAGATGATCTGAAAGCAAAGGGGACAGAGTCTGGGTCACTCAGCAGTGACCAGGGTGGAACCAGGCAATGTCGGGGCTCTTTCAGGTCGATGTCACGAAGCTTGTCTATGCTGCCACGTGGACCCTGGGGCGACGAGGATGTCCAGGAGTGGATCACGAGCTCTCCCACGAAGGCTCTCGCTGTCGGCGGTGTCGGCTTCCGGATTGGAACAACCCTTGGCAAACGCAACCCACGCAGGATTCGAAGATCGCTTAATACTCGTACCAGAAGGGTCAGAGCGGGTGCTCCTTTTCAGGGGAGCGAGGGCAAGTCTGGAGCAACCAGACTCACAAGTTAGATTTCAAAGTTCGTCGGTACAGGGGCCGCTAGCCAACGGGCAAGCGACCGGACCAACGCATTGAGCCAAAAGATGCAGAAGGGCCCCACGCAGCACTCGGTGAGTGTAGAGGGGTGAGCTTCGGTGCAAGAGTGGCTCAGGGCTAGGGCTTCTCAAACCCCAATGCACAGCTTCGAGGGGGCCTTGGATGCTGCACGGTCAGCGCCTTGTGGTCTTTCCAAGATGGCAGGCCCCATGCTTCAGGTCGCCTCCACGGGTCTCAGCTCTGCAGGGACTGTGGATCGGGCTGTTAGAAGGCAGGCACGCTGGGTCTTGTCGATCTCTGTTGCTCCAGTTCTAGCGGGAACTGCAACAAAGCAAACGTCGAGGTGCTGGATGGTGCCTGTTTGCACAGGGTGGTCACTCCTTGACCACAAGGGAGATTCTTCAGGTCTTCTACGTCGAGTAGGATGTCGAAGGGTCCAGAGTTTTGTTACATAAGTTTCAGTCAGGATAATCTGAGTGCGTTGGCACTGCTCCCATTGCTCACCCTACGATGATGCGTGGTCTGAACGGGCTGCACTGAAATCATTCTCGGTTGCATATTGGAGTATATGAACATTGAGGGGGAAAAAACAACTAGCATCAATGGTTATCCAATGCTGTGAAAACTAGGAGTACTGATTGTTCCTCATAACATATTACACAATTCCTCTTCACGCAGTGCATTGTAACTTTCACAAATTGGGGACGTATGTCTGGTGGCGGTGTTGAGGGTGATACCCCAGAGGTACTTGGTATTGCTGGTGGTGGAGGTACATTTTGGCGCAAACTTGTACATTGTTATCATAGTTCACATTATGCAGCTATTGAAGGTGCTTGCCATATACACTCTTCTAAATACCCAGTTAGTGCCTATGCAGTGTGGGAATCCTCCTCTCTGTCCCATGCATTTCTCCAATCAACCAACCAGCACTATCTACTTATCCTATTACTCCACAGATACCTAAGCACTTATAAATTCACTATACACTCTGTTTGTAATACTGTGATTAATCTAATTACTAATCATAAACATAAGGAATGGCCTAGCTACTAACACAAGTACAGCTATAATATTTTGTGCACTATCCAAGCAGACACCTAACTAGCTATACTATTGATACACTCTTCTAAATACCCAGTTAGTACTCATGCAGTGTAGGCGTTGTCCAGTCTGTCCAATGCACTTCTTTAATCACTTATCTACCACTATCTACTTATCCTATCACTCCACCAAAACGTAGGCACTTATAAATTAAGTGTTCACTCTTTTTTCAGCCCTTCATCATTCCAGTTACTAGTGGTATTCTTATAAAATGACCGAGGCACCAACAAAAGTACACATAGAATATACTGTGCATAATCCCTACAAATCGCTAAGCAGATACATACTATTGGTTCACTCCATTAAATACTCAAGTAGTACCCATGCAGCGTAGGATACCTCCTGTCAGTCTCATGCAATTCTTCAATCACCCATCTAGCACTTTGTCCTTTTTGTATCAGGCTGCCAGTACCTAAACACTTACGGGGCAGATTTACAAGCACCCTGCGCCACCAGTATGTCACTTTTTGTAACGTAGTGATGGCGGCAGGCACTCCTTCATATTTGCAAGGAGAGGAAAAGCCACCCTGCATGGTTTTTCCTCTCCTTGTAAATACGACCCCTTCATACACAGAACTTTGCGTTGAAGGGGCGTTCCATAGGTGTTGCTGTGGGTGTTCCCACGCAACACCCATAGAACAAGACACATCTCCAGATTTATGAGAAATCGTAAATCTGGAGATGTGTGTGAATGCTGCGCCATCCTAGAGTTGGTGTAGCAAGGGGCAACGAGGTGAAGTGTTTTAATTTCTCCTCATTTTTTCCTCTTTCACTGCATGCTGCATTCCAAAGCATACATTGAAACAGGAAAATGTCTTTACTGATTGTTTTTGGGCAGGAAGTAAGCATGGGCGGAAAATCCGTTTCGCTCGCGGATTTTGCGGATTTTCGGGAAATTCGCAATCCGCGAGATTCGCGAATCTCCCGCAAAATCCGCAAATCCGCGAGCAGCGGATTTTGCTCGCACTGCTCGCACTGTTCGCGTGAGTTCGCGGCTTCCCAGTACAACTTCGCGCCCCGCGAATAAGTGCTAAATTGCAGAAATACGACCTTAGCAAAACTGAAACTACTTACCAGGTTCAAAAGTTCAGGCTCATCATTAGTAGCCATTTCCTGTAGTGCTTCCTGAGGGGCCCCTCCAGAGTTCAGTTGCCAGTTGCAACTATTATGTGACCCTGCTCTGAACCTCAGAATAGTTACACATATGCCACAAAGGTCCTGAATTACAGCTAAGGGAGACAAGCAGGAGCCAGGCTGGAAGTTAAATCCATTAATCAGCCCCTAATTCATTATTGTCAGTTGGGGCAGGTGTTGTAACTAATTTTGCAACAATGAAAGCACTTAGCAAGTGCAAAAGATCACTAATCAGGAAGCACTAAGGAAGCAGGTGCCAGCTAAAAAAATATTCTGTGACACATTAATCAGCCCCAAATTAATTCAGGTCACTTGAGGCAGGGAAGGTGTGCTTTGCTTTGCCGAAAATAATGTACACTGGACAACCAGAGGGTGTGGTGATGAAACAGAGGGTGGCATGGGTGGGCCAGAGGGTGGCATGAGTAGTCAGAGAGTGGCAGTGGTGACAGAGAGTGGCAGTGATGAAGAAGAGTGTCCCAAACAGGCTGGACACGTAGAAACAACAAGTTCGCAAAACTTGCGACCCGACAGGTAAGTTCGCAAATTGCGAAATTGTAAAAACCCTCGCGAACTGGCAGAAACACGGGCGAACACAAAAAAAAAAAAAATCCGCAAATTCGCGGGAATTCGCGGATTTTGCGGATTGCGAGTTCGCAAATCCGCAAAATTCGCGAACGCGAGATTCGCAAAATTCGCCCATGCTTAGCAGGAAGGTGTCCCTTCATGCACAAAAACTATCTAAGCACGACGCAGACATCCTTGCACCATGGTGTAAGGGTGCCTGTGTCACTCGTACAAGACCATAGAAATTCCTCTGTTATAGTTAGTTCTGCTAACTATAACTCACTTACTCTCAATGCACTGCTGATGATGTCACATATTACATCATTCATGACAAGGTTAGTGATATCACTGATGACATCTCAAATGACATCGCTGATGACATCATCCAGGTGACAATCTACATATTTAAATTTCAAACTAAACCACATTCACTGGATGATGTCATCAGTGATGTCATCAGTGATGTCATTTGAGATGTCATAAATGATGTCATCAGTGATGTCACTCATCATGTCATGAATGATGTAATATGTGACATCATACATCATCAGCAGTGCATTGTGGGTGCACGAGTTAGAGTTAGCAGAACTAACTATAACGGAGGAATTTCTTGTACGAGTGAAATGTCCAGCTAACTATAACACCCCTGAAAACCCATGTTTTTTTCTGTGAATTTCTAAGGTTTTTTAAATGCTAATTTCTAACTATAACATCTCTGAAACCTATGGTTATTTCAGTGAATTTCAAAGCTTTTTTTAAATGCTAATTTCTAACTATAACGTCTCTGAAACCTACATATATATATTCACTGAAAAAAACAAAGGTTTCAGGGGTGTTATAGTTATCTGGCCATTTTGAAGGATTCAAAATTAATTCAGTCAGGCTATACACCTTTATCTATAATAATAATAATTCAATCGGCAATGGAGAAGGTTCAATCGTTTATTCGTCAAATGCAAGCCTTGACAGGGGAGCCCCGGTCTGCACGACCCTCAGTGGTGCGCAGAGGAGACTGCCTAAGTACAAGTGATACAAAGCATATATACGTTTTCACACATTCAAGTTAACACCCTACAAGGAAAAATACAAGTTGTCAGTGAGCCAGCAGGAAGACTCATATAAGCCACTATTGATTGGGAGTAGCTAAGCCGGAGCTATTCCGGGGGCAGGTCGGTGAGGTGCCTTCTTGTCTATATGGAGCCCGGGGAGTACTGGAACGGGCTCTGCTAGAATGCACGCATCCCACAAGAGGGGCAGGTGTGACCTTGGGTTTCCCTGAGCTACACACTAAAGCTCACAGAAAGAGGTTAAGTCTGGCAACGTGGTTTCGTACAAAGAGTTAAATCCCGTGACCTCAGGGAAACTGCATGTGCACAAGGAGAAACGAAACAGGATGGCCACAATTATATCAATAGGAAGAAATGGGCCTGCGTGAATTAATCAAACTCTATATGTGTATAGTGGTGAAATATTGTTATTCATATGCATACAAGGTTATATGGTACATAGTAGGTCAATCACAAATATATATTTTCACTCATACAAAACCATAGACATTCCTCCATTATAGTTTGTTCTGCTAACTATAACTCGCGCGCCCGCAATGCACTGCTGATGATGTCATATATTGCATCATTCATAACATGGTCAGTGACATCGCTGATTACATCACGGATGACATCTCAAATGACATCACTGATGACACCATCCATTGAATGTGGTTTAGTTTGAAATTTAAATATGTATTATATATATAAATATATATATATATATATATATATATATATATATATATATATATATATATATATATATATATATATATATATATATATATATATATATATATATATATATATTACCTACTGGCTATCGCCAGTAGGTATATATAGTTAGAATTTTTTCCCTATGGGACTTTTGAAAATTCTATGTCTAATAACTTTGGCGTTTGTGGACGGAATCGGCTGAAATTTTCAGGAAAATGGCACATTTTGTTTCTGAGCAGCCCCTGAAAATTTGGTGGGGTTTCGTCAAGGGGGGGCTGAGAAAAAAGGGGGGTCCCAAAACGCGTTTTTCCCATTCATTTTTCCATAGGGCGGTTGGACTCACTTTTAGCTCGAACGGCTGAATGGATTTGCACGAAACTTGGCAAAATTGTAGGGACTGTTAGCCCGATGTGCCTTTGCTAGGTCTCAATATATGTGCTCCAGTAGTTTTTGAGAAATTAACGTTCAAACCAAGATATATATCTGTAACAGCGCTCTGGGCAGCGATCCGGTCCGCTTACTTTTCGCTTATCGGAACTTTGCGCGCAGAAAGCTGATTGGCTCTCCGGTGTCTGTCAACATTCTAAACAGTCCGGAGCGGACGCCATCTTGTCTCTCGGTAGGATCGAGAGAGAAGAAGAGGTGGAAAACGAAGGGGGAATTTAATGAAAGGGGGCAAGGTATCCCCCTCTTGACCCCCTAGGAATGTTGTTGGGGTTATTAAAGGGTCCCGTGGGGAAAATAAAAAAAAAATGATTTTTCACGGTAGAAGCGCGGCCGCGAACTGGTAGCGAAACGGGAATTCGCCATTTTGTGCTTCGTAAATTAAATTACTAGTTATAAGTGGGTGCGGGAGACGTATCCTAATCCCCTATGTTTCCTGAGGGTGGGTGAGGAGGCTGATATATGTTGATACATCTCTTCCAGCGGCTGTGCGTGAGCTTTTTTTTTTTTTTTGCTGCGTGACAGTCCGGAGCGGCCGCCATCTTGTCTCTCGGTAGGATCGAGAGAGAAGAAAAGGTGAAAAACTAAGGGGGAATTTAATGAAAGGGGGCAAGGTATCCCCCTCTTGACCCCCTAGGAATGTTGTTGGGGTTATTAAAGGGTCCCGTGGGGAAAATAAAAAAAAAATGATTTTTCACGGTAGAAGCGCTTCACGGGCCGCGAACTGGGCCGCAAACTGGTAGCGAAACGGGAATTCGCCATTTTGTGCTTCGTTAATTAAAGTACTAGGTATAAGGGGGTGCGGGAGACATATCCTAATCCCCTATGTTTCCTGAGGGTGGCTGAGGAGGCTGATATATGTTGATATATCTCTTCCAGCGGCTGCGCCATCTTGCCTTTTTTCGAATGCCACAATTTTGTCGTGCACGGCAGCCATTTTAGATGCCAGGCTGGTCCCAGGCTATCACCTACCCCTGCGGATGTAGTTTATGGCCCCAGCTGTAGAGAATTCAGACATGCCAATCCTCCTGATTCAGGCGTGTGAGTACTGATTTCAGTGCTAGTCTCCCGCCTCCCGATTTCTGCAAGCAAAAACCCGGGGGCATATTACGAACAACTAGCGATAATTTTTGTCTATAACTTGTTTAGAGACAAAAATTATCGCCGCACATCGGCGATTTTTATCGCAGATAAACCTTGCTATTATCGCAGAAAAGTCAGCGATATTCATGTATTATCGACCTAATGCTCTTAGCCATGTTATCCACCTCCCATTGGATAACATGGCTAAGAACTGCTCAGGGCAGGTGTTAGATTTTGGAGATATTCGCGCTTAGCGCGAATATCTCCAAAAGTTGGTAATAGAAGGTAGCGATGTTAGGGACTGTTTCCAGTCGCTAACATCTTGGCACGCCACTTTGCATGTCATTAGTGATAAGTATCACTGACATGCAAAGCCGGGCCCAAGATGGTCGCTATCTCCTTTTAGGTGTCACTAACTGGTGTTAGCGACAGCTTGATAATAGGGAAATAATTTTATCTCCGCTTTCATGGTTTTTAAAGCCAAAAAAGCGGAGATAAACCCCCTTGATAATATGCCCCACGATTCCTTGGGGGTTTCAGCTGACAGGGCTTGGTATTGTGTTACATGGTAATTTTTCCATGAAACGTCAGAGGGTCGATGTAGGGGTTCTAGAAGAGGTGATAAACCATTTAAGCCTCATGAACAAGCGCATGGTCTTTTAAAGATTTGTGAAGTACTCGGGGCGGCGGTGTGTGTGTGCCCTCTTTCAGGAGCGGGCGGGGGGGCACTGCCAGCAACTTGCCAGGTCAGGTAGTGTTCAACACGTGCATCACCCTTTCTCTGCCTGCTATTGCGCTCCATGCTTCGGAAAGGTAAGAAAAAGAACGTGCATTTGAGTTTGAAATGTCCGATCCTGCAGCAGCACACTTCCAAAGCCCACACATGACAATAACCCGATTCAAGGCCCCATTCACCCGTTTTTCAAAAAATAGATAACACTCCAACAAATTAAGGTTATAAAACTTTATTAACTTTTAACGATAATGAACAGAACAAAAACTAAAAACATTTAAACATTTATTAACACAAAAAGCAACAATGGTTAGAAGCTGTCTTTTGTGCGAATAGTCCCAAGGCAGCACAACGTGCAGAGTTCTGGACGGCACCCAGGTGATGTCGCCTGGGTGCCGCACTGGTTTAGGGATCCTACAATGCTGCTCCGAAAATTGGCGTGGGGCGTCCCGGGTGGGGCGGGGGGAGGCCTCGTCAGTAGCGGTCTGTTGTGCGAATAGTCCCAAGGCAGCACAACGTGCAGAGTTCTGGACGGCACCCAGGTGATGTCGCCTGGGTGCCGCACTGGTTTAGGGATCCTACAATGCAGCACAGAAAAACAGCGTGGGGCGTCCCGGGTGGTGCGGGGGGAGGCCTCGTCAGTAGCGGTCTGTGTCCAGTGTCACATGGCTGACACAACATGTACGACAGGCACCCAGGTGATGTCCAGTAAACTGCCGCACTGGTTTTGGTATCCTACAATGCTGCTCCGAAAATTGGCGTGCGGCGGCCCGGGGGGGGGGGGGGGGGAGGCGGCGTGAACGGGCCTCCCCAGGTGGCGGCCATCTAGCTGAGTTGCGCTCGCTCTTGCGGCCACAGCGTCTCGCTCACCATGTTGTGGAGTTGCTCCCACTCTTGCAGTGCAGCGATAGGCGGCTGCCACATGGCTGTCAAAATGGCGGACGGCTCTTCGGTTTTGGGCCTGGTCCACTGAAATGGCCCTGGGACACCTTGGAAGTCGGACGCTTGCCTGCTAGGGCTTGGGCTCCATTCTCGAAAAGCGTCCCCTCAGCCGTGAAGATTGTATAAAAGTCTTGGGGGCCCCCGACTCCCGCAGGCTTCCGGTGGGGAGCGGCTGACATGATTGCTCGCGGAATGACCACGACGGAGCCAAGAGATGGTGGTGCTCTCATGCTGACGCCAGCTTCAGTCTGAATGATCCAGAAACAAGGTGGGGCTTTCATCGTTTGGGAAAAAAAAATGTTCTAAACCAATGAAAAGTGTTATTTTTAGGTCATATGACCAAGCCTTCCATCTTTAGCAAACCAAAAGTAAAATGAACCAATGAAAAGTTTTATAAACAAGTCACATGACCTGTTATGCGACATAGGGCTACAAAAAGCGTAGAAAATCCGTTGGCACGTGAGGCGGCGTCAGTAGCGGACCGATGTGCGAATAGGCCGAAGGCAGCACAACGCGCCGAGATCCGGATGGCACCGAGGTGGTGTCCAGCAAATTGCCGCACTGGTGTGGCCATCCTACAATGCTGCGCCGAAAGACGGCGTGTCCAGCTGAATTGCGGTCACTGTTGCGGTACAGTGACTCGAACGCGCCGAGATCCGGATGGCGCCGAGGTGGTGTCCAGCAAATTGCCGTACTGGTGTGGCCATCCTACAATGCTGCGCCGAAAGACGGCGTGTTCAGCTGAGTTCCGGTCACTCTTCCGGCACAGTGACTCGAACGCGCTGAGATCCGGATGGCACCGAGGTGGTGTCCAGCAAGTGGCTGCACTGGTGTGGCCATCCTACAATGCTGCGCCGGAAGTCGGCGTGGGGTGCCCCGTTGGCTTATGAGGTGATGTCAGTAGTGGACTGATGTGTGAATAGGTCGGAACCAGCACAAGGCGCCAAGATCCGAATGGCAAGTCCTGGATGTTGAGTGCCTCAGTTGAGATTTCTGAGCAGTGCTTGTAGAACTGTCTGAAGCTTATTTGCACCTGCTGCAGCTTCACTAGGTCCGGCGGAACTTGTTGCCTTTTCCTTTCTGCTTCTTTTCCTACAATGCGTTTCTTCTGAAGACACGACCAGGTCCCTGAATGTGTGCAGGGGGACGCTATTGAATGAATGAACGCGCCGAGATCTGGATGGCACCGAGGTGGTGTCCAGCAAATTGCCGCACTGGTGTGGCCATCCTACAATGCTGCGCCGAAAGTCGGCGTGGGGTGCCCCGTTGGTTTATGAGGTGATGTCAGTAGCGGACCGATGTGTGAATAGGTCGGAACCAGCACAAGGCGCCCTGCACTGTTGAGCCTTTTTCAATGTCTGTTTTTTGTTCTTTCCCCTCCATCAAAAACAAAACAAAAATACAAGGCGCCAAGATCCGAATGGCAAGTCCTGGATGTTGAGTGCCTCAGTTGAGAGTTCTGAGCAGTGCTTGTAAGACTGTCTGAAGCTTATTTGCACCTGCTGCAGCTTCACTAGGTCCGGCGGAACTTTTTTCCTTTTCCTTTCTGCTTCTTTTCCTACAATGCGTTTCATCTGAAGACACGACCAGGTCCCTGAATGTGTGCAGGGGGACGCTATTGATTGAATGAAAATGGCGGCTTGACACAAAGCTGACTCAAGCGTTACTGTTGGTGCTATACAGACAAAAATTGGTTTTCAGTTTGTACATTCTTCAGGTTTTTTTTTCCATCCAAGTCTGATTGAGAGTTTGTAGAAAAATGGCTTCAGATTTTCCACATACTACTCTTCAACATTCTTCCTAAATGTAACAATGTGAAACTCACTAGGAGAACGGCTGTTTCTGTTTCCTTTCAAAATGCTGCCACCAATATTTTCTGAATGGAAGACACCATCTTGTAACATAAAGGGCCGAAAGGGGTTCTGGTCTGGCCGATGGTTGGTGGAGACATTTTGACTATATCTTGGACCTGCCCGGCCTCGCCCAAAATGGCGCCGGTATAAATGGGACTCGTAACTCTTTGCCCGCAAATGTATATCTAGAAAATGTTATTGTAAGTGGCCCTGTCGTATTTTAATTACAAAATGTACGTCCACCGATTCCGCAACTGTTAGACACCTTTGTTCTTGTCACCTAATGGCCCGCTCGTTACGTTCTTCTACAGTGTAAATGTCTCCTCATCATATACGATTTGAGTTTGCTCCGTGGCCGGCCCACGTGGTTATAGGCCCGTATTTGTATACTGACATTTTCACAATAAAGGTTTTTAAAACAAAACACGGTAGTAGTATTTTCATTTGTAAAGTTTTTACTTTTAGTGACTGTTTTCGAATCAGTAAAAGGCAAGTGAAATAAAGCAGTCCAATTACATGACGGATAAAAGGTATAATATGTAGGAACGCAGTAAAGATAAATGGTCAAGGGCAGTTGTGTTTTTCATGTCTGCAACATAAAGTGATCGATAAGAATCTGATAATCAGGCGTATCGGCGACTAAGACAGCAGGCCGAATCTCTTTTACTCAACGGCTCCGTCATGGAAGGAAGAAACGCCCTTTTTCTCGAAAAAGGAATATATTTTACTTGCAAGACAGTTGTAAATTTTCCGGGAAAGTACATTAGCCTGGAATATTATAACATATGTTTGAAAAAAAAATATTGTTCGAAAATAATAAAAAGCGTAATTTTTAGGTCATATGACCAAGCTTTTCATCATTAAATTAACAAAAGTAAAATGAACCAATGAAAAGTTTTATTAACAAGTCACATGACCTGTTATGCTTACGTTACGCGCTGCGCGCCGCGCCTCGGATTACTTCCGGGTGCGCTAACGCGGCGTGTCATAAAACGCATTACGCGACAACGTAGGTCAAGAATATAGTCTAAATGTCTCCACCAACCAGCGTTCAGAACACAACCCCTTTCAGCAGTCCAAAAAGTTCTGTTAAATGACAACAGAGGGGACAGGCAACAAGAACCATCAGTCAAAGAGGGGAGGGCAAGTTCTTCTCTTCCGGGTCATGTTGGGGCGCTACCGGAACTGATCGAATTGGTAGTCTACAGTGTTTCTGGATGTTTCAGACTAAAGCTGGCGTCAGCATGAGACCACTACCATCTCGTAGCTCCGTCGTGGCCATTCCACGAGCAATCATGGCAGCCGCTCCCCACCAGAAGCCTGCGGGAGTCGGAGGCCCCCAAGACTTTTGTAGAATCTTCACGGCTGAGGGGACGCTTTTCGAGAATGGGACCCAAGCCCTAGCAGACAAGCGTCCGAGTTCCAAGGTGTCCCAGGGCCATTTTAGTGGACCAGGCCCAAAACCGAAGAGCCGGCCGCCATTTTGAGAGTCCTGTGGCAGCCGCCTATCGCTGCACCGCAAGAGCGGGCGCATCTCAACTACATGGTGAGCGAGACGCTGTAGTCGCAAGAGCGGGCGGAAAACAGCTGAATGGCGGAAGAGGCACAGTGTAGCAAAAGCGGGCGGAATGGCAACTAAAACGATAAAGGGGCGCCTCACTACAGCTTGTCTTCAGGTCAAACGGATTGTGGGACAAGGTCCAGAATTGAAGAGTCATCAAAAGGCAAAAAGTACCGCCGGACCCCGGGAGCCGGCCGCCTATGTCGGGGGCGATCTCAGGCTACACCAGTGCTATAAGACTTGGGGAGGGTGTCGGAGCCAAGCGTCTTCTCTGAGTCCATGGCCATCACAGCGCCCCTCAGGGGCCTCCGTCAAGCTGTTTAGGAAGGTAACATATCACATTGTTTTCTAATGCAGTCAGGTCCACAAACGACACTCACTTACTTTGAGAATAGTGAAGCTGCAGTAGGTGGAAATAAGCTTCAGACAGTGTTACAAGCGCTGCTCAGAACTCTTAACTATGGCACCCAACATCTAGAACTTATGCTATTTGAGAATGGTAGTGACATCGAAGCATCTCAGGGACCAAAACCATTAACGTACTTTCACGTATGAAAATCTTACTTGGGGAGGGGGCAGGAGCGAAGCGCCCCCTCCCAGTCAGCGCCACCACACCGTATGTTGAAAATCTGAAGCCATCGTTCTACAAAGTCAACCAAACTTGGATTGAAAAATCTAGAAAAATGTACAAACTGAAAACCAGTTTTGGTCTGCATAGCATCAGTAACAACGCTTGAGTCAGCTTTGTGTCAAGCCGCCATTTTGATTCAACAAAGCACAGGCATTGAAAAAGGCTGAAATTCAGAACTCTAAACTATGGCACCCAACATCCAGGAGCTTGCTATCCGGATCTTGGAGCCTTGTGCTGTTTTCGATCTATTCACACATCGGTCCACTACTGACATCATCTTATAAACCAACGTTATGTAAATAGTTTTTTAATAAAATGTTTTACCCTGTTTCTTTGCTGGTGTGTTGTCTATATTTTTAATATTTGCATAGGGTTTGTCATTATTTTGTGCGGGATGGGTGATGGAGCCGAGCTGTCTTGCAGCCCTCATGGTGTGGAGCTCAGTTCATCTCACTATTTTCGTATTTCTCAAGAAGGGTTGTTCCTAATATTTCTATTTTAGCGAGGTCAAAAAGAGATCCAATTAGTGGCCTACTGATTTTGCTCGATTACTTTTATTTTTTTACACGATTTTTCACTATCTGCAAAGACTAAACAGAGTATTGCGACTTTGTGCTTGTTTGTAAATAGAGAATGATCCAAAGAGAACCAATTCTAAAACAGTAAATGCTTGGACAACAATCAATCAAATGGAGAGACAAGGAGGTACGACGGATTACAACGGGGGTAAAGGCCTGCGTTAACTACCCTTCTGTATCTGCAAAGAGAGAGTACTACTAAGGCAAAAGAGGGGAGGGGGGGGGGGCAGCGTTCAAAGCACATCAGCGTGCATAAATACGAAAATGTTTTTATCTATCACGTACTTGACATTTTAAAGCTTTTCATATTTGCTATTAAAAAACCAATGAAATTCACAGAAAAAACCATAGGTTATAGTGGATATATAGTTAGGAATTTGCATTTACAAAACCTTGAAAATTCAATGAAAAAACCATAGGTTATAGGCCATATATAGTTAGGAATTAGCATTTACAAAACCTTATTTTACTCGCATAAAACCATTGAAATTCCATATATAGTTAGCTAACTATAAGCGCTAACTATATATCGCGCACCCGCAATCCACTGCTGATGATGTCACATATTACATCATTCATGACATGGTCAGTGACATCACTGATGACATCACTGATGACATCTCAAATGACATCACTGATGACAACTCAAATGATATCAATGATGACATCTCAAATGACATCACTGATGACATCACTGATGACAACTCAAATGACATCACTGATGACATCTCATTTGTCATCACTGATCACATCACTCATGTGATAATACAATGAACCTCTTCAGACTCTAATATAACCTTACATACACTCAGTATAAACAGACACTCACAGACTGTCACTCATCCATGGAGTTACTCACACACCTAGTCAGTCATGCAAAGAATCAATCACACCTCCATTTCCTCAACTATACAGTTATACACATCTTACTTATTCAAACATATAATAACACATATTTACTCTCTTATATAATCCCTGATACAAGCTCACAGTGATCGATACAGCCACTCACACATTCACTGGGTCTTATGTTCAGTTATTTATATATCTCAACTCTCACATGTATTGTGTTTTACATACGTACTTACTTGCACATGTAGCAATGAGAAATCCATTCACTCACCAACACACCCATGCACAGTCAACCGCCCATATAGCTGTTTCCACATGCACTCTTGAACTCATACTCCTAGTGAATCAACTGCTTACACATCTATGCACAGAGTCACGCACCTCCCAGCCACCCACACACACACTCAGCCTCCCATTCAAATATTTGGGCAACCAATCAATAACCCATATGGCCACTCTTATAGCTACTGATCAACACATGCAGCAGCTTACACAACAACAAACATACTGATGCACGAATTAAGACAGTTTAGTCACTAACCCATGTACTCAGTGAGACACATTTAATCACTCACTCATACAGTCAGTCATGCACCTACTAAATTCTTCATCCAGACACTTATACATCCACTCATTCTTCAATATGTGAAACATATTTAAACTTTACAGACACATACAATCACTGGTTGTTTTGATCAGTGATGTCATCAGTGATGTCACTGACCATGTCATGAATGATGTAATATGTGACATCATCAGCAGTGGATTGCGGGTGCGCGATATATAGTTAGCGCTTATAGTTAGCTAACTATATATGGAATTTCAATGGTTTTATGCGAGTAAAATAAGGTTTTGTAAATGCTAATTCCTAACTATATATGGCCTATAACCTATGGTTTTTTCATTGAATATATATATATATATATATGTATATATATCTATATATTACCTACTGGCAGTCGCCAGTAGGTATATATAGTTAGGATTTTTTCTCTATGGGATTTTTGAAAATTCTATGTCTAATAACTTTGGCGTTTGTGGACGGAATTGGCTGAAATTTTCAGGAAAATGGAACATTTTGTTTCTGAGCAGCCCCTGACAATTTGGGGGGGGGTTTCATCAAGGGGGGGCCGAGAAAAAAGGGGGGTCCCAAAACGCGTTTTTCCCATGTTAATTTCCATAGGGCGGTTGGCCTCACTTTTAGCTCGAACGGCTGAATGGATTTGCACGAAACTTGGCAAAATTGTAGGGACTGTTAGCCCGATGTGCCTTTGCTAGGTCTCAATATATGTGCTCCAGTGGATTTTGAGTAATTTAGGTTCAAAAAAAGATATATATCTGGGCGGAGCCTAACCACACATCTGATCTGATTGGCTGTCAGCACTTCATCCAAGAAGTGTTGGCAGCCATCTTGGGACCAATATACATGATAGCACCTCATTAAAAAGCATTGTAGTTAATAGAGGGTTTTAGGACTTTAGTTACATTATAAATCATTTGTTGATGGTACCATACTCGTTTTAGGAATTGTGGTGGGTTCTAAGGTGATTTTACCATGTGAAAAAACCGTCCGCTGTGATATCATGAATATTGTTTGAAAGAAAACTAATATCTCATGATTTTCCCACAGTGGTTTGGAAGGGGATCTATAAGCTAAACTGAAAGCATATTTTCTGTAAATTCACATTATCTTTCTCAGTCATGTGAAAATGAAGTCTGACATTCTCAGTAAAACATGTACATCCAACAAGGACAGAGACTGTCAGTTGATTCCTTTGTGTTCTACTGCAGACTCCTAGAGTGTTCTAAAGAACAACTAGAGCGCTAACAGTCCTACTTATTACAAAGGTATGGCACACCTGAAGCCATCTTGATTGGAATAAAGTGGTAACTCTTAAAACATTTAATTTAAAAAGAAACAGCATGAGGGGGTATATTTTGCCATAGAAAGTATGATTAGTGCTGCAGAATGAAAAATTAGGGCACATTTTGAGTGACTTCTAAAATCCTTTTCTATTTCATTAAAACATTCTGACATGCAGTCTCCCAAAATGGCCACCAGAGACAAAAGAGCCCAAATGTAGCCCAAATATCACCCAGATGTAGCCCAAGTATAGCCCAATGACAGAATGTCCCAGAGTGTTCTAAAGAACAACTAGAGCGCTAACAGTCCCACTTATTACAAAGGTATGGCACACCTGAAGCCATCTTGATTGGAATAAAGTGGAGCTCTTAAAACATTTAATTTAAAAAGAAACAACATGAGGGGGTATATTTTGCCATAGAAAGTATGATTAGTGCTGCAGAATGAAAAATTAGGGCACATTTTGAGTGACTTCTCAAATCCTTTTCTATTTCATTAAAACATTCTGACATGCAGTCTCCCAAAATGGCCACCAGAGACAAAAGAGCCCAAATGTAGCCCAAATATCACCCAGATGTAGCCCAAGTATAGCCCAATGACAGAATGTCCCAGAGTGTTCTAAAGAACAACTAGAGCGCTAACAGTCCCACTTATTACAAAGGTATGGCACACCTGAAGCCATCTTGATTGGAATAAAGTGGTAACTCTTAAAACATTTAATTTAAAAAGAAACAACATGAGGGGGTATATTTTGCCATAGAAAGTATGATTAGTGCTGCAGAATGAAAAATTAGGGCACATTTTGAGTGACTTCTCAAATCCTTTTCTATTTCATTAAAACATTCTGACATGCAGTCTCCCAAAATGGCCACCAGAGACAAAAGAGCCCAAATGTAGCCCAAATATCACCCAGATGTAGCCCAAGTATAGCCCAATGACAGAATGTCCCAGAGTGTTCTAAAGAACAACTAGAGCGCTAACAGTCCTACTTATTACAAAGGTATAGCACACCTGGAGCCATCGTGATGGGAATAAAGTGGTAACTCTTAAAACATTTAATTTAAAAAGGAACAAAATGAGGGGGTATATTATGCAATAGAAGGTATTATTAGTGCTGCAGAAAGAAAAATTAGGGCACATTTTGAGTGACTTTTCAAATCCTCTTCTATTTCATTAAAAAATTCTGACATGCAGTCTCCCAAAATGGCCACCAAAGACAAAAGAGCCCAAATGTAGCCCAAATATCACCCAGATGTAGCCCAAGTAAAGCCCAATGACAGAATGTCCCAGAGTGTTCTAAAGAACAACTAGAGCGCTAACAGTCCTACTTATTACAAAGGTATGGCACACCTGAAGCCATCTTGATTGGAATAAAGTGGTAACTCTTAAAACATTTAATTTAAAAAGGAACAAAATGAGGGGGTATATTTGGCCATATGAATTATGATTAGTGCTGCAGAAAGAAAACTTAGGGCACATTTTGAGTGACTTCTCAAACCCTCTTCAATTTCATTAAAAAACTTCTGACATACAGTCTCCCAAGATGGCCACCAGAGACAAAAGAGCCTAAATGTAGCCCAAATATCACCCAGATGTACCCCAAGTATAGCCCAATGACAGAATGTCCCAGAGTGTTCTAAAGAACAACTAGAGCGCTAACAGTCTTACTTATGACAAAAGTATGGCACACCAGAAGCCATCTTGATTGGAATGAAGTGGTAAGTCTGAAAACACTCAATTTAAAAAGGAACAACATGAGGGGGTTAATTTTGCCATAGAAAGTATGATTAGTGCTTCAGAAAGAAAAATTAGGGATCATTTTGAGTGACTTCTCAAATCCTCTTCTATTTCATTAATTAAATTCTGACATGCAGACTGAAACATGCACTTTGAATACCAGCAGCAGACGTCCCTTGTGAGCAGTAGCTTTACTACAGTGATCTAATGTGCAACTAGAGTGCTAGCATTCAGAATTTATGGCAAATGTGTGACACATCTGAATGCCTTCTTGATGGAACCAAAGTAAACAAGCATTGAAAATGCAATAGATCTCGCCCTCGTTTAGGTTAAAGCCATTCTGTTTGTAATGAGGTGGCTTTTTAGCTTTGCTTTTATTAGTGTTTTTTCAACTTTCATGTAAATAACATGCATCTGTATGCATATAAGTATATGTATGCATGCATTTATGTTTGTATTTATATAGATATACAGATGATATATGTTTATATATGTATGTATATATATATATTCACTGAAAAAACCATAGGTTATAGACCATATATAGTTAGGAATTAGCATTTACAAAACCTTGAAAATTCACTGAAAAAACCATAGGTTATAGACCATATATAGTTAGGAATTAGCATTTACAAAACCTTCAAAATTCACTGAAAAAACCATAGGTTATAGACCATATATAGTTAGGAATTCGCATTTACAAAACCTTATTTTACTCACACAAAACCATTGAAATTCCATATATAGTTAGTTGCACTAACTATATATCGCGCACCCGCAATCCACTGCTGATGATGTCACATATTACATCATTCATGACATGGTCAGTGACATCACTGATGACATCACTGATGACATCTCAAATGACATCACTGATGACATCACTGATGACAACATCCAGTGACTGTATGTTTCTGTAAAGTTAAAATATGTCTTACATATTGAAGAATGAGTGGATGTATAAGTGTCTGGATGAAGGATTTAGTAGGTGCATGACTGACTGTATGAGTGAGTGATTAAATGTGTCTCACTGAGTGCATGGGTTAGTGACTAAACTGTCTTAATTTGTGCATCATTATGTCTTTTGTTCTGTAAACTGTTGCATGTGTTGATAAGTAGCTATATGAGTAACTATATGGGTTATTGATTGGTTGCCCAAGTATTTGTATGGGAGACTGAGTGTGTGTGTGGGTGGCTGGGAGGTGTATGACTCTGTGCATAGATGTGTGAGAAGTTGATTCACTAGATGTATGGTTTCAAAAGTGCATGTGGAAACAGCTGTATGGGTGGTTGACTGTGTGCATGAGTGTATTGGTGAGTGAATGGATATCTCAGTGCTACATGTCAAAGTAAGTACATATGTAAAACACAGTACATGTGAGAGTTGACATATATAAATAACTGTGCATAAGAGCCAGTGAATGTGTGAGTGGCTGTATGGATCATTGTGAACTTGTATCAGGGATTGTATAAGAGAGTAAATATGTGTTAGTATATGTTTGAATAAGTAAAGTTTGTATAACTGTATAGTTGAGGAAATGGAGGTGTGATTGATTCTTTGCATGACTGACTAGGTGTGTGAGTAACTCCATGGATGAGTGACAATCTGTGAGTGTCTGTTTACACTGATTGTATCTAAGGTTATATTAGAGTCTGAAGAGGTTCATCGTATTATCACATGAATGATATCATCAGTGATGTGATCAGTAATGTCAAATGAGATGTCATCAGGGATGTCATCAGTGATGTCATTTGAGATGTCATCAGTGATGTCATTTGAGATGTCATCAGTGATGTCATCAGTGATGTCACTGACCATGTCATGAATGATGTAATATGTGACATCATCAGCAGTGGATTGCGGGTGCGCGATATATAGTTAGTGCAACTAACTATATATGGAATTTCAATGGTTTTGTGTGAGTAAAATAAGGTTTTGTAAATGCGAATTCCTAACTATATATGGTCTATAACCTATGGTTTTTTCAGTGAATATATATATATATATATATATATATATATATATATATATATATATATATATATATATATATATATATATATATATATATATATATATATATATATATATATATATATATATATACCAATCTGTATTGAAGATTGAATGGATATATAACTGTCTGGAGGGAGGATTTAGTGGCTGTCTGTCTGTTTAAGTGAGTAAAAATGTCTCACTTAATACACAAATTAGTAACTAAACTATGTGTATGTGTGCATCACTGGCTCTGTTGTTGTATACCATGCTGCATCAGTTGGTCACTAACTAAATGAGTGTGTGTATTAGTTTTTGATTAGTTGGATGAGTATTTGTATGGGACACTGAGTTTGTCTGTGGTTGGATGGGGTGTGTGTAACTCTATGCATAAATGTGTGAATGGTTTATTGACTAGGTGTATAGGTTTAAGAGTGCATGTGGAAACAGTTGTTTGGGTGACTGAGTGTATTTATTTGTGTGTTGGTGAGCGAATATATGTTTTAGTTGTACATCTTCAACAAAGTAAAAAAATAAAAGGCATTGTATGTGAGAGTTGGTGTATATAAATAAGTATATGTAAGAGTCAGTGATTGTGAGAGTCACTATATGAAAGAGTGTATAATTGTAGTGGTGTTTTTTTGACATATTAACTATGAGTTACTATTAAGCGTGGGCGTAAAATACGTTTCGCGGGCGAATTTGCGGATTTTTGATGATTTTTTGATCCGCGAATCGCGCGAATTTACCCAATAATCCGCAAATTCTCAAGCTACGAATTATTTTGCTTGGTCGCGCTTGAAAAATACAATATCGCGCGCGCGGCGTTGTCTTACCGTGATTCTGAGTCCGCCGAGTTGTTTTTCTTCAGGTTTTGCGTGAGCGGCGCCATTTTCGATCTTGCTGCGTGATCGCGCGAGAGTTTTTCGAATGCAATTACGTTATCGCGGCTTGCCATCTTGCACGACAAGAGTTTGACAATGCGAGTACATCAAAAAGCCTGCAACGGCGCGCAGCTGACTTCCGGCAGGAGATTCGAACAGCTCGCGTTCCCGAAATTGAAAAAAATTGCAATTCTGCACAAGAAATCCACCGCAGGAAGCATGAACCTTGTGAAAATGATGATTTTGATCAGAATAACTCCTCAGATTGACATTTGACTGCACTTTTTGGTGCAGGAGTTCATTTTTTGGGGTGGGCTGGGAGGAAGGAAGTGCCTCAGAGTCTCCAACTTCCTGTTCCTGTCCAGCAGGCTCCTCCCAGTGCTTTGTGCATGTACTGGTCACTTTTCATTTGGCTGTTGAGCTGGAAGGATTACTTTCTGTGACCGCTGCTGGATTTGTATTTGAGGACATTTTGGACTTTGGAGTTTGGATCACTTTTGGGCTTGAGATTTTACAAGTAAGTTGGTGTTGTTTGTTTGGGGCATTGCAGTTAAGGCAACTACAGTTCTAACACTTTTTTCACAACTTTAACAAAAAATATATTGTGGTGGGTAGCCACAGTATCCAGTAGGCCCAGGGTTAGTCATGGGTGCATGATACAACTGTTTATGTGATTTGTTTTTTAACTTAATTCTCATTTATGTCATGGAATTTTAGCTCACTGTTATAGTGGAGTGGTGTGTCTCACTGGTTAGAGATGGCAGACCCGGAGGCAGAGGACGGCCCAGGACCAGGGTTCAATCCCCGACGTGGTAGGGTCGTTAACCAGGGTCAGCAGACTTTATAATTCTCGCCTCGGTGCCTACTGTAACCAGGGATCACACTCGGCAACTCTGGGCATTAGCTTGCCTCATCTCCATAACGGCCCCCCACAAACTCCGGGGATGCCTGGTTTCACCTTGGAGATACCCAGGAGGGAACATCTCACAGGGAAAGCCAGGACGGGTTCCCCAGCGGTCTATAGCGCCAGGACGGCTCTGAGTAGCAGTGCGCTTTACAAGACACACATTTACATTTACATATGTAGATTTTTTTTTTAAAAATTGGGGTGCCTGTAAAGCCTCACTAGCCAGTAGGCCCAGGTGTAGTGAGTGGTGCATGGGCCTAGTCTTTCTGTGAACGAATGAATGAATTATTTTTATTGTTTGGTTACTCAAAACCATTACATTAAAAACAAAATACAAAGTTACAAAATTACAAAAATTAAAACCAAGGGAGTTTGTGCCGCCTTGGGGGCTGGGGTTACGATGAGTAAGGTTCGTATTGAGGCATGGGTCTGCAATGTCACTATAAGGGCCGGCCCTCCGGGGCCATCAGCAAGGATCGTGTCTGGTGAATGAACTTTCCGAAGGAGGCCATGTGCTTTACCGTTGTCAAAGTGTAAAGATGGATGGTCGCCTCCTTTGTGGTGTGGGTTCCTGATTGTCTTAGAATTGGCCTGAGATAGAGACTGCGGGCCATGCACAGGGCCGGGCAGCAGAATAGTAGATGAGCCAGTGACTCACGTTTGTACCTGCAGAGCCTACATTCCCGGACTCCTGAGCCGACCGTGTCGAAGGCGTATAGTTCTTTGAGAGGCAGCGGATGTAGTCTGTAGGCTAGCATCTTATGAAGGGCTGCGCAGCCCACGGCCTGCTTAAGATGGTGTTTGGGATGGTGCAGGATGTGCGCTAAGCACAAGGACTCATGAAGGTCTTTTTTTGCCAGCGACTCCAGGTCCAGCTCCCGTGACCGTGCGCGCACTTGTTTTTTGATGGAGTGTTTGATGGCGGTGTAGCTGACATATTCGGGATTCCAGGACTCTATGGCGAGATTGAGATGGTCCTTCGCCGCCTTGAGTGGCCGGCCAGGGGTTCCCTGGTGCTCTGAAGATACAATTCAGGGCTGCCTTAAGTGTGTTCTCCTTAGCCGTTGTTGTTAGAAAGTAGTATTTGCTTAGGGCTGCCACCTCTTCCAAATATTGCTGGTTGAGTGAGAACTCCAGGCGGACAAGAGTGTTTCTGGTACACCTCGGAAGATGAAATAGTCTCTTGTAGGCTCTGCAGTGAATTTTTTCTAGATCTTTATGCAGTTTGCCCGGAAATGCCTGGAGAGCGTAGTTTAAGGCCGGCATTAATTTGGCTTTGAGCACTCGTTGGATGGCCATTGTAGACGGGCTATATAAGGAGGCGTGCAGCTTGCAAATAGCGTAGGTTATAGTTTTGCCTTTGCCTTGGATGATCTTTAGGTGCGCGCTTGAGAGCCTCAACTCCTGGAAGCAAATGCCCAAGTAAGTGTACCGCTGAGTACTTTCCAGCAAAAGATGGCCAAGCATCCATTTTAATGATTTTTTCTTTGGGTACTTTCCAAAGATGATGACTTTAGACTTGGATGGATTTGCTACGAGCTTATTTTTATCGTTATATACGGCAAGTGCCGTCAGCGCCTTTTGTAGCAAAATTCTTGTGTGGTCCAAGAGCACCAGGTCGTCGGCGTATTGCATGAAGTGAATTTTTGTCCATCTGATCTAAGGGATGAGCAATGCTGCCCCAGTCAAGGCTCTCTCCATGTCCGCTGTGTATAAATTGAATAGCAGTGGGGCTAGCACGCACCCTTGTTTTAGACCTCGATCCGTATTGATCTTTGCGGATGCATGGTCCCTCGAGAGTTTGATTCTTACCCACGTTTTGTGGTACAAGGATTGGATCGCCCTCAACAAAGATGGATTGATGTTCCATTGGGCCAACTTTCTCCACAGGATTGCACGGTCTACCCCGTCGAACGCCGCCTAATAATCAATAAAGCAGGCGAATAAGGGAGGGCTTTTGCTTGTTTGCGCGTGGTGGACCAGATAAGAAAGTGCAGTGATGTTATCGACTGTGGCGGACCCTGGTCTAAATTCGGTTTGGCAGAATGGAAGGAGACCTTTAGCGTTCATCCAGTCTGTAAGATCCCTCAAGATGGCACTGGCATAAGCTTTTCCCTCGATGTCCATAAGGGCGATCAGGCGAAAGTTTGATGGTTCAGATTTGGGGCCCTTTTTGTGGATTGGCTGTAGGAGCGAACCTCTCCATGAATCTGGGACATCCCCCACGAGCCAGCATTCAGTGTACAGGTGGGTCAGGGTTTTGGACCAGAAGTCGATGTTTGCCTTGAATAAGTGTTCAGGAAGGCCGTTGGGGCCCGGGGCACCATTTTGTCTGATATTTTTCAGAATTTTGGACACCAACAGTTTTCCCGGCGGGGCAGTCATCTCGGTGGTTGGGTCTAAGTCAGCTCCAACGTTAGATGTTTCATTTTGCTTGGTGGCGGGGCCGTTTTCGATGTAAAGGGCTTTCACATGGGCGGCCCAGATGGGACCCTCGAGGGAGTTTTCTCTGTGGTTTGTGCCTCGTCCCAGGGTGCTTAAGTAGTGCCAAAACTCCTGCGATTTTCCTGGGCTCAGCAGATCAAAGATTTTCAGCCATTGTGCTTCGCAGTGGTCTCGTTTTGCCTCCCAAACCTTCTTGGAGTGACTTTTGCTGGCCTCTTGAAGTTGTTATTTCATTGGGCTTGTGCCATTTTTGCGGAAAAGTTTGCATTTCTTGCTCAGTTGATTGGCACAGATTTTGACTCTGCACTCTGCACTACCACTCTGCACTACCACTCTGCACTACCACTCTGCACTCTGCACTACCACTCTGCACTCTCCACTACCACTCTGCTCTACCACTCTGCACTCTGCACTACCACTCTGCACTACCACTCTGCACTACCACTCTGCACTCTGCACTACCACTCTGCACTACCACTCTGCACTCTTCACTACCACTCTGCACTACCACTCTGCACTACCACTCTGCACTCTGCACTACCACTCTGCACTCTCTCTGCACTACCACTCTGCACTCTCTCTGCACTACCACTCTGCACTCTGCACTACCACTCTGCACTCTGCACTACCACTCTGCACTACCACTCTACACTACCATTCTGCACTCTGCACTACCACTCTGCACTCTGCACTACCACTCTGCACTACCTCTCTGCACTACCACTCTGCACTCTGCACTACCACTCTGCACTACCACTCTGCACTCTGCACTACCTCTCTGCACTCTGCACTACCACTCTGCATTACCACTCTGCATTCTGCACTACCACTCCGCACTACCACTCTACACTCTGCACTACCACTCTGCACTCTGCACTACCACTCTGCATTCTGCACTACCACTCTGCACTCTGCACTACCACTCTGCACTACCAATCTCCACTACCACTCTGCACTCTGCACTACCACTCTGCACTACCACTCTGCACTACCACTCTGCACTACCACTCTGCACTCTGCACTACCACTCTGCACTACCACTCTGCACTCTGCATTACCACTCTGCACGACCACTCTGCACTCTGCACTACCACTCTGCACTCTGCACTACCACTCTGCACTCTGCACTACCACTCTGCACTCTGCACTCTGCACTACCACTCTGCACTCTGCACTACCACTCTGCACTACCACTCTGCACTACCACTCTGCACTCTGCACTACCACTCTGCACTACCACTCTGCACTACCACTCTGCACTACCACTCTGCACTCTGCACTCTGCACTCTGCACTACTGTTCAAGTATTAGGTGTTACTAATATGAAAAGACATTTAAATAAAAAGATACTCAGGTAGCATGGCGAGAACAAGCATGAAAAACGGGGACAACACAGAGAGGCAAGTGAGCTCAAGCTACCAAGACAGCTGCAGCTCTAAGTAGATATACATTTGAGTATCAATACAAGAAAACAAATTCAAAAGCCTAGCAATGGAAGTCTAAGCTGATTGAAAAAATTGACCCGTTTAGGCTCCGGTATTTGGTGCAACCAAAAATGCCATATTTTCGACAAGGAGTCTTACGTGCACGGTTACTGCTGAAAGTTTTTTAAGAGCAATACTATATTCGTGTGGCGAAAATCAGGCTCGATTAGTTAGTAATGTCTCATTACCAAAGTCAAAAATGGGAGTGTTACAGATACGGCTAACTTTTAAACTATCCTTATTCGTTTTTGCTTTCTCTGACCAAGGCGTTATAATCGCGTAGACCGGGTCAGATTGAAAGTTGCTCTGCAAGCGTCTTATTTTAAACAAAAACAATGAGACACACAAAGTAATGGCTGCTCTGTAAGCATGTTGTTTTAGCAAAAACGAGAACACCATAGGGCAGGACTGAGTTAAAAGCGAGCTTGATTACAGGCACAAATTAAAGCTAGATTCTATGGCACTTACTTGGAGTTAAATCTCCGGGAAAGGCAGAGCGTTCCTGCAAAGCCGCCGACCGCAGCGGAAAAGTCCCGTTAATAATGACTCATACTCCAGTGCGTGTTTATTTAGGTTAAGTGACCCGGAAATTTATCCGTGAGAGTATAGACACCAGACACAGCGATGAAGATTACATAAGAAAAACAAACAGCACAGAAAGCGATCATTTTCGCGATCGCAATTGTTTTAAAAAAAAAACAGATCTGATGCATGTGAGTCTCTACATTGCTGGCCGGCTGTTCATGCGCGCACACAGAGCTGATGGGAAAAAAAAGACAGCAGTGCACACGCTCTGCACAATGGTGAACGCGCCCACAGCATCTGGATTCCATTACAGCACCTCCCTGACAGCTCCTAAATAAGATTAAAGGACGGCCTTGCGCGTAACCACTGAGAAAATGCCACAAATCGCGGACGGAAATTACAGATAGCCTATCGCGTCAAGGATACTACAAACACAGCACAGCAAAGACGAATCACTATGCAGATGCCATAAAACACTAAGGAATGTGTCTGGCCAGAGCCCTAAATAAACTTTTTTTTCCTTTAACATTAGGAGCTCGAATCTCCGCCCCACTTCGTGGTGACGTAGTCCGAGCCCTAAAAAGTGGTATAAGTATCACTAATCGAACAGTGGTCAGGCCTAGGGCCTGGGGAATCGCTGGGAGCAGTCGGGAATAGCAATGCTGAAGTCGGGAAAAGCCCGCGGGATTCGGGTGCAGCGCTTAAAGCACACGCATGCACCAATGCAATGTCAATGGTGAGTAAAAGTTATAAAGTTACTGTAAAAGGAGGCTTCCGCTTAACCTAGAAGGACAAAACTTAAGACACATATACTAAAGGGGTGTACCAGTACAGGAGCACCGGCGTTGCTGAGTTACCTCACCCACAGGAAGCGGGTGCACGGGTGCAAAATAGTGTCGGGTTTCGTCACGCAGGTTGCTGGTGCCTGGAGATGAATATGCTGCAGGTGTCGTGAAGAGAAGTGTCCGGTGTGATCCAAGGGTGGATCTAAGATAAAGATGATCTGAAAGCAAAGGGGACAGTCGGCTTCCGGATTGGAACAACCCTTGGCAAACGCAACCCACGCAGGATTCGAAGATCGCTTAATACTCGTACCAGAAGGGTCAGAGCGGGGTCTTGTCGATCTCTGTTGCTCCAGTTCTAGCGGGAACTGCAACAAAGCAAACGTCGAGGTGCTGGATGGTGCCTGTTTGCACAGGGTGGTCACTCCTTGACCACAAGGGAGATTCTTCAGTCTTCTACGTCGAGTAGGATGTCGAAGGGTCCAGAGTTTTGTTTCATAAGTTTCAGTCAGGATAATCTGAGTGCGTTGGCACTGCTCCCATTGCTCACCCTACGATGATGCGTGGTCTGAACGGGCTGCACTGAAATTATTCTCGGTTGCATACTGGAGTATATGAACATTGAGGGGGAAAAAACAACTAGCATCAATGGTTATCCAATGCTGTGAAAACTAGGAGTACTGATTGTTCCTCATAACATATTACACAATTCCTCTTCACGCAGTGCATTGCAACTTTCACAAATTGGGGACGTATGTCTGGTGGCGATGTTGAGGGTGATACCCCAGAGGTACTTGGCATTGCTGGTGGTGGAGGTACATTTTGGCGCAAACTTGTACATTGTTATCATAGTTCACATTATGCAGCTATTGAAGGTGCTTGCCATATACACTCTTCTAAATACCCAGTTAGTGCCTATGCAGTGTGGTAATCCTCCTCTCTGTCCCATGCATTTCTCCAATCAACCAACCAGCACTATCTACTTATCCTATTACTCCACAGATACCTAAGCACTTATACATTCACTATACACTCTGTTTGTAATACTGTGATTAATCTAATTACTAGTCATAAACATAAGGAATGGCCTAGCTACTAACACAAGTACAGCTATAATATTTTGTGCACTATCCAAGCAGACACCTAACTAGCTATACTATTGATACACTCTTCTAAATACCCAGTTAGTACTCATGCAGTGTAGGCATCGTCCAGTCTGTCCAATGCACTTCTTTAATCACTGTGGATCGGGCTGTTAGAAGGCCCTATCTACTTATCCTATCACTCCACCAAAACGTAGGCACTTATAAATTAAGTGTTCACTCTTTTTTCAGCCCTTCATCATTCCAGTTACTAGTGGTATTCTTATAAAATGACCTAGGCACCAACAAAAGTACACATAGAATATACTGTGCATAATCCCTACAAATCGCTAAGCAGATACATACTATTGGTTCACTCCATTAAATACTCAAGTAGTACCCATGCAGCGTAGGATACCTCCTGTCAGTCTCATGCAATTCTTCAATCACCCATCTAGCACTATGTCCTTTTTGTATCAGGCTGCCAGTACCTAAACACTTACGGGGCAGATTTACAAGCACCCTGCACCACCAGTATGTCACTTTTTGTAACGTAGTGATGGCGGCAGGCACTCCTTCATATTTGCAAGGAGAGGAAAAGCCACCCTGCATGGTTTTTCCTCTCCTTGTAAATACGACCCCTTCATACACAGAACTTTGCGTTGAAGGGGCGTTCCATAGGTGTTGCTGTGGGTGTTCCCACGCAACACCCATAGAACAAGACACATCTCCAGATTTATGAGAAATCGTAAATCTGGAGATGTGTGTGAATGCTGCGCCATCCTAGAGTTGGTGTAGCAAGGGGCAACGAGGAGAAGTGTTTTCATTTCTCCTCATTTTTTCCTCTTTCACTGCATGCTGCATTCCAAAGCATACATTGAAAGAGGAAAATGTCTTTACTGATTGTTTTTGGGCAGGAAGGTGTCCTGATGACATCATCCAGGTGACAATCTACATATTTAAATTTCAAACTAAACCACATTCACTGGATGATGTCATCAGTGATGTCATCAGTGATGTCATTTGAGATGTCATAAATGATGTCATCAGTGATGTCACTCATCATGTCATGAATGATGTAATATGTGACATCATACATCATCAGCAGTGCATTGTGGGTGCATGAGTTAGAGTTAGCAGAACTAACTATAACGGAGGAATTTCTTGTACGAGTGAAATGTCCAGCTAACTATAACACCCCTGAAAACCCATGTTTTTTTCTGTGAATTTCTAAGGTTTTTTAAATGCTAATTTCTAACTATAACATCTCTGAAACCTATGGTTATTTCAGTGAATTTCAAAGCTTTTTTTTAAATGCTAATTTCTAACTATAACGTCTCTGAAACCTACATGCGGTGGTACTTCAGACCTTTTACCACCTTGATGCGGTGGTAAAAGGTCTGAAGAATTTCCTTAACGCCCTTGACCTCACTCAAATCTGCAATAGTCCAACTCACAAGAAAGGCTCTATCCTCGACCTTATCATCTCCAAAGAAGCCTCTATCCATCTCGAATCTATCCAACCCTGTGACTGGTCCGACCATCACATTATCACATTCTTCATCAATGTAAAAGTTAAATTTAACCCTGTTCAATCCGCCAGGCCCAAAATCTGGAAAAGAGACATGAAAAAACTAAACTCAAACCCTCTGCCCCCCAACAGCTGCAATTCACTACTTCCTCCCACTGGCGTTAAGGACGTCCAATCCTTGACTGATCACTATCTTAATACTATGTCCTCAATAATTAATGAAGTCGCACCCTTGCAGCTAAAAAAAGCCTCCGCAAAAATCTCCAATCCCTGGTACGACGGGAGTCTCAATGACGACAGACGCGCCATGCGAATGGCAGAGCGCACCTGGAGATCAGCTCCCTCTGCACTGAACCTAAAAACCCTGAAGAAAAAGAGAAATGCCTACTTCAGGAAAATAAAACGCTCAAAATCAGTCTTCTTCAGCCGTCAGCTTGACCTAGCCAAAAATCGTCCGAGAAAGCTGTTTGAGCTTATCCGAACGCAATCCAAAGAACACCCCCAACCTCTAAACACTATGGGTGAAGCTCCCTCCTGTGAAGACTTCGCCTCTTTCTTTATCCAAAAAACTGACAATATAAAGAATGACCTTCTCATGGATGCAAGCCGCTACCCCAAACCCCTCTACATAGCACCAACTAAACCAAAAAACAATGCCATCTGGTCAACCTTTGTCACCTACACGGAAGAAGAAATTGGCAAACTGCTCAGCACACTGAAACCTTCCAACCACCTCACGGACCCCCTTCCTGCTAACGCTGTCAAAGCCCTTACCCCGTCGCTCCTTCCACTCTGGACTAAAATCATTAACAGCTCACTTCAACAAGGGTCCATTCCCGACTCCCTCAAAGTGGGGCAAGTCACGCCCTTGCTAAAGAAACCTACAGCCGACCCCTCAGACCTCAACAACTACCGCCCCATCACCAACATTCCGACTCTTGCCAAACTGCTGGAAAAATGCGTACAAATACAATTGTCTAAACACATTACTCAGTTTGATCTTCTCAACTCTCATCAATCAGGCTTCAGAGCAAATCACAGTACTGAAACTGCTATGACTCACGTAATCGATGACGCCCTCCAAATCCTAGATAACAACGATACCTGCCTCCTAATCCTCCTTGATCTCTCCTCCGCATTTGACACCGTCAAACATGAGAATCTACTCGACCTATTAAACACAAGAATGGGCCTATCTGGAACTGTGCTCAAATGGTTCACGTCCTTTCTGCATAACAGGTCGCAGAAATTCAAGAGCAACAACTTGATGTCCGCGCCAAGACCTGTATCGCTAGGCGTACCACAAGGGTCCTCCCTATCCCCAACTCTGTTCAACCTAGTTATGGAACCTCTCACCACCTTGCTACAAGAATCCAATGTGCACTTCCACATGTATGCTGATGACACCCAACTTTATCTCAAACTTCAATCACCCAATGACATCACACTCTTGAATTCAACGATCAGTAGCACCCAATCCTGGTTGGCCGCTAATCATCTCAAACTTAATGCCCTCAAAACAGAGTTCCTTCTGATCTCACCTCCCGCGAAGATCACTACCGCACAAATATGGCTTAAACACCTAACGGCACTCAATGTTCAACCCACCATCGTGGACTCAGCAAAATCCTTGGGCATAACACTCGACACCAATCTCAGCATGCAGGAACACATCAACAAAGCAACTAAGGGAGCAAATTTCCAAATCAACACCCTTAGGAAACTTAAACCCTTCCTTCCAGCCAAAGATTTCCAAACTGCGGTACAATCACTTGTCATTCCTCGAATAGAATACGGCAGCACCGCCCTCTGCGGTCTCCCCCAAGCTACTACGGCACCCATAAGAGCCTCTTTAAACGCCGCAGCGAGACTTATCACTGGATCAAAAAAACACTCACACATCTCCCCTGACTTCAAATCCCTGAACTGGCTGCCTTTTGAAGCCAGGATACACCTGAAAATCGCTTGTCTGACACACAAGGCTGTCCACCTTAGCTCACCTAGATACCTCGCTCAGAAGCTGACGATTTCTGGAGGATCCAGAAACACTAGAGGCACAAACAATCTTTTGCTAAAGCCTAAAAGATTCCGCAAAGAAAAAACCTACAAACGCTCTTTCTCAGGAATGGCTCCCAGGATTTGGAACTCACTCCCCCCTGAAATCAGACTCATCCCATCTACCATTCTTTTCAAGAAAGAAGTAAAAGCGATCCTCATGGCTAAATGCACCTGAAACACTACTGGGGATCAACTTCAAAGACTCAGTGCTCATCTGTACTACTTGTTCGAACCCTTTGCTTTTCTGTATGACTTGAAATTGACTACTTGATTGTTTATGATATCATTTCACTGTACTTTTAACACTATAGATGTTTCTGTGTATATTCTGCTATTCACCTATGTAAAGCGCTCTGATATCTGCGAAGATCTTGTTCGCGCTATATAAAACTTTCAAAATAAATAAAATAAATACATATATATATTCACTGAAAAAAACAAAGGTTTCAGGGGTGTTATAGTTATCTGGCCATTTTGAAGGATTCAAAATTAATTCAGTCAGGCTATACTTACCAATAGCCCATACACCTTTATCTATAATAATAATAATTCAGTCGGCAATGGAGAAGGTTCAATCGTTTATTCATCAAATGCAAGCCTTGACAGGGGAGCCCCGGTCTGCACGACCCTCAGTGGTGCGCAGAGGAGACTGCCTAAGTACAAGTGATACAAAGCATATATACGTTTTCACACATTCAAGTTAACACCCTACAAGGAAAAATACAAGTTGTCAGTGAGCCAGCAGGAAGACCCATATAAGCCACTATTGATTGGGAGTAGCTAAGCCGGAGCTATTCCGGGGGCAGGTCGGTGAGGTGCCTTCTTGTCTATATGGAGCCCGGGGAGTACTGGAACGGGCTCTGCTAGAATGCACGCATCCCACAAGAGGGGCAGGTGTGACCTTGGGTTTCCCTGAGCTACACACTAAAGCTCACAGAAAGAGGTTAAGTCTGGCAACGTGGTTTCGTACCAAGAGCTAAATCACGTGACCTCAGGGAAACTGCATGTGCACAAGGAGAAACGAAACAGGATGGCCACAATTATATCAATAGGAAGAAATGGGCCTGCGTGAATTAATCAAACTCTATATGTGTATAGTGGTGCTATATTGTTATTCATATGCATACAAGGTTATATGGTACCTAGTAGGTCAATCACAAATATATATTTTCACTCATACAAAACCATAGACATTCCTCCATTATAGTTTGTTCTTCTAACTATAACTCGCGCGCCCGCAATGCACTGCTGATGATGTCATATATTGCATCATTCATAACATGGTCAGTGACATCGCTGATTACATCACGGATGACATCTCAAATGACATCACTGATGACACCATCCATTGAATGTGGTTTAGTTTGAAATTTAAATATGTATTATATATATATATATATATATATATATATATATATATATATATATATATATATATATATATATATATATATATATATATACCAATCTGTATTGAAGATTGAATGGATATATAACTGTCTGGAGGGAAGATTTAGTGGCTGTCTGTCTGTTTAAGTGAGTAAAAATGTCTCACTTAATACACAAATTAGTAACTAAACTATGTGTATGTGTGCATCACTGGCTCTGTTGTTGTATACCATGCTGCATCAGTTGGTCACTAACTAAATGAGTGTGTGTATTAGTTTTTGATTAGTTGGATGAGTATTTGTATGGGACACTGAGTTTGTCTGTGGTTGGATGGGGTGTGTGTATCTCTATGCATAAATGTGTGAATGGTTTATTGACTAGGTGTATAGGTTTAAGAGTGCATGTGGAAACAGTTGTTTGGGTGACTGAGTGTATTTATTTGTGTGTTGGTGAGCGAATATATGTTTTAGTTGTACATCTTCAACAAAGTAAAAAAATAAAAGGCATTGTATGTGAGAGTTGGTGTATATAAATAAGTATATGTAAGAGTCAGTGATTGTGAGAGTCACTATATGAAAGAGTGTATAATTGTAGTGCTGTTTTTTTGACATATTAACTATGAGTTACTATTAAGCGTGGGCGTAAAATACGTTTTGCGGGCGAATTTGCGGATTTTTGATGATTTTTTGATCCGCGAATCGCGCGAATTTACCCAATAATCCGCAAATTCTCAAGCTACGAATTATTTTGCTTGGTCTCGCTTGAAAAATACAATATCGCGGCGCGGCGTTGTCTTACCGTGATTCTGAGTCCGCCGAGTTGTTTTTCTTCAGGTTTTGCGTGAGCGGCGCCATTTTCGATCTTGCTGCGTGATCGCGCGAGAGTTTTTCGAATGCAATTACGTTATCGCGGCTTGCCATCTTGCACGACAAGAGTTTGACAACGCGAGTACATTAAAAAGCCCGCAACGGCACGCAGCTGACTTCCGGCAGGAGATTCGAACAGCTCGCGTTCCCGAAATTGAAAAAAATTGCAATTCTGCACAAGAAATCCACCGCAGGAAGCATGAACCTTGTGAAAATGATGATTTTGATCAGAATAACTCCTCAGATTGACATTTGACTGCACTTTTTGGTGCAGGAGTTCATTTTTTGGGGTGGGCTGGGAGGAAGGAAGTGCCTCAGAGTCTCCAACTTCCTGTTCCTGTCCAGCAGGCTCCTCCCAGTGCTTTTTGCATGTACTGGTCACTTTTCATTTGGCTGTTGAGCTGGAAGGATTACTTTCTGTGACCGCTGCTGGATTTCTATTTGAGGACGTTTTGGACTTTGGAGTTTGGATCACTTTTGGGCTTGAGATTTTACAAGTAAGTTGGTGTTGTTTGTTTGGGGCATTGCAGTTAAGGCAACTACAGTTCTAACACTTTTTTCACAACTTTAACAAAAAATATATTGTGGTGGGTAGCCACAGTATCCAGTAGGCCCAGGGTTAGTCATGGGTGCATGATACAACTGTTTATGTGATTTGTTTTTTAACTTAATTCTCATTTATGTCATGGAATTTTAGCTCACTGTTATAGTGGAGTGGTGTGTCTCACTGGTTAGAGATGGCAGACCCGGAGGCAGAGGACGGCCCAGGACCAGGGTTCAATCCCCGACGTGGTAGGGTCGTGAACCAGGGTCAGCAGACTTGATAATTCTCGCCTCGGTGCCTACTGTAACCAGGGATCACACTCGGCAACTCTGGGCATTAGCTTGCCTCATCTCCATAACGGCCCCCCACAAACTCCGGGGATGCCTGGTTTCACCTTGGAGATACCCTGGAGGGATCATCTCACAGGGAAAGCCAGGACGGGTTCCCCAGCGGTCTATAGCGCCAGGACGGCTCTGAGTAGCAGTGCGCTTTACAAGACACACACATTTGCATTTACATATGTTGATTTTTTTAAAAAAAATTGGGGTGCCTGTAAAGCCTCACTAGCCAGTAGGCCCAGGTGTAGTGAGTGGTGCATGGGCCTAGTCTTTCTGTGAACGAATGAATGAATTATTTTTATTGTTTGGTTACTCAAAACCATTACATTAAAAACAAAATACAAAGTTACAAAATTACAAAAATTAAAACCAAGGGAGTTTGTGCCGCCTTGGGGGCTGGGGTTACGATGAGTAAGGTTCGTATTGAGGCATGGGTCTGCAATGTCACTATAAGGGCCGGCCCTCCGGGGCCATCAGCAAGGATCGTGTCTGGTGAATGAACTTTCCGAAGGAGGCCATGTGCTTTACCGTTGTCAAAGTGTAAAGATGGATGGTCGCCTCCTTTGTGGTGTGGGTTCCTGATTGTCTTAGAATTGGCCTGAGATAGAGACTGCGGGCCATGCACAGGGCCGGGCAGCAGAATAGTAGATGAGCCAGTGACTCACGTTTGTACCTGCAGAGCCTACATTCCCGGACTCCTGAGCCGACCGTGTCAAAGGCGTATAGTTCTTTGAGAGGCAGCGGATGTAGTCTGTAGGCTAGCATCTTATGAAGGGCTGCGCAGCCCACGGCCTGCTTAAGATGGTGTTTGGGATGGTGCAGGATGTGCGCTAAGCACAAGGACTCATGAAGGTCTTTTTTTGCCAGCGACTCCAGGTCCAGTTCCCGTGACCGTGCGCGCACTTGTTTTTTGATGGAGTGTTTGATGGCGGTGTAGCTGACATATTCGGGATTCCAGGACTCTATGGCGAGATTGAGATGGTCCTTCGCCGCCTTGAGAGTGGCCGGCCAGGGGTTCCCTGGTTCTCTGAAGATACAATTCAGGGCTGCCTTAAGTGTGTTCTCCTTAGCCGTTGTTGTTAAAAAGTAGTATTTGCTTAGGGCTGCCATCTCTTCCAAATATTGCTGGTTGAGTGAGAACTCCAGGTGGACAAGAGTGTTTCTGGTACACCTCGGAAGATGAAATAGTCTCTTGTAGGCGCTGCAGTGAATTTTTTCTAGATCTTTATGCAGTTTGCCCGGAAATGCCTGGAGAGCGTAGTTTAAGGCCGGCATTAATTTGGCTTTGAGTACTCGTTGGATGGCCATTGTAGACGGGCTATATAAGGAGGCGTGCAGCTTGCAAATAGCGTAGGTTATAGTTTTGCCTTTGCCTTGGATGATCTTTAGGTGCGTGCTTGAGAGCCCCAACTCCTGGAAGCAAATGCCCAAGTAAGTGTACCGCTGAGTACTTTCCAGCAAAAGATGGCCAAGCATCCATTTTAATGATTTTTTCTTTGGGTACTTTCCAAAGATGATGACTTTAGACTTGGATGGATTTGCTACGAGCTTATTGTTATCGTTATATACGGCAAGTGCCGTCAGCGCCTTTTGTAGCAAAATTCTTGTGTGGTCCAAGAGCACCAGGTCATCGGCGTATTGCATGAAGTGAATTTTTGTCCATCTGATCTAAGGGATGAGCAATGCTGCCCCAGTCAAGGCTCTCTCCATGTCCGCTGTGTATAAATTGAATAGCAGTGGGGCTAGCACGCACCCTTGTTTTAGACCTCGATCCGTATTGATCTTTGCGGATGCATGGTCCCTCGAGAGTTTGATTCTTACCCACGTTTTGTGGTACAAGGATTGGATCGCCCTCAACAAAGATGGATTGATGTTCCATTGGGCCAACTTTCTCCACAGGATTGCACGGCGATTATTAGGCGAACGCCGCCTAATAATCAATAAAGCAGGCGAATAAGGGAGGGCTTTTGCTTGTTCGCGCGTGGTGGACCAGATAAGAAAGTGCAGTGATGTTATCGACTGTGGCGGACCCTGGTCTAAATTCGGTTTGGCAGAATGGAAGGAGAGCTTTAGCGTTCATCCAGTCTGTAAGATCCCTCAAGATGGCACTGGCATAAGCTTTTCCCTCGATGTCCATAAGGGCGATCAGGCGAAAGTTTGATGGTTCAGATTTGGGGCCCTTTTTGTGGATTGGCTGTAGGAGCGAACCTCTCCATGAATCTGAGACATCCCCCACGAGCCAGCATTCAGTGTACAGGTGGGTCAGGGTTTTGGACCAGAAGTCGATGTTTGCCTTGAATAAGTGTTCAGGAAGGCCGTTGGGGCCCGGGGCACCATTTTTTCTGATATTTTTCAGAATTTTGGACACCAACAGTTTTCCCGGCGGGGCAGTCATCTCGGTGGTTGGGTCTAAGTCAGCTCCAACGTTAGATGTTTCATTTTGCTTGGTGGCGGGGCCGTTTTCGATGTAAAGGGCTTTCACATGGGCGGCCCAGATGGGACCCTCGAGGGAGTTTTCTCTGTGGTTTGTGCCTCGTCCCAGGGTGCTTAAGTAGTGCCAAAACTCCTGCGATTTTCCTGGGCTCAGCAGATCAAAGATTTTCAGCCATTGTGCTTCGCAGTGGTCTCGTTTTGCCTCCCAAACCTTCTTGGAGTGACTTTTGCTGGCCTCTTGAAGTTGTTATTTCATTGGGCTTGTGCCATTTTTGCGGAAAAGTTTGCATTTCTTGCTCAGTTGATTGGCGCAGATTTTGATTTCCACCTTGTGTCCATATGTAGGTGGGGAGTCCCTGTTAAATGTGCTGTTTGAGGTTCCACGAAGGATCGCAGCCATGGTGATGGCTATTGCGCCCTTTTTCTGTTCATTCAGTGGCCAGCCTTGCCACTGGTTTGCCCAAGTGTTAAAAGTTGTGATTGAGGTCTGTACCCATTTGATTCATCTAGGCAACTTTATCAGTTCTTCGCCGTTAGATGCTCTAATGTATTCGAGCCTGTGGCGAGTGTCCGCTATGAGATTCAATGTGAGGGTTAAGGCAGCATGGTCGCTATCGCTGCGCGGATGAACTGTAAAGTTTGACATGAGAGGTTGTAATTTTTCACTTAAGATGATGTAGTCGATCGTTGTTTGGTTGTTATATGTAGGACCGACAAAGGACCCTGGGCTGATCTTTAGGAGAACCGAGTGCCCTGTTTCCAGCTTATAAGTTTTTAATAGATCATTCAGAGCAATGGTGGCCGATGTTGTCGTGTGGTTAATATCCCTATGTTATGGATATTGAAGTCACCAAGAATTATGCATTCCAAGGCCGGGTATTGGAGCATTAAGGACTCAAGGTGGGTTGTCAGCGTGGCCAAGTTGGATATGGGCCCATGTGGATTGTGGTAGAGGTTAATTAATAAAAACGCAAAGTTTCCATTTATCAGGCGGCAGCCTTTCAGGATGCCCGCCTGGAGGTTGTCCGGGAGATTGGGAATTACCGCGAATTCCAGGTTGAGTGAATGCTTTATGTAGACACATATTCCCCCCACGGTCTGCCAAATATGTTAGGCTTTTTTGCAGGTTTTCCATATTCTGCGTATCCTCTTAATGAAAGCAGGTGGAGCTGCCAGGATTCTTGTATGCAGATGATATCTGCCTCCTCCATGAATTTCACAGCGTTTTTATTAAGAAGCAGCCTCCTGAGCCCTGTGACATTCTAAGTCATGAATTTCAGGTGATCCGGGGGCGGTCCCTGTCTTGAGGCTTTTGTTTAGCGATGGTCGTATTGCAGAGGGGTTGGCCGAAGGCATCATGGCTGTGTTAGGATCTTGAGTTTAGTGTTAGCGGCAGCCAGGACCAGTCTTTACTCGCGCGTCCCAGGGGTGCGCATGTGCGTGTACCCTGATACGGGTTAGTTGTTATTTTAATTGGGGTGCTGATGGTTGGACCAGTGTTTGTGGCGCCTTTGGACGCCTGGAGGATGGGCGCTACGTGTGCCGCGTCAGTGGTGTGGGCATGCAGGCGTGAGTTCCCTACGATTTGCTGATCTGTGTTTACCATCTGGAAGTGCGCAGTGTGAGTTTTTAAGATGAGGGGGTATTTTTGTGCGCGCATAGGTTTTATTTTAATGCCCCAGCTTTCCGCTCAACCGCGCCGCGCTGGTAGCTCGACCCTGGGTTGGCCCAGGTCGGGTCCCTGCCGCATTCCGAGCTTTTCTCCGCGTTCTTGTTCTCGGCATTTTTCTCGGCGTTTTACCGCTGCGTTTGCTGCTACCAGCTATCTGCTCCTCCCGGAACTACAAACTGCTTGCCGGCTGTCGTGACTCCTCCTCGCTCATGTGCATATCCATAGTCTTTCTGTGGGGTGCCTTGAATTTAAACATCATTGAGGGCATGGATGGCTTGGGATTGTGGTGATTTTTGAGTGTTTTTTGACTTTTTGGGGTGGTGTTGGGGCCTGGCCATCTAGGTGGGGGACATTTGGAGGCCTGGTACAGGCAGGGCCTGGCCATGTGGTGGGGGTCAAGGGGCCATTTTAAAGCCAGGCAGTGTGCTCAGTCCTGCACCCACTTTGCCTTGCTTTCAAACATTATGCCCAGGGGTACTCATTGGTGCATGGGCCTAGTCTTTCTCTGGGATGTCTTGAATTTAAACATCATTGAGGGCATGGATGGCATGGGATTGTGGTGATTTCTGAGTGTTTTTCGACTTTTTGGGGTGTTGTTGGGGCCTGGCCATGTGGGTGGGGGCCATTTTGAGACCTGGTACAGGCAGGGCCTGGCCATGTGGTGGTGGTCAAGGGGCCATTTTGAAGCCAGGCAGTGTGTTCAGGCCTGCACCCAGTTTGCCTTGCTTTCAACCATTATGCCCCGGGGTAATCAGTGGTGCATGGGCCTGGTCTTTTTGTGGGGTGTCTTGAATTTAAACATCATTGAGGGCATGGATGGCATGGGATTGTGGTGATTTTGTAGTGTTTTTTGACTTTTTGTGGTGTTGTTGGGGCCTGGCCATGTGGGTGGGGGCCATTTGAGGCCTGGTACAGGCAGGGCCTGGCCATGTGGTGGGGGTCAAGGGGCCATTTTGAAGCCAGGCAGTGTGCTCAGGCCTGCACCCACTTTGCCTTGATTTCAACCATTATGCCCAGGGGTACTCTGTGGTGCATGGGCCTAGTCTTTCTATGGGGTGTCTTGAATTTTAACATCATTGAGGGCATGGATGGCATGGGATTGTGGTGATTTTTGAGTGTTTTTCGACTTTTTGGGGTGGTTTTGGGGCCTGGCCATGTGGGTGGGGGCCATTTTGAGGCCTGGTACAGACAGGGCCTGGCCATGTGGTGGGGGTCAAGGGGCCATTTTGAAGCCAGGCAGTGTGCTCAGGCCTGCACCCACTTTGCCTTGCTTTCAACCATTATGCCCAGGGGTACTCAGTGGTGCATGGGCCTAGTCTTTCTCTGGGGTGTCTTGAATTTTAACATCATTGAGGGCATGCATGGCATGGGATTGTGGTGATTTTTGAGTGTTTTTTGACTTTTTGGGGTGGTTTTGGGGCCTGGCCATGTGGGTGGGGGCCATTTTGAGGCCTGGTACAGACAGGGCCTGGCCATGTGGTGGGGGTCAAGGGGCCATTTTGAAGCCAGGCAGTGTGCTCAGGCCTGCACCCACTTTGCCTTGCTTTCAACCATTATGCCCAGGGGTACTCAGTTTTGCATGGGCCTAGTCTTTCTCTGGGGTGTCTTGAATTTAAACATCATTGAGGGCATGGATGGCATGGGATTGAGGTGATTTTTGAGTGTTTTTTGACTTTTTGGGGTGTTGTTGGGGCCTGGCCATGTGGTGGGGGCCATTTTGAGGCCTGGTACAGGCAGGGCCTGGCCATGTTGTGGGGGTCAAGGTGCCATTTTTCAGCCAGGCAGTGTGCTCAGGCCTGCACCCACTTTGCCTTGCTTTCAACCACTATGCCCCGGGGTACTCAGTGGTGCATGGGCCTAGTCTTTCTGTGGGGTGTCTTGAATTTAAACATGATTGAGGGCATGGATGGCATGGGATTGTGGTGATTTTTGAGTGTTTTTTGACTTTTTGGGGTGGTGTTGGGGCCTGGCCATGTGGGTGGCGGCCATTTTGAGGCCTAGGACAGGCAGGGCCTGGCCATGTGGTGGGGTCAAGGGGCCATTTTTAAGCCAGGCAGTGTGCTCAGGCCTTCACCCACTTTGCCTTGCTTTCAACCATTATGCCCAGGGGTACTCAGTGGTGCATGGGCCTAGTCTTTCTCTGGGGTGTCTTGAATTTTAACATCATTGAGGGCATGCATGGCATGGGATTGTGGTGATTTTTGAGTGTTTTTTGACTTTTTGGGGTGGTTTTGGGGCCTGGCCATGTGGGTGGGGGCCATTTTGAGGCCTGGTACAGACAGGGCCTGGCCATGTGGTGGGGGTCAAGGGGCCATTTTGAAGCCAGGCAGTGTGCTCAGGCCTGCACCCACTTTGCCTTGCTTTCAACCATTATGCCCAGGGGTACTCAGTGGTGCATGGGCCTAGTCTTTCTCTGGGGTGTCTTGAATTTAAACATCATTGAGGGCATGGATGGCATGGGATTGAGGTGATTTTTGAGTGTTTTTTGACTTTTTGGGGTGTTGTTGGGGCCTGGCCATGTGGTGGGGGCCATTTTGAGGCCTGGTACAGGCAGGGCCTGGCCATGTTGTGGGGGTCAAGGTGCCATTTTTCAGCCAGGCAGTGTGCTCAGGCCTGCACCCACTTTGCCTTGCTTTCAACCATTATGCCCCGGGGTACTCAGTGGTGCATGGGCCTAGTCTTTCTGTGGGGTGTCTTGAATTTAAACATGATTGAGGGCATGGATGGCATGGGATTGTGGTGATTTTTGAGTGTTTTTTGACTTTTTGGGGTGGTGTTGGGGCCTGGCCATGTGGGTGGCGGCCATTTTGAGGCCTAGGACAGGCAGGGCCTGGCCATGTGGTGGGGTCAAGGGGCCATTTTTAAGCCAGGCAGTGTGCTCAGGCCTTCACCCACTTTGCCTTGCTTTCAACCATTATGCCCAGGGGTACTCAGTGGTGCATGGGCCTAGTCTTTCTCTGGGGTGTCTTGAATTTAAACATCATTGAGGGCATGGATGGCATGGGATTGTGGGGATTTTCTGAGTGTTTTTTGACTTTTTGGGGTGGTGTTTGGGCCTGGCCATGTGGGTGGGGGCCATTTTGAGGCCTTGGACAGGCAGGGCCTTCATATTCTGAATTGTAGGATGCACACCTGATTTTCAAAACTTCATTTCCTTTTTCCATGTACTCAATGAATGCGTGCGGAATGGTAAAGTGGCATGCCCAATGCCACAGAGTTCAACAATGAGAATCTGATGAGGGACATGTTTATGCCCCAACCAAATGCACTGCTGTGTGTCGCTCTTGCGTCATACACATGTGAATTCCTATTATAATCCAAGTGTTATCAAGTCCACATGTGGAATCTATTGCCTTTTTTCCAAGTTTCTTATATTCACTCTGTGTCCATCCAGACCTCTTGAATAAATACGATTAATGCCAAGCTCATCACAGGCAGTGTTTATTCATTAAAAACCCAGTGCATTTCGGGCGGCGAAGTTCCCTTCTTCGGGGGTCACTGCCCTGCAAATTCAAAAGCCTCTGGTTCTCCCCACAGCTTCCTGCTTGGGGGAATGAGAGGCTTTTGAATTTGCAGGGCAGTGACCCCCGAAGAAGGGCGCTTTGCCGCCCGAAATGCAATAGGAATAGGAATATAATAGGAATACATATGTGTATGACGCAAGGGCGACAGGCAGGGCCTTGCCATGTGGTGGGGGTTAAGGGGCCATTTTTAAGCCAGGCAGTGTGCTCAGGCCTGCATCCACTTTGCCTTGCTTTCAACCGTTATGCCCAGGGGTACTCGGTGGTGCATGGGCCTAGTCTTTCTCTGGGGTGCCTTGAATTTAAACATCATTGAGGGCATGGATGGCAGGGATTGTATTGTCGACTTTTTGGGGTGTATAACTGATGTTCCTCTGGCTTCCATTGCTTTTAGGTGCACAACAGAACCACCAGCGCCAGGAGGAAGTTCTGCAGCGGTGTGTGCAGCACAACGTCACATGACGTCACGTGTGGCCACAGACAAGACAACTCTGCAACTCATGCAACTGCGGCCTGCAGTTCTGACATCTCAAGAAGATGGCCCCAACAAAAGTTGGCCGTAGCGCCTCAGCGAAAAAAGTCGCCAGTGCCACTGCCAGTAAGAAGGAGCAGAAGAAGCTAGTGGCACCACCTACCAAGAAGACTGGTGTGCCCACCGACACCTTTTTTGGGAGAAAAAAAAACTACGCCTGCAGCAGCAGAGGTGTCCGCCGGGGACCAAGCTGGAAGCAGCACCTCTGCTTTATTGGGCTCAGTGCCACCATGCCAAGTTATGTCCAAGACCACCATGAGTGCTGCTGCGGCAGCCACTTTGGTTGTTGAATCACCATCAACCAGTGATCTTGGCTCATCACAAGAAAGTACCATCCAATCAACGCCGGGTGTAACTCAGCTGACGAGTGTTCAACAACCACAGCTGCAACGACAACCACAGGTGCAACTAGTACAAGCGCAAGTACATGGGCAAGGAGAGGCGCAAGGAGAAGCGCAAGGAGAGGCGCATGGAGAGGCGCATGGAGAGGTGCAAGGAGAGGCGCAAGTAGAGCCGCAAAAGAGACGCACAAGTAGAGCCGCAAGGAGAGGCGCATGGACAGGGTCATGGAGAGGTGCAACTAGAGGTTCATGGAGTGGCACAACTGCCTACAACGCTTGTTCCTCCAGAAGTAGGGGCACATCAGGAAATTGCTATTCAAGAGGAGGTATCCGAGGAAGCCACTCCTCCTGATGATGATTATCCATTGTCTTCCAGATCCCCAGCAATAAAAAGGTCAAGGAGGGATACTACAATTTCTTCTTCAAGCCCCCTTCCTTCTGATGATGTTGATGTTGATTGGAACCCACCAATGCAGTCTGAGAGTGAGTCACCCCATGATGAGCCGACAAAGGTAGCTAAGCCTAAAAGGAAGGCTCCCGCAAAGCTTCCACTTATGGGTGATGACGACGAACAAGAAGTGGTATCTTCTGCTGCTGATGAACAATCTGACGATGACCCAGTCATCACAGTCGTCACTCCAGCCCCAGCAGGCATGTGGCAGACAGACATTTTAACCCTAGCCCAAATGGCTGCTGAGCGGGATATGGGCGGCGTGGCACTGGTGCCACCAGCGTTAACTACAACACCAACACGACCTACAGCATCCATCTTTTCTAGTCAGAAGGGCCGGCATGGACCTCCATCCAGCTCGACCTCAAGTAGTGGTGGTGTAAGTGAACAACAGAAATGAATTCAGCCACGCCCATCCTCCACTTCATCTGGCATTGAAAGTCAAAGTAGCACCTCCACCTTCAGCAGACATCACCAGTCCCCAGTTTGGGACTTCTTTACTGTTTGCACAAAGGCAGAAAACATGGTTGTTTTGTTCGATTTCTAAAGCATGCGTTAGTCGGGGTAAGCTTGGTATCAACTATGCTACCGGAGGCCAGAGAGGTCATCTCAAGCAACACCACACTATCATTTGGAAAGCACACATGAGGAAGATCGAGGTAGGCAAAAGAAAAACAAATCCAAATGTATCCATTGATATTGAATCTGATGATGACGAGAATATGATTGTGCAGGGGGGAAGTGAAGAAGTGACAGACATTATTTCTGGAACACCCAGTACCCCTGGCAGCAGAACTGCAGTGGTATCGCCCACACCCTCTACCCCTGCAACATCTATGAGGCACACTAAGAGTGTTGGAGAGACACCAATGTGAAAAACTACATCAATAGGCCTAACTGGTTTGAAGAGGTCATCATCATGTAAAATGATCCAGCCCACCATTAGCGGAATGTTCTGGTTGGAGGCGCCATTTGAATGCAACCACCCAACGGTACGTCTGTATAACGCAAAGTTGGCTAAAATGCTAGCGCTGTACCTTTTCCCTTTTTCTTTTGTGGAAGGGGTGGGGTTTCTAGAGTTAGTGGCAACAGTCTGCTCTAAATGGAAGGTTCCTAGCCGGTCCTATTTTGCCAGAGTTGCGGTTCCAGCACTACATCAAGATGTGCTGGAGGTGATTGGGGCAGCTTTGCAGAAGAGTGCTGTTCACACTATCCACTTGACAACAGACATGTGGACCAGTTGACAAGCCCTTGATTACATGTGCATCACTGCACACAGGGTCTCTTTTGCAGGGTCTTTTGCAGGGGTGAGAGACAAGTCAAGTGCAGTTGTTGTCCTGGACACAGTTTTTTAAGCTTTTCTGAAACATGCAACATTAGCCATGTTTGCCATGGAGAAAAGTCATACTGTAAAAAAATATTTTGGATGAATTTAACGGTAAGGTCTCTGAATGGCTGCAACCAAGAAATCGCATAGTTGATTATGTTTCCACGGATAATGGCAGTAATATAGTTAGGGCCATGCAGGACGGTGACTATTTCAGAGTGCCGTGTTTGGCGCACTGTATAAACCTGGTTGTTCAAGATTTCTTGAAAACTGAAGCCCAAGTCAAGAAGTTACTGTCTATGTGCCGAAGAATCTGCACACATTTCAGCCATTCTTATAAGGCCCGGAAGCAGCTGAGGAGCATTCAACATGTACGTAAAGTGCCAGTCAAAGGACTCATCCAGGAGGTGGCAACACGTTGGAACTCCACCTTTTACATGCTTGAGCGTCTGTTTTGACAGTGCATGGTAATCAATGACTATATCTTTACAGTAAGTTCTACTATTAATGACATGAGGCTAGAGTCGGAGGAATGGCAGCTAGTTAAAAGCCTGACAGACATGCTTCGTCCTTTTGAGGTCTTCACGCGTGAAGTCATCAGGGAGGACTGTTCTTTGAGCAAAGCTATCCCATTGTTGCGCATGCTAGAGCACCAACTGAAGGCGGTGTCTTCAACGTTGAGAGATGATGGTGGAAAGCAATCTGCATATCTGTTGGCGGAGAACTTATTAAGCCGCCTAGTTGTCAATGAAAGGCTTCAAAAGATACATACAGAACAACATTACATTTGTGCCACTATTCTGGATCCACGGTACAAAAAGGCAGTGGGCAGCAAAGCATTCATTCCTTTTGATGAGGCAGATGTTTCAAAGTACAAACATTGGATAGCTGTGCCAACCAGACGGTTCGAAAAAAATCGGCAGAAAATTCAAGGAGCGGTCAGAAGTCCAACTGAATCAGCAGGCGATCCAGCGTCAAGTTCCACTTCTGAATCTGTGGCCGAAGGGAGTCACTTTCCCTCACAGCCGTTAACGACACCAGCAGCAACCCTATTATCATCCTCACCTGCCCCAGGCTCAGCCATAATATTGTCGGAAGCTGATTGGCTAACTCATCAAGGGTTTGTTTGTTCCAGTGCTGAGAAGGCCACAGATGGTACGCAAAGTGGAGCAACCGTGAAGAACCTTGAGTTGATGGTGCAGGCCTATCTGGAGGAGCCAACACAGATCTTTGTTCATACAAACCCATTGCTGTATTAGTACAGGAAAATGGCTCTATGGCCACTGATCGCCAACCTGGCTCTAAACTATTTGTCTTGCCCACTCTCAAGTGTGTCTTCTGAACGTGTTTTCAGTGCTGCTGGTGCCATTGTAACTTCAAAAAGGTCCCGGCTCTCGGCCAAAAATGTGCAGAGGTTAACACTGATCAAGATGAATCAGCACTTGATACCACAAGATTACAAAGTACGTGAATGCATGGAGGAAGAAGAGGACACCGACTTAGGTGATGGAATATCTTCTCTGTTACCTGACCTACTCCCATCTCAAATCATGAGTTGGAGGACGAGCTCTACTTCCCTGACACCGAGCACTGAAAATGACTTCCTTTTTTTTGTTCTTATTCACTTTTATTCCTGTGTGTCTTTCTTTGTTTCGCAACTTTTACCACAACAAAACTCTAATCACATAATCACAACAAGTCCATCAGCAGCACTGTCTTCCTCTTATATTCCTTATTGATTTGAAGGTGCCGCAGTCTGCATTCCTGAGGTTCACAAGTTCACAACTCAATCATGCTCCTTTATACTCCTCCTCCAGACTCCCCCTATACATTTTCCTCAAGGCAGATGGATGGATTACGACGAGTCCCCTCAAGTGGGACTGAAATTACTGACTGACTACATGCTTGCTGATTGCTGACAGAGTTACTTTTGATATTGACAGGAGAGGCTGCCCTGTGGGCCCTCACTTTCCGAAGAAGATGCGGAAAAAAAGTAGAACAGGTAATGAATAATTGAGAAGATGGCATGCACAGGACAGCAATGGCTGTCTGGCTCTGATGAAACCAATTGCTGTTTGTTTTTTGTGCATGAAATGATGATTCATATGTCTTGTCTTAGTTATTATCTAATCGTTCACACAGTAATTGTAACTCATGTCAATCAACAACTCTTTTTTTTTACCTTGTTTAATTAAAATTGTACTTCAAATTCAGGGGCCACTATATTGCATTTCACAAAATATGCAAAATGTCCTTGGAGTGGACTCACTTGCCAATATACCATGATGATTGTTTAAATAAAATATCTTTTTTCTTTAGTCACTCACTGGGATGGATGGATCATCAGCGTCGATTTACGGAAGAACTATGGCCAATTCATGAGTGGCAAACAGGTAAACCAGTCTACAACAACTACTACAGCAGGACTACATGTTATGTTATTTTGTTATGTTATGTTATTTTGTGTCTTTTATAGCGCTCGGCTACTCAGAAGAGTGTCCCGGTGCTTTATTGACAACCTAGGAAGACAAACACAACACAACAGATTAAAAAAGAGAGCATGGTCAACAGAACACGGAAATCTAGGAAGCAAAAAGCCAAGTTTTCAGGCCCTTCCTAAAAGCCAATAGATTTGAGGTGCTGCGTAATGTCAGTAATGTCTGTCAATTCGTGGTATGTATTGGTCGAGGGCGAGGCAGTGTACTGTTGTTGTTATGCCAGGCAGAGTCCAATCCAGACAGCAGTTCATGTAAAATTGGGGCTATGTGGCTTGCTGCATACAATTAGATATGCTTTGTCTGTCTGACAAAGAACCTAGGTATGCTACATCATGTTGCTTCACTCAGTGGTGCCTGCCTTGACCCTCTGCATGGCACTGCCTCAAGCTTGGGCCAAACATCCGTTATGTTTGCTAAATTTGCTGTTTTTCGGTATTTCGCAAATCTTGCGAAAGTACAGAAAAATCGCAAATTCTTGAGCGGAACGGATTTTTGGCCCATGCTTGCGGAAGGGCCATGCAGACGGTCAAGGCAGGCACCACTGAGTGAAGCATCCTCCTGATGTAGCATACCTAGGCTCTTTGACACAGACAGACAAAGCATATCTACGGTTTACGGTTCAGTGAGTTTTACTAGGCTTTTTGGGTTTAAGTTGGAATGGTTCACGCTGATTCTAGGGCTCGGGCCCGATGCAAGCTCGTTCATAATGATGTTGGCAATGTTTTAGGGGGTTTTGGTGTTCTGTGGTCCAGAATTGGCAGAATTTGGGCCTTTTCTGGTGTTTTGCGGGTGAGTGTGTTTGGGTGAAAACTAGTCGTAGACCTTCTTCTTCTTCTTCTTCTTCTTCTTCTTCTTCTTCAAAGAGCGCAGTGGTTCGATTTTGTTCTGCCTTGCTGAAATTCTTGTTGCCTGTTTAGGGGTGTTCTGCATTTTTGCGGGTGGCTGCAGGGGTCTGGGGGCATAGCTCGGAAGGTCTAATATCGGAATCAAGTGTTTTGGACCAAATCCAGGGTGAAATGCTTTTTGCGTTTTTGCTCACTTGCCTGTCTTTGGGGTGTTGTTTGGGGAGCTTCCAGGTTTTTGTGGGTGGGTTTTGGAGTCGGGAGCACTGCTGGCACAGTCTAATGTTGATTGCATTTGTTTTTCAGGAAATCCATGGTGGAAAAGGGGAGTTAGGGCCTAGCTGCACAGCCTATTTGGACTGAATTGAAGGTAGTAGGCCCATTTTTGCTTTTTGCCTGTTTGGGGGTGTTCCGCTTTTTGCGGGTGGCTGCAGGGGTCTGGGGGCATAGCTCGGAAGGTCTAATATCGGAATCAAGTGTTTTGGACCAAATCCATGGTGAAATTGTTTGGGCGTTTTTGCTCACTTGTATGTCTTTGGGGTGCTGTTTGGGGGGCTTCCAGGTTTTTGTGGGTGTTTTTTGGGGTCTGGGAGCACTGCTGGCACAGTCTAATGTTGATTGCATTTGTTTTTCAGGAAATCCATGTTAAAAAAGGGGAGTTAGGGCCTAGCTGCACAGCGTATTTGGACTGAATTGAAGGTAGTAGGCCCATTTTTGCTTTTTGCCTGTTTGGGGGTGTTCTGCTTTTTTGCGGGTGGCTGCAGGGGTCTGGGGGCATAGCTCGGAAGGTCTAATATCGGAATCAAGGGTTTTGGACCAAATCCAGGGTGAATTTTTTTTTGCGTTTTTGCTCACTTGCCTGTCTTTGGGGTGCTGTTAGGGGGGCTTCCAGGGTTTTGTGGGTGGGTTTTGGGGTCTGGGAGCACTGCTGGCACAGTCTAATGTTGATTGCATTTGTTGTTCAGGAAATCCATGGTGGAAAATGAGAGTTAGGGCCTAGCTGCAGAGCTCGTTTGGACCGATGTTGACTGGTTGGCTGAAATCGTTCTAAGTATGAGTTATTGCATTTTTGCTTTTTGCCTGTTTAGGGGTGTTCTGCTTTTTTGCGGGTGGCTGCAGGGGTCTGGGGGCATAGCTTGGAAGGTCTAATATCAGAATCAAGTGTTTTGGACCAAATCCATGGTGAAAAAGTGTTTGCATTTTTGCTCACTTGCCTGTCTTTGGGGTGCTATTTGGGGAGGTTCCAGGTTTTTGTGGGTGGGGTTTGCGGTCTGGGAGCACTGCTGGCACAGTCTAATGTTGATTGCATCTGTTTTTCAGGAAATCCATGGTGGAAAAGGGGAGTTAGGGCCTAGCTGCACAGCGTACTTGGACTGAATTGAAGGTAGTAAGCCCATTTTTGCTTTTTGCCTGTTTGGGGGTGTTCTGCATTTTTGCGGGTGGCTGCAGGGGTCTGGGGGCATAGCTCGGAAGGTCTAATATCGGAATCAAGTGTTTTGGACCAAATCCAGGGTGAAATGCTTTTTGCGTTTTTGCTCACTTGCCTGTCTTTGGGGTGTTGTTTGGGGAGCTTCCAGGTTTTTGTGGGTGGGTTTTGGAGTCGGGAGCACTGCTGGCACAGTCTAATGTTGATTGCATTTGTTTTTCAGGAAATCCATGGTGGAAAAGGGGAGTTAGGGCCTAGCTGCACAGCCTATTTGGACTGAATTGAAGGTAGTAGGCCCATTTTTGCTTTTTGCCTGTTTGGGGGTGTTCCGCTTTTTGCGGGTGGCTGCAGGGGTCTGGGGGCATAGCTCGGAAGGTCTAATATCAGAATCAAGTGTTTTGGACCAAATCCATGGTGAAATTGTTTGGGCGTTTTTGCTCACTTGTATGTCTTTGGGGTGCTGTTTGGGGGGCTTCCAGGTTTTTGTGGGTGTTTTTTGGGGTCTGGGAGCACTGCTGGCACAGTCTAATGTTGATTGCATTTGTTTTTCAGGAAATCCATGTTGAAAAAGGGGAGTTAGGGCCTAGCTGCACAGCGTATTTGGACTGAATTGAAGGTAGTAGGCCCATTTTCGCTTTTTGCCTGTTTGGGGGTGTTCTACTTTTTTGCGGGTGGCTGCAGGGGTCTGGGGGCATAGCTTGGAAGGTCTAATATCGGAATCAAGTGTTTTGGACCAAATACAGGGTGAAATTTTTTTGCGTTTTTGCTCACTTGCCTGTCTTTGGGGTGCTGTTAGGGGGGCTTCCAGGGTTTTGTGGGTGGGTTTTGGGGTCTGGGAGCACTGCTGGCACAGTCTAATGTTGATTGCATTTGTTGTTCAGGAAATCCATGGTGGAAAAGGAGAGTTAGGGCCTAGCTGCACAGCGTATTTGGACTGAATTGAAGGTAGTAGGCCCATTTTTGCTTTTTGGCTGTTTGGAGGGGTTAAACTTGTTTCCGCCTGGGTTGACGGGTCTGGGGGCATTGCTGTGAAGGTCTAATACCGGATAAAAGTGGTTTGGAGAAAATCAGAGGTGAAAAAGATTTAAACTTTTCAGAGTTTTCGCTCACTTTTGTGATTTTGGGGGCCTGTTTGGGGCATTCCTGGTGTTTGTGGGTGGGTTTTGGAGTCTTGGAGCAATGCTGGATATGGATACTTTTGATTGCAAGAGGTTTGAAGAAAATCTATGGTGGCAAAGGGGAGTTAGGGCCTAGCTGCAGAGCGCGCACGGAGTGATTTTGGAAGTAGGGCAACATATTAAGCATGGGCGAAATTTGCGAATTCGTGTACCGCGAAATCGCGGATTTCCCCACGAAATCGCAAAAAATCTGTGAATTCGTGAATTTTAACGCAAAATCGCGGATTTTTTAGCGATTTGCCCTGGAGTACTTTCTACTGGCTAATCCAGTAAGTGCTCCCTCATTGGGTAAATGTATAGTGCTTTTACTACACTGCAGCTGCGCAAAGGTTCAGAAGACGAGTATCCAGGGACCATGTGTGCCTGTAACACAGGCAGAGGCACACATGGTCACTGGAGACACATCTTCTGGCCCTTTACGCAGCTACAGTGTAGTAAAAGCACTATGGAGCAGATTTACAAGCCGCTTGCGCCTCTTTTGCGCTGCAGTTGCGTCACTTTTGTGATGCAGCGGCAGCACAAAAGATGCGCCATGGTGCTGGGTATTAATAACGTGACGCATCTGAGCGATGCGTCACGTTGTAAAGCCCTGCGCCATGAGGAGGCGTTCCGGCGCAGAGGAGGGCGTTCCTGTGCAGGATCGCCTCCTAAAAGTGGCTAAGTTAAATCTACAAGATTTCACTCAGTCAGTTTTAGGCCAATGCTGCGTCAAAACCCTGCGCCTGCGCAGTATTGGGGAGATAGGGCCCCTCAGAGCATTGCTGGAGCTGCGTCGCGCTTGCGACGCAGCTCCAGCAATGCACTGCTTTTACGGCACAGATGCATGACGCATCTGTGCCGTTTTTGCCACATGATGCGCCGCATTGTAAATGCGGCGCACCATGGGTGTCGGCGCTGCGGCGCACAATAACTGGTGCATCCCTGGGGATGCGCCAGTTATTGTAAATCTGCCCCTATACATTTAGCCAACGAGGGAGCACTTACAGATTAGACAGTAGAAAGTACTACAGTTGAATAGAGGTATTGCACAAAAAGGTGGCATCTTCGTGGACAAACACGCAGGGCGGGATTCATTCTGCCCCCTGTTAGACTCGTTTTTTGTGCCCCTCTGCCCTCTGTTAGACTCGTTTTTCCCTTGTTTATCTGCCCTTCTGCCCTCTGTTAGACTCGTTTTTCCCTTGTTTTTCTGCCCTTCTGCCCCCTGTTAGACTCGTTTTTTGTGCCCTTCTGCCCTCTGTTGGACTAATTTTTCCCTTGTTTTTCTGCCCTTCTGCCCTCTGTTAGACTCGTTTTTTGTGCCCTTCTGCCCTCTGTTAGACTGGTTTTTGTTCCCTTCTGCCCTCTGTTAGACTCGTTTTTTGTGCCCTTCTGCCCTCTGTTAGACTCATTTTTCCCTTGTTTTTCTGCCCTTCTGTCCTCTGTTAGACTCGTTTTTCCCTTGTTTTTCTGCCCTTCTACCCTTTGTTAGACTGCTCTTTGTGCCTTTCTGCCCTCTGCATCACCACATCATCACTCAGCGCTACCCCAGCATCACTCAACACCACCACATTATCACTCAGCACCACCACATTATCACTCAGAACCACCACAGCATCACTCAGCACCACCACAGCATCACTCAGCACCACCACAGCATCACTCAGCACCACCACAGCACCACTCAGCACCACCACAGCACCACTCAGTGCCACCACAGCATCACTCAGCACCACCACAGCATCACTCAGCACCACCACATTATCACTCAGCACCATCACAGCATCACTCAGCACCACCACAGCATCACTCAGCACCACAACAGCACCACTCAGCACCACCACAGCACCACTTAGCACCACCACAGTACCATTCAGTGCCACCACAGCATCACTCAGCGCCACCACAGCATCACTCAGCGCCACCACATTATCACTCAGCACCACCACAGCACCACTCAGGACCACCACAGCATCACTCAGCACCACAACAGCATCACTCAGCACCACCACAGCACCAATCAGCACCACCACAGCACTGCTCAGCGCCACCACAGCATCACTCAGCACCACCACAGCATCACTCAGCACCACATTATCACTCAGCATCACCACAGCACCACTCAGCACTACCACAGCATCACTCAGCGCCACCACAGCACCACTCAGCACCAACCCAGCATCGCTCAGCACCATCCCAGTATCACTCAGCACCACCACAGCATCACTCAGCATCACCACAGCACCACTCAGCACAACCACAGCACCACTCAGCACCACCCCAGCATCAATCTGTGCAACCATTCAACAACAACTGGTTCAAATATATTCTCTCAATGTTTCAAGCTTTATTACTAATGTCACAAAAAGATGTTAATATTTCACTTCTGTTTTTGGATTTTCGTCACAATAAAATACACTGAACATAATCTTCACAAAAGTTATTTACAAAAGTTTAAGCTATTGCCATTATAATTTAAAATCACTTTTATTTAAGTATTAATTATTTAAAAAATGTAAGAGCCATTGTATTTTGTAATATCAATACATCTAAGTCACGTAAATACAAAACATGTTGCATTACAAATGCTATAGGTGTCACATTTGCGAAAGTTATAACTATTGGCATTGTAAATGACAAAGCTAATAATTTAGCTATTTTCAAAACCAACACATAAATAAAAAAAATGTCATTTACAAGACCAATAGCTCAAGCTTTCCTAATGTGAGACCTATTGCATTGCAAATGCTTGTTTTTATATCTGTCAGTGCTTCCTGTTGAGGTTTAATTTTCGTGACAGGCGCCTCATTGCCTACTTGTAACTATTCTCTGACCCTCAGCACCGTCTGGACTCCCTCCACCACGGTCGCTCCCCCAGCACTTGCTCCACGGAAGCCTTGTGCTCGCTGCCTGCCTTGCCTGCTGCCTGCATTGACCTGCTGACTGCCGCCCTGCGAGAGCGCATAGACCACTTAACTGCGCTGGGTATCGTTTCTACTCGCACTGCCTTTCCTAAGCATTTGCATAACGCCGAGCGCTTGTTATTGTTTGCGCTCGCACTGCATTTATCTGTGTATAGTGGCATATGTTTTTGTCGGCGTAGCGTGCATTCATTTATTCATTAACTTTGTACCTGTATCTTAGAGTGAAGCTCCGGCTGTGCCCCACTTTCGATTCCTTCTGGGCGGCCATTTGGTTTTGGTTGTAGTCTCACCCGTGTCTCCTCCTCGCAGACCCCGCCTCCCAGCTGACCCTCCCACACACTGATACACAACAGTAGCCCCGTCCTCTCTTTCCCTGTGACCGTCTGGACTCCCTCCACCACGGTCGCTCCCCCAGCACTTGCTCCACGGAAGCCTTGTGCTCGCTGCCTGCCTTGCCTGCTGCCTGCATTGACCTGCTGACTGCCGCCCTGTGAGAGCGCATAGACCACTTAACTGCGCTGGGTATCGTTTCTACTCGCACTGCCTTTCCTAAGCATTTGCATAACGCCGAGCGCTTGTTATTGTTTGCGCTCGCACTGCATTTATCTGTGTATAGTGGCATATGTTTTTGTCGGCGTAGCGTGCATTCATTTATTCATTAACTTTGTACCTGTATCTTAGAGTGAAGCTCCGGCTGTGCCCCACTTTCGATTCCTTTCTGGGCGGCCATTTGGTTTTGGTTGTAGTTTCACCCGTGTCTCCTCCTCCCAGACCCCGCCTCCCAGCTGACCCTCCCACGCTCTGCCCCCTCCACACTTCATTTATGCCTGATGTCCCAAAGCGCAGCGTCCACGCGCTACGTACACGCCGAAGGTGCGCCAAAGGTAAGCCCGTCTACGCCTGTCCGCGCCTGGCCCGCGCCCAGCGCCAGACCCCCTGCCCCTCGCACTGCCCAGCCCTCCCGCATTACCTACGATGCCACCACCCTCCTAGCCCTTAACCCCAGCCGCGCCCCCAACTGCGTCCAAGCCGCTCCTGGACACACCCATGGACCTTTCTCTTGCTACTCCTGCAAATTCATCGGCACCGACAACATCTCCGCTACAACCACACCACAGATTCCTGACCCCAACCACCTACAATGCATCCTTCTCAACACTCGATCGGTCCACAGACACGCCATTGACCTATGGAATCTACGAGACACCATCTCTCCAGACATCGCCTTCCTAACAGAAACATGGATGAACGCTTCCTCCGCCCCAGACATCACCATTGCCATCCCTGAAGACTATAAGATCACTCGCAAGGACCGTACCGGCCACACAGGAGGAGGAATCGCTATCGTCCATAAAAAATCAATCCACATCTCAACCAGCTCTGACGTCAACCTCGCCAACTCTGAACACCTTCACTTCCAGATCCACATCGACCCAAAGACCACACTCAGAGGCACCCTCCTTTACAGACCACCAGGACCCCGCGCAAAATTCAGTGAAGACATCACGGACTTCATCACTCCACACGCGCTCCCCTCCAAAGATTACATCCTTCTGGGAGACCTCAACTTTCACCTTGAAAAAAACAACGACCGCAACACCACCACCCTCTTGGACAACCTCACCAACCTCGGACTTAAACAACTGGTCACTTCCCCCACCCACATCGCAGGTCACACACTCGACCCCATCTTCACCTTCAGCAATCATGTCTCCTTCAGCCACACTACGGATCTCCTCTGGACTGACCACAGCTGCGTTCACTTCACCTACAACAAGCCGAAACCCACCAACCACCTCCAACCAACTCTGCAAAGAAACTGGAACAAAATCACCATCGACCAGATCTCCTCATCGCTCCTTCTAAACACCCCAGCCCACTCTTCTAACCCAGACCAAGCCGCCGCCAACTTCACCCTATGGTTATCCAACACCGCCGACATCCTAGCACCACTGAAAAAACGTCAACGCAAACCTGGCAGCAAGAAGGCCTCATGGTTCAACGATGATCTTAAGAAGTCCAAGAAACTCTGCCGCTCCCTTGAAAAGGCCTGGAAAAAAGACCCAACCACTAGCACCAAGGACGCCTTCAAAAACGCCACCCGCACACACCACCAACTAATCCGAAAGGCCAAGAAAACAGCATTCAAGGATCGACTAGACAACAACGCCCACAACAGCAAGGAACTTTTCAACATCGTCAAGGAATTTACCAACCCCTCGGCCAACTCCAACGACATCACCCCTTCTCAAGCCCTTTGCGACTCCCTGGCTTTATTCTTCCACAACAAAATTGCAGACATCCACAACAGCTTCGACAACCAACCCGGAGACCAACCCACCCAACCATATGCTGAACATTCTTCCCCCTTGAACGCTCTTAACGACTGGAACCCAATCTCCACTGAGGACACCATCCGCCTGATGAACTCTATCCACTCAGGATCCCCCACAGACCCATGTCCTCACCACATCTTCAACAAAGCAGACTCAGTCATAGCACCGCACCTCCGAGACGTCATCAACTGCTCCTTCAACTCCGCCACCTTCCCGGAAAGCTGGAAACACGCTGAACTCACCGCCCTTCTGAAAAAACCCACAGCTGACCCCACCGAACTCAAAAATTACCGCCCCATCTCGCTCCTTCCTTTCCCAGCTAAAGTCATCGAGAAAGCTGTCAACAACCAACTCGCCGCCTTCCTCGAAGCCAACAAATCCCTCGACTCCTCACAATCTGGCTTCCGAGCAAAACACAGCACTGAGACCGCCCTCATCGCAGCAACAGACGACATTCGAACTCTACTGGACAATGGAGACACAGTAGCCCTCATCCTCCTCGACCTCTCTGCAGCCTTCGACACAGTCTGCCACAGTACTCTTTTACAACGCCTCAGAAACATCGGAATACAAGGAAAAGCACTCAAATGTATCACCTCATTCCTCACCGGAAGAACCCAGAGAGTCCGCCTTCCACCATTCAAATCCGAAGCCACTGAAGTCATCTGTGGCGTACCACAAGGATCCTCACTCAGTCCCACTCTCTTCAACGTATACATGAGCCCCCTTGCGGCCATCGCTCGCCAACACAACCTCAACATCATCTCCTACGCGGATGACACTCAACTGATCCTTTCTCTCACCAATGATCCCAGCACCGCCAAAACAAACCTACATGAAGGAATGAAAGAAGTTGCCGAATGGATGAAACAAAGCCGTCTGAAACTGAACTCAGATAAAACAGAAGTCCTCATCCTAGGTACATCCCCCTCTGCATGGGACGACTCTTGGTGGCCGGAAGCCCTTGCAAAAAGCACCCATCCCGACAGACCACGCACGGAACCTAGGCGTTATCCTGGACTCTTCACTCTCAATGAACAGACAAGTCAATGCCGTATCCTCATCCTGCTTCAACATTCTTCGCATGCTCAAAAAAACATTTCGCTGGATCCCCACCGAAACCAGAAAAACTGTCACCCATGCTCTGGTCACGAGCCGACTGGACTACGGAAACACCCTCTACGCGTGTACTACCGCTAAACTCCAGAAGAAACTCCAACGAATCCAAAACGCCTCAGTCAGGATCATATTAGACATCCCACGTAACGAACACATCTCTGGCCACCTGAAAGACCTCCACTGGCTACCCGTCAATAAGAGGATCACTTTCCGACTGCTATCCCACGCACACAAATCACTCTACGACATCGGACCAGAATGCCTCAACTCACGACTGTCCTTCTACACCCCCTCCCGCCAACTACGTTCTTCCAGCCAAGCCCTCGCCACTGTTTCCCCGCATCAACAAGACCACCATGGGAGGCAGATCCTACTCATACCTGGCAGCTAAAACATGGAACTCACTCCCCACCCACCTTCGCCTTACCCAGAACCACCTAGCTTTTAGAAAGCAACTTAAAACGTGGATATTTGACAAGTAAGCGTCCTCCCCTCCCTAAGCGCCTTGAGACCCTCCGGGTATGTAGTGCGCTATATAAATTCTCTGACTTGACTTGACTTGACCCTGCTTCAAGGGTCAGAGCAGGGTCAGAGAATAGTTGCAAGTAGGCAACGAGATGCCAGGAAGCACTTACAGGTGCCCATGTTGAAGTTAATTTCTTTGTAACCCTTTTGTAAAAGGTTACAAAAAATTAGCTTCAACTTTTGCACTTGTGCTTGGCTGAATATTCTTCCCTGCTGATTCGCGGATCGCGAAATCGCGGAAAATCTGCAAATTCCGCAAGCGGAACGTATTTTCAGCCCATGCTTACAAAATATTTCAAAGTCCCCGTTTTTGTACTTTTGCCTGTATGGGGGTGTTAAACTTGTTTCCGCCTGGGTTGACAGGTCTGGGGGCATTGCTGTGAAGGTCTAATACCGGATAAAAGTGTTTTGGATAAAATCGGATGTTAAAAAGTTTTTAACTTTTCAGAGTTTTCGTTCACTTTCGTGTTTTTGTGGGCCTGCTTGGGTGGGGTTCCTGGTGTTTGTGGGTGGGTTTTGGGGTCTTGGAGCAACGCTGGGTATGGATACTTTTGATTGCAAGAGGTTTGACGGAAATCCATGGTGGCAAAGGGGAGTTAGGGCCTAGCTGCAGAGCGCGCACTGAGTGATTTTGGAACTACGGCTAAATATTTCTAAGTGCCCATTTTTCCATTTTTGCTTTTTGGCTGTTTGGGGGGTTTAAACTTGTTTTCGCCTGGGTTGACGGGTCTGGGGGCATTGCTGTGAAGGTCTAATACCAGATAAAAGTGGTTTAGGGAAAATCGGAGGTGAAAAGGTTTTTGCATTTTGCTCACTTTAGCGTTTTTGGGGGGCTGTTTGGGGGGGTTCCTGGTGTTTGTGGATGGGTTTTGGGGTCTTGGACCAACGCTGGGTATGGATACTTTTGATTGCAAGAGGTTTGAAGAAAATCCATGGTGGCAAAGTGGAGTTAGGGCCTAGTAGAAGAAAGCCTTTGACACTATTTTTAACTTAGGGCTCGTTAGGGTTAGCAGTATTGCATGTGTTTGGGGGAGTTCGAGATTTTGGCAACTGGGTTCTGGGGTCTATTCTTTGAGCACTTGTCGAGAAATGTCTAATTTTGGTTGCAAGTAGTTTGAAGAAAATCCATGGTGAGAAAGGGGGGATTTGGGCCTACTTTACTTTCAAAGTACGTTTTGTCACCATTTTCCACTAGGCCTCAGACAGGTAGCAGTATCGCACGTTTTCTGTGGTCTGATTGGGGGTAATCTACATTTTAGCGTCGGAGTTTAAGGGTCTGGGAGCACTGCTGGGAAGGTCTAATTTTGTTCTAAAATCGTAGTTTACACTACCCCTAGCTTGAGGGGAAAGATCCGCAAAATTCGCCCATACTTATTTATCCTTCAAAAGGAGACTCAGATTACGCCCTTTCGAAACTATTGTACTGTCGATTCTGAAACTGAAAGTGTGACATTTTGCACTACACAGCGTACGTACCTTATATTTTTTTCTCAGTGGTGTTTTAATATCACTTCCTGTTTTTGCATCAACATTTACAGGGCAGCTTTCACCCTGTGCAATGGAAAAAAGGATGAAGTCAGGCTTCACATTAGCGACACGCAATTCAGCATCCGCCAGGCAGGTGGTGGACAGGGTGTTTTCTGGTCACCAACATTGATCGACGGAGCGCCAGATGGAACGGAGGAGTACCGCAAATAACTTGGAATGGCTTGATGCATGCAACTTCCCAAATTCAACAGGACAATTACAACAACATACAGTAACAGTATCCATTCATTTCTACTTATCTTTTAAGTAATGTTATTGCTGTGAACTTCTATGAATGTGAATCTGCATTTCTTTTCTCTCTGCTTCTAAATTTGCTATGTTTTTGCTATGTTTAACAGTAATTTGATGTTCTAAGTGCTTATTCTCTCTGAGGGCAGAGAGGCAAGTGAAATTGCGTAATGACTGCAGCCCGGTACTCTCAACTTGTTTCTTCGTAGTTCAAATCCAAAAATTTGTTTCTCTTCATTTGTTGTTTGACTTCCCATGCTGTGTTTTTTTCCTCTCAACCAAACTTTCCCAAAAAAAACATTCCCATCCAATTTTCAAACCCTAACCCTCTTCCCCCGGGCTGTGTGGTATTTCATTGTGGTGTGACTGACAACAACAATAAATTCCACACACTTGCTGAGGAGGATAAGGTCAAAGCAGCCAAAATCATTACAATCAGAAGTTCATGTGCGCCATCGTGGATTGATAAGAACATCCTCCTCCTACACGACGTGAACAATCAAATGCTTAATGCTTACGTTACGTTGATGACGTGTCCTTTGCCTTAATTTCTTATAGCAGTCCAACTCCACGCAACTACTTCTTATATTTACATTAATTTAACACTGCTTAGGCTACAACTTAGGGCACTGTTCTCTACCTTACTATATAATGTACTGTTTCTAATGCTACGCTCAGCCCACTCAATGTTTCATTTCCTTTTTTTTCATATGGTGATCCTGCCAGTGTGTACCACTACTGCTACCAGCACAACAATGATATTGCATCCGTCAACAATTCAAGTCAACAACCAATCTTATTCACCAACCGTGATTCACAAATCACAGGTAAGATAAGCTTATTGGGATGTAGTAGAATAATGGGCTAGGACTAAGTTGGGAGGAGAGCAGAGACTGACAGTACTACTAGTAAAGTACAGTAGTAGGGCTTCTGAATTGACTAAATCGGTTACTTGCATTTTGGTACATTTCAGGACAAGATGTTTCATTCATGCTGGTAAGTTTGAAAAACCAAACGTCCAGGAACCACCGCCAACCCCCACACAAAATAATATGAGCGCGTATACTGTGTTTTGGAATGAAAAATATAATTATGAAGAAATATAAATTATGGATGTTCTTGTCACAAAAAAAATTACCCCAACTCACCCCCCCTCCCTAACCAAACCAATGTCCAAAAATCAAAAAGTCCCCTTTCCCAAAAACCCAATTCCCACCCCCCAACAGTCTTCAAAAAAGGGGGAAGGGACAATCACTTCCTCCGGTGGCGTAGTGTGGACAGCTGGTGCTTCACGTCCCGCAGCTCTTTGCAGAGGTCCCGGAGCTGGCGCTGATGTTTTTCGCCCAACCGCTCCAGGTAGTCCACCCGCTTTCGGAGGCGGCGCTGACGTACCATCCAGGCTCGGGGGGGGGGGGGCAGCTGTTGTTTTTGCTGCTGTGCGGCGGCGGCGCGAGGCTGTCGGGCCACGGCTCCGTTTGGCTGGAGGCTTGTGGCTGGTGGACCCGGGGGCACGAGGAGGATGTACTGGTTGTTGTAGTGTCCTCATGCTCCCGAGCCCACAACCGGCGATACTCGGCACAAATAGCCTCCAGCTTACGGGCCCTGGCCCGGACAGCCATCTCCTTAGGGGTGAGCTTTTTTGGAGTAGTATCTATGAAGAAAGAAAGAAAAATACTGTAGCCGATAGTCTTTAACATAAAGTCAAAATAATTCAACGGAAAGTTGACACTCAGTAACACCAGCATCAGTAACACCAGCAAGTATCAAACACAGTATAACATTTTGAAGATAACGGACCAGGTTTTTCTTGATTGTCGATCCACAACTGGCGCCTCCCGTGTGTGACGTTATTTATAATTTCTAACCACTATTTTGAGGGTGCCCCAGATAGGAGGAAGAACCTAAACCTCCAATTAGGACCAAGATCCAAACATAATTGATACAACAGGTATCTGTGCACACGTCACCTTTTACAGAGTAAATGCTGTAGGTAATCAAACAACACAACCAATAGACAAACAATGTGGAAGTAGTCATGATGGAAGTTTTTCTTCAATTCAGATTTTATTCACCACACCCAGCCAACAAATGTTTCCTCAGGGATAGTGTCTCAAATGTACCAACATTTCTTTTTATCAACAACCAACTAACACCTGTTTCATTATATTTTGGAAACCGCCGTCTTCTTATCTTGAATTGCATTTAACAAAAGCATTCTTTACAGCCATAAATATTAAGACTCGCTCGTCCTTCGTTTCACCCTTCTTTAACTTGAGGTCATCTGTGCCGCATCAGATGTTGTGACGTCTAGGAAAAACATGTCATATTTTCAGATGCCATACACAACCCCTATTTTATCACGTAATGGAAGAAAATGTTACATAACACATTTTTTATTACTAGGATTGAAAAAAAGTAACGGTTTTGGGGAGAAAGTGTTAACCTTTTATATGCTTATTCCATTAAATGCTACACTTCTTCTTATGACAACTGATGAATGCTTGCTTAACGTGCCCCATTTTTCTCATTACAGAAAGATGATTCCATTGCCTTCTGCCAGATGATACACCAACTACTAGTAAGTCATCACCAGCAGTACTTTAAGTACTTTAAAGAAGGTGGGGGCTCCCGCAGTTATTCTAATAATTTCATGTGTCTGTTAACTATTATTAAGTTTGAGTCATAGTAATTTAATTCATGCTAATGTTGTTTAAACTTTAACGTCGTCTTCATCCATCACCATTGCTCGCTCCGAATACTACGCTATTAAAAATAAAGAAATATTGTTTTCATTTCTTAATTGAAAATAAAACTTTAAAACTAACAAACACTGTGTGTTTTTTGTTCACGAGTGAATGAGTGGAAGGGTTTGAACTACTGCACTTGGCAGTCATGTTTCAGTGACTCAGATAGGCCGGGACTCGGCGGTAGTCTTCTTCTGTTCTTCTTGGTTGTAAAATCATTGGTCAGACACACTAGATAGTCGGTCAGGGGATTGGGGGTTCAACTTCTGTTTGGACTGAGCTATGTCGAAAGTTGAACTGCACCTATCATCAACAATGTCCTATTTCTCTTGTCCATACTTCTTTGTGTGCAGAATAGTCCCTGAAACACTAGCGGTATGGGATGTGCTCCTCTCAAATCAAAAAGGCAACTGCTACCTTTTACTTGGTGTAAACAATGACATTTTGTTGTTGGAAATTGTCAAAGCACTTACATTAAGAAGACTGGAATAGACAGCAAGGGCAACCCAGAGGACTGCACTCAGGGCCTAGAGCTATTGCTGGATCAGAGTTTTGTTTCACACCGTTTGCCGACTGGGCAAGCTTAGCTACCTACACAGACCGACTCATAATCGTAAATGGTAGTAGCACAGAGAGTGATGGTAGAGGCAGGATAAGAATGTAGAAAGTTGTCTACATTAAAAGAAGATCAAAGACTATTTTGTAAAACATAGAATTATTAGGAAACAGTTTGTAATGAATAGGAGCTATAAAAGTTAGGGAAGTATAAGTATTAATATAACAATAGAACAACTTACTGGGGCCAGCAGAAGAGCCTGTAAGGGACTGATCCTGTCCACCTTCTTCCACCGGAGTCCCAGTCGCCGTCGCTCCCTTGCCCCTGGGAGTACAAAGAAGGACTAGACTTGAGTCTACTGTCTCTACCATTACGCAGTAATGCTCTCAAATGAGTAAAAAGTCGCAAGCAAGTAAGCATAGTAGCAACGCCAATAACCAGGCGAGCACCTGCAATGACAGAAGCTATTTAAAGATTAATTTACCTGCAATGTAATCGAAATGGCAGCATTCGTACTGTTCAGGAAAGAAATAGATTAAATATATAACAGAGCAAAAGAAAAAAAAGTAGTTATTAAATAGGTACTTACCAAGGCCAGGGATCTCCAATCCTAGCAGGTCGAGCATGTCATGCTCCCGGTCCAGGATGTCACTCCACCGGTGCATCGCTTGATGGTAGGTGCGCCGGACCCCAGACTCCTTCTGCATGCGCTGGCACACCTTCTCCTACAGCTGGCGACGCTCCCGGAGGCCGTAACCGGAAGCAATCCACCCACCTGCTGCCACGGTTTTAGGGAGGTGGACTTGGACTAAAACCAGCAAGGCGGCCACCTCCACTGCAGAGAAGATCTCTCTGGCCTGGACTAGCTCCCCCCTCAAACGCCCGCAAGGGAGCCGGGTACAGGGTGCTGGGCCCTTGCCGACTCCCTTTGCCATGGTCCTGTGCACAAGAAAAAGGAAAGAAGAATAGGTGTGAAAAAAAACAAGAGAGAGAGCGAAAGAAATAAAGTAGGTAATAAAGTAACAAAAAGTAAAAAAAACCACAAAATATAGATGTAGGAAATTGTAGAGATAGATAATAAGCAAAGAAAAACAAAAAAAAGTTCAGAAAAACAGAGGATTACAAAGATGTAAGATGGATAGAAAGGTAGCATGCCCAAAAAGCATAGCAATAAATGAAAAACAAGATGGTAGCGCCCAAAGAGGACCGTTTTGGTAAGTTTGCGTAATATTTTCCCCGCGAGCACGCAAAAACACAGGCGAACTCATAATAGCACACCGCACACAACGCGACATTGCCAATAGCGCCCAGAACCGGAAATACGCAACGCGCACAAGATGGCCGCGCCCATGTACGACCGCATAGGTAACTTCGCAGTCAGTGCGGACGCAAAAAACCCTGGGAACACGCAAAAAAAAATCCGCTATTTTACACGAATTCGCGGATTGTGAGTTCGATTTAGCGCGAATTCGCGCCTTGCAAATCTCGCGAAATTGCAGAAAAACAAATTTTGCAAAACTGAAAGCACTTAGCAGGTGCAAAAGTTCAAGCTAATTTGTAACCATTCCCTGTAGTGCTTCCTGAGGGGCCCCTCCAAAGTTCAGATGCCTACTTGCAACTATTCTCTGACCCTGCTCTGACCCTCAAAGCAGGGTCAGAGAATAGTTACAAGTATGGCACAATGCTCCTGTAAAAAAACATTAAACTGCAACAGGAAGCACTTACAGCTAAGGCAGCAGGTTCCAGACTTGAAGCTCAAATTCAGTGACACATTAACCAGCCCCAAATGAATTCATTTCAGTTGAGGCTGGGAAGGTGTGCTTTGCTTCCCCCCCTTAATCTACAGTGGTGAACAAGAGGGTGGTAGTGGTGAACCAGAGGGTGCTGTGATAAACCAGAGGGGGGCAGTGAGGATCCAGAGGGTGGCAGTGGTAAACCAGAGGGTGACAGTGATGAACCAGAGGATGGCAGGGATGAACCAGAGGATGGCAGTGATCAACCAGAGGGTGGCAGTGATGAACCAGAGGGTGACAGGAATGAACCAGAGGATGGCAGTGATCAACCAGAGAGTGGCAGCCTTGAACCAGAGGGTGGCAGTGATCAACCAGAGGGTGGCAGTGATGAACCAGGGGGTAGCACTGGTTAAGCAGAGGGTGGCAGTGATGATCCAGAGGGTGGCAGTGGCAAACCAGAGGGTGGCAGGGATGAACCAGAGGTGGCAGGGATGAACCAGAGGATGGCAGTGATCAACCAGAGGGTGGCAGTGATGAACCAGAGGGTGCTGTGATAAACCATAGGAGGACAGTGATGATCCAGAGGGTGGCAGTGGCAAACCAGAGGGTGGCAGTGATGAACCAGAGGGTGGCAGTGATGAACTCAGAGGATGGCAGTGATCAACTAGAGGGTGGCAGTGATGAACCAGAGGGTGCTGTGATAAACCATAGGAGGACAGTGATGATCCAGAGGGTGGCAGTGGCAAACCAGAGGGTGGCAGTGATGAACCAGAGTGTGGCAGTGATGATCCAGAGGATGGCAGTGATCAACCAGAGGGTGGCAGTGATGAACCAGAGGGTGGCAGTGATGAGCCAGAGGGTGGCAGTGATGATCCAGAGGGTGGCAGTGGCAAACCAGAGGGTGTCAGTGATGAACCAGAGGGTGGCAGTGATGATCCAGAGGGTGGCAGTGGCAAACCAGAGGGTGGCAGTAATGAACCAGAGGGTGGCAGTGATGAACCAGAGGGTGGCATTTGTGAACCACATGGTGATGAACCAGAGGATAGCAGTGATGAACCAGAGGGTGGCAGTGGTGAACCAGAGGGTGGCAGTGATGATCCAGCGGGTGGCAGTGATGAACCAGAGGGTGGCACTGGTGAACCAGAGGGTGGCAGTGATGATCCAGAGGGTGGCAGAGGCAATCCAGAGGGTGGCAGTGATGAACCAGAGGGTGGCAGTGATGATCCAGAGGGTGGCAGTGGTGAACCAGAGGGTGGCAGTAATGAACCAGAGGGTGGCAGTGGTGAACCACAAGATGATGAACCAGAGGATAGCAGTGATGAACCAGAGGGTGGCAGTGGTGAACCAGAGGGTGGCAGTGATGATCCAGAGGGTGGCAGTGGCAAACCAGAGGGTGGCATTGGTGAACTAGAGGGTGGCAGTGATGAACCAGAGGGTGGCCGCGATGAACCACAGGGTCGCAAACAAGCTGGACACGTAGAAACAACATGGTCTCGACCATTGCGACCACACAAGTTAGTTTGCGTTCCCGAACTTGTACAAAACCCTCGCAAACTGGCAAAAACAGCAAATTCGCAAATTCGCACGAATTCGCGAATTTTGCGAATTGCGTGTTCGCTTTCGCACGAATTCGCGGATCGCGAATTCGCAAATTTCGCCCATACTTAGTTACTCTGAGTTTGAATAAATGAGGTGTTATTGGATAATTGTGTAAGTGAGTAAATGTCAGTGTGAATAATTTTTTTCATGAGTGAGTAGGATGCAGTCATCCTACTCACTCATGAAAACTAAGATGACTGCTGACACGTAAATGTCTATATATGTGTATAAGTGTATTTTGATAGTGTTCTATTAATTAGTGACTGCATGTATAAATGATTCTGTTGATGAATTTGTAGTTTTGTGTGAAGACTTAGGAATCAGTGAGTGGGTATGTAGTAACTGGTATTGGTGTGTCAATGGTTTCAAATATGGTACTCTGTATTTTACAGTGAGTGATGAAAGGTTATACTAGTGTATGATGAGGTGTATCAGATTGTCACGTGGATGAGCTTTTTTTTGTTTCTTTTTATTAAATATAAAAACAAGCAAGACATAGAACATGATTTACAAAGTGCCAGTTCAATTAAGGGAGGAAGAAATACAAGGAGCAGCAATCGATATAAGGAAAGGGGAGGGGGGACAGGGGTCAAATGTAATAAAAATGCAATAGAATGGTCAAAATGCATGGGTCAGGGGGAAGGTAGAACATCAATGTCATCAACTGCAGGCGGTATATATATGTTTCCACGATAACTATTCCAAGGTCCCCACACTCTAACCCGGTTCCAGGGACGGCCCCTGGCTAGGTACACCGTCTTTTCCCTGAACATACACCAATCCATGTTTTCCCTCCATAAGTCTACTGTAGGAGGCCTCTGGGACCCCCACAACTGAACAATATCTCGCTTGGCGATCATGGCCCCCAGGGATGCCCACTGAGTCTGAGCTACATTATAGTCTGTAGGTTTCCAAACGTTCAACAAGCAGCATCTGGCCTACGGCAAGAGAGCAATACCAGTCACTTCCTTCATGACCTCATGGACCCCACTCCAAAAAGCAGCAATCTCACGACATTCTCAAATAATATGAAGAAAAGTAGCAACCTGCCCACACCCTCGCTTGCATAATCCCTCCTCAGAAAAGCCCATTCGGACCAAACGGGGGCCTGTGACGTAAATCTTGTGGAGGATCTTAAGCTGTACCAGTCGGAGTCGAGCTGGAATCGCGACCTCCTTGGGGGAGGAGATGGCAGATTGCCATTCCTCGTCATCCAATTCAAGGCCGTCATGGGTCCACAAGTCCCGGAGATGTAGCAGGAGATCAGGCCTATTAATAATTAATTTCTTATAAACAAGGGAGATAGTGCTGTTGGGTACATGGCCATCCAACAGTCTATCTTCAAGTGGGGAAGATTCCGGAATCACCTCACCCAAAGGGAAGACCGACATTAAGGCATGGTGAACCTGAACGTAGCGAAAGTACTCTGTGTCACCCAATTCAAACTCCATCTTTAACATCTCAAACAATTTCACCTGGCCCTTAACCCAGAGGCCACCCACCTTACTAGTACCGATAAGGTCCCATCTATCGAACCCCTTGGTTTTCCGCAACTTCCCAAGCCTGTCCGAACCAAAGAGCGGGGTCGCTAAAGTCAAGCAATCTTTCCACCCCAGGGAAATATTAGCGTCCTGCCACGTACGCACCGCCGTCTTCGTAGGCCCCGACAGAGTCTTAACCACCGATTTTGAGTAGAGCGCCCTATAATAATTACCCTGGGGCAACAGCCATCTATCCATAGCAAAAGCAGGATTCAATGCAGGACCATACATACCATGGTTGATGGCACCCAGTTGAGCAGCCCAATAATAGCGTTTGATGTCAGGGAGAGCGATTCCCCCGTCATACCAGGGGAGCGTCAATTTGGCAAGAGAAATGCAAGGCCTACCGTCCCATATCAACTTCCTCTAAAGGTCTTCGACAGCACGAAAATAGCTAGCTAGAACAATATTAAGAGTGTTCTGGAGAGCATATAAAAAACAAGGCAGGGACATCATTTTAAATAGGGCCGCACGACCAAGCGGTGAAAGCGGAAGTTTACGCCAACCCGCAACGTCCTGTTTCAATCTAGCCAGGGGTGGGAGAAGGTTCTGTTGATAACGGGCCATCGGATCCAATGAGATAAAGATACCAAGGTACTTAAACCCCGTCAGAGTCATTTGAATAGGGCAGGTACGTGGGAGAAGAGGGACATCACCAGAAAGAACGTATAAGTAGGATTTCGCCCAATTGATAATCAAACCAGACTTTCTACCAAAGGAGGCCAAGACATCGCACAGAACCATCAATGACTTCCGGGGTGAGGTCAAATACAGTAAGATATCAGCTGTGTAGAGCGAGATGCGATCTTCAAATTCAGGAGACCATTGAATACCCATCGGATCCACGTAGCAAGGGGTTCTAAGGCTAGGGCAAACAATAACGGAGACAAGGGACAGCCCTGACGAGTGCCTCTCCCGAGACTAAACTGTGTAGAAACACGACCATTTACGACAATTTGCTCAAGGGGGTCCTCGTAGAGAAGGAGCACCCAGCCAATAAAACCAGGTCCAAACCCGAATTTAGCCAACGCGGCCCATAAGTATGGCCATTCCACGGTATCAAAAGCCATTGTGGCATCTAACAACGCCAAGACGGCCGGCTCACGCAACGTTGCAGCTCTCGCGAGACCGCCATGCAGACGCCTGAGATTCAGGGCAGTATTTCTATGCGGAATGAAACCGGATTGATCCAGATGTATCAATTCACTGTTAACGGTGATCAAGCGGTTAGCCGGCAGTTTTGCAAGGATCTTAGGTTCGGCGTTCAAAAGAGAAATCGGCCTGTACGATGTGCACCTGTCCCTCGGTTTCCCCTCCTTATGGATCACCACAATGGTCGCAAGACGTTGATCGCTGGATAGAGAACCGCACTCACAAGACTCCAAAAACATATCTCTTACATAGGGCGCTATCTTGTCAGGCTGCAACTTGTAAAGTTCAATAGGCAGGCCGTTAGGACCCATAGCCTTTCCAGAACGCAAGGAGCAAATCACGAGAGCCGCCTCGTCTGCGGTTATTGGAGCATCCAATTGTTCCCTATCCAAATCAGAAAGACACGGTAGAGCAATATCACGCAACAATAGATGTGAATCTTCCTCCGGCCTATCCGACACAGAGGCATACACTGAATGTAAGTGATCTGCAAAACACTGAACGATCTCCTCAGGGTCAGTAACATGACAACCGCTCGCCGTATCAATCACAGGCACCACACGACTAGCCCTATCCTTCTTAGCCAGGCACGCTATCAATTTGCCAGCTTTATCTCCTATGTCATATAGCTGTCCCTGCTGTTCTCTACTCATGGCCTTAGCTGCATCAGTAACTAACGCCCTATATTCCAACTGCTTGAGTCGCAAAACATGCGTCCTAGCACGTGTAACTTCCCGCTCCAGGCCAAGCTCAAGGTCCGCTATCTCCGCTTCAATCTTAACCACCTCCTTGTCTCTCCGTTTCTTAACACCTGCGATTAACGACAGGGCCTGGCCCCTAAGAACAGTCTTGAAAGCCTCCCATAGGGACACCGCCGACGAAACCAAACCCTCATTCTGAAGAAAATATTGGTCAAAAGATTTCACCAGATCCGCACGAGTTTTAGGGTTCCGGAGGTACCATGGGTTGATCGGGGCTATCTAACCCTCCGTCCCAGGACTGGACTCCATACAAAGCCATAGTGGAGAAAGATCAGAGATCCCCCGAGCAAGATGCTTAACCTCAGTAACAGAAAGAGCCTGTGCAGCCAGGACCAAAACATAATCAATTCTAGAAAGACTACTGTGCGCGCCCGAGTGAAAAGTGTACTGTCGTTGAACGGGATGCAACAATCTCCAACAATCCACCAAGCCCAGAGTATCAATGAAATCATGAAGCCAGTTCTGCGACCGCTTAAGATCTCTAGGTGGATGTCTATCAGCCATACCAGAAGCCACAGCGTTAAAATCACCACCCAATAGCAATGACCCCTCGGGGAGATCGAGGACCACCCGTCCCAAGTCCGCGAAAGTAGTTGACTGTAAGCCAGGGGGGACATAGACAGAAACCAGGGAAAGAGTTCGGCCCTCCCACCTACCCGTTAGAGCGACATAGTGCCCCCTGTCGTCGAGGACGGTTGCGTCGATCTCCAATGGGAGAGAAGCCTTAATCAGAATACCAACCCCCTTTGAGCCTGAGGAAAACCATGCATGGGCGACCAGACGATACCCCTTCCTATTCATGGCATGACAAGTATTACCTATCAAGTGCGTCTCCTGAAGACGGACCACATCTGGGGAAAGAGGTTTCAATAACTGCAGCACTACCCCGTGTTTAATCCGATCCCCCAACCCATTCACATTCCAACTCATCAGTTTCAGCCCCCTACCCCATCCGAAAGTGAAAGTTCCAACCCAACGAGTATCCAGCACTTTGATCAGAAGGTCTAACAATACATTGCCTTGCAGAAAAACAAACACACACCCCAACAAAAAACCCCCACTTCCCCCACCCACATCCCGTTACGAAACCCCCCACCCTGCACCCCTGCGTAAGACTAGAAAGCCACCCCAACTTGCAGTGTGCCTGTCGCCCCCACTTTAAACTAAGCCACAAAAAGTAAGTCAGAGGAGGAAAGAGACCCACCAATAGCCCCGCAACACCCCGGATATCACAAACCTTCACATTGCAGGATTAGCGAACCACATTTCGAGGCCAACTGGGGACCCCAGAAACCAGGCAAAGGTGTCTTTTCCTGTTCCATTGGTCCGCCTTCTGCCCCTCCGGATTGTTCCTTTGGCGCAGGATGGTTCGGTAGAGTGTCAAGCCAATCGGCCACCGCATCAGGCCGTTCAAAAAAATAAGTGCGCTCAGCGTGTTCGATCCTCAACTTGGCCGGAAAAAGCATAGCATACTTACATACAGATTGGGTAAAGTCTGGGTAGAAGTTGATAGTAGTGTTCTCGAACTTCATAGGACCACTCATCCGCGAAGCCTGCAGGATACCATCTCTGTCACGAAAATTGAAAATCCTTGCGATCATAGGCCGCAGTGGGGCACCCACCTTTGCCTTACCAACCGGAACTCTATGAGCCCGCTCAACCATGAAAAATGTACTCAGTCCCTTGGGTGCAAGATGGTTAACAACCAAATTTTCAACAAAGAGGTCAGCTGCAGAATCTTCCGCCTTCTCCGGGACACCGATGTTGCGAACGTTGTTCCACCGAGCCCTCCCTTCAAAATCCTCCAGACGACGGACGAAGAGATCATTGGAGGCCCTCAAGTTGCGGACTTCCGTCTGCAGATCAGCAACATCACTCGTCAAACTGGAGGTCTTAATGTCCAACGACTTGACTCTCTCGTTCGTTTTTGTCAGGTCCGTACAGATCAGATTGACATTGATCGCCACAGTGTCAATTTTATGGGCGAGGGTATCCATTTGTTGCCCAAGGGAGGATTTGATCCCATCTATGGCGGCCATAACGTCTCGCAGGGTCGGATCAGCTGCCGAAGTCGGAGCATCTCTAGTATCTTCCAGCGATCTGCCCGATCGGCTAAGAGATCCCCTAGTCTGGGCATAATGGTCCATGGTGTTGGTCTGGGTATAGCCACCCCGCCGAGTTGTCTTGAGCTTCTGCTTTTCCCCCTCTGGTTTCCCCGCCATTGCGGAGTACAGACCGACATGAGGCAGGTAGACTAAGTAGGAAGATGGCGGTTCCAGGACCTCAGGGCCGTGGTCCAACCTCACTCGGAGGGCACACGCCAGGTATCCTCTCAAGATTCTCAAAGCGGTGAGGAGGTACACTCGGATGTGGCGTAGAATAGCCGACCTCAGCACTAGGGGGCCGCTTGCCGCCGAATCCCCCTCCGGGAAAGACCAAATCGAAAGTTAAAGTCAACCAGACCGGTCGACCCCACCACCTCAGGCCGATGTTGTTCAACTACAGCTCGGGCACTGTGCCAACTCCACAGCCAGGCATCACGGATGCGTAGGCCGTAATCTTCTGAGCACCACAGCTCCGGTCTCGCGGTCCAATTCGGAATCTGAAAGCAGATCTCGCCTCACCCGTGGTTCATCTTCACGGATATTTCAATGAAGGACAGGATAGACGACAGGATAGATGTGGGAGGCTTTAAGGGTCTCGGGAGCCTTGTGCTCACGTAGCCATCTTGGTCACGCGCAAAGCTCCTCCCCCCAGCAAGTTTGTGGATGAGCTTTTTTAATTGCTAATTTCTAACTATAACGTCTCTGAAACCTATGTTTTTTTCAGTGAATTTCAAAGGTTTTTTAAATGCTAATTTTTAAGTTTGATAGTAGTTATACCTTTTTTTTTGTACTGATTTTCTACAGTTTTTTAACTGTTTATTTATAAATATTTTATTCAATAAATAACATTATATATTTTTCAGAAAATTAAAAAAAAAACTTTTTGTAAAAATTCAAACTGAAATATTGATTATTTTTTGTTTTAATTTTTTATTTTAACATATTTATATTATTTTCTTTAAAAAAATGTTTTCCCAAATTTTTTCAGTCTCGCACTCAAAGCATACACATCACGGTAGGTGCGTGGATTCTAGCCGCCATTTTAGAAAATATCCGCGTAGGGTGTGCGACGGCTGCATGTTTTCCAGTTACATCATATACATTTAATATTACGTGATGTGCGTGATTGGTATGCGACCAGTCCGCAACTCCTGCTAAAGCTCATTTGCGACACATGCGCATTACAGTACAAGACGCTTGAGCTGTGGCAGGTCCCACGTGAAATCATATACGTGATGGGGTGAGCTGGGGCGCGCTGGGTGCGCAACTCCGGCAAAAAAAAATTATCTTCCAAAATGATATTATGTGTCTTTAATATATATATTAGAGCAAAAGATTATCTAAGATATTTTAAAAAATTATATATTTCTACCTATCATAAACTTATATTATTTTTAATATATTTTCGTGTAGTCGGGTGCGTGCATCATGAGCGCAGAGAACCAGGTCAGCAGAGCTGCTCTAGAGCCTAAGAAGCAGGTCAGAGGAGCTGCTCTAAAGCCAGAGATTTAGGTCAGCAGAGCTGCTCTAGAGCCAGAGTCCCAGGTCTTCGGAGCTGCTCTAGAGGAAGAGAACCAGGTCAGCAGAGCTGGTGTGGAGCCAGAGGAACCAGGTCAGCAGAGCTGCTTTAGAGTCAGAGTACCAGGTCAGCAGAGCTGCTCTAGAGCCAGAGAACCAGGTCAGCAGAGATGCTTTAGAGCCATAGAACAAGGTCAGCAGAGCTGCTCTAGAGTTAGAGAACCAGATCAGCAGAACTGCTTTAGAGCAAGAGAGACAGGTCAGCAGTGCTCTTTAGAGGGAGAGAACCAGGTCAGCAGAGCTGATTTAGAGCCAGAGGAACAGGTCAGCAGAGCTACTCTAGACGCAGGAACCAAGTCAGCAGAGCTGCTTTGGAGGGAAAGAACCAGTTCAGCATAGCTGCTTTAGAGCCAGAGAACCAGGTCAGCAAAGCTGCTCTAGAGCCTGAGAAACTAGGTCAGCAGAGCTGCTTTAACCCCTTCCATGCTCATGATGAGCTCAGCACGGCATGCAGTACAGTGCTCCTGTGCTCATGACGAGCTGAGCTCGTCATGAACAATGGGAAAAAATGAGAGTCAGCAGAGGAGGAAAATCTCCCTAGCAGCGATGGTGTTAAAGGGAGAGAACCAGGTCAACAGAGCTGCTTTAGAGCCAGAGAACCAGGTCAGCAGAGCTGCTTTGGAGCCATGGAACCAGGTCAGCAGAACTGCTCTAGAGGCAGAGAACCAGGTCAGCAGAGCTGATTTAGAGGGAGCGAACGAGGTCAGCAGAGCTGCCTTAGAGCCAGAGAACCATGTCAGTAGAGCTGCTCTAGAGCCAGAGAACCAGGTCAGCAGAGCTGCTTTAGAGCCAGAGAACCAGATCATCAGAGCTGCTCTAGAGTCTAAGAACCAGGTCAGCAGAACAGCTATAGATCCAGAGCACCAGGTCAGCAGAGCTGCTGTAGAGCCAGAGAAACAAGGTCAGTAAAGCTGCTTTAGAGCAAAAGAACCAGGTCTGCAGAGATGCTTTAGAGGGAGAGAACCAGGTGAGCAGAGCTGCTTTAGAGCCAGAGAACCAGGTCAGCAGAGCTGTTCTAGAGCATGAGAAACCAGGTCAGCAGAGATGCTTTAGAGCCAGAGAACCAGGTCCGCAGAGCTGATTTAGAGGGAGAGAACCAGGTCAGCACAGCTGCTCTCGAGCCAGTGAACCAGGTCACAGAGCTGTTTTAAAGCCATAGAAGCAAGTCAGCAGAACTGCTTAAGAGCCAGAGAACCAAGTCAGCAGACCTGCTCTAGAGCCAGAGAACCAGGTCAGCAGAACTTCTTTAGAGCCATAGAACCAGGTCAGCAGAGCTGCTCTAGAGCATAAGAAGCAGGTCAGAGGAGCAGCTCTAAAGCCAGAGATTTAGGTCAGCAGAGCTGCTCTAGAGCCAGAGTCCCAGGTCTTCGGAGCTGCTCTAGAGGAAGAGAACCAGGTCAGCAGAGCTGGTGTGGAGCCAGAGAAACCAGGTCAGCAGAGCTGCTTTAGAGTCAGAGTACCAGGTCAGCAGAGCTGCTCTAGAGCCAGAGAACCAGGTCAGCAGAGATGCTTTAGAGCCATAGAACAAGGTCAGCAGAGCTGCTCTAGAGTTAGAGAACCAGATCTGCAGAACTGCTTTAGAGCAAGAGAGACAGGTCAGCAGTGCTCTTTAGAAGGAGAGAACCAGGTCAGCAGAGCTGCTTTAGAGCCAGAGGAACAAGTCAGCAGAGCTACTCTAGAGGCAGGAACCAAGTCAGCAGAGCTGCTTTGGAGGGAAAGAACCAGTTCAGCAGAGCTGCTTTAGAGCCAGAGAACCAGGTCAGCAAAGCTGCTCTAGAGCCTGAGAAACTAGGTCATCAGAGCTGCTTTAACCCCTTCCATGCTCATGATGAGCTCAGCACGGCATGCAGTACAGTGCTCCTGTGCTCATGATGAGCTGAGCTCGTCATGAACAATGGGAAAAAATGAGAGTCAGCAGAGGAGGAAAATCTCCCTAGCAGCGATGGTGTTAAAGGGAGAGAACCAGGTCAACAGAGCTGCTTTAGAGCCAGAGAATCAGGTCAGCAGAGCTGCTTTGGAGACATGGAACCAGGTCAGCAGAACTGCTCTAGAGGCAGAGAACCAGGTCAGCAGAGCTGATTTAGAGGGAGCGAACGAGGTCAGCAGAGCTGCTTTAGAGCCAGAGAACCATGTCAGTAGAGCTGCTCTAGAGCCAGAGAACCAGGTCAGCAGAGCTGCTTCGGAGCCAGAAACCAGATCATCAGAGCTGCTCTAGAGTCTAAGAACCAGGTCAGCAGAACAGCTATAGATCCAGAGCACCAGGTCAGCAGAGCTGCCGTAGAGCCAGAGAAACAAGGTCAGTAAAGCTGCTTAAGAGCAAAAGAACGAGGTCTGCAGAGCTGCTTTAGAGGGAGAGAACCAGGTCAGCAGAGCTGCTTTAGAGCCAGATATCCAGGTCAGCAGAGCTGTTCTAGAGCATGAGAAACCAGGTCAGCAGAGATGCTTTAGAGCCAGAGAACCAGGTCAGCAGAGCTGATTTAGAGGGAGAGAACCAGGTCAGCACAGCTGCTCTAGAGCCAGTGAACCAGGTCAGCAGAGTTGTTTTAAAGCCATAGAAGCAAGTCAGCAGAACTGCTTTAGAGCCAGAGAACCAAGTCAGCAGAACTTCTTTAGAGCCATAGAACCGGATCAGCAGAGCTGCTTTAGAGCCAGAGAACCAGGTAAGCAGAGCTGATGTAGAGCCAGAGACCAGGTCAGCAGAGCTGCTCTAGGGCTTAAGAACTAGGTCAGCAGAGCTGCTCTAGAGCCAGAGAACCAAGTCAGCAGAGCTGTCGTAGATCCAGAGAAACCAGGTCAGCAGAGCTGCTTTAGAGGGTGAGAACCAGGTCAACAGAGCTGCTTTGGAGCCAGAGACCCAGGTCAGCAGAGCTGCTTTGGAGCCATGGATCCAGGTCAGCAGAGCTAGCTTAGAGGGAGAGAACCATTTCATCAGAGCTGCTTTAGAGCAAGAGAACCAGCTCAGCAGAGCTGCTCTAGAGCCAGAGAACCCAATCAGCAGAGCTGCTTAAGAGCCATAGAACCAGATGAGCAGAGCTGCTGAGCCATAGAACCAGATGAGCAGAGCTGAATTAGAGACATAGAACCAGGTCAGCAGAGCTGCTCTAGAGCCAGACAACCAGGTCAGCAGAGCAGCTTTAGAGCAAGATAACTATGTCAGCAGAGCTGCTCTAGAGCCAGAGAAACCAGGTCAGCAGAGTTACTTTAGAGCAATAGAACGAAGTTAGCAGAGCTGTTGTAGAGCAGGAGAACCTGGTAAGCAGAGCTGCTCTAGATCCTAAGAACCAGGTCAGCAGAGCTGCTCTATAGCCAGAGAACCCGGTCAGCAGAGCTGCTGCAGAGCCAGAGAAACCAGGTCAGCAGAGCTGCTTTAGAGGGTGAGTACCAGGTCAGCAGAGCTGCTTTAGAGCCGGAGAACCAAGTCAGCAGACCTGCTCTAGAGCCAGAGAACCAGGTCAGCCGAACTTTTTTAGAGCCATAGAACCAGATCAGCAGAGCTGCTTTAGAGGGAGAGAACCAGGTCAACAGAGCTGCTTTAGTGCCAGAGAACCAGGTCAGCAGAGCTGCTTTGGAGCCATGGAACCAGGTAAGCAGAGCTGCTCTAGAGGCAGAGAACCAGGTCAGCCGAGCTGATTTAGAGGGAGCGAATCAGGTCAGCAGAGCTGCTTTAGAGCCAGAGAACCAGGTCAGCAGAACTGCTCTATAGCCAGAGAACCAGGTCAGCAGAGCTGCTTTAGAGCCAGAGAAACGAGGTCAGTACAGCTGCTTTAGAGCAAGAGAACCAGGTCAGCAGAGCTGTTTAAGAGGGAGAGAGCCAGGTAAGCAGAGCTGCTTTAGAGCCAGAGAACCGGGTCAGCAGAGCTGCTCTAGAGCCTGAGAAACCTGGTCAGCATAGATGCTTTAGAGGGAGAGAGCCAGGCCAGCAGAGCTGCTTTACAGGGAGAGAACCAGGTCAGCAGAGCTGCTCTAGAGTTGGAGAACCAAGTCAGCAGAGCTGCTTTAGAGCCATAGAACCAGGTCAGCAGAGCTGCTCTAGAGGCAGAGAACCAGGTCAGCAGAGCTGATTTAGAGGGAGAGAACCAGATCAGCAAAGCTGCTTTAGAGCCAGAGAACCAGGTCAGCAGAGCTGCTCTAGAACCAGTGAACCAGGTCCACATCGGTGGAGCGAGGGACAGAAACTGCCCATTTAAAACTCACCGGCATACTCTGTGGTTGCGTTCACCAGCCCGTCCTGCATCCCCGGACCTGTGTGTGCTTCCCGCTCTCCCCCCGGCGCTGCAGACCAACAGCAGCTGACGAGTGAGGGAGAGTGAGAGGGAGCCTGACTACAACCCCCAGCTGCCCTTGCACCGGGACCGGAAGGGAGGAGGTCATCCAGCGCGCCAGGCGGCGTTTAAATTCAAGGCTCCACATCGGTGGAGCGAGGGACAGAAACTGCCCATTTAAAACTCACCGGCATACTCTGTGGTTGCGTTCACCAGCCCGTCCTGCATCCCCGGACCTGTGTGTGCTTCCCGCTCTCCCCCCGGCGCTGCAGACCAACAGCAGCTGACGAGTGAGGGAGAGTGAGAGGGAGCCTGACTACAACCCCCAGCTGCCCTTGCACCGGGACCGGAAGGGAGGAGGTCATCCAGCGCGCCAGGCGGCGTTTAAATTCAAGGCTCCACATCGGTGGAGCGAGGGACAGAAACTGCCCATTTAAAACTCACCGGCATACTCTGTGGTTGCGTTCACCAGCCCGTCCTGCATCCCCGGACCTGTGTGTGCTTCCCGCTCTCCCCCCGGCGCTGCAGACCAACAGCAGCTGACGAGTGAGGGAGAGTGAGAGGGAGCCTGACTACAACCCCCAGCTGCCCTTGCACCGGGACCGGAAGGGAGGAGGTCATCCAGCGCGCCAGGCGGCGTTTAAATTCAAGGCTCCACATCGGTGGAGCGAGGGACAGAAACTGCCCATTTAAAACTCACCGGCATACTCTGTGGTTGCGTTCACCAGCCCGTCCTGCATCCCCGGACCTGTGTGTGCTTCCCGCTCTCCCCCCGGCGCTGCAGACCAACAGCAGCTGACGAGTGAGGGAGAGTGAGAGGGAGCCTGACTACAACCCCCAGCTGCCCTTGCACCGGGACCGGAAGGGAGGAGGTCATCCAGCGCGCCAGGCGGCGTTTAAATTCAAGGCTCCACATCGGTGGAGCGAGGGACAGAAACTGCCCATTTAAAACTCACCGGCATACTCTGTGGTTGCGTTCACCAGCCCGTCCTGCATCCCCGGACCTGTGTGTGCTTCCCGCTCTCCCCCCGGCGCTGCAGACCAACAGCAGCTGACGAGTGAGGGAGAGTGAGAGGGAGCCTGACTACAACTCCCAGCTGCCCTTGCACCGGGACCGGAAGGGAGGAGGTCATCCAGCGCGCCAGGCGGCGTTTAAATTCAAGGCTCCACATCGGTGGAGCGAGGGACAGAAACTGCCCATTTAAAACTCACCGGCATACTCTGTGGTTGCGTTCACCAGCCCGTCCTGCATCCCCGGACCTGTGTGTGCTTCCCGCTCTCCCCCCGGCGCTGCAGACCAACAGCAGCTGACGAGTGAGGGAGAGTGAGAGGGAGCCTGACTACAACCCCCAGCTGCCCTTGCACCGGGACCGGAAGGGAGGAGGTCATCCAGCGCGCCAGGCGGCGTTTAAATTCAAGGCTCCACATCGGTGGAGCGAGGGACAGAAACTGCCCATTTAAAACTCACCGGCATACTCTGTGGTTGCGTTCACCAGCCCGTCCTGCATCCCCGGACCTGTGTGTGCTTCCCGCTCTCCCCCCGGCGCTGCAGACCAACAGCAGCTGACGAGTGAGGGAGAGTGAGAGGGAGCCTGACTACAACCCCCAGCTGCCCTTGCACCGGGACCGGAAGGGAGGAGGTCATCCAGCGCGCCAGGCGGCGTTTAAATTCAAGGCTCCACATCGGTGGAGCGAGGGACAGAAACTGCCCATTTAAAACTCACCGGCATACTCTGTGGTTGCGTTCACCAGCCCGTCCTGCATCCCCGGACCTGTGTGTGCTTCCCGCTCTCCCCCCGGCGCTGCAGACCAACAGCAGCTGACGAGTGAGGGAGAGTGAGAGGGAGCCTGACTACAACCCCCAGCTGCCCTTGCACCGGGACCGGAAGGGAGGAGGTCATCCAGCGCGCCAGGCGGCGTTTAAATTCAAGGCTCCACATCCGCGTCGCGGGAGCGCCGGGCTAAGCCCGGGCAAAGGGCGGGCCCTCTGAGGTCCTCAGAGACCGCAGGAGACCGGACCGGGCCACCCCCCTGACATTTACCATTCCCGGCTTTCCTAAGGTATACAACCCATCTTTTGTGATTATATACAGTAAATATTGGGTAACAGGCCCGATGGAGGGCAAAAGTAAAAGTAGGGTGGCGGTCAAAAAAACACCTATGCACACTCGCTCAACTACAAGAAAACAAACCTTGGCGCCAACCCCTTTACCCACCCTAACTGCAATCGATAGGATGTTGCAACAAACAATTGGTGTTGTTGTTAACGCTATTGAAAGTACTGAAAGAAGATTATCATTACCAGCGAGTATGTGTTTAATAAATCAAACGTCACAAACTATTAACACACATGTTAGCGTTCCAAATGAAACAACAATATCACATGATTCACTTCTATTGGAATCATTTGCAGGTTTGCCAAGGTATGATATAATTCAACCTGATGTACCACAGCTTTTAGGACCCACTGCTCCTTGTACTAGAGAGTGTAGATTGTCTATAACACCTGACCTGTCAGCCAGCATATCACCACAGCCCCTAATGCCTAGTGTTGTGACTGTAACTAATGGGGATTTGGATGGCTGTGTTACTAATCTTGTCATTCCAACTGTACAAATCAGTGAAATTAGTTTGTTAAGTAGCGAAACTGACTGTGAGCCTGTACCCTTTAAAAGGAAACTAACCCAAAGTCGAAAAAGGTTAATAATAAATAAACAGACTAAAATACATAGAAGAAAAAAGAAGAGGGCCATACAAATTCTTGAAACCAACGAAAGTGAAGGTGAGATACAGCAGAACAGTGGAGGGAGACATGTAAAAGATATAAAATTACTGGAAATGCAAACTTTAAACAAAGCCGAGGCAGTCAAAGAATGTCTCGAGAAAATGGTAAAAACCTACATCGCACCAGTGATGGAATCTTTAGAAATTCTAAGTAAAAAAATAGAAAACCTAGAGAAACTGGGAATAGCTAACTTGGATGTCCTAGAACAACTGGGTTCACAAATTAGACCTCATTCAAATAAAGTAAATTCTGGGACCCAGAGTAATAGTAAATCAAGTGCAGAAAATCGCACTCCTAGTGTGCCCATTGTGATGGGAAACCCGGTACCCTCTACAAGTGGAAGGCAGAGGCCAATAACCATCACTCCCAAGGTAGCACATGGGCAAAAAGTAGATGAGGGCCAAAGAAACATCAATGAACCTGCCACCACCTATAAGAGTCTACCTATACCGAGGTCCCATATTAATAATGTCATCCCAGCCACTATTAATCTGCCACCTGATTGCAGACCATTTGTAGCGATACTCGCGAATGTCCCCAAGCTGCTGCCTAACCAATTTGAAAATCAAGAAACCTTGAAAAATAAGACCCTATATTGGTTGGTGAAAAATTGTGGGTTCCCAATGCGAGGCGCGGATGAGATCATAACTACACAGAGGGTAGGTTGGGTAGGGCCTAATAAAAAGGAGATAGACGGGGACTGCATAATTATAAATTTCAGGACTACAGAATGGGCGAGAGATTCGATTTTACATGCACCTATGCCATCGAATCATGAATATAACATCACACTGTTCCCACTGGATTATTTTTATAGGAACCAGGCAGTAAGACAAATTACTACACATAACTTCCAGCATCCAAGAGCGGCTTTTATCAAATACCCTAATGTTGTATCTATTTGTCCCCCTCTACTGCCTAACCTGTATGACAACTTCTTGGTCCCAACCTCTAATAGATTCCAGTTGCTCAGCTCACTTGAGGAGAATGACTGACTGTGCGATCCATGCTTGACCCCGAGTTCTGGTAGTTCTGTAACAGGTGATACATTAACCTTAGAGAAAGAGCGGGGTGATGAAAGCTGTGCAAATAATATAACTGAGTCGCAATTAATTTCATCAAATACTGTACTATGTATAGGCAATGTTATAGACAATGAACCAACTGTAACAAATGATAATGCTATTGTTACCCCGATCGTAAGCTTTGAAGCTTCACTCTTGACTAATCACTCTGAAAGTATAGGATCTAGTAATGCTGATTCTCTTGTATTTAACAGCTGGAATATTGCCGGAATTGCCTCTAAATTATGTACCCCATTTTGGGATGACTTTATCATATGTGGTTATGACATTATTTGTTTACAAGAGACATGGCATACAGGACCAATAGAAGTTGAAGGTTACACCTCCTACAAAGTGGCAGCAGTAGCTTCCAAAGCTGGTAGAGCCAAGGGAGGCCTACTGACTTTGGTTTCAACTAAATTAACAGAATTTATTCTTGGGGAACACTCTATAGTTTGTCAGCATGCGTCTATATTGCGCCTAAAACATAGCCATGGTAGGGATCTAATTATTGTAAATTTTTATAATAATATTGTGGGCCCTAAACGTGATATGATTGTTCCCGATGTTGAACGTGCTATTGAAGCTGCAATCACTCTCTCCAAGAACAATTTTGTAATCCTGTGGGCAGGTGACTTTAACATCCAAGCTTGCAGATATGCCCGGAAGGGGATATGTGGTCACCGCGAGGATTATGTAGGGGGTGACAGTGTTTATGTTAATCATTTCCCACACAGTAATTATGGCAGCGCACTGAACAATTTAATAGCCAAGTTCAACTTGGAATTGCTTGATTGTACAAAAAACAAAAATAATGAAATTTGTCCAACTTTTAGGGGGAGAGATGCCCATTCCAATATCGATCATATTTTGGTGTCCAGCGGCTCAATTTTTACTAATGTTTGGGTAATAGAGCAGCCTGTGAGCGATCACAACAGCATCTCTGTGGAGTTAATGGGTTGGGGTCAAAAAACGGTTGTGAATGGCAAAGCTGTCCATGGGATCTCCGTTGAGAGACCTAATGGCACGAGAATTAAATGGATTAAAATTGACCCTAACAAACTAACAAAGGATATTATTTGTAAATGTACCAGAGAGGTTGAATACTGCCTTGCACCTAATGTGATAGCGCCCGATGTCCTCTCCAATTTTATGAAAATTACATGCACAGTTGAAAATTCCCTGTTAAAAAGAAACAGAAGGGTTAAAAGAAACAAAACTGTGTGGTTTGACAAACATTGTGCAGAGACTCTGAAAAGATTAAAAAGTGTACTTAATGCTAAACCTAGAAATAAAGAAAGAGTCAGAGAAGAACGTATTAATTATAAACTGGCCCTGTCAACCAGGAAAATGGAGCTACAGGACGAGGCCTGGAATAAACTTGATATGGCCGCTGTAACTAAAAACCATAAACTCTTTTGGGAAACGATAAATGGCCCATTCTTAAAGAATGAAAACATTCCTGAGGTCAGTTCGCATGTCAGCAGTCTTGCATGGATTGCACATTTCTCTGAGATTTTTAATTCTGATCTTAAATCTGATGGGTCTATTTTATGTTTTAATTGGAAGAAAATGCAGTTGTTTTTAACTTTAAATGAAGTGACAGACGCAATCACAAATAGTAAGGGTGGTAAAGCACCCGGGCCCGATGGGGTACCCATGGACTTTTATAAACATGAAATAACATTATGGGCCCCAATCCTAACTCGTTACTTTAATGCTGCGGTGGAAGATAATTTACCACTGACATGGGGCCAATCAATTATTATACCCCTTTATAAAAAAGGATCCAGGTCAGAGGCAAGGAATTATCGTCCAATCTCTCTTTTGGACTCGACAGTTAAAATCCTTAGTCGAGTCCTATTAGTGAGATTGGAAGCCTGGGCCGAGGAGAATACCATTCTGTCCCCAGTGCAGTATGGGTTTCGTAGGGGATTAGGAACAATGGAGCAGTGCGTGAACCTGGAACTCATAGTTGGCAAGTATACCAAAGCTAAATCTGGTAATCTTTATTTATGCTTTGCCGACTTGAGTTCCGCGTTCGACCTGGTGGAACACGCACTGCTCTGGCCCATACTACTAGCAATGGGCGCCCCCACTGAAATTATCCATCTGCTAGCTCGCTTGTATAGTAACTTATCAAGCAAAGTAAGGTTTGGAATAGATGGAGAGTGTACCCCTTTCTTTGAAGTTAAGCGAGGCATCCGTCAAGGATGCGTACTTGCCCCTTTACTATTTTCACTTTTTATCAACCATGTGGATACATTTCTGAAATTGATTAATGCAGATGCCCCAACTATAAATGGTAACCCCGTCCCAGTCCTCTTATATGCGGACGACGCGGTCCTCCTCTCTAGGACACATAATGGACTGCAACAATTAATTGATCAATTCCATATTTTTATTAAGAGTAGGAATTTGAAAATTAATAAAGGGAAAACGGTTACCATGGTTTGTGGTAAGAAACCTAGAAAACACAAACCCTTTTTTTTAGAAGGAGAGAAACTAGAATCAGTTAATAGCTTCTGCTATTTAGGCATCACCTTTTCGGGAAATGGGAAATGTATTAATGAACAAAACAGTGTCCTTTTCAAAATGTCCCGGAATACAAACTGTATATTTAGATTTGCCACTAAATTAGGGGATCGCAGAATTCGTGAAATGCTATCCCTTTTTAATGCTAGATGCGTCTCCTCAGCTATATATGGAGCTGGAGTATGGGGGTATGATGTACAGTGTGCTAAATCTATCCAGGTGAGGGAGAATGTGTTTTTAAAAAGATTAATTAGTGTTCCAGTCATGGCTTCAACGGAGCTAATACATAAGGAACTTGATATGTACTATATCAATGATCTAATTGCCCTTCGTCCTCTATCCTTATGGCGCTCAATATGGGCAAAGGAGGAAACCAAGTTTACGCAGGACGTAATAACAGATTGTATCAAACTTGATCGCCGATCAAACATCCCCTGGCTGAAGCATATACATCATTGGTACAAAACATTATATGGACTGGACATTTATAATGAACTAATAATGGACCCTATTTTATCAAAGCGGGAACTGAAAGTTTCGTTTATGAAATTTACAGAAGAGACTAGGATGGAAAAATATACCAAACAGAGTACATTCAATCTTTACCAACAACATAATATTAATGTAGGCTTCCAATCTTATTTTGTAATAGTTAGTATTCCCTCCCATCGATTTGTTTTAACCCGCCTCCGCCTAGGAATTGTACATCACCTTGTGGCTTTCCCTGTGCCTAAAAAACCTGGAACTTGTGTATGCCCGTGTGATGGCAAATCAAAACAGAGCACGTGTCACTTTATGTTGACTTGTACTTTTTATACTTTTTTAAGGAAATATTATTTGAAACCCATCTTTTTAAAATATAATACGCATCATCTACAAACAGCAATGACACTAGTGTTTAACCTAGAGTCCCCAGATGTTTGCTTTTATGTGGCTACTTATATTTTAAAATGTATCTCTGCAAGAAAATCAATTATTATATGAATCTCCTTAGCTGCTAAATGTACTATGCACTTTAAATTGATGCTGCTGAATTATGTATTTGTATTTTGCACACATATGTTTGTTGGACTAATTGCTGCTACTGTACTAGATTTATCATAGGATTGGCTTACCACTTGCACTTTGTTTCATTTATTATTGTTTTTAATTAATAGATAGTCTAGGTGCTGCTAATTGCATATGCACTTTAGAATTGCCAATTTGCACATATACTAATATAGAGACAATATTTAGCACTTTAAATTGCATCTTTGCACATAATTATAGGTCGCAGGATTGTTAAAATCTTAGCCAAACTTGAATGACCTAATGACTATGCACTATTGATACTGTAAATGTTTCTACAATGAGCGCTACTGTGTAAGACTGTTTTTTTTTTTTTTTTTTTTGACAGCTTAATTTAGTATTGTGTTAAATTTTATGTGTATGTTGCTATATGGTTGTATTTTTTTTACAAACCGAATAAAGCACCTTTTGAATTTGAATTTGAACCAGGTCAGCAAAGCTGCTTTAGAGCCATAGAAGCAGGTCAGCAGAGCTGCTTCAGAGCCAGAGAACCAAGTCAGCAGACCTGCTCTAGAGCCAGAGAACCAGGTCAGCAGAACTTCTTTAGAGCTATAGAACGGGATCAGCAGAGCTGCTTTAGAGCCAGAGAACCAGGTCAGCAGAGCTGATTTAGAGGGAGAGAACCAGGTCAGCACAGCTGCTCTAGAGCCAGTGAACCAGGTCAGCAGAGTTGTTTTAAAGCCATAGAACCATGTCTGCAGACCTGCTCTAGAGCCAGAGAACCAGGTCAGCAGAACTTCTTTAGAGCCATAGAACCGGATCAGCAGAGCTGCTTTAGAGCCAGAGAACCAGGTAAGCAGAGCTGATGAGAGCTGATGTAGAGCCAGAGACCAGGTCAGCAGAGCTGTTCTAGGGCTTAAGAACTAGGTCAGCAGAGCTGCTCTGGAGCTAGAGAACCAAGTCAGCAGAGCTGTCGTAGAGCCAGAGAAACCAGGTCAGCAGAGCTGCTATAGAGGGAGACAACCAGGTCAACAGAGCTGCTTTGGAGCCAGAGAACCAGGTCAGCAGAGCTGCCTTGGAGCCATGGATCCCGGTCAGCAGAGCTAGTTTAGAGGGAGAGAACCATTTCATCAGAGCTGCTTTAGAGCCAGAGAACCAGCTCAGCAGAGCTGCTCTAGAGCCATAGAACCAGATGAGCAGAGCTGCTTTAGAGCCATAGAACCAGATGAGCAGAGCTGCTTTAGAGACATAGAACCAGGTCAGCAGATCTGCTCTAGAGTAAGAGAACCAGGTCAGCAGAGCTGCTCTAGAGTCAGACAACCAGGTCAGCAGAGCAGCTTTAGAGCCTGATAACTATGTCAGCAGAGCTGCGCTAGAGCCAGAGAAACCAGGTCAGCAGAGTTGCTTTAGAGCAATAGAACAAAGTTAGCAGAGCTGTTGTAGAGCAGGATAACCTGGTAAGCAGAGCTGCTCTAGAGCCTAGGAACCAGGTCAGCAGAGCTGCTCTATAGCCAGAGAACCCGGTCAGCAGAGCTGCTGCTGTAGAGCCAGAGAAACCAGGTCAGCAGAGCTGCTTTAGAGGGTGAGTACCAGGTCAGCAGAGCTGCTTTAGAGGGTGAGTAGCAGGTCAGCAGAGCTGCTTTAAAGTCAATGGAAAAGGTCCGGAGATCTGCTCTAGAGCCAGAGTACTAGGTCAGCAGAGCTGCTTTAGAGCCAGAGAACCAGGTCAGCAGAACTGTTTAAGAGGGAGAGAACAAGGTAAGCAGAGCTGCTTTAGAGCCAGAGAACCGGGTCAGCAGAGCTGCTCTAGAGCCTGAGAAACCTGGTCAGCATAGATGCTTTAGAGGGAGAGAGCCAGGCCAGCAGAGCTGCTTTACAGGGAGAGAACCAGGTCAGCAGAGCTGCTCTAGAGTTGGAGAACCAAGTCAGCAGAGCTGCTTTAGAGCCATAGAACCAGGTCAGCAGAGCTGCTCTAGAGGCAGAGAACCAGGTCAGCAGAGCTGATTTAGAGGGAGAGAACCAGATCAGCAAAGCTGCTTTAGAGCCAGAGAACCAGGTCAGCAGAGCTGCTCTAGAACCAGTGAACCAGGTCAGCAAAGCAGCTTTAGAGCCATAGAAGCAGGTCAGCAGAGCTGCTTCGGAGCCAGAGAACCAAGTCAGCAGACCTGCTCTAGAGCCAGAGATCCAGGTCAGCAGAACTTCTTTAGAGCCATAGAACCGGATCAGCAGAGCTGCTTTAGAGCCAGAGAACCAGGTCAGCAGAGCTGATTTAGAGGGAGAGAACCAGGTCAGCACAGCTGCTCTAGAGCCAGTGAACCAGGTCAGCAGAGTTGTTTTAAAGCCATAGAACCATGTCTGCAGACCTGCTCTAGAGCCAGAGAACCAGGTCAGCAGAACTTCTTTAGAGCCATAGAACCGGATCAGCAGAGCTGCTTTAGAGCCAGAGAACCAGGTAAGCAGAGCTGATGTAGAGCCAGAGACCAGGTCAGCAGAGCTGTTCTAGGGCTTAAGAACTAGGTCAGCAGAGCTGCTCTGGAGCTAGAGAACCAAGTCAGCAGAGCTGTCGTAGAGCCAGAGAAACCAGGTCAGCAGAGCTGCTATAGAGGGAGACAACCAGGTCAACAGAGCTGCTTTGGAGCCAGAGAACCAGGTCAGCAGAGCTGCCTTGGAGCCATGGATCCCGGTCAGCAGAGCTAGTTTAGAGGGAGAGAACCATTTCATTAGAGCTGCTTTAGAGCCAGAGAACCAGCTCAGCAGAGCTGCTCTAGAGCCATAGAACCAGATGAGCAGAGCTGCTTTAGAGCCATAGAACCAGATGAGCAGAGCTGCTTTAGAGACATAGAACCAGGTCAGCAGATCTGCTCTAGAGTAAGAGAACCAGGTCAGCAGAGCTGCTCTAGAGTCAGACAACCAGGTCAGCAGAGCAGCTTTAGAGCCAGATAACTATGTCAGCAGAGCTGCGCTAGAGCCAGAGAAACCAGGTCAGCAGAGTTGCTTTAGAGCAATAGAACAAAGTTAGCAGAGCTGTTGTAGAGCAGGATAACCTGGTAAGCAGAGCTGCTCTAGAGCCTAGGAACCAGGTCAGCAGAGCTGCTCTATAGCCAGAGAACCCGGTCAGCAGAGCTGCTGCTGTAGAGCCAGAGAAACCAGGTCAGCAGAGCTGCTTTAGAGGGTGAGTACCAGGTCAGCAGAGCTGCTTTAGAGGGTGAGTAGCAGGTCAGCAGAGCTGCTTTAAAGTCAATGGAAAAGGTCCGGAGATCTGCTCTAGAGCCAGAGTACTAGGTCAGCAGAGCTGCTTTAGAGCCAGAGAACCAGGTCAGCAGAACTGTTTAAGAGGGAGAGAACAAGGTAAGCAGAGCTGCTTTAGAGCCAGAGAACCGGGTCAGCAGAGCTGCTCTAGAGCCTGAGAAACCTGGTCAGCATAGATGCTTTAGAGGGAGAGAGCCAGGCCAGCAGAGCTGCTTTACAGGGAGAGAACCAGGTCAGCAGAGCTGCTCTAGAGTTGGAGAACCAAGTCAGCAGAGCTGCTTTAGAGCCATAGAACCAGGTCAGCAGAGCTGCTCTAGAGGCAGAGAACCAGGTCAGCAGAGCTGATTTAGAGGGAGAGAACCAGATCAGCAAAGCTGCTTTAGAGCCAGAGAACCAGGTCAGCAGAGCTGCTCTAGAACCAGTGAACCAGGTCAGCAAAGCTGCTTTAGAGCCATAGAAGCAGGTCAGCAGAGCTGCTTCGGAGCCAGAGAACCAAGTCAGCAGACCTGCTCTAGAGCCAGAGATCCAGGTCAGCAGAACTTCTTTAGAGCCATAGAACCGGATCAGCAGAGCTGCTTTAGAGCCAGAGAACCAGGTCAGCAGAGCTGATTTAGAAGGAGAGAACTAGGTCAGCACAGCTGCTCTAGAGCCAGTGAACCAGGTCAGCAGAGTTGTTTTAAAGCCATAGAACCAAGTCAGCAGACCTGCTCTAGAGCCAGAGAACCAGGTCAGCAGAACTTCTTTAGAGCCATAGAACCGGATCAGCAGAGCTGCTTTAGAGCCAGAGAACCAGGTAAGCAGAGCTGACGTAGAGCCAGAGACCAGGTCAGCAGAGCTGTTCTAGGGCTTAAGAACTAGGTCAGCAGAGCTGCTCTGGAGCTAGAGAACCAAGTCAGCAGAGCTGTCGTAGAGCCAGAGAAACCAGGTCAGCAGAGCTGCTATAGAGGGAGACAACCAGGTCAACAGAGCTGCTTTGGAGCCAGAGAACCAGGTCAGCAGAGCTGCTTTGGAGCCATGGATCTAGGTCAGCAGAGCTAGTTTAGAGGGAGAGAACCATCTCATCAGAGCTGCTTTAGAGCCAGAGAACCAGCTCAGCAGAGCTGCTCTAGAGCCAGAGAACCCAGTCAGCAGAGCTGCTTTAGAGCATAGAACCAGATGAGCAGAGCTGCTTTAGAGCCATAGAACCAGATGAGCAGAGCTGCTTTAGAGACATAGAACTAGGTCAGCAGATCTGCTCTAGAGTAAGAGAACCAGGTCAGCAGAGCTGCTCTAGAGTCAGACAACCAGGTCAGCAGAGCAGCTTTAGAGCCAGATAACTATGTCAGCAGAGCTGCTCTAGAGCCAGAGAAACCAGGTCAGCAGAGTTGCTTTAGAGCAATAGAACAAAGTTAGCTGAGCTGTTGTAGAGCAGGATAACCTGGTAAGCAGAGCTGCTCTAGAGCCTAGGAACCAGGTCAGCAGAGCTGCTCTATAGCCAGAGAACCCGGTCAGCAGAGCTGCTGCTGCAGAGCCAGAGAAACCAGGTCAGCAGAGCTGCTTTAGAGGTTGAGTACCAGGTCAGCAGAGCTGCTTTAGAGGGTGAGTAGCAGGTCAGCAGAGCTGCTTTAAAGTCAATGGACCAGGTCCGGAGATCTGCTCTAGAGCCAGAGTACTAGGTCAGCAGAGCTGCTTTAGAGCCAGAGAACCAGGTCAGCAGAGCTGCGCTAGAGCCAGAGAAACCAGGTCAGCAGAGTTGCTTTAGAGCAATAGAACAAAGTTAGCAGAGCTGTTGTAGAGCAGGATAACCTGGTAAGCAGAGCTGCTCTAGAGCCTAGGAACCAGGTCAGCAGAGCTGCTCTATAGCCAGAGAACCCGGTCAGCAGAACTTCTTTAGAGCCATAGAACCGGATCAGCAGAGCTGCTTTAGAGCCAGAGAACCAGGTAAGCAGAGCTGATGTAGAGCCAGAGACCAGGTCAGCAGAGCTGTTCTAGGGCTTAAGAACTAGGTCAGCAGAGCTGCTCTGGAGCTAGAGAACCAAGTCAGCAGAGCTGTCGTAGAGCCAGAGAAACCAGGTCAGCAGAGCTGCTATAGAGGGAGACAACCAGGTCAACAGAGCTGCTTTGGAGCCAGAGAACCAGGTCAGCAGAGCTGCTTTGGAGCCATGGATCCCGGTCAGCAGAGCTAGTTTAGAGGGAGAGAACCATTTCATCAGAGCTGCTTTAGAGCCAGAGAACCAGCTCAGCAGAGCTGCTCTAGAGCCAGAGAACCCAGTCAGCAGAGCTGCTTTAGAGCCATAGAACCAGATGAGCAGAGCTGCTTTAGAGCCATAGAACCAGACGAGCAGAGCTGCTTTAGAGACATAGAACCAGGTCAGCAGATCTGCTCTAGAGTAAGAGAACCAGGTCAGCAGAGCTGCTCTAGAGTCAGACAACCAGGTCAGCAGAGCAGCTTTAGAGCCAGATAACTATGTCAGCAGAGCTGCGCTAGAGCCAGAGAAACCAGGTCAGCAGAGTTGCTTTAGAGCAATAGAACAAAGTTAGCAGAGCTGTTGTAGAGCAGGATAACCTGGTAAGCAGAGCTGCTCTAGAGCCTAGGAACCAGGTCAGCAGAGCTGCTCTATAGCCAGAGAACCCGGTCAGCGGAGCTGCTGCTGCAGAGCCAGAGAAACCAGGTTAGCAGAGCTGCTTTAGAGGGTGAGTACCAGGTCAGCAGTGCTGCTTTAGAGGGTGAGTAGCAGGTCAGCAGAGCTGCTTTAAAGTCAATGGAAAAGGTCCGGAGATCTGCTCTAGAGCCAGAGTACTAGGTCAGCAGAGCTGCTTTAGAGCCAGAGAACCAGGTCAGCAGAACTGTTTAAGAGGGAGAGAACAAGGTAAGCAGAGCTGCTTTAGAGCCAGAGAACCGGGTCAGCAGAGCTGCTCTAGAGCCTGAGAAACCTGGTCAGCATAGATGCTTTAGAGGGAGAGAGCCAGGCCAGCAGAGCTGCTTTACAGGGAGAGAACCAGGTCAGCAGAGCTGCTCTAGAGTTGGAGAACCAGGTCAGCAGAGCTGATTTAGAGGGAGAGAACCAGATCAGCAAAGCTGCTTTAGAGCCAGAGAACCAGGTCAGCAGAGCTGCTCTAGAACCAGTGAACCAGGTCAGCAAAGCTGCTTTAGAGCCATAGAAGCAGGTCAGCAGAGCTGCTTCGGAGCCAGAGAACCAAGTCAGCAGACCTGCTCTAGAGCCAGAGATCCAGGTCAGCAGAACTTCTTTAGAGCCATAGAACCGGATCAGCAGAGCTGCTTTAGAGCCAGAGAACCAGGTCAGCAGAGCTGATTTAGAAGGAGAGAACTAGGTCAGCACAGCTGCTCTAGAGCCAGTGAACCAGGTCAGCAGAGTTGTTTTAAAGCCATAGAACCAAGTCAGCAGACCTGCTCTAGAGCCAGAGAACCAGGTCAGCAGAACTTCTTTAGAGCCATAGAACCGGATCAGCAGAGCTGCTTTAGAGCCAGAGAACCAGGTAAGCAGAGCTGACGTAGAGCCAGAGACCAGGTCAGCAGAGCTGTTCTAGGGCTTAAGAACTAGGTCAGCAGAGCTGCTCTGGAGCTAGAGAACCAAGTCAGCAGAGCTGTCGTAGAGCCAGAGAAACCAGGTCAGCAGAGCTGCTATAGAGGGAGACAACCAGGTCAACAGAGCTGCTTTGGAGCCAGAGAACCAGGTCAGCAGAGCTGCTTTGGAGCCATGGATCTAGGTCAGCAGAGCTAGTTTAGAGGGAGAGAACCATCTCATCAGAGCTGCTTTAGAGCCAGAGAACCAGCTCAGCAGAGCTGCTCTAGAGCCAGAGAACCCAGTCAGCAGAGCTGCTTTAGATCATAGAACCAGATGAGCAGAGCTGCTTTAGAGCCATAGAACCAGATGAGCAGAGCTGCTTTAGAGACATAGAACCAGGTCAGCAGATCTGCTCTAGAGTAAGAGAACCAGGTCAGCAGAGCTGCTCTAGAGTCAGACAACCAGGTCAGCAGAGCAGCTTTAGAGCCAGATAACTATGTCAGCAGAGCTGCTCTAGAGCCAGAGAAACCAGGTCAGCAGAGTTGCTTTAGAGCAATAGAACAAAGTTAGCTGAGCTGTTGTAGAGCAGGATAACCTGGTAAGCAGAGCTGCTCTAGAGCCTAGGAACCAGGTCAGCGGAGCTGCTCTATAGCCAGAGAACCCGGTCAGCAGAGCTGCTGCTGCAGAGCCAGAGAAACCAGGTCAGCAGAGCTGCTTTAGAGGGTGAGTACCAGGTCAGCAGAGCTGCTTTAGAGGGTGAGTAGCAGGTCAGCAGAGCTGCTTTAAAGTCAATGGACAAGGTCCGGAGATCTGCTCTAGAGCCAGAGTACTAGGTCAGCAGAGCTGCTTTAGAGCCAGAGAACCAGGTCAGCAGAGCTGTCGTAGAGCCAGAGAAACCAGGTCAGCAGAGCTGCTTTAGAGGGAGAGAACCGGGTCAGCAGAGCTGCTCTAGAGCCTGAGAAACCTGGTCAGCATAGATGCTTTAGAGGGAGAGAGCCAGGCCAGCAGAGCTGCTTTACAGGGAGAGAACCAGGTCAGCAGAGCTGCTCTAGAGTTGGAGAACCAAGTCAGCAGAGCTGCTTTAGAGCCATAGAACCAGGTCAGCAGAGCTGCTCTAGAGGCAGAGAACCAGATCAGCAGAGCTGATTTAGAGGGAGAGAACCAGATCAGCAAAGCTGCTTTAGAGCCAGAGAACCAGGTCAGCAGAGCTGCTCTAGAACCAGTGAACTAGGTCAGCAAAGCTGCTTTAGAGCCATAGAAGCAGGTCAGCAGAGCTGCTTCGGAGCCAGAGAACCAAGTCAGCAGACCTGCTCTAAAGCCAGAGAACTAGGTCAGCAGAACTTCTTTAGAGCCATAGAACCGGATCAGCAGAGCTGCTTTAGAGCCAGAGAACCAGGTCAGCAGAGCGGATTTAGAGGGAGAGAACCAGGTCAGCACAGCTGCTCTAGAGCCAGTGAACCAGGTCAGCAGAGTTGTTTTAAAGCCATAGAAGCAAGTCATCAGAACTGCTTTAGAGCCAGAGAACCAAGTCAGCAGACCTGATCTAGAGCCAGAGAACCAGGTCAGCAGAACTTCTTTAGAGCCATAGAACCGGATCAGCAGAGCTGCTTTAGAGCCAGAGAACCAGGTAAGCAGAGCTGATGTAGAGCCAGAGGCCAGGTCAGCAGAGCTGTTCTAGGGCTTAAGAACTAGGTCAGCAGAGCTGCTCTGGAGCTAGAGAACCAAGTCAGCAGAGCTGTCGTAGAGCCAGAGAAACCAGGTCAGCAGAGATGCTATAGAGGGAGACAACCAGGTCAACAGAGCTGCTTTGGAGCCAGAGAACCAGGTCAGCAGAGCTGCCTTGGAGCCATGGATCCCGGTCAGCAGAGCTAGTTTAGAGGGAGAGAACCATTTCATCAGAGCTGCTTTAGAGCCAGAGAACCAGCTCAGCAGAGCTGCTCTAGAGCCAGAGAACCCAGTCAGCAGAGCTGCTTTAGAGCCATAGAACCAGATGAGCAGAGCTGCTTTAGAGCCATAGAACCAGACGAGCAGAGCTGCTTTAGAGACATAGAACCAGGTCAGCAGATCTGCTCTAGAGTAAGAGAACCAGGTCAGCAGAGCTGCTCTAGAGTCAGACAACCAGGTCAGCAGAGCAGCTTTAGAGCCAGATAACTATGTCAGCAGAGCTGCGCTAGAGCCAGAGAAACCAGGTCAGCAGAGTTGCTTTAGAGCAATAGAACAAAGTTAGCAGAGCTGTTGTAGAGCAGGATAACCTGGTAAGCAGAGCTGCTCTAGAGCCTAGGAACCAGGTCAGCAGAGCTGCTCTATAGCCAGAGAACCCGGTCAGCGGAGCTGCTGCTGCAGAGCCAGAGAAACCAGGTTAGCAGAGCTGCTTTAGAGGGTGAGTACCAGGTCAGCAGAGCTGCTTTAGAGGGTGAGTAGCAGGTCAGCAGAGCTGCTTTAAAGTCAATGGAAAAGGTCCGGAGATCTGCTCTAGAGCCAGAGTACTAGGTCAGCAGAGCTGCTTTAGAGCCAGAGAACCAGGTCAGCAGAACTGTTTAAGAGGGAGAGAACAAGGTAAGCAGAGCTGCTTTAGAGCCAGAGAACCGGGTCAGCAGAGCTGCTCTAGAGCCTGAGAAACCTGGTCAGCATAGATGCTTTAGAGGGAGAGAGCCAGGCCAGCAGAGCTGCTTTACAGGGAGAGAACCAGGTCAGCAGAGCTGCTCTAGAGTTGGAGAACCAGGTCAGCAGAGCTGATTTAGAGGGAGAGAACCAGATCAGCAAAGCTGCTTTAGAGCCAGAGAACCAGGTCAGCAGAGCTGCTCTAGAACCAGTGAACCAGGTCAGCAAAGCTGCTTTAGAGCCATAGAAGCAGGTCAGCAGAGCTGCTTCGGAGCCAGAGAACCAAGTCAGCAGACCTGCTCTAGAGCCAGAGATCCAGGTCAGCAGAACTTCTTTAGAGCCATAGAACCGGATCAGCAGAGCTGCTTTAGAGCCAGAGAACCAGGTCAGCAGAGCTGATTTAGAAGGAGAGAACTAGGTCAGCACAGCTGCTCTAGAGCCAGTGAACCAGGTCAGCAGAGTTGTTTTAAAGCCATAGAACCAAGTCAGCAGACCTGCTCTAGAGCCAGAGAACCAGGTCAGCAGAACTTCTTTAGAGCCATAGAACCGGATCAGCAGAGCTGCTTTAGAGCCAGAGAACCAGGTAAGCAGAGCTGACGTAGAGCCAGAGACCAGGTCAGCAGAGCTGTTCTAGGGCTTAAGAACTAGGTCAGCAGAGCTGCTCTGGAGCTAGAGAACCAAGTCAGCAGAGCTGTCGTAGAGCCAGAGAAACCAGGTCAGCAGAGCTGCTATAGAGGGAGACAACCAGGTCAACAGAGCTGCTTTGGAGCCAGAGAACCAGGTCAGCAGAGCTGCTTTGGAGCCATGGATCTAGGTCAGCAGAGCTAGTTTAGAGGGAGAGAACCATCTCATCAGAGCTGCTTTAGAGCCAGAGAACCAGCTCAGCAGAGCTGCTCTAGAGCCAGAGAACCCAGTCAGCAGAGCTGCTTTAGAGCATAGAACCAGATGAGCAGAGCTGCTTTAGAGCCATAGAACCAGATGAGCAGAGCTGCTTTAGAGACATAGAACCAGGTCAGCAGATCTGCTCTAGAGTAAGAGAACCAGGTCAGCAGAGCTGCTCTAGAGTCAGACAACCAGGTCAGCAGAGCAGCTTTAGAGCCAGATAACTATGTCAGCAGAGCTGCTCTAGAGCCAGAGAAACCAGGTCAGCAGAGTTGCTTTAGAGCAATAAAACAAAGTTAGCTGAGCTGTTGTAGAGCAGGATAACCTGGTAAGCAGAGCTGCTCTAGAGCCTAGGAACCAGGTCAGCGGAGCTGCTCTATAGCCAGAGAACCCGGTCAGCAGAGCTGCTGCTGCAGAGCCAGAGAAACCAGGTCAGCAGAGCTGCTTTAGAGGGTGAGTACCAGGTCAGCAGAGCTGCTTTAGAGGGTGAGTAGCAGGTCAGCAGAGCTGCTTTAAAGTCAATGGACAAGGTCCGGAGATCTGCTCTAGAGCCAGAGTACTAGGTCAGCAGAGCTGCTTTAGAGCCAGAGAACCAGGTCAGCAGAGCTGTCGTAGAGCCAGAGAAACCAGGTCAGCAGAGCTGCTTTAGAGGGAGAGAACCGGGTCAGCAGAGCTGCTCTAGAGCCTGAGAAACCTGGTCAGCATAGATGCTTTAGAGGGAGAGAGCCAGGCCAGCAGAGCTGCTTTACAGGGAGAGAACCAGGTCAGCAGAGCTGCTCTAGAGTTGGAGAACCAAGTCAGCAGAGCTGCTTTAGAGCCATAGAACCAGGTCAGCAGAGCTGCTCTAGAGGCAGAGAACCAGATCAGCAGAGCTGATTTAGAGGGAGAGAACCAGATCAGCAAAGCTGCTTTAGAGCCAGAGAACCAGGTCAGCAGAGCTGCTCTAGAACCAGTGAACTAGGTCAGCAAAGCTGCTTTAGAGCCATAGAAGCAGGTCAGCAGAGCTGCTTCGGAGCCAGAGAACCAAGTCAGCAGACCTGCTCTAAAGCCAGAGAACTAGGTCAGCAGAACTTCTTTAGAGCCATAGAACCGGATCAGCAGAGCTGCTTTAGAGCCAGAGAACCAGGTCAGCAGAGCGGATTTAGAGGGAGAGAACCAGGTCAGCACAGCTGCTCTAGAGCCAGTGAACCAGGTCAGCAGAGTTGTTTTAAAGCCATAGAAGCAAGTCATCAGAACTGCTTTAGAGCCAGAGAACCAAGTCAGCAGACCTGATCTAGAGCCAGAGAACCAGGTCAGCAGAACTTCTTTAGAGCCATAGAACCGGATCAGCAGAGCTGCTTTAGAGCCAGAGAACCAGGTAAGCAGAGCTGATGTAGAGCCAGAGGCCAGGTCAGCAGAGCTGTTCTAGGGCTTAAGAACTAGGTCAGCAGAGCTGCTCTGGAGCTAGAGAACCAAGTCAGCAGAGCTGTCGTAGAGCCAGAGAAACCAGGTCAGCAGAGCTGCTATAGAGGGAGACAACCAGGTCAACAGAGCTGCTTTGGAGCCAGAGAACCAGGTCAGCAGAGCTGCTTTGGAGCCATGGATCCCGGTCAGCAGAGCTAGGTTAGAGGGAGAGAACCATTTCATCAGAGCTGCTTTAGAGCCAGAGAACCAGCTCAGCAGAGCTGCTCTAGAGCCAGAGAACCCAGTCAGCAGAGCTGCTTTAGAGCCATAGAACCAGATGAGCAGAGCTGCTTTAGAGCCATAGAACCAGATGAGCAGAGCTGCTTTAGAGACATAGAACCAGGTCAGCAGATCTGCTCTAGAGTAAGAGAACCAGGTCAGCAGAGCTGCTCTAGAGTCAGACAACCAGGTCAGCAGAGCAGCTTTAGAGCCAGATAACTATGTCAGCAGAGCTGCGCTAGAGCCAGAGAAACCAGGTCAGCAGAGTTGCTTTAGAGCAATAGAACAAAGTTAGCAGAGCTGTTGTAGAGCAGGATAACCTGGTAAGCAGAGCTGCTCTAGAGCCTAGGAACCAGGTCAGCAGAGCTGCTCTATAGCCAGAGAACCCGGTCAGCAGAGCTGCTGCTGCAGAGCCAGAGAAACCAGGTCAGCAGAGCTGCTTTAGAGGGTGAGTACCAGGTCAGCAGAGCTGCTTTAGAGGGTGAGTAGCAGGTCAGCAGAGCTGCTTTAAAGTCAATGGAAAAGGTCCGGAGATCTGCTCTAGAGCCAGAGTACTAGGTCAGCAGAGCTGCTTTAGAGCCAGAGAACCAGGTCAGCAGAACTGTTTAAGAGGGAGAGAACAAGGTAAGCAGAGCTGCTTTAGAGCCAGAGAACCGGGTCAGCAGAGCTGCTCTAGAGCCTGAGAAACCTGGTCAGCATAGATGCTTTAGAGGGAGAGAGCCAGGCCAGCAGAGCTGCTTTACAGGGAGAGAACCAGGTCAGCAGAGCTGCTCTAGAGTTGGAGAACCAAGTCAGCAGAGCTGCTTTAGAGCCATAGAACCAGGTCAGCAGAGCTGCTCTAGAGGCAGAGAACCAGGTCAGCAGAGCTGATTTAGAGGGAGAGAACCAGATCAGCAAAGCTGCTTTAGAGCCAGAGAACCAGGTCAGCAGAGCTGCTCTAGAACCAGTGAACCAGGTCAGCAAAGCTGCTTTAGAGCCATAGAAGCAGGTCAGCAGAGCTGCTTCGGAGCCAGAGAACCAAGTCAGCAGACCTGCTCTAGAGCCAGAGATCCAGGTCAGCAGAACTTCTTTAGAGCCATAGAACCGGATCAGCAGAGCTGCTTTAGAGCCAGAGAACCAGGTCAGCAGAGCTGATTTAGAAGGAGAGAACTAGGTCAGCACAGCTGCTCTAGAGCCAGTGAACCAGGTCAGCAGAGTTGTTTTAAAGCCATAGAACCAAGTCAGCAGACCTGCTCTAGAGCCAGAGAACCAGGTCAGCAGAACTTCTTTAGAGCCATAGAACCGGATCAGCAGAGCTGCTTTAGAGCCAGAGAACCAGGTAAGCAGAGCTGACGTAGAGCCAGAGACCAGGTCAGCAGAGCTGTTCTAGGGCTTAAGAACTAGGTCAGCAGAGCTGCTCTGGAGCTAGAGAACCAAGTCAGCAGAGCTGTCGTAGAGCCAGAGAAACCAGGTCAGCAGAGCTGCTATAGAGGGAGACAACCAGGTCAACAGAGCTGCTTTGGAGCCAGAGAACCAGGTCAGCAGAGCTGCTTTGGAGCCATGGATCTAGGTCAGCAGAGCTAGTTTAGAGGGAGAGAACCATCTCATCAGAGCTGCTTTAGAGCCAGAGAACCAGCTCAGCAGAGCTGCTCTAGAGCCAGAGAACCCAGTCAGCAGAGCTGCTTTAGAGCATAGAACCAGATGAGCAGAGCTGCTTTAGAGCCATAGAACCAGATGAGCAGAGCTGCTTTAGAGACATAGAACCAGGTCAGCAGATCTGCTCTAGAGTAAGAGAACCAGGTCAGCAGAGCTGCTCTAGAGTCAGACAACCAGGTCAGCAGAGCAGCTTTAGAGCCAGATAACTATGTCAGCAGAGCTGCTCTAGAGCCAGAGAAACCAGGTCAGCAGAGTTGCTTTAGAGCAATAGAACAAAGTTAGCTGAGCTGTTGTAGAACAGGATAACCTGGTAAGCAGAGCTGCTCTAGAGCCTAGGAACCAGGTCAGCAGAGCTGCTCTATAGCCAGAGAACCCGGTCAGCAGAGCTGCTGCTGCAGAGCCAGAGAAACCAGGTCAGCAGAGCTGTCGTAGAGCCAGAGAAACCAGGTCAGCAGAGCTGCTTTAGAGGGAGAGAACCGGGTCAGCAGAGCTGCTCTAGAGCCTGAGAAACCTGGTCAGCATAGATGCTTTAGAGGGAGAGAGCCAGGCCAGCAGAGCTGCTTTACAGGGAGAGAACCAGGTCAGCAGAGCTGCTCTAGAGTTGGAGAACCAAGTCAGCAGAGCTGCTTTAGAGCCATAGAACCAGGTCAGCAGAGCTGCTCTAGAGGCAGAGAACCAGATCAGCAGAGCTGATTTAGAGGGAGAGAACCAGATCAGCAACGCTGCTTTAGAGCCAGAGAACCAGGTCAGCAGAGCTGCTCTAGAACCAGTGAACCAGGTCAGCAAAGCTGCTTTAGAGCCATAGAAGCAGGTCAGCAGAGCTGCTTCGGGGCCAGAGAACCAAGTCAGCAGACCTGCTCTATAGCCAGAGAACTAGGTCAGCAGAACTTCTTTAGAGCCATAGAACCGGATCAGCAGAGCTGCTTTAGAGCCAGAGAACCAGGTCAGCAGAGCGGATTTAGAGGGAGAGAACCAGGTCAGCACAGCTGCTCTAGAGCCAGTGAACCAGGTCAGCAGAGTTGTTTTAAAGCCATAGAAGCAAGTCATCAGAACTGCTTTAGAGCCAGAGAACCAAGTCAGCAGACCTGATCTAGAGCCAGAGAACCAGGTCAGCAGAACTTCTTTAGAGCCATAGAACCGGATCAGCAGAGCTGCTTTAGAGCCAGAGAACCAGGTAAGCAGAGCTGATGTAGAGCCAGAGGCCAGGTCAGCAGAGCTGTTCTAGGGCTTAAGAACTAGGTCAGCAGAGCTGCTCTGGAGCTAGAGAACCAAGTCAGCAGAGCTGTCGTAGAGCCAGAGAAACCAGGTCAGCAGAGCTGCTATAGAGGGAGACAACCAGGTCAACAGAGCTGCTTTGTAGCCAGAGAACCAGGTCAGCAGAGCTGCTTTGGAGCCATGGATCCCGGTCAGCAGAGCTAGGTTAGAGGGAGAGAACCATTTAATCAGAGCTGCTTTAGAGCCAGAGAACCAGCTCAGCAGAGCTGCTCTAGAGCCAGAGAACCCAGTCAGCAGAGCTGCTTTAGAGCCATAGAACCAGATGAGCAGAGCTGCTTTAGAGCCATAGAACCAGATGAGCAGAGCTGCTTTAGAGACATAGAACCAGGTCAGCAGATCTGCTCTAGAGTAAGAGAACCAGGTCAGCAGAGCTGCTCTAGAGTCAGACAACCAGGTCAGCAGAGCAGCTTTAGAGCCAGATAACTATGTCAGCAGAGCTGCTCTAGAGCCAGAGAACCAGGTCAGCAGAGTTGCTTTAGAGCAATAGAACAAAGTTAGCAGAGCTGTTGTAGAGCAGGATAACCTGGTAAGCAGAGCTGCTCTAGAGCCTAGGAACCAGGTCAGCAGAGCTGCTCTATAGCCAGAGAACCCGGTCAGCAGAGCTGCTGCTGCTTCGCCAGAGAAACCAGGTCAGCAGAGCTGCTTTAGAGGGTGAGTACCAGGTCAGCAGAGCTGCTTTAGAGGGTGAGTAGCAGGTCAGCAGAGCTGCTTTAAAGTCAATGGACCAGGTCCGGAGATCTGCTCTAGAGCCAGAGTACTAGGTCAGCAGAGCTGCTTTAAAGCCAGAGAACCAGGTCGGCAGAGCTGTCGTAGAGCCAGAGAAACCAGGTCAGCAGAGCTGCTTTTGAGGGAGAGAATCAGGTCAGCAGAGCTGATTTAGACGGAGAGAACTAGGTCAACAGAGCTGCTCTAGAGCCAGTGAATAAGGTCAGCAGAGCTACTTTAAAGCCAAAGAAGCAGGTCAGCAGAACTTCTTTAGAGCCATAGAACCGGATCTGCAGAGCTGCTTTAGAGCCAGAGAACCAATTAAGCAGAGCTGATGTAGAGCCCGAGACCAGGTCTGCAGAGCTGCTCTAGGGCTTAAGAACTAGGTCAGCAGAGCTGCTCTAGAGCCAGAGAACCAAGTCAGCAGAGCTGTCGTAGAGCCAGAGAAACCAGGTCAACAGAGCTGCTTTAGAGCTAGAGAACCAGGTCAGCGGAGCTGCTTTGGAGCCATGGATCTAGGTCAGCAGGGCTGCTTTAGAGGGAGAGAACCAGGTATGCAGAGCTGCTTTAGAGCCAGAGAACTAGGCCAGCAGATCTGCTCTAGAGCCAGAGAACCCAGTCAGCAGATCTGCTTTAGAGCCATTGAACCAAGTGAGCAAAGCTGCTTTAGAGCCATAGAACCAGGTCAGCAGATCTGCTATAGAGTAAGAGAACCAGGTCAGCAGAGCTGCTTCATAGGAGAGATCCAGGTCAACAGAGCTGCTCTAGAGCCAGACAACCAGGTCAGCAGAGCAGCTTTAGAGCCAGAGAACCAGGTCAGCAGAGCTGCTCTAGAGGCAGAGAACCAGATCAGCAGAGCTGCTTTAAAGGGAATGAACCAGGTCAGCAGAGCTGCTTTAGAGCCAGAGAACCAGGTCAGCAGGCCTACTCTAGAGCCAGTGAAACCAGGTCAGCAGAGCTGCTTTAGAGCAATAGAATGAGGTCGGCAGAGCTGGTGTAGAGCAGGAGAACCTGGTAAGCAGAGCTGCTCTAGAGCCTTAGAACCAGTCCGCAGAGCTGCTCTATAGCCAGAGAACCCGGTCAGCAGAGCTGTTGCAGAGCCAGAGAAACCAGGTCAGCAGAGCTGCTATAGAGGGTGAGTTCCAGGTCAGCAGAGATGCTTTAGAGGGTGAGTAGCAGGTCAGCAGAGCTGCTTTATAGTCAAGGGACCAGGTCAGGAGATCTGCTCTAGAGCCAGAGTACTAGGTCAGCAGAGCTTCTTTAGAGCCAGAGAACCAGGTCAGCAGAGCTGTTGTAGAGCCAGAGAACCAGGTTAGCGGAGCTGCTTTAGAGGCAGAGAACCAGGTCAGCAGAGCTGCTCTAGAGCCAGAGAACCAAGTCAGCAGAGCTGCTTCAGAGCCATAGAACCAGGTCAGCAGAGCTGCTTTAGAGCCATAGAACCAGGCCAGCAGAACTGCTCTAGAGGCAGAGAACCAGGTCAGCAGATCTGATTTAGAGGGAGAGAACCAGGTCAGCAGAGCTGATTTAGAATCAAACATTTTTATTATGCGGTTAGTACATCGTAGAACAAAGCCCAGCTGCCTACATCGACTCGCTGGCAGGGCGAATTCACACAGTGGTTAAACACAGCATCTGGGTCTACATCCCTGAGGCCGACCCTGTGCAATTGAGGAATCACCACCACCTCACCGGAAGCATAGTGACCGCTTTTAGGGGAGAGAAATCAGAAGAACATCAAAACAAGACCCTCCCACCCACCCCATGCCCCCCTCCCTCCCACACCCACCCCCTCCACATCAGCTCATCCAAACATCACCGTCCCCCCATGGTTCAGTCTCTCCCTGCATAGTTACAACTAGGCTATCTTCAGGCACGCGTCGAGGCCCCGTAGTATTTGCAAGCATTTTGGGCATGTCACTTCCCGAAGGTCTTTAGACAAGAGCTGCACAAAAGGCGCCCAGAGGGCAGCATATTCGGCACCTTTCCCATCTACACCAAAGACAGGCGCTCCATAGCAAGGATGTGCCATAGCTGCTAAAACCAGTCCCGCAGGTCAGGTATCGCCGGGGAGCCCCATTGCGCCAGAAGAACTTGTTGCGCCGCCAGTAGAGCCAACACTATCTGTTTACCCCTGAGAGAATGCAAGGGGAAAGATTTAAGGTGGGGAAGCCCCAGTAAAGTATGCTCGAGCAATCTGGGCAGTGTAATCTGAAAAGCAGCATCCAGTTCATCAAGGACAGTTGCCCAATAGCGTTCCAGCTTCGGGCAGCGCCATAGTAGATGAATTAGGTTCCCAGACATCCTGCAACCCCTCCAGCAGAGGCCCGACTTTAATCTGTGATGGAGGCATGGATTTGTCCTCCTCTGTGAGGCCCAATAACTTGGGCAAGTACAGACAAACTCCTTTAGTCAATGAGAAAAAGGCTACAGGGACACAGGTGCCAGTGTCACAATGGAGATACCTGACTTTGTGGACCCTGCACAGATCGTATTTGGAGAAACCTACCAAGTGACCAATGCTAGCAATGTCACTTCCACACATAGTATGGCCGTTGTTAATTTCTCCTGGGGAGGGCTAACTGGCCTTAAGAAGGTTGTTGTTAGTTCAGACCTACCCGTAGAATGTTTGCTTGGTAATGACCTAGAGACTTCAGCCTGGTCTGAAGTGGAGTTTAGGACACATGCAGAAATGTTAGGTATCTCAGCACATGTTCTTGCAGTGACTAGGTCACAGGTCAAAAATGACAACACCGAACAGGCACTGGATTCTGGAGTAATGGACCAGTTACCTACCAGGAAAAGGAGCAGTAGGGTTAAGCTGTGCCTTCCCCCCTGCCTCAGGATTAGGATCAGCCTTCCGAGGAAGCTGATTGTGGGCCTGAAGAAGGAATTGTCCTAGAAGAGCTTGAACCTGATCAGGTTGAGTTTCTTGGGACAGGAGGACCTTCCAGGGCAGATTTGAGGCAGGCGCAGTTGGACTGCCCTTCCCTTGAACCCCTCAGACAGCAAGCTGCTGTTGAGGCTGGAGGGAATGCTATTGGAACTCATAAGGTTTACTGGGATGAAGGGCTCCTGTATTCAGAGCCTAGAAACCTGAAGCCTGGTGCTTCCAGGAGGTTGGTCATACCTTTGGCATTCAAGGGCTTCCTTTTGACACTAGCCCATGACATTCCCCTTGCAGGACATATTTGCCACACCAAGACTTGGGACAGACTTTTCCCTCACTTTCACCCGCCCCACATGTCAGAAGACACAAAGGAGTTGTGTCGCTCCTGTGAAACCTGCCAAGCCAGTGGCAAAGCAGGTGGCACTATAAAGGCCCCCCTTATACCACTACCTGTGGTGGGGGTTCCCTTTGAAAGAGTAGGGATTGACACTGTTGGACCATTCAATCCCCAAATAGCCTCTGGGCACAGGTTTATTCTGGTGGTAGTGAATCATGCCACCAGATACCCAGAAACTCTACCACTTAGGACCACTACAGCACCTGTTGTGGCAAGAGCCCTCTTGGGAGTTTTCTCAGGATTGGGTTTCCCGAAGGAGGTTGTATCAGACAGAGGTGCAAACTTTATGTCTAGTTACTTGACTGCAACGTGGAAGGAGTGTGGAGTGAACTATAAGTTCATCACACTCTATTACCCACAGTGCAATGGTCGTGTTGAAAGGTTCAACAAGACCTTAAAGGGTATGGTTAAGGGTCTCCCAGAAAAGCTCAGGCGGAGATGGGATATCCTGCTACCCTGCCTTTTATTTGCATAGAGGGAGGTTCCTCAAAAGGGGGTTGACTACAGCCCATTTGAACTTCTATTTTGGCACCCTGTCAGAGGTCCCTTGTGTCTAGTGAAGGAGGGCTGGGAGTTACCTCTCAAACCCCATAAACACGACATTGTGGACTATGTACTTGGTCTCCACTCCCTGGTGGCTGAGTACATAAAAAAGGCATACAAAAACCTTGAGGCTAGTCAGGAATTGACTAACCAGGACATAAAAGTGTGGGTGTTGGAGCCTGTGGCCCCAGCAGCTCTCCAAGACAAGTTGAGTGGACCCCACACTATTGTTGAACAAAAGGGAAAGGTCACCTATTTGGTAGATCTTGGAACTCCCAGGACCCCCACAGGGTGCTTCATGTCAACAGACTGAAACCATATGTTGACAGGGCAGACATGGGCTTGTCCAGTTGTTCTAGTGCCAAAACCTCACACCCAGGGTGGTAAGAGAGAGATTAGGTTTTGTGTAGACTAGACTACAGGGGTCTCAATGCTGTCACTGAGACAGATTCCCATCCAATACCCAAAGCAGATGAGCTCATAGATAAGTTGACCTCTGCCAAATATCTGAGCACATTTGATCTGACAGCTGGCTACTGGCAAATCAGGTTAGCTGAAGAGGCCAAGCCAAAGACAGCATTTTCAACCCCTAGTGTGCATTATCAATTTGTGGTGATGCCCTTTGATCTGAAAAATACACGTGCCACATTTCAAAGGATGGTGAACAAAGTCCTCTCAGGCCTGGATGACTACTGTCCAGCTTATCTTGATGATATTGCTGTCTTTAGTTCCACCTGGGAATATCACCTGATCCACCTGAAAAATGTTTTGGAGGCCCTGCAAAAAGCAGGTCTAACTATCAAGACTACTAAGTGCCAGATAGGGCAGCGTCAGGTTGTGAACCTGGGCCAACTGGTGGGTGGAGGCCAGGTTCAACCATTGCAGAGCAAAATCCAGACCAGAATGGACTGGGTTGCTCCAACCACCCAGACTCAGGTCAGAGCTTTCTTGGGCCAGACTGGGTACTATAGGAGGTTTGTCAAGGGGTATGGTTCCATTGTGACACCCCTGAATGACTTAACTTCTAAAAGAATGCCTAAGAAAGTTCAGTGGACAGTCAGCTGTCAAAAGGCATTTGATGACCTGAAGCAGGGCCATATACACTGCACAATTATGCAAAGTCCTAACTACTCCAAAGAATTTGTTGTCAAAACAGATGCTTCTGAGTTGGGGGTAGGGGCTGTGCTATCACATTTGAATGAAGATGGTCAGGATCAGCCAGTAGCTTTTATAAGCAGAAGGCTGACCCCTAGAGAGAAACGTTGGTCAGCTTTTGAGAGGGAGGCCTTTGCTGTGGTTTGGGTCCTGAAGAAGCTGAGGCCATACTTGTTTGGTTCTCACTTCACAGTTCAGACCGACCTTAAGCCCCTCTTGTGGCTAAAACAGATGAAGGGTGAACATTCCAAACTGCTCAGATGGTTCATTTCCCTACAGGGGATGGACTTCACAGTGGAACATAGACCTGGGACTGACCATGCCAATGCAGATGGCCTCTCCAGATATTTCCAGTTAGAACATGAAGACTCGTCTGGTCAAGGTTAGTTTCATGTCCCTACGTTTGGGGGGGGGTCTACTTTAGTATGGCTGTGGTCCTGCTAATCAGGCCCACAGCCTAGCTGTTCTCTCTCTAAATTGATACCATGTACTTTAGGTACATACCATATTGGTTACTGGGTCACCCTTGTGAGACCCTGTATAGTGTACTTTAGGTACCCAGGGCATAGGTGCACCCTAGGCCTACCAGGGGCTGCAGCATGTATTGTGCCACCCCTGGTTAGCCTTCCAAACTGACACCACAGTTCTGCACTCACAGCCTGGGTAAGGTGGTGTAATCACCCCTTACTTAGATATAGCATACCTATATCTACCTAATATATAGACACATAGTAACCTATAAGCCACTCCTATGGCAGGCCTTGACATGCTGGAGGCAGAGTGCTTGATTTTGTGTGAGAGGGTGCCCTAGCATGAGCTCTGCCCCTCTGCAGCTTTCAAAACCATCTCCTTATAGCTGTTCTATGATATAGCCATACCATATACTCTTAAGTGCATTATAATCCTCGCGGTTAATGCTAACTTTGGTTTGGCTTTATCAGAATATGTTGTGTAAGGTGTCAAACACTTTGGAATACTACCCCTCCCGCCAGTCCTGGGTTAGCATTCCACCCTTCTAGAGGGAGAAGACATGTAGTGATTGGTTTACCCGGTTAAAGTTAAACAGAGCCCCAGCATCACAAAATGGATGCTGCTGCCACAGACTTGAGTCTGCCCTCCTGCTGCTGGAAGAAAATCTGGCAGGGGAGGCTTGGACCATAGCTTTCCTGTCCAGGGAGGGACTGGCACCTCCCCAGACAGGCTTTAGTGTATTGGGGCAGGGTGGGTTGCATTCAGTGAAAGCTTTTCACATACTACCTGGGGCACACAAGGTGCTCCATGCATTTCCCAGTTCAAACCGGTTGCTGGGGCGCTCTGGCGTGAAACTGGACAAAGGGGAAGGGGTGTGACCACCCCCTCCCCAAGTCCACCCATAGGAGGGACCTTAGAGTTAGTCCAACCCCTAAACTTACTATAAGTATAGAACCCCAGTCCCTAGGACTTTAGATTACCCTGGACAAAACTCTATATCTATATCTTTGACCTTTGACATTCTATATCGACTGGAAGATGGAAGAAATCTCCCTTGTGGTCAAGGAGTGACCACCCTGTTCAAAAAGGCACCAACAGCAACTTTGCTGGTCTGCATGTTTGAGGCTCCCGCCGGATCCCGAAAAATCTGCGACTCAGGACACGTCTTCCAGACATCTCTGACGCTAACCTGCGCTCCCAGCAAAGTTGAGACCTGTGGCGGACACGAGTGACGTGGGACCGGAACTCCTGGACATCCTGCATTTTGCACACTGCACCTACTTCCTGAGGAATCCCGAAGTTGTGCATTGGGGTGCTTGAAGCCCCAGCCTGATCCCATTTTGCACCGAAGCTTAGAGTTCCACACTCCATGAGTGTCCCGTAGGGCCACTTTGAGCATTTCCATGCAAAACTAAGGAAATGGAAAAGGAGGAATAGATATGTAAAGAATTGAAAAATAGGGGACTATTAGTCCTCCTTCGAGACACTGTCCACTCAATCACTATACTATGACTATAGATACCATCACGAATTCTGAACAACGTGATTACATATTTTATTTATCGTAATCACAGGGAATTATTGTCCACTACATTTATGTAGATTTCAAATTTACATTATACAAAAATATACATACATATGTACACAGATATATAGAACAAAGAAAGATAAATAAACAAAATTTGTAAAAAGGACACAAAGTCATAAGAGTTCCTTTTTCACCCAGGAAAAGTTAAAGCAAAATCTAAGTGCCCTCCTATTCGTTCTAGGAAATACACATTGAGGTAGTCAGACACAATCGGTTCAAAAAGAAGATATAGAACCCAAATATGAGGACTGTGTCAATGAATATAATTCCACTTTGATTTAAATGAGTAGATCAGACTCCTCCTTTACGGAAAGTGTCAACGCTGTCGCGTTTCGGCCTTCCAACCAACCTTGGCCTCCTCAAGACAGGGTGATTATAGACTACCGATAATCAAATCCGACTGAACCCTTCGTGTAACATCGTTAAATCAAAAAGATTCATAAATAAGACAAAAATCACCTCAGGTCACAATATCTCAAGCAGCTTTAATGGGTCACGAATACCACGATTTCAAAACATCAGCAAAATTCTCCAAAACGACCCAGTCACTCCGCAGGGTCTCCATTAAACACGGTGGTTCAACAGCTTTGTGCATTTCAGTTTGACGCGTCTTTGTGGTTCCTATTCCATTGGCTAGTGAGCCCCCACGGAGACCAATCTTGAATTCCTTTGCTTTTCTGGTTGCTCCAGTCTTGCTCCAACTTCTCCCCAAAAGAGAAGTTCCTCAGACCTTGCTGGTCTGCACTGAAGCCAATCTCAACATCTTGCATGGATTGCGTTTCCCAAAGCTTGTTGGGTCCAATCTGGATACCGACACCACAGTCAACTAGATCCTTCGTGGGACAGCTCGAATCCAGCTCCTGGTTGTCATCGACACCTCCTGGCCCTCGTGGCTGAAGAGACAAACTTCACCTTTTCACCTGAAATCACCCAACATCGGCTGGCATCTTCCTATCGCCACCCTGGTCACTGGCTAGTGACACAGACTCTGTCTCCTTTGCTTTCCGGTTCTTCACATCTACGGTCCACCCTTGGATCCATCCGGACGCTTTTCCTATGGTCGCCTGCAGCACTTCTTCGCAGCTCTCCATTGGAATCGATGACGAAACCCGACACGAAAAGACACCTATGCACCCGGCTTCCCTGGGTGAGGTAACACGACTACTCCAGTGCTCCCGTGAGTATTGACTCTGCAAGTGTCCTAGTCTAAAAGGGTTCCATCGCTGTTCACCTCCTTGTGCCCTTAATCTTTAAAACTGTAACTTGTTTGTTCTCCGTAGAAAGTCAATGGTAACCCAATGGTAACCCCGGCTGTGTTTAGACACTGCACGCATCTTCCGTGGGGCTCCTACATCCTAACCTTTGGTTGTTCATAAAAGCTCAAAACATATAAATGAGAAAGGGTCCTAGGGCATGTTTATAGACCTGGCACGGACACAGCTCCCAACAGAATACCTAAACAACAATGGGTGTCAATGGGTCTCATTAATCAAACCTTCGTCCTGTATGTGGCAAGAGTCCAACACAACTAAATGTTGGAGAAAAATAATGCTAACCCTGTGTGACTGAGACAAAACAGGATATCTCTAAGGCATAAAAGATACCAATCAGTTGCTGTCCGATACCACCCTTGTCATCATCTGGGTCTCCTCACACCAAGGAGATCACAGTTGTAGCCATCAGAACTAGCTGTGAGTGTGGATGCTACTAAGCCAGTGATGTAAGGAGGATTTAGAGGTATCTAGAAACGTTATACTAACTGAATTGCAGTGCATCAAGTGGTAAAAGTGAAAAATCGTGATGTGCATAAAATTGGAGAGATTGGAGGAATTTAAATTTTAATACTGCCTCTCAGTCTTCCAACAGTTAAAAACAATGCAGAGAAGTAGCAGTTTGAACACATATCTGCTACGAAAAACTTATGGTCAACATGTTTCAGTAACAAAAAGGACTGGATTTGTCCCCTGCCTTCTTCAGGACCTAATACTCGCTACTGCAATGAGTGATCAAAATTATAACAATAAAGTAAAAAACTCATTATCAACCATATCACCTGGAGATCCTTGGTACTTCTGGTTGCTCCTCCTGATTGCTACTAGGTAGGAGGGTATGGCTTCGCCTCACCTGGGTGTGGCTCAGGTAAATGGAGCACAGCTCTCTCCGTCGGTACTCCTGGCGAGCAGCTGAGCCAACTCGGGGAGGTTCCTAGAAGCCCCAGCGATTCCACAGGCCCTAAGCCTGCTTTCTAACTCTCAAATGGTTCTTAAACCACTATTTTAGTATATAGTTTGTGAGTCCCCTAGGCCAAAATGTATACTGTGCAACTTATCCTATGCTAATTAAGTTCCATGTATTGTACTTTTGCCTCTGACCTCATAAAGAGTCCAGAGGGGTTGTGTTTAGAATAAATACATATATATTTGATATATACCTTGTGTGGTGTGCTTTCATTTGGTACTCAAGAGATTATAAATGGTAAAACAATTTGCTTAACTCGTCTCCAAGTCTTAGCCTGAAGGCTACCCTCCACAGCCACCACTAGAATAGCTTTCTATAAGGTTGATTTTATAACCTACCATCAATAAGGGTCGATTGGACTGGTGCAAAGTGGCCACTAGAATAGTGGTCATCATATACCAGGCCAAATTTTCACATGTACCATTCACCTTTCTACCTTGAAAAGGGAGTTACTTCAGCTCTTTGTTGGACTAAATATGTGTCCATTCACGGCGGGAAATAGCAGGAGAACAGATTTTTAATCTTAAAAACTCCCATGATTGGAGGTGTTCTTAAAAGTTCAGGCAAACCATGCTATGATACACTCACTCCCCATTCTGGCATAGGATTTACCACTTCTTAAGTTTACGCTGATGACGCATACAATTTATCAGAAGGAAATCCATTTACACCTGCCCAATGCTCTATTGTAGATAATTTACCTAAATAGATCCAATTTCATCTGCAAACATAGATTTATGCCTAAAATGGCTTTGTGGGTGGTGTCTTTCCTTCAGTGCTCTTATGTTAGCATCCAGTCAATCATCCTGTACTGCATATACAAACAACAGTCTAAAAAAGCTCAGCAGTCTTTTCTTAACAATCAGTAGAGGGTGTCCTGGAAAATATATTCTGTGTACTGCTAGGAACATTTTGTGCAGACCAATCTCATTAGATAAATGCTGCATTTTTTAAAACAGTGGAGAAGAAGGATTGTTTGAGGCAGTGTATGAGACAATAATGAAATTATTGTTTTAAGCCTCTATTGTCTGCTGCCATAAAACTCCACATGTGTTTCTTATAATCTACATAACTATGCATTTCAGCTGTGTTTTTTATAGAAACAATAATTTCACGGCAGTAACGTCTGCATTTTTGTGGCTCGCATTTACAAAATACAACAGCTCTTTGAAGTTATTTTCCTAAATGTAACTTAAACCTGGTTTAAACATAGGGGAAGATTTACTAACAAGTCATGCAATGCAGCAAGACAACTTGCTGTGCTGCGTTGTGTGACAGGTAGAGAGCAGGAATGTAGCATGGATGTATGACATTACAACGCTTGCTTTTACCACGCATGCTTTTACATCGCAGGTTTTACAACGCATGCTGTTACAACGCATAGTGTTGAGGGGTGCTGGATAGTGAATAGTTTAATTTACTATTCCAACTCCAGTCCCCGTGAATAATAGGGAAGGTGTTGGATAGTAAATTACATCCATTCCCTATCCTAGAGTGCCCCCCAGCGCAATGCATTGTAATGGCATGCGTTGTAAAAGTTGCATCGTAAAGGCACTGCGTGGTAAAAGTTGCGTTGTAAAGGATGTTTCCATGTAGCATAGCTACTAACACATGATGCATTCCTGCTCTCTTCCTACTCTGGCGCACTGAGGGATGCCTAGCCAACATGCAGCCACCCTGATACCATGTTGCAAGGGTGCCTGTGCTACAGGCAGGGTTGTTTTTTGCAGGAGGGTGTCCCTTCATGCACAAAAACAATTCTCTGAGGCTATTTCTTCTTTCTGTGTGTGTTACAGAACGAGATCAAATAAACATATTCCTCCTTGTTATGGCTCACCTGGGTATTCCCAGGTTTACTTATGAGAGTAAATCGGGGAATGTGCCAAAAAGCATGCTGGGGTGTGTGGTAATAGAGTTTAATCAAAAAGAGACTAGCTAAGTTTAGGAGGGGGTTTAACAAGATTTTACTTTAAAATCTAAGTGACTCAGTCTTGTTTTGTCAAGGGGTTGTGGCACCTGGTAGGTGTGCTCATGAAGCCCTCACCCACCAACCTAGTTGGTGGCATGCTTCATCATCGGGCCCACCCAGTGACACCTAGCGTGTCCCGGGTGTGCTACGACGCCTGGTTACAGCGGAGCAGGTATGTCGCTGCGTGTGCGGTGAAGGGTGTTTTGAATGTGAATTAAAACGGCTTGGCGGGGGTCCCAGTACCCGAAGGTTGAAAGAACTTTAATGCCTGGGCCTCCGTCAGTGGTTAAAAATAAGGCTGAGGGACGTTAGAGGCGAGTTACGACCTCCCACGTCCTTTGGTGGGTCAACATGTTTCAGCCAGTGCCTTATGAATATGCTGGCTTTCTTCAGGACAGATAAAAGGTGTGTGCAATTAAAACTAGTGGGTGTGTGATACAGACTATGTGTCTACACGCCCTAAAGTGTATCTATGTGTGAGAGGGGGATTCCCTTCTCAAGAACACCTGTACATATAACATGTAAGGACAAGGACAAAACATACAGGAAAAGAAAGAGTCACTGAAAGGTATTGCATAAATACTCATGTAACACCCATGCCATTCATGGAAGGCCTTCCTAGGTTAGAATAATGCACGGCAGTGACTTGTGCTGCCTTGCCTTACTCCAGATTTAGTAAACCACGCAGAGCCACACAATATTGCTTTGTGTGGCTTAGTAAATCTGAAATAAGGACTGTGTCAATTTGCATGACACAATGATGATGCAAGCCCTTAGTAAACCTAGGCCCATGTGCTCCAGCACAGAAGATGTCTGTGTTCTTCTTTTTGCTGACATGAGAGCATACATTAACTCAAACTATCTCTGAGTTAATGCGTGTTCTTTTGACACCAGAGTTTGGAAACACAAAGATTCAAGTATTGCAATGGTTTTGGGGCTCTGTTCTCAGCAAACTATGCTTTAACGTGCTGATGTTTTGAGTTAATGTGTGCATTCAGTATAATAAAAAAGAAGAGTATAGACGCCTTCAGCACCTGCACCGAGTGGAAAACAGCATGTGTCCCCTGGAATTTGATGTCTTTTTTTAAATTTATTATTTTTTTTTTTTTCCAGTACATGTTTCAGCACAAGTGAGCAAAACACAAAACGCAAAATACTTTCAAGCAGTACACAAATAAAGAGAAGCAAGCTACATTTTCCAATAATACATGCAGCTTTCGCCCCGCATCCTAATCCCCTTCCCCATTCTGCCCAGCTTTCCACCGAGCTATGGGTTGCCATATCTTCCCTCCCCGTATTTTCGCCCTTCTGCCCTTCCTGTCTTATATCGCTTTCTCCAAGTTGTACGTGGACAATAATCTTGCTACCCAGTTTTGAAATGTTGGTGGTATCCTGTCCAGCCATGCCCTCGCAATACGGATCCGAAAGACAGCAGCTGCCATAAACAGAAATTCTGCATGGAATTCCTCCGCCACTGCCATCACCCCCAGCATTATTAGTTCATCAGACATTTTGATCTTGATCCCCAATGAGCCCTCCAGAAATTCCTCAATTGCTCCCTTCAGAGTATGTAATTGTGGGCATTGCGCAAACATGTGTACTATGGCAGCGTTACTTGCATCACAACGTGGACAGGTTGTTCCTGACATCCCTCCCCACTGTGCAATTCTAGCTGGGGTATTGTTAGACGGACCGGGAGGGTCGGCCGAGGATAAGGGGAGAGGTCTCCGGGGAGAGCCGTCTCCAGCGATCGTACAGACAAGTAACTTCCCCCCCACAGACGGACACCACACAAGGGTAAAGTTCAACGAGACTTTATAGGCAATTCTTTAAGGTTACGATGGAATGGTACAAGGAGGTCTGGACTCAGGGGTCCCCTCGGTTCTGGTCTCTGGCTTGGGAAAAGGGTAGCGGGACAGTCTTGTTACCAAAAGATGAAACTAGCTCTCAATCCTCGAGCTCGGCGTTCTAGATGATCGGGCCGCGGCGGAGCCAGCAGGTCCCGAGATGGACGAAGGAAACAACGGTCCGCGGCGGAGCCAGCAGGTCCCGGTGAAGATGGTGAATGCAAACGGTCCGCGGCCACGCCAGCAGGTCCCGACGACGATGAAGGATATGAAGGTTACGAAGGTTGCGGCAGCGCCAACAGGCAAGACGATGGTGCACGAGACAGAGCTATGGCAGCGCCAGTAGTCGGTCAAGGATGAGTTCTTCTCTGCGTCTCTCGACTCCAAGATACAACTGCCTTCCTGCTCTGGAGCTGCCCCAGTTATAGGGCTGGTGCCCTTTGATGTCCGGACCCTCGCACTTGGAGGTCGGGAGGTCCGGGATGAGGGAGTCCAGACACCCAGCAGGGGGGTGGAGCCAGCGCCCGGGGAGGCGATGGGCGAGCGGCACCTGGCGGGGGAGAGCCATCGACACCTCTTTCCCCCAGTGACTTGCCAAGTAGCCCGCTCACCTCCTGGGTGGATGGTGGTGCCGGGATGTCTGAGACCTGGCCAGGCCCAGGGTTGAGGTCGATCTGGGGCTAGGCGGCCTCGTGGTGGAGTATCCAAGATGGCGCCCAGGATGGGCGCGCAGGCCGGCAGTGGATCAGGCCCACGAGGGCGACATGTTCGAGGGTAGGGGTCCCGGAGGGGACGGAGGACGTGTAATGGTGGTGGGTGGTACCTGCGTGACCGGGCTCGGGCCTGGTCGGGCCGGGGGAGAGTGGCCCTTCATGTGGCCTGTCCAACATGCGTCCCCCCCAGCTGAAGGCGGGGAGAGTTACCCATCCTCTTGGGGACTCTCCTCGTCGAGGCGGAAGAACCGGGACAGGCCATCCGCGTTGGCGTGATCTGGCCCAGGCCGATGTTCAACTGTGAAGTCCATCCCTTGGAGGGAGATGGACCAACGTAGTAACTTCAGGTTTTCTCCCCGCATCTGCATCAGCCACTGCAGGGGTCGGTGGTCGGTCTGCACCCGAAAGTGTGTGCCAAAGAGGTAGGGCCGGAGTTTCTTGAGGGCCCATACCACGGCGAAGGCCTCCCTCTCAATGGTGCTCCAGCGTTGTTCTCGTGGTAGGAGTCGCCTGCTGATGAAGGCCACTGGCTGATCAAGGCCTTCGGTGTTCACTTGAGACAGGACTGCCCCGATGCCATGGTCGGAGGCATCCGTCTGGACGACGAACTCCCGGCTGTAGTCGGGGGCCTGGAGCACGGGGGCGGAACACATGGCGGCTTTCAATTGTTCGAAGGCTGTTTGACACTCTGGGGTCCAGTTGACTGCCTTGGGTTGATTTTTTGACGTGAGTTCCGTGAGGGGACCCACTATAGTACCATAGTCTTTCACGAACCTTCGGTAGTAGCCCGTGAGGCCCAGGAAGGCTCGTACCTCGGTCTGGGTGATGGGGGGCTGCCAGGACTGGATGGCGGCAATTTTGAGCTGCAGAGGGGCCACCAGGCCGCTTCCCACCTGGTGTCCGAGGTAGGTTACAGACCCTTGACCAATTTGACATTTGCTGGCCTTGATCGTGAGGCCAGCTCGCTGAAGGGCTTGTAGCACGGCTCGGAGGTGGCGGAGGTGCTCGGTCCAATGGTGGCTGTATACAGCGATGTCATCTAGGTAGGCGGCGCTGAACCCTTCGAGCCCCGCCAGGACTTGATTGACGAGCCGCTGAAAGGTTGCTGGGGCATTCTTCATGCCAAAGGGCATGACCTTGAAATGGTAATGGCCATCGGGGGTGGAAAAGGCAGAACGTTCTTGGGCCCGGGGTGTGAGGCCGATTTGCCAGTAGCCCGCCGTCAGGTCGAAAATACTGAGGTAGCGAGCAGCTCCCATGCGGTCGATTAGTTCATCTGCCCGGGGGATAGGATGTGCGTCTGTTCGGGTGACCGCATTCAAGCCCCGGTAGTCGACGCAGAACCGGAGTTCTGGTGTGGTGCCGGGAGCGGCTGCTTTGGGGACCAGTACTACAGGGCTGGCCTAGGGGCTGTCTGAGGGCTCGATGACCCCGAGCGTGAGCATTCTTGCCACCTCTTCCTGGATGCAGGCCCGTACCCGATCTGGCACGCGGTAGGCCCGGTGGCGGATAGGGGGGCTGTCCCCTGTGTCCACATCGTGCACACACCAGGAAGTGACACCTGGGGCGAGGGAGAACAGGCTGGCGAACTGTGACAGGAGGACTCGACACTCCTGGGGTTGTTCTCGGGTGAGGGCCTCCGAGAGTCGGACCCCATCCACGGAGCCGTCTTTCTCCTGAGTCCGTAGGAGGTCAGGGAGGGGCTCGGAGTCCTCTTCAGCCCCATTGTCTGTGGCCATCAGGAGGCTGAGTTCTGAACGCACAAAGTGGGGTTTCAGTCTGTTAGCGTGGAGGACCCGGAGGGGGTTCCGGGGAGATTCCATGTCGATGAGATAGGTGGCAGGACCCTTGCGCTCGACTACCTTGAAGGGCCCTGTCCACTTGTCTTGCAGGGCGCAGGGTTCGGTGGGGGACATCACCCATACTTGTTGCCCAGGTTCAAATTCGATGGAGGAGGCATTCCGGTCATACCACTTTTTCATGTCCTCTTGACTGGCCTCTAGGTTGGCTTTTGCCAGCTCTCTGAACCGCCGGGTCTGGTTGCGGAGGGTTAGGAGGTATCGGAAAACATCTGGTGGGTTCTTTAGAGGGGGCATCTCCCAGCCTTCCTTGACTAGGCTGAGCGGCCCCCGCACTGGGTGTCCATATAGTAGTTCAAACGGGCTGAAGCCCAGGGACTTCTGTTCTTGGCGAAATTGTTCTTGCGTGGGCCCCCCCTCTTGAGGCCACTGGTCGATGTTAGCGAGGTCTGGAGGTTGAGCTGGTTCTGGGGGGACGTCACGGTCGGTGGTTTCGGCTGGGGCGACCGGAGGCGGTGGCGCCGGCCATTCGGGTTCCTCTGGGCGGGGGTTGGCACGGGCGGCCATGGACCGGGTGGTGACGCACGCCCAGTCCGGGACGCCTAACATCCCCAGGTGTTCTCTTCATTCTACGGCTGCCCACGGAGAGCTTTCAAGGTCATTCCCCAGGAGGCAGTCTACGGGGGCATCGTCTCGGACCGTTACCTTTAACATGCCGGAGACCCCTCCCCATTCGAAGGGGACGCAGGCCATCCGACAAAGACTTTCCGAGTTATCGGCTGAACGTACAGGGCAGAGAATGTTCGGTAGATATTGTTCTGGGGTCACCAGGTGACAGCGGACGGCTGTTACACTGGCCCCAGTGTCACGAAGGGCTTCGGCCCGGCGTCCATTGATGCTCACCCATTGGCTGTACTTCTGGGTGTTAGCGGGTAGGGGGACCCGCGGAACCATGTCTCTCCCCCCTAAGCAGGCTAGAGCCATGGCGGCTGGCTCCCATTCTTGGTGTTCCTGTTCATATTCCTCTTGTTCTTCTGAGATCTGTTCCTCCCCCAGAGCAGCAGCGGCTACTTGGCGGGGTCTTGGGCTCTGGTACTGAGGGCAGTTTGGGTCGTTTGCATAGTGTCCGATTCGTTGGCATCGATGGCACGTAACATTGGCTCGATATTCTGGTCGCGCCGGGGTGCTGCCCCGGTTGGCCGGGGGGGTGGTGCTGGTAGCGGGGGCGACCGGAACGTTGTCTCTTCCGCGTCCTTGGCCTCCTCCTCCTCCTCGGGGACGGTGTTGACCACTGTTGTTCCGGTTTTGTTCGTAGGACCCATTTCGACCCACTCTGGTGATTTCCCACCGGTCAGCTTCGGCTGCGAGCTGCCGGGGATCCGTTAACTTGCTGTCGAGGAGGTGCTGGCGGAGTTCAATGAAGCAATTGTTCGACAGATGCTCCCAGACCATAAGATTGAACAGTTGTTCGTAGGTTGTGACCTTGCTTCCTTTGATCCAGCCTTCGAAGGCTCGGCTAAAGTAGTTTACATAGTCCACCCAAGTTGTACCCGGGATGCGGGTGCAGTCTCGGAACCTCTGACGGTACATCTCGGGTGTGAGGCCATAGCGGGTGAGGAGTGCAGCTTTCATATGGTCATAGGAGGTCATCTGGTGGTCCGGGAGTTGCAGCAGGGCGTCGCGGCCCTCATTGAGGAATCTCCCCCATAGACCGGCTCCCCAATCGCTTCTATCGATCCGGTGTGCAGTCATAGCGATTTCATAGGCCTTAAACCATTGCTGGATGTCGTCCTCTCGGAAGTACTCTCGGACGACATCCTTGGGGATGTGTACCTTTTTCTCTGTTGCCCCTGGGGTGTGGGGTTGCTCGGACACCCCTACTTCTTTATTCTGCTTGCGTAGGTCGATCTCAGCTAGTTTCCGCTCATGCTCATATGCCAGTTTCTTTTCCTCGAGCTCCCTTTGTCTCTGTTTCTCCTCTCTTTCTTCTCGGAGACGCAGGTGCTCTAAGTTGATTTTTTGTTCGGCCAATTTAAGTTCAATGTCCATTTTGAGCCGGGCCATTTCCAGCTCGTGTAGTCGGGTTTTCTCTCGTTCCTGGATCTCGTCTTGCGAGAGACCCTTTCTTTGCTCCTCGGGGGCCGTGGTGGTTTTTGCTGCGATGTTTTGATCCGAGGTTCCGGCAGCCCCGGTTTCTGCCCAAGATTCTAGGGCCTGCTTAAAATCGTCTTTGGTACTTAGTCCGGTGGTAGCGATACCTAGTTCGATGCAGAACTGTTTTAGTTCACGATGGTTGTACTCGTCCAATTTCTCCATCTGGAATTTCTCCGTTGATCCGCTTTCTTTAGTTGACATCGTGATTCGCCGTGGGGTGAGCTACTCTCTGTACGGTTATGCGGTGATTCGGATCGCGCCGCTGGCCACCAATGTTAGACGGACCGGGAGGGTCGGCCGAGGATAAGGGGAGAGGTCTCCGGGGAGAGCCGTCTCCAGCGATCGTACAGACAAGTAACTTCCCCCCCACAGACGGACACCACACAAGGGTAAAGTTCAACGAGACTTTATAGGCAATTCTTTAAGGTTACGATGGAATGGTACAAGGAGGTCTGGACTCAGGGGTCCCCTCGGTTCTGGTCTCTGGCTTGGGAAAAGGGTAGCGGGACAGTCTTGTTACCAAAAGATGAAACTAGCTCTCAATCCTCGAGCTCGGCGTTCTAGATGAACCAGCAGGTCCCGAGATGGACGAAGGAAACGACGGTCCGCGGCGGAGCCAGCAGGTCCCGGTGAAGATGGTGAATGCAAACGGTCCGCGGCCACGCCAGCAGGTCCCGACGACGATGAAGGATATGAAGGTTACGAAGGTTGCGGCAGCGCCAACAGGCAAGACGATGGTGCACGAGACAGAGCTATGGCAGCGCCAGTAGTCCGTCAAGGATGAGTTCTTCTCTGCGTCTCTCGACTCCAAGATACAACTGCCTTCCTGCTCTGGAGCTGCCCCAGTTATAGGGCTGGTGCCCTTTGATGTCCGGACCCTCGCACTTGGAGGTCGGGAGGTCCGGGATGAGGGAGTCCAGACACCCAGCAGGGGGGTGGAGCCAGCGCCCGGGGAGGCGATGGGCGAGCGGCACCTGGCGGGGGAGAGCCATCGACACCTCTTTCCCCCAGTGACTTGCCAAGTAGCCCGCTCACCTCCTGGGTGGATGGTGGTGCCGGGATGTCTGAGACCTGGCCAGGCCCAGGGTTGAGGTCGATCTGGGGCTAGGCGGCCTCGTGGTGGAGTATCCAAGATGGCGCCCAGGATGGGCGCGCAGGCCGGCAGTGGATCAGGCCCACGAGGGCGACATGTTCGAGGGTAGGGGTCCCGGAGGGGACGGAGGACGTGTAATGGTGGTGGGTGGTACCTGCGTGACCGGGCTCGGGCCTGGTCGGGCCGGGGGAGAGTGGCCCTTCATGTGGCCTGTCCAACAGGTATGATAGAAAGAAAACAATGTTTTGTAATGCTGTGATTGCAACGTCGCTGAACACAGAACTGATCTTCCTAAATCCAAAAGACATCTGAAAACCATCCAAGCTAGACCCCACTTTCTCCACCAACTTGCTAGCATGTTTATCCCTGTCGTCGCTTTTAAAGGCACACAGTTCTACATACAGCTGTCGAATTGTACAGTGCTTACTCCGTTCTAGATAATCCAATATTCTACAATGGTTAAACCCTGTAGGACCTCCCTTTTTGTTTGTCAAATAGCTTCTCACCTGTAGATACTTAAAGAAGCTATTAGTAGGTATTTCATATTTATTTTGTAACTTCTGGAATTGTAATATCTCCCCCTCCATGTCCAGTAAGTCTCAGATCTTCTTAATACCCTTAATGTCCCAAACCCTCATGGTTGCATCCCTAAAGATGTCCCCCGGGAGACTGGAATTTGATGTCAATGTTTTATTTTAGAATCACATCTCTTTTTATTTACAATTTAAGGAGAGAAACAAATACACAGCATGCTGCCTACATCCTCAGCGCTGTCTGTATAGGTACATCATGTACAGGTGATATTATAGCAAACTGTCTAGATGCCTTTACTCAGAGAATGATGAGTTGGGCGATCTCGTACAGGAATCTCTAACATCAAGAGACATACCCTGACAGCACCGTCGAGGTGATGGCACACCTTGGGAATAGTAGTTACACAGCGTGCCGCCCAACAACCCACAATGGGCTGGCCGTGTCTCAGGGTAGGGTGGGTAGCACTGACACATACTGCACAGGTGCTTCTTACTGTCCAGAGCTGGAAACAGCTCGGACTCTCTTTCAAACAGGGATCATTTTTACCAGAAACTGCAAGTGCAGTCATGTGAATGTGTGTAAGACAAAGAACATTAAAACACAGCTAAAAAGTAAATTGAAATAAACTCCCATCCTGTCCCTTAACCCCACCACCCTACCCCCCCTTCCATATGAACCACCTATTGTAAGAGAAGAGGTGTGGGCTCTGGGAATATGTTATGAGTCCGGGTCACGCTGCGATCCTGCCACCGTCATGACATTGGCAGAAGTATCTGGAAGTAACTGCAAAATATGTAGGTAGTTAGGACATGTCCAGTTGTCCACTCCCCGAACTCAAAGGATAGGATAGTGATAGAGGCCCAGATTCTAGTGTATGCGGAGGGATTCGTATTGGTCACTATCGACAGCTGTTCCACGCTCAACAATGACCAGAGATTATGGAGCCACTATTGATGATTGGGAGTTTTCTCTGTACCCCAGTTGGCCAGCAAAACTCTATGGGCAGCATTTAATGCCAGAGCCATCTACCTTCCTTTAACAGACTGAAGTGGGAATGTAAGCGTAATAGGGAGCCCCAGAAGCAGGTAAGCGGGGAATCTGGGGACTTTGGTTCCAAACGCCCTGTCTATGTTCATTGAGGACCTGGTCCCAGGATCTCTGCAGCTTTGGGCAAAGCCATAAAAGATGGATGAGCGTCCCTGGGTTCCCACCGCCCACTATCATTGGCTGTCACTTTGGTCATTCTATTTCTGTATGTGCGAGGGGATGTAGTAACAGTAAGAAGTGATCTTACAGATGAGCCCTGAAGTGTATGCCGTGTGGTGTGTTCTATAGAAAATGTCTTCCCATTCTTTATCTGATAGCGCAATACCTATTTCCGTTTCCCAACGGATCAGTCTTGGGGACCTGCATTTTTGTGCCTTCTTCGAGAGGTGGAGTTAGATCTCTAAGATAAGCTTCCTATCTCTCTGCATTGAGGAAAAGCTGCTTCTCAAATGCTGTCATTGGTCTCCCCACTTTAGGGCATGCGACTGAGCTGGCAACCAATGTTTCATTTGCGTGTGAGTGAATCGGTCCATTTCCTGCAGGGCATAATCAGTTTTTAATTGGTCAAAGGGAATGGGGCCATTATGGTCAAAGAGGCCTCCTATGCACTTACAGCAACATGCTCTGCAGCGCTTGGCAGTGTGTGAGCACTTGCCTGGAGGAAAGTCCGGATTTGCAAACAGAGGCATCATAGGCGAAGGAAAAGTGGTGAGTTCTGCTCAATCTCTCTTTGAAGGGTGCAAATCATGCCAGCTAGTGGGGCCAAGGGGAGATCTGAAATATGTAGAGGGCTCAGAGATAGACATTCATTTTTACAGCTGATATTTTGTTTAGCCACAAGAGTGGAAGTCATTGCCACTGCATCAGATCTTTACGGACAGGGAGAGGAGTGCTGAGTAATTGGTCTGTGCAGTTTTATGGAGACTCCGGCTTTTCGACAATCCTAGATACGGAAGGTCCTCCGAGACCCATTGAAAGTCAAGCTGAGAACGCAGGGCCAATTTAAAGTTAGGGGCGGGTTTGAGTTTCAGTATTTGTGATTTCTGCATGTTTACGCAGAACCACAAAGCGGCACCAAATTCCTGGAGTTCCACTGCAAAAGTCAGGAGAGAGGTCAAAAGCTGAGTGAATGAAAAGATGACGTAGTCAGCCTAAAGGCTAATTAGGTGTCAATCAGCACCAAATCGGATATCTTCAGTTTAAGGATTATCTCTGAGTATCTGCGCTAAAGGCTCTATGTGCAGAGCAAAAAGAAACTGCGACAGTGGGCAACCTTGTTACGTGCCCTGCTCAATAGCAAAGTCTAGACCTTCAGCCTCCGTTGAGGGGAAGAGGGAGATCGCAGTCACCGCTAAGTATGAATGGGGTCTGCAAGACTGCTAGATTTGAGTGTATAGAGCCCTGCATAGTAGGTCTGGAAGGCATCCGTAATGCTATGTACATCGGACACTACAATCCAATTTGACTGACTGTGCAAACTGTCTGCTACAGAGACAATGTGAAAGCATGCAGCCTCAATTATTGCTCCCTACGTAAAATGTATGCTTGAGGTGTAGCATTGCATGTTCGGCTCTATCTAGATCAAGGTGTTTAAGTTGTAGACATTATTTCTATAGTTGTCTCCGGATCTGAGGGACACCAGTGCACTTTTGTATCGATTCTAGCTCTAGGACGGACCTCTCTAGCTCAATCCTCTTGGTTTTACTCATCTTATTATCATGTGCTGCTTTTGCAATGAGAGCCCCTCGTGCCACCAATTCTAATGCCTTCCAAATCGAAGACAGTGCAGTGGAGCCTGTGTCATTAAGCGATAGGTAGCAGGGCACAAGTCCTAAATAAAGAAGTGGGGGGATGCTCACAGATAGGAAGTGACGTCACGACCGGAAGTGACGTCACGAAAGACAAAACCCTAGAAGTGGGGGGTACGCTCAAATACGTGAAGTGACATCACGACCGGAAGTGACGTCACGAAAAGTAAAAAACCTGTTAAAATAGGTATGGGTTTAATAGTTGGTGTAGCGCTTTTATAATTTAAAATAAACAACCTAAATTCGATTGCCAGCGCGGATTGGCAAACTCCGATGGCAGTGTACGGGCAAGTGGAAAGTTTGTTGAGGACCTTGGCAAGAGAGCGTACACTGGGAGGGGGCACGAACAGGAAGCCCTTGGGGCACAACGGACATTGAAAATGGTGCGGTGCAGTGCACTGAGGATTTGGGATGGAGCAAAATGTGCCGTGGGTGTTGGACAAGGCAATCATACACAGGAACTGGGCAGACAGTGTATGTGTAGGGAACTTGCGGCGAGTTATTTAAAGGTCTGGGTAGAAAGTTAGTGGCAAAGATGCTACACCGAGTATGGCGGCAACCTAAACAGGGGTCTGTTGTGCAGGGATCCAGGAACACAGCATGTTGGGCAAGTGCAGCGCTTACAGTGCAAGGGAAGGTGACCAGTGTTTGGAAAGTACGGGCTGGGGAAGATGTGTGATGGTCAGTTAGTGGTAGGAGAAGCGTGTGAAGGATATTTAACGGAGTGTGGGTCGGAAGGAGCGTTGTGCTAGGTTGCAGGGGAAGTAAGCGGAGGCAGGGGCATGGAATGTGTAAGCAGAGAAAAATCCGAACATGGGGCAAGGTGTTCAGGGCAGTCTTTGAATGGGGCGACTAAAACTAGGAGGACCCTGCAGTTTAGTGGCAGAAAGCACTCTAAGGAAGCCGGCAGTTTGAAGAAGGCTGAGATGTGCACGCGGGGTTAGGTCCCGAAGGGCTGTTAAACAGACATTGGTGGGAGCTGACTGGGGTAGTGTAAAAGGCTCGTTTCCGGCTGTGCAGTTGCATACTAACGGTGCGGTTAGTTCATGTAGCTTGGCTTCCGGGCTCTTACCTATGCGGGTGACTCGGAAAATGGTGGATGGGGTTTTGATTGTGCAGGGTGGACGGCGTCCACCCTGGAAAACCCTCGAAAATAAGTGGGGGGATGCCGTCCACCCGCGTGGTACCCCGACTCGTGCCCTGATAGGTAGTCTTAAATGTTTTTTTTGTGCTGTGACCGTTATCCCTGACTGCAGCAGTGTCGTTCGCAGGCGCCAGGGAGGTATTAGCGTGGGAAGGGCAGAAGTGCGAAGGGTCATTGTTGTGTGGGCATGTTCTAACAGCGAGCGAGCTCTATGGAAGAAGCGATCACGCGCTCCCATGCTGACGGGGAAGCTAGCAAGTGGTCTAAGCAAGCATATGTCTAGTGGGCTCCAAAATAAGAGGTATTTTCCCGAATGTCTGGGTGTTGAGAGCGCCACACGTCACGCAGCCTGCACTCTCCCAGCCTTTCCCGCCCCTCAGGGGAGAAGGCCCCTGTGTTACCGGATCCAAGCCCCGAACGGTTCCGCTCTGCATCCGCTATGTTCAGGTCCCCGCCCTCCACCAACGCTGCATCTGGAGTATGGAGTACACTGGCTAGAGCGTCTGTCAAAAAGGACTCCTGCCACTCGTTTTGGGTGTATATCACAGCAACAGTGAGGTGAAATGTACCCAATTGCACTCGAAGGGCTAGCAGGTGACCCTTGATCTCAGCAACAGTACCTAGGGCTGAATCGGGGAAATGCTTGGGAAGAGAATGGATATACCCCCTTTCTTCCCCATCTCTGAGGACCAAAATTGGTGTGGGAACCTCCTGGTGTACAGTCTCTGTGTATCTTTAGGGAGGAAGTGTGTCTCCTGGAGCAGGCATATGTCACCCTGAGCGTGTTCCAACAAGGACAACACTGCAGACCTCTTAATATGATTGTTAAGGTCACGCACATTTAGACTAATGATCTTGGTTTCCAAGGTAAAGGGAAGAAAGAGATCTATGAGGGATTGGTTAAGTACCTCCACATTCATGTGTACGGGGTCAGCCAAACCCAGTTGGTGATGAGGACCGATATCAGGATGCATGAGTGGAGGACCTATCAGAAATGGTTCATCGGAAGGGGCATCCCAATAGAGTAACCTAAACCCCAACAAATAAATATGTAAACATATGAAAGTTTCTGAAGACCAAAGTTTGTCTGTTCTGTTAGATTGGAGCAGTTCGTGGCCATCAAGGACGAGGCTAGTCCAGTAAGAAGTCCTTCGCAGTATTGCAGGAGCAAACAAGGGACCAGCTGCAGGGTTATTAACATAAGTGTCCACGATCCTCCCATTGTCCCACTGTCATCATCACCACCTCTTGGCTCCCTCATTTCCCTGTGCTGTAAGGCTGCCCCAAATTCAGGAAGCCTCCGAGAGGGCAGAGTCCATCGAGAGGGTTTGCAGGATTGCTTGTCTGTCTTTGCTAATGGTGTCCAGATCTAGGTTCACTCTATGTCAGCTGTGTATGACTGTCTGCCATGTTTGTCGCTGTTATCGGGGATGCCCATTTTCCTCTGGTGTGTCGATATGCAATAGGGCACAAGCTTCCTATAGGGACTGAATCTGATGGAGAGTATCCTCGTAGCTGAAAATTATATGGAAGGGGTGTTTTCAAGTGTAAAGAATTCTGTCTTTCCATAGGTGATCTGTTATTGGGTGAAAGACCTTAAGCTTTTGTAGAGTGATCCGGGAGAGATCTTGATATAGCACCAGTGTGTGGCCTTTAAATTGGATTTGGTGCCCATCTCATGCTCTTTTAAGGATGTCTTCCTTAGTTTGCAAATTGTGCACTCACACCAATATATCTGCTGGAGTTCCTTTTCCTGGCCGTTCAGGTTCCACCCGGTGGACCAGGTCTTGCTGCAGGGTGGATTCCTCTGTGGGGCCTAAGACTAGTTTAAAGAGATCTGTGATGTAGTCTCTTTGATTTGTGTCTTCTAATTTTGATGGCACCCCTCTAACGAATATCTTGTTTCTCCAGGAGCAGTTCTCCAGGTCTTTGTTATGGGCCTGAAGGTCTAGATGTTGCTCTTTGAGTCTCAGGACCTCTTGCTGAAGCCATCTAAGTTCTTCTTCTTGATTGGTCTCCCTGTTTTCTAGTGTAGCCACTCTTTTGCCCACTTCATCCACATTGCATCGCACCTCACACAACTCTGCTGTCAGCTCTGTTTTCATTACCAGCAAGTATGCTCAAAGAAAGTGAATTGTAATTCCAGGAAAATCTAAGTCTTCTCACTCTCCCCAACTTCAGGGGCCATTTTAGAGTCAGCGCCTGCACTGGTCAGCCTGCCCCCTGCACGGGTGCTTCCCTGTTTGCCAAACATGTCCTTGAGGGAGCAGTCTTTCTTTAATCTGTTCACCGCCATGCTGCTAGGTATCTGTGTGAGCCGGCGCCAATGGTGGACCGGCTTCGGGCCTTCACTTGAGCACATCCTGCTGTCCAATGTGTACAGAGTGGTGTCTCTAGGGAGTGAGGTAATCACCGTCCCCAGTAGGCCACCATGGAGTAAGGGACAGTCACCTCTCACCTCTATGCAGGATCTCAGTCCCTACATGTGTGCTCAGGCCCTAGGATGGGAATATCTTTCAGCTGGACCCTCAGATGGTTGAGATATTGGCTGTCCTTTCATCCAGCTTGCAGGAAGGACAGGGTCTCTGTTGTGCTCCGCCATCCTCCCTGGTACCCAAGCGTGGTGAATAGGTATGTGGCACAGGCCATGCGTTGCCCCGTTCAGATGCTTCTCCCAGGCAGTAGCTCATGTCTAGTTTGAGCTAGACCTGACTCTGTGGTTCCCTTCTCTGCATGGTTGGGGTGGGAAAAAATTGAGGTGATCCCCCGTGCCCATGCAAGCAGGTGTGTCCCATCCAGGAGTGAGATCCGTAGGGGGTCCCAAGGGCACCAAGGCCCGGTGCAAGGCCATGTAAAGCCGGGAAGACTGGAGGCACACTGGCCCACAGGCGTGCCGGCTCAGGCCCATAGATAATCCTGGTCCACAGCCAGGCAGGGTGCTGAGTTCTGCAGTGGGGCCCGCAACACAAGGCCGAGGTCCAGAGTAAAGCGCAGGGGTGCCAACAAGGCCTGAATCTATGCGCCATCCCACCCTGAGCTGTCTATAGTTCCTTGCTGCAGGTCCCACCTCTCACTACAGGTGTGCTTTAAACATGGGGGAGGGACAAAAGAAACTGCAATAGTTGCAGGCACTTGATGACGGGCAGCCCGCCCCCGGGGGTAACCACGCCCGCCAAGTGGGCCATCCTCCAGAGGCCAACCGATATATGGAGGGCCTCCGGTTTCACCCCAGGCCCAATCCCGCTGCTGCCGACCAGGTGCCGTTCCAACTTCGACAGGCTCTTGGAAACAAGGGGGGGGCAACCTCAAAAGCCGGATATCTAGAAGTGCAATGGAGTGCCGCCAAGTCTTAAACTCTCCTTTTATTATACATAGGTCACCCCTAAGGCAGGCCCTAGATAGCCATAAGGGTGTGGTGCTCTGTATGTAAAAGTAAGGACATGTACTTTAAAGTTTTACCTGTCCTGGTAGTGACAAACAGCCAAATTAGTTTGTTTCACTACTGTAAGGCCTACTCCTCTTATAGGCTAGCATTCCAAATTCCTTAGAACAGTTTAAAGCTGTAATTCCTGATAAATAAATCCTCTTTAGTGATGAAGTCTGATTTAACATTACAATTTTAGAAATACCACTCAGCATTTTTCAGCTCTTAACTCTGTGTGCCTGGATCCTATCTCAAATACATGTCTTGGGTGTGTGACAGTAACACTTCATGCTTTCCCTCTGGATAGCCACAAACACAGGAAGGATGGGTGTAACAGAGGATTCATCTGCATTTTGATAGCCTTCCTCGGCAGGGCTGATGAGTGGGAGCTAATACCTACATCTGAATAAGCAGTGTCCGGTATCCCGCACACAGGGCTGACTACCCCCAAGTATAGCCTGGCAGACAGGACTTAGATGAAAGGGGCCGTGTGCACTTCAAGGAGCTGCTTTAAAGTTGCCCCCCTCTTTGAAGACACATTTAGGTATAAGCAGAAGCACTACTCCTAGCAAGACAGTATCATACTAGACCTGGGAAGAACTCTGTTGCAGTAAAGACTGCTGTGTTGTAAGGTGTGTCACTTTGCCTGGACTGAATGTTCCAATGAACTTTTTATCTGCTTTGCTGAGCTGTCCTGCTGCATGCTTCATCTCTGCCCTGCTGAGGACAAGGACTAAACCTATCTTAATTGAACCCAGAGTGAATCCAAGAGTTTGCTGTTTTGCCTCCTGTTTTATGAAGTCTCAGGGGCTCATATGACTGCTTGCAACTCTGTTGTTGCTGTGGGATTCTGCCATCCGTGAGTCCTACTTCTGTCGGAGGTGCCCCCTATGGTCCTGGGCTTCAGAAGTGGGGTTTGCAGCTGTGCTGCTTCTAAACTGACTGATCATCACCTATGCACCGCCCTTTGACACCGACACTGAGCCAGTTTAATGGCAGTGGTTCTACAGAGTGCGTGGTCCATTGACGACACTCTTTGCGACTCGATGATGATGCATTTCCCTCATGTCAATGGAGCTTGACGCTGCCACAGTAACCCAATTGCATGGGAAAAGATTGATGCATCATGCCCTCAGCATCTCTATTTGTCTGAACCTGTGTGGAGTCTTTTTATGGTGTTTTCATTGTCTTACTGTATGTGTGTGTGTTGCACAAATATTTCAAACATTGTCTCTTATGTTAAGCCTGCCTGCGGTATGCCAAGCTACCAGAGGGTGTTCACAGGCTCATTTAAACTATGTATCTGGCTTACCCTCACAAGGATTGTGGTCCCTTCTTGGGAAAGGTGAAACCTTTGCAAACCAGGGACTCAATTTCTAACATTGGTGATCAACAATGCAGATAGGACTTGTGTTTGTGCAGTCCCATATAGTAATTCAGTGTTCACTACAACTCTATGATTAAGGCCTGTTTGAACCTTTTTTCTCCCTGATTGACATCTTTGATTTTTCCAAAAGTCTTTTTGCTCCATACTCACTTTCTCTGCTATATCTGTGGTCCTACCTGGCAGTATGGAATTTGAGCTGGCCAACCTGGAGGTATACACAGTGGCCCAGCTCAAGGAGTTCTGCCCAGAGAGGAGGGAGTTCCATAAAGGAAGTGTCAAGAAGGCAGTTGTTCATAATACCTTAAGAGCATGAGCAGCAGCCCACCCGGAAGGAGAAAGGGATGAGGTGGAGAGGCCAAAGTCTGAGGAGGAAGGATTGGAGCAGGACCAAGATGGAGGTCTTGTCTTACAGCCTGCTGATGTGGGTGTGACATCCTCCCAGTACTGGAAGTCCACAGCAGACCAGGCAGAATGTATCATCAAGGAACCTGTTGCCAGAAGAGCTGGCAGACAGGAGGGAGGAAAGAAAACTAAAATTGGATCTTGCTACATTAGACGAAGAGCAGACCTTTGCAAAATTGGAGAAGAAGCAGGCTCTTGAGGCTAACAGGCTGGCCATGGAGGAAACAAAATGACCCATGAGCTCAGCATGAGAGAGCTGGACATCAAAGCCTTGAGAGAGGTGTCCAGCAACAACAATGGTGGCAGCATATCTACAGTATCCAGAGTCCATAGTCAGGATCTCGAAGGATTTGGTGCCTAGTTATGTGGTGGGAGATGACATAGACACATGGTTTGCAGCCTATGAAGTGACTTTGAGAGTGCAAAAGGCCCCAGAGAAGTTCTGGGTTGGTTAGTCTGTTTAGGTAAATGCCCAGACTGGGGAGGAACAACCTCTTCATACTAGAGGTAGAGGACCAGACATGCTACATGTAGTGTCTTATTAACATAAAGGAGTAGACAGGAATCCATAAAGTGAGGAGTAAGTTTTAATTAAAGCCTCAGCCATAGGAGCAATCTTCAACTGAACTACTGGAACTCCCATGTATTCCAGGATCTCACAAGAGATAAGAATACAAGGACAGGAAGTTCCAGCATCTTAAAGGTACATACATGAAATGGGATAAACAACATCACACATCTCCCTCCCAAGGAAAAGCATGAAACAATAAATTACATCAAAGATAATTCTTCAAATGAACAGAAAACAAAGAGAGAAAACTACAGAGAATAATCTCTTAAATAAGCAGGAGGTCGACATAATCTCTGACTCCTAAAAGAAGAAAAAGATGAATTTGAACCATTGACAACATTAAAAGTTGGAAGATGTAAACTTTGTCTTTGACAATCTTGTACAGGAATTCTTGACCTAACTACAACCACTCTACTCCTGTTCCAAATTCTACCATCTTCTGTTTTGATAGCGTTTCTAAAGACTTTCACCACAGCTCTTACATCAGTGTATTTTGACCAAGATCTGCAGCCAACAGGAGCTTTTATCCGAACAAGGTCACCCACAACAACCTTCTGTACATTCACACAATTTCTTTTATCATAATAGGTCTTCCTTTCATCCAACTTACTTTCTTCCTTCTTACGCCACTCACCAATCCCATTATCGATCAAACCCTTATTAAGATCCATCCACGCAGGACACATCCATGTGTTAGGAGCCCTCCCTTTAAACAATTCAAACGGGGATCTTCCAGTCGTTGAATGAGGTGCAAAACGATATGCACTTATTCTTTCTTGAAGAACAGACTTCCAATTCAAGCCAGAAGACCTAGCTAATTGTATAGCCTCTTTCAAAGTTTTATTAACTCTCTCAACTGCACCGTTAGTTTCCGGATGATATAAAGAACATTTCTTATGTAGCACACCAGACTTCTTAAAATATTCCTCAAAAACCCTTGAACAAAATTGTGGTCCATTATCTGAAAGAAGACTATTTGGAAAACTCTCTTTCTTGAAAAGTGAATCCAAAAACTTTCTCACCTCTTCCGAAGTAATCTCCCTCACAGCACACACCTCAATCCACCTGGAATAAAGATCCATAAGAACTAAAAGATAAGGTGTATCACTTACACCTGACAGGGGACCAACTATATCTATGGCCAATTAATCTCAAGGGTGTTTTGGTAATAGCCTCTTAACCATGGGCATCTGCTTAGTTTTTAATATCTTATCACTAGCACAGCACTCTGGACAATCCCTCACCAATCTCTCAATCTCTAAATCCATGCCAGGCCACCAAAACTGCATACGTAAAATCTCTTTAGTTTTTACAATTCCAAGATGTCCAGAATGTGCATGGGATAATAGTTTCTTTCTAATTCCCAGAGGTGGCACCATCTTTGTACCACGAGTTAAAAATCCAGAGTTCATTGAAAGCTCATCAGAAACTAGCATCCAGGGTTTCTCTAATCTAGAATTAGAACCCAAGGAAAGCATAACCTTTTTAATTTCTTCATCCTTTTCAAGCTCATCTCTCCATTCCTTCTCTTCAATTGCTCCCTCTGTAATTTCACATACATTTATAGAATCATCACAAAAACCAAACACATCCTCTTCATCAAAATTTTCCTTTCCTACCATTCGCGAAAGACAATCAGCTGATTTGTTCGATGCCCCCGGCACATATTCAACAGAGAAGTTAAACTCCTGTAAGGAAACAATCCATTTCCTGATTCTCGAAGAAACCGCATCTAATCCCTTTTTGTCAAATATCTCTTTCAAAGGTTTGTGATCCGAAAAAATAAGTAACTTAGTCCCCCACATTAAATTTTTCAATTTCCTCAGAGCCCAATAAATGGCAAGTGACTATTTTTCGATAACAGAATAATTCAATTCTGATCCTCTCAAACACCTTGACGAACAACAAATTAAGTGATCCTTTCCATCTCAGGTTTCAGGTTTTAAAGTCTTTATTTCGATTAAAAAAAATCATAAAAGACAAGTAGTAACAAACATTAATTAATAATAAGTACATATTCATTAACCATAAAATAAGCATTAAACAATGTAAAGACAGTCCTGAAACAAGTTTTCCTTATAGGGAAAAAGGGTTTACAAATAAATTCCAAACAGTAATTTGTAGGGAAAGAGAAAAGGGACAATGCGATTAAAAAATATAGATTAAATCAGAGGCAATCATTATCAGGAGCAAATAGACAAACTTACAGAAAGAATGCTCGAACCATCAATACGTTAAAACCAGCCAGGGTTGAACTATTGTTTTGCCCTGAGTATCCAGGCCCAGCCCAGGTATTTGGCCACGCTTACTGTGATGATTTCTAATGTATTAGTTTTTAATACATGAATGGCCTCTTCAGATTTTCTAATAGGCAGGCGCTGAAACAGTGGTTTTAGCCATTTGGCCCTTGGTGCTTGATATCTAGGACAGGCAAACAGAAAATGACCCACAGTTTCCTTGTGGCCTGGGCACCATTTACACTGATCCGTGGTGCTTGATGGCCAATTTTTCGTAAAGGTGTTCAGTGGCAATGCTCCCACCCGGAACTGGTGGTAAAGTTTCCTGTCTAAGGATTTAGAAACTGTATCCCAATATTGTTCACGGGATGGGTCCAACTTAAAGGAGAGGAACCTACCCGTGAGATTAGTAGAGCTGGATGCATTGACTCTATTCTGACGGAGCGTAGCCCAATACAATTCTTTAAGTGCCAGTTTAGTTGGAAAAATACTGGTGGCAGGGGATGTCCAGAGCTGCTCTAAACCCATGTCCATCAGGATGGATTTTACCATTTGGAACCAGGGGATTTTCCCCGATCCCCTGATTGACCTAACTTCTGCTACCCCATTTGCAAATAAGGTGAGGTCAGGGGAGGTCCATAGGCGCCTCCAGAAGGCAACCAGTCTAAATCTCGCCATCTCATTAATCGGAGGACATCCCAGATCCAGGCAAAGGGGAATGGAAGACCTTTTTCGCTTGCATCAGTAAATAAAATTGTAGGTAAGCCAGGTACAAATGCCTGAAGAGAGGGTGCCTTATTTAGCTCAGACTTAATACCATCAAATTCTTTTTTACATACTTCATTCCATTCATACTCAACATTTCTTGCTGTTAACCTTCTTAAAGACTGAGTTTTATCTGCAAAATTATAAATAAACTTTCCGTAAAACTCCACCATACCAAGAAAGGAAATTAATTCCTCTTTGTTTACAGGCTCCTTTACCTTGTTGATAGTGTCCACTAACTCTTTTTTATCCCACCCTCGTCGCCAAATTATGTAGTGTCTTATTAACATAAAGGAGTAGACAGGAATCAATAAAGTGAGGAGTAAGCTTTAATTAAAGCCTCAGCCATAGGAGCAATCTTCAACTGAACTACTGGAACTCCCATGTATTCCAGAATCTCACAAGAGATAAGAATACAAGGACAGGAAGTTCCAGCATCTTAAAGGTACATACATGAAATGGGATAAACAACATAACGCTACACTGCAATTAAGGCCATCCTAGTCAGCAAGTTTGGACTGACCCCCGAGAGGTATAGGCTCAGACTCAGGGGCAGCCACATGATCTCATCACAAGCATGGGTCAATTTCTTGGATTCTGCCAGCAAGGCACTGAAGGGCTGGGTAAGCAGCAGCAATGATGATGATTATTCAGGTCTGTACATCTTGATTTTGAAGAAGCTCATGCTTGATATGTGTTTTCAAGAGCTGCACCAACAGATAGTTCATAGCAAGTTAACTGACCCCAGGAAACTTGCTGAGGAGGCAGAGATCTTGGTCAGCACCAGAGTGGCCAAGAAGACATCTGGTGAGGGGGGCTCTCTGAAGGGTGGTCAGGGTCCACCCTGGGGGGAGGGGGAAGAATAAAGTACATAGTTCTCTAAAGGCCCCCAAAACAACTCTGGTGAAATGGTTTGGTTCTTATTGCCAATCTGGCCACCAGAAGAAAAACTACCATGGCAAGTTTCTTAGTTGAGGACCACAAGTTGACAAAAGTTATTTTATCCTGTGTCATGAATCCAAATCTATACTCCGGTTTCCTATACTGACCCAGACTGGATCACTCACCACTGCCTTGGAGGTTTATCGAGTGAAATCCCAAAGAGCTGCACTTTATAGAACAGAGCTATGTGTCATGTCGATGTCCACAAGTGGCTGTATGTGAGGATTTGTACGTTAGTTCCCTTATACAATAGGCCCTTGTTTCTGTCCAGGTTAGTACTCTGTTTCTCCCATTGTTTTTTCACATTGGGATAAGAGAATTGGGGCCTCTATAAACTCCTGATGTACTGGCTGCGCTTGTGGACCACCACAGAGTTAATTGACTAATAAGAGTCACTGAGGGAAGTCTTTAAGATCAGTGGTGCAAATCAAATTTCATGGCTACTCCATTTTTCAACTTGCTGTAGGACTCTAGGAATGGCTAAGCTGTGGGATTACCCAAAGAAAACTAGAAAATGAGAAATAGTTCTTGAAAAATTTGAGTACAATGCGTACTTGACAGATCGGTACACCACTAGTTCATCCCTAGGGTATTTAACCACCCAGCTTTTAAGCTTTATGTCATACCTAAAGTTTGAATCCTTCCTAAACCTGATCTCACTACCGTTGGCAAAAATCTTATACGTGAGGTTTCGACTGGGCTGTCTCCCATTAAGGTCTTTCAATACCTGGGCCATCGATCAAGATACACATGTGTGTACTTCCCGTGGCTCAGTGACGCAGACCGAGGTACACAGATTTTATTCTACTTCACATCATCTCCCCCGAAGTAGACCAAACAATTTGTTTGTATTTGGGAACCAGACACTATTGGGTTGCATGTAGGATTCTAAAAACTGATACATCGATTCCCATAGTTTTTCTCTGTAAATCACTTTTTATTGAAGGTTTGGTTTAGGCGCCAGAAGGCTGTAACCCTTACTGATTAGGATGTTTTCCCCTATTGCGAATCTTAAATTGTGTTTAGTGATACTGTTTCCTGTCTGAGAGGAATTTTATCATGATTAGTTATTTGCACAATGCACTTTCTCTCTGAAGAGGGAATATTACTGTAGGGGATTTTCCTGGAGTTGTTTTATGGTAATTTTTATGTTTTTATCGTATTTTTCCTGGAATTTGATTAGGAACATTTAAATAATTGATTGTATGTGTGCTCTGATGGTGTGGACAAACCAAATAATGAATTTTGAACCAAACCAGGTCCTCAGGGTTCCCACCAGAGAAGGAGGGTGGATATAAAAAGACAGTTCTCTAAAGGTCCCAAAACAACCCACAGGGTAATGGGTCTGGTTCATATTCCCAAACTGGCCACCACAAGGTTAACTACCCTGACAAAGGTCAGCAGCCCAAGCCCATAAAGTGCTATAATTGCTATATATATGGACACTACTAGCGGGACCCCAAGTGTGCAAAAAGAGTACCACCTCCCACTGGAGGAAATAATACAGGGGTGACTAGTGTAGTGCAGGGGGAGTGGTTTGTTCTAGTTGAAGGGGGAGTTTAGTGGGGTTGCCCTGGTGTCCTGGGTGACAGTGAGATGGTTTCTAAGATCCATTTGCCCTCAAATGTTACTAAGTATAGGCAATGGGTAACCATCAAAGGGCAAGGTGTTGAGGCTCTGAGGGATACAGGAACGAGCATGACTATGGCAAGAAGTCAGCTGGTGTCCCCAGAGCAGGTGATTCCTTATGTATTCCACCAAGTTGTGGTAGCTGACAACAGATCAGGTCACTATCCAGCAGTCCTTGCTCCCATTCAGTGGGGTATTACAGGTCATCTGAAAGTTGCTGTGAGCCTTGGGATGCCTGTGGACTGTTTGCTGGGTAATGACCTTGAACACACTATTTGGAAAGACGTGAAGCCTGGGGCTAATGTGGAGATATTGGTGTACCTGATTTGATCTGTGCAACGCCAAGGTCCATGCTGCCCAGGATGGGGGTCAAAAAGAGCTGAAGCCTGGAGAAATGGCCCAGACAGCCGCTAAAAAGGGGAAGTGCAGAGGGCAGGGTAAACCAGCTCTAGAGTGTCTTCCCACTGAAGTGGATGGGGCATCTGCAGTGGCTGCCCTGGAGTCCACTGAGGATAGCACTTCTTTCGTAGGTGACCTACCTACACTTTCTGGATGGCATGTAGAAGGAGGACCACCAAGGAGGGGGTTTGTAGGGCGCAGATGGAGGGGCTAACCCTTGAGGGAATGAGGAGGCAGGCTGAGCCTAAGGCTCCTGTACATGGGACAACAAAGGCCCTGTTGGTCCCCCAATGCTACAGGGCCTTCCTACTTGGAGCGGGATTACGAGATTCCCCTGACAGGACACTTGGACCATGATGAAAACTTTGCAAGACTTGTCCCGCATTTGTTTAGCCTAAGATTAGGACAACCTCAGATGCATTCTGCAGGACCTGTCTAACCTGCTAAGCTCAAAGCCCTTTAACCCAGTGCCATTTATTGGCACGTCCTTTGAGAGGGTGGGCATCAAAATAGTAGGTGTTATGGATTCCCAGACTGCCTCAGGCAACAGGTTCATCCTGACTCTGGTAGACCATGCCACTAGGTACCCTGAGGCGATCTCTCTAAGGGCCATGACCGCACCTGCAATGGCAAAGGCCCTGATGGGGATTTTTACACTAGTGGATCTCCCAATGAATTTGTGTCTGACAGGAGCTCAAACGTTATGTCTGCATCCATGCAGTCAATGTGGAAGGAGTGTGGCGTAACCCACAAATTCTCCACTCCTTACAGTCCACAAACCAATGGGCTTGTTGAGAGATTCAACAAGACCCTGCAAGGCATGATTAGAGGTCTACCTGAAGCCTTGAGGAATAAGTGGGACATCCTTTTAACATGCATGTTGATTGCCTACAGGGTGGTACAACAGAAGGGAGTTAACTTCAGCCCCTATGAGCTTCTGTACCAGTGCCCTGCTAGGAGAACTCTGTGTCTGGTGAAGGAAGTGTGGAGCAAGCTCCCAGCAAGACTCCCCACAATGCAGTAAGCTACATGCTGGCCTTTAGAATCCAAATGGCTAAGTTCTGGAAGCAAGCTTCTGACAACTTGGAAGCAAGTCAGACTGTGATGAGAGTGGTATGATCACAATTCTACCACTGTGGAGTTAATGCCTGGGCATAAAGTGTGGGTGATGGTAGCTCTGGAACCCAGGGCAATGGAGGATTGTGGGACTGGGCCCTATAAGTTGATTGAAAAGAAGGGTAAGGCTATCTACCTGTTGGACCTTAAGACCCCAGGCAACCCCACGGGGTGCTTTGCATCAATCACATCCAACCCCACTTTGAGAGGTATGACATCACCCTACTGTTGATGACAGATGGAGAAGAGGAGAGTAAACCTCTCTCTGACCTCTGGAACACTAATGAGAAGGGTGGGCCTGTGGAAGAAGTAATTCTTTCACCACTCTAATTCCAGAACAGGAGAGGGACTGGCATCAAGTTTTGGAACCACTCTGCTCTCTGTTCTCCCTTATTCCTGGGACTACCGACCTATGTACCCATGATGTGGAAATAGGAGACAACCTCCCTGTTAAAAATAAGTCTTACAGGTTGTTGTATAGGTGAGGGCCAGCATCAAAAATGAAGTCTCTCAGATGCTGTAGTTGGGGGAGATCAAACCCTCCAGTAGCCCCTGGTTCAGTCCTGTGGTTCTGGTACCAAACACTAGCCCACTGGGCACCACACCTGATCTGAGGTTGTTTATGCATTATAGAGGGTTACATTCTGTGACCAAGACTAATGCTCATCCAATCCCCTGGGCTGATGAGCTCAGTGGCAGGTTAGGGGATGCTCAGTACTTAAGCTCCTTTGATGTTACATGAGGGTAGAAATGCCCATTCTACTTTCCAGAGGTTGGTGAACCAAGGCTTTGCTGGTATAGAGGCCTTCACAGCAGGCCTATCTGGATGGCATAGCCATTTTCAGTAGTAGTTGGAAGGACCATCTTTTTCAGCGCCATGAAGTGCTTTAGGCTCTGCAACACGCAGGCTTGAATATCAAGGCCAGTAAGTGGCAGAAAGTTCAGGGATCTGTGGTTTGCTTGGGAAACCTGTTGGACAGGAATAAAGTACAGCCCCTCCAGGGCAAGATAGAGACTATCAAAGCCTCAGAGCACCTCCAAATCCAAGACTGAGTTCAGGGCATTCTTAAGCCTCAGCGTGTATTACATGAGGTGTGTCAAGGGATATGGCACAATTGTTGCCCCCTTCACGGAGCTGACTTCTAAGAAGCAACCAAGAAATGTGATTTGAACAGAGGCATGCCAAACTGCATTTGACTCCCTGAACCATGCCATGTACACAGCCCCTGTGCTCAGGGCCCCTGACTTCACAAAGGAGTTTATCATTCAAAAAGATACCTCAGAACATGACATAGGGGCAGTATTATCACAGCTAAATGAAGAGGGCTTGACCAACCTGTAGTCTTCATCTCCAGGAGGTTACACCACAGGGAACAGAGGTGGAGTACTATTGAGAGTAGGCTTGGGCATGAAATTCCGCTCACAGAGTTTGCAGAGTTTTCTCCACTCCTCGCTCTGCTTGGTGCGTAAAGTTATGAAAAACTCCACAGAGTGGAATTGTTTTCCTCTCTTATGCTATTAAGTTGGTGAGTGTAGAAAATCTTACTCCAGACCACCTCCCAGTGGGATTTCGCAATGGAGGAGGTCGTGGATGGTCACTACCACTTGCGCTGAGAACCTTCCCTTTGCGTTAAGGAAGATGCTGTTCGAGTAGAACATCTACGTGTGTGGCAGAAAGAAGCGGTGCCCTCTTGCTCTGTGCATCGTGCAGTTCACATTGATTTGACAGCACAGACAAACACCCGTTGCGAAAAATCAGCCCAAACGGTATGATGTAACACACTCCGCCACTTGCAGAAATCCGTGTAGCGAGTCAGAGTTTTTAGGTCACTTTGCATTGCGGAACTCCGCAAACTCTGCCCCGGCCTAATAGAGAGAGAACTTTTTGCTGTGGTTTCGGCACCCTGGACATTGAGGCTATACCTGCTTGGCCTAAAACAAGGAAAGGGGCTCTTTGAACCAAAGGGAGTAGAGCACCCAGATACTATGTCGTAAAAGAAAAGGTTTCCCTTTGGTGTTGTCTAGCATAAAGGTCAATAACGCCACACCTGTTCACTCACAGCAAACACACTTTTTGAACCAACAACAAATTATAAAGCACTTGCAAAGAAAAATTGTATTAAAAATGTATCACAACATTTTTATTTATCATTTAAAAACATTATCCCTAATCCACAGATATATTAAAAGTAATCACATGAAAAAATGTTGTTAAAAACACACGGGTGACACCATTTATAAGGAGAAATATATTAAATCTGTCCTGATGAAGGTGGTTTTATCGATTTAACACCACTGAAACGCGTCAACGCTCTATTTCTTGTTAATTTTGGAATGGTCAACAGTGTTGTGGTGACAGGGAATTAAAACTCATGCCCTCTGTTGTACCAAGTTAATCTGAATTAACATCAGCAAGACAGAGCTTATTGTCTGGTTTTCTCCTGTCAGCTTTTGTAAACATGCAGTGTGTTTTTAACGAAATCTTTTCATGTCATTCATTTTAATATATCTGTGTATTAGGGGTAATGTTTTTAAATGATAAATACACATTTTGTGATACATTTTGAATACAATTTTTCTTTGCAAGTGCTTTATAATTTGTTGTTGGTTCAAAAAGTGTGTTTGATGTGAGTGAACAGGTGTGGCGTGATTGGCCTTTATGCTAGACAACACCAAAGGGAAACCTTTTCTTTTACGACATATACCTGTTTGGTACTCACTTCCTGATTCAGACTAACCACAGGCCCCTTAGGTGGCACATGCAAATGAACGGCGAGAAAACAACATTGTTGAAGTGGTTAATTTCCCTACATGAGATGGACTTCAGGGTGGAACACATACTAGGTGTGGACACAGTCAATGCTGATGGTCTATCCATGTTGTTCTGCCTTAGTGATGAAAGTAACTTAGAGGTTGGGTCGATCTCCCCACTTTCAACTGGGAGGGGGTTTGTGTTAGATATGTCATCCTTGGGGTGGTCTTCCCCCAACGTTTTGCATGTTTACTTCTACTTTTTGCTGTATCTTTCTAGTGGCCTTAGAACTCTGAGAACTTTACCACTGCTAACCAGTGCTAAAGTGTACGTGCTTCTTAATCTAAATGCTACTAGTGGGACAGCAGCAATGGTTGTGCCACCCACACAAGTAGCCTTTCAAACCTGTATCAGGCCTTCCATTGCAAGGCCTGTGTCTGCAGTCTTACTGCCACTTTGACTTGGCTTTTAAAACCCCTTGCCAAGTCTTAAAACTCTGCTTCTATTGCACATGGGTCACCCCTGAGGTAGGCTGGAGTGAGCCCTAGGGGCAGGGTGCTGTGTAAGTAAAAGGTAGGACTTTAACATTTTACCTGTCCTGGTAGTGACAAACTGCCAAATTTGGTTTCACCACTGTGATGCCTACTCCTCTTACAGACTGTCATTAGGAAATCCTAAAAACACGTTAAGGCTGTAATTCATGATTGGAAAGGAGTAGCTAAATCCTGAATCATATCTTTGGAATGTTAATGATAAATCATCTTTAGTGGTAAAGTTGGATTTAACATTATTAGTTTAGAAATGCCACTTTTAGAAAGTGGACATTTCTCTGCTATTAACTTAGCTCTGTGTGCCTGCAGCCTGTCTTAAATACATGACTGGGGAGGGTGACAGCAAGGTTTTGTGCATTCCCTCTAGACAGCCACAAACACCAGAAGGGTGGGTGTGACAGAAGATTTATCTGTATTCTGATTGCCTTCCTTTGCAGGAAGAGGCAGTGGCATCTAACATTTACACCTGAATAGGCAGTGTCCTGTGTCCTACACAAAGGGCTGATTATCCTCCAGAGATAGCCTGACAGACAGGGTTGGGATGAAAGGTGACCTGTGCACTTGAAGGAGCTGCTTTGAAGTAACCCTCCACTTCGAAGGCACTTTTGGGTATAAGTAGTGATGCTCTGCCCCAACCAAGACAGTACACTACTGGACCTGGAAAGGACTCTGTTTCAGCAAAGACTGCTGTGCTGTAAGGATTGCCACATTGCTTGGACTGAGTGTTCTTGGGAACTGTTTCTCTACTTTGCTAAGCTACCATTCTGCCTGGTGATCTCTTCGCTGCTGAAGACAAGGACTGGACCCATCTGAAACCAAATTTGTGGAGAAGTATGGCTCAATGGTTAGAGCGGCAGACCCTGATGCAGAGGTCTGGCCCAAGACCAGGGTTCAATACCCCGCCTTGGCGGGTCTTGGGCTCAATTTCCTTGGACCTGATCATTCTCGCCTCGGTGCCTATTCTAATCATGGGTCCCACTCTGCAACTCTGGGCAATAGTTTGCTTAATCTCCACAACGGCCCCAACAGTGCTGGGATGCCTGACTTCACCTTGAGGGTGCCTAGTAGTAGACATTTCACAGGGAAAAGCCAGGAAGGGTTCCTAAGAGGTATACGGACAGTGCTGGGACACTTCCATTGGAGGTAGCTGTGCGCTTTACAAATGCTGGCATTTACATTTTACATTTACATTTACTTGAACCCAGAGTGAGTCCAAGGGCTTGCTGGGTTGCCTCCTGTTTTCTGAAGTTCTCATGGACACATAAGACTTCTTGCAACTCTACTAGTGCTGCTGAACTCTGCCATCTGTGAGTCCTACAATTGCCTGAGGTGCCCCCTTTAGTACCGTGCCTCAGAAGTGGGGTCCACAGCTGTTTTGCTACAAAACTGATGTATTGTCTCCTTTGTGCCAATTGGAACCAATTCTTCACTCTTCAACACCAATGCAGAGTTTGTTCGACAACAGCGGTCCCACATCCTGCGCAGTCCAATGACGATGCTCTGCGTGACTCGACCATGACGTATCTTTAGATGATATTTCACCTTGTAGGACCAGTACTATGCGGATAATTACGATATTAAGACCTTGTTCAGAAAATCAATTACATTTAACTTCATTTTTCTTTAATCTTGCCAAGTGATGTCGAGTTAGTTCTTGGGACTGCTGGGAATTTACCAGTAGACCTCTATCATGTTGTTTCTTCTTCTGTTTCTCTTCTTGTATTCTCTCATTTTGTAGCTCAACTTATCTCCCTTTTATGTATGGATTAGATATATGATAGATTACATTTAATTCCCTAATCCTTCGCTTCTTGATATATAGGCTGGCTATTAAAAAACCAGATAGACCGAACTAATGAATTCTTTCTCTCCGCCTTCTTTTGTCATATTTGATGCATGTAAATATGTTTTTAAACTGTATATATATATATATATTCCAAAGTTTCAAGAAAATAACGGTGCTCTCAGACCACAAACAACGCGACTCCAGCTGCAACTCCAAGGGTGTTTATTCACCTAACAACATGTTTCGGCTGCGGACAGCCTTGATCACGTTAGGATGTGAGTCAGTTTCAAACCTACATAAAGGCTTCAAGTGAAAAGGAACATAGAAATGGGACTTCCACATGTGGTACAACTGATAAGATAAATCACTCAGAAACCAATGTAAAAATAAAAGTCAAATGCAGAACGGATGTCTAGCAGGCTATCACATGGTATTGTGCAAATTATAAGGTAAACATTGCATTAAATGCCGAATTGCGAACATTTTGTAAATAGACAAAATTACGTGTCTAAAAATGATGTGTACCCACAGTGCAACAAAGCTACCAACAACTCATGAAATATCAAGTTGACAGGGGAATACAAAGCTTAATACACGGAGCAACCGTGTAGTCGGCGCCATGATTGTAGTTTTTTACGCGCTAGCTGTTCAGGACTCGAGAACATAACAGAGCGCTGGAATCATGCGAGTCAATCAACACATGGCATTGAATCATGCAATATGATAATGAAGTACACGTCAAGTGGACACTGTGGGGTATGGTCAACACCATGGTCGCAAATGCTTACGCGCCGGCAGAGGGACACCAACGAGCAACATGGCGCTGGAGATTGAGCGCATCATTTACAAAGCAGCATTAGTTTCTGCAACATGACAGTAAAATACACGTAAAGTAAAAATCATAAATTGAAGGCAACAGAGACAGCATTACGTCATGGTGTGTCCTGATGATAGCAACATAGCGCTTGAATTGTGCAGCAAGCAGCATTAGTTCATGCATCATGGTTGTGAAATACACATAGAGTCCTGCGCAAAAGTGCAAAAGTGTCTGACTTGACTATATACCTGGGTGGATGTTTGATACATTGCCCCGCGGTATAAAATACCTGGTAACGGGTGACCCAGGGTGGCACAAAAGGGGCCTGCTAAAGACACGTCATTGTCTGGAAGTCCAAAAGAGAAAAAACCCCATATGAGGGCTTACTGTGCTCATAATGAAACTGACGTGCTGGCGGGGGAGTGAGTGGCCGTGCTCGTGAATGAAGTCAATAGTATCCATGTGACTGGAAAACCTCAAATAAGTGCAGTGGTGACGAGATCCGGTACATAGTGCCAATCTATAAAAAACATGAGAGAACAGGGTCAGAACTCCACATGTTACATAAAAACTCACTTCGAGCATCAAAACGAGAATAAACAGTGCATTACACGATGAGAACACAGAGGAAAAACAGCCTGTTTATGTCAGTTTGCAACCAGTTACACAGAGTACTAGCAGGGCACAAGGAGTGCCGGGGAGTGGGTCAATCTCTAAGATGTACTGCCAATTCCTCATCCTGGTTCAAACCTCCCGGGGCCTTGCTTTGAAATTCAATGATGTACTTAGACTCTTTTTGTCTAAGTTTCAAAGTCCTATCTCCTCCCCTGGGGTTTCTTTCAATTTGCTCAAGGACATGAAAACTCATCTGGGCAGGGTTGGAGAAATGTCGTTCTGCAAAGTGTCTAGCTACTGGGTATTTGTCATTTTTGTTGACAACTGCCCGGTAGTGTTCAAGAACACGATTTTTGGCCTGTTTGGTACTGCTGCCTATGTACCAAATGCCACATGGACATTCAATGACATAGACAGCATGAGTTGTACTGCAAGTTAAGAATTGTTTGAGTTCTTTTTTGACCCCATTGTACTCAACCGATTTTTTGTGAGTACTGTATCTGCACGCCTTGCAGTGGCCACAAGGAAAGAAACCAAACAGTCCTAGATTCTGAGCTTTGGGGTAGTGTGTGATGTCACTTTTCACTACCATATCCCTAATGGATCTACCCTTCCTGTAGGTTATCAAGGGTCGATTGGAAATCTCTTTGCCTATCACACTGTCAGACGTGAGAATATTCCAATTCTGGGATATAACTTTCCGTATCTGTTTAAACTCAGTATTGTATGTGAGGATGAGACGGGTATGTTCCTCCTCACATAATACACCGGGGGTCTTATCTTCTAGAGTTTCTAATCTAGGAATCCCATCTGCCCGGGTTTTGGCCTTTCTTATTACCCAAGCAGGATAGCCTCTGTCCTTGAATCTGGCTATCATTTCTGAGCTCACTTTCTCATAACCTTCATTGGTGCTGCAGTTCCTTTTGGCCCTGAGCAGTTCCCCGTAGGGGATGCTCCATTTCAAAGTCTCGGGATGACTGCTCAGAGCATGCAGGACACTGTTTCCTGCAGTAGACTTCCTAAAAAGGCTGGTTTGGAGTTGCCCTCTTGTCACTTCTACTTTCACATCAAGATATTCTGCGAAAGTACTGCTGATGTGGCTAGAAAGTACAATGTTCAAGTTGTTGTTATTAAGTTTGCTGACAAATTCTTGTGCCATGTCAGCAGAGCCCTTCCAGATTACAAAGAGGTCGTCAATGTAACGCCACCATGTACTGACATGTTGCCAATACAATGTGAGATTGGGGTCCGAGCGGATGCCTTGCTCCCAGTGTCCCAAAAAGAGATTCGCGAAACTGGGAGCAAAGCAAGAACCCATCGCCGTCCCAGTAGTTTGTCTGTACAGGACCCCGTCAAAGAGAAAAAAGTTGTTGTGGAGACAGAATGTCATCATGTCTATCAGCATTTTGCTGTGGTCTCTAAAACGGAGGGGACGTCCTGCCAAAAACCTCTTGCATGCTGCCAAACCCTGGTGATGGTCAATGATGGTGTACAGGGATTGTACATCCAAAGTAATGAGAAGATTCTTGTCTTCCCATTGTACATTAGAGAGTTTTTTGAGAAAGTCTTTCGTGTCCTTCACGTAACTGGGAAGGTTGTGTACCCAGTCCCGCAGGAAAAAGTCTACATATTTAGATATGTGTTCAGAGACACATCCTCTAGAAGAGACGATGGGTCTGCCCGGAGGATCTACTGCATTTTTATGGAGCTTGGGGAGTAGGTATAGCACCGGGAGTGTGGGGTGATCGTTCTTGAGATACCTAAATTCCTCCCACTCTAGAATACCCTGATCCTTCCATAAGATGAGTTTGTCCCAAATGTACAAGATACTACTTGAAGCCTTTATGTAGGTTTGAAACTGACTCACATCCTAACGTGATCAAGGCTGTCCGCAGCCGAAACATGTTGTTAGGTGAATAAACACCCTTGGAGTTGCAGCTGGAGTCGCGTTGTTTGTGGTCTGAGAGCACTGTTATTTTCTTGAAACTTTGGAATTACTATTACCGGCGTGCTCGGCCGGCATTGGTGCCACCTCCCTCGGGGCCGCAGGCAGCACATCTGAGCGGACTTGGAAAACATATATATATATATATATATATATATATATATATATATATATATATATATATATATATATATATATATATATATATATATATATATATATATATATATATATATATATATGTACTATGTGAAACTGTAAATATGTTGTTGTTGTTTTTTTATATGTGAAAATATGTGTGCCATTGAGTGTATACACACATCAGGTCTTTTTGATGAAACAACTTCAATTTAATGATGCTCTTTCGTCTTTTTCCTATTTTAAATCCATCCTATGCTGTATATATTATGTCTTTATTTACATTTGTTTTGTGTATTCATTGTATGTAATCTATGTTTTTATGGTTGTTTAAGCCCTGACGAAGTTCCGCCAAAGGAACGAAACACGTTGGCTGTGTGTTTTATCTGGTATAATTGACATCAATAAAGAAGATAACTTTTTGGATTAAAAGCATCGTCTCTGTGATATCTCAATGAGTGCGCCTTCGGTCATTTGGTAAAAGTATTTTGGTCAGGAATTGTGCCTTGGGACGACAGGCACTGGAAGTGTGCAGCACCGCAATAATATTGATTACACTATTGTCTTGGTTGTGCTAAACCTTGGTTGAAATCTCTGTGTTGTGTAAAGGGTTAAACCTTTGTCCTACGCATAAATTTGTGCGGACACTTAAACTGCAGGATTTTTTCTCACAACACCCTGACAAGCGTAATGCTCCACACAAAAAGGAAGGTAGATTTCACCAAAGTATCTAGGAAATGAGAAAAGTACAATTGTTACTAAGCATTGAAGATGACACTGTCCCTAATATGTCGGTACCTCTGAATTAAGCATGGGCGGAAAATCCGTTTCGCTCGCGGATTTTGCGGATTTTCGGGAAATTCGCAATCCGCGAGATTCGCGAATCTCCCGCAAAATCCGCAAATCCGCGAGCAGCGGATTTTGCTCGCACTGCTCGCACTGTTCGCGTGAGTTCGCGGCTTCCCAGTACAACTTCGCGCCCCGCGAATAAGTGCTAAATTGCAGAAATACGATCTTAGCAAAACTGAAACTACTTACCAGGTTCAAAAGTTCAGGCTCATCATTAGTAGCCATTTCCTGTAGTGCTTCCTGAGGGGCCCCTCCAGAGTTCAGTTGCCAGTTGCAACTATTATGTGACCCTGCTCTGAACCTCAGAATAGTTACACATATGCCACAAAGGTCCTGAATTACAGCTAAGGGAGACAAGCAGGAGCCAGGCTGGAAGTTAAAATCCATTAATCAGCCCCTAATTCATTATTGTCAGTTGGGGCAGGGCAGGTGTTGTAACTAATTTTGCAACAATGAAAGCACTTAGCAAGTGCAAAAGATCACTAATCAGGGCGCACTAAGGAAGCAGGTGCCAGCTAAAAAAATATTCTGTGACACATTAATCAGCCCCAAATTAATTCAGGTCACTTGAGGCAGGGAAGGTGTGCTTTGCTTTGCCGAAAATAATGTACACTGGACAACCAGAGGGTGTGGTGATGAAACAGAGGGTGGCATGGGTGGGCCAGAGGGTGGCATGAGTAGTCAGAGAGTGGCAGTGGTGACAGAGAGTGGCAGTGATGAAGAAGAGTGTCCCAAACAGGCTGGACACGTAGAAACAACAAGTTCGCGAAACTTGCGACCCGACAGGTAAGTTCGCAATTTGCGAAAGTGTACAAAACCCTCGCGAACTGGCAGAAACCCGCGCAAACACAAAAAAAAAAAATCCGCAAATTCGCGAGAATTCGCGGATTTTGCGGATTGCGAGTTCGCAAATCCGCAAAATTCGCGAACGCGAGATTCGCAAAATTCGCCCATGCTTACTCTGAATGAATTAGATATTGAGCAGGTGCCTAACACCGAAAGTGGGTTGAAACCTAAATCTAAGTTCTTGCCCACTACTAATTACCATAAGAATATCAATACCTTCTTTGACAGAGTCACTAAAGATCTTTACAAAATGGAAATGTCGGGGGAACGTAATCACTTTCATAGCCACAACATTACCGCCAAAGAAAGAAAAGCATTGATCAGATTAAAAGAAGATAACAGCATAGTCAACAGGGAAGCTGATAAGGGCGGTAATATTGTGGTTATGAATTTTGGTGATTATATGATGGAAATAGAACGGCAATTGAGTGACATCTCTTGTTATCAAAAATTAAAATCTAATCCGATGCCGGCCCTTCAGCGCTTGATTAACCACAAATTAAGTGAGTGGATGCCGCTCGCAAGCGATCCTTTCCCTGCTAACCGGACTTTGGGATTTTGCTGCTGATACGAAGGACTGCCACAGAGGTCTCCGGGGGTGAGCAGTGCAAGCCGACTAAGGGCGAACTACTAACATCTGCAGGGGCCGGGACTGCGAGGCCCAGCATTCCCAGCGCTCAGCCAATGCAGCGCAGCTGTTGTCTCTTCCCGCCCCCTGTTCCCTCTACTTAACCACGCCCTCTCCCACGGATCGGGGGACTGAGCACGGGGCGAAACCCGGGCCAAGGGTGGCCCGTTTCTGCCCGTTCCTGACCGGTCAGGACTGAACCGGGCCCTCCCTCTTGATTTTGGAATTGCAAATCTACTACTAACTTTGTGAAGTATGTCTGGCCGCGAACTGAGGAGCAAATCATCGATTGTTGGGAGTACAATTGCGGGAGGTATGGAAACATTTTTAATTAGAGCAAACTCCCTAATTGAAACTGAAATCTCTGTCTTGGAAAAACGTTTGTCACAGGAACTGACAGTAAATAAAAGATCCTCCCTGGGAACAATTGCTAATGCTAAAACACCTGATAGGAAACTGGATACAATGTCTTGTATAGCAGAGCAAGATGTTACTTCTGGAATGGAGGAGCATGATTTGCAGGACTTGGATATTTTAGTTAATGAAATCTTGCCCGAAATCAATTTAATCCTTGATAATTCTGTAATTACACCCTCAGACCCCGGGATTGTCACTAATAGTACCCTGCCTCAAGGGACCAAAGAAGGGGCTATTCCTAAAAGGAAACGGGCTTATAACAAGAAAGATGGGAATAAAGCTAAAACAGCGAAGCGACAGAGTGATAGCATTCATCAGCTAGGCCAATGGTGGGGCCAAAGGAATCTGCGAATAAGCGGGTCGAATTAACTATGCCCCCCCTGTTATCCATTCGCGGACCCAGCCCGGTAACGATTTGTCCATTGAAAGCCTGGGAGTGTTATTTAAATCAATTTAATCCCCTTAGAAGCTCAAATGGAACAAATTGAACTTAGATTGGCTAATATTGAGAAAGTTACATCTGCTCTATTAACAAACTCTAGTATGGCCAACAAGCCGGGTGTAGCCTTAATCCCTGTATGCCAGACCGGGGGGTCATTACCCTCTGTAGATGGTGGAAGACCCATTCCTAATTGTAGTTTGCCTGGCCCTCCAGGCCTTAATCCTGTACCTCAGGCACCCCCTAACCAGACTCCTGTCCCCCTGCCCATTGGTAGTGTTAACCAGGGGAACGCCGATGATTGTCATCTTGCACCGCCGACGTTAGTAAAAGATTGCGGAGTTAAAAGATCCCGACTACCTGACTTCCCACCAGAAGCTAATAGTTTTATGGTGGTTTTGGCGGGCGCTCCTGCTCTAGAAGAGGGGGAAGGAGAATCTTATAGCTCTCTAAAAAACAAGTTTGTCAGATGGCTAAACTGGAACAGACCCTTGCCGGCTCACTTTTCTAATGAAAATATTATGGTAAGAAGGTTGCCCTGGTTGGGTAAGACAGCTAAGACTATAAATGGGGACTGTATAACAGTCAATTTTAGGGACCCCCGAACTGTCTCCCATATTTGTGCTGGTTTTAATAGGTCATTTGACTCCACCATCCAGACACTGCCATTGTCTTTCTTTTTCCCCCCTAACTATATGGCCTACGAAAGTGGCACGGATGACTGGACAAGGGTGGACCGTAGGGGAAGAAATAGAAGATTTGACAGCAGATTAGCCCCTATGCCAACCCGTGTCCCCTTTTGTGATTTTAATCGCTTTAGCTGTCTTGATGCAGTAGACTGACTAACCCCTGTTGTCGAGTTGTCACCCATGGGAGGAACCCCAGATTTAAATCAAGAAGAAGTGGTGGGAAGTATTGACGTATTAGAGTTTTATAATTGTTTGGCGCAGGAATCAACCATGGGTAGGGCAAAAGGTGGGCTGGTGATTTTATTGTCTGTGAACTTTCCGGCCCGAGTTAAATCCCATACCATCATTGGATTCCATTCACAAGTGCTTTGGTTGCAGCAAAGTGGGGGTCGAAACATTTTGCTAATTAATCATTATTATAATATGTTTGACTCCTCTTGCTCCATTGTGGTTAATGAACTTGAGCCTGCAGTTTAAAAAATTTGTAGGGCCAACCCTGTCCCTTTTGATATCATTTGGGGGGGGATTTCAATATCTCTATGTGTCCCTACTCCTTTATGAATGTCTGTGGTTTTGATGGGACTAGACGGGAGGACCGGGCTCACTCTGTTCACACCCCATATGGAGAGTCTCCTAATTTACTTATGCTTAAATTAGATCTTTTAATTCATCAGCCGGCAAACGATAGCAACCCTGTCCCTACTTTTGTAGGAAGGAACTCAGCCTCTGTCATTGACTATCTCTTGGTCTCTGTAAATATCAGCCCACTCTGTGCCTCTCCGGTAATTGTCGACTTGGCCTTGAGTGACCATAACGGCATCACTATGTTTACGTCCATTTGGGGGAGGAAGGCTCAAGCCGCCCGAAGGACTGTTGCCGAAATATTTAGGCAGAACGGCATCAGGATTAAATGGTGCAGGAATAATTCAGAGAAGTTGCTGACCAAAATTGGGGCAGCTAGTCTTCAGGAGTGGCAGCGCTGTCTAGATGTTAATACAGGCGCATTATGTATTCTTGCAGACTTTGAGAAACTAAATGAAATAATTAAAAGGACTCTAACTATCACCAAGGCCAGTAGTACTAGGGCGAAAGTAGGCTGGTTTGACGGGGCCTGTACGAAGTCCTTACGAGAATTAAGAAAGCCCTCTCAAGCTGTCCGAGGGATAGGGAAGCCGTTAAATCCCTTAGGGCAACCTTAGGGCAACCTATAAAACCATCTGAAATGAAGGAAGCAAGAGTTAAGGGAGGAAGCTTGGGACAATCTTTCGAAAGCGGCAGAGCTCCAGGACAGTAAGCTTTTCTGGAATATTGTAAATAGCCCCTTTCTCCAGAAAGAAGAATTTCCCGTATTATCCGCCCAGGTCAGTGAGGAAAGCTGGGTTCTGCACTTCACTGGTATTTTTAACCCGGGGGGGGGGGGAGATTCCACATGTTATAGGGCTATAGTACTTGACCCAAATTTACACCTTAACATTACAACACTAGAGGTAGATAATGCTCTCTGGAATAGTAAGGGAGGGAAGGCCCCCGGGCCTGATGGGGTACCGGTCGACATGTACAAAGCGGATTTACTTATATGGGGCCCTTTTTTGACTCAGGTTTTTAATATGGCAGTTAAGGAAAGCACACCATCAACTTGGGGTGAGTCCATAATCATACCAATTTACAAGAAGGGAGACAGAGGCAAGGCTAAGAACTATCGCCCTATCTCCCTTCTAGACTCATCCCTGAAAATAATGAGCAGGGTGCTTCTGTTACGAATGGAGGAGTGGGCAGAGGTTAATGGTATCCTCGCGGACTCTCAATTCGGGTTCCGCAAGGGCCTCGGGACCATCGAGCAGTGTATTAACTTAGACTTAATTATTGATAAATACAATCGAGCCAAGCAGGGCTCGTTATGCGTCTGTTTTGCGGACCTCTCCAGCGCATTCAATCTGGTGGACCATGCCCTATTGTGGACCACATTACTAAATCTGGGTGCCCCTGCTGCAATTATTTATTTTTTGGCCAGATTGTATAGTAAGTTGTCGGCCCAGATCCGATTTGGCCAAGCTGGGGAATGTACTAATAACATCAAGGTCAAATCAGGTATCAGGCAAGGATGCGTCCTTGTCCCACTCCTTTTCTCCCTTTTTATTAACGCCATGGATTCCGAGTTGAAATTGATAAATGCTGATGCACCGCTTGTTGAGGGCCAAGCGATCCCCCTACTGCTTTACGCAGACGATACAGTCCTATTATCTAGAACACCAGTCGGTCTGCAGAGATTAATGGACAGATTTTTTGATTTTATCAAGGGGAGGAAACAAAAAATTAATAACTCAAAGACTTTTATTATGGGCTGCGGGAAGAAGATAAGGATTAAGACCATTCCAGTTTGAGGACCAAAAAATTGAAGTGGGGGAGAAATTCTGTTATCTAGGCATCACTTTTAGTAGCAGTGGCACGTGGGCACAGGAGATGCATAATATTAAGGCTAAGATGGGCAAGGGTGCTTTTGGTGTTTTTAAATTTGCCTCTAAATTAGGAAGTTGCCGTATACATGACATGTTGTATGTATATCGTCATAGATGTGCTCCTGTGGCACTTTATGGTTCGGGCGTATGAGGGCATTGCCTCCATGGGGACTTGAAAGTGGCGGAAAATGACTTTTTAAAGAGGCTTCTCTGTCTCCCAACCTCAGCTTTTAATGAGCTGGTCCATCATGAAGTTGGGTTGGAATTTTTGACTGATCTCATAGGATTGAGACCATTGTTGACCTGGAGATCTATCTGGGCCAAGGAAGAAACTGGTTTCACTAGGAGAATCATTAAAGACTGCCTCCGCTTGGATAAATATAGTCTGATCCCATGGCTCAAATACGTTATATCATCATTTAGAGACGTGTTTGACATGGATGTTGTTGTGGACCCAGCCAGTGCCACCAACATTTCTAAACAGGAGCTTAAACATGTTTATCTGGGGGTTAAAGCAAAATTGTGTAGGGAAGCCAGCTGCCTGTTGTAAACACATCAAATTTTACCATTCTAACAACGTGGCAAGCTACGGCTTTTCAAAGTATTTAAAAGTGGTCACTAAGCAATCTCACCAGTATGTCCCTACTAGACTAAGACTAGGCATTGTTCATAGACTGGTGGCTTTCCCTCTGACAAAAAAGCATACGTTAATCCAATGTCCAAGTGACAGGACTTCGAAGCAGAGCACTGTGCACTTTTTGCTCATTTGTCCTTTGTACTTGCATCTCCGTATTGCCTACCTTAAACCGCTTTTTAAAAAATATTCTGTGTCAACTGTTGCAACTGCCATAAGGTTCTTATTTGCTCTTGATGTACCGGATGTGTGTTTTTTTACAGCAACATTTATTTTGAAATCTGTGTCCGCCAGGTAAAGTATGGACTTTACGACCCAAATGTGAATGTACCGCTCCTCGTAAAATCAATTGCTATTGTTTATATGATACCTCTTCCTTTTAGTGATTATATGAATTTTTTACTTCAAATTTTATAGCTGTTATGTAATATTGATATATTTCTCTGTGTGCTTTTATGATTGTTTTTTAAATGATCGAATAAAGCTTTTGATGATGATGAAGTGAGTGAGAGAGATTGGCTTGCTATCAGATGAAGAATCCACTTATCTTAGGGTGTATTGTCCCACTTATCCTTGTATCTATGTACTGCCAAAGGTACATAAGGGGGGCAGTTTTCCACCTGGCCTCCTCATTCTTTTTGGGGTTGGCTCCCCTACTGAGAAAATGGCACAGTTTGTTGATATGAGATTACAACAATTCGTGGTAAATCTCCCTTCATTTATTATGGACAGCAAAGACATTTTCTTCAAATTGAAAGACTTCCAGTGGTGCGATAACCTCATGTTTGTGACTTTTGATGTAGGTTTATATACCTGCATCATGAAGGACTTTGGAATAAGAGCTGTGCGTTCCTTTTTGGATAGGGAATTTGCCAGTCTGTTTGACTTTAATGAGATGATCATTGAAATGATCACCTTAATATTGGATAACAACTTTTTTCTGCATGATAAATGCTGGTATCAGCAGATTCTTGGTAAGGCAATGGGCTCCAGGTTTCCTCCCTCTTATGCCTGCCTTTTCATGGGCTGGTTCGAGAGGGAGCATGCCTGGGGCCGTCGCGACTCCCCCTGGTCCAACTACATCGTGTTCTGGGGGAGGTATATCGATGACATTATCTGTCTGTGGTCAGGGACCAGTCATCAACTTGAACAGTACTTCCAGTATTTGAATTCCAATGATTTCAATGTGAGATTTACTATGGAGCACAATAAGGAAAAGATAAGCTTCTTGGATATTCAGTTCTATGTCCAAAATATTGTAGTTGAGAGTACCCTATTCAGGAAGGAAACAGCTTGTAACGGCGTTCTCCATGCCACTAGCGCCCATTCTCGATCAGTCATCAACAATATACCCTTCGGGGAAATGACTAGAATCAGAAGAAATTGTAGTCAGGATGAGCCATATCACCGCAATCTTATAGATTGCGAACAAAGATTTCTGAAGAGAGGGTATCCACAAAAGATTGTGACTAAGCCTATTGCAAAAGCCAAATGCATGGCCAGGAGTGATACCCTTAGAGAGAAGTCACAGATAGGCCTGACTAGCCCAGATGTAAGACCTTTGAGTCTTTTTACTCAGTACAACACGAACAGTGGAAAAGTGAGAGATATAATGAAAAAGAACTGGGGTCTTTTATTGGAGGTTCCTGGGCTAAAAAACATTATCAACGAAACCCCGACTCTGACTTTTCGGAGAGTGAGAACCTTACGTGAAACACTATATCCCAATTACGTACAGAACAAACAAACCGTGTCTATGTGGTTGCCATCTAAACCCTTGGGTTTTTTCACCGGTGATTCGTGCAATATGTGCCCATTTGGTCGCAACAAGACCACTACCTTTTCATATAATACTGAGAAGACATAAACAGTCAACCAACTCATAAATTGCAATACTACTCACAAAATGTATGTTCTTGGATGCGATTGTGGGATCATTTACGTGGGTAGCACGATACGCCCACTCAAGGTCCGATTACAGGAACATCGGAGGGCTCTCATCAATAATGACAGTCGATACCCTTTATGCACCCACTATAATGATACCCATCCCAATAGCAAGAGCTTATGGTTCCATGGCATCAAACATGTCCCTTGCAGTGAAAGGGGTGGCAACCGCAAATTGCTTGTCCGTCAGAAAGAGGTGAAATGGATTTGCCATTTGTAGGCCACTTTAAAGGGACACACTACGGACAGGGAGCTCCATCATTTTTGTTGAAATTACAGGTGCTGGGGCACAGGCACTTTGATATTTCTGGCTGGCTCTTGTGTTTTTAAACAATCACTACAATTGTTAACAGTATAGGGCAATGCTCCATTACGAGAACTGCTAATTATTTTTATGGAGACTTGCAGTTGAAGCTGGTCTGTTCTATACGGACTCCTCTACTTATGTATATTTCATGATTCATTGTAAAATTATTGAATTCATATTGGATGTTAATGTAAACAGCTCCTGGGATTTGGCAGAAGAAGTTGTTCAAATGCCTATATATTTGGTCAGTTGCATATTGTTATGTGCATTTTATACGTATTTTCATGTTCATTTCTTCCTCTCCCGTCTTCTTCTTATTATTTTTTATTTTTTATTTTTGTTTCAATTCTTAATTTCTATGATGTTAATACATTCTTTTTTTCATTTTCCGATATATGCATGGCCTGTCACTACATAAATATTGTCTATCCCTGAACTAAGTTAGAAACAATTTGGATCCAAGCGCTGAGGAACGATGCGCGGAAATTTGTACTTGGTGATCACTCGTAGTCGTCCGATATTCAAACAAATAAATATATCCCTTTTGAATTGTCCGGTATAATATCGCAGGGATAACATTCATCATGTACATATCTTTGTTGCCATAAACAGTCACATATTTCCTCATATCGTAGTTTAACCACAGCAGCATGGACACCGTACTTTTATACCTTTGTGCTGTGTTTACTATCGTTGACCAGGAGAGTCGTCCGTTCTTTATTTGTATTTGTTTGGGTTCCGTTAATGGAACACATATCTAAGTCCGCTGACGTCACTCTTAGGACGTCCTGGTTTCGCGGGAAGCTGCGGGCTTTAAATATGAACGCCAAATGGTGCTTTGTGATTCGTCTTTCCCTGTTAGCATACCGGGATTCTGTGATCTGGACTGAGGTAAGAATTAGATCGGTACAGGGGAATGCTGTTTGGACACTTTTCTTTTCTTACGAGTTTTTTTTGTTTCCCGACGGCAATCCGATTGGGTGGCTCCATCTTTAAATGCGTTGATGGGACATGGTCCGCGTACTGCATTCATAACCATTGACATGTTTGGCACCCTTAGTCCTATATGGGTTCATGGGATATGGTCCCTGTGCAGCCTTCACTTCTATTGGCATGTTTGGTACCCCTATGCGGGACTTTGGGATCTCTTTTAAATGAATATTTTCCCGTGTAATGTTGTGTTGACGCTCCCGTGCATTACACTTGCGCTAGATTAGGTAATTTTTTGTTTGGCATATAACGAAGTAAATTTTGCATAGATATTGGTGTGTCACACATTGTCTGTTGAGGGGAGTCCTTGTAGACATTTAAAACCTATGGGGTATACCTAGGGTCGGATTCGGATCACAATTAGGCCCGGGCACTGACGAAAAAGTGGCCCACGTTCAAGGGGCGTGGCATACATTTAAGGGGCGTGGCCTACAGTTAAGGGGTGTGGCCCACATTCAAGGGGCATGCCCTTTCATGAAACACTATTTGGTTACTCTTTGAGGTCTAATTTGTAGTAAATTAAGCCTTTTAAAGCTTACAGAGCAAGTAACATTGGTAAAGACTAGGAGCACTGCAGGTCTGATAACTGAATACTTACATGCAGTCTTAATGCCCTGCACAAGGTCGTTAGATACTCTTTCCCAACCAGCTAATCATCACTTAAATCAGAAATCTAGTACAAAGTCAAGGAGAAAGGGTAAGACTGGAATCTCTGGGAACAGAATATGTAATAACAAAAGTATGAATTCACAAATGAGGAAAAGGCAGTCTGGGGTGTAAAGAATGCTGAAAAAATGTATCTGTACAATCTAGTCATACATTTATTTCACAGCCAGCAAGTGATGTCTATATACAAAAAACACAGTTTTATTCACATCTGTTGCTGCCTTCAAGTCTGGGCCATGAGGAGACTGAGGATTACTCAATTAACCATGAAAATGATATAAAATCTGCAAAAAGGAATTCTAACCTGAACATGCTAGAAAAGTTAATTCTTCTGCACAGAGAAAGAAGTACCAAGTTTGCAAATTTTGCTTAGGCCTCGAACAAGGCCTAGCATAGAATGAGGTTAAACAGCTCTCTTTTGAGAAATCACATTTCACAAAGTCTTAGACATGTCCTGAAATCAATACACAAACATGTTGCCACATTCTGGCCTAGGACCTAAAATAGAGTGCAGTCAGACCTACACACTACAAACAAAACCTAACCAAAACTTACTAATTAATATTTTGGGCATATAGAGAAATATGCCCCTTGTCTGCATTTTGGATGAGGCCTTTAAAATAAAGTTACATTATTAACTGGCACACAAATGAATCAGTAAATTGTGCAAAGAAATGGTAAACAAAATGATTCCTACTGGTTCCTTCTTGCTTCAGAGGAAGGGATCGGCTAGCAACACATTGCATTTCTGGGTGCTGGATTTGGCAAGTCAAGTAAACCTTTGAGGAAGACCTACTGCACTGAGTCTAGTGCATTATTTTCTGGATTCGGTGGGATGACACTCGATGTAGCTTTGAGTACTGCTTTACTCAGCCTACTTTGGTCAGCCCTGTGGAGAGTGGAATGCCAAGGGGATTAGATGGGCCCTCTTGAGTTAGAGCTTAGCAGTGTGGTGCATCTGGTTACAAGAGTAACCAAATAGAAAAGGCAGGGTGAACACTATGTAGTTCTGTATGGGAGTGTCAGGACTAGGGTGACCAACTGGCATGGGTGCAAATTCAGGATGGGGAGTGTAAAAATTCAGGACAAAGGGTTAAAATTCAGAACAAACCTTCTGGACAAAAGGTACGTTTTACAGACCCATCAGAGGAGGTTGCGCATTATTATGTAAGTAAGTAAATAGACAACCATTTAAGCACTAGTCAAATTAAGTTTATATCAGGTTGAACCAATCGTGTACTTCACGGTTTTTCAGTATGCACGCAGCTTTGATCAACTGTGCAGGTCTTTATGTGATATTTCATATGATAATAATCTATATATATGGTTACAGCACTGGGTTGTCCAGTCTGATATTTTGTTTACAATTCATGGTTCGGAGCAGGCCTGTTTGGTGAGAGAAATGGTCGGGAAGATCTGCTTGGATAGTCATTGTGAGATGTAAAGTGGCAAACATAAGATGCCTCTAATCCAGATCCAAACATATTCAACCATTTGCAAACCTATCCATCATGTATTCTTCCATCCATCATTTCACACATCCTTCCTTCCATCCACCCTTTTACTCATCCACCCATTATCTACCCATTCATCCAATCTTCCACCCATCCATCCATTCACTCATCCATCCATTTACCCTTTCACCCATCCAGCCACCCTTTCACTTACTCATCCATCCACCAAGTCACTCACCCTTAGACACAGTCACCCTTTCAGTCATCCACACATCCATCCCCACTTTTTCTCTCCATCCACCCTTTCACCCAATCCATCGCTTCACTCATCCATCTAGCCATTTGCCCTCTCACCCATCCAGCCATCCTTTCACTTTCTTATCCATCCACCCAGTCACTCATCCTTCCACCTATTCACCCTTTCAGCCATCCATTCTCCCTTTCTCTCTCCATCGACCCTTTCACTTAGCCGTCCATCCTTCCTTCCATCCACCCAACTATACATCTACTCATCCACGCATGCATCCATCCATTGACCCTATCACTCATCCATCCTTTCAATCATCCATCCATCTTTTCTCTCATCCATCCTTTCACTCCTTCACTCATCTATCCAATCTTTTGCCCATGTACCCTCCCTTTCACTCACTCATCCATCCTTACGGCCACCCTTTCACACATCTGTTCATCCATTCACACTTTTACTTATCAATTAATCGATCCATCCATCATTTCAATCATCCATCCACCCATTCTCTCTCATCATCCATCCATTCACCCTTGCATTCATCCATTCACCCTTTCACTGATCCATCCAGCCATCCCTTCACTTACTCTCTCACCCACCTTTTCACAATAATTGTGAGCTGAGCCTTTGTACGCAGAGTTGCAGACAGAAGAGACTCATCAGGAACTCACCCCTCACTGTAGTTCCTAAAGCAAAGGGAGGCGTTCAAGATGCCCCTGCACATAGTCAATCTAAAACCTTGGAAGTCATGCATGATGCACAGTGCCAGGCCCTGAGGTGTCTGTCACATGGTGTTGTTTCCAGGGCTTTAAGTGGGATGACAAAACTGAGGGGTCTCTCCAAAGGGGGTGTTCAATGTAATTATGGGCGTAGCTTAAAACACCTAAGCTACAAATCTGTGCTTAGCATAGTGTGCCGCCCGACTGGTATTTTGCTGCTTCTGTCATTGCGTTCAGATATATAATACAGCAAGTAATGTTACACCTACAACAAGCCAGAACTGTAGGCTTTGTCAATGGTTGTTAGTTGCATAAAATAGAAAAGCTGCAACCATGACTTCCTTGAATGTAATATTGAAAATGCATCAGTTCTAAAATGATGACACCGAGAAAGAACTATAACCCTTTTTTTTTAAACTTCTTGCAATGGGGGGTGGGGGGGGGGGGCTAAGGTGAAGATTGTGCGCTTTCAAAACATCACCTGGCCCCCACAGCCAGACCCATTCTTCCTCGCCCACTGTGCCCTGAATGTGAGGGGCTGTGGGCGAGGTGTTAAGACTATCACTGTTTCCACCGCGGCGTGGGCCCCAGGGGGGCCATGGTGAAAATGGCTCAAAAGGCCTGAGAAACACCTGGCTCCCAGGGAGGCCGATTCTTGTAAACAATCACCCCCTCCCCAGCCACCCTCAGCGTGATTGCTTTGCAGGGCAGGGGGTGCAGTAGAGGCCACAGCTGATAATCGCTGTGTGGCCTGCACAGTGAAGCGCTTTCATTTCTGTCTCTGTCTCTGTGCTGTGGGCCGTTGTTTTCTCCCATTTCCCAGTCGACATAGAGCAGACAGCAGAGAGCACTCTCTGTGGAGTGGGAAAGGGGCAGAAAAAAACGGCCCACAGAGGGCACTGAAACAGCGGCCCTTCGGCCGATTCCTGAATGCCCGCAGTGCAAATCCGCCCCTGGGTATACCTATTTCTATTTTTATACAGCCCTAAACTGCCACATAGGAGGTGAATTAAGCGTCCTCTGAGCCCCTATTTGCACTAATCGTTGAAGACCTAACAGTTTGCAACGTGAGTTACATGTGTAGTCAACGGGATAGTTCGACTATGGCAGCCACATTTTTCGAGATGCTCTGTCATATTGAGTACTACTATGGTAGCATAATGTATATTTGCCATTTACTGACAGATTGAGACGGGGGTTGGGTGCGGTGATTGCTGCCTTCTCTATGACATGGACTATGGGGTAATATCGGTAGATGTGATTATTATGCACATCACTTTGTAGTAAATAGGTTGTGTCTAATTATATACATTTTAGAGCCTTGATGAGGACATAGTAGCCATGTATTATATCTTATTTTTTCAGATCTTATGACCGTGTAGGAGCCAAATTTGGTGCCTTTTGACATTCATTTCTCCAGCACTCTGGGAATAAATATTTATAAAGGTCAGTTGTGGAAACATGTTACTTTAGCTTCTTACTTGCTTAGGTTACCATTACATGGACTACCATCACATGAACTTATTGTGTGTTACTGACCACTTCTGTCATTATGGTTTCAGGGGGAGGTGACATACGCCTTGGTTTTATATATATATTTTACGCACAACTGGATCGAATCTGGGGCAAGGTGAGGACTCTTTTAAAAGTTTGCCACTTCCACTAATATGAGAGTTGGCTACCATATTACCTATGATCCTACTGCTTGTGCAGATCATCTGATTAGGTTCTCTGCACAATAGTAGGTGGTGACATAATTTTCGGACTTAGTTAGATTTAATTGCTTTCCACGTATTCGAATGGAATATGTGAGATTAACTGTTATCTGCATTTTCCTGATCTCCGTGTATATTTTTCTGGCTGGTTACGTATTGCCCATTGACCATCAATTTATTGTATACTACTTCTACTTAGCGTTAGGTTTGTGATTATCATTACTAATGGATTCTAATATATACCTGTTTTACATATTTTGTTTGCAGTATATTTGCATGGTTTTAACTTGATGACTCTCCCCCGTGATTCTCAATACACTTACCATCTCTCTGGTTTACCATACGCAGCAGAGTATATGGTGAGTGGTCCATTCATACAAGTAAATTAATTTGTGACCTAAAGACATGTCATTGAAATGGAAATATCTTTAGATGATATTTCACCTTGTAGGACCAGTACTATGCGGATAATTACGATATTGAGACCTTGTTCCGAAAATCAGTTACATTTAACTTCCTTTTTCTTTAATCTTGCCAAGTGATGTCCAGTTAGTTCTTGGGACTGCTGGGAATTTACCTGTAGACCTCTATCATGTTGTTTCTTCTTCTGTTTCTCTTCTTGTATTCTCTATTTTTTTAGCTCAACTCATCTCCCTTTTATGTATGGATTAGATATATGATAGATTAAATTTAATTCTCTAATCCTTCGCTTCTTGATATATAGGCTGGCTATTAAAAAACCAGATAGACCGAACAATTGAATTCTTTCTCTCCGCCTTCTTTTGTCATATTTGATGCATGTAATTATGTTTTTAAACTGTATATATATATATTATATATATATATGTGTACTATGTGAAACTGTAAATATGTTGTTGTTGTTTTTTTATATGTGAAAATATGTGTGCCATTGAGTGTATACACACATCATGTCTTTTTGATGAAACAACTTCAATTGAATGAAGCTCTTTCGTCTTTTTCCTATTGTAAATCCATCCTACGCTGTATATATTATGTCTATATTTACATTTGTTTTGTGTAGTCATTGTATGTAATCTATGTTTTTATGGTTGTTTCAGCCCTGACGAAGTTCCGCCAATGGAACAAAACGCGTTGGCTGTGTGTTTTATCTGGTATAATTGACATCAATAAAGAAGATAACTATTTGGACTAAAAGCATCGTCTCTTCCATCATTTGTTAAAAGTATTTTGGTCAGGAATTGTGCCTTGGGACGACAGGCACTGGAAGTGTGCAGCACCGCAATATTATTGATTACACTATTGTCTTGGTTGTGCTAAACCTTGGTCAGGTTGTCCTGTTCGTTTTTAGGGCTCGGACTCCTCCCCACTGTAAAGTGGGAGGAGTTTCGAGAACTAATGTTAAAGAAGAAAAAAAAGTATCTCCTAGGGCTTTTGCCGAGACAAATTCCACACATTCCTTTGCGTGTTCTGTCATCTGGCCAGTGATTCGTGTTCGTTGTGCTGTCGTTTTAATAGGCTTGAAGTGATAGGGTAAATGTCGTTTTGTTCCGCCATTTTGGGCATATTTCGTTCGTGCTCGCGCAAAGAAGTACATTAATTATAATTAGGAGCTGTCAGGGTGCCTCCGTAAGTGAATGCAGATGGCCGGGCGCGTTCACCATTCAGCAGCGCTCAGCGCGCAGCTGCTGCATGCCAGGCCGGGAAAGGGCTTCATCAGCCTCACTCATCACCATACTTCAGACCAGAATACAAATAAATATATATGCTCACTCGTGCAGCGTGGCCAGTGCCTAGTCTGCAGGCTTCAAGCGTAAGACTGCTTTCATAGTCTCAATATTGTTCCTGTTCTAATAAATTTTTTACAATAGCGATCGCGAAAGCGATCGCTTTCAGTGCTGTTTTTTTTTTTGTGGAGAGCAGATCTAATGCCCTTTCCAATGCTTGTTATACCAGGCAGGGCAAGGGTATGTTGTGACTGCATATTAGTCCCAAGCAGAAAACCAGGCAGTTTCTCCTGAAGGAACCAGCACTTTCCCTGCACCTTAAACTTGAGCGGACACTCTCAGTCTGTAAAGAGGGCGGCGTCTTGTCGAACGCACACCCCGTGTCCACGCTTGGGATCTGTCAACAAATGTCGCCTTCCTTAATTAACAGCGACACGGAGCGCAGCCGACACAGCTCTCGTCTTTGTTCATCGCCTTAAAAACGAAAACAAAGGGAAGCGCGTAGAAAAAGAGTGAAGCGCCCACCCAGACACACAACACGAACACAACACAGCAAGAATTAACAGAATGTGCAAAGAACAAGAACGGCTGCTTCTTATATCTGTGATAGGTTGTGCAGGATTAAGGAAGTAAAATAGGGCTGCCAAGGAAACCTATTAGGACGGTTTTACAACCTTCATTTATAATGTGCCTGTCCTCAGAGCGCGCTCCGACGAATCACGCTCTCCATACAGAACATAAACCAGCTTTGGGAAAGGGGACTCCACCTTACCACGAGTTTCTGCATTGTAGGCGCGCCTGTCTTCAATGCGCTATAAATGACATATTCCAGGAAGGGCATTTTAGGACAAGTGGTCTGAGGGAGACTCTTTATAAACAGTGTAAGGGGACCATTTTCAGAGCCGGGGTGATGTGTATGTCATTCTGTGTGTAGTTTTTTTCTCATCTCTGTGCTCACATAAGCAGCCCATACAATCAAGGCTTAGTGGCTAAAAAAAAAATCTAGTTACTAAATATTGAAAAGTGTGGGAAGGAGTCGAGATGTTATTTTGAGCAGGTCTCTATGCTCCGACTGGGCCCACCGACATTAGTGGCCCTGCAGATGCTAGATAGTGCCTGGAAGGGGGTATTGCTGCTGCAGCACACGTGGCGACCCACTGCTGGAGCATCGCAGCGCTCACAGGGGCTCAAGAATCGACCCAGTGCGGCAAGATGATGACCGCAACCCTCCCGCTCTGCTGACTTGGAGCCAGGGCCTTGGGCTAGCCTGGGCCAGGAGAGTGCCATACAGGGCCTCCCAATGCATGCTGTGTGTGCTGCATACTCCAGTGGTTGCTGGCTGCCCGGAGGTGGCAGATTCGATGCGTGACTGCACATCAAATAGTGAGTCCACCAAGGAGGCCTTAAACCATGGGGTGGCACAGAGGCCCTTGCATGGAGCCTCCGAGGAGCTGAGACTGCTCTAATGACTAGCTGGATTACAATAAGGCGTACCCCTTGGATGAACTACTTCACGTGCCTTAGAGACCACTGCCCAGTAGGATGGTGTAATGCAGGTTTAAGTATATTCCCCGTACAGCCCCCCCCCCCCCTCAGACTAACCTATGCCTGATTAACAGTGCCTCTGTGCTTGCTTTACTTCTGGATAGGACACGTATGGAGTGCATAGTTGCTTTAACAGTTCCTAAAAGGGACGTCAAGTCATTTTATACTATGCATGCTTTATCTCTCACACTTTTTTCCACCATCACGTGCAAGACATGTTAAAAGGACCTCTCAGGCACTAGACAAAAATGTTTCCCACATAGGCTCAAAAGAAGCAGAATATACAAACCACCCACCCCGCACAGTGTAGCATTAACAGGCGCTTCAGCGCCCAGTATAAGTGTAGTAAGTGATATATAAAAGGTACAATACAGAATGTCTCGACCCACGCCACAGAGCAGAACTGAAGCTGAATAATTAAAGTGCTGCAGCTTATATTGTAGGCGTACACAGTTTGCAGATCCTCCTTTGAGAATCAGGAATCTGAATATATGGAATCCAAAAGCACACGAGCGTTGCTTAGTTGTAATTAAGATTATATAAACTCAACCCTGTTATACAACTGTATACTTGCATAGCGGATGAACACTAACGTGTTTTATTTGTGCTTTAGTTCTGGCAATAGATACCTAGTAAAACCCATGGTAGCATTCAAGTGTTCTCAGCAAATATCATTTAACTGATGAGTTCGGATTTGATTGGTCATAATAATCCCCCCCATCTCCAAACCCTGATAGATCACATATTTCTGAAACTAAATATAATATTATATCTACTCACAACACAGGAATAACATATTTTTGTTTTAACCATTAGAAAATTAAACATCGTAATTTTTTTCTAAACACGATAAACTCCTGACCTCTAAGAATTAAGATAAATGTTCACATCTGCTGTTTATTTTGATTTGTGTTTGCTGAGGGAATGCAGTATAGGTTTTCGATTTTATACACTGAATTATGGAGGTTTTTAAGCCATGCTTAGGCACTGCTCTATTTACACCCAACTATTTTCATTTTAGTAAAGGAAACACTTGGCTGCTCAACAAAAAGAACACATCAAAACACAAAAAGAATTCATAGCAAATTATATTTAATAGGACTAAGTGTATGACTTGCTTGCTAAAAGATGCCCAGTTCAAAGGTACCAACCCACTGAAATGTAATCAAAATAAATACACTTGTGGTAATCAGTGTTCAAAATGCGAATTGTTTGGAATTCTAAATCTACTGTAAAATGTTACTGCAAAAGAGTAGTGAGTAGTGAGTAGAGTAGTGAGTAGAGTAGAGTAGTGAGTGCAGAGTAGTGAGGTGAGTAGAGTAGTGAGTAGAGTAGTGAATGCAGAGTAGTGAGTAGAGTAGTGAGTAGTGAGTAGAGTAGTGAGTGCAGAGTAGTGAGTAGTAAGTAGTCAGTAGTGAGTAGAGTAGTGAGTAGAGTAGTGAGTAGAGTAGTGAGTAGAGTAGTGAGAGTAGTGAGTGCAGAGTAGTGAGTAGAGTAGTGAGTAGTGAGTGCAGAGTAGTGAGTAGAGTAGTGAGTAGAGTAGAGAGTAGAGTAGTGAGTAGTGAGTGCAAAGTAGTGAGTAGTGAGTGCAAAGTAGTGAGTAGAGTAGTGAGTAGAGTAGTGAGTGCAGAGTAGTGAGTAGAGTAGTGAGTAGAGTAGTGAGTAGAGTAGTGAGTAGAGTAGTGAGTTGAGTAGTGAGTAGAGTAGTGAGTAGAGTAGTGAGTATTGAGTAGAGAGTGCAGAGTAGTGAGTAGAGTAGTGAGTAGAGTAGTGAGTAGAGTAGTGAGTAGAGTAGTGAGTAGAGTAGTGAGTAGTGAGTAGAGCAGTGAGTAGTGAGTAGAGTAGTGAGTAGTGAGTAGAGTAGTGAGGTGAGTAGTGAGTGCAGAGTAGTGAGTAGTGAGTAGAGTAGTGAGTAGAGTAGTGAGTAGAGTAGTGAGTAGAGTAGTGAGTAGAGTAGTGAGTGCAGAGTAGTGAGTAGAGTAGTGAGTAGTGAGTAGAGTAGTGAGTAGAGTAGTGAGTAGTGAGTAGAGTAGTGAGTAGAGTAGTGAGTGCAGAGTAGTGAGTGCAGAGTAGTGAGTAGAGTAGTGAGTAGTGAGTAGAGTAGTGAGTAGAGTAGTGAGTGCAGAGTAGTGAGTGCAGAGTAGTGAGTGCAGAGTAGTGAGTAGAGTAGAGAGTAGTGAGTAGAGTAGTGAGTGCAGAGTAGTGAGTAGAGTAGTGAGTGCAGAGTAGTGAGTAGAGTAGTGAGTAGAGTAGTGAGTAGAGTAGTGAGTAGTGAGTGAGTAGTGAGTAGAGTAGTGAGTAGTGAGTAGAGTAGTGAGTAGAGTAGTGAGTAGAGTAGTGAGTAGTGAGTGAGTAGTGAGTAGAGTAGTGAGTAGTGAGTAGAGTAGTGAGTAGAGTAGTGAGTGCAGATTAGTGAGTAGTGATTGCAGAGTAGTGAGTAGTAAGTAGTCAATAGTGAGTAGAGTAGTGAGTAGAGTAGTGAGTAGAGTAGTGAGTAGAGTAGTGAGTAGAGTAGTGAGTAGAGTAGTGAGTAGAGTAGTGAGTAGTGAGAGTAGTGAGTGCAGAGTAGTGAGTAGAGTAGTGAGTAGTGAGTAGTGAGTAGAGTAGTGAGTAGAGTAGTGAGTGCAGATTAGTGAGTAGTGATTGCAGAGTAGTGAGTAGTAAGTAGTCAGTAGTGAGTAGAGTAGTGAGTAGAGTAGTGAGTAGAGTAGTGAGTAGAGTAGTGAGTGCAGAGTAGTGAGTAGAGTAGTGAGTAGAGTAGTGAGTAGAGTAGTGAGTAGAGTAGAGAGTAGAGAAGTGAGTAGTGAGTGCAAATTAGTGAGTAGAGTAGTGAGTAGAGTAGTGAGTAGAGTAGTGAGTGCAGAGTAGTGAGTAGAGTAGTGAGTAGAGTAGTGAGTAGAGTAGTGAGTAGAGTAGTGAGTAGTGAGTAGAGTAGTGAGTGGAGTAGTGAGTAGTGAGTAGAGTAGTGAGTGGAGTAGTGATTAGAGTAGTGAGTAGTGAGTTGAGTAGTGAGTGCAGAGTAGTGAGTAGTGAGTAGAGTAGTGAGTAAAGTAGTGAGTAGAGTAGTGAGTAGTGAGTGCAGAGTAGTGAGTAGAGTAGTGAGTAGAGTAGTGAGTAGTGAGTAGAGTAGTGAGTAGAGTAGTGAGTAGTGAGTGCAGAGTAGTGAGTAGAGTAGTGAGTAGTGAGTGCAGAGTAGTGAGTAGAGTAGTGAGTAGAGTAGTGAGTAGTGAGTTTAGAGTAGTGAGTAGAGTAGTGAGTAGAGTAGTGAGGTGAGTAGTGAGTGCAGAGTAGTGAGTAGTGAGTAGAGTAGTGAGTAGTGAGTAGAGTAGTGAATGCAGAGTAGTGAGTAGTGAGTAGAGTAGTGAGTGCAGAGTAGTGAGTAGAGTAGTGAGTGCAGAGTAGTGAGTAGTGAGTAGAGTAGTGAGTAGAGTAGTGAGTAGAGTAGTGCAGAGTAGTGAGTAGAGTAGTGAGTGCAGAGTAGTGAGTAGAGTAGTGAGTAGTGAGTAGAGTAGTGAGTAGTGAGTAGAGTAGTGAGTAGAGTAGTGAGTGCAGAGTAGTGAGTAGTGAGTAGAGTAGTGAGTAGAGTAGTGAGTAGAGTAGTGAGTAGAGTAGTGAGTAGAGTAGTGAGTAGTGAGTGAAGTAGTGAGTAGAGTAGTGAGTGCAGAGTAGTGAGTAGAGTAGTGAGTAGTGAGTAGAGTAGAGTAGTGAGTAGAGTAGTGATTAGAGTAATGAGTGCAGAGTATTGAGTAGAGTATTGAGTAGAGTATTGAGTAGAGTAGTGAGGTGAGTAGTGAGTGCAGAGTAGTGAGTAGTGAGTAGAGTAGTGAGTAGAGTAGTGAGTAGAGTAGTGAGTAGAGAGTGCAGAGTAGTGAGTAGAGTAGTGAGTAGTGAGTGCAGAGTAGTGAGTAGAGTAGTGAGTAGAGTAGTGAGTAGTGAGTTTAGAGTAGTGAGTAGAGTAGTGAGTAGAGTAGTGAGGTGAGTAGTGAGTGCAGAGTAGTGAGTAGTGAGTAGAGTAGTGAGTAGTGAGTAGAGTAGTGAATGCAGAGTAGTGAGTAGTGAGTAGAGTAGTGAGTGCAGAGTAGTGAGTAGAGTAGTGAGTGCAGAGTAGTGAGTAGTGAGTAGAGTAGTGCAGAGTAGTGAGTAGAGTAGTGAGTGCAGAGTAGTGAGTAGAGTAGTGAGTAGTGAGTAGAGTAGTGAGTAGTGAGTAGAGTAGTGAGTAGAGTAGTGAGTGCAGAGTAGTGAGTAGTGAGTAGAGTAGTGAGTAGAGTAGTGAGTAGAGTAGTGAGTAGAGTAGTGAGTAGAGTAGTGAGTAGTGAGTGAAGTAGTGAGTAGAGTAGTGAGTGCAGAGTAGTGAGTAGAGTAGTGAGTAGTGAGTAGAGTAGAGTAGTGAGTAGAGTAGTGATTAGAGTAGTGAGTGCAGAGTATTGAGTAGAGTATTGAGTAGAGTATTGAGTAGAGTAGTGAGGTGAGTAGTGAGTGCAGAGTAGTGAGTAGTGAGTAGAGTAGTGAGTAGAGTAGTGAGTAGAGTAGTGAGTAGAGTAGTGAGTGCAGAGTAGTGAGTAGAGTAGTGAGTAGTGAGTAGAGTAGTGAGTAGAGTAGTGAGTAGTGAGTAGAGTAGTGAGTAGAGTAGTGAGTGCAGAGTAGTGAGTGCAGAGTAGTGAATAGAGTAGTGAGTAGTGAGTAGAGTAGTGAGTAGAGTAGTGAGTGCAGAGTAGTGAGTGCAGAGTAGTGAGTGCAGAGTAGTGAGTAGAGTAGAGAGTAGTGAGTAGAGTAGTGAGTGCAGAGTAGTGAGTAGAGTAGTGAGTGCAGAGTAGTGAGTAGAGTAGTGAGTAGAGTAGTGAGTAGAGTAGTGAGTAGTGAGTGAGTAGTGAGTAGAGTAGTGAGTAGTGAGTAGAGTAGTGAGTAGAGTAGTGAGTAGAGTAGTGAGTAGTGAGTGAGTAGTGAGTAGAGTAGTGAGTAGTGAGTAGAGTAGTGAGTAGAGTAGTGAGTGCAGATTAGTGAGTAGTGATTGCAGAGTAGTGAGTAGTAAGTAGTCAATAGTGAGTAGAGTAGTGAGTAGAGTAGTGAGTAGAGTAGTGAGTAGAGTAGTGAGTAGAGTAGTGAGTAGTGAGAGTAGTGAGTGCAGAGTAGTGAGTAGAGTAGTGAGTAGTGAGTAGTGAGTAGAGTAGTGAGTAGAGTAGTGAGTGCAGATTAGTGAGTAGTGATTGCAGAGTAGTGAGTAGTAAGTAGTCAGTAGTGAGTAGAGTAGTGAGTAGAGTAGTGAGTAGAGTAGTGAGTAGAGTAGTGAGTGCAGAGTAGTGAGTAGAGTAGTGAGTAGAGTAGTGAGTAGAGTAGTGAGTAGAGTAGAGAGTAGAGTAGTGAGTAGTGAGTGCAAATTAGTGAGTAGAGTAGTGAGTAGAGTAGTGAGTAGAGTAGTGAGTGCAGAGTAGTGAGTAGAGTAGTGAGTAGAGTAGTGAGTAGAGTAGTGAGTAGAGTAGTGAGTAGTGAGTAGAGTAGTGAGTGGAGTAGTGAGTAGTGAGTAGAGTAGTGAGTGGAGTAGTGATTAGAGTAGTGAGTAGTGAGTTGAGTAGTGAGTGCAGAGTAGTGAGTAGTGAGTAGAGTAGTGAGTAAAGTAGTGAGTAGAGTAGTGAGTAGTGAGTGCAGAGTAGTGAGTAGAGTAGTGAGTAGAGTAGTGACTAGTGAGTAGAGTAGTGAGTAGAGTAGTGAGTAGTGAGTGCAGAGTAGTGAGTAGAGTAGTGAGTAGTGAGTGCAGAGTAGTGAGTAGAGTAGTGAGTAGAGTAGTGAGTAGTGAGTTTAGAGTAGTGAGTAGAGTAGTGAGTAGAGTAGTGAGGTGAGTAGTGAGTGCAGAGTAGTGAGTAGTGAGTAGAGTAGTGAGTAGTGAGTAGAGTAGTGAATGCAGAGTAGTGAGTAGTGAGTAGAGTAGTGAGTGCAGAGTAGTGAGTAGAGTAGTGAGTGCAGAGTAGTGAGTAGTGAGTAGAGTAGTGAGTAGAGTAGTGAGTAGAGTAGTGCAGAGTAGTGAGTAGAGTAGTGAGTGCAGAGTAGTGAGTAGAGTAGTGAGTAGTGAGTAGAGTAGTGAGTAGTGAGTAGAGTAGTGAGTAGAGTAGTGAGTGCAGAGTAGTGAGTAGTGAGTAGAGTAGTGAGTAGAGTAGTGAGTAGAGTAGTGAGTAGAGTAGTGAGTAGTGAGTGAAGTAGTGAGTAGAGTAGTGAGTGCAGAGTAGTGAGTAGAGTAGTGAGTAGTGAGTAGAGTAGAGTAGTGAGTAGAGTAGTGATTAGAGTAGTGAGTGCAGAGTATTGAGTAGAGTATTGAGTAGAGTATTGAGTAGAGTAGTGAGTAGAGTAGTGAGTAGTGAGTAGAGTAGTGAGTGGAGTAGTGAGTAGTGAGTAGAGTAGTGAGTGGAGTAGTGATTAGAGTAGTGAGTAGTGAGTTGAGTAGTGAGTGCAGAGTAGTGAGTAGTGAGTAGAGTAGTGAGTAAAGTAGTGAGTAGAGTAGTGAGTAGTGAGTGCAGAGTAGTGAGTAGAGTAGTGAGTAGAGTAGTGAGTAGTGAGTAGAGTAGTGAGTAGAGTAGTGAGTAGTGAGTGCAGAGTAGTGAGTAGAGTAGTGAGTAGTGAGTGCAGAGTAGTGAGTAGAGTAGTGAGTAGAGTAGTGAGTAGTGAGTTTAGAGTAGTGAGTAGAGTAGTGAGTAGAGTAGTGAGGTGAGTAGTGAGTGCAGAGTAGTGAGTAGTGAGTAGAGTAGTGAGTAGTGAGTAGAGTAGTGAATGCAGAGTAGTGAGTAGTGAGTAGAGTAGTGAGTGCAGAGTAGTGAGTAGAGTAGTGAGTGCAGAGTAGTGAGTAGTGAGTAGAGTAGTGAGTAGAGTAGTGAGTAGAGTAGTGCAGAGTAGTGAGTAGAGTAGTGAGTGCAGAGTAGTGAGTAGAGTAGTGAGTAGTGAGTAGAGTAGTGAGTAGTGAGTAGAGTAGTGAGTAGAGTAGTGAGTGCAGAGTAGTGAGTAGTGAGTAGAGTAGTGAGTAGAGTAGTGAGTAGAGTAGTGAGTAGAGTAGTGAATAGAGTAGTGAGTAGTGAGTGAAGTAGTGAGTAGAGTAGTGAGTGCAGAGTAGTGAGTAGAGTAGTGAGTAGTGAGTAGAGTAGAGTAGTGAGTAGAGTAGTGATTAGAGTAGTGAGTGCAGAGTATTGAGTAGAGTATTGAGTAGAGTATTGAGTAGAGTAGTGAGTAGAGTAGTGAGCAGAGTAGTGAGCAGAGTAGTGAGTAGTGGGTGCAGAGTAGTGAGTAGAGTAGTGAGTAGTGGGTGCAGAGTAGTGAGTAGAGTAGTGAGTAGAGTAGTGAGTAGAGAGTAGAGTAGTGAGTAGTGAGTAGAGTAGTGAGTAGTGAGTAGAGTAGTGAGTAGTGAGTGCAGAGTAGTGAGTAGAGTAGTGAGTAGTGAGTGCAGAGTAGTGAGTAGTCATTGCAGAGTAGTGAGTAGTGAGTAGAGTAGTGAGTAGAGTAGTGAGTAGAGTAGTGAGTAGGACATCACAGGCAGCAGCTGTGCAAGCTTCTTACACTCACAAGGAGACCACAGGCAGCTGAGGTGCAATCTTCTCCCACTCACAAGAACGACATCACAGGCAGCAGCAGTGCAAGCTTCTTACACTCTCAAGGAGACCACTGGCAGCAGAGGTGCAAGCTTCTCACACTCACAAGAAGGACATCACAGGCAGTAACGGTGCAATATTCTCACACTCACAAGGAGATCACTGGCAGTACACATCACATGAACACACTCCATAACACATAGCAACAATACATTGGCATTTACAATGCCATTAGCTGAAACTCAAATAAATCCGAGCCCGATTGCATTTCTAATGCTTGTCTTTTCTCTGCTGAGACTGCCTGGAAGATTTAGACTAGACACTTCCGGTAGACAACAGCGGACTATGAGCCTCCATGCTGCTTTCCTAGAAACTGTTAGGAGGGGGGCAGCCTGCTGCAGTGAGCAGATGTCCTCTTGACGCAGGAGAGTCCGACAGTTTGTCCCACCTCTCTCCCAGCTGAGGCTTTAATGTGGACAAAAAGCTCAGTGCTCGCAACTACCGTGATCTTCAGGTCACAAGGAAGCCAACTCACGCTTTCATCCTTTCAAGGATAAACCTAGGTAAGATAGCATCCTTTAAGTACAGCCACTGCGTTGCACCAAAAACAATAAAGGTCTGAAAATAGCCTTATTTTTTCAGCAGAGGGAGCACGCCAAAATAAAATCCTGTTTTGCTTGGAACGCTGAAAATGTTTGCACCATTCCATACTCTGGTTTACCCTTGCGCATACCTCCTACATGTAGTTGTCTGCTTTACACTAGTTTACACAAGTCATGCATCGGAACTTCGTCATTCCCACCTCCTACATCCAGTATCCAGCCACCAGGTAAATAGCCAGTGAAACGGTCGACAGGAGAGTTGGGAACAGATCTTAACTCCAGGCCCCGTCACATGCAAGAGGTCTACAGGCGTTAAACGCTCAGTGCTCACAACTACCTTCATCGGCAGGTCACGAGTAAAGCCAACTCGCGCTTTCATCCTTTCGAGGGCGGCTAACTGAGTGCCATTAATTTAAGTTTTAGAAATACACAATTTTTTATAGCACTTAGAACCAACCAGTAAAAGTACTGTGCGAAGTGTCACATAAATATATTATTATTATTATAAGCAGTTTTCCAGTCTCGGAAACAAACCTGATATTTAGAACAGCTTTATTAAACAAGCAGTTTCCAAGACGTGTGGATAAAGTAATGTGTCGGTCTGATTATTGTTCGGTTTTCTGTATGTCATCTTTGCTTTTTTACTGACCCAGTTGAACAAGAAATTAATGTTTTTCAACCGAAGATAACATTGTTTGTTTTAAAAAAATAAGGGGAAGCGTGCACATATTTTGCCTGTCCCCATCCTGCATCTGTTGCTGTGGCTGATCGATTTCGGTGTTGTAAAAATTAAATGTACGCTATTTTTGAGCAAGGAGCATTGGGTGTGAAGTTGGAATTTCAACACGTTTGTGGTCTAGCAAATGTCGGCGTGGGTATCACTGTGTGTCAAAGGCATTTGGGATGGTTAAAGTGGCAGCCGAGTGATGAGTATGCTGACGGGTAGAACTCTGGCATGGTGACAGGGGGCTAAAGAGAGGTGGGCACGTGGTCACAGGAAATATCCGCAGCAGCATTTCTGGTGTTTATGCGGACCTTCCTGTTTTCTTGCATGTATGCTTCTTATACTGTGCTTACAATAATATTGGTTGGCCTTTACACCAATATGTGGACTTCTCGTACTGCATGCGTGATTTCCCATAGTGCTGGAGAATTGAATTTCTCTATCTCTCACCTGTCCTGGCTTGTGGTCTCACTGAATGGTTCTAAATTCAGGGCTTGAGGTTGGAGCTTACTCGTGGATACTGTGGAGGGGGAACATACTGTGTTTTGCAAGACATTGCAGTTCAGTCGCATATGGTGGTATTTAATTATCTAATTCATACAATTCAGTCAATGTTATTGTATTCAATACATTCCTTCCTTTCATATTTTTTGTTTTCAGAAGCACACCAGCTCCACCCATTCCGTCCCGTAGCTCCACAAATTTTAAATAATCATAGTCTGAATGCCTGCATTTGTTAAGGATGTCCGAAAAACAGTTAAATGTGCAGCACACTCTGTGTATACCAAAGGCAATGACGGGGACTGAGTCAAATGAAAACAGTTGTCCAAAATTGGTATTGTCAAAGCTGCGGATCGGTTTCATGCAAGGCAACGCGCCTCGAAGCCATGACTTGCAGCCCTGGGCCCTGGTTTTTAGAAGCACAGCCCGGAAAGCTGAAAGATAACTCGGTAGTCCAGAGTGCCTGCTGCAGAAGTGCTGTTGGGCCGACTCCCTCAGAACCCAAACCGGCTTTCATCCTTCTAAAATCCCTGCAAAGGTGTGGTATCCTCTGCCCTAGTGTAGAGATAAACATGTCCTTATTATAATAAGAAATATTCCAGCAGACTCTCGTAGGCTCAAATTAATAAGGACGTTTATTCTGGAAGTATGCAGCATAAACACAGGAGCAAGTCTTAGCGTAGTGAAGTCCAACTGCTGAATGAAGTATTCAACAGTTGACATACACAAAGTAAAAACCACCACGACGGATGCATCTTTGAAGGAAAACATTCCTTCAAAGATGAGCACCTTGGAATTTCATTTATACATTTAATAACCATAGAAGAAATACAGTTGAAACATGAAGCATTACATGTACTTCACATCATCTCCCTTTATTTACAAACAAAAAAAATTAAGGAAAATGAATGAAACACAGAAAATAAATTATGATAAATAGTAGTCCTTAAATCGTGAAGGAAAAGAACAGTTTCTGTGTACTCTTGTTGAAAAAGCGGGAGAGGAAGTAGATGGGCTGCTAACTTCAAGGGATTCAACATTATGATCAAAACAAGAAGAATGTAAATCAGTATGTGTCACCTGAGATACAGGTAGGGAAACATTATGAGAGGAGGATCCCAAAGGAAAATAGGAACAAGAAGAACTGTCATCAACGTGTTTAGTTTTCAACACCTTGATAGCCTGTTCAGGAGTAAGCTTGACAATTACTCGCTTGTTCCACCACCCCTTTTTATCCAGAAGAAGAGAACCTTTGGAAACTTTGAGAATTTGTGAGGGAAGTGAAAACTTAGACATACCTTTTTTAACCCTGTCATGAGTTTTAACCATGACCCAATCACCAACTCTAAACGTTTGTAGGGAAGGAATAACTTTAGAATCAAAATTCCGTTTTTTAACTTCATGTTGAAATGACACTTTTTCTTTAACTTTGTCTTTATTATGACAAGCTAAACATGACTTACTGTTGATAGTTAAGTCCTTATTCCCAGACGGGCATATGGTCCCACTAGGATTCCATTTTTTTTAACAGTCTATAGGGAGAGATACCCGTAGTGGAGTGAGGGGTAACTAAATACGACCATACTTTTTTTTTGGGAAAATTTTCTACATACTCATTACAAGAAAAAGCAGTTTGTATTCCCTCTTTGAGAAACCTATTCATTCTTTCAATTAAACCATTAGATGAAGGTGAATAAAGTGCCACTTTAAGATGTTTAACATCATGTAGTTTCAAAAATTCTTGTACAATTGAAGAACAAAAATGAGGACCATTGTCGCTAACGATTTCTTTAGGAAGACCCTCGGAAAGAAAAACTTTTTCTAGAAAACAAACAACTGCAGAAGAATTGGGACTTTCACAAAACCGAAACTCAGCCCATTTTAAGTGATAATCAATATAATATAGCGCTTATCATGAGGTAAATTTTCGAACGGTCAAGCAAAATCAATAGCCAGTTTGTCCCAAGCCTCTTCTGGAAAAGGAACACAGTGCAGAGGAAGATGAGAAGTCTTCCAGTGTTTGTCTGACACCAAACAAGTGTCACAAATCTTATCCACTGTGTTACATCTTTATAAAGGGCAGGCCACCAGAAGTGTTCTTTCAGTTTTCTAGAAGTGCCTCCAACACCCAAGTGACCCTGATGAGCTGCCTGAAACAGGTTTTTTTCCAAAAATCAAAGGGGGAATACACTGGTCACCTCTGAAAATTACATAATTGATAATGGAAAGTTCCTCAGAAATCTGTGCATAAGAATTCAAGGACGCAGGAAGTGAGCGTACCTTCGGCCAACCTGAAATAATCATGTTTTTAACGGCCATCAAAACTGTGTCATCAGAATAACTTCTGACCCAATCAGATTCTGAAATGGAAAAAGGTGAAAGAGCCCACTCTTCTATAGAAGCTACAACACATTCTATATCGTCAAAAATTGTCATCACTATCATTTTCTAGGGGCAATCTAGAAAGAGCATCAGCCCTTAAGTTACTACCTCCTGAAATGTGTTGTATGGTGAAGTTGTATTCAGGAAGTCTAGATAGAATTCTTACAAGTCTAGCCGACGCCTTCCCAGTACCATTTCCGTTGAGAAGGTGTAACAATAAGCGTGGGCGTAAAATCAGTTTCACAGGCGGATTTGTGGATTTTTGACGATTTCGCGATCCGTGAATCGCGCAAATTTACCCAATATTCCGCAAATTCGCAAGCTACGAATTATTTTGCTTGGCGCGCTTGAAAAATACAATATCGCACGCGCGGCGTTGACTTACCGTGATTCTGAGTAGGCTGAGTTGTTTTTCTCCCGGTTTTGCGTGTGCTGCGCCATTTTCGATCTTGCTGCATGATCGCGCAAGAGTTTTTCGAACGCAATTAAGGTATCGCGGCTTGCCATCTTGCCCAGCGAGAGTTTGACAATGCGAGAACGTCATAAAGGCCTGCGATCACGCATTGCTGGAGTAAACAATGCAGAACACGTAGATGCGGCGCGCAGCTGACTTCCGGCGGGAGATTTGAACAGCTTGCGTTCCTGAAATTGCAAAAATTGCAATTCTGCTCAAGAAATCCACCGCAGGAAGCATAAAACTTGTGAAAATGATGATTTTGATCAGAATAACTCCTCAGATTGACATTTGGCTGCACTTTTTGGTGCAGGAGTCCATTTGGGGTGGGGTGGGAGGAAGGAAGTGCCCCAGAGTCTCCAACTTCCTGTTCCTGTCCAGCAGGCTCCTCCCAGTGCTTTGTCCATGTCCTGGTCACTTTTCTTTTGGCTGTGAAGCTGGAACAATTACTTTTTGTGACTGCTGCTGGATATTTGTATTTGAGGGCTTTTTGGACTTTGGAGTTTGGATCACTTTTGGACTTGAGATTTTACAAGTAAGTTGGTGTTGTTTTTTTGAAGCATTGCAGTTGAGGCAACTACAGTTCTGAAACTTTTTTCACAACTTTAACAACATTTTTATTGTGGTGGGTAGACACAGTATCCAGTAGGCCTAGGGTTAGTCATGGGTGCATGATACAACTGTTTCTGTGATTTTTTAAAACTTAATTCTCATTTATGTCATGGAATTTTAGCTCACTGTTATATGTTGATTTTTTTTTACATTTTGGGGTGCCTGTAAAGCCTCACTAGCCGGGAGGCCCAGGTGTAGTGAATGATGCATGGGCCTATTCTTTCTGTGGGGTGTCTTGAATTTAAACCTCATTGAGGGCATGGATGGCATGGGATTGTGGTGATTTTTGAGGTTTTTTTTAAACTTTTTGGGGTGTTATTGGGGCCTGGCCATGTGAGTGGGAGCCATTTTGAGGCCTGGTACAGGCAGGGCCTGGCCATGTGGTGGGGGTCAAGGGGCCATTTTGAAGCCAGGCAGTGTGCTCAGGCCTGCACCCAGCTTGCCTTACTTTCACTCATTATGCCCTGGTGTACTCAGTGGTGCATGGGCTTAGTCTTTATGTGGGGTGTCTTAAATTTAAACATCATTGAGGGAATGGATGGCATGGGGAATGGATGGCATGGGATTGTGGTGATTTTTGACTGTTTTTCGACTTTTTGGGATGTTGTTGGGGCATGGCCATGTGGGAGAGGGCCATTATGAGGCCTGGTACAGGCAGGGCCTGGCCATGTGGTGGGGGTCAAGAGGCCATTTTGAAGCCATGCAGTGTGCTCAGGCCTGCACCCAGTTTGCCTTGCTTTCAACCATTATGCCCAGGGGTACTCAGTGGTGCATGGGCCTAGTCTTTCTGTGGGGTGTCTTGAATTTAAACATCATTGAGGGCATGAATGGCATGGGATTGTGGTGATTTTTGAGTGTTTTTTTACTTTTTGGGGTGTTGTTGGGGCTTGGCCATGTGGGTGGGGGCTATTTTGAAGCCTGGTACAGGCAGGGCCTGGCCATGTGGTGGGGGTCAAGGGGCCATTTTGAAGCCAGGCAGTGTGCTCAGGCCTGCACCCAGTTTGCCTTGCTTTCAACCATTATGCCCAGGGGTACTCAGTGGTGCACGGGCCTAGTCATACTATGGGGTGTCTTGAATTTAAACATCATTGAGGGCATGGATGGCATGGGATTGTGGTGATTTTTGAGTGTTTATCGACTTTTTGGGGTGTATAACTGATGTTCCTCTGACTTCCATTGCTTTTAGGTGCACAAGAGAACCACAAGTGCCAGGAAGAAGTCCTGCAGCGGTGTGTGCAGCACAACGTCACGTGACGTCACGTGTGGCCACAGACAAGACAACTCTGCAACTTATGCAACTGCGGCCTGCTGTTCTGACATCTCAAGAAGATGGCCCCAAAGAAAGTTGGCCGTAGCGCCTCAGCTAAAAAGTTGCCAGTGCCACTGCCAGTAAGAAGGAGCAGAAGAAGCAAGTGGCACCACCTACCAAGGAGACTGGTGTGCCCACCGACACCTTTTTTGGGAGAAAAAAAACGACGCCTGCAGCAGCAGCGGTGTCCGCCGAGGACCAAGCTGGAAGCAGAACCTCCACTTAATTGGGCTTAGTGCCACCACGCAAACTTAGGTCCAAGAACATGAGTGCTGATGCGGCAGCAACTTTGGTTGTTCAATCACCATCGACCAGTGATCTTGGCTCATCACAAGAAAGTACCATCCAATCAACGCCGGGTGTAACTCAGCTGACGAGTGTTCAACAACCACAGCCACAAACACAGGTGCAACTAGTACAAGCGCAAGTACATGGGCAAGGAGAGGTGCAAGTTGAGCCTCAAGGAGAGGTGCAAATAGAGCCGCAAGGAGAGGCGCAAGTAGAGCCGCAAGTAGAGGCGCAAGTAGAGCCGCAAGGAGAGGCGCATGGACAGGTGCAGGGAGAGGTGCAACTAGAGGTTCATGGAGCAGCACAATTGCCTACAACGCTTGTTCCTCCCGAAGTAGGGGCACATCAGGAAATTGATATTCAAGAGGAGGTATCATCCGAGGAAGCCACTCCTCCTGCTGATGATTATCCATTGTCTTCCAGATCCCCAGCAAGAAAAAGGTCAAGGAGGGATACTACTACTACAAGTTCTCCTTCAAGCCCCCTTCATTCTGATGACCTTGATCATGATTGGAACCCAGCCATGCAGTCTGAGAGTGAGTCACGCTATGAGCCAACAAAGGTAGCTAAGCCTAAAAGGAAGGCTCCCGCAAAGTTTCGACTTATGGGTGATGACGACGAACAAGAAGTGGTGCCTTCTGCTGCTGATGAACAGTCTGACAACGACCCAGTCATCACAGTCGTCACTCCAGCCCCAGCGGGCATGCAGCAGAGACACATTTTGACTCTATCCCGAATGGCTGCTGAGCGAGATATGGGCGGTGTGGCACTGGTACCACCACCGTTAACTACAATACCAACACGACCTTCAGCTTCCATCTTTTTTAGTCAGATGGGCTGGCATGGACCTCCATCCAGCTCGACCTCAAGTAGTGGTGCTGTAAGTGAACAACAGAAACAAATTCAGCCACGCCCATCCTCCACTTCATCTGCCATTGAAAGTCAAAGTAGCACCTCCACCTTCAGCAGACATCACCAGTCCCCAGTTTGGGACTTCTTTACGGTTAGCGCAAAGGCGGAAAAGATGGTCATTTGTTCGATTTGTAAAGTATGCGTTAGTCGGGGTAAGCGTGGTACCAACTATGGTACAGGAGGCCAGAGAGGTCATCTCAAGCAACACCTCACTATTATTTGGGAAGCACACATGAGGAAGATCGAGGAAGGCAAAAGAAAAACAAATCCAAATGTATCCCTTGATATTGCATCTGATGATGACGAGAGGCTGATCATGCAGGGGGGAAGTGAAGAAGCTACAGACATTTTTTCTGGTACACCCAGTTCAGCTGGCAGCGGCACTGCAGTGGTATCGCCCACACCCTCTACCCCTGCAACATCTATGAGGCACACTAAGATTGTTGGAGAGACACCAATGCGAAAAACTACACCACTGGGCCTAACTGGTTTGAAGACGACATCATCATCATCATCACGTAAAATGATCCAGCCCTCCATTCGCAGAATGTTGTGGTCGGAGGCGCCATTTGAACGCAACCACACAACGGTACATCTGTATAACGCAAAGCAGGCTAAAATGCTAGCGCTGGACCTTCTCCCTTTTTCTTTCGTGGAAGGGGTGGCGTTTCTAGAATTAGTGGCAACAGTCTGCCCTAAATGGAAGGTTCCTAGGCGGTCCTATTTTGCCAGAGTTGTGGTTCCAGCACTACATCAAGATGTGCTGGAGGTGATTGGGGCAGCTTTGCAGAAGAGTGCTGTTCACACTATCCACTTGACAACAGACATGTGGACCAGTTGCCAAGCCCTTGATTACATGTGCATCACTGCACACTGGGTCTCTTTTGCAGGGTCTTTTGCAGGGGTTAGAGACAAGTCAAGTGCAGTTGTTGACCTGGACACAGTTTTTCAAGCTACTCGGAAACATGCAACATTAGCCATGTTTGCCATGGAGAAAACTCATACTGCAAAAAACATTTTGGAGGAGTTTAACAGTAAGGTCTCTAAATGGCTGCAAAAAAGAAATCGCATAGTTGGTTATGTTTCCACGGATAATGGCAGTAATACAGTTAAGGCCATGCATGAAGGTGAATATTTCAAAGTGCCGTGTTTGGCGCACTGTATAAACCTGGTTGTTCAAGATTTCATGAAAAATGAAAACCCAGTCAAGAAGTTACTGACCACCTGCCAAAGAATCTGCACACATTTCAGCCATTCTTTTAAGGCCCGGAAGGAGCGGAGGAGCATTGAACATGAACGTAAAGTGCCAGTCAAAGGACTCATCCAGGAGGTGGCAGCACGTTGGAACTCAACCTTTTACATGCTTGAGCGTCTGTTTGAGCAGTGCATGGTAATCAATGACTATATCTTTTCACTAGGTTATGCTATGAAAGACATGAGGCTAGAGTTAGAGGATTAGCAGCTAGTTTAAAGCCTGACAGACATGCTTCGTCCTTTTGAGGTCTTCACGCGTGAAGTCAGCAGGGAGGACTGTTCTTTGAGCAAAGCTATCCCATTGTTGGTCATGCTGGAGCACCAACTGAAGGCGGTGTCTTCAATGTTCAGAGAGGATGTTGGAAAGCAAGATGCATATCTGTTGGAGGAGAACTTATTAAGCCGCCTAGTTGCCAATGAAAGGCTTCAAAACATACATACAGAACAACATTACATTTGTGCCACTATTCTGGATCCAAGGTACAAAAAGGCAGTGGCCAGCAAAGCATTCATTCCTTTTGATGAAGCAGATGTTTCAAAGTACAAACATTGGCTAGCTGTGTCAGCCAGTCGGTTCGAAAAAGATTGTCAGAAAATTCAAGGAGCCGTCAGAAGTCCAACCGAATCAGCAGGCGATCCAGCGTCAAGTTCCACTTCTGAATCTGTGGGCAAAGAGAGTCACTTTCCCTCACAGCCGTTAACGACACCAGCAGCAACCGTATCATCATCCTCACCAGCACCAGGCCCAGCCATACTATTGTTGGAATCGGATTGGCTAACTCATCAGGGGTTTGCTCGTTTCAGTTCCGAGAAGGCCACAGATGGTAGGCAAAGTGGAGCAACCGTGGAGAACCTTGAGGTGATGGTGCAGGCCTATCTGGATGACTCAACACAGGTCTTTGTTAATACAAACCCATTGCTGTATTGGAACAGGAAAATGGCTCTATGGCCACTGATCACCAACCTGGCTTTAAATTATTTGTTTTGCCCACTCGCAAGCGTGTCCACTGAACGTGTTTTCAGTGCTACTGGTGCCATTTTAACTTCAAAAAGGACCCGCCGCTCGACCAAAAATGTGGAGAGTGTAACACTGATTAAGATGAATCAGTACTTGATACCACCAGATTACAAAGTACGTGAATGCACGCAGGAAGAAGAGGACACTGACTTAGGTGACGGAAGTTCTTCTCAGTATACTCAACATGGCTGCCGAGGTCGATATTCTTTTAGTCCTTCCCCGATGTTTACACTGCCTCCTAGTATCGCGGTCCGTTATTTTCCTTCCAGGAATACGCACTGCTTCGACTACGCTGCAGAGAGCGTCACAGGAAAGCTCCGTGTTCACAGCCGGTTCCACTGTGCGGTTTCAGATATCAAGTAAGTTGACTCAAGCCGCGTGAGGTCATGGATTTAATATGATGTTGCCTGTACTCTGTCCTTTACGCATACTGATACTTGGGGTCTTATTCTTTTAGTGTACTCCAGTTATCACCGACACATGAATGCTCTATCCTTATACCTTAAAACCCTGGACTGTAATGACCACATCTAATACCCTTTCACGAAGTCCCCACTTATCGTCTTATTGTACCAGTCACCTTATTCACGTCTTATTGTACCATTCACCACAATCACGTTACCTCTAAGCGAGCACATTCACATTTAGATGTAGGCCACCCGCGGGTGCCTCTCACCTTCCCTTACCTGCTCGCCACGCTGAACGCTTATATTAGTTACTTTCTAGTTTATCCTTGTTTGGTTTTACACAGACACTTAGTGCTATATCTTTATATTATAGAGCTCCCAGACGAAGGGCAGATGAGCCCGAAATGCATTGGAGCAAGTTTGCATTTCTAATATGAAGGAGTTGTGAATGTCGAAGACTGATAATGATATGAAATTGAATACTATCATGAAGAAGAATGATGATCAGTGAATAAACTGTTTGCATCAACTTATGTGGAGTCTTGTTTCACAAGAACCTGAGGTGTGCCCACAACACAGGGATGCTACCATAGGCTTATGGTCGCACTTAAATGGGATATATTTGCCTGACGTGTTAGGACGGACACGCCACCTGGTGGAGCACCCAACCATCAACTAACTTTAAGGAATACTTTAAGATATACACAAAATATCAAATAACTTAAGGCTGTGCGCCCCCCACTTATTGTTTTGGTCACTTCTAGTTTTCCGCCCATAGGAGGACAGCACGCCACGTTAACAAAATGCAATATGAAGAAATAGCCAGATCTACAGATGCCAGAGCTGACATACTGGCTTTTGATGAAGGAGAAACAGCTCGTATCTATGCTTTGATAAATGAAGATTTAGCCTCCAGCACTTCCAGCCGCACTAAGGAACAATGTATCCGACAGTTACTGTATTTATCCAAACGAGAAGTGAATCAGAAACTTCATGCCAGTACCCTACTTATATATCATCGTTCACTGCGGATCCCCAGACGGTTACGCATAGCTCTAAAACCTTCGCTATGCAAAAACTCTAAGGCATTTCAGGAGAAATGGAATGCCATTTTAAATAAATGTAGCTTAGACTTGATATTACTCATTGTACAAGAGTTGTCTAACGTTCTTTCTGAACTCAACAAAGAGATCAAAGAAATAGAATCGGAATTGTCTGATATGGTATCAACTGAAGAATGGTCCTATATCCTTGAGGACATTAAAGTTCAACTGGACAAACATTCCAGAGAGGTTAATGATCGTAAGATCAGGAAGTTCAGAATAGACACCCAAGACTACAAGTTGGGAGAAGTATACACGTGGGCAGACGTGTACGCCCAACGTAGGAGTAATAAACCGTATAGTCAAAAACGGACACATCCTCCTCGGGGAGTGATACATCTAACCGACCATTAAGAAAAGTAAATATACAGAAACAGGACAAATCTCAATCTTATGAATCAATGACAGGAATGGATAGTAACATCAACCAACAGGCGGGCCCATCAGCTGCGGTATCTTTTTCAGTCCAAGGTCAAGATATCCGAGGCGACCCAGGAGGGGCATCAGAAAAGGAAAAAGAGAAAGAAGCAATGCACCCCAACACTCGGAGCACGATAACGAAAAAAGACAACAAAAAGAGGAACACTTAGTGATCAACATCTCCAACACAACCTTGAACACACATGAAATGAATCTGCTATCTAGAGGGACTTCCTTTATACCGACTACACGAACCAACCACCTGGAATTACAAATAAGCACATATAAATTTACTCGAAAACTAAGGCTGAGACATTTCTTTGATACTGTTGTACCACCGACACCTAAGAAACCGGACCAACTAATGGGACTCAGACCTGAAAGTTCATATGAAGCACTGACTAGCCACAAAAGTACAGATCTTTTCGAGAACTTGGTGAAACAGGACCTTACGAAACTTAACTACAGCAAAACTACCTATAGAAATATCACACAGAAGGATTCTGATACCCTGAAGAGAATTGCCAACAACGACAATATCAAATGCATCAAGGCTGATAAGGTTGGAGAACTGGTCATTGTCAACACCGCAATGTATGAACAAAAGATTTCTGAACACATTCATGATGAGCTAACTTACATGAAACTCCCTAATAACCCCACCATAAAGTTCAAAGAGATTCTGACGGATATCATCAATAAGGCTCATGAAAGAGGCACTATCGATGAAAGGAAAAGAAAATACTTGCTGAAGCCATACCTGAAAAGTCCTTCGATACACATGACACCGAAGATCCATAAAAGTCTTGAAGACCCCCCCTTTTAGGCCCATAGTGTCGACGAAAGGCTCTCTCCACGAACCCGTGGGTAAATTTATAGACAGGTACTTACAACCGATGGTTAGACAAATGAAAAGTTACATCCAAGACACCACTGACTTTTTAGTCAAATTAGCCCAAATTAACATCACCGAAGACGAACACTTGATATTATGCACAGCGGACGTCCATTCCCTCTACACCTCGATTCCTCACGATGGAAGAATGGAAGCTATAGAAAAGTCGATTCTAGAAAGTGACCTGGAACCAGCGATGCAACAATTCCTGATGGAATTGATGATTTTCACGCTTTATCAAAGCTACTTTCAACATAATGAAGAATGGTATTTACAGCTGTCCGGAACCTCAATGGGTAATTGTGCCGCACCGACATACGCTAATATTTACATGATGTATTTCGAAGAAGAAAATATTTATAACAGCCCCAACTGGACCAACAATATCAAAATGTACGTGAGATACATTGATGACGTGTTCATCATCTGGAAGAACACTGAAGAAGCTCTACAACAATCACTGACAGCCCTTAACTGTACTAATGAACATATACAATTTACATGGGAGATCAATAAAAAAAACATCACCTTCCTGTATGTAAAAATTACCATCACAGCTACTGGCTTTGAGACTGACCTACATTGTAAAAAAACCGACAGAAAAATTATCCTACATTATGCGAGTTTCCATCAAGGGTCACTCAAACAACACCTACCACTGTCCCAAATTTGCGGGTAAGAAGAATTACATCAGACCCGGCGCAGACTGAAAATCGTCTTAGAGAAATGGGAATAAGATTTTGTGAAAGAGGATACCCAGAACCACTGATTGAACAGGCCAAACAACGAGCACTACAGACTCCAAGGGAGAAACTACTTTCCAAATCCACAAGGAACAAGGAAGCCGGAATGGTTCTGGTATCTGAATTTTGCACCTTAAGCCCCACCTATAAAAGTATAATCTTAAGAAACTGGCCTATACTAAGTATAGAACCGGATTTCGGAACAACTTTTAAAGATCCACCTATATTCGCTTACACCCGCGATGCCAACATCAAAGAAATCCTAAACAAAAAGACTCCCCCTAAAGTCACACCTAAAGGCACAAGGCCCTGCATGAACTGTGGAATTGTAATACCATAATCAGAGGAAATTCGGTCAATCACCCCATGAAAGGAACTGACATCAAATTGCATGTTAATGCCACATGTGATACTCCTAATGTAGTATACCTCATTAAATACCCTTGCGGAAATTGCATAGGCAAGACAGAAAGAAAGATCAAAGTTCGTATTAACAAACACACATCCAACATAAGGACGATGAATACTAAATCTAATGTCGCAGTCCACTTCAATGAAACACCGACGTGAAATATCCCAGCTCAAGTTTATGATACTTGAGGTTGTCAAAAAACGTGTGGGAATAGATAACAACAAATATCTATTACAACGAGAGATGGCTTGGATTTTCAAGATGCAATCTGTGAAACCAGCAGGACTCAATGACCGTTTGGAATTTTCTTGTTTTTTATGAAATACCTTTTGTGGTATGATATGTCTGATTCTGTACTTCCAATAGTGCTGCATCATTATATATTTTTTGTTTCTTGAATTTCTTTAATTCTATCCTTAGGATTCTCTGTACACTGTTTTTACACCGTCATATACACACATTTTGATTTTAAACGTGTACTATCTCTATCTGTACACTTATGCACAGTTCTGCATATTTTCATACTGATAACATGGGCACTATAGCACAGTCAACATGGCCGCCGAGGTCGATATTCTTTTAGTCCTTCCCCGATGTTTACACTGCCTCCTAGTATCACGGTCCGTTATTTCCCTTCCGGGAATACGCACCGCTTCGACTACGCTGCAGAGAGCAACACAGGAAAGCTCCGTGTTCACAGCTGGTTCCACTGTGCGGTTTCAGATATCAAGTAAGTCGGCTCGAGCCACGTGAGGTGACGGATTTAATATGATGTTGCCCGTACTCTGTCCTTTACGCATACTGATACTTGCGGACTTATTCTTTTAGTGTACTCCAGTTATCACCGACACATGAATGCTCTATCCTTATACCTTAAAACCCTGGACTGTAATAACCACTTCTTATACCCTTTCACAAAGTCGCCACTTATCGTCATATTGTACCATTCACCTTAATCACGTCTTATTGTACCATTCACCACAATCACGTTACCTCTAAGCGAGCAAATTCACATTTAGATGTCGGCCACCCGCGGGTGCCCCTCACCTTCCCCTACCTGCTCGCCACGCTGAACGATTACTTTAGTTACTTTCTAGTTTATCCTTGTTTGGTTTTACACAGACACTTAGTGCTATATCTTTATATTATAGAGCTCCCAGACGAAGGGCAGATGAGCCCGAAATGCATTGGAGCAAGTTTGCATTTTCTAATATGAAGGAGTTGTGAATGTCGAAGACTGATAATGATATGAAATTTAATACTATCATGAAAAAGAAATATGATCAGTGAATAAACTGTTTGCATCAACTTATGTGGAGTCTTGTTTCACAAGAACCTGAGGTGTGCCCACAACACAGGGATGCTACCATAGGCTTATGGTCGCACTTAAATGGGATGAACCAGAGGGAGACAGTGATGATCCAGAGGGTGGCAGTGGAAAACCAGAGGGTGGCAGTGGCAAACCAGAGGGTGGCAGTGATGATCCAGAGGGTGGCAGTGGCGAACCAGAGGGTGGCAGTGATGAACCAGAGGGTGGCAGTGGTGAACCAGAGGGTGATGAACCAGAGGATAGCAGTGATGAACCAGAGGGTGGCCGTCTTGAACCAGAGGGGGGCAGTCTTGAACCAGAGGGTGGCAGTGGTGAACCAGAGGGTGCTGTGATGAACCAGAGGGTAGCAGTGGTGAACCAGAGGGTGGTATTGGTGAACCAGAGGGTGACAGTGGTGAACCAGAGAGTTACAGTGGTGAACCAGAGAGTGGCAGTGGTGAACAAGAGGGTGCTGTGATGAACCAGAGGGTGGCAGTGGTGAACCAGAGGGTGATAGTGATGAACCAGAGGGTGGCAGTGGTGAACCAGAGGGTGGCAGTGATGAACCAGAAGGTGGCAGTGATGAACCGGAAGGTGGCCGCGATGAACCACAGGGTCGCAAACAGGCTGGACACGTAATAAAAACATGGTCGCGACCGTTGCGACCACACAAGTAAGTTTGCATTCCCGAACTTGAAAAAACCCTCGCGAACTAGCAAAAACCCTTGCGAACACGCAAAAAAACAAATGAGCAAATTTGCACGAATTCGCTGATTTTGCGAATTGCAAGTTCGCAAGTTTCGCGAGTTTCACCCATACTTAAACAAAGGTTAATATTCACTTAAAAGTGTAAAGTGATATCCCCAAATATAAGTTTTAAACTTTTCTACAGCCCAGGAACAGGCAGGAGCTTCCCTCTCAATGGTGCTATAATTGGATTCCGCACCACTGAGAGATCTAAACGCAAAGCCAATGGTGTTTTCTTTAGCACTGTTCCATTGGCAAAGCACAGCTCCCAGAAGCTCCCAAAAGCGCGATGACGTGGCACTTCAACCTGCCAGAATGTCATGAATGACAGCAATCCAAACCAATGAATCTCCAATCCGTTTTCGTCCGGGGTTTCACCGCAGGTCCGACGAAGCTTCAGAGGAGGTGAGGAGCTGTTAATTACAACTTTACAAAGATCGCGCAAGTTTGGTATAAAGCTGCTTTTTCTGATAGACGCCAAATGTAGATATAACATGTCCTTATTATAATAAGAAATATTCCAGTAGACTCTCGTAGGCTCAAATAAGGACGTTTATTCTGGAAGTATGCAGCATAAAGACAGGAGCACGTCTTAGAGTAGTGAAGTCCAACTGCTGAATGAAGTATTCAGCAGTTGACATACACAAAGAAACAACCACCACGAGCGATGCATCTTTGAAGGAAAACATTCCTTCAAAGATGCGAGCCGTGGAATGTCATTTATACATTTATTTAACATAGAAGAAATACAGTTGAAACATGAAACATTACATGTACTTCACACCTAGGGGGAACCTTTACCCTTCTCCTCACCCCTGTTTGGCGTATACCTTGGTTTACACCACTGTGACATCACTTAGAATGCCGCAGTGGTAAACGTTCCAAGCGGAGCGCCTTTGAGTGAGAGAACGAGCTTACCGGGACGAGCTGTGGCTGGGGTCATGTTCTTGAACCTTCTTGACAGATAAAAGACTTGTGTTTGCAATACTTGATCTGCTGGGTCCTGATTAACATCTTATTTCACAAAAGGCCATACCAGCAGACGTGAATCACACGCATTATTTTAGCGCCAAGGGGGCGGTGAGCGCTATAACAATAGCCAGTGTTATCAGTGTTTAAACTCACTTTAATTATGTACTTGCATCATGTGTTTTTGTACTACAATTCTTCACCAGGGTGCAACGACCCTGGAGACTTCTCAACCCTGAGGGAAACGTTTACTTCCGTGGGGAGTTCATTCATGGGCGGTAGCTCAACAGACAATAACCATTTACATGTGCCTGAGCAGGGAGGTGCACGAATTCCAAGGAGGGGGCTAGTGCAATGGATTACTAAGCACAAAGAGGCGTTTGGTTGGCCAGGGGTGAGATTTGTATGTGTAAATGGTAATTAACATGCACTGTGCTGCATTTCTCTGTGTTGTAAAGCCATGTCTCTTCCTACCATGTTCGCAGAGTGTGTCCACAGCCCCTGAATCCCTCTTGCTCAGTCCCTTATGCTCATTTACATTGTTTTCTGGGTGTGTGCTTACATTGATCCTCATCTCCCGCCAGACGTGTTTCCATCCAGGGCACATATCTCATCCCTTCTCTTTACTCACCAATCCCCGTGTCCCATCGTTTTCCTTCTTTCCTTCCTCTCCACCTCTGGTGATTATCTTTCACCCTCTCTGTGCATTGCGTTTCTTCTCTCCCGCCGCTAACTCCAGCAGAGCAACCCTCTTTTCATCATTACTTTCGGTCCATCGTGCTTTTCTTGTTTTCTTTCTCACCTTCCACCTCTCCTACTTCCTTCTCACGTCTTCCTTTTTACATCTCTCCTCATTTGTGATTTTCTTTACTGTTTTCTTCCTAAATCTTGTTCTAAATTCCCTTCCTATTTGCAAATTTTCCAGCGCTCCATAAATCTCTCTCGGTTACCCTCTTCCATACATTCTTAGGGTGTGTGTAAAGTTTGAGTATTCCCATCTTTACCAGTAGCACCAGTACCACCAACAATCACTACCACCACCATCAATAACAGTATCACCAACAATACCACCACCACCACCACTACCAGTACCACCATCACCAATACCACCACCACTACCACCACCACCACAAGTACCACCACCAGTACCACCACAAATACCACCACCCCCACCAGTACCATCACCCCTACCACTACCAACAACAGTACCACCACCAATATCACTACCACCACCAGTAACACTACCACTACAACCACCAGAGCGACCTCCACTAACACAACAAATGCCAACACCAATACAACCAATTCCACCATGCATTGGCATAGCCAATAGGTCCCGCCTATGGGACCTTATAAGTGTTTAGCCAATGCTTGTTTCTGTTAGCATTGCTCATCCCTTTTTCAGTTCCTTGTGCATACACTTCCATTATTAAACGTCCACTGCAGTTAAAATCATTAATATTGAGTATAATTGCAAAACGTGTTTGTTGTGTCGCGTATTTGAAGAATTAGAGAGTACAGGAGGATATTCACTACAAGATTAATAGATTGAACATCACAAGAATTCTATTATAATTCATGATGGATTTACTGTACAACATGGAAGTTCTGTGACTTGTATTATCTTCTTCATAATCAGCTGCACAAACTCCTTTGTTACATTAAGTATTTATGTGATAAAAAATATATAAAAAATATTGTTTTTAAGCTTTCGAATCATACATTGGTCCCCACAAATAAACATAGCAGTTAAGTATGTTGCTTTATGGAATGGTCATAGGAAAAATAATTTCATGATACGGAGGTAAAAGAATTCCAGGGGGCAGCAAAAATAGTCTCTATAGTTTAGAAGTTAAAACAGCAAGGCACCACTGTGAGAAATTGAGTTTCTGTTGCAGTACCCCCCCACGCACTTTTTGCCTGATACCTGATGCATTTTTCCTTGGTGTTCCCTGGGTCCCTGCCAATCAGGTACCCAGGACCTGTGCTCCTTCCCTAAAAACTGTACTAAAGCCTAAACCCAATTGGCATCTCTGGCCACATGTAAGCCACTATTAAATGGTACCCTAGGTACCCAGGGCATTGTGACCAGATTAGACCCTTAAGGGCTGCAGCATTTATTGTGCCACCCTCAGGGGCCCTGTACCCTGACACACACACTGCCTTTGCAGGCTGGGTGTCCTGGTGCAGAACTAAATGAAGAGTCGACATGGCACACATCCCTGTGTGCCATGCCCACAAACCCCCTGCCCTGGCATACATCAGCCACCCCTCTGGCTGGGTTCCCTATGCCAGTGGATGGGCACAGGTGCATGAGCCCTGTGCCCCTACAGTACCCAGGGCCATTCCTGGGCACTGTAATTGTAGTGATGCCATTAAGAGTATATGGTGCTGGGAGGTTGTCATTACGAACCCCACAGCACCATAATGGCTACACTGAAGGCTGACAAGTTTGATATCAAACTTCTCAGCACATTAAACCCAACAACTCGAGATTCTCCAAGTGTGACAAGGCTTCCCTTTTTAGTGCTTTTCTACTGATTGTAACCAACAACTCTGGTTTCTCAAAGTGTTCGGGTGGTCCATATCATGGAAAAACAATTAAACATACACCAGCCATGGGATGGAAAGATAAGAGGTTGATTTAAGACAATCAGCTATTATTGCTTGGTTGAGCTCTGTGTTTTCTGAGGACCAGATTTTATGCACAGTAATATGGGTTCCAATTCGATTAAATTTATGAGAAGAGGTGCACCAACTTTCGGAGTGTAATACGTAACTGGTGTACTTTTGGGGGTTGCCAAACGATATCTAAAAAATAAATTTTCTACTGATTGCAACTCTGCACATGTTGTGTGCCCCATACACCAGCCCCGTAAATTGCTATGCTAATGCATTTTGCTTTATAGATCTTCATCATCATAACTGGCGGATTGGTTCCCAAACGCTTTGCAAAAATTCTCAGAGCCTAACAGGCCTTGATAAAAAGGGTCTTTCTGTTTTGATAGCCTTCTTCCACAATCCCTCCCTATCAAATAGAATCCTAAGATAAGAGAAAGTGTCTGTAAAATTATTCTTAGCTCCATTTATTGCTATGGTTCAACATTCATTACAATTTTTACCACATTTCATAATAAATGTTTTGGATTGGATAACACTGAGTCCCATTTTTTTCATATAATCAACAAAGTTGATTAGCAGTGACTGCAGAGCCAGTGGAGTGTGGGCCATTAGAACCGCATCAACAGCGTAAAGGAGGGCCGGGATTGAACGCATACCAATTTGTGGAAGATCTTTTGCGGCTAAACAAGTTCAGCCCCCACACTGTTAATGTATAAAGAAAACAGGAAGGGGGCCAAGATGCATCCCTGCCTTACCCCTCTCTCCACATTTAAGGCTTCTGTGCATTCTCCGTTTACACCAAATCTTGCCTTGGCTCTATACCCCATGTATAGGTCTCTCAAAAAACAATTTTTGGCATTTGCACCCCCATATCTTTTAGTTTTAACCATAGCTTATCATGTAGTACACAATCAAAATCTGATGAAAGGTTGACAAAGGCTAAATACATCTGCCCCTTTTTGATCTTAACATATTTACCAATTAACATGCTTAAATTGAGACTCTGCTCTATTGTCCCAATCCCGGGACAGAAGCCGTATTGCAGATCTGACAGTTTGCTGTGCAGTTCCGCTACCTTTGCTTGAGAATCAACTAAGGAGATTGGCCTGTAACATGCTGGATTTAGGTGGTCTCCTTTTTTGTATATGGGAACAATAATTGATTCATCCCATGATGGTAAAAATCCTACTGTACTGCTAGCCCTCAAAACTTGGGTCAGCAGTGGACCCCATAGGTTGATGTTATCTTTGTACAGGTCGATGGCATTTGCATCTGGTCCTGGAGCTTATCTGCTTTTGCTTGCTTGGATTGCGCTAATAACTTCCTCCAAGGAAAAGGGGGAAATGGTAGATGGCTGAGATGTGGCTACAGTCTCTTTATCAATTTGTTCCTGTTCTTGTATATTTATTATAGGGGGTGCTGAATAAATACTAGTGAAATGGCTAATCCACTTTTCCTCCAATATTGCAGCCTAAATTTTAGGGTGCTACTCTGCGCTCCATGGTGAGGAATTGATTATCCTCCAAAATGTTCTGTCATCTTAACTAATACTGGCCTCCTGTAGGGACTCCCAAGTAGTTCTCTTTTTTTGTTTAAGATATCTTTATTGGTTTTCACAAAAAGAACAAATGAGCCAGTGTGCTCCACAATCATCGGGTAACAAACCGGCATGGTAGTATTGTGCATGGGGCAAAGAGAACAATGAATTTGAATTCAAAACCCCCCTCCCCTCTTGCCCCTCTCCCCTCCCCCTCCCCTCTCCTCCTCCTCCTCAAAAGAAAAATAAACTCACGCAATAGGAGTAATGTAGACCTACAAGGAGGCCCCGACCAGCTAAGGATCAGATGTGTCAGGAGGGAGCGCCAGTGGGAGATCAGCCAAATGTAATAGTCTAAGATATTTGGGACATGTGAGCTCTGTAAATTCAGATGTCAGCAACGCTACAAGAGGGGCCCAGAGTTCGTGAAAGGAAGCCTCGGGGTTGGTTAAAGAGAGAGAAATCTTCTCTATCCCCAAGATAAACCACAGTTTGTATAACCAGCCTAACCTAGTAGGAAGTACCGTGGAGCCCCAGTGTGTCAGGACGTTCTGTACTGCTGCTCCTACCGTCAGTGCCATTTGTTTGCCTGTCCGAGAATGGAGCAGGATGGTGATGGCATTGGGAGGCCAATAATAATATAGGCTGGGAATCTCGGGATCTGTGTCTCGAAATGGGAATCAATCTTATCGAGTATCTGTGACCAATATGTCCCCAGGGAAGGGCAATCCCAGAGCAAGTGATTGAGAGTACCTGGCGCGCCGCAGCCTCTCCAGCATAACGGGCTGCATGAGGGATTGCTGCTATGGCGCCTTACAGGCATCAAGTACCAGTAAGTGGCCGATTTGGTGGCTATTTCAATGGATGCCACATTGCGAGCCATGCGGCAGGCCTGGTGGAGAATGTCCTTCCATTCTTTCGGGGAGAGTTCCGATCCCAGCGCGCCCTCCCACCGTAATTGCCCCACAGTTTTCGCAGTGGCTGGGGGGCCCTCATGAATTTGTACATGTCCGAAGTCAAGCGCGCATCACTGTGCCTCGGGATAAGCCACCTCTTAAACGGCGTTAGCAAACCGCTCTGCTCCCTCCCGTACCCCCTCGTTCAGCACCCAGTGTCTGATCTGAAAATAATGAAATTGTTCCGTTTCAGGAAGCCCAAGGTCGGTACAAAACTCCTCAAACGGACGTAGGCCAGAGAGAGCAAAGAAATGCCCAATGGAACGGGTAGCTTCGGTTGTCCACTGTTGAAACTCTATATAGTCAAGGCCGGGCGTGAAGTCCGGGTTCTTCACAATAGGTGTAATGGGGGATGGAAACGTTGTAAGTCCTCTCGCAGTTGCAGTCCTATCCCAAGCCGCCATAATGGGCCGGGTCACCTCAGATAAATACAAATTGCAATGGCGATGCTGACAAGGTAGAAAGGGAACCCCCCAAAGAGTGTGAGCCGCAAGAGCCCTGTCCATAAATAACCAATGTTTCTCGGACTCTGGTCGAGTCCATTCCACCAATGCCCGCAGCTGAGCTGCCTGCCAATTGTCCAAAAAATCTGGGATCCCTAGACCTCCCTCCAACGGATCTCTGTAAGTGAGATCGCTGCTAATCCGGGCTCTTTGGTCCCGCCAAAAAAATCGCTCTATGTCCCTCTGCAGGGTTCGTAGAACCCCGGTGGGGGGCATCAGCGGGAGTGTGTGAAAGAGGTAAAGAATTTGAGGTAGCAGCACCATCTTCACCGCCCGCTATGCGTCCGAGCCATGAAAGGGGGTGAGACCTCCACTTACGGAGTGAGGTTCGCACTTGTTTCAGTAGGAGTGAGTAATTCAGTTGTCGGGTAAGAGAAACGGTAGGGGACACCCGGAGACCCAGATATAAGAAGGCGTCCTGGATCTGATAGTTCTGCTGGGGGAGCCCCAGTGTCTCAGGCTCTAGGGACAACTTAAGAGCTTGCGACTTATGCACATTGATCCGAAAGCCAGATGCTAAGGTGAATTAAGCCAGTTCATCCAGAAAAGCCGGCAGGGAATCGTGAGGACGCTCCAGGGTCAGGACCACGTCATCGGCTTACAGAAAAAGTTCTATTCAGACTATCCGAATAACACCCCTCGGATCGATGGATCATCCCGAATGCGTTGGGCTAGGGGCTCCATATACAAGGCAAAAAGCAGTGGCGACAGCGGACATCCCTGCCTATTCCCCCGTCGTATTGGAAAAGCAGCTGACGCCACCCCATTCACCCGTACTGTGGCCGTGGGGTTCGCTTAGCACTGGAAGATCCTGGCTATGAAACGCTCAGGAAGGCCAAAGTGAAGCAGGGTTGCTCGGAAATACGGCCGATGAACCCTGCCAAACGCCTTCTCAACGTCGACAGAGAGGACGATGGGTACTGCCGGGAATCGTTCGGAATGGTCCATAAGATGGAGAAGAGGTCTAGTATTATCCGAGCACTGTCATCCAGGGACAAAACCAGATTGATCTGGCTCTATCAGACCAGGAAGAAATTTGGAGAGCCGCATCGCCAATATGTTGGTAAATATCTTTAAGTCTACATTAAGAAGTGATATTTGGGCGGTATGAGCCACAGAAACGGTGATCTTTACCAGGCTATGTTTTCAGTTATTAAAGCTTCCAAAAGGGAGGGAGGGAAGGGAGTAGACTCGGTTGACCCTACCGAATTAAAAACGCGCGCCAGAATAGGGGCCATCTGTCCACAAAATTTCTTAGCAAAATCCGAAGAGAACCCATCGGACCCGGAGATTTGTTATGCTTAAGACGGGCAATCGCAGAGAAAATCTCCTCAACGTGAATGGGGGCCTCCAGTTCCCCCGCCTGGGACGGTAGCAACGAGGGGTGGCCGCTTTCTGAAGATACTGGGACAGTGCAGCCTCAGGCAATAACTGAGCCGAGTACAATGATGCGTAAAATTGCCAAAAGACTTCGACAATCGTCTCGTCTTCACTGCATTCCTGCCCCCCAGCATCCTGTATCAATGTCACCTTTTGCACTTGTCGCTGGGCACTGTGGTAAATAAAATATTACCCTGTCGGAATTTCTATACTTAAACAATGGGTCATGCATATAATGAGAGGCAGAGTCCGTGGTGTCCGATTCAAAAGGGCTTTATTTCAGTAACTCGAGTTAAGGGAGAATCGGGTTCCATCACCACTAAGGTTCAGGAAGGGTCTTCTGAACTTTATTCACAGAGTACAATATTTATACAATGGAAATACATTAACTTGCATAGAGAAGGAGGAGCGCTCCACGCAGAGCAAGAGAAAGAGAGAGATAAGAGCATGTGGGCGTGCAAGAGGGCGTACATATAGGCGTTCACTTGAGGAGTCATTGATGAGTCATAGGTGGGTAGATACATGGAGGGGGTCTGCATGGCCAGCTGGAACCTTTACCCTACTTGTGTGCGCATCTTGGTCATGACGTGCAATTGACGTGTAACTGGGGGAAGCTGGGGGGAGCTGACTTTCGATCTAGTAGAGAGGCCTTCAGTGTCAGGACGAACTGCTTGTCTGGTATTATCTGATATCTTGGATCCGGGGATCGATTATCTGAAGTAAAAGGTCGCTCAAGCAAAGGTTGCTCATCACTAAGAGCCAGTGTGTGCATATATTTCTTCGTGCATTGCGTGGGGGCCATAGGCTTTCTATGGATGCAAGCTCTGTATATCATTCAAACGGAGACAGGAAGGCTAGGCTCTATCTCTGCAGTCGGGTTCTGTTTACCTTCCTCACTAGGCAGGAATGTGTTTCTGTGGAGCAAGCAGATAACTGTGTGCAAAATACTGTCTTGGCACCCCGGGCTGGGCCCCTCTCGACTGAGCCAGAAGTATGCGAGAGGTCAGGGATACGTGGCTAAGCTGCAGCTTTCAGAGTGTCTGGAGACATGGAGCCTGAATTCGGGTCCTGGCTCAGGCTGAGCCACAAAACGGGTTCATCTCGACTTTTAAACGTGCACCATGCAAATACATTGGCAACATAGGCCTCAGTGCAGAATTAACGTTTCTTTCATGGAAGGCTTGGTAACTGACATTCTAATGTAGGACGGAAATGCAGAGGCATCATTATCACAGGCATGAGAGGGAAGAATGCATGGGTAACATGCACATACACTAAACGTGGGGTACAAGCAGGGGACACATTGACCACGTAAAATTTCTATTTCCTCATTCCCTCCTTGTCCCCTACTGTGCCCTTCAGGACACATCTATATTCATAAGACCGTATATCTGATCATACAGCATCATTTGTTCGTCTTTTTTCTTTTGTATACGTGGATGGGGAATACAGGCAGTGGCACACAGGCCACAAATCGCCGGGCCACATTGCAGACAGAGACAGCAACCGAATATCATAAGCAGTATCATTCCTAGGAACGACAATACTTTCCATCCCCATGCCGATATTACACTCCAGAGCCAACCGGACCAAGTCCATGTGCCTGGGTCTTGATGTATCTCGTGAGCAATCTTGTGGAGTCTTGTTATTGCTGCGTACACGGATGGCGCATTATTAGGAATAAACACGCAACAACTGGAGCCAATCACTCTACAAGCCCCGCCCCTATCTGCCAGGATGACGTCAAGAACAAGTCGATTCTGAAGAACAACAAGTCGCATGGCAGACTGCTCCTCGGTCAAGTTAGCCAGGGCAGATGCAGTCTCATTCACTACTGCTTCTAGAGTTCTTGTTAACCTGCGTATGAGTTTACTGTTTTGGACGGGACCTATGAAAAAAAAGAATCCTCTATTAAAATCTGTATATTGCTCCCAAGCTGTCTCTGTCTGATCAATCACGGAGGAATCGGTCTCTCTCCGGTGTCTAACATGCTCTAGTCGTGAATCTCGGTGATAATGGGATGGGGCTAGAAAGACAGGGGGCAGAAGGAACGATATATAGCATGTTCCATCCCAGTCTAAGGGCAGATGTGCATAGGCTGTCTGACCGCAAATAAAATAGGAATGGCGAGATGTGTTGAAGGAAGACTTTCCATGATCATTAAACTCAACTACAGTATTACATTCACTGTGTCCCAAATGTACCGATCTTTCTTTCTGACGCACAAATCACCTTTTACTGGTAGAACTCTTATAAACGGTGGACCTACATTTTGCTTGGGCAGAACATTCAATATCATGAAGTTAAGGGAAGCATTTCCTTGCTCGTACTCTTCATTTTCTAGATCGGTCCCCTTCCTTTGAGGAAGACCGTCATCGTCTGGAAAACATGCCTCATTCATTACTTTATTCAAATCTCCCCATATCCAATCGCCCTGGGAAACTGCGGACTTTCTGTCTAGTGATGACATTAAGGCAAACCATGCTCCGCACGAACCATTGTGGGAGAACGGAAAAGGGAAGAAGGGCAGTACTCCCTTCGTCTTTTGAAAAGGTGGGAGTTGGCCACATACCCAACAATTTGTCGCATTGCTTGTTTGGTGAGAACGGTGTAACATCCGAATAAAGGTATTGTTGCGCAGGGCTAGTCGATATGACAGTTCATGGGGAGGCAGATCACTGAATGTATGCTCTACAGTGTCATTAAAGAAAGAGTGTATTTGTGAGGAAAGAGGAGGAAAGAAAACATGTAGTGTCAAGCTGACACATATTATAGTTATACTCAGAAGAGACATAAAAATCAGAGTTACTATACATCTACTACGTAATATCTTGCAGTATTTCTCTTTCATTCTGCTCTTTTTGCTATTCTGGTCTACGATCTTATACATGTCAGGAACCTGTCTAACCGATTCACCACCTAGTGGACTTAAACAATTAAACGCTGTCTGACTTACTAGACCGTAACTTGGACCTATATTCTTGTTGCGGAGTCTTTTCTAGCAAAGGGGGCTTAGAATCTGTAATGTCTTTAGTCTTTATCAAAGTTCCAGAATCTCCAAAGAATTTCTTGCAGTGTTGGGTGTGAAGCCAGCCTTTACGTCCTTCGACTTTGACGGCAGTCCTCGTGGTGAGCAGTACTAATTTTGGCGTCTTCCAGCGTGGCTCGAGGGGGCTTGATCGATCAAAATTCCGCACATAGACGTGATCACCAGGGACGATGGCATGTTCCTGGACTTGGGTGTTGTCAGGGAAGGCGGCGGCAACCTGTGAACGACAAGAGAGTAGTGCAGACATCAAGGAAGCCAGGTAATCTGTCAGCATATTACTGTCAACATCAGTTATTTTCTTAGGCATAGGCGTACCCCACATATTCGGTGGTCTACCGAAAACCACTTCATAAGGAGATAGGCCTGTTCTGGAATGAGCTACCATACGCATGTAAAAGAGGGCAACCGGCAAGGCTACCATCCAATCCACGCCTTTTTCTGCACAGACTTTTGCTAATTTCGTCTTAAGTGTCTGATTATGGCGCTCGACAAGTCCTGCTGCTTCAGGGTGTCGTACACAATGAAACTTCCACTGGTATCCTAACAGAAGGGACACTTGTTTCATTAATTCAGAGGAAAATGGCTGACCATTATCTGAGTACACGACACGGGGCAATCCATACCGTGGGAAAAACTCACGCACCAATTGCCTGGCGGTGGTCACAGCAGTATAATCTGGGACTGGGTACGCTTCTGTCCATCTAGATAGTGCACATACAACTACCAGGACATACTTGTAACCTCTACATCTGTCCATTTGGATATAATCCATCTGGAGGACTTCAAAAGGATGGTCAGGAGGATGAAATCCACCTTGTTCCACCGGAATGCCTTTGCCTGGATTGAACTGGCAACAGATCATACAGGTACGTACTTTCTGTTTTGCTGCTGCACGTAGGTGCTTGTTAAACCAGATATTCTGTAAGCTGTCTAGCATTGCCTTTTCTCCTAAGTGTGCTGGACTATGTGCTGTGTTTATGATAACTTGTACCATAGAATCTGGGAGAAACCATGTAGCTTTGCCTTTAGTTATCCAACCCTGGTCAGTCTGGACCCCTCCTTGTTCAGTCCATTTCTTTATTTCATCTGAAGTGGCATGTGTCTGTATGTCGAGTACATCTTGTGAAGGATCCCTGACTGTCATGCTTTTAGTCGGTAATGGTACTTCTGTCTTTGTCGTGTCTGTCGGTGTCTGGGCTGTAAGTTTAGCAGTTCGGTCTGCCAGGTCATTACCCTGGGAAATGGTGTCTGTAACTTTGGTGTGTGCTTTACATTTCAGGATGGCTATGGCTGTAGGCAAATGTATTGCTTCTAACAGAGCCTGAATAAGCGGACCGTGCTGATTTTTAGCCCCATGAGAGGTCAGGAAACCTTTCTCCCTCCATAACACTCCGAAATCATGAACAACACCGAATACATACTGTGAGTCTGTATAAATGTTTACTTTCAAGTTCTTGGCTCTTATGCAGGCTTGTGTCAGAGCGATGAGCTCTGCTGCTTGTGCTGACAAAATGTCTATTCTTTGTGTCTCTATGACTTCAGTATCAGTGGTCACGGCATATGCGGCCACTAACTCTCCTGTGCTTGTTCTCATGCATGAACCATCTACATAAAGTGTCAGGTCAGGGTCTGGCAGTGCAATATCTGTCAGGTCTTGTCTTGGTTTCGTTACTGTATTCATTATTTCCACACAGTCATGTGGTGCAGTGTCTACTGAACTTGAGGGCAAAAGTGTAGCAGGGTTGAGAATATTGCATCGTCTGATCTCTATGTGTGGCTGAAATAACGTCAGTTCATATCCTGTCAGTCTCGCTACAGTCAAGTGCTGTGTCTGTGTCCTGTTCAAGAGAACTTCCACTGCATGTGGTACCTGGACTGTCAGGGGATGTCCCAGCACAATGGAGTCACTTTGTCTTATGGCTAGGGCAGTTGCTGCAACTGATTTCAGGCACGCAGGCAGAGCCTGGGCCACTGGATCCAATGTACTAGAAAAATAAGCGCAAGGCTTGTGTTTTCCTGCCTGATCTTGTGTGAGGACAGATAATGCTGTTCCATCTCGTTCAGTGACAAAAAGCATAAAAGGTTTGCTGTAACAAGGAGTCGCTAAAACTGGTGCTTGATATAAGGCTCTTTTTAATTCTTCAAATGCCAAGGTATGTTCTTGTGTCCAAGGGAGGACAGTCGAAGACGCTGCCTCCTGTGATGTCAACTGTATGAGTGGTTTGGCTAGATAGGCATACTGTGGAATCCATTGTCTACAATATGAAGTGAGGCCAATGAAGGCCCGTACTTCCTTTTGTGTCTTGGGCTGTGAAAGATTAGCAATTAACTGAATACGTTCTTGTGTCAGCTGTCTACCCCTCTTGGACAGCAAGTGTCCAAGGTACACCACTTGCTGTGCACAGAATTGCAACTTCGAAGGGGACACTTTGTGCCCCTTGTCTGCCAGAAAGTGTAAGACTGTCAGTGATGCATTTTCGCAGTCTGGTTCTGATCGTGCAGTGATTAGGATGTCGTCTACATACTGGAGCAGTGCAGTGTTGGTAGGCATATGAATACTGTCCAGCTGTCTTTTTAATGCTTGGCTGTAAATGCTAGGACTCTCTGTAAAACCTTGGGGAGCTCTCGTAAATTTAAAGCTGCGTCCATTTAAACTGAACCCGAAAAGGTACTGACTATCTGGATGAATTGGGACACTGAAAAAGGCATTTTTCAAGTCAATAACAGTAAAGAACGTTGCCTCAGAATCAATAGCAGTCAGTAATGAAGAAATGTCTGGGACCACTGGGTATTGAGGGACTACACATTTGTTCAATTCTCGAAGGTCAACAACTAGTCGGTAAACTGGTGGTGCATTAGGGTCTGTCCGTTTAAGAATAGGGATGACAGGTGAATTACATACATTTGAGTCAGTCTCCACTACCACCCCTTGTGCAATGAGTTCATCAATAATTTTCAGTAAGGCTACTACGGCATCAGGTGGCAACTTGTATTGTCGGATACGTGGTAGTACTACTCCTGTTTTGAGAGTGACACGGTGCGGTGTAATGTGCATGTAACCTACGTCAGTCGGACCTTGTGCCCATAGGTGCTGTGGTACATTCTGGAGTCTGTGGTCAAAATCCCTCAACACATAATGTCCCTTAAAATCACGTAAGAATAGTCGTACCCCTTCCGGAGAACAACATATAACTGCTCCTAGTTCTTTCAATGTCTTTATACCAAGCAAGTTTTCTGGACATGACTTTGTAAGTAGCAAGTCTGTAATACGTGACAATGGACCAACTCCTAGGGTAACTGGTTTCGATACTTTGTTAACAATAGGCTTTCCTGAAAATCCCATGGAAACATTCTGTGAGCCTGAAAGGGGTGCCCCTGGAACCTCGTCATGGCTAATGGTAGTTCTGCTCGCCCCTGTGTCAATCAGAAATTTTCTGTCCTTTCCCAATACACGACTATGTACATAAGGACCCTCTTGATCTACAGGAACCTCGATAAGGGGCAAGCCAACTTCCCTCTCTAGGCTGTTTCATGAGAACTGTTGGTAATCTGGATAGTCTGACTGCGTGTACTGATACATTTGTGTCGGAGTAGTAACAGGTGGTGGTGGAGGTGGAAAATTTGCTACTGTCTGTTGCGTGTTCTGTGGGGTGCTATTCTGCCTAGGAGGATGCGGTCGTTCTTTTGTCTTGCCTGTAGCTATATTGTGTTTCAGGACAGCACATTCATTTACATAGTGACCTGGTTGCTTGCAATAATTGCAGTTCCCTTTGACAGGTGTCGTGGTATTTTTGCCATTTTTGTTCGCGTTTGTTGGTACCGATTGGGCAACCAGCACTTTCATTTTCGTCTCTTTCATGCATCTCTTTTCATGATCCTGCTCATCTCTAATTCTATTTTGGTGATATTGTAACTATTGTAACATTTGCAACATTTGTGAAGGGCTTTTTGCTTGCCAGGTACTCTCAACCTTCAGTACTCTATTCTTGATCTGGGGTAAGGATTTCTCTACTAATTTGCTCACGAAAAGATGTGGATATGACTCGCTACTGGGCTTAAGACCACTATTAATAGAAAAACATTTCTCGAATCTAGAATAGAAATCACTTGTGTCCTCGTCTTGCTTCTGTTTACAGGCTGAAATAGCATCCCAATCTTCCTTTTTAGTAATCAATAATCTCTGCAAAACCTTTATCAGGAGTTCAGGTAGTGCTTTAGCTTTTTCCCCAAGACCAACACCAGGGAGTCTGGCTTTATCCTCTGTTTCCAATTCTGTCCAATTTATCTTTTTTTTCCCCACCTCCCAGTCTTTTTCCTTAAGCTTTTCATAAATACCAGCAGGCAACAGTACTTTCAATAATTTTATAATGTCAGCGTACGTGTATTCCCCTATGCGGAGAATGTCTTTTAATTCTCGGTGAAACCCCCCCGGGTCTTTATCATGGCAGGGCAGCATCTTTTTCATTTCCAGTATTTCTAATTTCGTCAAGGGGGTGTAAACATACACTCGTTGAAGCTCACCGTTTGCATTTTTGATGGGATGCACCTCTCGTAGGGGGTTCTGTCTGTCTATGTATAAGTTCTTTCTGTCGTGGTGTAGGGCGGGAAGCATGCATGTGGTCAGAGAAGTTAAGTACTCATGTCGTTGGTCCAGAATGACATTAATTAAGTCAGTACCTAGGCCTGTCCATCTTTCTAGAAGTATATCATCCAGTAATTTATACAAGTGACTGGGATCAGAATATTGACTCTCATACAACGTTATTAAATGTTGAACCATGTAAATACCAGCCTAACGCTGTTCGTTCGGCGGAAGGCTCAAGAAAGTCTGGGCCACTATGTCATTGCTATATATGTTAGAATTGGACACCCACTGGACGGCTGACCGGACCAATTCCTGTTCGTGTGGGGTGTGCGGTCTCTCGCTCTCTACCCGTCGTTTCAGTGCTTTATCAGTAGCTTGGAATAGATTCTCGAGGGAATATCTTTCTTTTATAGAATGTCCCTGTTTGCGGTAGTCGAGACACTTGGGCCTGTCAAACTGTCGTGCTTTGCCTACGTAATTCATTTTGTCCTTTTCCTCCGTTTCTGGCTCAACATCTTCCGATGATGACTCATACTCCCCGTCAAACTCTTCACGGTGTATTTCTAAGATCTCCTTTTGTATTTTCTTGTACATGCTTTCTGTCTGTCCTAGTTTATCATGCCGACCGGCAGATATGTTGTCACTCCAATCCATCAGCCCTTTCTTTACGTCCCTGTCTGGTTGGTCTTGTTCCCTGATCAGACAGTTAATCATAAAACGTAAAATGAAATTCTTAACCTCTACCTTTCTGTGGTCCATAGCCTCCTGTATACTCTCGGGTCCCTCCCCCGTTCTAATGAAATGGTATATTTTATCTAGGTGTTCCTTCATGCCTGGTAATGTGACCAAATAGTCGACGGCATGTCTTAATTTCAGTGAAAACACGAGCATTGAACCTTCTCTTGGTACTGGATCGTATATACAACGTGGAATTGTTACACCTACATGCTTAAATGGTGTTGATGTCATTTGTGGCGTTCGTGATGGCCCTAGCCCTAGTGGGGTTCGTGTCGTTGGCGGTGTTCGTGGCGTTGTCGGTGGCCCCCCTCCCACTGCCCCGGGACCTACGTCGTCTTTCACGGCCTGCGGAAGTTGAAACTGTATAAGCTGATCCTGTGGTGGGGGCGGAGGGATTTCTGCGTTTACATAGTCCGGTGCAGGCTCTTCTAGATAGGAGGAAATAAAAGCCTCTGAGGCTGTAGGCTTTGTTCTACGTACTCTAAAGGGTACTGGTGGTGACCTACGGGGTATTTCTGAGGGGGTCCCTTTAGGTAGTTCTTCTGAAAGGACGGGATAAATACCAGCAACGAGGGCATTTCTTTCTCTATCGGCCTGTTCTGCCTTGACCCGTTACCCCTCCTCCCGCAGTTATTTTTCTTTGGCTTTTTCCGCTGCTTGTTTACTTCTCTCTGCTTGGTGGAATTCTTTCTCTGCTCTTCTATGCGCTTCTTTACGCCATAACTCTATGGCATCTTTCTGGGACGGTCTCACTTTCCTTTTCCATAGCGCTTCCTCTACTTTCATAATGCATTCAGAATCCCATGTTCCTGAGGCAGGCCATCTGTACTTCTCCTCTAAATCCTTCGTGTAATCTACCCACAAGTCTAAAAACAATATGGCATCTAGCCCATATTTATTATACATAAAATGACCAGGTGTGTCTCTAGGCGGGACGGGAACCGACTCTTCGAGTATCCCTTTCCTGGTCCCTATCTGACGTAATTTCGAAAACAGTGGCATGTTGAAACTAACTTAACGAAAACACAATATACACCAAAATAGACTGACTGAAACAACCATTCACACTACAACACTAAAACATTAAAACAGATACATTCTAACTGATACATGGGGAAAAAAAAACATGAACTTGAAAACTGTTAACTTTATGCACTGGAATACAGTACAGCCATACCGGTCTCTTAAAGAGACACGTCTTTACCGTGCCCACCGAAATGGACCCGTCTTTACCGTGCCTGTGGGAACAGACACGTCTTTACCGAGCTCAAATAAATGAACCTGTCTTGAACTTTATGCGTTCCCTGTAACGGTACTCACCGGGAAGCAGAACTTGAAGGCCTCGGAAAACTCGATACTGCGTGAACTCGATACTGCGGCGCATGCGCCTCGGAACAGGTGGGCCTCTGGAAACCTCGGACCTTGCTCTCTCACGGCTTGGGCTCTGGTTGGGATGATCCGCGATCCTCACCGCCTCGTGTGGATGCCTGGTCGCAGTCCGTCTCCTCCGTGGGCCTGAGGGAGTAAGCAGGAAATCCCGCTGGCGTGTACACTGTGAAGTCCGTCACGGCTGTAGAAGGGGGCAAGGGCTGGACCTACATCACCGGCGCGTGGGGAGGAGAACTTGTCCCTGTTCGGGCGCCAGAATTATGTGGTAAATAAAATATTACCCTGTCGGAATTTCTATACTTAAACAATGGGTCATGCATATAATGAGAGGCAGAGTCCGTGGTGTCCGATTCAAAAGGGCTTTATTTCAGTAACTCGAGTTAAGGGAGAATCGGGTTCCATCACCACTACGGTTCAGGAAGGGTCTTCTGAACTTTATTCACAGAGTACAATATTTATACAATGGAAATACATTAACTTGCATAGAGAAGGAGGAGCGCTCCAGGCTGAGCAAGAGAAAGAGAGAGATAAGAGCATGTGGGCGTGCAAGAGGGCATACATGTAGGCGTTCACTTGAGGAGTCATAGATGAGTCATAGGTGGGTGGATACATGGAGGGGGTCTGCATGGCCAGCTGGAACCTTTACCCTACATGTGTGCGCATCTTGGTCATGACGTGTAATTGACGTGTAACTGGGGGAAGCTGGGGGGAGCTGACTTTCGATCTAGTAGAGAGGCCTTCAGTGTCAGGACGACCTGCTCGTCTGGTATTATCTGATATCTTGGATCCGGGGATGTATTATCTGAAGTAAAAGGTCGCTCAAGCAAAGGTTGCTCATCACTAAGAGCCAGTGTGTGCATATATTTCTTTGTGCATTGTGTGGGGGCCATAGGCTTTCTATAGATGCAAGCTCTGTATATCACTTAAACAGAGACAGGAAGGCTAGGCTCTATCTCTGCAGTCGGGTTCTGTTTACCTTCCTCACTAGGCAGGAATGTGTTTCTGTGGAGCAAGCAGATAACTGTGTGCAAAATACTGTCTTGGCACCCCGGGCTGGGCCCCTCTCGGCTGAGCCAGAAGTATGCGAGAGGTCAGGGATACGTGGCTAAGCTGCAGCTTTCAGAGTGTCTGGAGACATGGAGCCTGAATTCGGGTCCTGGCTCAGGCTGAGCCACAAAACGGGTTCATCTCGACTTTTAAACGTGCACCATGCAAATACATTGGCAACATAGGCCTCAGTGCAGAATTAACGTTTCTTTCATGGAAGGATTGGTAACTGACATTCTAATGTAGGACGGAAATGCAGAGGCATCATTATCACAGGCATGAGAGGGAAGAATGCATGGGTAACATGCACATACACTAAACGTGGGGTACAAGCAGGGGACACATTGACCACGTAAAATTTCTATTTCCTCAGCACGGAGGCGATTGGCAAGTATGCGCCCACAAGGATCGACCCCAATATAGAAGGAATGCTTTAGGTGTAAATCTGCATACTCCGCCCGGTTAATATCTAACCCGGCGAGTTGTACGTGCGCTGATTTTAACTGTCGCCAGACCCTCGGCGCTCCGGTACTCTGGTGAATACGCTCTAGTTCCACTATTTTGGCTGACAGGTGTGCGCGCTTCTTCCTTCTGTCTTTATTGTCCACGGATGCAATGCCAATAAAGACCCCCCCTAAGACCCGCCTTCATCGCCTCCCAAAGGGTCGTCATAGAAACGTCTGGCTTATCGTTAAAAGCTAAGTAATCATCTATGCTCTCCTCAATCTGTTGCACAAACGAGGGACGCTGGAGCATGAACTCCCGAAGACGCCAAAATCGCCGAGTAACGCGCCTTGGGGGAAAGGTCAGAGACAGTCGCAATGCAGAATGGTCGGACAATGGGCAGCGGAGAATCTCAACCTCGCTGGCGCGCTGTGAGCAAGTTGGAAGTAAAATGGCAATCAATGCAATTGTAAGTTTTGTGTGGGTGCGAATAAAATGTGTATGCCCTAGTGTTGGGGTATTTATGTCTCCAAATTTCAGTGAGCCCGGCATCAGTCAAAAAGGCGTTTGCCAGCATTGAAAAATGTCCCCGTCTGACCCCATCACTGACCTGAGCGGTCCATATCCCCATCTAAGACCAAGTTAATGTCCCCTCCCAACAAGACTGTCCGGTCCGGTAAACCTGCGATATCCTGAATGACCGTTTTGTGAAACCTTCCTGGCCACTATAGGAGGCGTAAACTGAGGCCAGCACAAATTTGTGAGTGTCTAGTGTAAAGGTATAGGCCAGAAACCTCCCCTTTATTTCAGCTTGTATGCTTCCCACACGACCTGGAAAGTGAGAGGAAACCAAGGGGGCAACCCCTGCAGTTTTGGAAGAAGCGTATGAAAACAGTTGAATCGGAAATGCCCGCGATCTAAGGCGGTTGGTATCTGGCGTGAGGAGGTGCGTTTCTTGAATTAGACATATATGGGCGTCAGTATGTTCCAAATAAGACAGCAGTGCTCTTCGTTTAGTAGGGCTGTTAAGGCCTTTCACATTTAAGGACACACTATGGATATCAGGGACCGTATGGGAGGAAGAGTAAGGCTGCAGCAACTAATCCCGCTCGGCTGAAGCACCAAGGACAGGTGCAGGGGCCTAGGTGAAGAATGTGGCACAGCATCGGAGGAGGAGTAGAGAACCCCGTAAAGAAAGAAAAACCCAATAAAGGAACAACCCCGAACCAACAAACCCAGAAGAACGATCATGTGTAAAGTTCATAAAAGTCCGAGGCGAACCGCCTGTGGTGAGATGTGGGATGGATAGCAGGGGTACTCGCCGCCCCCCCAAACCCAGACCCATCCCAAACTGCTAGAGTAGTCCCACCGGGGAACGATCTAAGAAGGCAAAGGTGGATTACATGCTAGTAGAAAATGGCCATATCAGTCAGCGGAAGTAAGGGTGGAGTCCTCCGACAAGGAGTGGAGAATTGACGACTGTTCCTTGGCCATAGCTTCCGTATCCGGATGAGAAATCGGCAGCGAGACCTCTACTCTCCTCCAGCGGCCACTGTCTTCTCGCTGAGCGTGGCTGACGTGCTTCTCAGGACTGTCACGGGTCGCTCCCGGGATGCGCAGAAGATAGGACGCTTCTTCCACAGCGCAAACTTGGCGGAGCTACCCTCCCATTTGAAAATGAGCCTGAATGGGTGTCCCAAGGAGTATGCAATGCCCTTGGAGCAAAGAAATGTGGTTATAGGCCAGAAATCGCGCAGTTTCTGAAGAGTGGAGGCAGCTAGGTCTTGAAAGAGGAGCGGTTTGCAGGAGCAGAATTCGATAGGAGGCTTCGGCCGTGCCACTTGCAGGATATGCTCCATAAGCTTAAAATCATAAACACATGCCAGGATGTCAGGCGTCGGGGCTGTTGCTGACCTCCTGAGGCCCACTCGGTGGGTGCGATCCAGACGGATCTCCAGGTCAGGGGGACCTCCCAAAATGTGGCGAAACAGATCTACAACAAAGGCCTCTATATCAGAAGCCTCCAAACCCTGTGGAACCGCTCGAATCCAGATGTTGTTTCGTCGCGAGCGGTTTTCTAGGTCTTGCGTTTCGGTTTGAAGATCTAAATGTTGCTCATGGAAGTGAAGCACCTCTTGTTGAAGCTGGTACAGCTCTTCGTCCCTGGCTGCTGTCTGATTTTCCAAGTCATCTACCCGCCTCCCCACAGAATCAAGATCCCTGCGCATTTCCCGGATCTCTGTCGTAAGGTCTTTTTTCATGGCATGAAATTCCCTGGTAAGATCTGCAAAGAGGGACTCCAGGACAGAGCGTGTGACAGGTCCATCGATCTCCATCGGGTCCTGCTTGTCTGTTACCCCACTTGTCTGCGGCATGGCACCTGTGCCCTCTTTGTCAGGTTTAAGAAATAAGTCTTTATCGGACCTGTTCTTCCGGTTCTTGGCGGTCGCCATATAGAAGGCCGGGCAGCTAACTGGGGACAGAGTAGCTCCAGTCGTGCCTGGTCACCGCACCAGTCCTTCGTGATGTCGAGCTAAACCAAGGTCATGGAGAGAGCGCCTATGGCCCTACCCACGTACCGATGTCCAATCTTGCTCTTTGCTTGGTGGCGGGCCCCTGACAACCCAAGAAGGGCTCTCTCAACTTTGGCGGCTCCCAAAATAGATCAGGGCATGAGGGTCAGACAGCCAGAGTCAATACCTGTGGGCAAGGGAGTAGCTAAGCCCCCAGTCAGGCGTCAGGAGCTCTGAGGCCCTACTCGGGCTCTTGGGAAGGGTGTCCAGTTGGCAGGTGTGCCCTCTCCAGTTGCACCGCAGTCCCACTGTCCAAGAGAGCAAATGGGCACTTAAGGCGGAATCAGCTGCTCTAGCCGTTATGCCGCTGGTTTGTTGTACTAACTGCTAGGATGATAGGCAGGCAGGCCCCCTGTGTGAGATGCAGGAGCACCACACCACCCCTCCAATTCGGCAATACTCAGGTGTTGGCCCCACCGGGCACCGCTCGCCCCCGCAGGACACTCTAGGCCCGCCCGTGCCTCTCCCGGCGGCTGCAGACCAGACCCATCGCGTGGGCCTCGCAATGAGGTTGCCTTCTTCTTGCCGCTGTCCCCAGTGAGGAAGGCTGGTCCCAACCACTGTCGCTATGGCACGCTAAGAGCTCGCAAAAACTGCAGGGGCCCCACGATGTCACAGAGAAGCCGTCCCAATGACGCCCAGACACTTCGCCGCCGCTAGGCTCCTCTCACCTCTCCCACCACTCTAGAATTGTCCGCACCACTGTCCACTACTGGAGGCAAGCAGGGACGGCCACCGATGCTCTGAGATCACCCCAATCCTCAACGCCGCCGAAATGAGCACCACAGGGGAGTGAGCTGCAGCCCCCACTGTGCAACAGAAGACCAGCGGGCCCCACTCTCTCTGGGCGGTCGCGCACACCAAGCAGTCACAACTGCGACACCGCAACAATGGGCTGGGCCGCCATCTTAGTACGACCAGGAACTCAGCAAGCTGGCAGCTAGGGCACTAGTATCTGACAGCTCCGGCCTCTCCCCAACCGCCGGGACTCACCGGGGCGATTCCTGACCGTGGCTGTAATCTCCGCCGCAGTCAGCGTCCCACCTCCAGGCTCCCCCAACCCCGGAGGGCCTCAGGTGCGGGCGGGCGCCGCCATTTTGGAGTCACCTCCAGCAGTCATTGGCCGGCCCACAGGAGCGGCAGGATCTCAGCCAGGGGGTCTCCACAGCAAAGGTCCGGCACCACAACCTCATCCGTGACTCACCAGTGCAGCAGGATCCTTCTCGGTGCACTCCGCTCCCTCCTACCACTACAGCCGCTGCTGTCGGAGGCTCCCCCTGCAGTCTCAGCTCGATCGCCGCCAAGCCCAGGTGCCGGAATCAGGCTTCCACCTATCCTTCAAAGGCACCAAGGAGCAGGTAAGGATCACGAACTGCCCCTAATGCAGAATCCGCCGGGAGGGACACGTTGGACAAGGCTGTGTAGGAAAGGCTCCGGTCGTGGGCAGGGGCGGCGAGTAGAAGCGCCCTACTCGTCCGCCATCTTGGACACGCCCTCCAAGTAGTCTCTCTTAAATGTTGTTTCCTCCTCTTTAATGCTAATTTATAATCCGCTTTACTTTGGTGGACTTCGCTATTGCTCCTTAGTATTTTATGCAAATCCTCCTTCAGGCACTTGTGAGCTTTACTACATAGAGTATCAAACCATCCCTTTTTCTCCCAGTTGTGTCTTCCCTCTCTTACCCTGTAGGTTCTCCTTGACACCCTGGGTAATGGCCAGAAAAACCATAATATTAAGGTCTTGTGGGGGTGTATTTCATCTAAGCATTGATTACATTGTTATTTCTTATTATGTATTAACTAGTTAAGAAGATCTTTTAGGTTTATCTGGGTCCAATGCAAAGTATAACCATCATGTCGTGCGAGTTAAATCCCCTCTTCCTGTGGGATCACTTTATCCTTCACGTGATTAAAAAACAGGACCGGTGACAGTTGCAAGCTCAGAAGGCAGTGATCACCTAAAGATATTGAGTGCGTATGGAAGTTAAAAATAAAACCCATACAGTGATTTTACAGTAAGTCATGGTCAATAATACTTTAATTATTTGTTCCATTAAAGGTCTTTGTGCGATTCTCGTACGGTGTTGAAATTTCATTAGCAAAGGACAGATCGTATTTACATATCACTTCATTTAACTTGTCGCCATATGGACTGTGTATAAAATGAGGCTGCACTGCATCCTCTTTATTTGTCACTCCACATGTGTTGCACGAATAGGTGTTACATAGACGCTTTTTAACCCCCCCCCCCCGCCCCATAGGATCGTCATGTATTTTTCATTGCCAGCGATAAAACACTCTAGGTACTTGTTTATTTCCTGTGTGACCTCAATTATCCCTGTCATAGTAGGTTATTATAGAAGGTAATTATAGCTAATGGAGCATGGATTTTGAATTACATACCAATAATTGGTAGTGTGGGTTATCAGTGACTGAGATAATATTAGTAAATTGTAAGGTATTAGCTACATAAGTACACAGAGCCCCTTTTGCTCACCATAATTTAATGGAATGGCAATGTAAAGTATGTCCTGTACCCATTTAGATGGATATTCTCCGTGAGCCATGTCTCGTGAAGACAGATAATTTGATATTTGTCTACAAAATCTATCCATTCTGTGGTCTGTATTTTACCTCATAAGCCTGCCACATTCCAGAACAGGCATCCAAATAATTTAATTTAATGTTCGGGAAATTGTTTAATATGAGTATCCGTGGAGAGGGGTCACACGTACTCATAACCAAGTGAGGAGGTATTTGTTGTTTCTACCCTGGAACACCATGCGATATCTTAGTGATTGTAATTGTGATAACACCAATTGAATTTTCAGTGCCAATATTTTTCTGGCCATTCTCCTCGCCTATTAAGTGTGCCCCTGGGTCAATTCAATCTGGACCATCCAGCAACGATAAATATTGGAACCTCTTGGAAGTTGGTATTATAACATTTGGGAGCCTCAAACTCTGCTGGAAACTGAAGTGTGGGTATATTGTCTTTGTTCTAAGTGGTGAATGATAAAAATAGCCCAGAGATCGAGTGAAAATGCTGCTACCATAACTACCAGGAGGCCCTGACCTACTCCAGAACTTCCTCCACCAGCTGTGGGTTTCTAAAAGTCGGGAACATGCAGGCTCCACTCAGATTTTCGTTCCCTCTCCCTACCCACTTAACTCTTCTGATCATTTTAAAGTTGTGAAATAGATGGTCTGTTAAACCCGTTCTGCCGCCCAACCAGTTTAGTACTTTATTCCACAGCGAAATCCAGCTCTCCCTACTATTTGTAGGGAGAAGAGCAACGTTAGTCAGAACTACTACATATGGGACAGCTGCTGGTGGAAGGTCCAAGCGATAAGATATACTTTCAGCTTGGTCATCAAGATGATTGTTAGTGGATGGGAGCACATCCTACAGGTCTGGTACCAGTCTTATTGCTGTCCCAAATCTCCGGGCCCAGACCTGTCTCCTGCCGGCCTTCTTATAGTTTTGCTACCTATTTTGCCATGGGGATAAGTAGTAAGTTCTGTCACTGTGGTGTTACTGGATATGGTCTCAACGGGGGGCTCAGTAGGTGCTTCAGATATTGGGAATAGATCTGTATTGTGTAAAGCCTTTGCCTTTTGGCCTGTAGACACAATCGTCAAAAGTTCCAAAAAAGAATCAGTTCTTGTTTCGACTTTCACCAATCTAGATTGGATTCTCCCCATAATATCGTTCACGTGTTTGTCAAGAGTTTTGAAAGCTTCAGCTAAGGTATCTAATTTTCCAATGATTCTGTTGTAATTGGGTTCTGAGGACTTTTTTATGACACTTTGTTCTGCCTGAGGTATTCCCTGCGAGTGGGTATTAACCTTTTAGGGCCCAATGTAGGTAAAAGTCATTTACCGATTTTAAAATACCGATTTTTACCGAATCGGTATTCTGAAATCGGAAAATGAGATGTAGAGAAAAAAATTCGGTAAAACACCGATTCGGGAAAAATCGGTATTGTGTTTCGATACTTACCGAATCGGTAATTACCGAATCGGTAGATACCGAATCGGTAATGGCAATACAACCCTATGGGCCTAAAGGCCCATAGGAATGCATTGGAAAAACCGAATCGGTATTTACCGATTCGGCAAATACCGATTCTGCAAATACCGATTCGGTAAATACCCGGCAAATACCGATTCTGCAAATACCGATTCGGTAAATACCGAATCGGTAAATACGGAATCGTCAAGCAAGTAAAAGTGAAACCAATGAAAACAGCCAATGAGGTGGAACCACCCTCCCCCACCCTAGCAGGGAGTGGCTACCCAGGCAGGTGCAACTCATTAGAACTTTCTGGAGAGGCAGCCAGAGCTGAGCAGTGAGAGTGAGCAGCAGAGAGAGTGGTAGCACATTTTGCAGAGAGAGGAAATGGCAGGCAGCTCAGAGAGCCAGAAGGCTGAGAGGAAGCGCAAAGTGAAGTTCAGCAGCATGGAGCTGCAAGTACTGGTGGAGGAGGTGGTAAGGGTGCACAGGCAGCTCTTTGGGAGGCTGTCCCTCACAGTCCCTGAGTCCACCAAGAGGAAACTGTGGAGTGCCATCACTGAGAGGGTCAATGCTGTTGGTGTGACCCCCAGGAGCCTGGAGGACCTCAAGAAGAGGTTTTATGATATCCGGAGCCTCACCCAGAGGAAACTGTCAGAGCTCCACAAGCAGGCAGGTCTGACCAGTGGAGGCAGGAACCCCGCACCCCCCCTGACTGACCTGGAGGAACTGGTGGCCACAACCATCGAGACGGACAGTGTGGTGGGAGTAGGGGACATGGACAGCTCAGCCAGAGCTACAGCAAAAGGTAAGAAGCATGCGCAGCATGACACACCCAACCAGACACCTCCCCTTTAGCCTCAATGTACAGCCAAACCCCAGTCCAGTACTGCTAGCACCATACATGAGCTAGGCATTATGGGAAATGTAGTCAGCTAATGTTGGAACATATGTCAGTGCGGTTTAATCTGCACTGCACTGTAAAAAATATTCAGAGTAATGAAAGTGACATGTGCAATGCTTTTATTGTAGTGACTGTAAGACATTTGCACTCAGTTCACAAATGCTTCTTTATACCTAGGGGCTCCATCAGGCAGTGGAGCAACAGCTGCACAAGCGACAGCTCCAGCGACAGCGGACAGTGTGGTGGCAGGGCCAAGCACCATGGATGCCTCGCAGGAGGAGGAGGACAGCAGTGCCATGGTCAATGAGGACGACCCAGTACATGCCCTCTTATTTCCCCACTCCTCCCAACTGTCACAATCCCCCCCCATTGCAGTTCTCACCAGAGAACTCCCCCTCACAGTCCCAGCCAGCACCTGCCACATCTCCAGCCAGGAGGAGTATTGTGACCCCAATTACCATCATGGAGGGAGCTGCGGGTCAGGCACCAGCACCCACACCAGCGACACCTGTGGCACAGCAGTCCACCCAGCAGGCCAGCACCAATCGCCGCCGCCCACGCACTCCCAGCAGTGCATGTCCATCACGAGAGGGCACCGTTTTCCAAGGGCTTGAGGGGAGCATTGTGCGAATCCAGAGGATGCAGGCCAAATCCATCCTGGCATGCCACCGCCAATTGCGTGCACACAACCTGCAGATGGTAGAAATGGCAAAGGGATTTAGTGAGTTTGTGGCAAGTAACAAGGAGGTGGCACAAACAAACAGAGACATTGCCACAGGACTGGGTCGCATGACAACCGCCATCACACAGCTGTGTGCCAAGATGGAAGATAATGAGCCCACAAGGTGCAGGGATGCCCGTGTCCAAAACCGGGCAATTAACCGGCTTGCCGCCGCTACGTCCCAGCTATGCCGCCGAGGGGCAAATATGGAAGAGTGCCTCACACATAACACTGCGGAGGTGACCAGGGGCATGGCCAGGATCACCAGTGCCATGGAGGCCCTCATCATTTCTAAAACATTGGTGAATCCTGCCCTGGACGAGGCCGAGGCTGGGGACAGCAGCAGCCGCAGCAGCCCGGCCAGCGCTGTGTCCAAGCCACGCCGGAGCACCAGGCGCTCCGCAGAGGCAGCCGGCCATGCAGAAGGGGGGAGCAGCATCCCAGTGGCTCTGCAAAGCGCAGCAGAAAATGACTCTGCCAGTGTGGGTGAGGCAACCCGGCCCATTTCCAGTCCCCACCTTTCATTTCATTATTTCATTTGTTGCACATAAGTGCTTTAACCTTGTGCCAACATTATTAAAAAAAAAAATTCACATCCATAACCTGTCTGTGCATCTGTACTCACTCAGAAATAGTTTTCTGTTATCTCCTCACGTCTGTATCTGCCATCACTTGGTGTAGACACCCCAGCAGGTTGTGTTTGTGGCACAGCAACGTCGTCGTCATGGTCCTCGTAGTCTGACAACTCCACCTCAGTGCCCTTCTTCACCGCAAGGTTGTGCAACATTACACAGACAGTTATTATCTTACAGCAGGTGATGGGGGTATACTGCCTTGCACCTCCACTCTTGTGCAAGCATCTGAACCTGCTTTTCCAGATGCCAAAGGTCCGTTCTACTACATTCCTTGTGCTTTTGTGGGCCCGGTTATACCTCCTTTGGCTGGGTGTTGAGGGGTTGAGGTAGGGGGTGTGTATGAATGAGCGGAGGGCATATGCACTGTCGCCTAGAAGGAAAAGGGAATACATTACTCACATGCATACATGTACTTCACAGTGCTATTTTTGTAATGGGGGTCTGATGATGTGTCTCACCTAGGAGGTATCCTTCACCAATTTCCTCTGCCGTCAGCCGTGCATAGATGCCGCTGTTTTGGAAAATGTAGGAGTCGTGGGTACTCCTTGGGAATTTTGCAACCAGGTCTGTGATGGCGCACTTAGCATTGCAAATCACCTGCACATTGATGGTGTGCGTAGACTTCCTGTTGCGGTATATGTATTCTGTGTCAGCAGGGGGGCAAATCGGAATGTGCGTGCCATCAATGCAGCCAATGATGTGGGGAAATCGTGCCATCTGGTAAAAGTCTGCTTTTGTTTGTACCAGTTCCGCATGGGTTGCAGGGAAAGAAATGTATTGGTCCATCCTCTGTATCATGGCGTCAAGGAATTTGTGGAAAAACCTTGACAGGCTGCTCTGGGTCACCCCTCCTACCGCAGCAACTGCACTTTGATAGCTGCCAGACGCAAGCAGGTGTAGGCTGCATAGCACCTGCACGTGCAGTGGGATGGCGTGTGCCCTTGGGGTGGGGTGGTCCAACAGTGGTTTTAGGTCCCTGATGAGCTCCAGAATGGTGTCTGAGTCCAGCCTTTACCTCTGTAGGAACTCTGCCTCTGTGAGCGTAAACAGGGTGATCCTCTGTCTGTAGACCTGCTCCTCTCTTTGCCATTCCCTCTCTCCTTCATGCTGTAGCCGTTGCCGCCTTGCAATGACATAAAATGCCGCCATCCTGCAAGTTGCATTGCATTGTGGGTCTAATTTTATAGGTTGCAGTTGGTTACCACCTGATTCCAATCCATGGTAAATACCGATTTTGAAATACCGATTTTGAGCCTAAATCGGTATTTCTGTGCTTCCCTACATCTCTATCTGAGTTTTAGCCTGTCCGAATCGGTAATTTACCGATTCGGTAACTCTACCGAATCGGTAGATGGTCCGAATCGGAATATTTACCGAATCGGTAACTCTACCGAATCGGTAAATGGTCCGATTCGGTATATTTACCAATTCGGTATGTTAGCGATTCGTTAATTTACCGATTCGGTGTATTTCCGATTCGTTTTTTTACCGATTCGGTATCTATACCGAATCGGTAAAAATACCGATTCGGCCGGATTTCTGACTCCTACATCCCGATGGATCGATACCGCTCGGTAAGGGCCGAAAATCGGTATTTTCGGCCGTTACCGATCGGTATTGGGCCACCTACATCGGGCCCCATAAGACTGACACATATTTCCTACTACCCAACATTCCCACAGGTCTCCCGAAAAAAATGGTACCTCACTTGAATGGTTGAGCCAAGGAACAGTGACAGGGAAGGGCACAAAATGTATTGTGGAGACATCAAACATTTCCATTAAAAAATGACCTGGTTTTGCAAGGGGGTCACCTGCATTTTCGGTCACAGGCTCAGCCGCCAACTAGGGAAATCTACAAAAACCAAACAGTTCTGAAAACTAGACATCCCGGGAAGTCCAGGTAGGTGTGGCTTGCATGGATTCCCCAAAGTATTTCTACCCAGAATCCCTTTCAAACCTCAAATATAGCTAAGAAAATCATGGGAAAGTTGTCGGACCACTGGGCCAACACACATTTCCTATCATGCAGCATTCCCCCAGTTCTCCTGATAAACACAGTACTTCACTTGGCAGAATAAAGAGTCACAAATGACAAGGAGGAGGCAAAATAAAAGTCAGAAATGTGCTAAAGAGGCAGAATACAGGTCAGAAGGGAGCAGCAAGAAACAGAATAAATGTCAGAAAGGAGCAGGAAGATGCAAAATAGAGGTCAAAAACCAGCAGCAAAAGGTAACATAAAGGTGAGAAATTAGCAGAAATAGGCAGAATAAGGTAAGAAACAAGCAGAAATAGGCAGAATGGAGGTCAGAAATGAGCAGAGAGAGGCACAATAAAGGCCAGAAATGAGCAGCAAGATACAGAATAAAGGCCTGAAGCAAGCAGAAAGAGGCAGAATAAAGGTGAGAAACAAGCATAAAGAGGCAGAATAAAGGTCAGAAACATGCAGAAGGAGGCAGAATAAAGGTGAGAAATGAGCAGAAAGAGGCAAAATAAAGATGAGAAATGAGCAGAAAGAGGCAAAATAAAGGTCAGCAACGAGCAGAAAGAGGCAAAATAAAGGTGAGAAACAAGCATAAAGAGGCAGAATAGAGTTCTTAGACATGCCGAAAGGGGCAGGATAGATGTCAGAAACAAGCAGCAGGAGTCAGAATAAAAGTCAGAAATAAGCTGAAAGATGCAAAGTAAAGGTCAGAAACTAGCAGATAAAGGGAGAATAAAGGTAAGAGACGAGCAGAAAGACGCAAAATAAAGTTCAGAAAGAGGCATAAAAAAGGACAGAAATGAACGTAAAGGAAGAAAAAAGGAAAAGAAAGCGTCACAATAAATGTGAGAAACAAGCAGAAAGAGGCTAAGTAGAAGTAATTCAGAAATGAGCAGGAAGAGGAAAAATAAGGATATGAAACGAACACCAAGAGGCAGAATAAAGCTCAGAAAGTGGCAAAAGAAAGTAGAGAAATGAGCAGGAAGAGGCAGAATTAAAGTCAGCGATTTGCAGAAAAAGGCAAGATAAAGGTGAGAAACATGCAGAAAGAGGCAGAATAAAAGTCAGAAATGAACGGAAAGAGGCAAAACAGAGGTAAGGAACAAGCAGTAAGAGACAAGATAAAGGAGAGAAACGATGTGCAGTAGCAGAAGGAATGTCTGAAAGAAGCAGAAAGAGGCACAATAAAGGTCAGAAGCAAGGAGAGAGAGGCAGAATAAAGGTCAGAAAAGTGCAGAAAGAAGGAAAATAAATGTGAGAAAAGTGTAGAAAGAGGATAAATAAAGGTCAGAAAGAGGCAGAATAAATGTCAGAATTGAGCAGAAAGAGGCAAAATAGATGTCAGGAATGAGCAGAAAGAGTCAAACTAAAGGTTGGAAATTAGCAAAAAAAATACAAGAAGTGAGCAGAAAGAGACACAATAGAGGCCAGAAACAAGCAGAAAGAGTAAAAATTAGGGTCAGTAACTAGCAGAAAAATGCTAAATAAATGTCAGAAGTAAGTAGAAAAAAGCCAGAAAATTAGCAGAAACCACTCAGGTACTCGTGAACCCACTCATAGAATAACCAAGATGCTCTCAGCCACTCACAGACCCATTCAGACCTTCCAACAGCCACTTTAAGTGCCTCTCCATTAAGGGCCTCTCCATATTGTCGCTCTCTACCTACACATAAGCAATAAATCTTTGACATGCTGAACGACAGGCGTCCTGATGCCCTATTCCTTCCAGAAATGTGGCTTTCAGACATCTCCACGCCTGATATGCTACATGCACTACCGTCAGGCTGTGAATTAGCGATCGCCCCTACAGCGCCAAGATGCTCCCTCCGGAGCGAACGTCGCGCTCTACAAATAACCCCTCAAATATCAAATATCAAGAGCAGCGGAAGCATAGCAGTAATTTCTAAACTCTCCTTGAAATACACCTTCAATGGTGTGGATATACCAAAGTGTGAAGCAGCTCTGTTCACACTGACTCTCTCAGGCAGTAACAATCTCACCAGACTTCTTATATATCGTCCTCCTGGGCTTTGAAATCAATTTAAGTGCAACCATAGCTGATGCTATTGCTCAATTAGCTCTACGCCACAACAAGCTGCTAGTGCTCAGGGATTTCAATCTTCATTTCAAAGCCACCAACCGCCTGGGAGCCGCCTCCTTAATTAGAAATTTTGAAACCCTTCAGGTGCTCCAATTAGTTTCTAAATCTATACACATCAAAGGACACACATTAGACCCCATCTTTTCTAATGTCCCATCCCTCCTAGTAAACCCTTCCCTCAGTCTGACCTGGTCGGATCAATTTGGATCTGTTTCTTTTTTCCTTTAACTCTACCGGTTACCATTGCTCACACTGACCATGCCCTCCTCTCTAGGAAATGGGTCAAGGTAAACTCTGAGAGCTTTTCCCCTGCCTGATGGCTTCCAATACACACATAAATGAAGATACTCATCTTGATCTTGCGGCTCATAACTTTGACTCTTAGCTAACTATGGCCATTGATAGCTTAGCTCCCTTGCCCCCGACATAATGGCAGAATACTCCTTTCTTCACCATGGTTTAGTGAACAGCTAGAGGCTGCCAAAAACCATTGGAAACACATTGAATAAGAATAAAGAAAAGATTACAGCTCGATTAACCACTTCCATCACAAACTAGCAATGAAACGTTACCACAAGCTTATCAGAAGCTTGTGCAAAGAGCTTTATGCCCAGAAACTTACTCAGCAATCAAACCCACTAAGAGCGCTTCTCCCTACTTAAATATTTATCCTCTCTTGAACGAGAGTATACCACTGCAACTCCATCTATGGAAAATTGCAATTACATTGCCTCTTTGTTCTCATAAAAAGATTTATGATACTTTCCTATGGCAGCCCAAAAGGCAGGCTTTCCATCAGCCTTGGACCACACTGGTAGTATGGTTGGTCTTGAAATCTCTTCTCTTGATGAACTCCATTCTCTCTTCCAGACAATTAAGTCAGGATCTTCTCTTGATACTGCCCTGCCTAAAATCCTTGGATGGGCTCTACTGCCATCCCCCCACCTCACGAAACTGATCACCATGTTTATCAACTTAAGCTCACTTCCCAAGAGATGGAAATATGCCTTCTTGCTCCCTATCTGGAAAAACCCTCTCTCACCCACTCCCAGACCTACTCAGAGACTCAAGTTCTGATTCACAGACCTACTCAGAGACTCACACACCCACTCACAGACCCACTCAGATACTCACATACTCACTCACAGACCCACTCAGACACTCATGCACCCACTCACATACCTAATGAGACACTCACTCACAGACCCACTGAGACACTCATGCACAGACTAGTACATTCACTTTGAAAGGCTACAGGTCATAGTTAGGAAATAATATTAAAAAACACAGAAATTCTGTGAAAAAAACAAATGTTAAATGGACGTTATAGTTAGGAAATAGATTTTGTTTAAAAAGAAATTCACTAAACAAAACTAGGTTTACAGGGACATTATAGTTGGGAAATAGAATTGAAAACAACTTTTACAAATTCTGTGAAAAACCAAAGTTTACAGGGACATTATAGTTTGGCTCATATTTCATTCATTAAAAAACATAGAAATTCAGCAGTTATACTTATCTGAGCTAACTATAATTTATGCTTCCTCAATGCACTGCTTATGGCCTCACATATTATATCGCTCATGACAAGGTCGATGACCTCACTGATGACTTCTCTGATGATATCTCAAATGACGTAACGGATGACATCATCCACAGAACCACTTACATACCCGCTCATAACCCCAAGCAATGTCTCATACAGCCACCCACACGTCCACATAACCACTCACATACCCATTCACAAACCAAGACAAATACTCATGCATCTACTCAGTCATGCAAAGAGCAAATCATACACCCACTCACTCATTTGTACAGGCCCTCACACAGCTAGTCACTCATATCATCCAGATACTCACACACACAATAACGTATGCACACAGATACTAACACATGAACTCAGTTGCCTAAACAGTCAATGATACAACAACATAGTCTCCCATAGAGGCTCTCTCACACTCACTTACCTAAAGAGGTACCCACTCACCCACTCATTCATCCATACAGCCACTCACACACCCATTCATGCACCCATAGATCTACTTACACCACATTTATGCACCCTTACAGTGATTCATGTATCCTCACAGTCACACATGCAGCCATTCATTCACCCTCTCATTAACCATTTACAACCCCTTACCAACCCACCCACAAACCTGCAGAAAGAGGCAAGATAAAGGTAAGAAATGAACAGCATAAGCCAAAATAAAGGTCAGAAACGAGCAGCAAGAGGCAGAATAAAGTTCCTCAATGAGCAGAAAGAGGCAAAATAATGGTGAGAAATGATCAGAAAAAGGCAGAATTAAGGTCAGAAACTAATAGAAAGAGGCAACATAAAGGTCAGAATTGAGTAGCAAGAGGCAGAATAAAAGTCAGAAGCAAGCATAAAGAGGAAGAATTGAGGTCAGAAACATGCAGAAAGAGGCAAAATAGAGGTCAGAAACAAGCAGCATGAGGCAGAATAAAGGTCAGAAATTAGCCGAAAGAGGCAGAATAAAGGTTATAAATGAGCAGGAAGAGGCAGAATAAAGATCAGAAACAAGCAGAAAGAGGCAAAATAGGGGTTATCAAGAGGCATCAAAAAGGTCAGAAACTAGCAGAAAGGCTGAAAAAAGGTCAGCAATGAGCAGAAAGGGGCACAATAAATGTGAGAAACAAGCAGTAAGAGGCAGAATAGAGTCAAAAAACGAGCAGATAGAAGAAACATGAACATATGAAATAAGCACCAAGAGGCAGAATATAGGTCAGAAAAAGGCATAATAAAAGAAAGAAATGAGCAGAAAGAGGCAGAATGAAGGTCACTGATGAGGAGAAAATTGCAAGATAAATGTAAAAAACAAGGAGCAAGAGGCACAATAAAGGTCAGAAAGAGGCAGAATCAAAGTCATACATGAGCAGAAAGAGGCAAAATAAAGGGCAGAGGCAAGCAGAGAGAGACAGAATAAAGGGTAGAAAGAGGTACAATAAATATGAGAAAAAAGCATAAAGAGGTTAAATAAATGTCAGCAACAAGCAGAACGAGGCAAAATAAAGTTGAGAAATTAGCAGAAAAAGGCAGAATAAAGGTCAGAAACTTGCAGAAAGAGGCAGGTCAGAATCAAACACCAAGAAGCAAAATAAATGTCAAAAATGAGCTAACAGAGGCAGAATGAAGGTCAGAAAAGAACAGAAAAAGGCAGAATAAAGGTCAGAAACAAGCATAAGGAGGTTAAATTAAGGTCAGAAAGCAGCAGAAAAAAAATTCTGAAATAAGCAGAAAGAGGCAGAATAGAAGTCAGAAATGAGCAAAAAGGGCACAATAGAGGCCAGAAACAAGCATAAAGAGGAAAAATTAAAGTCAGTAACAAGCAGCAGAAAGAGTCATAGTAAAGGTCAGAAGTGAGGAGAAAAAAGGTACTCACTTACAGAATAGCTCAGACACTCTCAGCCACTCATTGACTCATTCAAAAACTCATACACTCACACACAGACACATTGAGACATGTAAACCTACTCACAGACCAAGTTAGACACTCATGTACACACTTACAGAATCACCCATACCCTCTCTAACCCACTCCCAGGCCTACTCAGAGATTGAAGTACTGACTCACAGGCCTACTCAGAGACACCCACACCCACTCACAGACCCATTTAGATATTTACATACCCACTCAAAGACCCACTCAAACACTCATGAACCCACTCATATAACTAGTGAGACATTCACACTCACTCACATACCCACTGAGACACTCTTGCACTGACTCACATATTTACTTCGAAAGGTTACAGGTTATAGCTAGGAAATGACATTACAAAATGCAGAAATTCACTGAAAAAACAAAGGTTACATGGACATTATAGTTAGGAAATACATATTTTTTTAAATGTAGAAATTTACAAAAAATCTGAGGTTACAGGTGCTATTATAGTTAGGAAATACATTGATAAAATACTTTGGAAATGTACAGCAAAACCAAGGTTTACTGAGACGTTATAGTTAAGCTCAGATTTCATTCATACCAAACCATAGACATTCAACAGTTATAGTTAGCTTAGCTAACTATAAATGTCACCCCTACAATGCACTGCTTGTGGCCTCACATAATACATCACTCATGACATGGTCAGTGCCATCACTGGTGATATCACTGATGATATCTCAAATGATATTACTGATTACATCACTGATGACTTCATCTACAGAACCAGTTACACATCCATTCATACCTCCAAGCAACATCTCATACCCCCACTCAAACATCCACACAACCACTAACGTACCTATTCAAAAACCAATACAAATACTCAAGCACCCAATCACTCATGCATAGAGCCACTCACTAACCCACTCACTCACTTGCACACAGATACTAACACATGTACTTAGTCACCTAAACAGTCACTGAGACAACAACATCGTCTCCCTCAGAGGCTTTGTCACACTTACTTACCCAAAGAGGCACTTACACACCCACTCACTCACCCATATAACCACTCATACACCCTCTCACTCACCCATAGACCCACTTACACACCATTCATGTACCCATACAGCGACTCATGTTTCCTCACCAGCACTCATACAGCCACTCATGCACTGTCTTGTTTATCATTTACAGCCACTTACAAACCCACCCACAAAAGTACAGAAATAGGCAAGTTAAAGGTGTGAAATGAGTAGCAAAAGGCAGAATAAATGTCAGCAATAAGCAGACAGAGGCAAGGGGCAGAAGGAGGATCAGAAGCGAGCATAAATAGGCAAAATAAAGGTGAGAAACAAGCATAAAGTGGGAAAACCAAGTTTAGAAATGAGCCAAAAGAGGCAGAGTAGAGGTCCGAAAGGTGCAGGAAGAGACAATATAAAGGTCAGAAAAGGCCAGAAAGAGGTCAAATAAAGGTGAGAAACAAGCATAAACTGGGAAAACAAAGTTGAGTAATGAGCATAAAGAGGCAGAGTAGAGGTCTGAAAGGTGCAGAAAGAGACAAAATAGAGGTCAGAAAAAAGCAGCAAGGGGCTGAATAAATGCAGGAAATGAGCTGAAAGTGGCAGAATGAAGGTCAGAAATGAGCACGAAGAGGCAGAATAAAAGGAAGAAAGAAGGAGAAAAAAGCAAAATAAAGGTCAGAAAGATCTTGAAAAAAACTTCAGAAACAAGTAGACAGGCAGAAAAAAGGTTAGCAATGAAGAGAAACAGCCAAAATACCAGTAAGAAACGTGCAGAAAGAGGTAAAATAGAGCTTAGCATCAAGCACCGCAAGGCAGAATAAAGGTCAGAAATGGTCTGACAAGGTCACAACAAAGGTTAGAAACGAAAAGAAGGGCATAATAAAGTTCAGAAAGAGGCAGAAAAAATGTCTGACATGAGCAGAAAGAGGCAGAGTAGGGGAATAGAGGTCAGAAACGAGCAGCGAGAGGCAGAATAGAGGCCAGGAACATGCAGAAAATGTCAAACTAATGGTTAGAAATGAGCAAAAGGAGGCAAAGTTAAGATACAAAAATGAGCAGATAGAGGCAATATAGAGGTCAGAAACATGCCGAAAGAGGCAATAAATGAATGTCGAGAAATGAGCTTAAAGAGGCAGAACAGTGGTCAAAAACAAGCAGAAAGAGTTAAAATGAAGGTCAGCAAAGAGCAGAAAGAGGCAAAATAGAAGCCAGAAACGAGCAGCAAAGGCAAAATAAAGGTATGAAATGAGCACCAAAAGGTAGAAAAAAGGTAAGAAAATGGCTAAATAATGGAATGAAATGAGCAGAAAGAGGCTGAATAAAGGTCAGCGATGAGCAGAAAAAGGAAAGACAAAGGTGAGAAAAGAGTAGTAGGAGGCAACCTAGAAGCCAGAACCAAGCAGAAAAGGTAAAATAAAGGTATTAAATGAGCACCAAGAGGCAGAACAAAGGTAAAAAGAGGCTAAATAATGGAAGAAATGAGCAGGAAGAGGCAGAATAAAGGTCAGCGATGAACAGGAAAAGGAAAGAAAAAGGTGAGAAAAGAGCAGAAAGAGGCAGAATAAAGGTTAGAAATGAACAGAAAGAGGCAAAATAGAGATCAGAAGCGAGCAGAAAGAGGCAGAATAAAGGTCATAAAAGAGCAGAAAGAGGCAAAATAGAGATCAAAAGTGAGCAGGAAGAGGCAGAATAAAGGTCGCAAAAGAGCAGAAAGAGGCAAAATAAATGTCAGAAGCGAGCAGAAAAAGGCAGAATAAAGGTAATAAAAGAGCTGAAAAGGCAGAACAAAGGTCAGAAACAAGCACAAAGAGACAGTAAGTAAAAGATCAGCAAAAAGCAGAAAGAGGCAAGATAAAGGTCAGCAATGAGCAGGAAGAGGCAAAATAGAGGTCAGAAACTAGCAGAAAGATTCAAAATAATTGTGAGAAACAAGCAGAAGGATGTAGAATTAAGGTCTGGAACGAGCAGAAGGAAGCAGAATAAAGGTCAGCAATGAGCAGAATGAGGAAAAATAAAGGTGAGAAAGAGGCAGAATAAAGGTTGGCAATGAGCAGAAAGAGGCATAATAATAGACAGAAACTAGCAGAAAGAGGTAGAATAAAGGTCAGTAATGAGCAGAAAGAGGCAAAATAATGGTGAGAAATGTGCAGAAAGACACAAAATAGAGGTTAGCATCAAGCACCAAAAGGCAGAATAAAGTTTAGAACTGAGCTGACAAGGCAGAACAAAGGTCACAAACTAACAGAAAGTGCAGAATAAAGGTCAGAAACAAGCAGAAAGGGTCAAAATATTTTTTAGAAAGAAGCAGAAAATGGTTTGAAATGAGCAAAAAGAGGTAGAATAAAGCTCACCAACAAGTATAAAAGGGCAAGATCTAGGTGAGAAACAAGCAGAAAGAGGCAAAATAAAGGTCAGGAACCAGCAGAAAGAGCCAAACTAGGGGTTAGAAAAGAGAAGCAATACACAAAATAAATAACATAAACAAACAGAAAGAGGCAATATTTAGTGGTCAGAAACAAGCAGAAATAGGCAAAAAAGGGTAAGAAATAAGCTGAAAGAGGCAAAATAGAGGTTAAAAACAAGCAGAAGAAGGAAAAAGTACGGTAAGTAATGAGCACACAGAGGTAAATTAAAGGTCAGAAGTGAGCAGAAAAAAGTAAAAAAAACTAGCTGAAAATGAACACAACCCACTCAGGTACTCTTGTACCCACTCAAGGAATCACGCAGACACTTTCAGCCACTCATAGAACCATTCAAACAACCATGCAACCACTTGCAGACAAACTCAGACATGAACACCCACTCACAGACCCTGGTCAGACACATATGTATACTTACAGAATCGTTCATATCCTCTCAAGCTCATTCACAGGTCTACGCAGAGACTCACATACCCACTCACAGGCCCAATCAGAGACTCCAACATTCACTCACAGATCCATTCAGATACTCACCTACCCACCCACAGACCCGCTCAAACACTCATGCACCCAATCACATAACTAGTGAGACACTCACATACTCACTCACATACCAACTGAGACACTCATGCGCTGACCCACACACTTACTCTAAAAGGTTACAGGTCATAGCTAGGAAATAACATTAAAAACACAGACATTCTATGAAAAAAACAAGGGTTACATTGAAATTATAGTTAGGAAATATATTTTCATAAAAGTATACATATTCGCTGTTAAAACTGGCATCATTGGCGTGGGTCTTGCTCCCTCTATTCTCTACCTATCTTTTATGCTGGCTGGATTTAGATGCTCTGGGCCCGTGACACTGCTAATCAGTGCAACAGCGCGAATGCTCCCTGTGTAAGGATGACTGTATGGATTAGGATAACCTTAATGCCAAGTTCTGTGTAGCATGTTCTAATAGCAAGTTATCCTCCATTTCACTGTTCTGTGTAGCATGTTCTAGTAGCGAGTTATTCTCTCTTTCATTGTTCTGGGTAGCATGTTCTAATAGCGAGTTACCCTCCATTTCACTGTTTCTATTGAAAAGCTACCCGTTGTCATAGGTTATAATGGGCAGGTTGAGAATTACTGTCTACAATTCTATCTGACCCCAGGAACCTGATAGGAACTTTCAGTATGGTATATTTGTGCTCAGGACTTTGAGATACACCTTTCAGTAAGGACCATTTAATTATCCCATGTTCGAAAATGCCTCTTCTGAAAACACTGTATTTTCTTGCCTAAGATTTCCTGTAGGCTTTAATAGCATGTCTATTGGCTGTCTGGTTTTGGAGCAGCCGGGCCAGCTGGGTCAGACCTGGCTTGAGAGAGAGATTGTTATTCAGAGCATGGCGAGGGGTGACTCCTTGGAATGTCTGACAAAATATCGAAACACAAAATATTGAGATACAAAAATATCGGAGCAATAAAATCAATGTCAAGAATATCGACATCCTATCTACAACAAGGTAAGTACAAAAATATAGAGAAAAAAATATCGATGTCAAAAATATAGTTTAAAAAAATATTGTTTTTTTTATTAAAAGAATATGTAAAATTAATTAATAAATGCTTAAAAATATAATAAACATAGTAAAAAATATTTTATATTATTTAAAATTAATAAGTAATATACATAATTTAACAAAAAAATAATTACACATATACATATAATATATAATACATATACTTAATAATCAGTTTTATATTTATCATAATAACTTACAAAAAATTCAAAATATTATAAATTACTAATTCTTCTATACACATAAAATAACATAAATAAAAATGTAATAATTATGCAAAACAAATTAAAAAAATTAAATGTACTTTTAACATTTTTAAAATTAATTATATACTACAATAACTAAAACAACACAAAAAATATTAAGTAACAAAGGGAATAAAGTACTATTCCAGATCCAAAAAAAACAACAGTAAGGAAACTGTTGGATAGCGTAGGGGTAAAAATTACTATTCCCACTCCAGAGAATGCAACAGTAGGGGAAGTGTTGGATAGCATAGGGGTAAACATTCCTATTCCAACTCCAGAGTGTGCAACAGTAGGGAAAGTGGTGGATAGTGTTTTGGTAAAAATTACTATTCCCACTCCAGAGAGTGCCACAGTAGGGAAAGTGTTGGATAGCCTGTTGGTAAAAATTACTATTCCCACTCCAGAGAGTGCAACAGTAGGGAAAGTGTTGGCTAGCGTAGGGGTAAAAATTACTATTCCCACTCCAGAGAGTGCAACAGTAGGGAAAGTGTTGGATAGCGTAGGGGTAAAAATGACTATTCCAACTCCAGAGAGTGCAACAGTAGGGAAAGTGTTGGATAGCATAGGGGTAAAAATTACTATTCCAACTCAAGAGAGTGCAACAGAAGGGAAAGTGTTGGATAGCGTAGGGGTAAAAATTACTATTCCCACTCCAGAGAGTGCAACAGTAGGGAAAGTGTTGGATAGCATAGGGGTAAACATTTACTATTCCTACTCCAGAGAGTGCAACAGTAGGGAAAGTGTTGGATAGCGTAGAAGTCAAAAATAACATACTTATAATTACTATTCCAACTCCAGGGATTGCAACAGTAGAGAAAGTGTTGGATAGCGTATTGGTAAAAATTACTATTCCCATTCCAGAGAGTGCAACAGTAGGGAAAGTGCTGGATAGTGTAGCGGTAAAAATTACTATTCCCACTCCAGAGAATGCAACAGTAGGGAAAGTGCTGGATAGCGTAGGGGTAGAAATTACTATTCCCACCCCAGAGAGTGCAACAGTAGGGAAAGTGTTGGATAGCGTAGGGATAGAAATTACTATTCCCACTCCAGAGAGTGCAACAGTAGGGAAAGTGTTGGATAGCGTAGGGGTGAAAATTACTATTACCACTCCAGAGAGTGCAACAGTAGGGAAAGCGTTGGATAGCGTAGGGGTAAGAATGACTATTCCCACTCCAGAGAGTGCAACAATAGCGTAGAAATTAAAAATAACATACTTATAAATAAAATAATATTTTACAATATTTAAAAAATTATGTATTAAATTAATCTAAACTATGTACAAATAACAATAAATAACTATTAAAAACATAATTACCAATTATTAATTAATATCCCCCAAAAATAATTATCAATATCCAACTATAATTCTAATAACTACTTAATTACATATCAATTAATTTACACACAATTCCCCTATTAACCACAACAAACGTCAATAATAAAATAATACACTTAACATCATTATCAATTAATCAATACAAATTAAAGAACAATTAATACAAATTAATTACCAATTATTAATTAATGAACAATAATATAATAAGCAAAAACTAATAATGAAAACACATTATTACTTAATTACATTTAAATTACTTCCCACCCTATTCCCCTATAAACCCATAACCCGCTACATAACATAATTATCAATTAATCATTTCATTAAATAAATTACCAATTAATAAAAATGAATTACCAATTAATTAAAATTAATTTATAATTCCTAAAAAAAAAAAAATTTAGTATAATTAAATTTCTTCCCACCATATTCCCCTATAAACCCACAACCCGCTACAGAACATAATTATCAATTAATCAATTAATTAAAATACATTACCAATTAATAAAAAATAATTACCAATTAATTAAAATGAATTTATAATTCCTAAAGAAATAATAATTAATTTAGTATAATTAAATTACTTCCCACCCTATTCCCCTATAAACCCACAATCCGCTACAGTACTAAAATACAACATTTATTTAAATTAAATTAAAAAAAAATAATACATATTAAATACATAATAATATACAAACAAATCATATAAAAATCAATATTAGTAACATCGATAATACTAACATCGATATTAGTATCATTGATATTACTTACATCGATATTAACAAAATCGATATTACTTACCTCCGAAATTCTGTCCCTTCGATATTAAAAAAATCAATATTACTTACCTTCTATATTCTGTCCCTTTGATATTAAAACATCGATATTATGGTAGGTCGATATTAAAAAATTTATATTTTGTCTGCCTACCGACTCTTTGATCTGAGGAAGGCCGTGCCCGGCAAGATGAATGATTGCTCCACCTCTCATGGGGCGTCTGATAGCAGGCCCCTTCATTCTAAAAGGGCAGGATGTTGCCTCGTAAACCAAGTGCTCCCCGACCCCACCAAGCTGGTTCTGACTGGATCGAGTGCTTTGTGACTTTAAAGAACAAAGACTTTTTAGGTGTAAAACGCTGTGCTGGGACTTTGTCCAGGTGTGTTCCTTCTGGATGTTAAGATGAAACTCTGTCCGAGTGAACAGAGAAAAGGACTTTGACACTTTCACCAAGCTTGCTGAAGAAACTACCCGAGGGCTGAATCAAGAGTGCCTCCTGCAGAAGTCTCAGGGACATTAGACTTCACCCCATCAGCGGTCGGGTTTCCAGTGCGCGGAATTCTGCTTGCAGGTGAGGTCTCTGTCGAGTAATCCGGAGCCTCTAGTTCTACTGTGAGGGCTGCGGACTGAACCTTTGAAACTTTCACTGAATCTATACGGGCCGCTGCAGCTAAGAGAGAGCTGCCACCGCTGAGAGCCCGCCTGAATTTGAACCTTGGAAACCTTTGCTGAAGCTGTACGGGCCGCTGTAGCTAAGAGAGAGCTGCTGCTGCTAAGAGCCCGCCTGAATTTGAATCTTCTAAACTTTCACTCAACCTGTGTGGGCCGCCGCAGCTAAGAGAGGGCTGCCGCTGCTGAGTGCCCGCACTTTTGCCAACTTTGCAATCATCGTGGTTCATCCTGTGGGCCGCCGCAGCTAAGAGAGAGCTTCTGATGCTGAGTGCTCGCACTTTTGCCAACTTTGCATCATCGTAGTTTGTCCTGTGGGCCGCCACAGCTAAGAGAGAGCTGATGCCGCTGACTGCCCGCACTTAGGCTTGGCCAACTTTGCATCCTCATGGTTCGTCCTGTGGGACGCAGCAGCTAAGAGAGAGCTGCTGCCGCTGAGTGACCGCACTTTTGCTAACTTTGCCTCATTGTGATTTGTCCTGTGGGCCGTCGCAGCTAAGGGAGAGCTGCTGCTGCTGAGTGCCTTCATCTTGTTCACCATTGTCGAGGATTGTCCCTATCATCTAGTGGGCTGCCGCTGTGAGCCTACCACGGAGCTGCAAGACGAGAGTCAACACGACCACCAGTCCGGGCTGCTGCAGCCGGGTGCTGCTGCCGCTGAGAGCACGCCTGTCCCTGAATGCCCAAACCATTGTGGGTGCACGCTGCGGACCTCTGAAGCCAAGACTTGTGGTCGCTGAGAGTCCGCCTTTCATCGTCTCTGCTACTTCAAGAAGCTGCATGCTGAGTCCACTTTGACCAGCAGTTACTTGGTGCGCAACGGGGCACGTAGGCCCCGGCCTTGAACTCAGTCTTTGTCACGTTCTGGTGAATACGTAATTGCCTTTTTGAGTCCCTCCTAGTTTAATGTGCATTGTAGCTTATTGAAACACTTTGAGAGTTTTGAGTTAAATGGTTAGATAAAGATATTATTTTTCTAAACCTACCTGAGTTGTGTCCTTTTGAGGTGTCGTTACTGCCTTGTTGTACATGGTCATAAATGCTTGGAACACTGCCTCTGAGATAGGCCTAACTGCTCGTGCTACGTTACCACAGGGTTGTGCAGGGGTTGTCAAAAGGGGTAGCCCACTTGCCCTGACTTAGGAAAAAGGGTCCCTATTTGGACATTGGCGCCAGCCATTGCCAACTAGAGACCCCCATTTCTAACATTGGTGGTCAGCGGTGAGGATCAGGACTTGCACTTATGATCTACGTACAATAACTGGTATACACCACTGGTGAGTGTATACCAAAGCGCAGCCATGATTTGTTATATTTTTTTGTTGGTTGGTTATTATAGGATTGAATTGTTGATCGCAGCCATAAGTACTGCTAATATGGGACGGCCAACCTCCAGTGCTTCTGAGGATCTCACCTTTGAGGAGGAAAGATTAGATACCTATACTGCTAGAAGCTGAAGTCGCTTTGTAGGCAATTTGCCATCCCCGTGATAGGTCTCTCTAGGAAGGAGGAGTACCAGCAGGCGCTGAATGCCTGGTGGGAAGCAAGAGAGTCCGCTGGGGATGAGGAAGAGAATGCTAGAGGGCAGCACGATGATGCAGTAGAAGGGGGGGATAGAACACCCTCCAATCCAGGTACTAGTGTATCCAAAAGGAGCCTGACCCCAGAAGAGCTGGTGGACAGGGAGAGAGATAGGAGGCATCGTTTGGAGATGGCCAAATTGGAAGGCCAGAAGGACCTTGAGAGTAAGAATTTAGACATTGAGAAGAATTGACTGTCAATTGAACTTGAGAAAATGAAAATGGAGCATGAGAGAATGTTGAGGGAGATAGAAATCAGGGCGAGGAGTTTCCGGGTCTCCCTCTCTGATGGCAGCATACCTTTAGTAACACCTGAGAGTAGAATTTAGATTCGTAAAGATGTCATTAAGGATTTTCAGAAGAGTGAGGATATTGGACAATGGTTTGCCGCATATGAGATAGCAATGGTGTCCCACCGGTTCCCTGAGAGGATTGGGGAGCGGGTTTGTGGGGACGCTTTGTAAGTGATGGTAGGAATACCCTGCTGGACCTGCCGGAGGAGAGCAGGATGGTGTATACCCATTTGAAGGAAGCTTTGATGACCCCTTATAGTTTGACCCCAGAAATGTACAGGCGGAGGTTTAGAACCTGTAAGAAGTTAGAGGGTACCACATGAGTTGAATATGTGTCTTATTCCTGCAGAGCAATGGATCGCTGGGTAAACGGTAGCAACGTGGAAACTTTTGAGCAGTTGTATGATTTGTTTGTGTGGGAGCATTTTCTAGTAACTGTTTTTCAGAGCTAAACCAGCACTTGATTGATAGCAAGCTGACTAACCCTAGGAAGCTTGCTGAGGAGGTGGACCGCTCGGTGAGCACCCGAGTCCTCAAAGGTTTTTTGGGAGACTTTGCCAGAGGTGGGCAGGGTCCCCAGCAGAGAAGTGGGGGGGATAATGGCAAGCCGAGGGAGTTCCAGAGAGGGCTCCAGAGTAATTCCCCAGGGAACCAAGCAGTGGTGTTCCAGTCTCCTCCGGAGAAGAAGCCAGTGTCCCCAACAGGTAGGCCTGTTCAGAGGTGGCCAGTCACTTGTTTCAAGTGTGGTCAAGTGGGCCACTGGTATTATGATCCCCGGTATCCCCAGAGGGACCCCAATGCATCCCCGCGTGCACCACCCTGTGCGCCACCCTGTCAGATTGCCAGTGTAGTCCTGGGGGGAGTAGATGGAGGTCCAAGGTGGGTGGGATCCCGTATAGTTAACCCATGTCTCACTAGGAGACTTTGAGAAGGTGCCTAACCCCACACTGCCTAATAACACTAAAAAGTACTGGCAGTGGGTGACCATCAATGGCCATAGGGTGTAGGCTCTCAGGGACACCGGAGCTAGTGTGACTGCTGTCATCTCCAGGTTGGTGTCCAAAAGAGAAGGTTGTCCCCATGCATACTGCCTCGTAGTGTCAGCAGACAACTTAGAGAGCCAGTGTGAGGTGGCCAGGTACCCTTCGAGTGGAGGTGTTTTAGGAACTCTTCAAGTGGTTGTAAGGCCACCATGCCTGTAGATTGTGTGTTTGGGTATTGATATAGAGAACTCCCTGTGGGCTATGGTGGAGAGAATGTCTCATTTGGAAATGTTGGGCCTGCCTGAATGGGCTTGTGCGACCACTCGGTCCATGACAGCTCAGAAGGGTGTTCAGGAGGGCCTGGAGCCTGAAATTATGGCCCAGGCCCCTGCCTTAAAGAGAAGGGGCAGGGGGCACAGGAGACCAGCCCCCAAGGTTCCCACGGTCCCTGAGGGAGCAGACCCTGAGGGGCATGTCCTGGAACCCACAGGGGAACAGGTGGCTGAACTGGGGGGCCTACCAGAGATGGCCCATTGGCAGCAGGAAGGGGGGCCCTGCAGGGAGGAGTTTTGCGAGCAACAAAGAACCTGCCCTTCTCTTGAGGGTTGCAGCGACAGGCCGCCGCCCAGGCCACAGGTGATCAGACAGGGTCACATTGAATCTATTGTGAGAATGACCTCCTTTACAGCGAACCTAAGGTTGCTGAGCCTGGGTCATCCCGTCTGCTGGTGGTGACCCAGCACTGCAGGACCTTCCTACTGGGGTTAGCTCATGATGTGCTGTTGGCAGACATGTGGGGCATACCAAGACCTTTGTGAGGCTGGTCACCCACTTCTATTGACCCCAGATGTGCAGGAGCTTTGATGCTCACTGCAGGATGTGTGAGACTTGCCAGGCAAGTGGGAAGAGTGGGTGGAAGATTAAGGCCCCCCTACGGCCCTTTCCCATTGTGAGTAACCCATTCGAGAGAGTAGGCATTGATATTGTGGCGCCTCTGGATCCCAAGACAGCCATGGGCAACAGGTTCATCCTGGTCTTGGTGGACCATGCCACCAGGTACCCTGAGGCCATCCCACTCAGAACAGTGACGGCCCCGTGGTGGAAAGGGCACTGATGGGGATTTTCTTCCATGTGGGATTCCCCAGACAGGTGGTGTCCGATAGGGGGACTAATTTAATCTCCAAGTACATGAAGTCTCTGTGGGAGGAGTGTGGGGTAACGTATAAGTTTACCACTCCTTACCACCCCCAGGGTAATGGGCTAGTTTAGAGATTCAACCGGACCCTTAAGGGAATGATTATGGGCCTAGGTGAGCCCATGAGGCGTAAGTGGGATGTCCTCTTGCCATGCGTATTGTTTGCTTACCGTGAGGTGCCACAGAAGTCCTTAGGGTTAAGCCCCTTTGAGCTGCTATATGGTCACCCGGTAAGATGGCCTCTGAGTCTGGTCAAGGAAGGCTGGGAGCAATCTCCTAGGAAACCTCCCCAGGATGTGTTTAGTTACTTGCTGGCCTTCAGAAACCAGACTCGGCGTTTCAGGAAACTTGCTGAGGCAAACCTGGAAGCCAGCCAAGAAGAGATGAAATGCTGGCACGATCAGAATGAAACTCTGATTGAGTTTCAGCCTGGACAAAAGGTTTGGGTCATGGCCCCAGTGGAGCCCTGTGTGCTCCAGGATAGGTGGACCGGCCCCTTTGAGGTGGTGGAGTGCAAGAGTCCTGTTACCTATATGGTGGACTTGCAGTCTCCCTAGAACCCCTTGCAGGTCCTGCATGTTAACCACCTGAAGCCTCACTTTGAGCGGTCTGAAGTGGGTATGCTTCTGGCCACAGATGCTGGGATAGAGGAGGAGAGCGAGCCCCTTCCTGACCTCCTGTGTGCAGGAGAGCAAGATAGGTCAGTATAGGGTGTGGTCCTCTCCACTACACTGACTCCTGAACAGCAGGATGATTGTCGCCAACTGTTGGGACAATTCAGTGATCTGTTCTCCCTGGTGCCTAGTATCACTGATGGGTGTGTCCATGACGTGGACACCGGGGACAGTCCTCCCATTAAGCAGAAAGCTTACAGAGTGACTGACCAAGTACGGGCCTATATTAAGGATGAGGTTACCAAGATGTTTGCCCTTTGGGTGATTAAGTTCTCTAGCAGCCAGTGGTCCAGCCGAGTGGTCCTGGTCCCAAAAGCTGCAGCGCCTGGTGCCACCCAGAACTTCGGTTCTGCGTGGACTATCAGGGCCTCAATTCCATCACGAAGACTGACGCGCACCCCATCCCAAGAGCTGATGAGCTTGTAGATCTGTTAGGGACTGCCAAATACCTCCGCACATTTGATTTGACCTCTGGGTATTGGCAGATCGCCTTGACCGAGGGAACAAAGGAAAGGTCAGAATTCTCCACACCTGATGGGCACTACCAGTTCCGGGTGATGCCCTTTGAAAAGAAGAATGCCCCTGCCACCTTTCAGAGGTTGGTAAACAGGGTGCTGGCTGGGCTGGAAGACTTCTGTGTCGCCTACCTAGATGACATTGCGGTGTTTAGCTCCTCTTGGGAGGACCACTTGAGGGAGGAATTGATGGCACTGCGGAAGGCAGGCCTCAAAATAAAAGCCAGTAAGTGACAGATTGGGCAGAGTTCTGTAGTATATTTGGGGCACCAGGCGAGGAGCGGCCAGGTGGCACCCCTTCAACGGAAAATTTAAACTATCCTAGCATGTGAACCCCCAAGACTCAGGTGAGGGCCTTCCTAGGACTCACTGGGTACTACAGGAGGTTTGTCAAGGGATATGGCAACATTGTTGCACCCTTGACTGAGTTGACTTCTAAGAAGCAGCCCAAGAAGGTTAACTAGACTGACACCTGCCAGAAAGCTTTTGACGCCCTGAAGACTGCCATGTGCACCGCACCCGTGCTTCGGGTGCCCGACTTTTCAAAGGACTTTGTTGTCCAGACAGGTGCCTCAGAGCATGGTATAGGGGCTGTTCTATCACAGGTCAATGAGGAGGGACTAGACCAACCAGTAGCCTTCCTAAGAAGGAGGTTACTTCCCAGGGAACATAGGTAAAGTGCAATTGAGCATGAGGCATTTGCTGTGGTCTGGGCACTGAAGAAGCTGAGACCATACCTGTTTGGGATTAAATTCTGGGTTCAGACAGACCACAGGCCCCTTAGATTGTTGATGCAGATGAGGGGTGAGAATCCCAAATTGTTGAGGTGGTCCATTTCCCTACAGGGTGTGGATTTCACGGTGGAACACACCCCTGGTACAGAACACACCAATGCTGATGGTCTGTCCAGATTTTTCTGCCTATTGAGGAGAACTGCCAAGGAGATGGTTAGTTCTCCCCACTTTTCAGCTGGAGGGGACGCGTGTTAGACCTGGCATCATTGGTGTGGGTCTTCCTCCCTCTATTCTCTTCCTATCTTTTATGTTGGCTGGATTTAGGTGCTCTAGGCACCGTGCCACTGCTAATCGGTGCCACAGCAGGAATGCTCCCAGTGTAAGGATGACTGTATGGATCAGGATTACCTTAATGCCTAGTTCTGTGTAGCATGTCCTAATAGTGAGTCATCCTCCTTTCACTGGTCTGTGTAGCATGTTCTAGTAGCAAATGATCCCCTCTTTCATTGTTCTGTGTAGCATGTTCTAGTAGCAAGGTATTCTCCCTATCATTGTTCTGTGTAGCATGTTCTAATAGCGAGTTACCCTCCATTTCACTGTTTCTATTGAGAAGCTCCCCGTTTCCATAGGTTAGAATGGTCAGATTGAGGATTACCTTCTATAATCCTGTCTGACCCCAGGAACCTGATAGGAACTTGAGTTTGATATATTTGTGCTCAGGACATTGAGATACACCTTTTAGTAAGAACCGTTATATATTCCATGTTCTAAAATGCCTCATCTGAAAATGCAGTATTTTCTTGCCTAAGCTTTCCTGTAGGCTTTGCTAGTATGTGTATTGGCCGTCTGGTTTTGGAGCAGCAGGGCCAGCTGGGTCAGACCTGGCTGGAGAGAGAGATCAGTATTCAGAGCATGGGGAGGGGTGACTCTTTGATCTGAGCAAGGCCGTGCCGGCAAGGTGAATGATGGCTCCACCTCCCACAGGGCGTCTGAACGCAGACCCCCTCATTCTGAAAGGGCAGGATGTTGCCTCGTAAACCAAGTGCTCCCCAAGCCCACCAACCTGGCTCTGACTGGATCTAGTGATTTGTGACATTAAAGAACAAAGACCTTTTAGGTGTATAATACTGTGCTGGAACTTTGTCCGGGTGTGTTCCTTCTAGATGTCAAGACGAAACTCTGTCCGAGTGAACAAAGAAAGGTACTTTGATACTTTCACCAAGCTTGCTGAAGAAACTACCCGAGGGCCTGAATCGAGAGTGCCTCCTGCAGAAGTCTCAGGGACATTAGACTTCACCCTGTCAGCCGTCGGAATTCCGGTGCAAGGAATTTTGCTAGCAGGTGAGGCCTCCGTTGAGTAATCCGGAGCCTCTAGTTCTACTTTGAGGGCTGCGGACTGAACCTTTGAAACTTTCACTGAGTCTGTGCGGGCCGCTGCAGCTAAGAGAGAGCTGCTGCCGCTGAGAGCCTACCTGAATTTGATCCTTGGAAACCTTCGCTGAATCTGTACGGGCGGCTGCAGCTAAGACAGAGCTGCCGCTGCTAAGAGCCCACCTGAATTTGAATCTTCTAAACTTTCGCTGAACCTGTGTCTGCCACTGCAGCTAAGAGAGGGCTGCCGCCGCTGAGTGCCCACACTTTTACCAACTTTGCATCATCGTGGTTCGTCCTGTGGGCCGCCGCAGCAAAGAGAGAGCTGCTGCCGCTGAGTACCCACACTTTTGCCAACTTTGCATCATCGTGGTTCATCCTGTGGGCCACCACAGCTAAGAGAGAGCTGCTGCCACTGAGTGCCCGCACCTTTGCCAAATTTGCATCATCGTGGTTCGTCCTGTGGTCCACTGCAGCTAAGAGAGAGCTGCTGCCGCTGAGTATCCACACCTTTGCTAACTGTGCCTCATTGCGATTTGTCCTGTGGGCCGTTACAGCTAAGGGAGAGCTGCTGCCGCAGAGTGCCCCAATCCAGATCACCATTGTCGAGGATTGTCTCTATCGTCTCGTGGGCCGACGCAGCTAAGAGAGAGCTGCTGCCGCTGTGAGCCCGCCACGGAGCTGCAAGATGAGAGTCATCACCACCACCAGCCTGGGCCACCGCAGCCACGTGCTGCTGCCACTGAGAGGCCGCCTGTCCCTGAGTACCCGAATTATTGTGGGTGCACACTGCGTTCCTCTGCAGCAAAGACTTGTGGTCACTGGGAGTCCACCTGTTATCATCTCCCCTTCTTCGAGAAGCTGCGTGCTGTGTCCCCTTTCACCGACAGGTACTAAATGCTTCACACACTGCCTCTGAGATAGGCCTAACTGCTCGTGCTACGTTACCACAGGGTTGAGCAGGGGTTGTCAAAAGGGGTAGCCCACTTGCCCTGACTTAGGAAGAAAGGTCCCTATTTAGACATTGGCGCCAGCCATTGCCAACTAGAGACCCCCATTTCTAACATTCACTAAAAAATCTAAGCTTTCAGGGGTATGATAGTTAGGAAATAGAATTTAAAAATGTTTAGAAATTCACTGTAAAACCAAAGTTTACAGGGACATTAGAGCTAGTCTCAGATGATTTCATTCATACAAAACCATACTAATTCAGCAGTTAAAGTTACCTTAGCTAATTATACATTTCACCCTCACAATGCACTGCTTATTGCCTCATATATTACATCACTCATGACATGGTCAGTCACATCACTGGTGACGTCACTGATGATATCTCAAATGACATAAATGATGAGATCACTGATGACATCATCCACAGAACCACTTACACACTCACTCATACCCCCAAGAAACTCATCTTACACCACCTAAACAGTCAATGAGTCAACAAAATAGTCTCCCATAGAGGCTCGCTCACACTCACATACCCAAGAGGCACTCAGTCACCCACTCACTCACCCATTCAGCCACTCATATACCCACTCACTCACCAATAGACCCAGTTTCATACCATTCATGCACCCATACAGCGACTCATGTATCCTTTCTGTCACCCATACAGCCACTCATATACACTATCATTTACCATTTACAGCTATTTACACATCTACTCACTCACCCATACAGCCACTCATGCACCTTATTCACCATTTACTGCCACTTACAACCCACTCAGAAACGTACAGAAAGAGGAAATTTAAAGGTCAGATAAGAGAAGCAAGAGGCAAAGTAAAGGTGAGAAACGAGTAGCAAGAAGAATGAAGGTCAGAAGTTAGCATAAAGAGGTAGAATAAAGGTCAGAAAAGGGTAGAAATAGTTAAAATAAAGATGTGAAAAATGCAGAAGGAGGCCAAATAAAGGTCAGCAACTAGCATAAAGAGGGAAAATAACATTGATAAATGAGCAAAAAGAGGCAGAATAGACGTCAGAATCAAGCAGCATGAGGCAGAATAAAGGTCATAAAAGAGATGAATGAGGCAGAATGAAGAACCAATATGAGAGGAAAGAGGCAGCATAAAGGTCAGAAATGACCTGAAGGAGGCAGATTTAAGGTCCTAAGGAGAAAAAAGAGGCAGAAAAAACATTAGAAACTAGGAAAAGGAGGCATAATAAAGGTCAGCAAAGAGCAAAAAGAGGCAAAGTAAAGGTAAGAAACAAGCAAAAAGAGGCAGAATGAAGGTCAGCAACGAGCAGAAAAAGGCAAAAATAAAGGTGAGAAACAAGAGGAAAGAGGCAGAATGAATGTCAGCAATGAGCATAAAGAGCCAAAATAGAGGTAAAAAAACAGCAGGAAGAGGTAGAATGAAGGTCATAAACGAGAAGAAAAAGCATAACCAAGGTCAAATACAAGTAGAAATAGGCAAAATAAAGGTGAGAAAGAGGTGGTAAAAAGGTGTGAAATGAGCAGAAAGAGGCAGAATAAAGGTCAGCAATGAACAGAAAGAGGCAAGATAAATCTGAGAAATGAGCATAAAGAGGTAGAAGAGAGGAATAGAGCTCAGAAACAGGCAGGGAGAGGTAAAATAGAGACCAGGAACAAGCAGAAAGAGTCAAACTAAAGGTTAGCAAGGAGGCAATATTAAGATAAGAAACAAGCAGAAAGAGGCAATATAGAGGTCAGGAACATGCAGAAAAAGGCAAAACATAAAGGATGAGAAATGAGCTGAAAGAGGCAGAATAAAGGTCAGCAATGAGCAGAAAATGGAAACAAGCATAATGAGTACAAATTAAGGACAGTAAATAGCAGAAAAAGTCAAAATAGAAGCCTGAAACAGGTAAAAAAAAAGGCAAAATAAAGTTATGAAATGAGCACCAAGAAGCAGAACAAAGGTAAGAAAGAGGCAAAATAATGGAGGAAAAAATGAGCAGAAAGAGGCAGAATAAAAGTCAGCCATGAGCAGAAAAACGAAAGACAAAGGGGAAAAAAGAGCAAAAAGAGGCAGAATAAAGGTCAGAAATGAGCAGTAGAGTCAAAATAGAGGTAAAAGAAAGCTGAACAAGACAAGATAAAAGTGAGAAACGAGGTCTAAGAGTCAGAGTAAAGGTCAGGAACAAGCAGGAAAAGGCAGAATAAAGGTCAGAAACAAGCAGAAAGAAGCAAATTAGAGGTCAGAATCAGGCAGGATTAAGGTCAGAAATAAGCTGAAAAAGGCAGAATAAAGGTAGGAAACGAGCACAAAGAGGAACTAATTGGTCATAGACAAGCTGACAGAGGCTGAATAAATATCAGAAAGAGGCATAATAAAGGTCCAAAATAAGCAGAAAGAGGCAGAATAAAGATCCCCAACAAGCAGAAATAGTAAAGATAAAGGTCAGCAACATGCAGAAAGAGGCAAAATAGAGGTCAGAAATGAGCAGAAATATTTAGAATAATTGTGAGAAGCTTGCAAAAAGATGTAGAATAAAGGTCAGTAATATGTAGAACGAGGAAAAATAAAAGTAAGAAATAAGTAGAAAGAGCTAGAATAAAGGTCATCAATGAGCAGAAGTAGACAAGATAAAGGTGAGAAACAAGAGGAAAGAGGCAGAATAAAGGTCAGCAATGAGCAGAAAGAGGCAAAGTAACGGTCAGAAACGTGCAGAAAGAGGCAAAATAGAGGTCAGCATCAAGCACCAAGAGGCATATTAAAGGTCAGAAATGAGCTGACAGGGGCAGTACAAAGGTCAGAATCAAACAGAAAGATTCAAAATAATTGTCAGAAGAAGCAGAGAAAATGTCTGAAATGAGCAGAAAGAGGCAAAATAAAGGTCAGCAACAAGTAGAAACAGGAAATATAAAGGTGAAAACCAAGCTTAAAGAGGCAACATAGAGGTCAGGAACGAGCAGAAAAAGTCAAACTAAAAGTTAGAAAAGAGAAGAAATAGACAAAATAAAGCTCATAAAGGAGCAGAAGGAGGCAATATGGAGGTAAGAAACAAGCAGAAAGAGGCAGAAAAGGATAACAAATAAGCGGAAAGAGGCAAAATAGAGGTGAAAAACAAGCAAAAGGAGGAAAAAGTACAGTCAGTGATAAGCAGAAAGAGGCAAAATAAAGGTCAGAAGTGATCAGAAAAAAGGCAGAAAACTAGCTGGAAATGAACAGAACCCCTTCATTTACTCATGTACCCATTCACAGAATAACTCAGACACTTCAGCCACTCACAGACCCATTCAGACACTCATGCACTCACTCGCAGACAGGCTCAGACATGAAAACCCACTCAGAGACCCTGGTCAGACACTCATGTATACTTAATGAATCACTACTACCCTCTCTAACCCACTCACACGCCTACTCAGAGATTTAAGTACTGACTCATAGGCCCGGTTAAAGGTTCTTACACCTACTCACAGACCCAATCAGATACTCACATACCCACTCACAGACCCACTCAAATACTCATGCACCCAATCACATACCTAGTGAGAGACTCACACACTCACTCTCATACCCACTGAGACACTCATGAACTGACTCACACACTTACTCTAAAAGGTTACAGGTTAGAGTTAGGAAATAACATTACAAAATGCAGAAATTCAATGGAAAAATCAAGGGTTACATGGACATTATAGTTAGGAAATATATTTTCAAAAAAGTCTAGATATTAACTAAAACATCTAAGGTTACATGGACGTTATAGTTAGGAAATAGTATTTAAAATACATTAGAAATTTACTGTAAAACCAAAGTTTACAGGGACATTAGAGCTAGTCCTTTCTTGCTATACAAGAAAGTACTCAATTCATTCATACAAAACCACAGAAATTCAGCAGTTATAGTTACCTGAGCTAACTATAAATGTCGCCCTCAAAAGGCACTGCTATGGCCTCACATATTACATCACTCATGACATGGTCAGTGACATCATGGATGTTGTCACTGATGATATCTTGTATGACATAACTGATGACATCACGGATGACATCATCCACTGTCAACTAGTTCCTAGGACTCCCCAGGACCTTCACGAATGGGATGACCTAAACTGAGGGCTTGGCGTGCAAACAGACTCTGGACATCCCCAGAGGATGAGTCAGCCGTTAGACCAGCTAGCTCTTTGGTGCCACTATCACCCCCATGTTTTCTACAGTGGGGTATGTAGTTTCTGGCAACTGACAAACATGACAACTCTTATTCCTCGGGTATCTTCGAAACAATACAGTATCTTTCGCTCAGTCTCTCGTACTTTCTTTCCTCAGAACAGATAAAATGATTATTGGAAGTGTTTCAATAAGTATTTATTGGTCAAGCGTCAGTCTAGTGTGAAACGTATTAGCTTTGACAATCAAAAGACAGGATGAGACAAATGTAATTGCTAGTGCCAATATTGTAAAAGGTAGATACATTTCTACCATAATGCTAGTAAGATGAATAAAAACATATTGTAAAAAACAATAGCATTGGTGTACTCCTACGATGCGTAGCCTACCTAACTGTACCTAGCCTAGATGTGTAGGTGAAGCATGTATGTGAAAGTGCTAGGATATGTCCTAATGGAATGTATGGTGCCAAGAATTCCCTGGGGAAGTACTAACCCCTCACATGATTGTTCTGAATGAAGGACCCTATCTCTGCATTGAAGATGGCACCCTGAAAGGGATGTCAGGTTTCTGCCTGTTGAAGGATCAGCCTGCAGAGTCTCGGTCCAGCCTGGAAGGAATTCTCCTCTGTGTCTGTAAGGGGGAATGAGGGTCTTTTATACTAAAGTGTTCACTCCAGGGTTTTTTCAGAATCGATATGTTTTGAAAATAAAAATGCCAATCCTTTTCTAAACATACATGATCATGAAGAGCTGGCTGTTGGCCATGGATGAAAAAAGAGGTGACCCTTGTACAGAATAAATCTACAGTGACTGGGGACATGTTAATGGACACCAGGTACAGGGATTAAGAAATGGTACCAAGAGCCTGATGTTGAAGGGACAGAAGTGAGCTACTAGGTAAAAGGTCACCGGTGGGAAACCGTTAGATCATGTGGAAGGGACACAATGTATGTAATTGGTATGTATATGAGAGGACTAACCTAAAGGACATGACACCACAGAACCACTTACACACCCACTCATAACCCCAAGAAACTTATTGTACACCACAAAAAACACTAATAGTCATGCACCCACTTACTCATGCATAGAGCCACTCATACACCCACTCACTCACTTGTACAGGCACTCATACAATCAATCACTAAGCCCATCCAGATACTCACACACCCACTCAATCACTCACGCATACAGATACTAACATATATACTCAGTCACCTAAACAGTCAATGAGACAGCAAAATAGTCTCCCATAGAGGCTCGCTCACGCTCACTTACCCAAGTGGCCCTCAGTCACCCATCCACTCACCCATTCAGCCACTCATATACCCACTCACTCACCCAAAGCCCCACCTACACACCATTCATGCACCAATACAGCGACTCATGTATCCTCACTGTCACCCATACAGCCACTCATACACTCTCTCATTTACCATTTACAGCTATTTACACATCCACTCACTCACCCATACAGCCACTCATGCACCCTCTCATTCACCATTTACTGCCACTTACAACTCACTCAGAAGCGTAAAGAAAGAGTCAAGATAAAGGTCAGTAATGAGCAGCAAGAGGTAGAATAAAGGTCCGAAACGAGCAGAAAGAGGCAGAATAAAGGTCAGAAGTGAGCAGCCAGGGATAAAATAGAGGTGAAAAATGAGCAGCAAGAGGCAGAATGAAGGTTAAAAATTAGCATAAAGAGGTAGAGCAAAAGTCAGAAAAGGCCAGGAAGCGGCAAAATAAAGGTGGGAAACACCCAGAAAGAAGCAAAATAAAGGTCAGCAAATAGCATAAACAGGCAAAATAATGTTGAGAAATGAGCAAAAAGAGGCAGAATAGAGGTCAGAAACGACATACAGAGGAAAAATAGAGATCAGAATCAAGCATCACAAGGCAGAATAAAGGTCAGTAATGAGCTGGATGAAGCAGAATGAAGGACCGAAACGCGCATAAAGAGGCAGAATAAAGTTCAGCAACTAGCAGAAAGAGGCATAATGAAGGTCAGAAATGAGCAGAAAGAGGCAAAATAGAGGTGAGAAACAAGGCGCGAGAGGCTGAATAATGGTACAAAACAAGCAAAAAGACAGAATAAAGGTCAGCAACGAACAGAAAAAGACAAAATAAAGGTGAGAAACAAGAGGAAAGAGACAGAATAGAGGTAAACAATGAGCACAAAGAGCCAAAATAGAGGGCAAAAACTAGCAGGAAGGGATAGAATAAAGGTCAGAAACAAGAAGAAAAAAGCAGAATAAAGGTCCAATACAAGCAGAAAGAGGCTAAATAATGGTCAGGAAGAGGCAGACTAAAGGTCAGACACGCAGAAAGAGGCAGAGTAATTGTTAGCAACAAACAGAAAGAGGCAAGATAAAGGTGAGAAATGAGTAGAAAGAGAATAGTGGTCAGAAACATGCAGAGAGAGTGAAAATGAAGGTCAGAAACGCGCAGAAAGAGGCAATATAAAGGTGGGAAATGAGCAGAGAGGAAGAATAGAGGTCAGACATGAGCAGAAAAGGGGAATATAAAGATCAGAAATGAGCAGAAAGAGGAAAAATCGAGGTCAGAAAGGAGCAGGAAGTGGGAAAATAAGAGAAACAAACAGAAGAGAGAGAATGAAGGTCAGCAACAAGCAGAAAAAGGCAAGATAACGTGGAGAACTAATATGGGAATTGGTGAGGAGGACAGACTCCTTTCCATACGCTCGATTTCCCCTGATACCTTCCTCAGCATCAGATCAATTGCCGTAGGTTTTTTTATTTTAGCAGGTGGTACAGTATTTGTTTCTTCCGTGATTTGTTTTGGGGTGCCCGCTAAATGTGCTTTGCTCGTAACCGAGCGTGTTTTTGGGGGGTTGGACATAATAGAGAGATTGTGTAGATGTTTCCTCATGCTAGCGATCTTAAGATCGGGAATTCCTTCTAATTTGGAAACTCAGTGAGTCTAAACCAAACTATATATGACCTTCTCCCACTTCTCCTCCTTCGGTAGTACAATTTCCGCAAGATGAATGGCCAAGTCAGTGTCAACAGATGCCAGCTCAAATAGAAAGTACCTTTTTGTGTTAAACAACAGTCAAGGGGGGTGGCCCGTCCCGTCTCTGGTCGTCCCCTGACGGCCACAGACGGCTCGCCCTTAGTCCGGGCTTCGTCTGGCGCGTCCCGCGTGCGTCCTCGCGGGATGAGGAAGTGGACGCCACTTTATGCGCCACCTGGCGCTGTTTGCTGGAGGGGGCGGCGTTCTGGTGTCAGGCTGCTGGGGGATGTAGTCCCTGACCGGCGGAGCCAAGCCCGGCCAGTCTGGAAGTGAAGGTTGGTGTTCTAGGCGGAGCTGAGCCCGGCCGCCTCACGTAAGCTGGAAACTCCTGGGGCGCCTCAGCGGAGCGGGATATGCTCAGCCGGCATGGTAACCCTTCCAATTACTGCCACAAAGTCCTCGGCAGTGGACGCCGCTTTATGCGCCGCCTGGCGCTGCCTGCTGAAGGGGGTGGCGTTCTGGTATCAGGCTGCTGGGGGATGTAGTCCCTGACCGGCGAAGCCAAACCCGGCCAGTCAGGAAGTGATGGTCGGTGTTCTAGGCGGAGCTGAGCCCGGCCGCCTCACGTAAGCTGGAAACTCCTGGGGCGCCTCAGCGGAGAGGGATATGCTGGCCGGCGTGGTAACCTTTCCAATTACTGCCACAAAGTCCTCGGCAGTGGACGCCGCTTTATGCGCCGCCTGGCGGTGCTTGCTGAAGGGGGCGGCGTTCTGGTGTCAGGCTGCTGGGGAATGTAGTCCCTGACCGGCGGAGCCAAGTCCGGCCAGTCAGGAAGTGAAGGTCGGTGTTCTAGGCAGAGCTGAGCCCGGCCGCCTCACGTAAGCTGGAAACTCCTGGGGCGCCTCAGCGGAGCGGGATATGTCCGGCCGGCGTGGAAACCCTTCCAATTACTGTCACCATCTAATTTCAGAGAGTTTCAGGCAGATTTCAGGAGACAAGACCAAGGCAGGAATCATCTCTTCCAAACTGGCTTCCTTCTCATTTACAAAGAGAGAATAATATGTGTGTCATCAGCATATAGGAACAATGTCTGGCTACAGCTTTCTTCTAGGTCCACCAGGGGGTGGACATAGATATTAAAAAGCATGTGCTTAGATCATAACCCTGAGGGACTCCTGAGGTGAGTGAGTGAAGACAAGACATTCCATTCTATTTAGGGGAAAAACCTTGAAAGTTCAACCCACCAGAAAGGATTTTTACCAGTCTGGAGACAAGCCTAGAATACCTAGTTGGGCCAGTCTGACAGTCAGAGTATCATGAGACACAGTGTCAAAGGCTGCCTGAGATCTAGCAGAATGAATACAGCAGTGCCCCCCTTATCCAGGAACCAAATTCTGCACTGTGCTCAGATCTAAAACCTGAATGGGAAGGATGGAGGGCATTCTGCGCTTCCACATATGCAGTGATTTGAGAATTAATGTGCTTCCCCAAGATTTTCAGAAAATATGCAACAAAGAAATAGGTCTGTAATTGGCCCAATTAGACAAAGCTAAGTGGGATTTTGTTTTGCAAGGAAAGCAAAATGGCATACTTTCAGGCTTTCGGAAGGCACCCCTCATACAGGGAGGTGTTAAGATCCACTATCAGAGAAAGAAGGTATGGACTCAGAGAACTGAGCTTGGGTGAGAAATGGACAGAAAGAGGCAAAATAGACATCAGAAAAGAATAGAAAAAAGCAAAATAAAGGTCAGAAATGAGCAGAAAGTGGCAAAATAAAGATCAGAAATTAGCTGAAAGAAGCAAAATAAAGGTAAAAAATGAGCATAAACAGGCAAAATAGAGATAATAAATTAGCAAAAAGAAGCAAAATAAAGGTCAGAAATTAGCATAAACAGTCAAAATAGAGATAAGAAATGAACAGAAAAAAGCAAAATAAAGGACAGAAATTAGCAGAAAGAGGTAAAATGGAGATCAGAAATTAGCTGAAAGAAACAAAATAAAGGTTAGAAACAAGTACAGTCAAAAAAGAGATAAGAAATTAGCAGAAAGATGCAACATAAATGGCAGAAATGAGCATAAGGAGGCAAAATAAAGGCCACAAAGAGTCAGAAAAAAGGTCCATAACGAGCAGAAAGAGGCACAATAAAGGTCTGCAACTAGTAGGAAGAAGAAATAAAAAGGTGAGAATTGAGAAGAAGGCAAAGTAGAGGTCAGAAACAAGCCCAAAGAGGCAAAATAGTGGTCAGAAATTAACAGAAAGGTTCAAAATAAAGGTGAGAAATGAGCAAAAAGAGGCAGAATAAAGGTCAGCAATAAGCAGAAAGAGACAAAATAAAGGTTAGCAATGAGCAGAAAGAGGCAACAGAACGGTGTGAAATTAGCAGAAGGAGGCATAATAGAGGTCAGGCATAATAGAGGTCAGACACGAGCAGAAAGTGACAAAATAGAGGTTTGAAATTGAAAGAAAGAAAGAGGCCGGATGAAGGTCAGAAACAAGCAGAAAGGCAGAAAAAAGGTTACCAACAAGCAGAAAGAGGCCTGATAAAGGTGAGAATTGAACAAAAAGAGGCAAAATACAAGTCAGAAACTAGGAAAAAGAAGCAAAAAAAAAGTTTTGACACAAGCACCAAAAGGCAGAATAAAAGTCAAAAGAGGCAAACTAAAGGAGACAAATAAGCAGAAAGAGGCAGAATAAAGGTCATTTATGAGTAGAATAGACTAGATAAAAGTGTGAAAGGGGCCGAATAGAGGTCAGAAACTAACAGAAAAAGGCAAAAAGAGGTCAGAGACAAGATAAAGGTGAGACATGAGACAAGAACAGTCAGAATATAGGTCAGGAATGAGCCGAACGAGGCAAGGTAAAGGTGAGAAACAAGAGGTAATAGGTAAAATACAGGTGAGAAATGAACTGAAAAAGGCTAATAGAGGTCAGAAACTTGCAGGAACAGGAAGAATGAAGTTCTGAACCAGCAGAAAGAGGCAGAAAAAAGGTCATAAAAAAGCAGAAAAAGTCAGAATAAAGTTCAGGAAGAAGCAGAAAGAGGTAAAACAAAGTACAGAAACAATCGGAGAGAGGCAGAATAAAAGTCAGAAACAAGTAGAATGAGACAGAATAGAAGTCAGAAAGAGGAAGAATAAAGGTCAGAAAAAGGCAGAATAGTGGTCATAAACAAAAAACAGTTACAATAGAATTCAGAAATGAGCAGAAGGGGGAATAAAAGAGCTCAATCTAAAAGTCAGAAATGTTCAGAAATAGGCAAAATAAAGATCAGAAAGAGGCAAAAAAGTGGTCAGAAATGAGTCGAAAAGTTAAAAAATAGTTGAGGAACTAATTGAATGAGGTAGAATAAAGTTCTGAAAGTAGCAAAAAGAGGCAGAATACAGGTGAACAATTAGCATAAAGTGGCAAAATAAAGGTGAAACACAAGCAGAAGGAGAGAGAATGAAGCTCAGCAATGAGCACAAGGAGTAAAGATAAAGTTGAGAAACAAGGAGAAACAGGCCGAATAAAGGTCAGAAATTAGCAGAAAGATTCAGAATAAACGTCAGCCATGAGCTGAAAGAAGCAAGATAAAGATGAGAAATGAGCAAAAAGAGCAGAATAGTGGTCATAAACAGGGAGAAGGAGTGAATATAAAGGTCGGAAACAAGCAGAAAGTGTCAAAATGGAAGTCAGAAGCATGCAGAAAGAGGCAAAATAAAGGTCAGAAACAAGCAGAAGGAGGCATAATAGAGCTCAGATACGAGCAGAAAGAGTCAAACTAAAGGTAAGAAATTAGCAGAAATAGTAAAATTAAAGAACAGAAATGAGCAGAAAGAGGCAAGATAAGGGTGAGACTCGAACTAACTCCTCAGGCACACGCACGCCGGGAGCTTTTAGAAGCACTTTCTTTTAAAATTTATTGTGATTCTGTTTGAATACTTATTGATTCTGTGTGAATTCTTGCCGACCTTAAACAGCCCAGAGCGCTCCTAGCGCCGGCTGCAACGACTAGTGAGACGCCATTCCGGCGAGATCTTGGGCCACGCCCACTTTGCAGGCCACGCCCCCTCCGCCACAAGTAAATAAAAGCGCCGAATCTCGAGCGCCCACAGACTCGAACTAACTCCTCAGGCACACGCACGCCGGGAGCTTTTAGAAGCACTTTCTTTTAAAATTTATTGTGATTCTGTTTGAATACTTATTGATTCTGTGTGAATTCTTGCCGACCTTAAACAGCCCAGAGCGCTCCTAGCGCCGGCTGCAACGACAAGTGAGACGCCATTCCGGCGAGATCTTGGGCCACGCCCACTTTGCAGGCCACGCCCCCTCCGCCACAAGTAAATAAAAGCGCCGAATATCGAGCGCCCACAGACTCGAACTAACTCCTCAGGCACACGCACGCCGGGAGCTTTTAGAAGCACTTTCTTTTAAAATTTATTGTGATTCTGTTTGAATACTTATTGATTCTGTGTGAATTCTTGCCTACCTTAAACAGCCCAGAGCGCTCCTAGCGCCGGCTGCAACGACTAGTGAGACGCCATTCCGGCGAGATCTTGGGCCACGCCCACTTTGCAGGCCACGCCCCTTACTTCAGCTTCATTATGTGTTGTCACCGGAAGCGCAGCGGACGAGCGCAGCGGGAGCGCCGTTTGCGCGCCGAAGGCGCGCCTAAGGTAAGCCCGTTTGCGCCCGTCCGCGCCTGGACCGGGCCTAGGGCCCCTTCCCCTGTCCGTTCTACCATTCACAATCCTGGAACCCCCATTAGATACAATGCCTTACGCCTTCGTGCGCTAAACTCCATCTCCCATCAGTGCCAGCGTATTAATCTAGCAAATCAACCTCTCCACCTTCCGTACACCTGTCCAAACTGCTCGTTTGTCACTAATAATTATCAACTGTTACCTACGATATCTACCACCAAAAAAGTATTACCTAAACTTTATTTAGCCGCTTTGCTAAATGTGCGCTCCCTCCCAAAACATAAATTTGAAATTTCCAATTTCATCGAGTCCCACAATGTCGACCTTCTTTTCATTACTGAAACATGGGGCGATCTCTCCTGCGGACCTGATTTCGTCACGGCCACTCCTGAAGGATACTCTATCGTTAGACTGGATAGACCTCCTCCCAAAAGGGGAGGCGGATTAGCTATTATTTACCGTTCAAACCTAACAGTACGAACAGAAACCATTCCCATCTCTAGCTGTGAAGCTTTGTCCTTCTCGATTGCTGTCCCAAACGCACCTCCTTTCAAAGGTATACTCATTTACCGCCCACCAGGACCTCGCAGTCCTTTCCTCGCCAGTTTACCCCTGCTTTTAGAACCACTGGCAGGTGAAAGTCACCACACCATTCTGGGCGATTTTAACTTTCATCTAGAGCTTCTGGACAACCCCGATACTTTTGCTCTTTTATCTGAACTATCCAATATAGGTCTCCCCCAACTGGTCACCGGCTCCTCCCACACCGCGGGACATCTCCTGGATGGCCTATTCTCCAGCGAGAAATCCCTAGTGATAAAGGATCTCCTTCCCTTCACCTGGACGGACCATTCTGCCATTCTCTTTAACTTTTTACTCCACCCTATTCCTCCCAGAGCCCTTACTAAACCTTCAGTGAATAAATTTAGAGCCTGGAAAAGCATCGACATTCCGGCTTCTCAGTCATCACTCGCGTCTTCACGACCTCCCACGACGGATGACCCTGAATTAGGTGCCAACAATTATACAACTTGGATTCAAAACACTGTCGATCAGACAGTGCCACTTAAGAGACATTCCTCCAACAGAACAACTAAGTCCTCACCATGGTTCAATGATACTCTAAGGCTAGAAAGACAACAGTGCAGGCGTCAAGAACGCAAATGGAGACGTGATTACGACCCTGAGCAAAAAGCCCTCTATAAATCCATGTTGCTGAAATACAAACAATCTATTATTACTGAGAAAAGTAATTTCTACACCAATCAAATTAATCTTGCTCAAGATTCGACCAAACAACTTTTCCAGGTAGTGACCCAACTCTCAGGACAAACTACATCTACCCCAGTCACGTATACCCAAGAACTATGTAACTCCTTGGCTAATCACTTCCAAAAAAAGGTCACTGACATCTTCTCCCAATTCGAAGCTCATGCCAATGACACTGGACATTCTCACTCTGTCTCTAACGACCGTCTTCCTTCTGCATCGAATTCTTCCATTCCCCCGCGATCAATCCCTTTTAACTCCTTTCAGGAGTTCTCCCAGATCTCCTCTGATCTCGTGTCCCAACTTTTAAATACCACGAACTCCGGTTCCCCAGAAGACCCTTGCCCCCCCTCTATCCTTAAAAACTTTCCTGAAATCCTTTGTCCTATACTCACTGAGATATTCAACGCCATGTTCCTGTCCACGACCTTCCCCTCCATCTGGAAAAGAGCCATCGTCAAGCCTCTTATTAAAAAAAGCTCACTTGACCCCACGTTAGTTGCCAACTACCGTCCAATCGCTTGCCTCCCGCTCCCCGCCAAGATTGTAGAAAAAATCATGAATAGACAAATCTCCGACTTCATAGAGCACAACAACTGTTTGGACGAGACACAATTTGGCTTTCGAAAAGGACATGGGACGGAAACTGCACTCATCAGGGCCACGGAGGAAATTAGAAAGTCTTTGGATGGTGGAGGTTCGGCGGTGCTTATTTTACTGGACCTGTCTGCGGCCTTCGACACGGTCGATCACCCCACCTTGATCGGCCGTGTCGAATCGGCCGGCATCACGGGCTCGGCGAAGGACCTCATCGCCTCATTTCTTACCAATCGAGTTCAATCTGTTACCTTCGGTAATTTCAGTTCACCTTCTTTCACTCTTCCTTGTGGTGTACCCCAGGGATCCTCGCTAAGTCCGACATTATTCAACATCTATGTGTCGGACTTGGCGAGGACCATAAAAATCCATCACCTGGCGGTTACATCCTATGCCGACGATACCCAGATTGTCCTAGCCATAAATAAAAACGGAGATGAAGTGGCCTCCAACTTCAATCTGGGAATGCTGGCTATAAGTAACTGGATGACACAAAACTGCTTGAAACTGAATTCGGACAAAACGGAGGTGATGTTGTTCGGAAATCTTTCCCCTGCCTGGTCTCCCACATGGTGGCCTGATGCCTTGGGACCTCCCCCCTCCCCAGTAACCAAGGCCAGGAATCTTGGAGTTATACTGGACACTAAACTCACCTTCATGTCTCACGTCAACACGGTAGTATCTTCCTCATTCTATACTCTAAGAATGATAAAGAAACTTCTACCTTACCTTCCAATGAATACAAGAAAAACTCTAATCAGCGCACTTATCATGGCCCGCATTGACTACTGCAATGGCCTGCTAGTCAATGCCCAAGAAGGTGTCTTAAAGAAACTGCAACTTGTGCAGAATGCCGCGGCCAGATTGATTACTGGACTTCCCAAGTACGCCTCTATCTCCGGAACTCTCCGGGAGCTCCACTGGTTGCCAGTGCAGAAAAGAGCCAAGTTCAAGGCTCTCTGTATTGCCTACAAGGCAATTCACGATCAAGGACCAACGTATCTGAAAGACTCCTTTCGTCCTTACGAACCTACCAGATCCCTACGATCATCAACCGCTGGACTACTCCAAGTCCCGAGGACAAAAAGAGTTTCCTGGGGTGACAGATCCTTCATAGTAACTACCACTAAACTTTGGAATAGTCTACCCTCCTACATCAAAACCTCCACTTCTCTGCTCTCCTTTCGCAGACAGATAAAAACCTGGCTGTTTAAGCAATAATCTCCTCATGAGCTAATTCGTTTCACTCAGCGCCGAGATACCTACGGGTAATTGAGCGCTTAACAAATAGCCTAAATAAAATAAATAAATAAACAAGGATACAGTGGCAGAATACAGGTCAGAAATTAGCAGAAAGAGTCAAAATAAACATAAGCCACGAGCACAAAAAGGCAAGATAAAGGTGAGAAATAAGCAGAAAGAGGCAGAATAGTGGCCAGGCATAATAGAGGTCAGAACACAAGACGAAAGAGACAAAATAGAGGTTTGATATGAAAGAAAGAGACAGAATGAAGGTCAGAAAAAGGCAGAAAGGCAGAATAAAGGTCAGCAACGAGCAGAAAGAGGTATGATAAAGGTGAGAAATGAGCAGAAAGAGGCAGAATAGAAGTCAGAAACATCAGAAAGACGCAAAATACAAGTCAGAAACTAGGAAAAAGAAGCCAAATAAAGGCATGACACAAGCACCAAAAGGCAGAATAAAGGTCAAAAGAGCAGAAAGAGGCATAATAAAGGTAATTGATGAGCAGAAAAAGGCTAGATGAAAGTGAGAAAGGAGCAGAAAGAGGCAGAATAGAGGTCAGAGACTAAAAGAGAGATGCATAAAAGAGGTCAAGGACAAGATAAAGTTGAGACACAAGACCAGAATAGTCAGAAAGGTCAGGAATGAGCGGAAAAAGGCAAGGTAAAGGTGAGAAACAAAAGGTAATAGGCAAAATACTGGTGAGAAATGAACTGTAGGAGGCTAATAGAGGTCAGAAACGAGTAGAAACAGGGAGACAATGTTCTGAAACATGCAGAAAGAGGCTGAATAAAAAGGTCTGAAACCAGCAGAAAGAGGCAAAATAAAGGTACGAAAAAACGCAGTCAGAAGAAAGTTCAGAAAGAGGCAAAACAAAGTCCACTCCAGAAACAAGAGGAAAGAGGCAAAATAAAGGTCTGAAAGAGGAAAAATAGAGGCCAGAAACTAGCAGAAAGAGGCAAAATAAAGGTCAGAAGTGAGCAGCAAGAGGTGGAATTAAAGTCAGAAACAAGCAAAAAGAGACAGAAGAAAAGTCAGAAAGAAGCATAATAAAGGTCAGAAAAAAGCAGAATAGTGGTCATAAACAAAAAAAGTGAAAATAGAATTCAGAAACGAGCAGAAGGAGGCATAATAGAGCTAAAAAATTAGCAGGAAGAGTCAATCTAAAAGTCAGAAATGTTCAGATATAGGCAAATTAAAGATTAAAAAGGAGCAAAAAGAGCCAAATTGAGACCAGCAATAAGACGAAAGAGGCAAAATAGCGGTCAGAAATGAGGAGAAAGATTCAAAATAAAGGTGAGAAAGAAACAGAAACAGGTAGAAATAAGGTCCTAAACAAGCAAAAGGAGGCATACTAAGGGCCAGTCACGAGCAGAAGAGGCAAAAAAAAATATGAGCAACAAACAGAAGGAGAGAGAATGAAGGTCAGCAACAAGCAGAAAAAGGCAAGATAACGTGGATAAACAGGCAGATTAAAGGTCAGAAACAAGCAGAAAGAGTAAGAATAAATGTCAGCCATGCTCTGGAAGAGGCAAGATAAAGTTGAGAAATGAGCAGGAATAGTGGTCAGATACAGGAAGAAAGGGTAAAAATAAAGGTCAGAAACTATCAGAAAGTGTCAAAATACAGGTCAGAAGCACGCAGAAAGAGGAAAAATAATGGTAAGAAACTAGCAGAAAGAGGTATAATAGAGCTAAGAAACAAGCAGAAAGAGTCAAACTAAAGGCCAGAAATGAGCAAAAATAAGCAAAATAAAGCTCCGAAATAAGCAGAAATAGGCACGATTTAAGTCAGAAAGAAGCAGAAAGTTTCAAAATGAAGATGAGTAAAGAGCAAAACGGTAGAATAAAGGTCCGAAATTAGCAAAAAGCGAAAGACTAAAGGTCAGCAATGAGCAGAAAGAGTCTAAATAAAGGTGAGAAACAAGATTAAAGAGGGAGAAAGAAGGTCAGCAACGATCAAAAGTAGACAAGATAAACGTGAGAAACGAGCAGAAAGAGGCAGAATAGTGGTAAGAAACAAGAAGAAAGAGTGAAAATAAAGATGAGAATCAAGCAGAAAGAGGCAAAATAGAAATCAGAAATGAGCAGAAAGAAGGAAAATGAAGGTCAGAATGAGGCAAGATAGAGGTCATAAACGAGCAGAAGAAGGCATCATAGAGCTCCGAAATGAGCGGAAAGAGTCAAACTCAAGGTCAGAAATTTGCAGAATTAGACCAAATAAAGATCAGAAAGAAGCGGAAAGATACAAATTAAGACCAGCAATGATCAGAGAGAGGCTAAAAAGCAGTCAGAATTGAGCAGAAAATTCAAAATAAAGTTAGGAAACAAACATAATGAGATAGAATAAAGTTCCGAAACTAGCAAATAGAGGCAAAATACAGGTCAGCAGTTAGCATAAAGAGGCAAAATAAAGGTGAGAAATAAGCAGAAGGAGGGAGAATGAAGGTCAGCAATGAGCACAAGGAGGCAAGATAAAGTTAAGAAACAAGGAGAAACAGGCAGAATAAAGGTCTGAAATAAGCAGAAAGATTCAGAATTAATGTCAGCCACAAGCTGAAAGAGGCAAGATGAAGATCAGAAATAAGCAGAAAGAGGCAGAATAGTGGTCAGGCATAATAGAGGTCAGACACGAGCAGAAAGAGACAAAATAGAGGTATGAAATGAAAGAAAGAGGGAGAATGAAGGTCAGAAACAAGCAGAAAGGCAGAAATAATGTCAGCACTGAGCAAAAAGAGGCAAGATAAAGGTGAGAAATGAGCAGAATGAGGCAGAGTAGAGGTCCGAAACTAGAAGAAAGAGGCAAGAAACAAGTCAGAAATGAGGAAAAAGAAGCAAAATAAAGGCATGATACAAGCACCAATTGGCAGAATAAAGGACAAAAGAGGTAAACTGAAGGCGAGAAATCAGTGGAGTAAAGAAACTTGAGGGGCCCCCCCTGCAATGTACATGGAGGGGGCCCCTCCAACTCAGTCAGGAGTTCTGGGTGCTGTGCTGAGGGGCATCTCTGGAGCTTGGGGGCTTCCCCCCACCGCAGGAGATGCGGGCCTATGTTACGACCATTCAATGAGGTGCAAAATCACATTTGGTACAGCATAAACAGGAGCAGTGTGACATTAGGGTGACCAGGCATCCCGGATTTACCCGGATGGTCCCAGTTTTTCAATAATTGTCTAGGCAGATTGTGGTAAAAGTGCCTCAAGTCCCGTTTTTTTGAGAGGGTAAACTGAAAACAGTGTGAGGCTCTATTTTATGTGTTCCAAAGCATGGCTAGTAAGCGGCTGTTATGAGTAAGCAAATTAATTAACAGGTATGATGCTGGTTTTAAACATTACATTTTATTTATTTTCTTAGTGTATCTTCTGTTTGTGTCTATGGGGATGAGGCCTGTCATTCTTTGCCACTTTATTGTTGTAAATTTGTAGACCTCCATCTATTTTTCAAAATGTCCCGGTTTTTGGGTCACACAATCTGGTTATCATAGTAGTGTGGCAATAGTGTAATATGAAATGAAGTTGCAAAATCGCTAAAATAAGACAGAAACTGCAGTAGAAAGTTGTCACATGAGGGTAATCAGTGTGCATGAACGTGATAGGATGGCAGCTCATTCACGTGAAAAAACACCGTTGGTGCAACAATAGCATAGGTTTGCAAAACGTTTATGAACACAAATGAGCAGCATCACATTTATGAGTAAATTCACTCTGTGTAAATGATGCAGGGTGCACTATCATCTTTTGAATCTAAATCTTATGGGTGCAAAAATACACTGAGTGCAAATTTAGCAGGCGTGTGGAAACACATTTAGGTGTACAAATCCCTTTTAGGAGCAAAAGCACATTTCAACAAAATTCAATTTAGTTGCAAAATCAGATTTGGATGAAAAAAGAGCTAGGTCTGATGAGAAGCTTTCGGTGGAAAAATAATATTAAGACAAAAAATTGTTTTGGGACAAAAGAACATTTAGGTGCAAAATCACTCTAGGCACAAAGTCAGCGGGAGGGATGGTACCATTTTGAGGTGCAAAGTCATCGAATACAGAGAGAAAATATGGTTATAATAAGATACATTAACTGTACATATGAGATGGTGGAGATAGACTATTTTCCAATCATCACTCCAAAATGTAAAGCAGCGCAATACACATATGGCTTTATACAAATTGGAAATATTCTTTAAGTAAGCAATGCTGAAGGTGGCCGTCCCAAACAATTCAGTGGCTGGAGGCAGCTGATCCAAAGCCCACTCTGTGGATTTTTGTTTATCGGTGACGTGAACCTTAGCTATCAGCAAGGACTCTCTATAGCAAGGCCTACAATTAATGGAATGGAGTGTGGAGTGTGCCGCAACTGAATGCACCCAGTGTGCTTCCTGCCCGAGCTAGTGACAACTCTGAATAGGTTAATGGTAGCCAGTGGGACTCAGAGAAGTAAGGGTGGAGTTAAAGTGCAAAACATGTTTCCACAATTTGTGCTACAACCGCTTTGTAGGATACCACCTCCCTTCTACGCAGCCCACCTCTACAAGGACTAAAACAATGTTCCACCTCACGGGCAGTGCTTATATCTCACAGTGTGACTGAACTCCCAGTTACAGTGATATCAGATGAGTGTCCCCTACATCTAAATATTGCTGCTACCCATCTGCCTCAGTCAACATAGCCCCCAATGGCACCACCACCCACTCGACTGCAGCTCCACCCTGCACTTTCATCTTCCTAAAACTCCTTCTCCTGCATTGACCCCTACACACAATGTAAATATGCCCCTGAGCCCAGGTGTGCAACCCCCATTGGGCTGAAAGGGCTTCAAATCTCACCCCCCACCCCCACACTCTCTCCGTCGTGTGTGTCAGCCTGAGTTGAGACGGCTTCCTGGGCACATACACAACCTCACTCGAGTACTTCACAAGTCTTTAAAAGACTGTTTACTTGCTAACAAGGCTTTGTTGTTCTTTCACCCCTTCTTAGAGTCCCTGCATCTCCACTCTGGCTGTCACTGGAAGAATTAGACCCCCCCAAAATTGATGGTAGCCCCCCCAAATGTGGCTCTCTCTAGTTGCGCCTCTGCCTGAACCTATAAGGGGTTCTCTCTCATCTGCATGGCCCCTGCCGACATGTTGATGAGCTTGTACCATACCAGAAATTAGCAGATCCAAGCACACTCCATTTTACAAGAACGAGATAGTGGGCCCTCCCGTAATAGGAAATACAATGGAATCAGTGGTCGAAGTGGGGGGAATAAAGTTGGGGAAGTGTTGGCGGAGAATCAGAGGGTGGGAGTAACGCTTAGATTGGGTCAGTGGGTGGAGTCAGAGATTTGTTTCCCATTTCACTAACCGGTTACAACTTAATATGTTATTTAATTTAACCAATGGATACACGTTTATTTAAGGTTTATTATGAGTTATTGACATTGAAATACAGTCACAAAGTGTTTCCAATCACAGATTGTCCCAAATATCCTTAAAAGTGGAATCACAAGCCATTTCTCTCTCAGCCATAGAGTTTTTGTCATCAGCACTTTTCCCTTTTTCCACAAGAGCAGTTCAAACATGAATGGCAAAATATCCTAGTTTGCAAATGTTTTCCACATAATTATGGCTCTGCCATATTTGCCACATAATGCATCATCTGCTGCATAATCTGATGATTTAACTAATAAATTGTTTATAGCTCAAACGGATCAAAGGTTTCTAAAAATGTGACTTGTGCTGCTGTGAAGTGGAGGCCCTTTTGCAAAGGTTGACTGGTCACCTTTCTCACTGCTGTAGTTGTATGTTCCACTGATACTAATAAGGAAACATCTATGCAGTGACTGTTAGCATGTGTAAAAATGTAAAGTATCAGAAAATGTACAGCGCTACTAATACCAGTGTAGGGTGTCAGAGCACTTTCATCATACATATTACACAGAGACAATTATTCATATGTGTGTAAACCACTGTATAGGAAATGTCATATAAGACAAAGGACTGCAAGGTGTAGGAGTCACATGACAACCATACTAATAGGCAGCATGGTTTAATAGTGATTGTTCAGGAGAAACACAAATTCAGAATTCAAAACGTAATACCATGGTTGGGCGTTCTCTTTAATAATCAGAATTGATTTCTACCCAAATTAACCCTTTTTTGCAACATTAGGATAATCATAGACTGGGGAAAAAAACATACCGCTCTAATTTATACCTTGCAGTTTACCTGCAGCTCTTACACGACAGTTAATAGCTCACGGTTCTATGTTAGGATTTTAACTTATTAACCGCAAGTAACAATAGGGTCTCTCTTACAAAGCAGAAACCCACAGACCTATTTTCATTATGTGCACTTTCTGATCTGCAAGGTACATGTTCTTAGCAGCGGGCACATTAACCCTCTGCAATTCCTTTTAATGAGTCAAAACTTCCACTAGACAAAACACTATCCCTTTCTACTAAGAACAATAATCACTGGAGTTATCATGACATTTTTGTTGTCGCCGAAAGTTGTTGGAGGCTAGGAATGAGGCAGCAAGTGCTTTAAAAACAATATTATACTTATAAACACGACGCCCCCACCCGAAGTCAGTGCCCGGTGCGGTCGCACTGCCCTAGAGCCACCGTGTTCAAGGGTCCTGTGACCTCAGTGACAGTCACTGTTGCTCCAGGGTGTGCTGCTTCATAGGCCTGCCCCCCAAGACTGGAGGTGAACTTCTTGGATCGGGGTGGGCAGGCCTAGAAGGTTAACCTACACTTGCCACCGCTAGGTTTCACCTGCTGGTGCTAAGACACCAGGGCTTCTAAGGTCTTGTGGGTCTTTCAAGGTCTAGCATGGGAATGTGCTCCCTCAGGAGAGCGGTCTGGGAGACTGGTCATAAAGGCTCAACCTGGTTTCCCAGTTCCAAATTCAGTAGCTTGGACCATAGCACCACTTCCTCTACCCCACTGAACACCATACTGCCCCACTGAGAGAAACTTGCACTACACTGACCAGCTATAAACACCTGGATGTGACTCAATTAAAATTACGCAATAGACAAGCAATATGCTGCCTTAAAAAATAACAACATCCTCGAAAAAGCAAACACTCATAGGAAATGCAAGATTTCGTCAAGCATGTGAAATGTAAGCAGGAACAACATGGTTACCTTTTTCCTTTTACAGTCATTATTCAGAAATTAGTGAGTGCTTTTGCCTAAATGACTAAAGGGCCGAGAAAGGACCCGTTCCAGTGTCCATCTTTTATATCCTTACAAAACATGGGCAGTGCGGTTTAAAAAGACCACATTTGGGAACACACAGCCGCTGTACACATTATTTTCCAATTCACACATCAAGCAGGTATTTCAGTACCTCCAGGAAAGGTGCAGTTTCCCACCCAGGGAAAACAATGTCAGTCAAAGAGGGGAGGAAACAAAAGTAGGCGTCTCTGGCAAACACTGTAAAGTGGCGCTAATGTGTTTCTGTGAAAAAATCAATGTGGCCACCATGCAACCACTCTGTCTTGCTTTCCTTAGTTAGTTGCATATTTTTCATGTTCGGAATGTTTTATTTCTCTCCACCCTGAGGCTGCACATAGAAATTGAAAATGTCAGTAAAAGACATAGTTTCCAGCAAAACTGTTTTTCTTTTTTAGATTCATTTCACAGGGGAGCAAATAAACGAAAGGAGGAAAGAGAAGATAAAACCTGTGAAGTCTCGGTTTTCACAAAATAAGGAAGAGGGAGAAGAAAGGGAACTAACAGAGGGGCAGGCAGCTGCCAGCAGCAGGAGAATGGACACTGTTCTCGTCTTTTCACAGGGCACAAAGGAAATGACAAAGTGCAAAGTGGTTGCTGGCTGACAGCTGCAGAGGGGCCCCTGGGGAACAGGGGCCCCCGCATAGTGGGGGCTGCGTGGTCCTGTGTTACACCCCCGAGACAAATGAGCAGAAAGTGGCAGAGTAAAGGTAATTGATGAGCAGAAAAAGGGAAAAAAGATGTCAGAGACAAGATAGAGGTGAGACACGAGGCAAGAACATTCAGAATATAGGTCAGGAATGAGCAGAAAGAGGCACGGTAAAGGTGAGAAACAAGAGGTAAGAAAATATAGTTAAGAAATTAACTGAAAGCGGCTAATAGAGGTCAGAAACGAACAGGAAGAATAAAGTTCTGAAGCAAGCAGAAAGAGGCTGAATAAAGGTTTAAAACCAGCAGGAAGAGGCAGAATAAAAGTCAGAAACAAGCAGAAAGAGACAGAATAAAAGTCAGAAACAAGCAAAAAGAAGCATAATAAAAGTCAGGAAAAGGCAGAATAGTGGTCATAAACAAAAAAAGTGAAAATAGAATCAAACAGAAGGAGGCATAATTGAGCTCAGAAATGAGCAGACAGAGGCAATCTAAAAGTCAGAATTTTTCAGAAATAGGCAAAATAAAGATCAGAAAGGAGCAGAAAGCCAAATTAAGACCAGCAATAAGTAGAAAGAGGCAAATTGGCGGTCAGAAATTAGCAGAAAGATTCAAAATAAAGGTGAGAAAGAAACAGAAAATAGTAGAATAAAGGTACAAAACAAGCAAAAAGAGGTAGACTAAATGTCAGTCTTGAGCAGAAAAGGCAAAAAAAGGTGAGAAACAAACAGAAGGAGGGGGAACGAAGGTCAGCAAGAAGCAGAAAGAGGCAAGATAAAGTGGAGAAACAAGGAGAAACAGGGAGATGAAAGGTCAGAAACAAGCAGAAAGAGTAAGAATATACATCAGCCACGAGCTGAAAGAGGCAAGATAAAGATGAATAATGAGCAGAAAGTGGCAGAATAGTGGTCAGAAACAGGAAGAAGGAGTGGGAATAAAGGTCAGAAAAAAGCAGAAAATGTCAAAATGGAAGTCAGAAGCATGCAGAAAGAGGCAAAATAAAGGTCGGAAACAAGCAGAAGGAGGCATAATTGAGCTCAGAAACGAGCATAAAGAGTCAAACTAAAGGTAAGAAATTAGCAGAAATAGGTGAAAGAAGATCAGAAACGAGCACAAAGAGGCAAGATAAAAGTCAGAAAGATTAAAAATAAAGGTGAGTAGCGAGCAGAATGAGGTAGAATAAAGGTCCAAAATGAGCAAAAAGAGGGAGAATAAAGGTCAGCAATGAGCAGAAAGAGGCAAGATAAAGGTGAGAAACAAGGATAAAGTGGCAGAATACAGGTAAGAAATTGGCAGAAACAGTCAGAATAAACATCAGCCACAAGCACACAGAGGCAAGATACAGGTGAGAAATAAGCAGAAAGAGGCAGAATAGTGGGCAGGCATAATAGAGGTCAGACACAAGCTGAAAGTGACAAAATAGAGGTTTGAAATGAAAGAGGCAGAATGAAGGTCAGAAACAAGCAGAAAGGCAGAAAAAAGGTCAACAACGAGCAGCAATAGGCATGATAAAGGTGAGAAATGAGCAGAAAGAGGCAAAATACAAGTCAGAAACTAGGAAAAAGAAGCCAAATAAAGTTATGACACAAGCACCAATACGCAGAATAAAGGTCAAAAAAGCAGAAAGAGGCAGAATAATGGTCATTAATGAGCAGAAAAAGGCTAGATAAAAGTGAGAAAGGAGCAGAAAGAGGGAGAATAGAGGTCAGAAACTAACAGAAAGATGCAAAAAAGAGGTCAAAGACAAGAATTGTCAGAATATTGGTCAGGAACGAGCAGAAAGAGGCAAGGTAAAAGTGAAAATCGAGAGGTAATAGGCAAAATACAGGAGAGAAATGAACTGAAAGAGGCTAATAGAGGTCATAAACGAGCAGTAACAGGAAGAATACCATTCTGAAACATGCAGAAAGAGGCTGAATAAAGGTCTGAAACCAGCAGAAAGAGGCAGAATAAAGGTCCGAAAAAAGCAGAAAGAGTCAGAAAAAAGTTCACGAAGAAGCAGAAAGAGGCAAAACAAATTTCAGAAACAAGCGGAAGGAGGCAAAATAAAGGTCTGAAAGAGGAAAATAAAGGGCAGAAACTAGCAGAAATAGGCAAAATAAAGGTCAGAAAAGAGCAGCAAGAGGCAGAATAAAAGTCAGAAACAAGCAAAAAGAGACAGAAGAAAAGTCAGAAACAAGCACAAAGAGGGATAATAAAGGTCAGGAAAGGCAGAATAGTGGTCATAAACAAAAGAAAGTGAAAATAGAATTCAGAAACAAGCAGAAGGAGGCATAATAGAGCTCAGAAATGAGCAGGAAGAGTCAATCTAAAAGTCAGAAATTTTCAGAAACAGGCAAAATAAAGATTTTTATTTTTTTTCATAATAATAATAAGTCTTTATTGCGTGATTTTTAAAAAAAACATTGCAAATACAAAACATTTAAAAGGTCTCAAAATTGCATTTAAAATATCATGTTCATAAAAAACTATTATGTGTAAACAATAATATGAAACTTTCATTTAAAATATCGTATTCATAAAAAGCCAGTAGGGGTGGCAACAACAAGTGAAACTTGACAGCTTTATTTCAATGGGGAGTCGCAAACTGTGGGCACCTCAATAAGTTTTTTTTTTACAGCGCTCTCCATAAATCTTAGTAGGGCACAATTTAATTTAGTGTTCCTAGGATCAAAACAGGCCAAAACTGCTGCTTTACAGCTCCTAATCATGTTTCTATTCCAATGGTGCTTGAGTAGGGCCCGTCTCTCTGTCAGTAGTATTGGGCACAGACAGATGATGTGTATGATGTCTTCTTTGTGGGTCCTGCAAAGTCGGCATAAATCTTTTCCATGTTCTCTTTTCCATTTTGGCCAGTGAGTCAGCAGGTTAATAACTCCCAGTCTCAGTTTTAAAAACTTAGTTTCGTTCGAGCACTGAACGATATAGTAAGGTACGGCTGTGGAATTAACAAGGCATAAGATTGAAGGGTCATCCACCCATGACTTCTTTTTGCAAGGGTGGCTTTATCTTCCACTATTGATAATTGTTTGATACTGATTTTCCCTAGCCTTTTGAATTCCTTCTGACTAGCATGCAAGTTCCAGAGGCCATTTAGGCATAGGGTTTTTAATCCTTTTGACCAGTAGTCATGTCCTGCTCGCCATGAGTTGTTGTCAATGTTGTTGTCAATGCTGGCCCACACAAATAGTGTCCTAAACTTAAAGCTCTTCTAGCTGTCCCTACTTTTAAGAAAAAATGACTTGGCGGCTGCTGTTTTGACCATCTGACAGCCACCTTTTGGAACTCGTTACCACTGCCTTTAAGACTGAGCCCTGATCTTCTCACCTTTAGACACTCTCTTAAGACGTGGCTTTTCAAACCGGCTTACTTTTAGAGTCAAACTTAATGCATGCTTTTATGCATTTAGGAATGCAGCTAATTCTTAAAACAGAGTACGATGTCTTATTTGGAGGAAAACATGTCATAGTTTTTGGAGATCTACTGCAACTTACTACCATAATAGGACAACCAGTATTTAAAACACTTGGGCATGAAGACACTAGAAAGTCTTTGGGAAGTGTTGGAAACGTTAACATTTGGTCATATTTTGAATACAAAGAACTTATTACAAATATTCAACAGGCAAATGATGTTGATTATGGAACTATTCTTCAAGATATAAGAATTGGAGTACTGACAGAACATGGCAAACAAGCTTTGCAAAATCGACTACTTACAAACTTGTTTCCAAATGAAAATATAGTTCCTGAAAAAATATATATGCAAATTGCAGAAAATAAATCTATAATCAGCTTAATACCAACACTGCGCGAGTGTTCTATATTCAATGAACAACTTTTGAAGCTAGAAAATCAACAAATAATACAATTGGAAGCTATTGATAAAATAGAGCATGATGGAATCACTATTATTTTGACTGAAAAATTGAAAACTAAATTGGAATATTTAGAAAAATCTATATCTAAAACTGCCGGTTTAGAAAATAATCTATATGTATGTGTAAACTGTTGTGTAATTTTAAGGCGTAATTTGGATGTGGAAAAAGGTTTAGTGAATGGAACAATGGGTAAAGTTGTTGATTTTGTTAACTATCAAAATAGAGATGGAGTTTGATCAAATTGAAGAAGTAAAACAAATTGGTCATTGTGCAGTTCATTTTTTGCTTGTTAAAGATTTATATGTCCATAGAAAACAGTTTCCACTTTCTCTGGCATATGCAATGACTATTCATAAATCTCATGGTTTAAGTGTAGACAGTGCATTGGTGAACATTGGAAGTACTGTGTTTAAAGAGGGTAGGGCATATGTTGCTTTGTACCGAGCCAGAACTTTATCTGGGTTGCATTTGATTGATTTTGATGAGAGAAAGATTAGTGAGATGCGAACTGTGCAAAGGAGTATAATCGGTTAAGAAGAGCATATGCTCCCCATTTTGGTGAATATCCTGTATTTGAGAAGCGTGTAGTAGGTCGAAAAAGAAGACATGAGAATATCTGTAGTGAAGTTATAGAGAAGGAAAAAAAACAAGATGATGTTGAGATTGCAAGCAAAAAGAACAAGCATTAGGAATGCATTAGGGCTCGGGTTTGTTTTAAGTTAGAGATAATGGCATTGTAAATGGCAAAGTGTTTTAGGCACTCTGCATTAGCAATCTGCACTCGGCACTCTGCACTCTGCACTACCACTCTGCACTCTGCACTACCACTCTGCACTCTGCACTCTGCACTACCACTCTGCACTCTGCACTACCACTCTGCACTCTGCACTACCACTCTGCACTACCACTCTGCACTCTGCACTACCACTCTGCACTCTGCACTACCACTCTGCACTCTACACTACCACTCTGCACTCTGCACTACCACTCTGCACTCTCAATCTGCACTCTGCACTCTCAATCTGCACTCTGCACTACCACTCTGCACTACCACTCTGCACTCTGCACTACCACTCTGTACTCTGCACTATCACTCTGCACTCTGCACTACCACTCTGCACTACCACTCTGCACTCTGCACTACCACTCTGCACTACCACTCTGCACTACCACTCTGCACTCTGCACTACCACTCTGCACTCTGCACTACCACTCTGCACTCTCAATCTGCACTCTGCACTCTCAATCTGCACTCTGCACTACCACTCTGCACTACCACTCTGCACTACCAATCTGCACTACCACTCTGCACTACCACTCTGCACTCTGCACTCTGCACTACCACTCTGCACTCTGCACTACCACTCTGCACTACCACTCTGCACTCTGCACTACCACTCTGCATGTCGTAATTTGACGGTGATCAGGTTAGCGTTAAGCTTTGCTACACGTATTTTCCCCTTATCTTGACTATAGTTGTCGGACGCCATTTTGTATGTATCGGCGGCCATTTTAGTTGAACGCGTTGCCTCGTGGTCAGCATGCCCTTTGTCCTTCCTCAGTACCACTGACCACTCGAGTTTGCCCAGCAACAGGCTATTTTTAGTATTGGTCAAGCTCACACATGCGCAGTTTAGATTGACCAGTCATCACTTAGGAATGTTCCGCCAAACTGACCAGTGGTGTTATAGCTCCTCCCATGAGTTGGCTGTGTTCCAAAAATGACCATATATATATACCGCCTACATTTTTAATACTGTAAAACTGTATAAAAGAAGGATTTGCACCGATGTTCGGTGTGATACTTCTTGCATTACCGAAGGGTGCTGTAGGAATGTACCACCACCCCATGGTGTCTTAATAAACTTGTCTTTTGCATTTTCTAGTTTCCGTGCCAACAGTTCTTATGGTGTAGAGGGTATTCTGCGGAGTATGTTGGCCTGGAGAACCCAATACCACAAATTGGCGACCACGAAGGGACTCATCGGCGACTCGGATGCCCGAAGGAGAAGTCGTGACGAAGGATTGGAAACTCGCCATGGACGCGTACGCTGCCACTGAGTGACCCGAGTCTTGGCACCCACGGTGTTTTCTTCCTTTCCTTCTGATCTGACCTTCCAGGTGGCGCCGGTCCTCGACTGAGATCTTGTTCGTTCGAGTTGTCGTACAGTGCCGGTTTTGGCTGATTTGATCAAAGACCTTGGCAGTTGGAACCTGGATATCTGAGAATTTGGTAAGCTTGTGATTGGTAAGGTAGTCTGCGGACGCTTACCGTGGTTCTATGAATATGTTTTGAGTTAGCTAACATTTGATCCTATGATTTGAACTATATGTGCAGTGCACTTCACATAGGCAGGCATGTGGAGATATTTCTCTAAATTTGTTTGTGTTTGAACGGCACATTTGTGTGAAGTGAATTAAGTGCCATTTTATTTTGTGGTATCACGTTTTTCGTAATACTTTTTGAACATGCCTGTTTTAAGCACACTCCGGGGAATGTGCTGTCTTGGAAATGGTACCACTTATCGATTAAATGAATCTCAGCCGGCTCCCCCAGAGGGGACTCCCAATCGGGAGATGTATATAAAATTCGATCTTCCCCCTATACTATACAGTAAATTATGGAATAAGTACACCAAATCTGATCCCGAGTTGCAATGGCCACTACATGGGTCGTTTGATTTACGAAAGGTTCAGTTTGTGGAGCAATGTTTGTTTCAGCGCAGGTCTAGACAAGATATGTTTGATTGTGTACGAATGTGGGAGAAAGCAGTGCGTGAACGAATGAAGCGTGATATAGCCTTGGCGGAAAAAGAGCAGCGTAAGGCTGCTCGAGATAAGGCTTTACAGCTGGAGGAGAAGGAGTTGCAGGAAAAGAAAGAAAGGGAGGCACGGGAACGTAATTTGCAAACGAGTGGTCAATTTCCTATTCGGCGTCCGCTTTATCCTGTCCTTACTAATGAAGTTGATGATTTTTATTACTAGATCGGTGCCCGCCTCTGTACGTTTCGCCTACGGCCCCGGACGAGGACTCGGACAATGAGGAGTACGGGAGTAAGAGTATGAGGTTAAGTGCTGGTGTAGCTGCGGAGTTGCGTAGTTTTGCTCGTAAACTTAATTTGAACAAAATAACTATGTCAGAGATTAAAAGTGAAATGAATAAGTGGTCAGAGCGAGAACAGTTGTATTTTTTAAGTGCTCTCGGAGATGAAGTTGTAGAACGATTTAGGAAATATTCAACTAATTTAGAGCCTAAGGATATATCAGTTCATTGTGAGAATATGAGTAAAGGTTTATTTGTTATTGCAGATGCGGATGAATTTTTCCGACGGTTGGTCTACCTACGGGATGAGGCGTCCAGATTGCGGGAAGCACAAAAAGCATCAGACGTGCCTGCGCCGGGGTCGATGGAGCAATCCAAAGAGTGTTCTATCTTTGGAGCAGATAAGCATTCTAAAGTTCATGTTATGCCTATGCGTGAAGCCGCACCTTTGTATGTCCCCCCTAAAGGGCAAGGTACCAGCGATGATAAATTGTCCGGGGATGCAAAAGGGTATTTCATATATAATTGGGTGTATACGCCTTGGAATAGGGCAGATGTTATGGCATTGAAAAATGCTTTACCTGATCCCCGTAAAAATCCGGCAGCTTTCTATGAAGGAGTGGAGGGGGCTATTTCTTCATGTGTTATGACATTAGTTGATATTGATCTTTTCTTTGGGTTAATACTGCCCCCTGATATGTGGAGAGCGATTCGTAAGTTTGATGACCAAGCGATTTTGGGAGCGGATTGGAAAGCTATAGCTCAAGCTGATTTAGACAGGGAGCCTGCATGTAAACCTTGCCAATTAATTTTAGATCTTCCAACAGCTATTTTGAACAAACTAAAAACGCTTGTTCCCCCTAAAAAGATTGATTGGACTATGTTAGCCTCCTGCAAACAGAAACAGGATGAGTCGGTGTCTGACTTCTTTTCACGTTTCGAAGAAGCGTTTCATGATTACAGTAGGCAATTATTGACGGATGACACGGGTAGGCATTTGTTTGTTGATAAGTATGTGGCTAATCTCCTGCCAGAGATTGCAAAACGTTTGAAAACTAGTGAACGTTCCTGGACCACGGCGACCCCTGCGTCCTTGTTAACTATGGCTCAGTATTACGAGCGACAGGAATTAGAGGCTAAGGAAAGTACTGATAAGAAAGCAAAGGAGTTAAAGACAAAGGTGATGTTGGCTCAGGTTCGTGCTACGCAGCCAAGAGGGAATGATAGAGGCAGACGAGGAGGGTATGGTACGTCTTATGGTCGTACCGACATTGCTGAGGATCAATGTGCATATTGTAAAGAGTTTGGACATTGGGCTTCAGATTGTCCGGTGATTCGTGAACAATGTAATCAGCGTGGTTGAGGAGGTGGAAGGACACGGAATAGTTATTCAGGAGAGAGGGGTGGAGCAAGTGATCGTGGTAGGTTTGAGGCGAGGGGTCGTGGTCAGGACGATTATAATACTTTTGATCAACGGAATCAGTATCAGATATCGGAGGGTGAGAATGTAGAGTCTCAGGATTATGTGCACGCATAGGATTGCGTAGGATGGGGTGTGGAATCGGTTGAAGTGCCAGTAGATCAAAGAGGTCCATATGTATCAGCGGGCGTTTTGGGTTCTACTGATCAGTTTTTGGTTGATACAGGAGCTACTCATAGTGCTCTGTCTAAAAACTTGGTTCCAAGGGCTCCCCTGTCTGGCGAAATGATTACATGCATAGGGTTCGATGGAACAACCTCTCCTAGCCCACTGTCACAACCTCTTACGTTTTACATTGACAGATTCTTTGGCCCGTGCCCTTTCTTATTGTCGCCAAATACACCAGACAATATTATGGGCATAGATTTGCTTAAATATTTTCGAGCCACAATACGCTGCGCTCCTGAAGGAGTGCGGGTCATTTTGAATGATAATTATCCGGATGTAGGAAGATTATGTACTATACAAGAAATTGAAGCATTAGCCTCTCTGCCACACACGTTATGGGCAACATCGGACACGGATGTGGGACAGATGCTCATTCCGCCTATTCGAATAACTGTTACGGAGGGCGTGTCTTTGCCACGTGTACCACAGTATAAAATATCTAGGGAAGGTGAAATTGCCCTGGCGCACATTGTTCAGGATTTGATTGTTGCAGGAGTAGTGGAGGAAGTTCCCTACAATGTTTGTAACAGCCCGATTCTTCCGATCCTAAAGAAAGATACTGATGACAAAATCTATCGATTTATTATTGATTTGAGAGAAATCAACAAAATTGTAGTGCCCCAGTACCCGGTGGTGTCTGATATCACCACCTTACTTACTTTGGTTCCACCCACTGCTACCACGTTTACTGTAATTGATCTTAAAAATGCCTTCTTTTCTATCCCCATCCATCCTGACAGCAGATATCTATTTGGCTTCACGTTAAATAATAAATCGTTTGTTTTTGTCGAGTTCCTCAAGGCTATACAGAAAGTCCTAGCATCTATAGCCAGGCTTTAAAAAGACAGCTTGATTCCTTTGATTTGCAGTCTGGAGTAGCTCTTATCCAGTATGTTGACGATATTTTACTAGCTGCAGACACATATGCACAGTGTGAGGAGAGTACTCTTGCTTTGCTCTCTTTTCTCGCTCAGAACAATCACAAAGTGTCTAGGAAAAAACTACAATATTGTAGACCAAAGGTGACCTACCTTGGTCATCTTTTGTCTAAGGAGGGACGTGCATTAACATCTGATCGAATTCAAGCAATTTTAGATACACCAGTCCCCCGTACTCAGAGAGATGTGCATGCCTTCATAGGTTTAACGTCCTTTTGTAGACAGTGGATAATGGGGTTTTCACACATTATAAAACCTTTGTTAGCATTACTGTCCAAAACTACACCAATGCCTCTTGAATGGACAGATGAATGTCAGACTGCTTTTGAACAATTGAGACAAGCCCTTTGTTCTGCACCAGTGTTAGGTACACCAGATTACACAAAGATTTTCACGTTGTACGTACATGAGAAAGATGGGTGTGCATTGTCAGTGTTAGTGCAGACACACGGGGATAAGCAGAGGCCCTGCGCATACTTTTCGGCAATACTTGACCCTGTAGCACGAGGATTACGTGGGTGTTTTCGAGCAGTCGCAGCAACAGCAGTGGCTATACGGCAGAGTGAGGGAATAGTTTTGTCACACAAATTGTTGGTGTTAGTTCCCCATGCGGTAGATGCTTTGTTAAATCAAACAAAGACCCAGTATCTCATGAGTGCACGTTTAACAGGATATGAGCTCACACTGTTGGCGCCACACATCACACTAAAGAGATGTGCTACCCTGAACCCTGCCACTTTATTGCCGTATCCGGTCGCTGAGGGCCAAGAGGAAGAACACCATGATTGTGTTTTCCTGACCGAAGAACAAACAAAGGGTCGTGTCGACTTACAGGATACGCCACTTCCAGATGTGGATGGGGAACTGTGGGTTGATGGATCGTGTTTAAGGCTGCCAGATGGCACAACTTCTGCAGCATATGCGATCACGACACTTAAGACAGTGGTAGAAACAGCACGAATACCACAGAAATCGGCCCAAGCAGCGAAGTTAATAGCCCTGACAAGAGCCTGCGAATTGAGTGCTGGCTTATGTGTGAACATCTACACAGACAGCCGGTACGCCTTCGGAGTAGCGCATGACTTTGGCCTACTCTGGAGAGAGCGTGAGTTTTTGACTTCGCATGGAGTACACATCATGCACGGAGAACTAGTGCGTGATCTTTTGAATGCGTTACTTTGTCCAAAGAAAGTGGCGATAATAAAATGCAGTGCACATAAAAAGGTCACTGACAAAGTGGGACAAGGTAACACTTTTGCAGACAGTATAGCAAGACAAACGGCTATGTTACGAAATGATTCGCCAATGTATGTAGTGAAATCACAGGCGGAGCGATGGCATGATGCTAGAGAGGAGATACTAGATATCAAGAAATCAGCGTCTGAAGCAGAGCTCGCAACCTGGGCAGCTGAGGGAGTGCTGGATGACGAGGGTTGCTGGCGAAGCAAAGATATGGAAAGATGGAAATTGCCTGCAGCTTACTTGCAAGCGATGGTTCAAATGACACATGGATTGGCACATGTTGGAGCTCTTGCATTTACTCGATTGCTAATGCGAGTTTGGGAGCATCCTGAGATTGCCAATACGGCCAAAAGAGTAGTGCAGACCTGTCTGATATGTTTATAACACAATCCTGCAAAAGGGACGCATACTCCGAAAGGAGGGTTTGATCCACCTACTGCACCGTTTGAAGTACTGCAAATGGATTACATCCAGCTTAAGCGGTGTAATAACCTTAAGTATGTCTTAGTGGTGGTGTGTGCTTTCAGTAAATGGATTGAGGCCTTCCCCACGAAGGATAATACAGCGTTGACAACAGCAAAGGTTTTGCTCAAAGAGTACTTCCCTCGATACGGCGTTTGTAAGTTTTTGTGGAGCGATAATGGTCCTCATTTTGTTGGGAAAATTGTGGAATACGTGATGAAAGGATTGGGAATTCAGCAGAAATTTCATGCTGTGTTCCATCCTCAGTCGGCAGGTCTTGTTGAACGGTATAACGCTACTCTGAAATTAAAGCTAGCAAAGATTGTGGCATTCACGTCTTTTAAATTGCCGGATGCTCTGCCTTTGGCATTACTATCTATCAGATCAGTACCCCATTCCCGAACTGGCCTCACACCTTATGAAGTGGTGTTTGGAAGGCCTATGAATATATGGGGAGTTCCTAAGCCTTGATTGTTACATGATGTGCCTTGTATAATGATGAACGATTATTTGGCACGATTAACAAATGATTTACTTTCCATTCATCAACAGGTTCGAGAAGCGCTCCCTGACAATTCCATTGGAGAGGCTCACAATCTTCATCCTGGGGACCATGTGATGGTCCAATCCTTTGAGAGAACAAGCAGCTTGGAGCCGAGGTGGCGTGGCCCCGAGCAGGTATTGCTTGTAACTCGTACGGCTGTGCGAGTCACCAACAGAAAGCGGTGGGTGTATTCTACTCACTGCCCTCGTGTCTCTCCGGATCTGGTGAGCCCAACTGTGTTGTCTGATTATCGAGACATCTTGGACGAGGAGAAGAGCCCAGCTGTAACGTCGGCCGAATCGGAGGGAGCCTTCCCGGACCACACTGTTTCTGGAAAAGAGAGATACAACCTACGACCACGATAAGCAGTTGTTTTTGTGCAAGACTGGTTGAGTTACCGCTCTGGGGTTTGTGAAACGGAAGCCGGGAATATCAAGGGGGGGGGATCTGTTCTGCCAAGTGTAGCGACACCCGTCTTGAATCTCGGAGAAGAAACCAACGGCTACCTTGGAGCTCAGCACTCATATTTTTATTTTTTAGTGTTTTTTGAGACATTTTGAACTTTGAACTATGGCATCTTCTGCAGTGCGAGACAAGAGAATTCTTGGTGCAGTACTATTTGTTTTGACAATTGTTGTGATAGCTTGGGTAGTAGAACTTGTGGTGCCGGTACGAGAACATTTATTGCCAACTACTCCAATTCCATCTGAACATTTCCATTTTACCCTGCCTTATCATGAAGAGCAACACTGACAGACTTATTTGAACAACAGTTTTATTCAGATTCTACATCACACCCATAATATGAATAACACTTCGAACTGCTGGGTATGTGGGATGTTGCCTGGACATCAAAAGAAAGGGGGCACACCACTTATCCCACTCCCGTTCTCTCATAATGGCTCTTGTAATGCCTGGTACACACTCCTATTCACTTTGCGATGGCCAACGAAAGGTGGGCTGCTTTTTCGACTTAACAAAATATGCTACAATGATCGAGATGGGTATCCGCAAGCTGAAGGAACTAAGTTTGAATGGGAGGAGTACCGCCCCGACAACGTGTCAGCACCACGAGTTTATAACAATCAACGGAAAGTAAATCTGTCCAGCTCACATGTGATTACTGTTATTGATACCAAAGCTGACCTCTGTATTCGTAATAAAGGTACAATCCCAGTCGGCAGAAGTGAATGTAACACCACTCTTACCTTTGACACTCCAAACGGCATTTCCTTGGGGCCTCCCGAAATACGTACTTTATATGTGGAAATAAAGGCTATCATCGTCTCCCTATAGGATGGTTAGGAACATGTTATATATCTTTTGTACTGCCCCCAGTGTTTATTGCACCACCTATGTATCATAACAATTATGTCCTTTACCATGATTTTATATTGAATAGAGCAAAAAGAGCATTAGTCCTTGAAGACATTGACCAAACTGACACTGCGTTGCAACAATATGTCGATTTTAATTTGGGGCTCTTTTCATTTGTTGGAGCTGCTTTGAATAGTCGAAAAATACGACGGTTAACTCGTGTCGTAGAAGCTGTTGCTAATGATACCGCTTTTGCTCTAGGAAATTTAACAGAGGAACTTCAGAGTAGCAGAATTGTCACGCTCCAAAACAGAATGGTATTAGATGTAGTATTAGCTGATCGTGGAGGAGCATGCCGCATTATCGGAAGTAGTTGCTGTGTATACGTGCCAGATAATTCACCTTCAGTGTATGATGCAATATCCAAATTACATAAAATTGCTGCTGAGATACATCCTGATAATGGTACATGGACATTTTTGGGGTGGTTTTGGTCAATACTTAGTACATGGGGTTGGAAGTTGCTGACGATTCTATGTGTAATAATTGGGATATTATTCTTTTTGTGCCTTTGTATCCAGTGTGGCCCTGTATTGTGTTCCATGTGCCTTTCTGCTTGTATTCCATCCAAACGAGCATTTGCTAAACATGAACAAATGATTCATAAAGAAGTAGCACAAATAATGTCTATTGATATTGAAGATGAGTATCCCAATTACGTTCACTATGAGGTAGCTTCAGCTAAACGCTAAAAGGGTCGTCTGTCGTAATTTGACGGTGATCAGGTTAGCGTTAAGCTTTGCTACACGTATTTTCCCCTTATCTTGACTATAGTTGTCGGACGCCATTTTGTATGTATCGGCGGCCATTTTAGTTGAATGGGTTGCCTCGTGGTCAGCATGCCCTTTGTCCTTCCTCAGTACCACTGACCACTCAAGTTTGCCCAGCAACAGGCTATTTTTAGTATTGGTCAAGCTCACACATGCGCAGTTTAGATTGACCAGTCATCACTTAGGAATGTTCCGCCAAACTGACCAGTGGTGTTATAGCTCCACCCATGAGTTGGCTGTGTTCCAAAAATGACCATATATGTACCTAAAACTCTGTAACTGTGTACCGCCTACATTTTTAGTACTGTAAAACTGTATAAAAGAAGGATTTGCACCGATGTTCGGTGTGATACTTCTTGCATTACCGAAGGGTGCTGTAGGAATGTACCACCACCCCATGGGGTCTTAATTAACTTGTCTTTTGCATTTTCTAGTTTCCGTGCCAACAGTTCTTATGGTGTAGAGGGTATTCTGCGGAGTATGTAGGCCTGGAGAACCCAATACCACATTCACTCTGCACTACCACTCTGCACTCTGCACTACCACTCTGCACTCTGCACTATCACTCTGCACTACCACTCTGCACTACCACTCTGCACTACCACTCTGCACTCTGCACTACCACTCTGCACTACCACTCTGCACTCTGCACTACCGCTCTGCACTCTGCACTACCACTCTGCACTCTGCACTACCAATCTGCACTCTGCACTACCACTCGCACTCTCAAACTGCACTCTCACTTTGCACTCTGCACTCTCAATCTGCACTACCACTCTGCACTACCACTCTGCACTACCACTCTACACTACTACTCTGCACTACCACTCTGCACTACCACTCTGTACTACCACTCTGCACTACCACTCTGCACTACCACTCTGCACTCTGCACTACCACTCTGCACTACCACTCTGCACTACCACTCTGCACTCTGCACTACCACTCTGCACTCTGCACTAACACTCTGCAGTACCACTCTGCACTCTGCACTACCACTCTGCACTCTGCACTACCAATCTGCATTCTGCACTACCAATCTGCACTCTGCACTACCACTCGCACTCTCAAACTGCACTCTCACTCTGCACTCTGCACTACCACTCTGCTACCACTCGGCACTCTGCACTACCACTCTGCATCCTGCACTGCCACTCTGCACTCTGCACTACCACTCTGCACACTGCACTACCAATCTGACATGACTTCCCTGCGCATCACCCTCGGCCACGTGAGCACCATGGGCAGGGGGGCAGCCTCCGACTAGAAGCAGTGATAAAACATGGTGAACACCCCTCGGGCACCAGACAGCATCACCGGCGGGCAGAGATATCCGTCGCAATTGGAACACAAATGCAGCCCTTTCGCTGCACTCTCACCCAGGGGAATGTTCTACAGACACAAAGGGTAGGGCACAGACGCCACCAGACACGGCGGACTCGTGGAACATTAATGAAGTGACCTAGAGGGTGAGGATGGGATACTCCGCTACCATCGAGTTCGTACAAGAACAAGATTACATACGAAAAACAAACAGCACAGAAAGCGATCACTTTCGCTATCGCAATTGTTTAAAAAAAAAAAGATCTGATGCATGTGATTTTCTACATTGCTGGCCGGCTGTTCATGCGCGCACACAGAGCTGAAGGGAAAAAAAACACAGCAGTGCACACGCTCTGCACAATGGTGAACGCGCCCACAGCATCTGGATTCCATTACAGCACCTCCCTGACAGCTCCTAATTAAGATTAATGGACGGCCTTACGCGTAAACACTGAGAAAATGCCACAAATCGCGGACGTAAATTACAGATAGCCTATCGCGTCAAGGATACTACAAACACAGCACAGCAAAGACGAATCACTATGCAGATGGCATAAAAACGAAGGAATGTTTCTTGCCCGAGCCCTAAAGAAACATTTTTTTTCTTTAACAATAGGCGCTCGGAGCTCCGCCCGAGCCCTAAAAAGGACACTATTGAAAAGATTGTTGGGTATCCGTTAGAAAATAGTTCAGGTATCAACTGCTATGATAATGTAGTGGTAAATGTTGTTTTATTTTCTAGAAAGTTTGCATCAGGGATGTCATTTGAGATGTCATCTTATCAGTGATGTCATCAGTGATGTCACTGACCATGTCATGAATGATGCAATATGTGACATTGTCAGCAGTGCAATTCGGGGGCGCAAGTTATAGTTAGCAGAACTAACTATGATGGAGGAATTTCAATGGTTTTGTACGAGTGAAATGTCCAGCCAACTATAACAGCCCTGAAACCTATGTTTTTTTCAGTGAATTTCTAAGGTTTTTTAAATGCTAATTCCTAACTATAACATGTTTGAAACCTATGTTTTTTCAGTGAATATATATATATATATATATACTTATATATATGTATATCGTAGCTCCTTTCCTTTCGTATTTTACAAAGAAAACAGCACTCGCGGGAGGAGGATCAGCGTTTTTATTTTCGACCCTCTGAGCACCAGACGCGTTTCGGCTCCTGCCTTTGTCAGTGGCAAAGGCAGGAGCCGAAACGCGTCTGGTGCTCAGAGGGTCGAAAATAAAAACGCTGATCCTCCTACCGCGAGTGCGGTTTTCTTTGTAAAATACAAAAGGAAAGGAGCTACGATAATAGCGAGGCACGCCCCTCGCAACACGCACCCGTGCATGAGTGCATGACCCGGCGTAACGAGGAGCAGCAATATATATATATATATATATATATATATATATATATATATATATATATATATATGTATATATATATATATATATATATATCACAAATCTGCCGACTCCAACCTCCAAACGGCGATGAAGCAATGGCACGAAACCTCTTCAGTTTGGCTAAAATAGATTTTATTTTCTCAATGAACTGTCACAACGCGTTTCGGTTGTCGTCGCAGCCTTGATCACCTAGCGGAATTCTGTTTTGTCATTGTTTTTAGTACCACCCATAGTGTCACGTGATCCCATGGACATAGTAGACATACTTCAAAAGTTCTGATTTGTAAGGTAAATGAATAAATATATATGTGTATAAATCTGGGCTTTTGTTTTAAAAACACTATCAACGCAATAAAGTTTATAATATATACCAGTTTATAATATATACCAGTCTTAAAAACCTGCTCAAAATCAGTGTTCAAAATGAATATTTGAAATGAATATTTAAAACAAAGGAGGCAGAGGAGCATTATTGAATACATTGAATAAACTCTTGCCTAAAGTGCTTACAAGTGGTTTTCCTACAGTAAATTTTTCACGTTTGTTCTAACAGCATAAATGCATTGTTGACCAATTTTTAATCAATTGATTGCCTCTGTACCGCTTTTACATTGGATACTCAGCATAAATGCCATATGTCAATTGCCATCATTGTAATCAGTACCTAGTATTATCTAGCAATATGTAAATCTTTGCAAAATTACAAAACAACTAACAATTTAGCGATAGGGTTACCTAGTAACAACAATATTGTGATCTGTTACTGTAGCGAAGTATAGATATAATCAAGAACATACTATAATGCATGCCTTACAAAGTCCTAAGTGAGTGTGGCCAGTCACATGTTTAATAATGGCATCAAATGCTGCTAATACATGTGTCTGATCACCACTAACTATATATGCTTCTAAATCACATAGGTACCTCTAATACCCATTTTTTTATAGGCAGGGGAGGAAAATTCCGTTCCGTTTTCGGAATTTTCAGAATTTTGGTAATTTTGCGTTCCACGGAGATCGCGAAATTGTCCAAAATTCTGCGTTCCGCAACTTCGCGAACTGTTTTGCTTGTTCGCGTTAGCATAACATACACCTAATTTACAAATACAGGCTAACAGTCAGTATAGGAACTTATACTGACTGTTAGCCTGTATTTGTAAATTAGGTGTATGTTATGCTAAAGACTATCTTGTCCTTGACATCGTAGCTACCCTTTGAGCCTTCTGGTTGGGTTAGTCTACGCTGTAGGGTATATACCCCCACCATCTAGGGACTCTTTGTGTTTTCTGCATAATTCCTAACTATAACATGTTTGAAACCTATGTTTTTTCAGTGAATATATATATATATATATACATATATATATGTGTATCGTAGCTCCTTTCCTTTCGTATTTTACAAAGAAAACAGCACTCGCGGGAGGAGGATCAGCGTTTTTATTTTCGACCCTCTGAGCACCAGACGCGTTTCGTCTCCTGCCTTTGTCAGTGGCAAAGGCAGGAGCCGAAACACGTCTGGTGCTCAGAGGGTCGAAAATAAAAACGCTGATCCTCCTACCGCGAGTGCGGTTTTCTTTGTAAAATACAAAAGGAAAGGAGCTACGATAATAGCGAGGCACGCCCCTCGCAACACGCACCCGTGCATGAGTGCATGACCCGGCGTAACGAGGAGCAGCAATATATATATATATATATATATATATATATATATATATATATATATATATATTCACTGAAAAAACCATAGGTTATAGACCATATATAGTTAGGAATTCGCATTTACAAAACCTTATTTTACTCACACAAAACCATTGAAATTCCATATATAGTTAGTTGCACTAACTATATATCGCGCACCCGCAATCCACTGCTGATGATGTCACATATTACATCATTCATGACATGGTCAGTGACATCACTGATGACATCACTGATGACATCTCAAATGACATCACTGATGACATCTCAAATGACATCACTGATGACATCACTGATGACATCTCATTTGACATTACTGATCACATCACTGATGATATCATTCATGTGATAATACGATGAACCTCTTCAGACTCTAATATAACCTTAGATACAATCAGTGTAAACAGACACTCACAGACTGTCACTCATCCATGGAGTTACTCACACACCTAGTCAGTCAATCAAAGAATCAATCACACCTCCATTTCCTCAACTATACAGTTATACAAACTTTACTTATTCAAACATATACTAACACATATTAACTCTCTTATACAATCCCTGATACAAGTTCACAATGATCCATACAGCCACTCACACATTCACTGGCTCTTATGCACAGTTATTTATATATGTCAACTCTCACATGTACTGTGTTTTACATATGTACTTACTTTGACATGTAGCACTGAGATATCCATTCACTCACCAATACACTCATGCACACAGTCAACCGCCCATACAGCTGTTTCCACATGCACTTTTGAAACCATACATCTAGTGAATCAACTGCTCACACATCTATGCACAGAGTCATACACCTCCAAGCCACCCACACACACACTCAGTCTCCCATACAAATACTTGGGCAACCAATCAATAACCCATATAGTTACTCATATAGCTACTTATCAACACATGCAACAGTTTACAGAACAACAGACATAATGATGCACAAATTAAGACAGTTTAGTCACTAACCCATGCACTCAGTGAGACACATTTAATCACTCACTCATACAGTCAGTCATGCACCTACTAAATCCTTCATCCAGACACTTATACATCCACTCATTCTTCAATATGTAAGACATATTTTAACTTTACAGAAACATACAGTCACTGGATGTTGTCATCAGTGATGTCATCAGTGATGTCATTTGAGATGTCATCAGTGATGTCATCAGTGATGTCACTGACCATGTCATGAATGATGTAATATGTGACATCATCAGCAGTGGATTGCGGGTGCGCGATATATAGTTAGTGCAACTAACTATATATGGAATTTCAATGGTTTTGTGTGAGTAAAATAAGGTTTTGTAAATGCGAATTCCTAACTATATATGGTCTATAACCTATGGTTTTTTCAGTGAATTTTCAAGGTTTTGTAAATGCTAATTCCTAACTATATATGGTCTATAACCTATGGTTTTTTCAGTGAATTTTCAAGGTTTTGTAAATGCTAATTCCTAACTATATATGGTCTATAGCCTATGGTTTTTTCAGTGAATATATATATATACATACATATATAAACATATATCATCTGTATATCTATATAAATACAAACATAAATGCATGCATACATATACTTATATGCATTTTAGGGTTGTTAGGGCGTTTTCGTGTGTATTATGTTGCTTTTTTAGGGCTTTTGGGTCAATTAAGTAGGGTTCCCGGAGCCTAGGGCTGAGGGGCTGGTTCAGTTTCGTGCGTATTGGTGTTGGCAAGGTTTTGAGGGATTTTGGCGGTTTTTGGTCGAGATTTGGCCGTTATATGGCTTTTTTTTGTGTTTGCGGGGGGCGCATATTCGGGTTGAAATTCGTCCCCGTTCCAGTGGATGGATTGGGCTGAAATTTGGTGAGATGTTAGGCAATCGCTGGAACTAGTGTCCAGCAAAGTTTGAAGCGGATCGGAGCAGTGGAAGTGCTTTAAAGAGCAATTTTTGTGCGGAGTAGCGAATTGTCATGTTATTCAACGGGAGTTTTTGGTGCGCATGGAGAAGGTGAATTTGGGGTGTTCCAGTTGCGCTAGAGGGACGGGGCTTGGGTGAGCTGTAGGGAGAGTGGATCGGCAGGTGTGCCGAATTTTTGGGATTTGTTGGCCGAAGGGAAGGGTGTGCTTGGGCAAAGTCGATTTGGTGAAAACGGTGCGTTATTTACATGAAAGTTGAAAAAACACTAATAAAAGCAAAGCTAAAAAGCCACCTCATTACAAACAGAATGGCTTTAACTTAAACGAGGGCGAGATCTATTGCATTTTCAATGCTTGTTTACTTTGGTTCCATCAAGAAGGCATTCAGATGTGTCACACATTTGCCATAAATTCTGAATGTTAGCACTCTAGTTGCACATTAGATCACTGTAGTAAAGCTACTGCTCACCAGGGACGTCTGCTGCTGGTATTCAAAGTGCATGTTTCAGTCTGCATGTCAGAATTTTTTTAATGAAATAGAAGAGGATTTGAGAAGTCACTCAAAATGATCCCTAATTTTTCTTTCTGAAGCACTAATCATACTTTCTATGGCAAAATTAACCCCCTCATGTTGTTCCTTTTTAAATTGAGTGTTTTCAGACTTACCACTTCATTCCAATCAAGATGGCTTCTGGTGTGCCATACTTTTGTCATAAGTAAGACTGTTAGCGCTCTAGTTGTTCTTTAGAACACTCTGGGACATTCTGTCATTGGGCTATACTTGGGGTGCATCTGGGTGATATTTGGGCTACATTTAGGCTCTTTTGTCTCTGGTGGCCATCTTGCGAGACTATGTCAGAATTTTTTAATGAAATTGAAGAGGGTTTGAGAAATCACTCAAAATGTGCCCTAATTTTTCTTTCTGCAGCACTAATCATAATTCATATGGCAAAATATACCCCCTCATTTTGTTCCTTTTTAAATTAAATGTTTTAAGAGTTACCACTTTATTCCAATCAAGATGGCTTCAGGTGTGCCATACCTTTTTAATAAGTAGGACTGTTAGCGCTCTAGTTGTTCTTTAGAACACTCTGGGACATTCTGTCATTGGGCTATACTTGGGCTACATCTGGGTGATATTTGGGCTACATTTGGGCTCTTTTGTCTCTGGTGGCCATTTTGGGAGACTGCATGTCAGAATGTTTTAATGAAATAGAAAAGGATTTGAGAAGTCACTCAAAATGTGCCCTAATTTTTCTTTCTGCAGCACTAATAATACCTTCTATTGCATAATATACCCCCTCATTTTGTTCCTTTTTAAATTAAATGTCTTAAGAGTTACCACTTTATTCCCATCACGATGGCTCCAGGTGTGCTATACCTTTGTAATAAGTAGGACTGTTAGCGCTCTAGTTGTTCTTTAGAACACTCTGGGACATTCTGTCATTGGGCTATACTTGGGCTACATCTGGGTGATATTTGGGCTACATTTGGGCTCTTTTGTCTCTGGTGGCCATTTTGGGAGACTGCATGTCAGAATGTTTTAATGAAATAGAAAAGGATTTGAGAAGTCACTCAAAATGTGCCCTAATTTTTCATTCTGCAGCACTAATCATACTTTCTATGGCAAAATATACCCCCTCATGTTGTTTCTTTTTAAATTAAATGTTTTAAGAGTTACCACTTTATTCCAATCAAGATGGCTTCAGGTGTGCCATACCTTTGTAATAAGTAGGACTGTTAGCGCTCTAGTTGTTCTTTAGAACACTCTGGGACATTCTGTCATTGGGCTATACTTGGGCTACATCTGGGTGATATTTGGGCTACATTTGGGCTCTTTTGTCTCTGGTGGCCATTTTGGGAGACTGCATGTCGGAATGTTTTAATGAAATAGAAAAGGATTTGAGAAGTCACTCAAAATGTGCCCTAATTTTTCATTCTGCAGCACTAATCATACTTTCTATGGCAAAATATACCCCCTCATGTTGTTTCTTTTTAAATTAAATGTTTTAAGAGTTACCACTTTATTCCAATCAAGATGGCTTCAGGTGTGCCATACCTTTGTAATAAGTAGGACTGTTAGCGCTCTAGTCGTTCTTTAGAACACTCTAGGAGGCTGCAGTAGAACACAAAGGAATCAACTGACAGTCTCTGTCCTTGTTGGATGTACATGTTTTACTGAGAATGTCAGACTTCATTTTCACATGACTGAGAAAGATAATGTGAATTTACAGAAAATATGCTTTCAGTTTAGCTTATAGATCCCCTTCCAAACCACTGTGGGAAAATCATGAGATATTAGTTTTCTTTCAAACAATATTCATGATATCACAGCAGAAGGTTTTTTCACATGGTAAAATCACCTTAGAACCCACCACAATTCCTAAAACGAGTATGGTACCATCAACAAATGATTTATTATGTAACTAAAGTCCTAAAACCCTCTATTAACTACAATGCTTTTTAATGAGGTGCTATCATGTATATTGGTCCCAAGATGGCTGCCAACACTTCTTGGATGAAGTGCTGACAGCCAATCAGATCAGATGTGTGGTTAGGCTCCGCCCAGATATATATATTTTTTTGAACCTAAATTACTCAAAATCCACTGGAGCACATATATTGAGACCTAGCAAAGGCACATCAGGCTAACAGTCCCTACAATTTTGCCAAGTTTCGTGCAAATCCATTCAGCCGTTCGAGCTAAAAGTGAGGCCAACCGCCCTATGGAAATTAACATGGGAAAAATGCGTTTTGGGACCCCCCTTTTTTCTCGGCCCCCCCTTGATGAAACCCCCCCAAATTGTCAGGGGCTGCTCAGAAACAAAATGTTCCATTTTCCTGAAAATTTCAGCCGAATCCGTCCACAAACGCCAAAGTTATTAGACATAGAATTTTCAAAAATCCCATAGAGAAAAAATCCTAACTATATATACCTACTGGCGACCGCCAGTAGGTAATATATATATATATATATATATATATATATATATATATATATATATATATATATATATATATCACAAATCTGCCGACTCCAACCTCCAAACGGCGATGAAGCAATGGCACGAAACCTCTTCAGTTTGGCTAAAATAGATTTTATTTTCTCAATGAACTGTCACAACGCGTTTCGGTTGTCGTCGCAGCCTTGATCACCTAGCGGAATTCTGTTTTGTCATTGTTTTTAGTACCACCCATAGTGTCACGTGATCCCATGGACATAGTAGACATACGTCAAAAGTTCCGATTGCTAAGGTAAATGAATAAATATATATGTGTATAAATCTGGGCTTTTTTTTAAAAACACTATCAACGCAATAAAGTTTATAATATATACCAGTTTATAATATATACCAGTCTTAAAAACCTGCTCAAAATCAGTGTTCAAAATGAATATTTGAAATGAATATTTAAAACAAAGGAGGCAGAGGAGCATTATTGAATACATTGAATAAACTCTTGCCTAAAGTGCTTACAAGTGGTTTTCCTACAGTAAATTTTTCACGTTTGTTCTAACAGCATAAATGCATTGTTGACCAATTTTTAATCAATTGATTGCCTCTGTACCGCTTTTACATTGGATACTCAGCATAAATGCCATATGTCAATTGCCATCATTGTAATCAGTACCTAGTATTATCTAGCAATATGTAAATCTTTGCAAAATCACAAAACAAATAACAATTTAGCGATAGGGTTACCTAGTAACAACAATATTGTGATCTGTTACTGTAGCGAAGTATAGATATATTCAAGAACATACTATAATGTATGCCTTACAAAGTCCTAAGTGAGTGTGGCCAGTCACATGTTTAATAATGGCATCAAATGCTGCTAATACATGTGTCTGATCACCACTAACTATATATGCTTCTAAATCACATAGGTACCTCTAATACCCATTTTTTTGTAGGCCGGGGAGGAAAATTCCGTTCCGTTTTCGGAATTTTCAGAAATTTGGTAATTTCCTGTTCCACGGAGATCGCGAAATTGCCCAAAATTCTGCGTTCCGCAACTTCGCGAACTGTTTTGCTTGTTCGCGTTCTCAAATGCGTATTCGCAAGATATTTCCCCACGAGCACGCAAACAGCGATTGCAAACAGTAAAATAGCATAGAGAACAAGCAATTCCTTGTGTTCGCGGAATTTCTGTGTGTTCGCGGCGATTTTTTACCGTTTCGCAGAGATTTGCATAACGCCATTACACAAATTCCGCCCACCCCTAAATTTTTGTAATAATGTTGTTACAATAGACTCACAGAGCATATCAAGGTCATATATTTGATTGATAGGCTGTAGGTAGGCTTATTCTCATAAAATGCAACCATAACTATATTCCCCCATTACACGTTATAAAGGCCTATATATTGTGCAAACTTAGCAATAAAAAGTGCAATGAGATTAACTTATTAAAGTGCAGTTGGTGTTTAAAACCAAATACCCATATTTAGTCTTAAAATCACTTCTAAAAAACACTTCTAATAAAACGGTAGATATGTTTGATGTTTTTTTTTTAAGTTTTCTTTAAAATCGATATTAGTAATCATTGGATGGTAAATGTATTTAAAATACAAAACATGAGACTGAAGCTAACTAATACGTAAAATCTTCCCTTAGATAAAAATAGATAAAGTAGAAAAACAGTGAAAAACATACAGTTCAGTATAGTTAGTTTAGTTAATTTAGTTAGATAATACTGATGTGGGAATCATAACCTTATTGATTGTATAGGTAATAATGTATGTCTTCAGTATTATTGAGGCCATTGGGAGACTTACTATCGAACTCCATTATCATATGTTTTTCCAGTTTCCTCAATTTTAATTCTCTATTGCCTCCACGAGGAAGTACCGGAATCGCTGCTACCACATAGTATTTTAAACAGCTGAGGTCGTTGTTATGTATTGCCTTAAAGTGGCGTGCTACTGGGTAGATGTTATCATTGTTAACAATAGCACTCAAATGCTGTAAAATATGCGTATGTACCGGGAGTTTTGTGCTCCCTATATAATTTAAACTACAGGTACATGTAAGGACGTATATGGCAAACTCTGTGCGGCAAGTAAAATGGCCTCTGTTTTCTCGTGGCTGTGTCCTGAATGGGACAGTATAATGAGTAGTATTGCTGCCAAATTGGCATGCTCTACATGTAGAACATTTAAAAAAAACACTCTTGGGCTTTAACCAGGTTGTAGTCATAGTTAATTCTGGACTATTTTTGACCAATTCTGTCCTCATAGATTTAGCTCTCCTAAATGTCAATGTGGGAGCTGTAGGTAAAATAGGTGCTAGCACGCCATCTGTCCGCAAGATGGGCCAATTTTTCTTAATGATTGCTTGGACCTGTGTTAGAATTGGGGGTCTCTGGTCGGCACAGGTAGGTACTTGTGACAAGCAGGGACCCTCTCCTCTAAGTCAGGGCACAGGATTCCCCTCAAGAAATAACCCCTGCTCACCCTCTAGGTCAGGGGTACTCATAGTACAGCCCGCAGGCCGCCCGCGGCCCGGCAAGCCTTCCTTGGCGGCTCGCGGACCTTACAGACATGTACCAGTTTAAAAAACAAAGTTCTCGAGTGTCAGTAAACACCACCGGTGCAGCAGCCTGGACTCGGAGAGGCTCTGCTCTCTGAGGGCCAAGAGATTCCGGCCATAGAGTGGAGCTGCAGGGGCCTCAGAAGAGGTGAAACAGAACAAAGGCTCATTAAAAAGTTAATGGTCTTTAAAGACTTGTGAAATGCTCCGGCGCGGCTGTACGCACGCCAGGCAAGCTGTCTCATCCCGGGCTGACAAGGGGGTGGGGGCAATTTCAAACTCAATGGGTGTTGCACGCCTGGATGTGACACATATATTTCCTTCAGGGCTTTGACCTGGCATGCAGGTTTCTGGTGGTCACATACATAAGCCCAATTGCCCCTGGCTGATGGCAGGGCTGTCCTTCACAACCTACTTTTAACATTGTTAAAAGGGGAAGGCGAGGGAGGGAAAGTCAGGGGAGGGAGAGAGAGGGATAGTCAGGGGGAGGGCGATGGAGGGAGAGAGAGGAAGGGAAAGCGAGGCGAGAGGGAGAGTGACGGAGAGCCAAGGAGAGGGAGGGAGAGCCAGGGCGAGAGAGGGAGAGCCAGGGCAGGGCGAGGGAGGGATGGAGAGTGAAGGAAGGGCGAAAGATGGAAAGAGTCAGGCGAGGGCAAAGGAGGGTGAGAGAGGGAGGGAGAGAGTCAAGGGAGGGAGAGAGTCAGGGGAGTGAGAGAGAGGGAGAGTCAGGGGAGGGCGAGGAAGGGAGGGAGAGAGGGAGAGTCAGGGAAGGGAAAAAGAGGGAGAGTCAGGGAAGGGAAAGAGAGGGAGAGGGAGGTAGAAGTAGGGAGGGAGACAGAAAGAGATGGAGGGAGACAGAGAGAGGGAGGGAGACAGTGAGAGGGAGGGAGGGAGACAGAGAGCAGGAGGGAGGGAGACAGAGCAGGAGGGAGGGAGGCAGAGAGGGAGGGAGGGAGACAGAGGGAGGCAGAGGGAGGGATGGAGACAGGGATGAGGACAGAGGGATGGAGGGAGACAGAGGGTGAGAAGGAGGGAGACAGAGGGTGAGAAGGAGGAAAACCGAGGGTGTGAAGGAGGGAGACAGAGGGTATGAAGGAGGGAGACAAAGGGAGAGGGAGGCCGACAGAGGAAGGGAGGGAGACCAAGGGAGGGAGGAAGAGAAAGAGAGAGAGGGAGGAAGACAGAGTGAGGGAGGGAGACAGAGAGGGAGGGAGACAGAGAGGGAGGGAGACAGAGAGAGAAAGAAACAGAGAGGGAGGGAGACAGAGAGGGAGGGAGACAGAGGGAGGGAGACAGGGAGGGAGACAGAGGGAGGGAGGGAGACAGAGGGAGGGAGGGAGAGGGAGGGAGACAGGGAGGAAGGGAGATGGGGAGGGAGGGAGACGGGGAGGGAGGGAGACAGGGAGGGATGTATGGAGGGAGGGAGATTGGGAGGGAGGGAGATGGGGAGGGAAGCAAAGGAAGGGAGACAGAGGGAGGGAGACAGAGGGAGGGAGACAGAGAGAGGGAGGGAGACAGAGGGAGGGAGGGATGGAGATGGAGAGAGGGAGAGAAAGTGGGAGGGAGATGGAGAGAAAGGGAGGGGGAGGGAGGGAGGGAAACAGAGCGAGGGAGGGAGACAGAGAGTAAGGGAGGGAGGGAGACAGAGAGGGAGGGAGACAGACAGAGAGGGAGGGAGGGAGACAGAGGGAGGGAGGGGGGAGTGAAAGATAGGGAGGGAGAGGAAGAGAGAGAGAGAGACAGAGAGAGAAAGAGAGAGAGAGAGATATGTGTGTATGCTGGATCTGGTGGGTCAGTGGACGAAGACGTCCGCTGCAGGGGCCTGTGTTCAACCTCATGGTCACAGGTTTTTTTTTGGCTCTAGCCCCGCCCCCTCTCTCACTGACCCCGCTCCCACCGGTGTGGCCCTCGGCCACAAACCACACTGTAAATTTGGCCCCTGAGAGAAAGTTTATGAGTACCCATGCTCTAGGTAATGTGGCGCAAGCAGTCAAGGCTAATCTCAGGAGCATATGTGGTTAAGCATCTATACAACACACACAATAAACTGTTAACCCACCACACAAAGACTCATGACTGTTTGTTCTGTGAAAATATATATCTTTATATAGAAACTCTCAAGCAGGCTTTAAATACAGACTTAAATGACTTTGCAGGATTCCAGTTACTTTGATTATGCCACAGTTCGTTAAAATGCAATATTCAGTTCTTTTAAAGGGTTAACCAATCCACAAACCCCTTCTCTGATGTTCAGGTACTCTCTTTAGGGGTCAGGCACTGTACTTTCAAAAGCCTGGGCCCTCGCGAACACTCCTGTGCGCTCCGTACGATTACGGAAAAAAGGCCCTACCGAATCTCACGCATCTCGCGTGAGACGCGTACACCGCAGGTGGTTCAGACAAGGGGTACGAGTCATACTAAGCCTGTGGGACTCGTACCTTCAGGCGGATGGCCCAAGAACGTTCACCAATGCCTGAAGGGTGTGCGCACGGCTCGAGGCGTACCAGGGACCTCAAGTTAAATAGGTAGTGCGAGGCAAGACTGGCGCAGCGCACAAGTCTAGGCGTACCAGGGGCTTCGAGGCACACAGGTGGTGCGAGTCGTAGTAATGGAGTGCGACTCGTACCACGATTCAATTACAGTACCTTGGCTTTCTTAAGGGGGGTTTGTGGCGGACAGATGCGGGGCCAATCTCCTCACGTCGTGATGTCTCCTTGGGCGGCAGCTACGGCTCGAGGCTCTTGCAAATGTAAGCGTAGTTGACGGTACGTTGTGAAGGGGCAGGCGAACCTGCAGCTTATGCTTCGACCCTGAAGGGGGAGCAGCTGCAGGCGGTGCTGGTGGCCTTTACGATCCACAGGACGCGACGTACCAGCCGGACTATGCCCACAGCAATTCACTTCAACAGCTGCGGGGAGCGGTTCTCAGCGAACGGGTCATGGAGGGCACAATTATGGGCAGAGTCCATCTTTACAGGGCAGCCTGCGATGCAGAGACCAGTAGGCGGCGATTAAGCATGGGCGGAATATCCGTTCCGCTCGCGGATTTGGCGGATTTTCGGTAAATTCGCAATAAGTGAGATTCACGAATTTCCCGCAAAATCCGCGAGCGGAACGGATTGGGTCAAAAGTTCAAGCTGACTTTTGTATCTCTTTTAGAATGGCGCCGGCAAGCTGCCAGAGCCATTCTAAAATAGTTTCAAAAGTCAGCTTCAACAGGAAGCTCTAATAGATAAAGTAAAACAGGTGCTCGAGTTGAAGCTCAAATTCAGTTACACAATCATTAATCACCCCAAAGTTGGGGTGATTAATGATTGTGTAACTTAATTTGACCTTCACCTCGAGCACCTGCTTTACTTTATCTATTAGTGCTTCCTGTTGAAGCTCTTTGTAGCTATTTTAGAATGGCGCTGGCAGCTTGCCGGCGCCATTCTAAGTGAGGCTGAGGGCAGAAGGGCACAAAAGTGGGACAGAGGGCAGAAGGGGACAAAAAAGGAGTGGGGCAGAGGTCAGAAGGGCACAGAAACGAGTGGTACAGAGGGCAGAAGGGCATAAAAAACGAGAAGGTGACAGTAATTAACCAGGCCCAAAAAAAAATCAGCGAACACGCAAAGCCCCCCGTTAACACCCGCAAACACGCAAAGCGCCCCGCGAACACCCGCAAACACGCAAAAATAAAAAAATCTGCAAATTCGCACGAACTCGCAAATTTTGCGGATCGCGAATTCGCAAATCCGCAGATTCGTGGATCCCGAATTTGCAAAAATCGCCCTTGCTTAGCGGCGATGTTCCGACCAGATAGGTCCCTTTTCACAATGAAAGTTATGGCTCAGAACGGGTGTAGTTACGGTGCTTGTACCAGCGGGGGGCTGGTCTTTACTGTGCGGCTGGCGACACGATAAGGACACAGTCACGGTGCTTAGGGGACACAGATGCACAAATTGTAGAGAGCGCGGCGAGGATGCACAACGTTCTCAGCTCTCCTTAACTTGGCATTGCAGGGACAAACAGCACACGCCAGCAGCAGCTTCCTGCAGAGGGGGTAGCGCCCACTGTTCCTTGGGCGCAGTTCAGGGTGGAAGTTCACCAGCAAGCCCTTGGAGATCTTTGTAGAAGTTTGGCACAAGTTGAAATAAAATAAAGTCTCTGTAGTCTTTGTCCTTCTCTCCTTCTTGCAGCAAGGCACCCACAACAGGCCAGTCTCCCAGGCTAGAGACAGTCCTCCTCCTTGTAGCTTTTCCAGGTCCTTTTCTTCGGGCAGAGTTTCTTCTTAGCGCAAACAGGATCTGATTTGTTAGGAGCAGGGCTCCTACTTTTATAGGACATTTCTTTTGTTCTCGCAGGCCAGGGTGGCCTTTGCCTAATCCAGTCAGTCTCTGGGCACTTTGTTTTCGAGGCTCTGGTTTCTTCTTTCAGAGTGTGGGGCAGGGACAGCAGACGCTCCGCAGGAGGTGGAGCCAGCATTTTGATGACAAGTACAGTCAGGAGCACTTTGTTGACAGTCTTCCCTCTTCCTGGGCTAGGTGTCGGGCAGAGTCATCCGTCGCTCACCAGGGGGTAGAGCCAGCATTGTGGTGGCAGAGCACAGCCGTATTCAGAGTCAAGGGGCACTCCCACCACCCACTCTGGTGTAATCCCTCTATTCACCACCTCACATCCCCAGCCTTGTCACTCACACTAACCAGACAGCAGATACACATTCTGCCAGAGGCGGGCTGAAATGGTTAGGCAAGCAAATGCCAACTTCCTAAAAGTAGCATTTGCAAACACAGGATATTAAAATAAACGTTACTAAAAGAAGAATTTTATTATTCTGAGTTCAGGCATACTAAACTTGACTTTCTACCATGTTCCCTGAGCCTGCTGGGATTATAGAGTGTAATAATTCCAGCAACCCATTCTGGCCTATGAGAACACTGTAGCCTTACAATAGTGAAAAACTAAATTGGCTGTAATTCACTATTAGGACATGCCACACACATCAGGGCTTGTCCTACCTTATGCTTACAATGCACCCTGCCCTAGGGCCTACCATAGGGGTTACAAATATGGCGTTAAGGGAAGGTTTAGGGACTGGCAAGTGGGTGCACTTGCGCAGTTAGCAGGACAGTACCAGAATGAATGCAGGTTCTGCAATGGCAGACCCTAGACACATTTTACTGGGCCGCTTCTGTGGGTGGCACAACCAGTGCTGCAAGCCCACCAGCAGCATTTGTATTTACAAGCCCTGGCACTCCTGGTGCACTAGACTGGGGACTGATAGTAAACCAAATAAGCCAAACATGGACACCAATCAATGTAACAATTTACAACAGGGAGAGCATATGCACTTTAGCACTAGTCAGCCCTTATTTATGATTGCCATGTGCAGCTGATGCATGACTTTAAACATGGGTAATAAGTGACGCACTGGTGGCGCAATGCCTTCATAAATAAGGCCCTGACTTTGTTTGCTGATATTGAGTGGTTGTACATAGGTTCTGCGCAGTGTTTCTTACATGTTATTCAAAAATCGATTTTTGGGTGCAATTGATTGGTATTTGCATTTGGCCCTTATTTATGAATGCCATGAGCAGCTGATGCATCACTTTAAACATGGGTAATAAGTGATGCACTGGTGGCACAAGGCCTTTATAAATGAGACCCTGACTTTGTTTGATGATATTGAGTGGTTGTACTTAGGTTCTGTGCAGTGTTTCTTACATGTTATTCAAAAATCGATTTTTGGGTGCAATTGATTGGTATTTGCATTTGGCCCTTTTTTATGATTGACTTGTGCAGCTAGTGCATCACTTTAAACATGGGTAATAAGTGACGCACTGGTGGCGCAAGGCCTTTATAAATCAGGCCCTGACTTTGTTTGATGATATTGAGTGGTTGTACTTAGGTTCTGCGCAGTGTTTCTTACATGTTATTTTAAATTCGATTTTTGGGTGCAATTGATTGGTATTTGCATTTGCCCCTTTTTTTTTGATTGCCTTATGCAACTGGTGCATCATTTTAAACATGGGTAATAAGTGACGCACTGGTGGCGCAAGGCCTTTATAAATCAGGCCCTGACTTTGTTTGATGATATTGAGTGGTTGTACATAGGTTCTGTGCAGTGTTTCTTACATGTTATTCAAAAATCGATTTTTGGGTGCAATTGATTGGTATATGTATTTGGCCCTTATTTATGATTGCCATGTGCAGCTGATGCATGACTTTAAACATGGGTAATAAGTGACGCACTGGTGGCGCAAGGCTTTCATAAATAAGGCCCTGACTTTGTTTGATGATATTGAGTGGTTGTACATAGGTTCTGCGCAGTGTTTCTTTCATGTTATTCAAAAATCGATTTTTGGGTGCAATTGATTGGTATTTGCATTTGGCCCTTATTTATGAATGCCATGTGCAGCTGATGCATCACTTTAAACATGGGTAATAAGTGATGCACTGGTGGCGCAAGGCCTTTATAAATCAGACCCTGACTTTGTTTGATGATATTGAGTGGTTGTACTTAGGTTCTGCGCAGTGTTTCTTACATGTTATTCAAAAATCGATTTTTGGGTGCAATTGATTGGTATTTGCATTTGGCCCTTATTTATGATTAATAAAGGCTAGCTAGTTTAAGGGAAATATTTGGGAGACTCAGGTACGTCAGCAGTAACAATATGTGGAAAAAACACTGTTTTCCTTTGAAAGCCCTCACCCACCGACCTAGTCGGTGGCATGCTTCATCATCGGGCCCACCACAGTGGCACCGAATGTGCCCCGGGTGTGCTTCAACGCCAGGTGAAGCACACCCGGCTTCAACGCCAGGTGACTGCGGAGCTGGTATTTTGCTGAGTGTGCAGTGAAGGGGTGTGAAGGTGAGAAATTAAAATGCTATCCAGGAGGTCCCAGCACCCGAGGGTTTAGCAATATTCGCTAAACCCTCCATCGGGCGGCGCCCGATGGACGAATAGGTCCCAGGAGGAACCAGACCGAACTACTCGGTCTCTTTCTCTGCCAGGCGACCCATGAGGCTTTTTACACTGAAATAACAGAAAAAGCTTGAGGGAATCCCCCTCTAACAGTTACAGCGCCTTAGCGTGCGCGACACATAGAGAAAATAACAACACTCACTTAATATAGTTTATTATAATTTGCACATTTCACCCTCTTTTGGTCCTGAGGAAAGCCAGCTTACAACAAAAGGCACTGGCTGAAACATGTAGACCACACTGGACGCTGGAGGTCATTGTAACTCTCCCTTAAAACGTCCTATTGCCTTTTTTTAACCTGCTAACAGAGGCCCAGTTTATTAAATATTGCTAAACCCTCGGGTGCTGGGACCTCCTGGATAGCATTTTAATTTCTCACCTTCACACCCCTTCACTGCACACTCAGCAAAATACCAGCTCCGCAGTCACCTGGCGTTGAAGCACACCCGGGGCACATTCGGTGCCACTGTGGTGGGCCCGATGATGAAGCATGCCACCGACTAGGTCGGTGGGTGAGGGCTTTCAAAGGAAAACAGTGTTTTTTCCACATATTGTTACTGCTGACGTACCTGAGTCTCCCAAATATTTCCCTTAAACTAGCTAGCCTTTATTGATTTATATATATAAACTGGGGATACAGGCTAGCTTATCTAGTCCTCTCTCTCTTGTTGATCTGTATACCTTATTTATGATTGCCATGTGCAGCTGATGCATCACTTTAAACATGGGTAATAAGTGATGCACTGGTGGTGCAAGGCCTTTATAAATCAGGCCCTGACTTTGTTTGATGATATTGAGTGGTTGTACTTAGGTTCTGCGCAGTGTTTCTTACATGTTATTCAAAAATCGATTTTTGGGTGCAATTGATTGGTATTTGCATTTGGCCCTTTTTTATGATTACCTTTTGCAGCTAGTGCATCACTTTAAACATGGGTAATAAGTGACGCACTGGTGGCGCAAGGCCTTTATAAATCAGGCCCTGACTTTGTTTGATGATATTGAGTGGTTGTACTTAGGTTCTGCGCAGTGTTTCTTACATGTTATTCAAAAATCGATTTTTGGGTGCAATTGATTGGTATTTGCATTTGGCCCTTATTTATGATTGCCATGTGCAGCTGATGCATCACTTTAAACATGGGTAATAAGTGATGCACTGGTGGTGCAAGGCCTTTATAAATCAGGCCCTGACTTTGTTTGATGATATTGAGTGGTTGTACATATGTTCTGCGCAGTGTTTCTTACATGTTATTCCAAAATCGATTTTTGGGTGCAATTGATTGGTATTTGCATTTGGCCCTTTTTTATGATTGCCTTGTGCAGCTACTGCATCACTTTAAACATAGGTAATAAGTGACGCACTGGTGGCGCAAGGCCTTCATAAATAAGGCCCTGAGTTTGTTTGATGATATTGAGTGGTTGTACATATGTTCTGCGCAGTGTTTCTTACATGTTATTCAAAAATCGATTTTTGGGTGCAATTGATTGGTATTTGCATTTGGCCCTTATTTATGATTGCCATGTGCAGCTGGTGCATTACTTTAAACATGGGTAATAAGTGACGCACTGGTGGCGCAAGGCCTTTATAAATAAAGCCATGAGTTGCTATTGTATAAACTTAAATATGTTGCAATTTATTGTATATATTGTTTGCTTTTTAACATTACTTTGTTGTTTGCTAATAGTGGTCTTTCATGTGTTTTTTTAACAGAACAACAGATTCAAATCAACTTCTGAAAAGGACGCAAAAATGCCTTCAAAGCAAAGAAATATCAAAAATAACATACGGAAAAGGAACATCAACAACAGAGTTTATGGAATCCTCTTCAACAAGTACTTCAAAAAACACCAGAAAAGCTTCTGGTAAGCCAATTAAGTCTTTTCTTCGCAACATATGTCGTAGAAAAAAAAATGATATTGCTAATGTGAATATACAGAAAAAGTCAACAAATCTAAAAAGGAAAGAGAAGCCCACAAAAAATGTTTCCATTGGAGCAGGAGAGAAGAGAATGGATAGCAATAGAAGGGTAAATGTTTTTAGGGACATTCGTAGGCGAATGTTTCGCAATAGGGTAGTTTTAAATTTGCTAAAAAATGATAAGAAAAGTAAACTAAAAGCTGCTTTTTACAAGAAAAAGAAAAGTGTAGAAAAGATTGTTGATCAGGCTTTTGAAGTTAAGAAAAAATTATTTATTTTAATAATCAATAGAATTAGGATACTTAATAAGGCAATTGATGTTTTCAAATCGAACAGTAGATGGAAAAGAATTATTAATCGGAGTAATTTTTGTGAAGTATTTTCTGGTGAATGGATGCATAGTTCAAGTTCTGAGCCTTTTTTCAATGAGGAGAGTTACTTTCAGGAAAATGATTTGGTGCATGCAGTTGACACCAGTGGTCGTGCATATGAGGTGAAAGATAGTTGTGTGATGGAAAAAGAGAAACTTGTATCTAGAGATGCAGAAGAGGTGTTAGCTGATGAAGTTTTAGGGAGACGTACTAAGGGTCCAGTGTACACATGGAAATGCAGTAGTATTTGTAGTGTGCGACAGGAATCAATCGATTTGCTTCGAAATTTCTTACGTACATATAGTAAAAAAAGTCTCAAACAAAAAATGAAGATCCTGCAAGAGTTAGATCCTTGCAGAGTGAGAGAAAGCACAGGTTTGCAAGGGCATTCACTAGCTTCTCTTTCTAGAAAAGTTTGTCGGAGTGTTTTTCATCATTTTAGGATGTTAGCAGTGCATCATAATAACGTAAGGAAATTAGTGAGAAAGTTGTATTATGCAAAAAGTCCTGCACTTAAGCTTAAACAGTTAAATAGTGCTCTTTTGCATGGATCTGAAGTGGATGTGAAGACTATTTGTGAAGAAATTGAGTTTTGTTATTTTGGGAACAAAGAGGACAGTGTAGAAATAGATATAGTAATGGATGGTAATGCAGAAGATAATGGACAAATTTCAAGTATTGAAAAGTTTGATGAGGAAATTATCAAGTTTAAGGTGAAATCAAGTGAGAGGCCTAATTTAACTTGTGTGTGTTGTCGACGGACTCATTATAAAATTCAGACTAGGTTAGTTGATTTATATGCAAAAAGTGAATTGGAAAATAATAGTGAATGGGAGGATTTTGTAAGTTATTTGTTGGTGGAGAATTCTTTTGATTTGAGTTTGGATCAGCGTATTTGTAATTATTGTTTGAAAAAATTAAATGAAAATAGAATGCCTGCTAGAGCAGTTTATAATAATCTTCAGTTGATAGATATTCCTTCTGAATTGATGGATCTAAATACTTATGAATCTATTTTGATTCAATGTGTCCATCCTTCTCAGGCTATTGTACGCATGGAGCCTAAGACAGGGAAATTGCCTCCATCAGATTTACTGAGAGGATTAAAGGGAAGAGTTGTTTATTTGCCTCTAGATGTAAAGAAAAATATTAATACAATTGGTGTAGAAAGAGTAGAAGAAGATCCTTTAGTTATTCTAGTTAATGGGGTTCCAACAAAGAGTAAGAAAATTTGGCAAGATTTAGTGGATGTTAAAAAAGTCAAGAAGGCAACGTTGTATTTGGTCAAAAACAATGAGTACTACAAAGATGTAAGTGTTGGAGCAGAGGTAACAGCTATAGAAGAAGATAGTGATTCTTCAGTTGGTCAAATTGAAAAAGTTGATGTGTCTAGAACTGAAGAAATATATGAACATTATACTGTTCATCCTTTGCATTCCAAAGAAGTAATGGGAAATGCAATTGACTTGTTTCAAATGAAAGCAGCAAAAGGAAGTCCCATTAGTGTATGGGAAGAAAGTTTGGAAGCTCGTTGTTTTCCACAATTATTTCCAACAGGTTGTGGTGGACGATATGATGATCGACCAGTTCAAATTCCTGCAGCTGAATACCGGACTCTAAGATTATATGCAGAAGATCCAAGGTTTCGTCAATGCATTCCATATTTATTTCATCTACTGTTTGAAAGTGATTTGTCTGGGCTTTCTTATGCAGTTAATCATATATTAAAAAGTGGACCTCATTTGCAGAATGTTTGTGCAAGGGACTTTATGGAGAAAGTTAATCTGCAAGACAGTATTTTGGAATCTCAGCTAATCAATCTCATGGCATGTCAACGTGGAACCAACGAGTATTGGTTTCGTCGTCATGGAGAATTGAAATGTATGCTAAGAAACTTAGGAACTCCTACATGGTTCCTCACTCTTAGCTGTGCTGAGTATGCATGGGACGATTTACTTCAATTTCTACGAGAGGCAAATGAAAACATACCAAATATAGAATTGAAAACACCAGGAGAACTGTGTTCTTTAGATCCAGTGAATGTTTGCAGATATTTTAATCATAGATTTGAAGCTATGATGTCTTTTATTACCAACAAAAAAAATCCTCCCCTTGGAGAGGTTTTGGATTTCTTTTGGAGGAAGGAATATCAAGCGAGAGGTGCTCCTCATATACATATGTTGTTGTGGATTAAAGATGCACCCAAATTTGGATCAGATTCAGATGAAACAGTGATGAGTTTCATTGAAGAGTATTCAACATGTGCTGTTCCAAAATCTACTGAAGAAAACAATTTAAGGCAACAAGTTTTACGTTTTCAATCTCATCGTTGTGGAAAGTACTGTCGTCGAAAATTTAAAAACAAGGAAAAGTACTACACGAAATGTCGTTTTGCATTTCCTCGACCAGTGATTTCTAAGGGAAGAGTAAATAATTTGATGTCATCTCTACGACATACTGTGACGAGGAAATCTCCCAAAAATACATATAATTTGAAAAGAAATGAAGAATCTAAGTACATCAACGATTACAACCCAGTGATTTTGTCCATGTGGAATGCTAACATGGATATTCAGTTCGTTGCTGACAACTCTATTGCTGTGGCTCGATATGTGACATCTTACATCACGAAAAAGAAAAGACAGAATTGAAGGAAATGTGGGAGGACATTTCACATGAAAAGAGTCTAAGCAAGAAATTATACAGTTTCAGTCTGAAGATGTTGTCGCATAGAGAAATTGGAGCATATGAATGTTCTGATCGGTTATCATCAGCAAGTCTCTATGCCAAATCAAGAACAATCATTTGGGTGAGTCTTGGTCTTGCTGCAACACGAAACCGAGTTTTGAAATCTGTACAAGAAATTGAATATTTGGCGGAAAAAGAACCGAACAGTACAGATATTTTGAAGACAAATATGTTGGATACATACTATCCAAATAGAAGTACTCACCTTGAGAACACATGTTTGTATGAAGTTCTTCAAAACTACAGTTATAAGAGGAACATCACAGAAGATATCAATAATGGAAAATATGCACTCATTGGCTATGAAGGATGTCTAGTGAAGCAGAAAAAAGGCCATTTGATTAATCATCGAAAATTGAGTTGTGAAGTTCCAGACAAAAGAGAATTTTACTATTTAGCTCTTTTGCAACTCTTTAAGCCATGGCGTACAGAAGAAGAACTACTTGGAGATTTTCTCTGTTATGAAGACTCTTTTAATGCAACTAAGGACACCATAGAATGTCCTATTTTTCTAAATTATCTGCAAATGTTGAATGAAGAAATGGAGCAAGAAACTACAATTGCTGAAGAGATAGCTAGAAACAGTTCTCAAGATAGTCAGAGTTCTACTTCATTGAGCCAGGATCCACTAGGAGGACCAATTATCCAAAATGAAGCTGCCACTGCCATGGATGAGGTGGAAAGAGCTATGGAACAAGCTCAAGAGGATGGAGTTAACTTAGAAGATTTGGTAAAGCAACTAAACATTGAGCAGAAAAAGATATATGATGAAGTCACAGAGCAGATTGAACATGGATTCAGACATGAGAAAAAAGAGTGCTCATGTATATTATTTGACCCTGTCCGATTGTACGTAAGTGGAGAAGCGGGGACAGGAAAAAGTTTTCTAATTAAAGCCGTTGCAAGTTATCTGCAGAAAAGGACTGATTCACCACTGTCTTGTGTTGTAACTGCTCCAACTGGTCTGGCAGCACATAACATTAAAGGGATTACTCTACATCGTTTATTGATGCTGCCAGTTGAACATGATAATAAATTGCATTACAACAAGCTATCTGGAGATGCGTGTTCTGAAGTTTCAAGAGTCTTGAAGAAAATGAAACTTCTTATCATAGATGAAGTAAGCATGGTCTCAAATCTAATGCTTGCTTTTGTGCATTTGAGAATGCAAGAAATTCTTAAAACAGACTATGATGTGTTATTTGGAGGAAAACACATTATTGTTTTTGGAGATCTATTGCAGTTGACTCCAGTAAAAGGACAACCAGTGTTTAAAATGCTCACGCATGAAGATACCAGGAAGTCCCTTGGAAGCATTGGAAATGTTATTATATGGCTAAATTTTAAATATGCTGAACTGCTTCAAAATATGCGACAGGCCAAGGATGAAGATTATAAAAATATTCTACAAGATGTAAGAATTGGAAAAGTGACTGAGAAAGGGAAAAAAGCTTTGCATAGTCGATTAATTTCAAATTTGTATCCAAATGAAAACATTCTTCCAGAGAATATTTTTAAAAAAATGACTGAGAAGAAATCTGGGATATGTTTGATGCCAACTCTGCAAGAATGTTCCATCTTCAACCCAAAAATGTTAGACTTAGAAAATGAAGAGATTGTGAAACTGGAAGCAATAGATAAAATAGAGCATATGGGTGCAACAATTGTTTTGTCAGAAAATTTGAAAACTAAATTGGATTCATTGGAGAAAAGTATTTCAAAAACAGCTGGTTTTGAAAAGACTCTGAATGTGTGTTTAAATTGTCGTATCATTTTGAGAAGGAATTTAAATGTTGAAAGCGGTCTGGTAAATGGAGCAATGGGTTATGTTGTTGATTTTGTGAATTACAGAAATAGAGATGGAATTGAATTTTTAAAAATAAAATTTGATGGCATTGAACAAGTACAACAAATAAGTCGTTGTTCTGCTAGATTTTTACTTGTAAAAGACTTATATGTTCGCCGAAAACAGTTTCCTGTTTGTTTGGCGTATGCGGTGACAATTCATAAATCTCAAGGTTTAAGTGTAGATAGTGCTTTGGTGAACATTGGAAGATCTGTGTTTAAAGAGGGTATGGCATATGTGGCATTATCTCGAGTCAGAACTTTATCAGGATTGTACTTGATTGCGTGTGATGAGACAAAGATTTCTGCAGATTTAGATTGTGTTAAAGAATACAATAGGTTAAGAAGAGAGTATGCTCCACATTTGCCTCAATATCCTCTGTTTGAAAAACGTGTGGTAGGCCGAAAAAGAAGAAATGAGGATAATTGTAGTGAGGTAGTTGCAAAAAGACAAAAAGTAGAGAAAACTGTAATTGAAAACAGGAAGAAAAAGAATTGTGGAGAAAATGTTGTTGGATTTCAGTTTGAAAATAGTTCTGGTGTCAACTGCTATGCTAATGTAGTGGTTAATGTTGTTTTTTTTCTTAAAAGTTTACAAGAACAGATTGTTGAAAATCGGGATCAAAGATTGTGTGGTTTATTGAATTCTGTGTTTCAGAAATGTAGCAGTGGTACAGCACAAATAGAAAGTGTAACAGAAATTCGAAATATTTTAGATTTGTGTTCTGGTCAAGATAAATTTTCACAGAACATTCAGCAGGATTGTCAGGAATTTTTAATGTATATGTTTGGTGTTTTGGAAGATGAAGGTGTAGATGTAGATAATCTTTTCAGTCTTTCTTATCAATGGCAGCATGACTGCCACAATTGTAGTTTATCAAGTACTACTAGAATAGACACTGAAAGATTTATATATTTGACTTTACCAGACTGTAAATCAGTGTCTTTTAAAAATCTAGTTAAAGCAGCAGATCATAATATGGTGTGTACCCAATGTAACTGTACAATGCTGTCCACATTATTTATACAAAGGTATGGGCAGTATATCATTTTAGTTTTCCAACGATGTAGACCTGATGGAACTAAATTGACAACTTCTATCAAAAATTTTGTGGCTTCTCAGTTATCAATTTCTGGAAGGACCTTTACAACTGAAGCTTTTATTTATCATGATGGATCTTCGACAACCTCAGGACATTATACATGCTACTTAAAATCTGAAAATGGATGGAGTTACTGCAATGATTCTCATTTAACTTATAAACAACGTTTGCCTTATGACTCTACAAATTCTTATCTAGTGTTTTTAAAACCAAAGTTTTAGTAAAGGGAATTGGCCTTTGAAGACGGGAATAGATAATAAAAGTTAGTTAGTTAGTTAGTTAATCTAATATTTTAAATTATTAATCTCATGTAGATACTTTGAGTGGATCTCAAAGTAAAAAATACTGATATATCTGACACAAATTGGCCGTGAGGAAAGTGTAAGATATGATGTTGTTAGATCTTTTTTCATAGGAAGTCGATGAAAACGAAGTTATAGAGCACAGCAGACTTTTTTTCCACCAAAAGGACCTTCACTATCTGCAATCTCATGTAGATACTTTAAGTGGATCTCAAAGTAAAAAATACTGATATATCTGACACAAATTGGCCGTGAGGAAAGTGTAAGATATGATGTTGTTAGATCTTTTTTCATAGGAAGTCGATGAAATGGAAGTTATAGAGCACAGCAGACTTTTTTCCACCAAAAGGACCTTCACTATCTGCAATTTGGTCTCACGGAAAAGTAAGTGAATCAAAGATTAGTGTACATATATGAGATGTATGTTTGAATGGGTTTTTTTAAACACAATCTTTTAGATTGTGTTTTTTTTTTCCCGCTGTTATATGATGAAGACTTTGATCTCACTAATTTAAGTGAAATTCAATATATTCTGAGAACAGCAAAAATAAATAATGTAACATATTGTAGAAGTTATTGTGTAGTTTGCATTGTGTAATTTATATTGTGTTCACATTGTCTTACACTCATTTTCTTTTTCACCCTTATTTACCTCTCTTTACTAATTTACACTCTTTTTTCATCGCTGTTTCTTTAGTGCACTTCATTCACAACTTCTCAATCTAATAGGAACTGTCTGCATTTCCTCTGTTCCTTCCACCACTTTTTATCTTTTTCATATTCTCACAGTACCACTGCTTTAGTTTCCTAACCCTCTCTTTCTTTTTCTCCATTTTTTTTTCTTTCGCACCCATTGTACTGTAGTTCACTTAGTTCTTCCTTTTGTCTTTCTGTGTACTTACTCTCTCACTCCTGTTTTATCCATCGTTCTATACTAACTTCATTCCTTCCATCCCTTCACTCTGTGACTTTACTTCACTCACTCTCAATCATCTTCTATTCCTCTTTTTTATTTATAGTTTCTCAATCAGACTTCTCTCCTTTTCACTAATTTTTCTTTTATTTTCTTATCTTTACTGATTTTGATTTGATATCTTACATTCTTTTAGTATCTTATTTATCTTTAGGAATTTGTTTTCTTTCTATTTCTTTTTCCTTTTTTTTTCTCTTTCTACATTACTTTCTTTCTGTTTTTGTATCCTTCACTATTGCATCATTTCTTAGTAAACTTTTGTAGATTTTTAAACCTCATGAACTGTTGCTTCTATTTTATTATATATTTTTAAGTAATTATAACATGTTTTTTCTTTTATCTTTCACAGATACAAGTTTGCATTGATTATATGGTAAGTGTGTTTACAAAATCTTTTTTGTTATCACCTTTGGTTTTATTTTCACTATTTTTCTCTCACCCTACCTCACCCCTGTTTCCTTACTTTGCTTTTCTCACTTATTCTTTTCTTCCATGTTTACTTCCTACCACATTCAACTTCTTTCAGTACCTCTGTCTATGCACACTCCTTCACTTACCTTTTTTACTGGTTCACTTAGTTCCTTTGTGACACTCCTTCTTTTACTCTCTTTCTTCTTTCGCTCTATTATTCCCCATGTCTTACCCTTATTCACTTACATGTACCCTGTTTCACCCCTCTTTGCTTATATTCACTGCTATTTACTTTCCCTCCATCACTACTATTCCTTTTCTCTCATTCCGTCACTACCTGTCATTCACATGCTTAACTGTCCTTCCTTTTACTTTCATCATCCATTTACATTCTCCCAGAACCTCTGCTTTAGTCTTCTTCCTATTTCTTCTTTTCTTTTGCTCCCTTATTCATTTTTTTTTCTCAGTTATTTCCTCTTACACTTTTTATCTGTCTTACTATCTATTACACAGTCCCTCTGTGTTCCTCCCTTTAGCTCTCTTTCTCTTAACACCACTCTCTCTGTCCCCATTTCTTATGGTCACTCCTTCATTATTTTTTTTTTCTTTTTTTTGTTGATGCGCTGACGGTGCGCGCACCCGGGCGTTTATCGGTATGCGCACCGGGAGCGCTCCAGAGTCAAATATAAAAAAAAAGGAAAAAACTATTTTAAAATAAAAATAGTATCTTAATATACATTATAGGGTTAATTTTTAGAAAAACATACCTTTCTCAGCTAAAGACATTTGCGAAAAAATAAGCTTAGAAATTCAATAAAACGTACATAGGTATGAAGCCCTACAAAAAGTTAAAAATTTGTATTAAAAAAAACTATGAAATTCACTGAAAAAACCATAGGTTTCACACCAGTTATAGTTAGGAATTAGCATTTAAAAAACCTATGAAATTCACTGAAAAAACCATAGGTTTCACACCAGTTATAGTTAGGAATTAGCATTTAAAAAACCTATGAAATTCACTGAAAAAACCATAGGTTTCACACCAGTTATAGTTAGGAATTAGCATTTAAAAAACCTATGAAATTCACTGAAAAAACCATAGGTTTCACACCAGTTATAGTTAGCTGGAAATTTTACTGATATAAAACCATTGAAATTCCCACGTTATAGTTAGTCGGACTCACTATAACTTGCGCGTGCAATGCACTGCTGATGACATCACATATTACATCACTCATGACATGGTCAGTGACATCACTCATGACATCACTGATGATGATACCGTCCTTGTGACAGAGTGACTGACCTCCTTTCACTGTAAAGTAACCCTTGAAACACATATTCAAAAATAGAAACTAACATTTTCAAAAAAGTGAAGATATCTATACCAGTTGCAACAACCAATTCAGTAATTCCACCATTTATATACACATCCACTCATTCATCAACAGTTCTAAATAGTCAGTCATACATATACTCACTCATCATATGTAGTGAGACACCTATACATCCGTTAACACACCGACAGCCTTCCAAAAGTTGCTCATACTCACACATGCAAATAAACTATTGAACATCCATTTTTTTGCATATACAGCTATACACACTCTACCACCTTACTTCTAAAGAAACTTACACATACTTACTCTCTTAAAAAATCACTTATAGAAACACATACTTATTAAAACAAGAATTCTTTCAATCTCTCACTCTCATATATACTCACTTATATACATCAATACTCACATATACTAGATTAAAACATATGTAGTTACTGATAAAGACACTAGTAAGACAGTCATTCACTTACTAACACATACATATACACACTCATTCACCCATACAGTCCGGCACATATGCTGTCTTTAAAACACATACAAACAGTGAGTCAGTCATTTATGCATCTATGTGCTAAGTAACACTCCCACCAAATCATACAGACACTTATACTGATACTAAAAAAAACATCTAATAACTCATATACACACATATGTAGCTACTCACCAACCCATGCAGCCACTTATACACAAAGTGAAACACTGATACATATATTTAAATATTTAAACATTACTTACTAATATATGTATTCACTAAGATACACTTAATAAGCCAGTTATTCAATATTTTTTTTTTTTAAAAACCATCCATTTAGACTTTTATTTAAACATTTATTCTCCCATCGACCTTTACATATACATATATAAATCATATTTATTTTTCAGAAAGACACACATTCACTGGATGGTGTCATCAGTGATGTCATGAGTGATGTCACTGACCATGTCATGAGTGATGTAATATGTGATGTCATCAGCAGTGCATTGCACGCGCAAGTTATAGTGAGTCCGACTAACTATAACGTGGGAATTTCAATGGTTTTATATCAGTAAATTTTCCAGCTAACTATAACTGGTGTGAAACCTATGGTTTTTTCAGTGAATTTAATAGGTTTTTTAAATGCTAATTCCTAACTATAACTGGTGTGAAACCTATGGTTTTTTCAGTGATATATATATATATATATATATATATATATATATATATATATATATATATATATATATATATATATATATATATATATATATATATATATATATATATATATATATATATATATGTATATATATATATATATATGTATATATTACCTACTGGCGATAGCCAGTAGGTATATATAGTTAGAATTTTTTCTCTATGGGACTTCTGAAAATTCTATGTCTAATAACTTTGGCGTTTGTGGACGGAATCGGCTGAAATTTTCAGGAAAATGGCACATTTTGATTCTGAGCAGCCCCTGAAAATTTGGTGGAGTTTCGTCAAGGGGGGGCTGAGAAAAAAGGGGGGTCCCAAAACGCGTTTTTTCCATTCATTTTTCCATAGGGCGGTTGGACTCACTTTTAGCTCGAACGGCTGAATGGATTTGCACGAAACTTGGCAAAATTGTAGGGACTGTTAGCCCGATGTGCCTTTGCTAGGTCTCAATATATGTGCTCCAGTAGTTTTTGAGAAATTAACGTTCAAACCAAGATATATATCTGTAACAGCGCTCTGGGCAGCGATCCGGTCCGCTTACTTTTCGCTTATCGGAACTTTGCGCGCAGAAAGCTGATTGGCTCTCCGGTGTCTGTCAACATTCTAAACAGTCCGGAGCGGACGCCATCTTGTCTCTCGGTAGGATCGAGAGAGAAGAAGAGGTGGAAAACGAAAGGGGAATTTAATGAAAGGGGACAAGGTATCCCCCTCTTGACCCCCTAGGAATGTTGTTGGGGTTATTAAAGGGTCCCGTGGGGAAAATAAAAAAAAAATGATTTTTCACGGTAGAAGCGCGGCCGCGAACTGGTAGCGAAACGGGAATTCGCCATTTTGTGCTTCGTTAATTAAATTACTACTTATAAGTGGGTGCGGGAGACGTATCCTAATCCCCTATGTTTCCTGAGGGTGGCTGAGGAGGCTGATATATGTTGATACATCTCTTCCAGCGGCTGTGCGTGAGCTTTTTTTTTTTTTTGCTGCGTGACAGTCCGGAGCGGCCGCCATCTTGTCTCTCGGTAGGATCGAGAGAGAAGAAAAGGTGAAAAACTAAGGGGGAATTTAATGAAAGGGGGCAAGGTATCCCCCTCTTGACCCCCTAGGAATGTTGTTGGGGTTATTAAAGGGTCCCGTGGGGAAAATAAAAAAAAAATGATTTTTCACGGTAGAAGCGCTTCACGGGCCGCGAACTGGGCCGCAAACTGGTAGCGAAACGGGAATTCGCCATTTTGTGCTTCGTTAATTAAAGTACTAGGTATAAGGGGGTGCGGGAGACGTATCCTAATCCCCTATGTTTCCTGAGGGTGGCTGAGGAGGCTGATATATGTTGATACATCTCTTCCAGCGGCTGCGCCATCTTGCCTTTTTTCGAATGCCACAATTTTGTCGTGCACGGCAGCCATTTTAGATGCCAGGCTGGTCCCAGGCTATCACCTAACCCTGCGGATGTAGTTTTTGGCCCCAGCTGTAGAGAATTCAGACATGCCAATCCTCCTGATTCAGGCGTGTGACTACTGATTTCAGTGCTAGTCTCCCGCCTCCCGATTTCTGCAAGCAAAAACCCGGGGGCATATTACGAACAACTAGCGATAATTTTTGTCTCTAACTTGTTTAGAGACAAAAATTATCGCCGCACATCGGCGATTTTTATCGCAGATAAACCTTGCTATTATCGCAGAAAAGTCAGCGATATTCATGTATTATCGACCTAATGCTCTTAGCCATGTTATCCACCTCCCATTGGATAACATGGCTAAGAACTGCTCAGGGCAGGTGTTAGATTTTGGAGATATTCGCGCTTAGCGCGAATATCTCCAAAAGTTGGTAATAGAAGGTAGCGATGTTAGGGACTGTTTCCAGTCGCTAACATCTTGGCACGCCACTTTGCATGTCATTAGTGATAAGTATCACTGACATGCAAAGCGGGGCCCAAGATGGTCGCTATCTCCTTTTAGCTGTCACTAACTGGTGTTAGCGACAGCTTGGTAATAGGGAAATAATTTTATCTCCGCTTTCATGGCTTTTAAAGCCAAAAAAGCGGAGATAAACCCCCTTGATAATATGCCCCACGATTCCTTGGGGGTTTCAGCTGACAGGGCTTGGTATTGTGTTACATGGTAATTTTTCCATGAAACGTCAGAGGGTCGATGCAGGGGTTCTAGAAGGGGTGATAAACCATTTAAGCCTCATGAACAAGCGCATGGTCATTTAAAGATTTGTGAAGTACTCGGGGCGGCGGTGTGTGTGTGCCCTCTTTCAGGAGCGGGCGGGGGGGCACTGCCAGCAACTTGCCAGGTCAGGTAGTGTTCAACACGTGCATCACCCTTTCTCTGCCTGCTATTGCGCTCCATGCTTCGGAAAGGTAAGAAAAAGAACGTGCATTTGAGTTTGAAATGTCCGATCCTGCAGCAGCACACTTCCAAAGCCCACACATGACAATAACCCGATTCAAGGCCCCATTCACCCGTTTTAAAAAAAATAGATAACACTCCAACAAAGTAAGGTTATAAAACTTTATTAACTACTAACTTTAACGAACGGAACAAAAACTAAAAACATTTAAACATTTCTCAACACAAAAAGCAACAATGGTTAGAAGCTGTCTTTTGTGCGAATAGTCCCAAGGCAGCACAACGTGCAGAGTTCTGGACGGCACCCAGGTGATGTTGCCTGGGTGCCGCACTGGTTTAGGGATCCTACAATGCTGCTCCGAAAATTGGCGTGGGGCGTCCCGGGTGGGGCGGGGGGAGGCCTCGTCAGTAGCGGTCTGTTGTGCGAATAGTCCCAAGGCAGCACAACGTGCAGAGTTCTGGACGGCACCCAGGTGATGTCGCCTGGGTGCCGCACTGGTTTAGGGATCCTACAATGCAGCACAGAAAAACAGCGTGGGGCGTCCCGGGTGGTGCGGGGGGAGGCCTCGTCAGTAGCGGTCTGTGTCCAGTGTCACATGGCTGACACAACATGTACGACAGGCACCCAGGTGATGTCCAGTAAACTGCCGCACTGGTTTTGGTATCCTACAATGCTGCTCCGAAAATTGGCGTGCGGCGGCCCGGGGGGGGGCGTGGGGGAGCCGGCGTGAACGGGCCTCCCCAGGTGGCGGCCATCTAGCTGAGTTGCGCTCGCTCTTGCGGCCACAGCGTCTCGCTCACCATGTTGTTGAGTTGCTCCCACTCTTGCAGTGCAGCGATAGGCGGCTGCCACATGGCTCTTAAAATGGCGGACAGCTCCTCGGTTTTAGGCCTGGTCCACTGAAATGGCCCTGGGACACTTTGGAACTCGGACGCTTGCCTGCTAGGGCTTGGGCTCCATTCTCGAAAAGCGTCCCCTCAGCCGTGAAGATTGTATAAAAGTCTTGGGGGCCCCCGACTCCCGCAGGCTTCCGGTGGGGAGCGGCTGCCATGATTGCTCGCGGAATGACCACGACGGAGCCACGAGATGGTGGTGCTCTCATGCTGACGCCAGCTTCAGTCTGAATGATCCAGAAACAAGGTGGGGCTTTCATCGTTTGGGAAAAAAAAAATGTTCTAAACCAATGAAAAGTGTTATTTTTTGGTCATATGACCAAGCCTTCCATCTTTAGGAAACCAAAAGTAAAATGAACCAATGAAAAGTTTTATAAACAAGTCACATGACCTGTTATGCGGCATAGGGCTACAAAAAGCGTAGAAAATCCGTTGGCACGTGAGGCGGCGTCAGTAGCGGACCGATGTGCGAATAGGCCGAAGGCAGCACAACGGGCCGAGATCCGGATGGTACCGAGGTGGTGTCCAGCAAATTGCCGCACTGGTGTGGCCATCCTACAATGCTGCGCCGAAAGACGGCGTGTCCAGCTGAGTTGCGGTCACTGTTGCGGTACAGTGACTCGAACGCGCCGAGATCCGGATGGCACCGAGGTGGTGTCCAGCAAATTGCCGCACTGGTGTGGCCATCCTACAATGCTGCGCCGAAAGACGGCGTGTCCAGCTGAATTGCGGTCACTGTTGCGGTACAGTGACTCGAACGCGCCGAGATCCGGATGGCACCGAGGTGGTGTCCAGCAAATTGCCGCACTGGTGTGGCCATCCTACAATGCTGCGCCGAAAGACGGCGTGTCCAGCTGAATTGCGGTCACTGTTGCGGTACAGTGACTCGAACGCGCCGAGATCCGGATGGCACCGAGGTGGTGTCCAGCAAATTGCCGCACTGGTGTGGCCATCCTACAATGCTGCGCCGAAAGACGGCGTGTCCAGCTGAGTTGCGGTCACTGTTGCGGTACAGTGAGTCGAACGCGCCGAGATCTGGATGGCCCCGATGTTGTGTCCAGCAAGTTGCCGCACTGGTGTGGCCATCCTACAATGCTGCGCCGAAAGTCGGCGTGGGGTGCCCCGTTGGCTTATGAGGTGATGTCAGTAGTGGACCGATGTGTGAATAGGTCGGAACCAGCACAAGGCACCAAGATCCGAATGGCAAGTCCTGGATGTTGAGTGCCTCAGTTGAGAGTTCTGAGCAGTGCTTGTAAGACTGTCTGAAGCTTATTTGCACCTGCTGCAGCTTCACTAGGTCCGGCGGAACTTTTTTCCTTTTCCTTTCTGCTTCTTTTCCTACAATGCGTTTCATCTGAAGACACGACCAGGTCCCTGAATGTGTGCAGGGGGACGCTATTGATTGAATGAAAATGGCGGCTTGACACAAAGCTGACTCAAGCGTTACTGTTGGTGCTATACAGACAAAAATTGGTTTTCAGTTTGTACATTCTTCAGGTTTTTTTTTTCCATCCAAGTCTGATTGAGAGTTTGTAGAAAAATGGCTTCAGATTTTCCACATACTACTCTTCAACATTCTTCCTAAATGTAACAATGTGAAACTCACTAGGAGAACGGCTGTTTCTGTTTCCTTTCAAAATGCTGCCACCAATATTTTCTGAATGGAAGACACCATCTTGTAGCATAAAGGGCCGAAAGGGGTTCTGGTCTGGCCGATGGTTGGTGGAGACATTTTGACTATATCTTGGACCTGCCCGGCCTCGCCCAAAATGGCGCCGGTATAAATGGGACTCGTAACTCCTTGCCCGCAAATGTATATCTAGAAAATGTTATTGTAAGTGGCCCTGTCGTATTTTAATTACAAAATGTACGTCCACCGATTCCGCAACTGTTAGACACCTTTGTTCTTGTCACCTAATGGCCCGCTCGTTACGTTCTTCTACAGTGTAAATGTCTCCTCATCATATACGATTTCAGTTTGCTCCGTGGCCGGCCCACGTGGTTATAGGCCCGTATTTGTATACTGACATTTTCACAATAAAGGTTTTTAAAACAAAACACGGTAGTAGTATTTACATTTGTAAAGTTTTTACTTTTAGTGACTGTTTTCGAATCAGTAAAAGGCAAGTGAAATAAAGCAGTCCAATTACATGACGGATAAAAGGTATAATATGTAGGAACGCAGTAAAGATAAATGGTCAAGGGCAGTTGTGTTTTTCATGTCTGCAACATAAAGTGATCGATAAGAATCTGATAATCAGGCGTATCGGCGACTAAGACAGCAGGCCGAATCTCTTTTACTCAACGGCTCCGTCATGGAAGGAAGAAACGCCCTTTTTCTCGAAAAAGGAATATATTTTACTTGCAAGACAGTTGTAAATTTTCCGGGAAAGTACATTAGCCTGGAATATTATAACATATGTTTGAAAAAAAAATATTGTTCGAAAATAATAAAAAGCGTAATTTTTAGGTCATATGACCAAGCTTTTCATCATTAAATTAACAAAAGTAAAATGAACCAATGAAAAGTTTTATTAACAAGTCACATGACCTGTTATGCTTACGTTACGCGCTGCGCGCCGCGCCTCGGATCACTTCCGGGTGCGCTAACGCGGCGTGTCATAAAACGCATTACGCGACAACGTAGGTCAAGAATATAGTCTAAATGTCTCCACCAACCAGCCTTCAGAACACAACCCCTTTCAGCAGTCCAAAAAGTTCTGTTAAATGACAACAGAGGGGACAGGCAACAAGAACCATCAGTCAAAGAGGGGAGGGCAAGTTCTTCTCTTCCGGGTCATGTTGGGGCGCTACCGGAACTGATCGAATTGGTAGTCTATAGTGTTTCTGGATGTTTCAGACTAAAGCTGGCGTCAGCATGAGACCACTACCATCTCGTAGCTCCGTCGTGGCCATTCCACGAGCAATCATGGCAGCCGCTCCCCACCAGAAGCCTGCGGGAGTCGGAGGCCCCCAAGACTTTTGTAGAATCTTCACGGCTGAGGGGACGCTTTTCGAGAATGGGACCCAAGCCCTAGCAGACAAGCGTCCGAGTTCCAAGGTGTCCCAGGGCCATTTTAGTGGACCAGGCCCAAAACCGAAGAGCCGGCCGCCATTTTGAGAGTCCTGTGGCAGCCGCCTATCGCTGCACCGCAAGAGCGGGCGCATCTCAACTACATGGTGAGCGAGACGCTGTAGTCGCAAGAGCGGGCGGTAAACAGCTGAATGGCGGAAGAGGCACAGTGTAGCTAAAGCGGGCGGAATGGCAACTAAAACGATAAAGGGGCGCCCCACTACAGCTTGTCTTCAGGTCAAACGGATTGTGGGACAAGGTCCAGAATTGAAGAGTCATCAAAAGGCAAAAAGTTCCGCCGGACCCCGGGAGCCGGCCGCCTATGTCGGGGGCGATCTCAGGCTACACCAGTGCTATAAGACTTGGGGAGGGTGTCGGAGCCAAGCGTCTTCTCCGAGTCCATGGCCATCACACCGCCCCTCAGGGGCCTCCGTCAACCTGTTTAGGAAGGTAACATATCACATTGTTTTCTAATGCAGTCAGGTCCACAAACGACACTCACTTACTTTGAGAATAGTGAAGCTGCAGTAGGTGGAAATAAGCTTCAGACAGTGTTACAAGCACTGCTCAGAACTCTTAACTATGGCACCCAACATCCAGAACTTATGCTATTTGAGAATGGTAGTGACATCGAAGCATCTCAGGGACCAAAACCATTAACGTACTTTCACGTATGAAAATCTTACTTGGGGAGGGGGCAGGAGCGAAGCGCCCCCTCCCAGTCAGCGCCACCACACCGTATGTTGAAAATCTGAAGCCATCGTTCTACAAAGTCAACCAAACTTGGATTGAAAAATCTAGAAAAATGTACAAACTGAAAACCAGTTTTGGTCTGCATAGCATCAGTAGCAACGCTTGAGTCAGCTTTGTGTCAAGCCGCCATTTTGATTCAACAAAGCACAGGCATTGAAAAAGGCTGAAATTCAGAACTCTAAACTATGGCACCCAACATCCAGGAGCTTGCCATCCGGATCTTGGAGCCTTGTGCTGTTTTCGATCTATTCACACATCGGTCCACTACTGACATCATCTTATAAACCAACGTTATGTAAATAGTTTTTTAATAAAATGTTTTACCCTGTTTCTTTGCTGGTGTGTTGTCTATATTTTTAATATTTGCATAGGGTTTGTCGTTATTTTGTGCGGGATGGGTGATGGAGCCGAGCTGTCTTGCAGCCCTCATGGTGTGGAGCTCAGTTCATCTCACTATTTTCGTATTTCTCATGAAGGGTTGTTCCTAATATTTCTATTTTAGCGAGGTCAAAAAGAGATCCAATTAGTGGCCTACTGATTTTGCTCGATTACTTTTATTTTTTTACACGATTTTTCACTATCTGCAAAGACTAAACAGAGTATTGCGACTTTGTGCTTGTTTGTAAATAGAGAATGATCCAAAGAGAACCAATTCTAAAACAGTAAATGCTTGGACAACAATCAATCAAATGGAGAGACAAGGAGGCACGACGGATTACAACGGGGGTAAAGGCCTGCGTTAACTACCCTTCAGTATCTGCAAAGAGAGAGTACTACTAAGACAAAAGAGGGGAGGGGGGGGGTGCAGCGTTCAAAGCACATCAGCGTGCATAAATACGAAAATGTTTTTATCTATCACGTACTTGACATTTTAAAGCTTTTCATATTTGCTATTAAAAAACCAATGAAATTCACAGAAAAAACCATAGGTTATAGTGGATATATAGTTAGGAATTTGCATTTACAAAACCTTGAAAATTCAATGAAAAAACCATTGGTTTTAGGCCATATATAGTTAGGAATTAGCATTTACAAAACCTTATTTTACTCGCATAAAACCATTGAAATTCCATATATAGTTAGAAGCGTTAACTATATATCGCGCACCCGCAATCCACTGCTGATGATGTCACATATTACATCATTCATGACATGGTCAGTGACATCACTGATGACATCACTGATGACATCTCAAATGACATCACTGATGACAACTCAAATGACATCACTGATGACATCTCAAATGACATCACTGATGACATCACTGATGACAACTCAAATGACATCACTGATGACATCTCATTTGTCATCACTGATCACATCACTCATGTGATAATACAATGAACCTCTTCAGACTCTAATATAACCTTACATACACTCAGTATAAACAGACACTCACAGACTGTCACTCATCCATGGAGTTACTCACACACCTAGTCAGTCATGCAAAGAATCAATCACACCTCCATTTCCTCAACTATAAAGTTATACACATCTTACTTATTCAAACATATAATAACACATATTTATTCTCTTATATAATCCCTGATACAAGCTCACAGTGATCGATACAGCCACTCACACATTCACTGGCTCTTATGTTCAGTTATTTATATATCTCAACTCTCACATGTATTGTGTTTTACATACGTACTTACTTGCACATGTAGCAATGAGAAATCCATTCACTCACCAACACTCCCATGCATAGTCAACCGCCCATATAGCTGTTTCCACATGCACTCTTGAACTCATACTCCTAGTGAATCAACTGCTTACACATCTATGCACAGAGTCACGCACCTCCCAGCCACCCACACACACACTCAGCCTCCCATTCAAATACTTGGGCAACCAATCAATAACCCATATGGCCACTCTTATAGCTACTGATCAACACATGCAGCAGCTTACACAACAACAAACATACTGATGCACAAATTAAGACAGTTTAGTCACTAACCCATGCACTCAGTGAGACACATTTAATCACTCACTCATACAGTCAGTCATGCACCTACTAAATTCTTCATCCAGACACTTATACATCCACTCATTCTTCAATATGTGAAACATATTTAAACTTTACAGACACATACAATCACTGGATGTTGTGATCAGTGATGTCATCAGTGATGTCATTTGAGATGTCATCAGTGATGTCATCAGTGATGTCACTGACCATGTCATGAATGATGTAATATGTGACATCATCAGCAGTGGATTGCGGGTGCGCGATATATAGTTAGCGCTTCTAACTATATATGGAATTTCAATGGTTTTATGCGAGTAAAATAAGGTTTTGTAAATGCTAATTCCTAACTATATATGGCCTAAAACCAATGGTTTTTTCATTGAATTTTCAAGGTTTTGTAAATGCAAATTCCTAACTATATATCCACTATAACCTATGGTTTTTTCTGTGAATATATATATATATATATATATATATATATATATATATATGTATATATATATACTTATATATATATATTACCTACTGGCGGTCGCCAGTAGGTAGTTATAGTTAGGATCTACTTTCCATAGGAAATCCGCAACATTCTATTGGGAATAACTTTGGTCCCGGTGTACGAATCTTCGCAAATTTCTCAAAGTTCGTGGCCCGCTCCGCTCCGCTCCTTCCCTGAAAATGTGGGGGGGATTCGTCAAGCGGGGGCCGAGATAAAAGTGGGGTCCCAAAACGTGTTTTCTCCATGTTAATTTCCATAGGGCGGTCGAACTCACTTTTAGCCCGAACGGCTGAATGGATTTGCACCAAACTTGGCAAAATTGTAGGGACTGGTAGCCCGATGTGCCTTTGCTATGCCTCAAGATATGTGCTGCAGTGGTTTTTGAGTAATTTAGGTTAAAAAAAATATATATCTATGGCAGCAAGCGGTATGCGCACCGGGGAGCGCACCGGCCGCGCTACGCGACTTGCTCACGGAAAGCGGCTCTCGGCTGTCTGTAAACATTCGAAACAGTCCGGAGTGGCCGCCATCTTGTGTCTCGGTAAAATCGAGACACAAGAGGTGGCAAAAACAAAGGGGGAAATGACCATAAGGGGGCAGAGTAGACACCCCCTGAGCCCCTAGGTTTGATGTGGGGGCCACATTTTTGATTTTCGCGGGGGGGAGCGCCCGGTACGCGCACCGGGGAGCGTACCATGTTAAAAACCCAGTGAAACAGTAAAATAATAATTTAAAGTGCTTAGAGGTAGTGATGCATTGCTGGAGTGTGTCACAAAAGTGATGCAACTCCAGCAATGCATCCTTTCACATGGGGCCAGCCCCATTTGCAAGATTTTGACGCAATGGTGTCCTAAAAGTGACGCAGTGAAATCTCATATATTTCACTGCGTCACTTCTACGACCCTTTTTTGCTTCAATACGCCCCCTTTGCATACATTACACCTGGCGCAGGTATAATGTGAAAGGGTTTGCGTCAGTCTTTTCTTACCCTTCCACACCACCGTTCTTTTACTACATTTTCTTCACTTATCCACATTCCCCAAGTTCACTCTACTTCTCCTCACTCTCGTTACCCACACTCACCTTCTTTCAGTCCCCCTACTTCACTTCCCTTCCCCTCTCGTCCCTTTCTTTGCTTTCTCACTCATTTTCATTTCCTCTCCTCTCTCACAGCACTCCACTTCAGTTACTCAATTTGAATTTGATAAGAATATAGCTCTTTTTAGGTCGAGCTGGTAAGCATCCGTAGGATGCAGTCCAGATCGACAACTATAGTTATCGACTTCTGGGGAATGACGGACAAGAGGGTGCCACGCGCTTTTCCGCTGGATTTGACCTCGTGCACGCGCACGTCGGCTCCGTCTACATTTGCAGCAATTCAGCCGTGCATGCACACAGACACACACGTGCGCGCGCACACACACACACACACACACACACAGTCACACACACACAGACTCCAAGACACATACACACACGCACGCACGCACACATACACAGCCCCCCGCCGCCGCACGCGCACGCACACACACATGCCCCCCGCCCTCGCAGCTCAGCAACAAGGTGAAGCCCCACTCACCAGCTTCCTTGGTGCGGCAGCGGCTCTCCTATCATCGGCAGCTGCAGGGCCCGGCAGCAGGACTCTTCCTCCCTCCTTCGGCACCGGGGCGCAGGGTAGGCTCCTGCCTGCTCCGGTGCTCAAAACAGCCGCAGCTCTTCCGTGGGAGGCGGGGTAGGCTCCCGCCCTCCTACTTCCGGTTTCCGGTTGTCCCGCCCGGCCTGCCTGACTTCCTGGTCGCAGGCCGGCGGCGATGTTAGGTTTTTTAAAGATAGTTTGGGGACATCACAAACCTCACTTGCGTTTGTTTATTTGAATCTGTCACATTTGACCGGAGCCTTCCAGCATACCCTATGCCACCTTACACTTCCTGGGTGGCCTGGCAATCTCACTGGTGGCTACTGCTACATGTACATGTGCAAAGCAACGCGATCAAACCCTGTGCGCAGCGCCGGTGTCAAGTAAAACGGTTCGCCTCCATGTCTCCGGTCCAGAAAACACCACTAACTTATGACATTTTGTGCAAGCAGGATGCCTGTTGTCTTTTTTGTGTTTTGTGGCAGTTGTGTACTTCACGTGTTGGTTTGTTGTGTGACCGTTGAGCACAGGCTGCCTTTTATTTACCATGCCATAAATAGCGTATGCTGATTGGTACTGGGCACACAATATTAGTATCCACTTCACTGCACTTAAGCCTTTCCTTGCCGTTTTCCCCATCCATCCTGGCTGTGCCCCTCGAGCTCAAAGCACACTCATCCAGGTGAGGTGAGCAGGGAGCACCGTCATCTCTGCCTCCTGTCCTCCACACACCCTGCCCGTGCCTCATCGTCGTCATACTCTGCATGACTCTGCGCTTCAGGTCATGTCGCCTCTTTTGCAGGTCATGTGACTGACGCGGGCCACAGCATTCACCTCAGCTGAGGGCAGCTCCTACGTCAGCTCTGAAAGTATTGCTTGTCTGGAGGGCCAGGTCCTCAAATAACCTTGTCTCCGCCTTTATGACTACTTCACCCGTCGCGATATTCAACTCTGCATGGCAGAACTTTCTCTTTCTGCAGCCCGGGGCTGTGATGACACCTTGTTGACCTTGAACTCTCTTCCTGCTCTTCTGTATTTCTGTATACTCGCTTTCTGCTTTTCTTTCTGTATGGTGCACGTAGCGCCTGCCTGCGGTTGACTGTGTTTATGTGCTATTTTATAAACTTATCGATTCATGGTAGAGTTTGTTTGGGTGACATTCTCGCCCATTACACTGTTTAATTCTCGTATGCCAGTAACTTCCAATAATGCCACTATTTTGAACATGAAGTTCGTGTACTTGTTTATTTTATTTCGAGCACTGTCCGAATCCGATACGTTTATTAAGAACATACCTAAAATTGGAATGCAACATGTAAGGTGCTAGTCTGAGAGCAAGTCTTTTTCACCTAGACATACACGATCTGTAATGGTGTGTAGGATTGTTTGAAAACGTTGATTTATCAATGTCATTTAAGTAGGTGCAGGATTTCGGGTTGGGGTTGTTAACATGCACGGAGGTTACATTTAATTTGAGGTCATGATCATTTTACTTGCCTCCATGCACGTTATTCACCAAAATGCTAGGGGTAGCAGAAGGGACATCATACGTTGTTTGACCTTAATAACATCACAGGTGTGACATCACATGACCGATGCCCCAGAATTTTGCAAGAAGGTCCTATCACACAACAGTAAGCCTGATGACATCACAGTAAGTGAGTTCAGCTTGCTGCATTTATCAATGAAGGCTGAAACTGTACGTTGTTGGATTAATTAATTCATATATTTCGATTTAGGTTAGACCTAGTGCTTCAGATAGGATGAAAAAGGGTCTCTAAAAGGGGCATGGCAAAAGAAGTGTAACTAGCAATTGGGCTATGTACTTGAGAGCGTGGCTTAAACATGTACACTGAAATCTTGTGCTTTACGCAGCATGCCACCTGACCGGCATTGGGTGCCTCTGTGAGTTTATTTGCAATGCAATAGGTCTCACTTTTGTGAGAGTTTAAGCTATTAGCATTGTAAATGACAATGCCTTTTATTTATGTTTTAAAAACAAAAACATAAATAAAAGGCATTGGCATTTACAATGCCAATAGCTCTAACTTTAATAATGCGAGACCTATTGCATTGCAAATGCTTGTTTGAGAACTGGAGGTAGTTCTAAAAAGAACTGTTTTTTTTCTTCTTTTTTTATGTTTTTTTCAGAACAAAAAAAAACAGGGAATGCAAAACTGCTCAACAGGAGCAAAAAAAGGGGGCAAATTTGGGCTGAGGAAGGCAGCGGTGTTCTTGCCTGAGCTTGATGCTCTGCTCACCATAGCAAAGCAGTTCATCGCATTGCTTGCACTTAATAGTAATGTCACTAAAAACAGGTTGAATGTTTGGAATCATCTCCAATTCCGCTGCACGTCCTTTCCCTGATGTTGTGGCTCCTCCTGTAGATGTAGAGGCACCATCCCTTGGGGGATTACGTGCCAGGTCTTGGACACTCTCCCGGGCATAGTTCTGGGGGTGCCTGCGTTGGATGTGGCAAATCATTGTCAAATTGCCAAAACTGTACTTTCTTTTTGGGTCTCCTCGGGAAAGCACAGTTTGGCAGATTTTGCATTCTACTTTGGGAGCATTCACCTTTTTTAATCCTTCAGGTATTGAAAAAAAATTCCAAATAAATTGCTCCTTGATCTTGGGCTGAGGAGGCTCTTCCTGAATGAAGCCATCTGAGTCCTCACTACTGCTGGATGGTCTAGCTGCCATTCTTGCCACAAAAATTCCACAAAAAGGTCAGACAAAAAAAAGGACTTGCTGTCACCAAAGTGAAAGAAGAAATGAAGGAAATGGGTGGGGTTTTCATTAGTTGTAAAAAAAACTGTTAACAACCAATGAAAAGAGTTATTTTAAGGTCACATAACCAGGGCTTTTATCATTTGAAAACCAAAACTGTCCTGAACCAATAAAAAGTGTTATTTTTAGGTCACATGACCCGACGCGCTTACGCTACGCGACCCGGTGGGCGTGTCGCGTAAGCGCGTCGGATGCATTTGTTGCGCGATCGTATTCGCACGAGTGCTTCCGGCTGCGCTTACGCCATGCGTATCACACGGACGCGGCTACGCGATACGTCACGATGATGTTTTCGTTCGCGGCAATAGCGCTAACGGGACGCTCACCGGTGTGCGCCCCGGGGTGCGCCGGAAAAGTGCGCTCACCGGGGCGCGCACCGGGAGCGCACCAGGGCAAAAAAAGAAAAAAAATAAAGTATTATATAAATGGACAATATAGGATTCATTATAAAAAATATTACATTTCATAGGTTTGAGGCCCTATATATAGTTTGGAATTAGCATTTAAAAAACCTATGAAATTCACTGAAAAAAACATAGGTTTCACACCAGTTATAGTTAGGAATTAGCATTTTAAAATCCTATTAAATTCACTGAAAAAACCCAAGGTTTCACACCAGTTATAGTTAGCAGGAAGTTTTACTCGCATAAAACCATTGAAATTCCCACGTTATAGTTAGTTGGACTCACTCTAACTTGCGTGTGCAATGCACTGCTGATGACGTCACATATTACATCATTCATGACATGGTCAGTGACATCACTCATGACATCACTGATGACACCATCCAGTAAATGTGTGTCTTTCTGAAAAATATTTGTTTTATATATGCATATGTAAAAGACAACAAACGCAGGAACATCATCAGGTTTTTAAGTTACAAAATTCATCTCAAGTGAATTGACATTTCCTCGTCCAGTTAACCAATCAATATTTTATTTAAAAAAAATCCATTTACACACTTATTTAAACATTTATTCTTCCATCGACCTTTACAAATACATATATAAAACATATTTATTTTTCAGAAAGACACACATTCACTGGATGTTGTCATCAGTGATGTCATGAGTGATGTCACTGACCATGTCATGAGTGATGTAATATGTGACGTCATCAGCAGTTATAGTGAGTCCAACTAACTATAACGTGGGAATTTCAATGGTTTTATGTCAGTAAAATTTCCAGCTAACTATAACTGGTGTGAAACCTATGATTTTTTCAGTGAATTTAATAGGTTTTTTAACATCATCAGTGATGTCAGTTGAGATGTCATCAGTGATGTCATCAGTGATGTCATTGACCATATCATGAATGATGTAATATGTGACATCATCAGCAGTGGATTGCGGGTGCGCGATATATAGTTAGTGCAACTAACTATATATGCGAATTTCAATGGTTTTGTGTGAGTAAAATGTATGTATGTATAGGCATTTATATAGCGCACTACTTACCCGGAGGGTCCCAAGGCGCTTCGACCGCTGCGAAACCCTTCCTGGCTTCCCTGAGAGATGGTCCCTTAATGGGTATCTCCAGGGTGAGACCAGGCATCCCCGGCGGTCTGGTGGGGCCGTTAGTGAAGATGAGGCAAGCTAATGCCCAGAGTTGCCGAGTGTGATCGCTGATCAGAGTGGGCACCGAGGCAATAGAATTATCGAGTCCGCTGACCCTGGTCCAAAAACCTGCCGCGTCGGGAATCGAACCCTGTCCCGGGCCGTCCTCTGCTCTCGGGTCTGCCGCCTCTAACCAGTGAGCCACACTACTTCACTAGTAGGTTTTTTGAATGCTAATCCCTAACTATATATGGTCTATAACCTATGGTTTTTTCAGTGAATTTTCAAGGTTTTGTAAATGCTAATTCCTAACTATATATGGTCTATAACCTATGTTTTTTTTAGTGAATTTCAATGGTTTTTTAATAGCAAATATCAAAAGCTGTAAAATGTATTCTTATTCTAATTCAAAAATATATTTTTTATATTTTTGTATTACATTTTTTTATTTTAAATATTTATTTAATTAATTTTTTTTGTTTCGCTGCCGGTCCGCGAACCAGGCAGCTTCCCGTTAGCTTCAATTTGTTCCGAGACCCGGTCCGCCAACCGGTAAACGTTCCGTTAGCGCAAGTACTGCGTTAGAAAGCAACATCGTGACGCGTCCCATAAGCGCGACGTATCGCGTTACCGCGTAATGCGTCTTATGACACGCCGCGTTAGCGCACCCGGAAGCGCTCCGGAACGCGAACCAAGGCACGAAATGCAGCACCCCAGAAGCGATCCGTGGCGCGGCGCGGAGCGCGTAACGTAAGCATAACAGGTCATGTGACTAGTTTATAAAACTTTTCATTGGTTCATTTTACTTTTAGTTTCCTAATGATGGAAGGCTTGGTCATATGACTTAAAATTAACACTTTTCATTGCTTTAGAATTTTTTTTTTCCCCAAATGATGAAAGTCCCACCTTTTTTCCTCACTCTGGCTTTCATTTTTATGAGAGAAAGACCTACATTGACGACCTTACAAATGGCTTCAATGATTGCTGCAGCTGGTGGTCCCCCAGCACCACCACCACCTCCAAGGAAGAGAGGACCACCTCCTCAGGTCATCCTCCAACAAGAGGAGGAAGAAGAGGAAGAAGAGGAAGAAGAGGAAGAGGAGCAAGAGACAATGAGGTTTTTAAAAGAACAGCCAAGGAGGTTCCATATAAAAGAAAATGTTATTTGGCAATTTTTTTCATTTCCCCCACATCAAAAAAAGGTAAATGCCCGGTACGTTACCTGCCTGATCTGCCACAATGAACTGTCTAGAGGAACCGAAAAAAAATACAGTTATGGTAATTATACCATGCATCGCCATATGGAGAGGTGGCACCCGATAAATTACAGTGCTGCCCAAATACGTGATCTGGTGGATAACCCCCGACCTGCCAGTACATCCACCAATGAAGAGGCAGTGACGGGATCAGAGGCAAGGGAGACGGTCCCAAATCTACAGATGAACTTTGGCCAAATGAAATTAACCTGTTTAACTTGCGGCAAATTAATTTCCTGTGGAGAGAGGAGTGTAACTCTAATCAATAGAGCTTTTGAACATCATCAATGTACAAAACGTCCCAGAAAATAAATTTTCTTTTTTTTTTGTTGCTCCTGTTGAGCCCTTTCTAATGAATCAATTTTGTTTCCCCCCCCCAAAAAAACAAAAAAAATATAAAACAACAAAAATAATAAAAAAATGTTCTTTTCAGAACTACCTTCCCTTTATGAAAAATTGCTAGAATGTTTAGCACTCTAGCAACCTCTATTTCTTTTGATTCGCTTCCCGGTTCGCGTGCCGGTACGCGAAACGGAAGCGAACTAAAAATTTGTATTTTTAAAAAAAAAAGAAGAGTAAGTAAGCAGAGAGTAATGTTAAAAGAAAGACAAATAGAGGGAATAACACACAGTTACTGTTGAAAGAGGGACTGAGAAAAGGAGTGGAAAGAGTAGTATAAGTAAGTAATAGAAAAAGAAATGAGGGAAGTAGCAAAGGCAGGAAACTGAAGGTTAAAGAAATGAAGCAGTGGAACTAATAAAAGTTAAATTTGATAGAGATGTAACGTAAAGAGTACTAAACACTTACCTTATAATTGTCGTTAATTTAGTCAATTGTAATTTTTATACTTTTAATCTGTGTAAGAAAGAACAAACATTTTTAAATTAATAGAAGGTAGTAAAAAAAGAGTGAGCATGAGACAAGATGATACATATTATAAATCACAATTCAAAGTACAAAATTAATTATACATATTTAATGGTTTATTTTTGCTGTTCTCAGAATATATCAAATTTCACTGAAAACAGTGAGTTGAAGGTATTCATCATATAACAGCGGGGGAAAAAAAACACAATCAAAATGATTGTGTTTAAAAGACCCTTAAAATATAATCAATCAGAAATAAGAACTCCTCAGAAGTAACTTACTTTCTATGACGTCAAAGGATGTCCTATGAACAGCTTATACTCAGTTGTGCTGTTACTATTTTCTGCCCGCCACTTTCTGAAAGATAAACTCCATCGTTTTAAGAAAAATGAGACATACAAACCAATTTAAAACAACACATTAAATTACAGCAACACCTAGAATAATTATAGTCCAGTTACCTACCCTAAATTCTCACTTCAGAAAACAAGTCAAAAGGCAACATTGCTTCATACTCAATTGGTAATGTTTGCTGAAAGACTAGCCTTTTTTATATTTCAAATAAGCTGTGTAATATCCTGATGTTGTCAAAGGACCATCTTAATATATAATAGCAGCAGTTGCAAATGTTCTTCCTGAAATCGATGACTGTGTAGCCAAAACATTTTTAATTAGACTTAACAACTTTTTTTCATCCAGTTTATGTAGTTGAAAGTATAAAATGACATTTCACCCATAAGTTTCCATAAATAATATGGACAGCATTGCAGACTTACATTTCCTCTACTCCTTGTTTTGATCTGCTGCTTGAATTAGCTTATAAACACAAACAGTTTTCGCTCTGTACTACACTTATCCACAAGGCCTTATAGAGTAGGAGCCATTAGAACATCTTGAAATTCCTCAGAACAAATCCCAAGATTCCTTTCCTAAACTTTTGGTTGTAAGAACACCAGGCAAGAATTTTGAAGGTGGAAAGGCAATCTTTTTTTGAAAGTTAAAACAGAATCATTGCAGAATGACCAGCCGTTTCCAGATTTTAAATAAGCTGTGTAATGTCCTGAAGTAGTTGAAGGACCAACATGATATGTAATTGCTGTAGTTACAAAAGTCCTTCCTAATATTGACAACTGCGAAGCCACAAAATTATTAATTAAAGTTGTCAATTTAGTTCCATCAGGCCTACATCGTTGGAACATTAAAATGACATACTGGCCATAACTTCGTATAATTAAAGTGGACAGCATTGCAGACTTACATTGGCTACACTCCATGTTTTGATCGGCTGCCTTTACTAGCTTATTGAAGGATACTGATTTACTGTCAGGCAAAGTTAAATATATAAATCTTTCTGAGTCTACACTAGTAGTACTTGATAGCCTACAGTTCTCGCAATCATGCTGCCATTGATAAGAAAGGCCAAACAGATAATCTACATCTACACCTTCATCTTGCAATACATCAAGCATATACATTAAAAACTCCTGACAATCCTGCTGAATATTTTGAGAGAATTGTGTTTGACCTGAACATTCGTCTAACAGATAACGAATTTCAGACACACTTTCTACTCTTGTTCTATCAGCGCTACATTTCTCTAACACAGAATTCAACAAACAGCATAAACTTTGTTCCGAATTGATCACAATCTGTTCTTTTAAAGTCTCTAGTGAAAAGAGAACATTAACCACTGCATTAGCATAGCAGTTGACACCAGAACTATTTTCAAATTGAAAACCAACAACATCTTAAACAGAATTCATTTTATTTCTGCTTACAATTTTCGGTTCATCGACTTTTGGTCTTTTTGCTACAACCTCCCTACTATTACTGATATTTCTTCGTTTCCGGCCTACCACACGTTTCTCAAACAAATGATATTGAGGCAAATGTGGCGCATACTCTCTTCTTAACCTATTGTATTCCTTAACACAATCTAGAGACCTGCACTGGCTCCCCGTCAACAAAAGAATCACCTTCCGCCTCCTCACCCACGCACACAAAGCCCTACACGACCAAGGCCCGAGCTACCTCAACAACCGAATCAACTTCTACGCTCCCAAACGCCACCTCCGATCAGCCAACCACGCCCTCGCCATCGTCCCCCGCATCCGAAGAGCGACAACAGGAGGAAGGTCCTTCTCCTACCTGGCCGCCAAGACCTGGAACTCCCTCCCGACCGACCTGCGCCTGACCCAAGACCACCTCTCCTTCAGGAAGAAGCTGAAGACCTGGCTGTTTGAGCAGTAACGGCACCCCGCGCCCCCCAGCGCCTTGAGACCCTACGGGTAAGTAGTGCGCTCTATAAATGTCTTTGATTGATTGATTGATTGAGATCCGCACAAATGTTTGTGACATCACAGTCAATCAAGTACAATCCCGATAAAGTTCTGACTCGTGACAATGCTACATAAGCCATACCCTCTTTGAACACAGAACTGCCAATATTCACTAAAGCAGTGTCTACACTTAAACCTTGCGATTTATGAATTGTCACCGCATATGCCAAGCAAACAGGAAACTTCTTATGGCGAACATATAAGTATTTTACAAGCAAAAACCTAGCTGTGCAATGACCAATTAGCTGTACTTCCTCAATACCATCAAATTTAATTTTTAAAAATTCAATTCCATCTCTACTTCTGTATTTCTCAAAATCAACAACATTACCCATTGATCCCTTTACCAGACCTCTTTCAACATGTAAATTCCTTCTCAAAATGATATGGCAATTTAAGCACACATTCAGAGTCTTTTCAAAACCCGCAGTTTTAGATATAGTCTTCTCTAATGAATCCAATTTAGATTTCAAATTCCTAGACAAAATAATTGTTGCTCCCAAATGCTCTATTCTGTCAATAGCTTCCAGTTTCACAATCTCTTGGTTTTCTAAATTCAACATTTGTTGTTGAAGATGAAACATTCTGCAAGAGTTGGCATCAAACATATTCCAGATTTCTTCTCAGTAATTTTCTGAAAAATATCCTCTGGCAGAACGTCTTCTTCTGGATACAAATTTGACAGTAATCGTGCATGTAAAGCTTCTTTCCCACGCTCAGTCACTTTCCCGATTCTAACATCTTGTAGAATATTCTTGTAATCTTTGTCCTTCACCTGATGCATATTTTCACGCAGCTCATCATAATTGAAGTTTAACCATATGTTAACGTTGCCAATGCTCCCTAGGCACTTCCTGGTATCTTCATGCGTAAGCAGTTTAAACACTGGTTGTGAATGTGTTTGCCACCGAATAACACATCATACTCTGTTTTAACCTCTTCGCCGCTAATGACAAGGGTAACTCGTCATGGACTTTCCATTGATTTCAATGGAAATTCAATGAAAAGAAAGAAAATAGCCTTAGCAGTAAAGGGGTTAAGAACTTCCTGCATTCTCAAATGCACAAAGGCAAGCATGACATTGTTGCTGGTTTTACATATTTTTCTTTCCACCACAACAAATATGTTAGAATTGACTATATTATGTCAAGTATAAATCAGAAGGATATTATAGAAATAATTAAATCCCCGAAAACCATATCTGACCACAATGCACTGACCTTTACCTTTGATACGGTTAATTTAACTAAACCAATTACACAATGGACATTTGATAGGAGATTATTGGTTAATCCAGAATACATAGCTTAAAATAAATCATAGACCCAGTCCTTTTTTGAATGTAACCAGTTTAGTGCACCCCGTATTATAGTATGGGACTGTTTTAAAGCAGCATTGAGAGGAGAGACCATTTCATTTGTTGCTAATAAACGCAAGCTAGAAAAACAATCTAATATGGAAATGACGCAGCAGCTGTCCAATCTTGAGGCCCTTCATGCCTCCCAGCTAAATCTCTCTCGTAGAGGGCAAGTTGATCCTACCTTAGATCCTGGGAAAACCCTAAATAAAATAATGATTTTAAAAAATGAGATTAATAGTACGCTAATTCAAAAAGCCGCGGAAACCTATCAGGCCAATAAGGATAGTCTGTACGAATCAGGGGAAAATGTGGGGAGCAGTTAGCACTACGTACTCGACAAAAGCAATCACTTAGTAATATTAAAAAGATAGAATTTGAAGGAAATGAGTATACTACCCCCAAAGACATTGTTAAAGTATTTCAAAAGTACTATCAAAAACTCTATAGTAGCGATACCTCACATCCTGATAATGAAGTTACAACATTTCTAAATAATTGGCTCCCAGACCACACTCATCATAAAAGTATCAATGAAGAAAGTAAAATTTACCTGGACAGAGAGATCACTATCACTGAGGTGGAGATTGCATTAGCCGAGATGACTAATGGTAAGGCGGCCGGACCGGATAAAATTCCATTGGATCTATACAAAATCCTTGGTAACCAGATAACTCCTTTTCTATTTGATTTGTTTCTTGGAGTCCAATACCACACAATTCCCCCTGAGTCTTGGAAACAAACAAATATAATAATTTTCCACAAGAAGGGTAAACCACCCCACCTGCCTTCCTCATATAGGCCCATATCTTTGATTAACTCCGACTCAAAGCTGTACGCTAAAATATTTGCAAATCGTCTGAGCGGGATCATCGAACGGCTTGTATCCCCGTGGCAACACGGTTTTATACCCGGCAAAGGCACTACAGACCATATCCGCAGAGCCATGACCCTACTTGACATCATGGGTGCCACGGGGGGCGAGATGTCGATGATCTTCCTTGACGCCGAAAAGGCATTCGACCGAGTATCCTGGCAGTTTCTCTGGAACATCTTGGAAAGTAAAAACTTTGGAAACAATTTTATCAATGCCATTAAAGCCATTTATACTAACCCCACGGCAAAAATTTGTGTAGCAGGTAATGAGTCGGAAGTTATCACGATCCAGAGAGGTACAAGGCAGGGTTGCCCATGCTCCCCGGTCCTATTTGCACTCTATATAGATCCCCTTATTCAAAAATTATTAATTTCAACATCCATACAACCAGTATTCACAGGGTCATTTTCCACCAAAGTTATGGCATATGCGGACGACATTGCCGTAATAACCACTAAACCATCTGAAGCAGTTCATGAAATCGAGTCAATTACTCGAGTTTTTGGGAAGTACTCAGGGTACTCTTTGAATAGGGATAAGACTATGGTATTATCCACTAGTAATACCCAATACGAAAGCACACTTAGGGTTAAGCAGGCCACTTATCTAGGTGTAGCACTCTCGACAGAGATAAGTAAGATTAGCGATATTAATTATCTCCCCCTCATTGATAAAATTAAAAGTGATCTAAGAAGGGTGGACAGTCTACACCTCTCTATCATAGGTAGGTCCAATTACGTTAAAATGAATGTATTCCCGCGTGTTTTATATTTTTTTAGAGCAATCCCCCTTTTACCTGGGGAGCACTTTATAAAGACTATAGACTCCCTCATAGCAAAATTTATGTGGAGCTATGGAAAAATAAGGCGGGCCCTCCCCCTGCTAGCACTTCCTCAAAGTAGAGGCGGTTTAGCCCTACCAAATTTAAGGTTATATTTTTGGGCATCATTATTGCAACACATGGATCCTCTTTTGACCGCTAAACCAGGCGGCCCAACCAACCTTTATAACTCCATATATACCATCGATATATGAGCTCAGTCTAGGTAAAAAACATAAGGGACTTTTTTTAAGACAGGTTGAAGCATCCTACTATAAAAAAATTAAATTAAAGACTGTTTTAGATGCTCGTTTAGTCTGGAAAGCAATTGGTAAACATCTACGCCTTCCTACATATACGAAATATACACCGTTATGGCATTGCAAAATTTTTCCTAGTATCCTTAATGACAGCAGACTCCAGAGGTGGGAGCTCCTTGGTATTAAAACAGTTGGAGACTTTTTTGGTAATAATCTCCCATTTTCTTTTGAGCTCTTTCAATTGAGATATAATGTTCCCGCGAGTGACTTTTTAAAATTTTATCAAATATCAGTTAGTATCTATAATACTAGACCAAAAATCCTACTAGATAATATCCCAATTTTTGACATTATAGGGAAAAAATCCACCAAAATCGGGGTTCTATATCAGCTACTTTTAGCCAACACTCCTGATGATTTAGAGCGCACGGAACAATCTTGGGCCTTAAAATTATCTAACCCAAATGTAGATTTAGATCTCTCATTAGCCCTCTCAACTAGATATTTTATAGCCTCTAACTTAAAGGCTCAATATTATAGAATCATCTATAAATTATATTACACGCCAGCTAAATTGTCTGCATGGGGGCTTAGGACGGATGATAACTGTCCTAGATGCAAACAACCACTCGCAAATCTCCTACACATGTTTGCTGAATGCCCTACACTGATAATAATCAAAACTATGATGCTGGAGTTCTGGTCCCAAATTTTTGGGCATCGCATTTATGATTCTGTAACATTGCTCCTATTGGGTCATGATGACTCTTTGAAACACAATAGAGAAGAACAGGCGGTACTGTTTCTGGGATATGCCGTGTTACGGATAATTCTTGCAGCTAGGTGGAAAGATACAGAGCCTCCCACCTTTAATATGTGGCTTAGTCGTTTTATAGCTATCTATAAACAAGAAATCTCAATATATGCCACAAGAGGTAGGAAAATGAGAGCAATAGGAAAACAGATATGGGAACCTATTACCAGGTGGTATAATGAAGAAAGGGGTAATCAGTTATAGGCTCTGTGATTGATTGATTCTAATCTTGATGCTATCCTTCCTTTCTTTCCCATTTTCTGTCTCGTTCTTTCTCTTTTTGTATTATTATTCATTTGTATTCCAGTGCTCCTTCTCTTAATCGTTATATCTTTCCCAGCGGTAGAATTTTGATTATTTATATCTGTGTATGTACCCTGTAATCCATGTATACCGTATCATTCCATATTGTTAATTCTGTATATTCATGTTTTGTGTTCTGAATTTGCCAATAAATAAAAAAAGAAGATGGAACATTCTGCAAGAGTTGGCATCAAACATATTCCAGATTTCTTCTCAGTAATTTTCTGAAAAATATCCTCTGGCAGAACGTCTTCTTCTGGATACAAATTTGACAGTAATCGTGCATGTAAAGCTTCTTTCCCACGCTCAGTCACTTTCCCGATTCTAACATCTTGTAGAATATTCTTGTAATCTTTGTCCTTCGCCTGATGCATATTTTCACGCAGCTCATCATAATTGAAGTTTAACCATATGTTAACGTTGCCAATGCTCCCTAGGCACTTCCTGGTATCTTCATGCGTAAGCAGTTTAAACACTGGTTGTGAATGTGTTTGCCACCGAATAACACATCATACTCTGTTTTAAGAACTTCCTGCATTCTCAAATGCACAAAGGCAAGCATGACATTGGAAACCATGCTTACTTCGTCAATGATAAGAAGTTTCATCTTCTTCAGGACTCTAGATACTTCACAACAAGCATCCCCAGATAACTTGTGGTATTGTAATTTGTTATCATGCTCCACTGGCAGCATCAGTAGCCGATGCAAAGTAATCCCTTTAATGTTACCTGCTGCCAGTCCAGTTGGAGCGGTGACAACACAAGACAGCGATGACTCAGTCCTTTTCTGCAGATAACATGAAATTGCTTTAATGGGGTAACTTTTTCCAGTTCCTGCTTCTCCACTCACGTACAGTCGGACAGGCTTCAACGACGTACATGAGCACTCTTTCTTCTCATGACTTAATCCATGATCAATTTGGTTGGTAACTTCGTCATATATTTTCCTCTGCTCAACGTTGAGTTGTCTTTCCAAATCTTCTAAGTTAACCACATCCTTCTGAGCATGTGCCATGGCTCTTTCCACTTCAATCATAGCAGTGGCAGCTTCATTTTCAATAACTGGTTCTCCTAGTGGATCCTGACTCAAGGAAACAGAACTCTGACTGTCCTGAGAACTGTCTCTAGCAATCTCAGCTGCAATTGTTGCTTCCTGCTCGATTTCTGCATTCAACATTTCTAGATATTTTGGAAAAACAGGACATTCTATGGACTCCTTGGCTGCATTAAAAGAGTCTTCGTAACAGAGGAAATCTCCAAGCAGTTCCTCTTCTGCACACCAAGGCTTGAAAAGTTGCAAAAGAGCTAAATAGAAAAACTCTTTTCTTTCTGGAGATTCGCAATTCAATTTTCGATGATTTACCAATTGACATTTTCTTTGCTTGACCAGACATCCCTCACTTCCAATTACAGCATACACTCCTTTATCAATATCTTCTTTGATGTTCCTCTTGAAAATGTAATTTTGTAGAACATCATACAGACAAACATTCTCCAGGTGACTGCTTCTATTTGAATAATATGTATCCAACATGTTGGTCTTCAAAATATCTGTACTGCTTGGCTCCTTCTCCACCAAATACTCAATTTCCCGTACAGGTTTCAGAACTCGATTACGCGTTGCAGCAAGACCAAGACTCGCCCAAATGATACTCCTAGATTTGGCATAGAGACTTGCTGAAGATAACAGGTCGGAACATTCGTAAGCTCCGATTTCTCGATGCGACAACATCTTCAGACTGAAACTGTACAACTTCTTACTGAGGCTCTTTTCATGGGAAATATCCTCCCACATATCCTTCAGTTCTGTCTTTTCTTTTTTGGTGATGTAAGACGTCACATACCGAGCCACAGCCATACAGTTGTCAGCCACAAACTGCATATCCATGTTAGCATTCCACATGGACAAAATCACTGGGTTGTAGTCGTTAATGTACTTGGACTCTTCATTTCTTTTCAAATTGTATGTGTTTTTGGGTGATTTCCTCGTCACATTATGTCGCAGCGAAGACATCAAATTGTTCACTCTTCCTTTAGATATCACCGACCGTGGAAATGCAAAACGACATTTGGTGTAGTACATGTCCTTGTTTCTGAATTTACGACGACAGTACTTTCCACAACGATGGCTTTGAAACCGTAAAACTTGTTCTCTTAGACTTTTATCTTCGTTTGTCTTTGGAACAGCACATGTAGCATACTGTTCTATGAAACTCATCACTAAGTCATCCGGATCTGTTCCAAATTTGGGTGCATCTTTGATCCATAGCAGCATATGTATATGAGGAGCACCTCTTGCTTGATACTCCTTTCTCCAGAAAAAATCCAACACTTCTCCAAGATGTGGATTTTTTTTGTTCGTGATGAAAGACATCATAGCTTCAAATCTATGATTGAAGTATCTGCATACATTCACTGGATCCAAAGAGCACAGTTCTCCTGGTGTCTTGAATTCGATATTTTCAATGTTTCCATTTGCCTCTCGTAGAAATTCAAGTAAGTCTTCCCTGTTATACTCAGCACAGCTGAGAGTGAGGAACCATGTGGGAGTTCCTAAGTTCCTCAGCATACATTTTAAGTCACCATGACGGCGGTACCAATACTCATTAGTACCACGCTGACAAGCCATGAGATTAATCAGGTGAGAATCCAAAATACTGTCTTGCACATTGACTTTATCCATAAAGTCCCTTGCCGAGATATTTTGCAGTTGTACACCACTTTTCAAGATGTGGTTCACTGCATAAGACAATCCAGAGGGATCACTTTCAAACAGTAGATGAAACAAATAGGGAATGCATTGACGAAACCTAGGATCTTCTGCATACAATCGTAAAGTCCGGTATTCTGAAGCAGGAATTTGAATAGGTCGCTCATCATATCTTCCTCCTTGACCTGTGGGAAATAACTGTGGGAAACATCGAGCTTCCAAACTTTCCTCCCAAACAATAATGGGACTCCCTTTGGCTTGTTTCATTTGAAACAACTCAATAGCATTCCCCATGACTTCCTTGGAATGCAAAGGATGAACACTATAATGTTCATATATTTCTTCATTTTTAGAGGCTTCTACTTTCTCAATTTGTCCAGCACACAAATCGCTGTCCTCTTCTTCACTTACTTCCTCTTCTGCAACACATACATTCTTGTAGTACTCATTGTTTTTTTTATCAAATACAATGTTGCCTTTTTGACTTTCCTAACATCCTAAATCTTGCCAGATTTTCTTACTCTTTGTCGGAACCCCATTAACTATGATAACCAGAGGATCCTCTTCCACTTTCTCTACTCCAATTGTATTAATGTTTTTCATAAAATCTAAAGTCAAATAAACAACTCTTCCCTTTAATCCTTTCTGTAAATCTGATGGAGGCAATTTCCCTGTCTTTGGCTCCATTCGTACAATAGCCTGGAAGGGATGGACACTTTGAATCAAAATAGATTCATAAGTATTTAAATCCTTCAATTCAGAAGGAAAGTCAACCAATTCCAGATTATTATAAACCGCTCTAGCAGGAATCTGGTTTTGGTTTAATTTGTTAAAACAATAAGCACACATACGTTGGTCCGCTCCCAAATCAAAACAATTTTCTACCATCAAGTATGTGGCAAAAATCCTTCCATTCACTATTGTTTTCCATATCACTTTTTGCATATAAATCCACTAACTTAGTCTGATTCTTATAATAAGTCCGTCGACAACACACACAAGTGAAATTAGGCCTCTCACTTGATTTCACCATAAAAGTGGAAATTTCCTTGTGAAACTTATGTGTACTGAAAATCTGTACATCTCTTCCACAATACCTTCTTCTAGTGGGTCAATTTCAACATTGTTCTCTTTACCAGCAAAGTAACAGAACTCAATTTCTTGACAAATATTCTTCACATCTACTTCAGAACCATGCGAAAGAGCACTGCTTAATTGTTTAAGCATAATTGATGGACTCTTAGCATAATACAACATTCTAACTAATTTCCTCACTTTATTATGATGCACTGCTAGCATCCTAAAATGATGAAAAACACTCTGGCATACTCTCCTGAAAAGACAAGCCAGTGAATGACCATGCAAACTTGTCACTTGTCTCACTCTGCAAGGATCTAATTCTTGCAACAACTTTATTTTTTGTTTTAAACTTTTCTTATTAAATGTCCGTACAAAATCACAAAGCAAATTGATGGAATCCTGTCGCACACTGCAAATAGAACTACACTTCCAGGTGTACACTGGTCCCTTAGGACGTCTCCCTAAAACCTCATCACTTAACACCTCTTCTGCATCTGCAGACATAAGTTTTTTCTTTTTCAACCGGACGACCATCTTTTACCTCATATGCTCGACCACTGCTGTCAACTGAATGCATAAAATCATTGTCCTGAAAATAACTCTCCTCATTACAAAAATGCCTCACTATTTGAACTATGCATCCATTCTCCTGAGAAAACTTCACAAAAATTACTTCGATTAACTACTCTCTTCCATCTACTATTTGATTTGAAAACATAAATTACCTTGTTTAGTTTCCTAATTCTATTAATTACCAAAATAAATAACTTTCGCTTAATTTCGAAAGCCTGATCAATAATTTTCTCTACATTTTTCTTTTTCTTATAAAATGCCACTTTCTGTTGGCCTTTCTTAAATTGTTTTAGCAAATTGATAATTACCCTGTTGCGGAACATTCGCCTATGAATGTCCCTGAATGTATTTTCCTTTCTACTACCATGCACAGAGTTATCTCCTGCTCTAGCAAAAACTTTTTTGACAGACCTTTCCTTTCCATTTAAATTGGCTCTCTTTTTCAGGACTAAAACTTGTTCTATAGTTATACTTTTGTTTCTACAAATGTTTCTAAGGAATGATTTCGTTCTCTTACCCGGAGCTTTCTTCGTGCGTTGACGAGATTTTAATGTAGAGGACTGCTGCAAGCATTTAGTAATCTGCTGTCTTTGACGTTTCGTAGCCTTTCGGATTCTATCCTTAGACGACATTGTCTAATTTCTAAATAATCTGCAGTTGAATCTGTGGTAAAATATAATAAAAAATGTTATTAACCACTATTACCAAACAGTAAATCAATAACAGTAAGGATTTGATTCAGCAATGCCATAAAGATGATTCATTGAAATCTTCTTAATTTTACTGTGATAGTTTTACAGGGCTTTCATGCAAATGACTGCCCACCCTGCAACAAAAAGCCCACATGAAACTTGCCGCACATTAAATTGTGTACTTACCTGCAATAATCCATTTGCCAGTGTTTAGGTCCCTCCACCCTGCCCCTCCCCCTTCCCGCCTCCCTGCCCCACAGTAACTCCCTCCACGACCCACGGCTGCTATCTTGCAACATGGTGCATCTTGTAAATCTCTCCTGCATTATAAAAGTGACGCAACAGCAGCACAAAATAGGCGCACAGCCATCATAAATCTGCCCCTAACACTTTAAATGATTGATTCAGGATGACGATAAGGTGTGGACTATCTAGAAGTTTGTTTGAGGTGAGACCTACTCAGGGTTGCAGATGAAATTTAGGATTGTTGAAGAGTACAGAGGTGATAATACATGTACAGGCCTACCAATGAAGTGAACCATGTCCACTAAACTCTTGAACAAAGGCCAGACCTCCTCTATCTCCCTGAACACGCCTAAACCTCATCTGCACAATGTGATTCGTAATGTTAGGAAACACAAGTGATATAATTGAAAAACGTGCAAATATTTTTGCACATTTAACAATCACATCACCTGTATTTCTTCAGCTTAGTTATCTCATTGTGCAGATGTAGTCTATGTCCTATGTAGAAGCACACCCTATCAAAACTTAAATTACCCAAGCACACATGGGAGCGTATTTACAAGGACCTTGCTCCAGGGGAAATGTCTTAAATTAAAATTGAAAAAATTACATCAAAGAACTCAAAGGCCTTGTAAATATGCCCCAAACAACCCATGAAACACTAGCAGTACATATCAAGAAACCTAATTGATTTCAAAAAACGTTTTTAAACCTTTTATGTAAAACAATTATATACCTACATTCATGGGGAACTGACTTAAAATGCCCTAATACACATGAAAACGTTTTTTTAAGGTACTTGCACCTTTTTTTCCATCAATCTTATAACATGGCTATGTAACTCAAACAATCAAAATCAAAATTTGCCAAGCACACATGGGGGCGTATTTACAAGGACCTTGCACCACGGGGAAAGTGACTACAAATGACCAAACACACATGGGGACGTATTTACAAGGCCCTTGAACCAGGGGGAAGTGACTTGAAATGGCCAAGCACACATAGGGGTGTATTTACAAGGCCCTTGCACCACTTATGCATCACTTTTAACATGTACACTGTGGAGCACCATGGGGCAAAAACAACACAGATGCATCATGCATCTGTTCCGCAAAAGCGACGCATTGCAGGAGTCACATCGCAAGTAAATAAATTCTCATAAATTTTAAAAGCATTCCTTTTCCTTAAAAACGATTTTCTGATCATAATTTGAAAACACAGCACAGCTCCTATGTACAACCACACCTTGTCAGTACTAATACTTTACATTATCTGCAATTACAATTGGTAAAAGAATGCAAAATCTTCTTTGAAAACATAATGTAAACACTTGACTCAAAACATCATTTTAAATGCACAGCTGGCTTTCTTATTTTCTCAAAAAAGCATACTAGTCTCTATCTAAAATAAAGAAACAATATCCCACCTTAACAAATGCTTTTTGAATTTCAAAACAGTCTCAGAAACACACCAATTTTTCTTTAGCAGAACAAAAGGTATGCACTCCAGAGGCTGGAACCAACAAAGGCACTGAAATGCTGATATTCATCACACATATCTCTCATGTCAGCCAATCAAAACTCTTCCCTCACTTTTTTCAAATCAACCCCCTTCCCCCCTCTGCCCTTTCTGCCCTTTTTCCATAGCAACTACCTCCTGCCAGACCTCTCATGTTTACAAGTTCACACAAAAATGTTTCAAATGAACTCTTAACTCTCAGTACACCTGCTAATCCACTGCAATCTTTCATAACATCATTTTATATTAACCATTCAAATTACATCTTTCAAAGAACACATCCATGCACCCTAACTTTCTGTTTTCAGCAATGGAAATCCACCAATCACTGCTAATGAATCATTAGCACTCAAACTCCACAGTTTTTTTTTCTTTCTCCATGGATGAGTGACAATCTGTGAGTGTCTGTTTACACTGAGTGTATCTAAGGTTCTATTTGAGTCTGAAGAGGTTCATCATATTATCACTGGAATGATGTCATCAGTGATGTTGTCAGTGATGTCATTTGAGTTGTCAACCATGATGTCATCAGTGATGTCACTGACCATGTCATGAATGATGTAATATGTGACATCATCAGCAGTGGATTGCGGGTGCGCGATATATAGTTAGTGCAACTAACTATATATGCAAATTCAATGGTTTTGTGTAAGTAAAATAAGGTTTTGTAAATGCTAATCCTTAACTATATATGGTCTATAACCTATGGTTTTTTCAGTGAATTTTTAAGGTTTTGTAAATGCTAATTCCTAACTATATATGGTCTATAACCTATGGTTTTTTCAGTGAATTTCAATGGTTTTTTAATAGCAAATATCAAAAGCTGTAAAATGTATTCTTATCTTAATGGAAAAATATATTTTATATCTTTTTAATATATTTTTTTATGTATATTTTTTTTTTGTTTCGCTACTGGTCCGCGCACCGGGTAGCTTCCCGTTAGCTCAATTTGGTGCCGCGACCCGGTCCGCGAACCGGGAAACGTTCCATTAGTGCAAGTGCCGCGCAAGAAAACAACATCGTGACGCGTCACGTAAACGAGACGTATCGCGTTGCCGCGTAATGCGTCTTATGACGCGCCGCGTTAGCGCACCCGGAAGTGCTCCGGAGCGCGAACCGAGGCGCGAAGCGCAGCACCCCGGAAGCGCTCCGGGTGCATAGCGGGACACGTAACGTAAGCATAACAGGTCATGTGACTTGTTCATAAAACTTTTTATTGGTTCATTTTACTTTTGGTTTCCTAATGATGTAAGGCTAGGTCATGTGACCTGAAAATAACACTTTTCATTGGTTTATTACATTTTTTTTTCACAAATGATGAAAACCCCACCATTTTTCCTCACTCTGACTTTCATTTTTATGAGAGAAAGACCTACTTTCGAAATTTGGAAAAATGGCAAGTGTTGTAGCTGCAGCTGCTGGAGCCACTCCACCACCACCACCACCACCAAAAAAGGATGGACCACCTCCTCAGGTCCTCCTTAATCAAGAGGAGGAAGAAGAGGAAAAAGAGGAAGAGGAGCAGGTGAACAGGCAGTTTTTGCCAGAAGAACCAAGGAGGTCCCATGTGAAAGTAAACTACATCTGGCAATTCTTCACATATCCCCGGGCCAAAAAAAAGTAAATGCCCGTTATGTCACATGTTTGATCTGTGACAAAGAACTATCCAGAGGAACAGATAAAAAGTACAGCTATGGCAATTACACCCTGCAGCGCCACATGGAGAGGTGGCACCCTATTAATTACAGTGCTGCACAGGTGCGTGCCCTACAAGAAAACCCCCCTCCTGTGGCCAGTACATCAGCTGAACAGGTAGTGATGGGACCAGAGGCAAGGGAGACGGTCCCAAACATACAGATGAACTTTGGTAACATGAAGCATACCTGTATTTTTTGCGGCAAGTTAATTTCCTATGGGGAGAAAAGTATAACTCTCATAACACAGCTTATGAAAATCATAAATGTTCAGAACGGCCCGAAAGTAAATTATCTTTTTTTTTGTTGCTCCTGTTGAGCCCTTTATAATGACTGTTTTTTGTTTTCCCCCCCAAAAAATCAAAAAAAATATAAAACCGCTCTTAAAATACAAAAAAAGACTAAAAATAATTAAAAAAAATTAAAACAACAAAAACAATTTAAAAAAAGTTCTTTTCAGAACTACCTCCCATTTATAAAAAAAATGCTAGAATGTTTAGCACTCTGGCAACCTCTTTTTTTTAAAAATTTGCTTCCTGGTTCGCGCCCCGGTACGCAAACCGGAAGCGAAACAAAAAAATAAATTTAAAAAAAAGGAAGAGTGAGTTTAAGGGAAGAAGACAGAGAGAATAATGTTAAAAGAAAGACAGCTAGAGGGAGTAACACAGATATACTGTATAATAGATAATTATACAAAGAAAAGTTGTAAGTGGGAAAAATTGAGAAAAAGAAAATAGAAAAGGAAATGAAAGAAAAAAGAGTGTAGAAGAATAATAAACAAGAGTTACTTGGAGAATGTGAATGAATCTTCAAATTAAAAAGAAACAGAGTAAAGGATGTGGAATAAGAATTAGGGATAGAACCGGACTAAAACAACAACCCTGAGGGAAGGTGTTAAAAAAAAGAGAGTGTTAGTAAATAGGATTAAAACAAGGTGTATCATAGTGAATAAGATAAAAACATGTGGAATGACAGAGAGAAAAAACAGAAAGAAGATAAGAAGAAGTGATAGAAAAAGAATAATTGAAACAGCAAAGAAATAAAAATAAGATACTGTGCATGAACTACAGAGAGAAAGCATAAAGAACAACTTGTAAAAGAGTGAAGAGACAGTGACAGTTTGTGAAACGGACTGAGCGAAAAGGAGTGAGGAACTGTGAGAACAGAGGGACTCAGAAAAGGAGTGGAAGGAGTAGAATAAGTAAGTAATAGAAAAGGAATGAGGGAAGTAGCAAAGGCAGGAAACTGAGGGTTAAAGAAATGAAGCAGTGGAACTAATAAAAGTTAAATGTGATAGAGATATAACGGAATGAGTACTGAACACTTACCTTATAATTGTCGTTATCTTAGTCACTTGTTATTTTTATACTTTCAATCTGTGAAAGAAAGAACAAAAATTTAAAAATTGATAGAAGGTAGTGAAAGATGAGTGAGCATGAGACAAGATGAGTACATATTACAAATCACAATTCAAAGTACAGAATTAATTATACATATTAAATGGTTTATTTTTGCTGTTCTCAGAATATATCAAATTTCACTAAAAACAGTGAGTTGAAGGTATTCATCATATAACAGCGGGGAAAAATCATTGTGTTTAAAAAACCCATATAATATAACCAATCAGAACTCCTCAAAAGTAACTTACTTTCCATGACGTCAAAGGATGTCCTATGAACAGCTTATACTCTGTTGTGCTGTTTTGATTATTTTCTGCCTGCCACTTTCTGAAAGATAAGCTCCATCGTTTTAACAAAAATGTGACATACAAAGCAATATAAAACAGCACACTAAAATATATCAACACCTTGAATCATTATAGTCTAGTTACCTACCGTAAATTCTCACTTCTGAAAACAAGTCAAAAGGCAACATAGCTTCATAGTCAAATGGTAATCATTGCCGAAAGACCAGCCTTTTTTACATTTCAAATAAGCTGTGTAATATCCTGATGTTGGCAAAGGACCATCATATCATATAATAGTTGCAGTTACAAATGTTCTTCCTGAAATCGATGACTGTGTAGCCAAAACATTTTCAATTAGACTTGACAACTTATTTACATCCGGTTTATATAGTTGGAATTGTAAAATGACATTTCACCCATAAGTTTCTATAACTAATGTGGACAGCATTGCAGACTTACATTACCTCTGCTGCTTGAATTAGCTTCTTAAAACAAACAGTTTTCGCTCTGTACTACACTTATCCACAAGGCTATATAGTGTAGGAGCCATTAGAACCTCTTGAAATTCCTCAGAACAAATCCCGAGATTCCTTCCCTAAAATTTTGGTTGTAAGAATACCAGGTAAGAATTTTTAAGGTGAAAAGGCAATCTTTTTTCTTAAGTTAAAACAGAATCATTGCAGAATGACCAGCCGTTTCCAGACTTCAAATAAGTTGTGTAATGTCCTGATGTTGTTGAAGGACCCTCATGATATATAATTGCTGCAGTTAGAAAAGTCCTTCCTGATATTGACAACTGAGAAGCCACACAATTTTTAATTAAAGTTGTCAATTTTGTTCCATCAGGCCTACATCATTGGAACATTAAAATGACATAATGGCCATATCTTCGTATAAATAATGTGGATAGCATTGCAGACTTACATTAGCTACACTCCATGTTTTGATCGGCTGCTTTTACTAGCTTTTTAAAGGATACTGATTTACTGTCTGGCAAAGTTAAATATATAAATCTTTCTGAGTCTACACTAGTAGTACTTGATAACGTACAATTCATGCAGTCATGCTGCCATTGATAAGAAAGGCCAAACAGATGATCTACATCTACACCTTCATCTTGCAATACATTAAGCATATACATTAAAAACTCCTGACAATCTTGCTGAATATTTTGAGAGAATTGTGTTTGACCTGAACATTTGTCTAACAGATTTTGAATTTCAGACACACTTTCTACTCTTGTTCTATCAGTGCTACATTTCTCTAACACAGAATTCAACAAACAGCAAAAACTTTGATCCGAATTGATCACAATCTGTTCTTTTAAAGTTTCTAGAGAAAAGACAACATTAACCACTACATTAGCATAGCAGTTGACACCAGAACTATTTTCAAATTGAAAACCAACAACATCTTCAATAGAATTAATTTTCTTTCTGCTTACAATTTTGGGTTCATCGACTTTTGGTCTTTTTGCTACAACCTCCCTACTATTACTGATATTTCTTCGTTTCCGGCCTACCACACGTTTCTCAAACGAAGGATATTGAGGCCAATGTGGCGCATACTCTCTTCTTAACCTATTGTATTCGTTCACACAATCCAGATCCGCACAAATGTTTGTGACATCACTCTTAATCAAGTACAAACCTGATAAAGTTCTGACTCGTGACAATGCTACATAACCCATACCCTCTTTGAACACAGAACTGCCAATATTCACCAAAGCACTGTCTACACTTAAACCTTGTGATTTATGGATTGTCACCGCATATGCCAAGCAAACAGGAAATTGCTTACGGCGAACATATAAGTCTTTTACAAGCAAAAACCTAGCTGTGCAACGACCAATTAGCTGTACTTCCTCAATGCCATCAAATTTAATTTTTAAAAATTCAATTCCATCTCTATTTCTGTATTTCTCAAAATCAACAACATTAACCATTGATCCATTTTCCAGACCTCTTTCAACATGTAAATTCCTTCTCAAAATGATACGGCAATTTAAGCACACATTCAGAGTCTTTTCAAAACCAGCAGTTTTAAATATAGTCTTCTCTAATGAATCCAATTTAGATTTCAAATTCTCTGACAAAATAATTGTTTCTCCCATATGCTCTATTCTGTCAATAGCTTCCAGTTTCACAATCTCTTGGTTTTCTAAATTCAACATTTTGTTGTTGAAGATGGAACATTCTGCAAGAGTTGGCATCAAACATATTCCAGATTTCTTTTCAGTAATTTTCTGAAAAATATTCTCTGGCAGAACGTCTTCTTCTGGATACAAATTTTACAGTAATCGTGCATGTAAAGCTTCTTCTAACATCTTGTAGAATATTCTTGTAATCTTCATCCTTCGCCTGACGCATATTTTCACGCAGCTCAGCATAATTGAAGTTTAACCATATGTTAACGTTGCCAATGCTCCCTAGGCACTTCCTGGTATCTTCGTGTGTAAGCAGTTTAAACACTGGTTGTCCTTTCACTGGTGTCAGCTGCAGAAGATCACCGAAAACAATGATGTGTTTGCCACCAAATAACACATCATACTCTGTTTTAAGAACTTCCTGCATTCTCAAATGCACAAAGGCAAAAATTACATTGGAAGCCATGCTTACTTCGTCAATGATAAGAAGTTTCATCTTCTTCAGGACTCTAGATACTTCACAACAAGCATCTCCAGATAACTTGTGGTATTGTAATTTGTTATCATGCTCCACTGGCAGCATCAGTAGCCGATTCAAAGTAATACCTTTAATGTTATGTGCTGCCAGTCCAGTTGGAGTGGTGACAACACAAGACAGCGATGACTCAGTCCTTTTCTGCAGAAAACATGAAATTGCTTTAATGAGGAAACTTTTTCCAGTTCCTGCTTCTCCACTCACGTACAGTCGGACAGGCTTCAACGACGTACATGAGCACTCTTTCTTCTCATGACTTAATCCATGATCAATTTGGCTGGTAACTTTGTCATATATTTTCCTCTGCTCAACGTTGAGTTGTCTTTCCAAATCTTTTAAGTTAACCACATCCTCCTGAGCATGTGCCATGGCTCTTACCACTTCAATCATGGCAGTGGCAGCTTCATTTTCGATAACTGGTCCTCCTAGTGGATCCTGACTCAATGAAACAGAACTCTAACTGTCCTGAGAACTGTCTCTAGCAATCTCAGCTGAAATTGTTGCTTCCTGCTCGATTTCTGCATTCAACATTTCTAGATATTTTGGAAAAACAGGACATTCTATGGACTCCTTAGCTGCATTGAAAGAGTCTTCGTAACAGAGGAAATCTCCAAGCAGTTCCTCTTCTGCACGCCAAGGCTTGAAAAGTTGCAAAAGAGCTAAATAGAAAAACTCTTTTCTTTCTGGAGATTCGCAATCCAATTTTCGATGATTTACCAAAAGACATTTTCTTTGCTTGACCAGACATCCCTCACTTCCAATTACAGCATACACTCCTTTATCAATATCTTCCTTGACGTTCCTCTTGAAAATGTAATTTTGTAGAACCTCATATAGACAAACATTCTCCAGGTGACTGCTTCTATTTGGATAATATGTATCCAACATGTTGGTCTTCAAAATATCTGTACTGCTTGGCTCCTTCTCCGCCAAATACTCAATTTCCCGTACAGGTTTCAGAACTCGATTACGCGTTGCAGCAAGACCAAGACTTGCCCAAATGATACTCCTAGATTTGGCATAGAGACTTGCTGAAGATAACCGGTCAGAACATTCGTAAGCTCCGATTTCTCGATGCGACAACATCTTCAGACTGAAACTGTACAACTTCTCACTGAGGCTCTTTTCATGGGAAATGTCCTCCCACTTATCCTTGAGTTCTGTCTTTTCTTTTTTTGTGATGTAAGACGTCACATACCGAGCCACAGCCATACAGTTGTCAGCCACAAACTGTATATCCATGTTAGCATTCCACATGGACAAAATCACTGGGTTGTTGTCGTTGATGTTCTTGGACTCTTCGTTTCTTTTCAAATTGTTTGTATTTTTGGGTGATTTCCTCGTCACATTATGTCGCAGCGAAGACATCAAATTGTTCACTCTTCCTTTAGATATCACCGATCGTGGAAATCCAAAACGACATTTTGTATAGTACTTGTTCTTGTTTCTGAATTTACGACGACAGTACTTTCCACAACGATGGCTTTGAACCGTAAAACTTGTTCTCTTAGACTTTTGTCTTCCTTTGTCTTTGAAACAGCACATGTAGAATACTGTTCTATGAAATTCATCACTAAGTCATCCGGATCTGTTCCAAATTTGGGTGCATCTTTGATCCATAGCAGCATATGTATATGAGGAGCACCTCTTGCTTGATACTCCTTTCTCCAGAAGAAATCCAACACCTCTCCAAGAGGTGGATTTTTCTTGTTCGTGATGAAAGACATCATAGCTTCAAATCTATGATTGAAGTACCTGCATACATTCACTGGATCCAAAGAGCACAGTTCTCCGGGTGTCTTGAATTCAATATTTTCAATGTTTCCATTTGCCTCTCGTAGAAATTCAAGTAAGTCTTCCCAGCCATACTCAGCACAGCTGAGAGTGACTAACCATGTGGGAGTTCCTAAGTTCCTCAGCATACATTTTAAGTCACCATGACGACGGTACCAATACTCATTAGTACCACGCTGACATGCCATCAGATTAAACAGGTGAGAATCCAAAATACTGTCTTGCACATTGACTTTATCCATAAAGTCCCTTGCTGAGATATTTCGCAGTTGTACACCACTTTTCAGGATGTGGTTCACTGCATAAGACAGTCCAGACAGATCACTTTCAAACAGTAGACGAAACAAATAGGGAATGCATTGACGAAACCTAGGATCTTCAACATACAATCGTAAAGTCCGGTATTCAGAAGCAGGAATTTGATCAGGTCGCTCATCATATCGTCCTCCTCGACCTGTGAGAAATAACTGTGGAAAACACTGAGCTTCCAAACTTTCCTCCCAAACACTAATTGGACTCCCTTTGGCTTGTTTCATTTGAAACAACTCAATAGCATTCCCCATGACTTCCTTGGAATGCAAAGGATGAACACTATAATGTTCATATATTTCTTCATTTTTAGAGGCTTCTACTTTCTCAATTTGTCCAGCACACAATTCGCTGTCTTCTTCTTCACTTACTTCCTCTTCTGCAACACATACATTCTTGTAGTACTCATTGTTTTTTATCAAATACAATGTTGCCTTTTTGACTTTCCTAACATCCACTAAATCTTGCCAGATTTTTTTACTCTTTGTCGGGACCCCATGAACTAGGATAACCAGAGGTTCCTCTTCCACTTTCTCTACTCCAATTGTATTAATGTTTTTCTTCAAATCTAAAGGCAAATAAACAACTCTTCCCTTTAATCCTCTGTGTAAATCTGATGGAGGCAATTTCCCTGTCTTTGGCTCCATTCGTACAATAGCCTGAAAGGGATGCACACTTTGAATCAAAATAGATTCATAAGTATTTAAATCCTTCAATTCAGAAGGAATGTTAACCAATTCCAAATTATTATGAACCACTCTAGCAGGCATCCGGTTTTGGTTTAATTTGTTAAAACAATAAGTACACATACGTTGGTCCGATCCCAAATCAAAACAATTTTCTACCATCAAGTATGTGGCAAAATCCTTCCATTCACTATTGTTTTCCATTTCACTTTTTGCATATAAATCCACTAACTTAGTCTGATTCTTATAATAAGTCCGTCGACAACACACACAAGTGAAATTAGGCCTCTCACTTGATTTCACCTGAAAGATGGAAATTTCCTTGTGAAAATTATCTATATTAGAAATCTGTACACTCTCTTCCACATTACCTTCTTCTACTGGGTCAATTTCAACATTGTTCTCTTTACTAGCAAAGTAACAGAACTCAATTTCTTCACAAATATTCTTCACATGTAGTTCTGAACCATGCAAAAGAGCACTGCTCAATTGTTTAAGCATAATTGCTGGACTCTTAGCATAATACAACATTCTCACTAATTTCCTCACTTTATTATGATGCACTGCTAGCATCCTGAAATGATGAAAAACACTCTGGCATACTCTTCTGGAAAGACAAGCCAGTGAATGCCCATGCAAACCTGTTACTTCTCTTACTCTGCAAGGATCTAATTCTTGCAACAACTTCATGTTCTGTTTTAAACTTTTCTTATTAAATGTACGAACAAAATCACAAAGCAAATTGATGGAATCCTGTCGCACACTACAAATACTACTACACTTCCAGGTGTACACTGGACCCTTAGGACGTCTTCCTAAAACCTCATCACCTAACACCTCTTCTGCATCTGCAGACACAAGTTTTTCTTTTTCAACTGGACAACCATCTTTTACTCATATGCTCAACCACTGGTGTCAACTGCATGCACCAAATCATTGTCCTGGAAGTAACTCTCCTCATTGAAAAATGCCTCACAACTTGAACTATGCATCCATTCTCCTGAGAAAACTTCACAAAAATTACTACGATTAACTACTCTCTTCCATCTACTATTTGATTTGAAATCATAAATTACCTTGTTTAGTTTCCTAATTCTATTGATTACCAAAATAAATAACTTTCGCTTAATTTTGAAAGCCTGATCAATAATTTTCTCTACATTTTTCTTTTTCTTATAAAATGCCACTTTCTGTTGGCCTTTCTTAAGATTTTTTAACAAATTGACAATTATCCTGTTGCGGAACATTCGCCTACGAATGTCCCTGAACTGATTTTCCCTTCTACTGCCATGCACAGAGTTATCGCCTGCTCTAGCAGAAACTTTTTTGACAGGCCTTTCCTTTTCACTTAAATTGTCTCTCTTCTTCTGCACTAAAACATGTTCTATAGTGGTATTTTTTTGTCTGCAAATTCTTTTTAAAAATGATTTCATTTTCTTACCCTGAGCTTTTTTGGCGACTTGAAACGATTTTATAGTAGAGGACTGCTGCAAATCTTTACCAAGGTGAAGTGTAAGTCGCTTTGCTTCTTTTTGTTTCCTTTGCCTTGAGGGCATTTTTAAATTTTTGAAAAGATCTTCAGTTAATTCTGTGGACAAATTTTTAAAAAAATGTTATTAACCACTATTACCAAACAGTAAACCAATAACAGTAGGCAAACAATTAACACACTAGTTGTCAATTCTACCTACAGTAATTTAACAACATAGACAAATTTAAAAATCTCAAATAGTAGCAATGGAATGGAATGCTTCTACATATGACCTGTGCTCTGTTATATGTTAATCTCAACTAATTTTAATACTCTATTTCACAGTTATATTAAAAACACTTCACACAGGGTGTTTATGAAAACTTTTAGATAATTTTAAATCAACATCTACAGATTTTTCCTCATCTAGAGATTGTTCCACATCTAGAGATTGTTCCTCATCTAGACATTGTTTCTCATCTAGAAATTGTTCCACATCTAGAGATTGCTCCACATCAGACATTGTTGATGTTATTGTTATTGACTTAAAATTGCCAAGCACACATGAAGGCATATTTACAAGGCCCTTGCACCAGGGGGAAGTGACTTAAAATTGCCAAGCTCACATGGGGCGTATTTACAAGGCCCTTGCATCAGGGGGAAGTGACTTGAAATGGCCAAGCACACATGAAGGCATATTTACAAGGCCCTTGCACCAGGGGGAAGTGACTTAAAATTGCCAAGCACACATGGTGGCATATTTATAAGGCCCTTGCACCAGGGGGAAGTGAGTTAAAATTTCCAAGCACACATGGGGTTGTATTTACAAGGCCCTTGCACCAGGGAAAAGTGACTTAAAATTGCCAAGCAGACATGAGGGCGTATTTACAACGCCCTTGCACCAGGAGGAAGTGAGTTAAAATTGCCAAGCACAAATGAGGGCGTATTTACAAGGCCCTTGCACCAGGAGGAAGTGACTTGAAATGGCCAAGCACACATGAGGGCGTATTTACAAGGCCCTTGCACTTAGGCCCTTGCACCAGCATAAGGTGTGGCCTATCCAGAGGTGTGCTGGATTGTCTGGCAGCCATGGTAAAACCAAGAAATATCTAGGAGCAAAAAGGCATGTCTTGCAGTCACAAAAGTTTGTTTGAGGTGAGACCTACTCAGGGTTGCAGATGAAATTTAGTTTTGTTGAAGAGTACAGAGGAGATAATACATGTGCAGGCCAACAGATGAAGTGAGTCATGTCCACTGCACACTTGAACAAAGGCCAGACCTCCTCTGTCTCCCTGGACAGGCCTAAACCTCATCTGCACAATGTGATTAGTAATGTTAGGAAACACAGGTGATGTAATTGAAAAACGTGCAAATATTTTTGCTCATTTCACAATCACATCACCTGTGTTTCCTCAGCTTAGGTATCTCATTGAGCAGATATAGTCTAGCATATCCAAGAGTACGCAGAAGGTGAGGACTGTATGCAGCAGTGCAATGTACATAATTCTCCTCCTTTGACAATTACAGAAGCCTCAGCATATCCATGCCCCCTAAACAGTCCTAAATGTATATCATTATTATCATAGTGACTATGAAACTCTAGCAGTACATATTGTGAAACCTAAATGACTTCAAGAAATGAGTTTTTAAACCGTCAAACAAGCAAATTATTCTCCCATATTCATGTTGGGAAGTGAAATATTTATTTTTAAAAGCAGACCCCATGTTGTCCTTCTCATAAATGTGAAAAGTATTTCTTTTTTTAAAAAAACGATTTTCTGGTCATAATTTGAAAACACAGCACAGCTCCTATGTACAAGCACACCCTAGCTGGCTTCCTTATATTCTCCAAAAAGCATACTAATCTCTTTCTAAATTAAAGGAATCTTTTCTCACCTTAGCACGATTTTTAAACACATCATGTAAGCAAATTAGTCTCCCAGATTCATGGGAGAAGTAACTTAAAATTGTCTAGCACACATAGGGGCATATTTACAAGGCACATGCACCAGGGGAAAATGACTTAAATTTGCAAAGCACGCATGAGGGTGTATTTACAAGGACCTTGCACCACCTTTAAAGTCACTTTTAAAATGGGGAAAATGACGTGAATGTGGCTCATAAGCCTTGTAAATATGCCCCCATGTTGACTATGTAACTCTTGCAGAACATATTGTGAAACCTAAATGACTTCAAGAAAAGAGTTTTTAAACTAACAAACAAGCAAATTATTCTCCCATATTCATGGTGCGAAGTGAAATATTTATTTAAAAAACCAGACACCATGTTGTCCTTCTCATAAATGCAAAAAGCATTTCTTTTTTTTTAAAAACGATTTTCTGGTCATAATTTGAAAACACAGCACAGCTTCTATGTACAAGCACACCCTGTCAGTACTAATACTTCACATTATCTATAATTATAATTTGTCAAATAAGCAAAATCTTTTTGGAAAAAATAATGAAAACACTTGACACAAAACAACATTTTAAATGTACAGCTGGCTTCCTTATTTTCTCCATAAACTATACCAGTCTCTATCTAAATTAAATGAATTTTTTCTCACCTTAGCAAATGCTTTTTGAATTTCAAAACAGTCTCAGACACACACCAATTTTTCTTTAGCAGAGCAAAGGGTATGCACTTCAGAGGCTGCAACCAACAAAGGCACAGACATGCTGTATTTCATCACACATATCTCTCATGTCACCCAATCAAAACTCTACCCTCACTTTTTTCAAATCAACAGCCTTCCCCCCTCTGCCCTTTCTGCTCTTTTTCCATAGCAACTACCTCATGAAAGACCTCTCATGTTTACAAGTTCACACAACAATGTTTCAAATGAACTCTGAACTCTCAGTACACCTGCTAACCCACTGCAATGTTTCTTAAAAACATTTTTTCTTAACCATTCAAATTACATCTTTCAAAGAACACATCCAGTCACCCTATCTTTCTGTTTTCAGAAATGGAAATCCACCAATCACTGCTAGTGAATCATTAGCACTGAAACTCCACAGTTTTTTTCTTTACAAACTCCTACTGTTTCAACTGCCATTTCATTCCCACACTTCATCTGACTGCAGCAGAACCTCCTCTCACCATGTTTTCTGTCTGGATTCTTGGACATAGCTACATCCACTGGGCTCACAGGTATGCTGATAACAGAAATTTACACAACCTCAATTTACAAAATGTGGAAATCAAATGGATTGGCCAAAGAGGATTGAGATGTCACCAATTGATACCATTGGTGAAAACCTTTTTACATTTGCCAAACCCTGACCTCATAATAGTGCACTGTGCAGGAAATGATTTGGGCACTTTGACTGGGGTAGGTCTGGAAATGCTTTTAAAGGACACCTTTGAGCAATTGATGGCACTTTTTCCTCAAACTGCCTTGGTATATTCCAATATATGCCAAAGACAGAAATGGAGGTGGTCCAATCCATTTTGTCCACAAATTGAGAAAGCGAGGAAGCATGTAAATAAGTCTGTTTCAGCTTATATGAGAGACCATGGAATGGGCTCCATCTACAACAATAACTTGCGTTACTACATGCAAGATATCTACAGAGGAGATGGTGTGCACTTCTCAGATGAGGGAAACAGAGTTTTCATACAAAATTTAAAGACTGTGTATTGGTACCTACTTATAAGTACCTAGAACTTACACAGAACCCAAAAGCTCTTTTCAGAGCTACCTTAACTATAATTACTATTTTAAAATTTCGAATGTACCTTTTTTCACTAATTTTCACTTATGTTTGCTTCCCGGTTTGCTACCCGGTTCGCGTACCGGCAGCTAACCGCGCGAAAAATTCAATTTTTTTTCCCGACATATATGAGCCTTCTCAGCCACCCTCAGAAAACCTAGGGGGTCAGAATACGTCTCTCGTGCCCACTTATACCCATTTCCCACATTGTTTTTCCTCCATATTGTGATTAAATTCTACCGAAACACAAAATGGCGAACTCCCGTTACGCTACCGGTGAGCTACCCGGTTCGCGTACCGGGTAGCGCTTCTACCGCGAAAAATCAAAATTTTTATTTTTTTATTTTTTGCCCCACAGGACCCTTTAATAGCCCCCACATCATTCCTAGGGGGTCAGGAGGGGTCTACCTTGCCCCCTTTCATTAATTTCCCCCTTCGTTTTTCTCCACCTCTTGTCTCTCGATCCTACCGAGAGACAAGATGGCGGCCGGTCCAGACTGTTTAGAATGTTGACTAACACCGGAGAGCCAATCAGTTTCACTTCGCGAAGTTCCGTTATGCGTCGGGTACGCGAACCGGGGCACTAACCGGGACGCTGTCACAGATATATCTGTTTTTTAAAATGTTAATTTCTCAAAATCCCCTGGAGCACATATATCGAGACATAGCTGCGTGACTTCTGTTAACGTTCGATTAGAAGGAAATCAGGAAGTGTTGACCGCCATTTTGACACTGCGTGTAAATATATTGTTAAAAATAATTGTTATAAATTAATCCGTATTGATAAACATTGTCTGCCCCATCTTGCTTTTTTTCCAATGCCACACTTTTGTCGTGCACGGCAGCCATTTTAGATGCCTTGACCAGACCCACTCTCTGCATGCCGCCGATCCTCAGCATGGCTCCCCACCCTCGCAAGCATCTCCCCCATGCACTGGTCACCCACGCTCTCTCTCTCATGTATGGGCCATAAACCTCCTCCCATATGCGCTGCTCTTCCCTGAGACCACACCCCGTGCTGAGGTAAATTCAGCCCAGATTACAACCGATGCCCAGGCTGCTGGCACAAGACGCCACTTAGTTCCCATCTTGAACGGTTACCAAATAAAGAGACGGGCGCTGGAAGCAGGAACACAAGAACAGAGTTTTATTTCTCATGAGGAGAGCCTGTCATTTCACTCTACATATCATACAAGTACCACTCAGCCCCCCGGCCCCCTAATCCTGAGGCAGAATTGCCACTGCAACAAAGGACTTAAACTCCTGCAAAGAACACCATGTAACATTTAATATCATTTTCCACCAATGTTTTCATATATCAGTGTTGCTGAACTCACTCAGTGAAATGTCGCTCATTTCATTAAATCACTTTTAAAGCATGCCTTATAACAATGCACCCAATCCTATGTGGAAGTGCTTATATTAAACATGACATTGCTTTAACCAGGATAGACAAAGAAATGACACAGTGATGTAAAAGTTTCTGAAAGAAATGCCAAGAACGTCCCATGTGAAAGTGAATTTTATCTGGCAATTTTTTTCTTTTCCTTCTCATGAAAAGAAAGTTAATGCCAGGTTCGTTACCTGCCTCATCTGCAAAAAAAAACTCTCGAGAGGGACCGAAAACAAATATAGCTATGGTAATCATACCATGCATCGGCACATGGAGAGGTGGCACCCTCTTAATTATTCTAAAGCACAACTTCGAGATTTGGTGGATAACCCCCGACCGGCAAAAACATCCACCAATGACTTAGCAATAAGTGAGTCAGAGGCAAGGGAAACGGTCCCAAATCTGCAAAAGAACTTTGGGCAGATGAGATTGACTTGTGTAGCATGTGGAAAATTAATTTCATGCAGAGAGATGAGTATTACTTTAATAAATAGATCATATGAAAATCATCAATGTCCAAAACGTCCTAGAAAGTAATTTTTGTCATTTTTGAGGAAGAGAGATAACCTACAGTGGTACGGGTCGTTTTCGTTCGTACTAGGGGGGCCAGGTGACATTCCTTCGGGGTGGCTTAGGGGCATTTAAAACAACTTCCCTGATACAGGTAGCATATAAAGTAGAGGCTAAATACCAGGATCTTTATCGATTGCTTTATGCTGTACAAAAATGAAAAACACATACAACAAACCTGGACCATTCATATTTTCAATGTTTCTGCGTACTATACTTTTTAACCCTTAACTAATTGAGCTGCTTCATTTCACCTGCTTTTAAAAAAAAAAAAAAAAAAAAAATCGGAAACAGTGGCCATTTATTCAAAACTTACCAATCTACGCGTTACAACTACGTTTGCTTTTTCAAAAACCTTTAATAAAAATGTTGGTGCCCAAATACGGGCCTACAACCCCGTGGGCCGGCCACGGAGAAGGCTGGAACTGTAAATGGGGGGGGGGTATTTATTTGTGGAAAACATAACAGAGTCAGTGGTCGTTGATTTCATAGTAAAAAGTGCGACAAGTGCAACAAAATCATATCGATAATTCATTGTGAGCAAGTACCAAAAGTGTCGACAATTCGAACCTTCAATAATAAATACAGTAATCAATGATGCATTAGAACTTAATATCAATTCATTGTTCGAACGTGTAATCAGTACCCGTCCCATGTCAATTCATTGTTCGAACGTATAATCAATACCCATCCCGGATCAATTCATTGTCCGAACATATAATCAGTCTTATCCCATATCAATTCATGTGCTAAAAACTGCATACATATCTCATGATATCAAGGCTGAGCAATCGAGGCACAACAAGGAGTTGAGAGTTTCATTTGTACCGGCGCCATTTTGGGTGAGGTCAGGAAGGTCCAAGTATAGTCAAAATGTCTCCACCAACTCGTGGTTGGACCGGGACCTCTTTTGGCAGTCCAAAAGTTTTCGTTGAAAGGTAGCAGAGGGGACTGGCGACATGAACCATCAGTCAAAGTGGGGTGGGAGGCAACAATCTCTCCTACCGGGTCATACTGGTGTCCCACTGAAACTGATCAAGTTGGTAGTTTTGCAGGATTTTGATCATTTCAAGACTGAGGCTGGCGCCGGCATGAGCGCGCCGACGTCCCTCGGCTAAGTCGTGGTCGTTCCGTGGGTGATCATGGCAGTCATTCCCCATCGGGGGTCTGGGGCCCCTGTGGCTCTTATAGAATCTTCAAAGTTGAGGAGAACGTTTCTGGATGCAGGAAACTAGAAGCGTCGTTGCACCGCAACAGTGGACGAGACCCCCGCTGGGTGAGCGGAGCATCATTGTCTCGCAATAGTGGACGAGACCTTTTGTTGGGTGAGTGGAGCGTTAGGGGTGCAGCTGAGGGTCCCCCACCTGGGGGGGTGGGAGAGGCTCGTTCGCGCCGCCTCTCCCTCCCAGCGCACCTCACGCCGACACCTGGCGTTGATATCCGTGATGTCCGGACCAGGCGATAAGAGGGGGGGGGTCGGAGGCATAGGCAAGACATCCCCCTGTGGCCTGCAGGGCGCCGCTTCAGGACCGAACGGGGAGGCCAGACCAGGAGATAGGAGGGGGGGGTCGGTGGCATGTGCAAGACATCCCCCCGTTGTCGCAGCCATTATTAAAGAAAGAAGAGGGATCCCGTCGGCCTCGGCTCCTCTCCTGGCCAAGGGGGGGGGGGTCGGTGGCATGTGCAAGACTTCCCCCCCGTTGTCGCAGACATTATTGAAGAAAGAAGAGGGATCCCGTTGGCCTCGGCTCCTCTCCTGGCCCAGGGGGGGGGGGTCGGTGGCATGTTCAAGACATCCCCCCCGTTGTCGCAGACATTATTGAAGAAAGAAGAGGGATCCCGTCGGCCTCGGCTCCTCTCCTGGCCCAGGGGGGGGGGTCGGTGGCATGTGCAAGACACCCCCCCCCCCCATTGTCGCAGCCATTATTGAAAAAAGAAAAGGATGGGACAAGGGATCCCGTCGGCCTCGGCTCCTCTCCTGGCCCACCTTACGCGACGACCTCCCCGGTCGACGGCTGCCAGCAGGACTCGCCCTACAAGTGCCGAAGGCCTCATCTTCCGGATGGGCGTATGGGCGTAGCCGCGAACCTGTTGCACTTCGGGAGTTTCCGGAATGGGGGTAGGTATCTGCTGATTTGTATCTATTTCATGTTACCGTTATTGGGCGTGGCGGGTGGTGGGACAGACAAGCTTGGAGCAGTGGGGGGGTGGCAGAGTCTAGATACCTCGTGGCTGCCGTAACGTCAAGCTTGCCTTCTCTCACCACTTTCATGTTTCTTATTTCTAGCGAAGTCAAAAACTCATCAGTGGCCTACTGATTATGTTCGATTTCTTTCCCTTCCTTTTGAAGTGTGTTTCATGCTAAAGTTTCTGTTTAATAGGATACAGTGATTACTTCGTATTTTACATATGTCTTCTTTATTAGGGGTACCCTCCGGTTGAGCCAGATGATGTACCTCTAATAAATGGTCCGGGTGGAACTAGTTTATCAATCAGTGGGGAGTAGATGGGCATCACAGATTACAACGGGGGACAAAGGTCCGCATTACTCACCCTTCACTACTTGCAAAGACTAGACGGAATATTTCTATTCCACGTTATTTGCAAACAGAGAATACCTCGAAAGAACTATTCCTTGAATAATAAATGTCCAGCCAATCAATCAATGAGTGGGGAGAAAAACAGGCATGACGGATTACAACAGGGGACAAAAGTCCGCATTACCTATCCTTCACTATCTGCAAAGGGAGACAGAATATTCCTATTCTTCTCTGTTTGTAGACAGGGAATATCTCAAAGAGCAATAATCGATAAAAAATTAGTAGGATTATAACACTTTAATAACTTATAAATATATACATCGCAACAAAAACAGTAAACACCTTAAAACATTTTTTATTAAAACAGAAGCAACAATGACAACTAACAGTAGTGATATCCTGGGCGGGTGATGGAACTGGGATTGTAAATAGAAAAAGATCTACAGAGAAAGCTATTGGTGAATTATACTTCTCCGGAAATTTAAAACTCACAAATGTTTCATTTGTGTAATCGTTTCAGGTCAAACGGATTGTGGGACAATGTTCAGAATGGAAGAGTCACCAAAAGGCAAAAAGTTCCGCTTGACCCCGGGAGCCGGCCGCCTATGTCGGGGGCGATTTCTGGCCACACCAAGGCAACAAGACTTGGGGAGGGGGTCGGAGCCAAACGCCCCCTCTGAGTCCGCGCCATCACATCGCCCCTCGGGGGCCTCCGTCAAGCGGTTTAGGGAGGCACCGTATAACATTGTTTTCAAATGCAGTCAGGTCCACAAACGGCCCCCACTTACTTTGAGAATAGTGAAGCTGCAGCAGGTGCAAATAAGCTTCAGACAGTGTTACAAGCGCTGCTCAGAACTCTGAACTATGGCACCCAACATCCAGGACTTATGCCATTTGTGCAAAGCAGTGACATCGAAGCAACTCAGGGACCAAAAACAAGAACGTACACTCATGTATGAAAATCTTACTATTGATGCTTGACTGAGGCCAAGGAGATTAGAGTGCATGAGTCTCATGCTCGATCGATTGAGCTAGCCGGATCGGGCAACAAAAAGTATAAAATAGTTATGTAAATAGTTATTTAAAAAAATGTTTTACCCTGTTACTTTGCTGGTGTGTTGTTTATATTTATAATATTTGCATAGGGTTTGTCGTTATTTTGGGTGGGGTGGGTGGCGGAGCTGAGCTGTCTTGCAGCCATCATCGTGTGGAGCTCAGTTCCTCTCACTAGTTTCGTATTTCTCATGAGGGATTGTTCTTAATGTTTCTATTTTAGCGAGGTCAAAAAGAGATCCCATTAGTGGCCTACTGATTTTGCTCGATTCCTTTTGTTTTTTTAAACGTTTTTTCACTATCTGCAAAGACTAAACAGAGTATTGCGACTCTGTGCTTGTTTGTAAATAGAGAATGAACCAAAGAGAACCAATTCTAAAACAGTAAATGCTTGGATAATAATCAATCAAATGGAGAGAGAAGCAGGCACGACGGATTACAACGGGGGCAAAGGCCTGCGTTAACTACCCTTCACTATCTGCAAAGAGAGAGTACTCCTAAGAGAAAAGAGGGGGGGAGGGGGGGCAGTGTTCAAAGCACATCAGCGTGCATAAACACAAAAATGTTTTTACCTATCACGTACTTGACATTTGACAGCTTTTGATATTTGCTATTAAAAAACCATTGAAATTCACTGAAAAAACCATAGGTTATAGACCATATATAGTTAGGAATTAGCATTTTCAAAACCTTAATTTACTCGCACAAAACCATAGAAATTCGCATATATAGTTAGTTGCAATAACTATATATCGCGCACCCACAATCCACTGCTGATGATGTCACATATTACATCACTCATGACATGGTCAGTGACATCACTGATGACATCACTGATGACATCTCAAATGACATCACTGATGACATCTCAAATGACATCACTGATGACATCACTGATGACATCTCAAATGACATCACTGATGAAATCACTGATAACATCTCATTTGACATTACTGATCACATCACTGATGATATCATTCATGTGATAATACGATGAACCTCTTCAGACTCTAATATAACCTTAGATACAATCAGTGTAAACAGACACTCACAGACTGTCACTCATCCATGGAGTTACTCACACACCTAGTCAGTCATGCAAAGAATCAATCACACCTCCATTTCCTCAACTATACAGTTATACACACCTTACTTACTCAAACATATACTAACACATATTTACTCTCTTATACAATCACTGATACAAGTTCACAATGATCCATACAGCCACTCACACATTCACTGGCTCTTATGCACAGTTATTTATATATGTCAACTCTCACATGTACTGTGTTTTACATATGTACTTACTTTGACATGTAGCACTGAGAAATCCAATCACTCACCAATACACTCATGCAGACAGTCAACCGCCCATACAGCTGTTTCCACATGCACTTTTGAACCCATACATCTAGTGAATCAACTGCTCACACATCGATGCACAGAGTCACACACCTCCCAGCCAACCCCACACACACACTCACTCCTCTCCCACACAAGTATTTGGGCAACCAATCAATGACCCATATAGTTACTCATATAGCTACTGATCAACACATGAAGCAGTTTACAGAACTACAGAAATAATGATGCACAAATTAAGACAGTTTAGTCACTAACCCATGCACTCAGTGAGACACATTTGATCATTCCCTCATACAATCAGTTATGCACCTACTAAATCCTTCATCCAAACACTTATACATCCACTCATTCTTCAATATGTAAGACATATTTTAACTTTACAGAAACATACAGTCACTGGATGTTGTTATCAGTGATGTCATTTGAGATGTCATCAGTGATGTCATTTGAGATGTCATCAGTGATGTCATCAGTGATGTCACTGACCATGTCATGAATGATGTAATATGTGACATCATTAGCAGTGGATTGCGGGTGCGCGATATATAGTTATTGCAACTAACTATATATGTGAATTTCTATGGTTTTGTGCGAGTAAATTAAGGTTTTGAAAATGCTAATTCCTAACTATATATGGTCTATAACCTATGGTTTTTTCAGTGAATATATATATATATATATATATATCTATATATATATATATATTCACTGAAAAAACCCTAGGTTTTACACACGTTATAGTTAGGAAGTAGCATTTAAAAAACCTATGAAATTCACTGAAAAAACCATAGGTTTGACACCAGTTATAGTTAGCTGGAAATTTTACTGACATAAAACCAATGAAATTCCACGTTATAGTTAGTTGGACTCACTATAACTTGCGCGTGCAATGCACTGCTGATGACATTACATATTACATCACTCATGTCATGGTTTAAATGCTACTTCCTAACTATAACGTGTGTAAAACCTAGGGTTTTTTCAGTTAATTTCATAGGTTTTTTGAATGCTAGTTCCTAAGTATGAAAGATATACCTGAAATAAATATCGACATACCAATCTTACATGCACAACCGAGTGCACCCACCCACCTATTTATTTCATGAAAGGTTTCCAATTTAAACCTAATGAATTTCTTCATAGACCAATGAAAGAACTTATAGTACGTTAAGACACTGAACCTAGGCTTTTTTTTTGTCATATAAACCTTTTAATTAAATGGAGCCGAATTTTTTTTAATCGTTCGGGCGTGACTGGTTGTACACACCTTAATATTTTTTGAAAAATATATAAAAGGTTTTATAATTTATTTATTGTATACTTAAATCGAGCTCTAAAAATATGTGAAATCCGTATGTGTTTGAATTCACTTCTTTTCACATTTTTAAACTTCAGTAAAGAACATCGCTACTTCCAAATCACGTTCGTAACTAGATAGTGTCACCGCCTACACGTCCTAAGAAGCGCATGTAAAGTCATGTGACTTGAAAACAACACTTGCAATTGGTTCTTAGTAGTTTCTGTTCTGGAATTTACACGAAGCACTCCACCCACTTTCCTCACAATCTTTTCTACTCTCAAGAGACAACAACTTCGAGCATCTTCCGGAAAACTTTGCTGAAATGGCTGCCCTTCCGCATTCATCTTCCGAATCTGAAGGAAATGAGTGACCACCGTTAAGAAGAAAAAAGGAATCTTTCATTTGGCAATTTTTTACTTATCCTGAAGATCAAAAGAAAGTGAATGCGCCAAAAGTAACCTGCACGATATGCAATTCGGAGCTCTCAAGGGGAAATCCAGATAGAAAATATTCCTTTTCTATACACACCATGCAGCGGCATGTTAAACAAAGGCACCCTGAGCATTATGCAAAAGCATCGACAAGAGCCCTGGCCACGCTATTACCATCAGAGGTGGCCAGCACATCTTCTGGTTGACGACCTGTATCTCCATCGAGTGCTGAGATGGACTTGAGACCATATCTTGCGAAGGGGCACATGAAATGCAACGAGTGTGGAAAAATTCTTTTGTATGGAGAGCAGAGCCTCGTTCTTATTAAACTCAAAATTGAAAGTCATAAATGCCCCAAGAAAAGATAAATTTCTTCACTTCATTTTCATAGTATTACATACTGAAAAATGTAGTAGCAACTTTAAGAAATCGAAAGCATCATAACACTTGTTTCCAAAAAAAAAAAAAAAAAGTTCTTTTCAGAACTAACTCTTTCTACCAAAACGTGCTCCAAGAGCATATTATGAGATGTTTTTTCGCCGCTTTATTTTAGTGCGCGACCGGGTGCGCACACCCTCCTATCGCGTACAGGACCTGACACTTGCATGTGAAGTCATGTGACTTCAAAACAACACTTCTAATTGGTTCTTGGTAGTTTCTATTCTGGAATTTACACGCAGCACTCCACCCACTTCCATCACTTTCTTTTCTACTCTCAAGAGAGAACAACGTCGAACATCTTCCCGAAGACTTCGCTGCAATGGCTACCGTTCCGCATTCATCTTCCGAATCTGAAGGAAATGAGCGACCACCTTTGACAAGAAAAACGGAGGCCACGCTATTACCATCAGAAGTATTCAGCACATCTTCCGGTGGATGACCTGTATCTCCATCGAGTGCTGAGATGGACTTGAGACCATATCTTGCGAAGGTGCACATGAAATGCAACGAGTGTGGAAAAATTCTTTTGTATGGAGAGCAGAGCCTCGTTCTTATTAAACTCAAAATTGAAAGTCATAAATGCCCCAAGAAAAGATAAATTTCTTCACTTCATTTTCATAGTATTACATACTGAAAAATGTAGTAGCAACTTTAAGAAATCGAAAGCATCATAACACTTGTTTCCAAAAAAAAAAAAAAAAAGTTCTTTTCAGAACTAACTCTTTCTACCAAAACGTGCTCCAAGAGCATATTATGAGACTTCGCTGCAATGGCTACCGTTCCGCATTCATCTTCCGAATCTGAAGGAAATGAGCGACCACCTTTGACAAGAAAAACGGAGGCCACGCTATTACCATCAGAAGTATTCAGCACATCTTCCGGTGGACGACCTGTATCTCCATCGAGTGCTGAAATGGACTTGAAACCATATCTGGCGAACGTGCACATGAAATGCAAGAACTGTGGAAAACTTCTTGTATACGGAGAGCAAAGCTTTATTCTAATTAAACACAAAATTGAGAGTCATAAATGCTCCAAGAAAAGTTAAATTTCTTCACTTTATTTGGATAGTATGACATACTGAAAAATGTCGTAGCAACTTTAAGAAATCAAAAGCATCATAACACTTGTTTCCAAAAAAAAAAAAAAAAAAAGTTCTTTTTAGAACTAACTCTTTGTACCAAAACGAGCTCCAAGAGCATATTAGCTGATATTTTCTCGCCGCTTTCTTTTAGTGCGCGACCGCCTATCACGTAGAAGCAGCGAGACACGCATGTGCAGTCATGTGACTTTAAAACAACACTTCCAATTGGTTCTTACTAGTTTCTATTCTGCAATTTACACGGAACACTCCACCCACTTCCCTGGAAAACCAGTTTATCGAAAAACTTTTAAAGCCTCCTCTTATGAAACATTCGACATCCTTCACATAGCAGAGTAGTAAATAGCACTATATACACTCCGTCCCTTAATTATAAGAGACTTATTGCTATGTGAGAACAACTTTTGTTTTCACGCGATAATGTGAAATGCTGAGCCTGTTACAGAATTTTCTTTCACATATATGTTACTATTCTCCTTCGAGCACTAACACCGTAGAAAATACCACCAATAGCGGTGATATTTTTTACACCGAGAACGGGCGATTTGTATCGCTTAGAGCCCTTACAATTATAAAGTTTTATTTCCTAAGTCTCTGATCTCCAACTGTGCAACGTGGCTCCCCTGTGTCGTAATGAGGTCCATAAACAAAACTACAGGGCCAGCATTATACACATGCACAGAACCACAAAACGACAAGAGCCACCATGTTAATATATATCCTTAATATAATAAACTTCTGAGAATAAATACATATTTCCGTGGCACCCCATAACAGAAATTTGGCGTCCTCTGACTCTGCTCCATTACCAAACACCCTAACCCCCGCCCCCCTCACTCTTCACTAAACTCCGCACTCCATCCCACCCGGACCCCCTATTACAAACCCCCAACCTACCCTCCCTGCCCAAGCCCACCATGAACCTCACACCGCCCCTGGAAAACTTATAAGACACAGGATTACTACAACTCAAAGAATAGGCAACAGGCAGATAATCTAAATAGTACATAAAGGCACATATTTTTCCATAATACTATTGAAAAACATGTTCTATTTTTTATAAATCTATCATGCATCTGACCCTCTAGAACCGCTTTCAAAACGTGAACTATAAACCTCTACATTTCATTTTCAAACCATACACTTTCAATTACATTATTTTTTTTTTTTACCATTCATGTAATGTTACACACCTTTTCTAAAATACACCAGTCCCTGTTATTTATAAGGATTTATTTTCAGTCTTCATCAGTGACACTTTCTTAACATATAATGAAAATCACTGTAACTTTTTAAACGACAATGCTAACGCGGTAAAAATAACCCTTCATTTGCTTTCCTTTAAGAATGCAGACTATCCACCCCACGCATGCGTTTCTTGATCTTTGTATTTGGCAGCGAATACCGACCTTGAATCGGAAGACATGAACAAGAGCTCCATTGTCACATTTAAAACTGAACGTTGCATCTGCTCACACACATATCTTTCACTTAGCTAACATTCACGTAAAACAGCATTGATGTAAAAAAAATTGACCTTGCTTTACAACTTGCTCAAATGACTCCCTTATTTTTTAACGCATCCTCCACTTCAAGAAAATCTACTTTTTTGATAACTACTAAGCAATATATAAGTGACTAGACTCCTAGAAAATTTATCAAGTCATTCTGCTCCTCTCCACTGCATAGCCGGCGACCTAATTCTGTGGAGTTGCTATACAACCGGCAGTGCTGCGCCGTTTCCTTTACCATCTTGGGAAATTCAAAATGGATGTCCCTCCTGCCTTCGCAAACGAGCCGGACCACTTAGAACTATTTCGACAGAGAATGCTTCTGTACTACGGCACATTAGCACTCTCAACTTTGAATACTTCATATCGATTATCATTTAGATATTCGTATTTCACCTGTGTGCAGCCTGTATTTCATTGCCTGAGCTGTGATTTCACCGGGGCCCTGGATTTATGTCTCTGCAATTTGGTACCTCCTGAACCGAATTACAATCACCTCATGAATCCGTTACTTGATCATGAACAGCTTTGTTACAACGGAGGGTTTATGGCCTTTGCAGCGATACAAGGAGTTCTGGGTCATTGGAATATATTCGCAGCGGCGCAAGATTTCCTAACAGAGAGCTACATCGAAAACCCACCGAGCTGCCCTATGATGGTAAAAGACGCTCCAATAATGACAGATCATGAATGCTCCTTTCATCTTCTCAATTGGATGGCTGACATGTTTTCAGATGATAACAGTGATTTCCTGTTAGAAGCACTTGCTGCCTACTTTGCCTACACAATGGACGGTTAACTCTTTCCTAACAGAGAACTACATCGAAAACCCACCGAGCTGCCCTCTGATAATAAAGGAGGCTCCGATTTTAACAGATCATGAGTACTGCTTTACTCTTTTCCATTGGATAGCTGACATACTTTCAAATGATAAAAGTGATTTCCTGTTAGAAGCAGAAGCTACCTATTTTGCCTAAACAATGCTTCAATAACTCTTATACAAGCCATTGACGTCCTCATTTCCTTTTGCTTCCCTATATTCTTCACCTTCTTTTCCATATTTTCTTTTGAAGAACAGACCTATTGGCTTTACTAACAGTGGACATTATGATTTCGTGTTGTTTAAATTTTGGTCTTTTATGTGGACTACACTTGTTTCTTTACCTACTCGATTTTCAACTTTATTTTTTAACAGTCTAATCTCAACAATTCTATTGCATATCTTATCTAAGGTTATTTCAAACGTACTCGATGCATAACTCGCTAATATATGCTACATGTGCCCTAATTAATGTGTAAATTTTAAACGAGTTTTTTATAACTATAAACGCCATTTCGCATCTCAACTGCTTATTTCCGCCTCACACGCCTCTACTCCTTTAATTTCCTATAAAATTATGTTTTTAAAATACTTTACAGAAAGATATGTTCTTTCAATAATATTTCCATTATTACTTGTGCTGTATTTCAAAAGCAATACTACAACCTTCAAAAGATATCTCAATTCAGTAGTTCTCCTCAATAGTGATTTGCGCAGCATCCAACAGATTACATACATGCACCTCTCACCATTTTATCGCTTTTGGCGCCTTTTTTTCCCCTTACACATTGACATAACACAAACTTGATAGTGCTTCGCATGTAGACAGCTGATTGATAAAGTAATGATGTATAACCACTTGCATTTTCATATATCGTTCCCTAACTGAAAGGCCAGAGACATTCTTCCATTTATTAAAATATGATATACTTCCTTATAAAAGTGTACAATGTTTTTTTCCAACTATATTCATTTTTCTTCAACTATAGCGTTTGTATTCCATGTACTACTGACAATACCAATTACTGTGTTTTTTGCAATTTCTGTACTCATATTACATAATGATTTGCCTTCAAAACAGTGCATTTCTGAATAAACATTTCAAATATTCACGGTTTCTCTTTTAATCCATAATCTCAACTGAAATGATTTCATATTGAAAAAATATTCATGGGTTCCACATAACCTTCACTGTAGACACTGAGGACCTTATTTATGAAGACCTTCCGCCGCCGGTGCCTCATTTTTTAAAATGGGAAAAAGTGACGCACCGGTGGCGCAAGGCCTTCATAAATAAAGTCCTGAATGTTTTCTTTTCTCGACCTCACTTACTGATACTACAACCTGCAAGCCAATTACCGCCCGTGAACTCTTTCTTAGTAGGTCGTGCACCGTACAGACAGTTATACCACTGTTAAACATTTTTTTTACTGTTACCAAGCACCGCCACAGTTCCGCTTCACTCAGACTTAATCACTGCTCCCACGCTTCTACAGGCCAAACGCTATGTCGTATTTCTCTCCTTATCACCCTTTCATCTCCACAATAACAAACAGTTCTCCGCCTGCCACCACAGAACAGAGTCAGATGCAGAGGCACCAAAGAGTGAACCCATCACCAACTGCCATCTCCGGCTGTTTCCATGGTTACACCTCATTCTGCACCTTGCTGAAGGCACAGGTCAAAAGTTCATGTCTCAACGTTCTACAACAAACTAAGAAGACTATTTTCCCTCCAGAAACACCTGCCAATCCACAGCTCTGTTACATGTCTTGTTTTTTCACACCCAATATTACTTTTCGTTTAACATAAACATTAACATGCAACGTACTGTTCAATCTCCACTTATTACAATCAACCAATCATTTTTATTTTTTTAACCACACCCAGCCTCTTCCTTTTTCTTTATTTAGAATTTCAACTTCTAACTACCATTCCACTTCCAGAACCGATCGGAGGACGACTACAAATCCCTTGAAAAGGAAGGTCTGGCTAATAGGACACAGTTATATTCACTGGAGTGAAAAATATGCAGTAAGCAGACGAATTTGCAACCTCGGCTTACCAAATGTACACATAACATGGATTGCCAAAAGAGGATTGAAATGTCACCAATTGATTCCATTGGTGAAAACTTTTATGCATCTCCCAGAACCAGACCGTATAATTGTGCACTGTGGTGGGAACGATCTAGGCACAATCACTGGGGTAGGTCTGGAAATGCTTCTAAAAGACACCTTTCGACAATTGATGACCCTTTTTCCTCGATCTGCCTTGGTATATTCCAATATATGCCAAAGACAGAAATGGAATTGGTCCAATCAACATTGTGCACAATTTGAGAAAGCAAGGAGACATGTAAATAAATCTGTTTCTGCGTTCCTCAGAGATTATAGCATGGGTTCTATTTACCACAACAACTTGCGATACCACATGCAAGACGTCTATAGGAGAGACGGTGTTCATTTCACGAATGAGGGAAACAGAATCTTCCTCTGCAACATCAGGCTCTGCATCGGTATTTACTTATAAATGCAGAAAACACTCAATTAACACAATGGCTCTTTTCAGAGCCACCTTATATCTAAGCACTCAAACTTCTGATTTATCTCCATTTTCACACTCTTGTAAATAGGTGTGCGCGACCGGGTGCACGCACCCCGTATTTTTTTTCGGGAAAAAATTATATCTTTTTGCGTTTAAGGGCCTTACTGCACACCCCGAGAAAAGCTACGCAGCAAAACAATCTCTACCTTCTCCCCTTTCCATGTTTCAACGCTTTGAAATGAACAATATATTTACTCGCAGTGACAAAATGGCGAACAAAACTTCCTGATTTCCTTCGAATCGAACGTTAACAGACGTCACGCAGCAAAAAAAAATTCCGCTCACGCGCAACCGCTTGAGTGCGCGCACGCGTGCGCGCCTATAGATATATAATTGACTTTAACTTTAATTTTCTCAACAACTACTGAACAGATTTACACCATTCCAAAAAAAGCGTAATCTGCGAACCGGACTCTACAGTTTTGCCAAATTTCTTATAAATCCATACAGCCGTTCGACCTGTAGCCGAGTCTAAAGGTCCTATGGAAAATAACATGCAGAAAACACGTTTTGGGACCCCCCTTATATCTCAGCCCCCACTTGACCAATCACCCCCAAACTTTCAGGGAAGGAGCGCAGCGGACCGAGCCATCTTCTTTGAGAAATTCGCTAAGATTCCTCAACCAGAGCCAAAGTTATTCCAAATAGAATGTTGAGGATTTCCTATGGAAAACAATCCTAACTATAACTACCTACTGGTGACCGCCAGTAGGTAATATATATATATATATATATATATATATTTATATATATATATATTACCTACTGGCGATCGCTATGTCTTAATATATGTGCTCCAGTGGATTTTGAGAAATTAACGTTTTAAAAAACAGATATATCTGTGATATATCCGGGGCGCTCCGGTTAGCGCCCCGGTTCGTGTACCTGACGCGTAACGGAACTTCGCGAGGAGAAGCGGATTGGCTCCCCGGTGACTGTCAACATTCTAAACAGTCCGGAGCGGCCGCCATCTTGTGTCTCGGTAGGATCGAGACACAAGAGGTAGAAAAAACAAAGTGGGAAATGAGCATAAGGGGGCAGAGTACATCCTCCCTGACCCCCTAGGTTTGATGAGGGGGCTTTAAAAGGGTCCCGCGGGTCAAAAAAAAAGAAAGAAATATTATCGTTTTTTTTCCGGGGGGAGCGCTCGGTACGCGCACCGGGAAGCGGTCCGGGAAGCGTAATATTGGGAAAATGGGATGAAAGAATGTTCAAATATTGTATGTTTATTGATTGTTCTTTTTTTTACATTTTTTTTTATTTAAGTACCAAGATGTAGGTACCAATGCAGAGTCTAAAAATAAAAATACACCGTTTTCTTCGCAAATATGTTGCATGTTGGTTCTGAAGTTATTGTGGTATATGGAATTCATACCATAGTCTGTCAGGAAAGCAGAAACACCATGGAGGCAGGAGATGAAAAAGAGATGTTAAATACACTTTGGAGATAATATAGTGGAAGAAAGGAAGTAAATATGAGCAATGTTACTATGTAACACAAAAAAGTTGCACAGTATATTTAAAGTCTGATTTTACATTATAATCAATTTGCTACTAGTTTACAAAATACATATAAAAATGAATGTCTCAAACAATTTTTGAATTATTAAATAAAAATGTATTTTTCTGATTCTTTTTCAGAATTAAAAAGAACTTCTAATAATTCATTGTCAGTTTTTTTTTTCATTTTCAAGTAGGAAATCTACTGCTTCCACACATTGCAGAAGTTCAAAGTCCAGTGAATCATCATAGAATTCAGAGTCAATTTCTGTATCTGTTTTGCTTCCTGCAACAATTTCCAAGTTAGTTTTGTTCTCTCCTTCCATTTTTGTGCTGTAAAATGAATTTTAAAAAAATATATCAGTACAGGTAGGCCACTATTGGGTTTAAGTACAGACAGGTAGTTTGTTTTTTTAAACAGTGATTTTATCTTTGGGCAGTGTATGGTATAAGACTGGAAGTAGAATTATAAAAAAATGTAAGTGATAAAGCCTAAGTTAATTCTTAATTATACAAGACAAGCCTAAGTCCATCCACAACTAAAACAGAGAAGTCTATCTTATTTTATAACTATTACACAGGGATAGTATATAACTATCAGAAAATGTTTTCCTAATAAACCTAAAGTGCTGAACATACTTCAGTTTTTAAAATATCATCTTACCAATCAAAAAGAAGTTTAAGTTCTCAGTTGAAATGCACTTGATATGTACTTCAGGAAGTAGTAGTCAAAATGGCTGTGTTTCTCTCTCTTTCTTTATATATATTCAGGTACATAACCAATCAAATGTCATGAAATAATAGAAGATATTGAAAGTAGTATTTTGATTGGTTGTCAATTCTAACACTTCATAAGTGTTTTTGTTAGGTAATTTACCTCAGGATATTTAGTCAGGCTTACAGCATAATTTTCTCAATGGAATTCCATCAAATTTGGGTAAATGGTAGGGACTGCTATGTAGTAGGCCCTATTCTATATTTGATGAAAGTATCTGTAGTAGTTTTTCTGTAAATTACTTTCCCACCTTTTTTTATCGAGCGCTTACCGGTGCGCTCCCTGGTACGTGAACCGGCAGCGTTACGGGAGTCCTCCATTTTGTGTATCGGTAGAATTGATACATAAGATGGAGGACAAACAATGTACAGAATGGGTGGAAGGGGGCACAGTAGACATTTTGTGACCCTCTAGGTTTCCTGAGGGGGGATTAGGACGCTGATATATGGAAAAATACAAAAATTAAATTTTTGAAAATTTCGCGGGGGAGCGCCCGGTACGCGCACCGGTAAGCGAACCGGGGAGCGTACTTTGGTGAAGAAAAAAAAATTATAAAAAGATAAATGTTTTGAATGATCAGAGGTAGGGTATCTCTAAAAAGAGCTATTGTGTTCTGTGGCTAATTTAGGTACCTACAAGTAGGTTCCAATGCACACTTTTAAATAAAGGACGAATATTCTATTCCCTTCATCAGAGAAGTGCACACCATCTCTTCTGTAGATGTGTTGAATGTCGGAACGCAAGTTATTGTTGTATATTAAACCCATTCCATAGTCTCTCATGTAAGCAGAAACTGATTTATTCACATGTTTCTGTGCTTTCTCAAATTGTGGAAAAAATTGATTGGACCACTTACATTTTTGTTTTTGACATATATTGGAATATACCAAGGCAGTTTGGGGAAAAAGTGTCATTTAAAAGAAGAATACATTTTATAGCTTTTGATATTTGCTATTAAAAAACCATTGAAATTCACTGAAAAAAACATAGGTTATAGACCATATATAGTTAGGGATTAGCATTTACAAAATCTTATTTTACTCGCACAAAACCATTGAAATTCCCATATATAGTTAGTTGCACTAACTATATATTGCGCACCCGCAATCCACTGCTGATGATGTCACATATTACATCATTCATGACATGGTCAGTGACATCACTGATGACATCACTGATGACAGCTCGTTTTTTTTGCGGGGGGAGCGCTCGGTACGCGCACCGGGAAGCGGTCCGGGAAGCGTAATATTGGGAAAATAGGATGAAAGAATGTTCAAATATTGTATGTTTATTGATTGGTCTTTTTGTTGTTTTTTTAAAAAAAAATTTATTTAAGTACCAACATGTAGGTACCAATGCAGAGTCTAAAAATAAAAATACACCGTTTTCTTTGTAGATATCTTGCATGTTGTTTCAGAAGTTATTGTGGTATATGGAATTCATAGCGTAGTCTGTCAGGAAAGCAGAAACACCATGGAGGCAGGAGATGAAAAAGAGATGTTAAATACACATTGGAGATAATATAGTGGAAGAAAGGAAGTAACTATGAGCAAACTTACTATGTAACACAAAAAAGTTGCACAGTATATTTAAAGTCTGATTTTACATAATAATCAATTTGCTACTAGTTTAAAAAATACATATAAAAATGAATAATGTCTCAAACAATTTTTGAATTATTAAATATAAATTTATTTTTCTGATTTGTTTTCAAAATTAAAAAGAACTTCTAATAATTCATTGTCAGAAATTTTCTCATTTTCAATTAGGTAATCTACTGATTCTACACATTGCAGAAGTTCAAAGTCCCGTGATTCATCAAAGAATTCAGAGTCAATTTCTGTATCTTTGTTGCTTTCTGCAACAATTTCGAAGGTTTTTTTTTTCTCTCCTTCCATTTTTGTGCTGTAAAATGAATTTTAAAAAAATATATCAGTACAGATAGGGCACTGTTGTGTTTAAGTACAGACAGGTAGTTTGGTTTTTTAAACGGTGATTTTATCTTTGGGCAGTGTATGGTATCAGACTGGAAGTAGAAATATAAAAAAATGTATGTGATGAAGCCTAAGTTAATTCTTAATTATACAAAACAAGCCTAACTCCATCCATAACTAAAACAGAGAAGTCTATCTTATTCTATAAGTATTACAGAGGGATAGTATATAACTATCAGAAAATGTTTTCCTAATTAACTTAAAGTGCAGAACATACTTCAGTTTTTAAAATAACATCTTACCTTTCAAAAAGAAGTTTACGTTCTCAGTTGAAATGCACTTGCTATGTTTCTCTCTCTTTCTTTATATATATTCAGGTACATAACCAATCAAATGTCATGAAATAATAGAAGATATTGAAAGTAGTATTTTGATTGGTTGTCAATTCTAACACTTCATAAGTGTTTTTGTTAGGTAATTTACCTCAGGATATTTAGTCAGGCTTACAGCATAATTTTCTCCATGGAATTCCATCAAATTTGGGTAAATGGTATGGACTGTTATGTAGTAGGGCCTATTCTATATTTGATGAAAGTGTCTCCAGTGGTTTTTCTGTAAATTACTTTCCCACCTTTTTTTATTGAGCGCTTACCGGTGCGCTCCCCGGTACGCGAACCGGCAGCGTTACGGGAATCCTCCATTTTGTGTATCGGTAGAATTGAGACATAAGATGGAGGACAAACAATGTTCGGAATGGGTAGAAGGGGGCATGGTAGACACTTTGTGACCCTCTAGGTTTTCTGAGGGGGGATTAGGACGCTGATATATGCAAAAATAAAAAAATTAAATTTTTGAAAATTTCGCGGGGGGAGCGCCCGGTACGCGCACCGGTAAGCGAACCGGGGAGCGTACTTTGGTGAAAAAAAAAAAAAAGTTAGAAAAAGATAAACGTTTTGAATGATCAGAGGTAGGGTAGCTTTGAAAAGAGCTATTGGGTTCTGTGGCTAATTTAGGTACCTACAAGTAGGTTCCAATGCACACTTTTAAATAAAGGACGAATATTCTATTCCCTTCATCGGAGAAGTGCACACCATCTCTTCTGTAGATGTCTTAAATGTTGTAACTCAAGTTATTGTTGTATATTAAACCCATTCCATAGTCTCTCATGTAAGCAGAAACAGATTTATTCACATGTTTCCGTGATTTCTCAAATTGTGGAAAAAATTGGTTGGACCACTTATATTTCTGTCTTTAACATATATTGGAATATACCAAGGCAGTTTGGGGAAAAAGTGTCATCAATTGAAGAAAGGTGTTCTTTAAAAGCATTTCCAGACCAACCACAGTCATAGTGCCCAAATCATTTCCACCACAGTGCACTATTAAGAGGTCAGGGTTTGGCAGATGCATAATTTTTTTTTATTTAAAACATATAAAATATATTTTTGCATTAAAATAAGAATACATTTTACAGCTTTTGATATTTACTATTAAAAAAACATTGAAATTCACTGAAAAAACCATAGGTTATAGACCATATATAGTTAGGAATCAGCATTTACAAAACCTTAAAAATTCACTGAAAAAACCATAGGTTATAAACCATATATAGTTAGGGATTAGCATTTACAAAACCTTATTTTACTCGTACAAAACCATTGAAATTCGCATATATAGTTAGTTCCACTAACTATATATCGCGCACCCGCATTCCACTGCTAATGATGTCACATATTACATCATTCATGACATGGTCATTGACATCACTGATGACATCACTGATGACATCTCAAATGACATCACTGATGACATCACTGATGACATCTCATTTGACATTACTGATTACATCACTGATGATATCATTCATGTGATAATACGTTGAACCTCTTCAGACTCTAATATAACCTTACATACACTCAGTGTAAACAGACACTCACAGACTGTCACTCATCCATGGAGTTACTCACACACCTAGTCAGTCATGCAAAAAATCAATCACACCTCCATTTCCTCAACTATACAGTTATACACACCTTACTTATTCAAACATATACTAACACATATTTACTCTTTTATACAATCCTTGATTGAAGTTCACAATGATCCTTACAGCCACTCACACATTCACTGGCTCTTATGCACAGTTATTTATAAATGTCAACTCTCACATGTACTGTGTTTTACATATGTACTTACTTTGACATGTAGCACTGAGATATCCATTCACTCACCAATACACTCATGCACACAGTCAACTGCCCATACAGCTGTTTCCACATGCACTTTTGAACTCATACATCTAGTGAATCAACTGCTCACACATCTATGCACAGAGTCATACCCCTCCCAGCCACCCACACACATACTCAGTCTCCTATACAAATACTTGGACAACCAATCAATAACCCATATAGTTACTCATATAGCTACTGATTAACACATGCAGCATTTTACACAACAGACATAATGATGCACAAATTAAGACAGTTTAGTCACTAACCCATGCACTCAGTGAGACACATTTAATCACTCACTCATACAGTCAGTCATGCACCTACTAAATCCTTCATCCAGACACTTATACATCCACTCATTCTTCAATATGTAAGACATATTTTAATTTTACAGAAACATACATTCACTGGATGTTGTCATCAGTGATGTCATCAGTGATGTCATTTGAGATGTCATCAGTGATGTCATCAGTGATGTCACTGACCATGTCATAAATGATGTAATATGTGACATCATTAGCAGTGGATTGCAGGTGCGCGATATATAGTTAGTGGAACTAACTATATATGCGAATTTCAATGGTTTTGTGCGAGTAAAATAAGGTTTTGTAAATGCTAATCCCTAACTATATATGGTCTATAACCTATGGTTTTTTCAGTGAATATATATATATATATATATGATCTATACACGCATTCAAGATCCAAAGAACTTCGATGGAACAAACAGCAACTATGGACTCCAAATAGCCAGCAAAGCAATATTTTATTTAGCAAATAATCGCCGACACTACGCGTTTCGGGACTGCGTCCCTTGATCACGAGTTCCACTAGTGTAGTTTCATTGGTTTAAATCAACAACACAAAACACGCGTGATTATTTCATAGAAAGTGAAAACAGACTGCAAACAAAATGCTCTCTTAAATCAGAAGCATAACAAAGCGTAAATAATATAGACAAGCTAAATTACATTACAGCCTTAGTATTTCATGGTCGATATATTACATCAAACCCTCAAATTTAAAAAGCCATCATGCTGAGGAAAAACATATGACTGTTGATCTATCCTCTTTATCGGCAATTGCTGCTCAATTAAACATTCCTAAATTTAATGCCACAAATAATCAGTGCAAAAAACACAGAAATAATATATAATATCCAAGTGCAATTCATAGTCCGTTTTAACTCCAGGATATATCATGCCCGAGTGGGCAGATTGAATGTCCAAAACTTTATTGGTCCGGATAAAGTTCTTGATTGAACATATTACCTCATGTCTTTCGACTAAATGTAATATATATATATATATATATATATATATATTACCTACTGGCGGTCGCCAGTAGGTATATATAGTTAGGATTTTTTCTCTATGGGATTTTTGAAAATTCTATGTCTAATAACTTTGGCGTTTGTGGACGGAATTGGCTGAAATTTTCAGGAAAATGGAACATTTTGTTTCTGAGCAGCCCCTGACAATTCGGGGGGTTTCATCAAGGGGGGGCCGAGAAAAAAGGGGGGTGCCAAAACGCGTTTTTCCCATGTTAATTTCCATAGGGCGGTTGGCCTCACTTTTAGCTCGAACGGCTGAATGGATTTGCACGAAACTTGGCAAAATTGTAGGGACTGTTAGCCCGATGTGCCTTTGCTAGGTCTCAATATATGTGCTCCAGTGGATTTTGAGTAATTTAGGTTCAAAAAAAGATATATATCTGGGCGGAGCCTAACCACACATCTGATCTGATTGGCTGTCAGCACTTCATCCAAGAAGTGTTGGCAGCCATCTTGGGACCAATATACATGATAGCACCTCATTAAAAAGCATTGTAGTTAATAGAGGGTTTTAGGACTTTAGTTACATTATAAATCATTTGTTGATGGTACCATACTCGTTTTAGGAATTGTGGTGGGTTCTAAGGTGATTTTACCATGTGAAAAAACCTTCTGCTGTGATATCATGAATATTGTTTGAAAGAAAACTAATATCTCATGATTTTCCCACAGTGGTTTGGAAGGGGATCTATAAGCTAAACTGAAAGCATATTTTCTGTAAATTCACATTATCTTTCTCAGTCATGTGAAAATGAAGTCTGACATTCTCAGTAAAACATGTACATCCAACAAGGACAGAGACTGGCAGTTGATTCCTTTGTGTTCTACTGCAGCCTCCTAGAGTGTTCTAAAGAACAACTAGAGCGCTAACAGTCCTACTTATTACAAAGGTATGGCACACCTGAAGCCATCTTGATTGGAATAAAGTGGTAACTCTTAAAACATTTAATTTAAAAAGAAACAACATGAGAGGGTATATTTTGCCATAGAAAGTATGATTAGTGCTGCAGAATGAAAAATTAGGGCACATTTTGAGTGACTTCTCAAATCCTTTTCTATTTCATTAAAACATTCTGACATGCAGTCTCCCAAAATGGCCACCAGAGACAAAAGAGCCCAAATGTAGCCCAAATATCACCCAGATGTAGCCCAAGTATAGCCCAATGACAGAATGTCCCAGAGTGTTCTAAAGAACAACTAGAGCGCTAACAGTCCTACTTATTACAAAGGTATGGCACACCTGAAGCCATCTTGATTGGAATAAAGTGGTAACTCTTAAAACATTTAATTTAAAAAGAAACAACATGAGGGGGTATATTTTGCCATAGAAAGTATGATTAGTGCTGCAGAATGAAAAATTAGGGCACATTTTGAGTGACTTCTCAAATCCTTTTCTATTTCATTAAAACATTCTGACATGCAGTCTCCCAAAATGGCCACCAGAGACAAAAGAGCCCAAACGTAGCCCAAATATCACCCAGATGTAGCCCAAGTATAGCCCAATGACAGAATGTCCCAGAGTGTTCTAAAGAACAACTAGAGCGCTAACAGTCCTACTTATTACAAAGGTATAGCACACCTGGAGCCATCGTGATGGGAATAAAGTGGTAACTCTTAAAACATTTAATTTATAAAGGAACAAAATGAGGGGGTATATTATGCAATAGAAGGTATTATTAGTGCTGCAGAAAGAAAAATTAGGGCACATTTTGAGTGACTTTTCAAATCCTCTCCTATTTCATTAAAAAATTCTGACATGCAGTCTCCCAAAATGGCCACCAGAGACAAAAGAGCCCAAATGTAGCCCAAATATCACCCAGATGTAGCCCAAGTATAGCCCAATGACAGAATGTCCCAGAGTGTTCTAAAGAACAACTAGAGCGCTAACAGTCCTACTTATTACAAATGGTATGGCACACCTGAAGCCATCTTGATTGGAATAAAGTGGTAACTCTTAAAACATTTAATTTAAAAAGGAACAAAATCATGGGGTATATTTTGCCATATGAATTATGATTAGTGCTGCAGAAAGAAAAATTAGGGCACATTTTGAGTGACTTCTCAAACCCTCTTCAATTTCATTAAAAAATTCTGACATACAGTCTCCCAAGATGGCCACCAGAGACAAAAGAGCCTAAATGTAGCCCAAATATCACCCAGATGTACCCCAAGTATAGCCCAATGACAAAATGTCCCAGAGTGTTCTAAAGAACAACTAGAGCGCTAACAGTCTTACTTATGACAAAAGTAAGGCACACCAGAAGCCATCTTGATTGGAATGAAGTGGTAAGTCTGAAAACACTCAATTTAAAAAGGAACAACATGAGGGGGTTAATTTTGCCATAGAAAGTTTGATTAGTGCTTCAGAAAGAAAAATTAGGGATCATTTTGAGTGACTTCTCAAATCCTCTTCTATTTCATTAAAAAAATTCTGACATGCAGACTGAAACATGCACTTTGAATACCAGCAGCAGACGTCCCTGGTGAGCAGTAGCTTTACTACAGTGATCTAATGTGCAACTAGAGTGCTAACATTCAGAATTTATGGCAAATGTGTGACACATCTGAATGCCTTCTTGATGGAACCAAAGTAAACAAGCATTGAAAATGCAATAGATCTCGCCCTCGTTTAAGTTAAAGCCATTCTGTTTGTAATGAGGTGGCTTTTTAGCTTTGCTTTTATTAGTGTTTTTTCAACTTTCATGTAAATAACATGCATCTGTATGCATATAAGTATATGTATGCATGCATTTATGTTTGTATTTATATAGATATACAGATGATATATGTTTATATATGTATGTATATATATATATTCACTGAAAAAACCATAGGCTATAGACCATATATAGTTAGGAATTAGCATTTACAAAACCTTGAAAATTCACTGAAAAAACCATAGGTTATAGACCATATATAGTTAGGAATTAGCATTTACAAAACCTTGAAAATTCACTGAAAAAACCATAGGTTATAGACCATATATAGTTAGGAATTCGCATTTACAAAACCTTATTTTACTCACACAAAACCATTGAAATTCCATATATAGTTAGTTGCACTAACTATATATCGCGCACCCGCAATCCACTGCTGATGATGTCACATATTACATCATTCATGACATGGTCAGTGACATCACTGATGACATCACTGGTGACATCTCGAATGACATCACTGATGACATCACTGATGACAACATCCAGTGACTGTATGTTTCTGTAAAGTTAAAATATGTCTTACATATTTAAGAATGAGTGGATGTATAAGTGTCTGGATGAAGGATTTAGTAGGTGCATGACTGACTGTATGAGTGAGTGATTAAATGTGTCTTACTGAGTGCATGGGTTAGTGACTAAACTGTCTTAATTTGTGCATCATTATGTCTGTTGTTCTGTAAACTGTTGCATGTGTTGATAAGTAGCTATATGAGTAACTATATGGGTTATTGATTGGTTGCCCAAGTATTTGTATGGGAGACTGAGTGTGTGTGTGGGTGGCTGGGAGGTGTATGACTCTGTGCATAGATGTGTGAGCAGTTGATTCACTAGATGTATGGTTTCAAAAGTGCATGTGGAAACAGCTGGATGGGCGGTTGACTGTGTGCATGAGTGTATTGGTGAGTGAATGGATATCTCAGTGCTACATGTCAAAGTAAGTACATATGTAAAACACAGTACATGTGAGAGTTGACCTATATAAATAACTGTGCATAAGAGCCAGTGAATGTGTGAGTGGCTGTATGGATCATTGTGAACTTGTATCAGGGATTGTATAAGAGAGTAAATATGTGTTAGTATATGTTTGAATAAGTAAAGTTTGTATAACTGTATAGTTGAGGAAATGGAGGTGTGATTGATTCTTTGCATGACTGACTAGGTGTGTGAGTAACTCCATGGATGAGTGACAGACTGTGAGTGTCTGTTTACACTGATTGTATCTAAGGTTATATTAGAGTCTGAAGAGGTTCATCATATTATCACATGAATGATATCAGTGATGTGATCAGTAATGTCAAATGAGATGTCATCAGTGATGTCATCAGTGATGTCATTTGAGATGTCATCAGTGATGTCATTTGAGATGTCATCAGTGATGTCATCAGTGATGTCACTGACCATGTCATGAATGATGTAATATGTGACATCATCAGCAGTGGATTGCGGGTGCGCGATATATAGTTAGTGCAACTAACTATATATGGAATTTCAATGGTTTTGTGTGAGTAAAATAAGGTTTTGTAAATGCGAATTCCTAACTATATATGGTCTATAACCTATGGTTTTTTCAGTGAATATATATATATATATATATATATATATATATATATATATATATATATATATATATATATATATATATATATTCACAGAAAAAACCATAGGTTATAGACCATATATAGTTAGGAATTTGCATTTACAAAACCTTGAAAATTCAATGAAAAAACCATTGGTTTTAGGCCATATATAGTTAGGGATTTGCATTTACAAAACCTTATTTTACTCGCATAAAACCATTGAAATTCCATATATAGTTATAAGCGCTAACTATATATCGCGCACCCGCAATCCACTGCTGATGATGTCACATATTACATCATTCATGACATGGTTAGTGACATCACTGATGACATCACTGATGACATCTCAAATGACATCATCCAGTGACTGTATGTTTCTGTAAAGTTAAAATATCTCTTACATATTGAAGAATGAGTGGATATATAAGTGTCTGGATGAAGGATTTAGTAGGTGCATGACTGACTATATGAGTGAGTGATTAAATGTGTCTCACTGAGTGCATGGGTTAATGACTAAACTGTCTCAATTTGTGCATCATTATGTCTGTTGTTCTGTAAACTGTTCCATGTGTTGATAAGTAGCTATATGAGTAACTATATGGGTTATTGATTGGTTGCCCAAGTATTTGTATGGGATACTGAGTGTGTGTGTGGGTAGCTGGGAGGTGTGTGACTCTGTGCATAGATGTGTGAGCAGTTGATTCACTAGATGTATGGTTTCAAAAGTGCATGTGGAAACAGCTGTATGGGCGGTTGACTGTGTGCATGAGTGTATTGGTGAGTGAATGGATATCTCAGTGCTACATGTCAAAGTAAGTACATATGTAAAACACAGTACATGTGAGAGTTGACATATATAAATAACTGTGCATAAGAGCCAGTGAATGTGTGAGTGGCTGTATGGATCATTGTGAACTTGTATCCGGGATTGTATAAGAGAGTAAATATGTGTTAGTATATGTTTGAATAAGTAAAGTTTGTATAACTGTATATTTGAGGAAATGGAGGTGTGATTGATTCTTTGCATGACTGACTAGGTGTGTGAGTAACTCCATGGATGAGTGACAGTCTGTGAGTGTCTGTTTACACTGATTGTATCTAAGGTTATATTAGAGTCTGAAGAGGTTCATCGTATTATCACATGAATGATATCATCAGTGATGTTATCAGTCATGTCAAATGAAATGTTTTCAGTGATGTCATCAGTGATGTCATTTGAGATGTCATCAGTGATGTCATCAGTGATGTCACTAACCATGTCATGAATGATGTAATATGTGACATCATCAGCAGTGGATTGCGGGTGCGCGATATATAGTTAGAGCTTATAACTATATATGGAATTTCAATGGTTTTATGCGAGTAAAATAAGGTTTTGTAAATGCAAATCCCTAACTATATATGGCCTAAAACCAATGGTTTTTTCATTGAATTTTCAAGGTTTTGTAAATGCAAATTCCTAACTATATATCCACTATAACCTATGGTTTTTTCTGTGAATTTCATTGGTTTTTTAATAGCAAATATGAAAAGCTTTAAAATGTCATGTACGTGATAAATAAAAACATTTTCGTATTTATGCACGCTGATGTGCTTTGAACGCTGCACCCCCCCCCCCCTCCCCTCTTTTGTCTTAGTAGTACTCTCTCTTTGCAGATACTGAAGGGTAGTTAACGCAGGCCTTTACCCCCGTTGTAATCCGTCGTGGCTGCTTGTCTCTCCATTTGATTGATTGTTGTCCAAGCATTTACTGTTTTAGAATTGGTTCTCTTTGGATCATTCTCTATTTACAAACAAGCACAAAGTCGCAATACTCTGTTTAGTCTTTGCAGATAGTGAAAAATCGTGTAAAAAAAATAAAAGTAATCGAGCAAAATCAGTAGGCCACTAATTGGATCTCTTTTTGACCTCGCTAAAATAGAAATATTAGGAACAACCCTTCATGAGAAATACGAAAATAGTGAGATGAACTGAGCTCCACACCATGAGGGCTGCAAGACAGCTCGGCTCCATCACCCATCCCGCACAAAATAACGACAAACCGTATGCAAATATTAAAAATATAGACAACACACCAGCAAAGAAACAGGGTAAAACATTTTATTAAAAAACTATTTACATAACGTTGGTTTATAAGATGATGTCAGTAGTGGACCGATGTGTGAATAGATCGAAAGCAGCACAAGGCTCCAAGATCCGGATGGCAAGCTCCTGGATGTTGGGTGCCATAGTTTAGAGTTCTGAATTTGAGCCTTTTTGAATGTCTGTGCTTTGTTGAATCAAATTTGCGGCTTGACACAAAGCTGACTCAAGCGTTGCTACTGATGCTATGCAGACCAAAACTGGTTTTCAGTTTGTACATTTTTCTAGATTTTTAATCCAAGTTTGGTTGACTTTGTAGAACGATGGCTTCAAATTTTCAACATACGGTGTGGTGGCGCTGACTGGGAGGGGGCGCTTCGCTCCTGCCCCCTCCCCAAGTAAGATTTTCATACGTGAAAGTACGTTAATGGTTTTGGTCCCTGAGATGCTTCGATGTCACTGCCATTCTCAAATAGCATAAGTTCTGGATGTTGGGTGCCATAGTTAAGAGTTCTGAGCAGCGCTTGTAACACTGTCTGAAGCTTATTTCCACCTACTGCAGCTTCACTATTCTCAAAGTAAGTGAGTGTCGTTTGTGGACCTGACTGCATTAGAAAACAATGTAATATGTTACCTTCCTAAACAGCTTGACGGAGGCCCCTGAGGGGCGGTGTGATGGCCATGGACTCGGAGAAGACGCTTGGCTCCGACACCCTCCCCAAGTCTTATAGCACTGGTGTAGCCTGAGATTGCCCCCGACATAGGCCGCCGGCTCCCGGGACCCGGCGGAACTTTTTGCCTTTTGATGACTCTTCAATTCTGAACCTTGTCCGATCCAGCTGAGTTGCGCCCACTCTTGCGGCTACAGCGTCTTGCCCACCATCCAGCTGAATTGCGCCCACTCTTGCGGTGCAGCGATAGGCGGCTGCCACAGGACTCTCAAAATGGCGGCCGGCTCTTCGGTTTTGGGCCTGGTCCACTAAAATGGCCCTGGGACACCTTTGAACTCGGACGCTTCCCTGATAGGGCTTGGGTCCCATTCTCGAAAAGCGTCCCCTCAGCCGTGAAGATTCTACAAAAGTCTTGGGGGCCTCCGACTCCCGCAGGCTTCTGGTGGGGAGCGGCTGCCATGATTGCTCGTGGAATGGCCACGACGGAGCTACGAGATGGTAGTGGTCTCATGCTGACGCCAGCTTTAGTCTGAAACATCCAGAAACACTGTAGACTACCAATTCGATCAGTTCCGGTAGCGCCCCAACATGACCCGGAAGAGAAGAACTTGCCCTCCCCTCTTTGACTGATGGTTCTTATTGCCTGTCCCCTCTGTTGTCATTTAACAGAACTTTTTGGACTGCTGAAAGGAGTTGTGTTCCGAACGCTGGTTGGTGGAGACATTTTGACTATATTCTTGACCTACGTTGTCGCGTAATTCGTTATATGACACGCCGCGTTACCGCACCCGGAAGTGATCCGCGGCGCGGCGCGCAGCCCGTAACGTAAGCATAACAGGACATGTGACTTGTTAATAAAACTTTTCATTGGTTCATTTTACTTTTGTTAATTTAATGATGAAAAGCTTGGTCATATGACCTAAAAATTACGCTTTTTATTGTTTTCGAACAATATTTTTTTTTCAAACATATGTTATAATATTCCAGGCTAATGTACTTTCCCGGAAAATTTACAACTGTCTTGTAAGTAAAATATATTCCTTTTTCGAGAAAAAGGGCGTTTCTTCCTTCCATAACGGAGCCGTTGAGTAAAAGAGATTCGGCCTGCTATCTTAGTCGCCGATACGCCTGATTATCAGATTCTTATCGATCACTTTATATTGCAGACATGAAAAACACAACTGCCCTTAAGCATTTATCTTTACTGCGTTCCTACATATTATACCTTTTATCCGTCATGTAATTGGACTGCTTTATTTCACTTGCCTTTACTCTGTCGAAAACAGTGACTAAAAGTAAAAACTTTACCAATGTAAATACTACTACCGTGTTTTGTTTTAAAAATCTTTATTGTGAAAATGTCAGTATACAAATACGGGCCTATAACCACGTGGGCCGGCCACGGAGCAAACTGAAATCGTATATGATGAGGAGACATTTACACTGTAGAAGAACGTAACGAGCGGGCCATTAGGTTGCAAGAACAAAGGTGTCTAACAGTTGCGGAATCGGTGGACGTACATTTTGTAATTAAAATACGATACAGCCACTTACAATAACATTTTCTAGATATACATTTGCGGGCAAGGAGTTACGAGTCCCATTTATACCGGCGCCATTTTGGGCGAGGCCGGGCAGGTCCAAGATATAGTCAAAATGTCTCCACCAACCATCGGCCAGACCAGAACCCCTTTCGGCCCTTTATGCTACAAGATGGTGTCTTCCATTCAGAAAATAGTGTTGGCAGCATTTTGAAAGGAAACAGAAACAGCCATTCTCCTAGTGAGTTTCACATTGTTACATTTAGGAAGAATGTTGAAGAGTAGTATGTGGAAAATCTGAAGCCATTTTTCTACAAACTCTCAATCAGACTTGGATGGAAAAAAAAAACCTGAAGAATGTACAAACTGAAAACCAATTTTTGTCTGTATAGCATCAACAGTAACGCTTGAGTCAGCTTTGTGTCAAGCCGCCATTTTCATTCAATCAATAGCGTCCCGCTGCACACATTCAGGGACCTGGTCGTGTCTTCAGATGAAACGGATTGTAGGAAAAGAAGCAGAAAGGAAAAGGAAAAAAGTTCCGCCGCACCTCGGGAGCCGGCCGCCTATGTCATGTGCCACCTTTGGCCACACCAGGGCAATAGTGAAGCTGCAGCAGGTGCAAATAAGCTTCAGACAGTCTTACAAGCACTGCTCAGAACTCTCAACTGAGGCACTCAACATCCAGGACTTGCCATTCGGATCTTGGCGCCTTGTGCTGGTTCCGACCTATTCACACATCAGTCCAGTACTGACATCACGTCATAAGCCAACGGGGCACCCCACGCCGACTTTCGGCGCAGCATTGTAGGATGGCCACACCAGTGCGGCAACTTGCTGGACACAACATCGGGGCCATCCAGATCTCGGCGCGTTCGACTCACTGTACCGCAAGAGTGACCGCAACTCAGCTGGACACGCCATCTTTCGGCGCAGCATTGTAGGATGGCCACACCAGTGCGGCAATTTGCTGGACACCACCTCGGTGCCATCCGGATCTCGGCGCGTTCGAGTCACTGTACCGCAACAGTGACCGCAACTCAGCTGGACACGCCGTCTTTCGGCGCAGCATTGTAGGATGGCCACACCAGTGCTGCAATTTGCTGGACACCACCTCGGTGCCATCCGGATCTCGGCGCGTTCGAGTCACTGTACCGCAACAGTGACCGCAACTCAGCTGGACACGCCGTCTTTCGGCGCAGCATTGTAGGATGGCCACACCAGTGCGGCAATTTGCTGGACACCACCTGGGTGCCATCCGAATCTCGGCGCGTTGTGCTGCCTTCGGCCTATTCGCACATGGGTCCGCTACTGACGCCGCCTCACGTGCCAACGGATTTTCTACGCTTTTTGTAGCCCTATGCCGCATAACAGGTCATGTGACTTGTTTATAAAACTTTTCATTGGTTCATTTTACTTTTGGTTTCCTAAAGATGGAAGGCTTGGTCATATGACCTAAAAATAACACTTTTCATTGGTTTAGAACATTTTTTTTTCCCAAACGATGAAAGCCCCACCTTGTTTCTGAATCATTCAGACTGAAGCTGGCGTCAGCATGAGAGCACCACCATCTCGTGGCTCCGTCGTGGTCATTCCGCGAGCAATCATGGCAGCCGCTCCCCACCGGAAGCCTGCGGGAGTCGGGGGCCCCCAAGACTTTTGTAGAATCTTCACGGCTGAGGGGACGCTTTTCGAGAATGGAGCCCAAGCCCTAGCAGGCAAGCGTCCGAGTTCCAAGGTGTCCCAGGGCCATTTCAGTGGACCAGGCCCAAAACCGAGGAGCCGTCCGCCATTTTAAGAGCCATGTGGCAGCCGCCTATCGCTGCACTGCAAGAGTGGGAGCAACTCAACAACATGGTGAGCGAGACGCTGTAGCCGCAAGAGCGGGCGCAACTCAGCTAGATGGCCGCCACCTGGGGAGGCCCGTTCACGCCGCCTCCCCCACCCCTGGGCCGCCGCACGCCAATTTTCGGAGCAGCATTGTAGGATACCAAAACCAGTGCGGCAGTTTACTGGACATCACCTGGGTGCCTGTCGTACATGTTGTGTCAGCCATGTGACACTGGACACAGTCCCATCAACATCTCAACGCGTTCTGCTGCCTTGGGACTATTTGCACAACAGACCGCTACTGACGAGGCCTCCCCCCGCACCACCCGGGACGCCCCACGCTGTTTTTCTGTGCTGCATTGTAGGATCCCAAAACCAGTGCGGCACCCAGGCGACATCACCTGGGTGCCGTCCAGAACTCTGCACGTTGTGCTGCCTTGGGACTATTCGCACAAAAGACAGCTTCTAACCATTGTTGCTTTTTGTGTTGAAAAATGTTTAAATGTTTTTAGTTTTTGTTCCGTTCGTTATAGTTAATAGTTAATAAAGTTTTATAATCTTACTTTGTTGGAGTGTTATCTATTTTTTTTAAAACGGGTGAATGGGGCCTTGAATCGGGTTATTGTCATGTGTGGGCTTTGGAAGTGTGCTGCTGCAGGATCGGACATTTCAAACTCAAATGCACGTTCTTTTTCTTACCTTTCCGAAGCATGGAGCGCAATAGCAGGCAGAGAAAGGGTGATGCACGTGTTGAACACTACCTGACCTGGCAAGTTGCTGGCAGTGCCCCCCCGCCCGCTCCTAAAAGAGGGCACACACACACCGCCGCCCCGAGTACTTCACAAATCTTTAAAAGACCATGCGCTTGTTCATGAGGCTTAAATGGTTTATCACCTCTTCTAGAACCCCTGCATCGACCCTCTGACGTTTCCTGGAAAAATTACCATGTAACACAATACCAAGCCCTGTCAGCTGAAACCCCCAAGGAATCGTGGGGCATATTATCAAGGGGGTTTATCTCCGCTTTTTTGGCTTTAAAAGCCATGAAAGCGGAGATAAAATTATCTCCCTATTACCAAGCTGTCGCTAACACCAGTTAGTGACAGCTAAAAGGAGATAGCGACCATCTTGGGCCCCGCTTTGCATGTCAGTGATACTTATCACTAATGACATGCAAAGTGGCGTACCAAGATGTTAGCGACTGGAAACAGTCCCTAACATCGCTATCTTCTATTACCAACTTTTGGAGATATTCGCGCTAAGCGCGAATATCTCCAAAATCTAACACCTGCCCTGAGCAGTTCTTAGCCATGTTATCCAATGGGAGGTGGATAACATGGCTAAGAGCATTTGCTCGATAATACATGAATATCGCTGACTTTTCTGCGATAATAGCAAGGTTTATCTGCGATAAAAATCGCCGATGTGCGGCGATAATTTTTGTCTCTAAACAAGTTAGAGACAAAAATTATCGCTAGTTGTTCGTAATATGCCCCCGGGTTTTTGCTTGCAGAAATCGGGAGGCGGGAGACTAGCACTGAAATCAGTAGTCACACGCCTGAATCAGGAGGGTTGGCATGTCTGAATTCTCTACAGCTGGGGCCATAAACTACATCCGCAGGGGTAGGTGATAGCCTGGGACCAGCCTGGCATCTAAAATGGCTGCCGTGCACGACAAAATTGTGGCATTGGAAAAAAGGCAAGATGGCGCAGCCGCTGGAAGAGATGTATCAACATATATGAGCCTCCTCAGCCACCCTCAGGAAACATAGGGGATTAGGATACGTCTCCCGCACCCCCTTATACCTAGTAATTTAATTAACGAAGCACAAAATGGCGAATTCCCGTTTCGCTACCAGTTTGCGGCCCAGTTCGCGGCCCGTGAAGCGCTTCTACCGTGAAAAATCATTTTTTTTTTCTTTTTCCCACGGGACCCTTTAATAACCCCAACAACATTCCTAGGGGGTCAAGAGGGGGATACCTTGCCCCCTTTCATTAAATTCCCCCTTAGTTTTTCACCTCTTCTTCTCTCTCGATCCTAACGAGAAACAAGATGGCGGCCGCTCCGGACTGTCACGCAGCAAAATAAAAAAAAGCTCACGCACAGCCGCTGGAAGAGATGTATCAACATATATCAGCCTCCTCAGCCACCCTCAGGAAACATAGGGGATTAGGATACGTCTCCCGCACCCCCTTATACCTAGTAATTTAATTAACGAAGCACAAAATGGCGAATTCCCGTTTCGCTACCAGTTTGCGGCCCAGTTCGCGGCCTGTGAAGCGCTTCTACCGTGAAAAATCATTTTTTTTTCTTTTTCCCACGGGACCCTTTAATAACCCCAACAACATTCCTAGGGGGTCAAGAGGGGATACCTTGCCCCCTTTCATTAAATTCCCCCTTAGTTTTTCACCTGTTCTTCTCTCTCGATCCTACCGAAAAACAAGATGGCGGCCGCTCCGGACTGTCACGCAGCAAAATAAAAAAAAGCTCACGCACAGCCGCTGGAAGAGATGTATCAACATATATCAGCCTCCTTAGCCACCCTCAGGAAACATAGGGGATTAGAATACGTCTCCCGCACCCCCTTATACCTAGTAATTTAATTAACGAAGCACAAAATGGCGAATTCCCGTTTCGCTACCAGTTTGCGGCCCAGTTCGCGGCCCGTGAAGCGCTTCTACCGTGAAAAAATCATTTTTTTTTCCTTTTCCCCACGGGACCCTTTAATAACCCCAACAACATTCCTAGGGGGTCAAGAGGGGGATACCTTGCCCCCTTTCATTAAATTCCCCTTTCGTTTTTCACCTCTTCTTCCCTCTCGATCCTACCGAGAGACAAGATGGTGGCCGCTCCGGACTGTTTAGAATGTTGACAGACACCGGAGAGCCAATCAGCTTTCTGCGCGCAAAGTTCCGAAACGCAAAAAGTAAGCGGACCGGATCGCTGCCCGGAGCGCTGTTACAGATATATATCTTGATTTAAACGTTAATTTCTCAAAATCCACTGAAGCACATATATTGAGACCTAGCAAAGGCACATCGGGCTACCAGTCCCTACAATTTTGCCAAGTTTCGTGCAAATCCATTCAGCCGTTCGAGCTAAAAGTGAGGCCAACCGCCCTATGGAAAACTCAATGTAAAAAACGCGTTTTGGGACCCCCCTTTTTTCTCAGCCCCCCCTTGACGAAACCCCACCAAATTTCCAGAGGCTGCTCAGAAACAAAATGTGCCATTTTCCTGAAAATTTCAGCCGATTCCGTCCACAAACGCCAAAGTTATTAGACATAGAATTTTCAGAAATCCCATAGGGAATTAATCCTAACTATATATACCTACTGGCGATAGCCAGTAGGTAATATATATATATATATATATATATATATGTATATATATATATATATATTCACTGAAAAAACCATAGGTTAGAGACCATATATAGTTAGCTGGATATTTCATTGATATAAAACAAATGAAATTCCGTATATAGTTAGTTGCACTAACTATATATTTCGCGCATTCGCAATCCAATGCTGATGATGTCACATATTACATCATTCATGACATGGTCAGTGACATCACTGATGACATCACTGATGACATCTCAAATGACATCACTGATGACATCACTGATGACATCTCTAATGACATCACTGATGACATCACTGATGACATCTCACATGACATCACTGATAACATCTCAAATGACATCACTGATGACATCACTGATGACATCTCATTTGACATCAATGGTCACATCACTGATGATATCATTTATGTGACAATACAATGCATCTCCTCACACTTTAATATAACCTCTGTTACATCCAGTGTAAAATACAGAATATAATTTTTTAAACCATTGACACACCAATACTAGTTACTACATATGCACTCACTGATTCCTATGTCTACACACACATTCACTCATTCACCCATACAATCATTCATACATACAATCACTCATCTTTACAACACTATCACATGCACTCATACACCTATACAGACACTCACACTCTTCCACTCATCCATGGAGTTACTCACACACCTAGTCAGTCCTGTAAAGAATCAATCACACTTCCATTTTCTAATCAATACAGTTAAACATAGAGTACCTTACATTTTCAATCATATACTAACACATACTTACTCTCTTATACAATCATTGATACAAGAACACATTGATCTGCACAGAGTCACACATCTCCCAGCCAGCCACACACACACTCAGTCTCCCATACAAATACTTGGACAATCAATCAATAACCCATATAGTCACTCATATAGCTACTGATCAACACATGCAGCAGTTTACAGAACAACAGACATAATGATGCACAAATTAAGACAGTTTAGTCACTAACCCATGCACTCAGTGAGACACATTTAATCACTCACTCATACAGTCAGTCACGCACCTACTAAATCCTTCATCCAGACACTTCTACATCTACTCATTCTTCAATATGTAAAACATATTTAAACTTTACAGAAACATACAGTCACTGGATGATGTCATCAGTGATGTCATCAGTGATGTCATTTGAGTTGTCATCAGTGATGTCATCAGTGATGTCATTTGAGATGTCATCAGTGATGTCATCGGTGATGTCACTGACCATGTCATGAATGATGTAATATGTGACATCATCAGCAGTGGATTGCGTGTGCGCGATATATAGTTAGTGCAACTAACTATATATGGAATTTCAATGGTTTTGTGTGAGTAAAATAAGGTTTTGTAAATGCTAATTCCTAACTATATATGGTCTATAACCCATGTTTTTTTCAGTGAATTTTCAAGGTTTTGTAAATGCTAATTCCTAACTATATATGGTCTATAACCTATGGTTTTTTCAGTGAATTTCAATGGTTTTTTAATAGCAAATATCAAAAGCTTTAAAATGTCAAGTACGTGGTAGGTAAAAACATTTTCATGTTTATGCACGCTGATGTGCATTGAACGCTGCCCCCCCCTCTTTTCTTTTAGGAGTATTCTCTCTTTGCAGATAGTGAAGGGTAGGTAACGCAGGCCTTTGCCCCCGTTGTAATCCGTCGTGCCTGTTTCCCTCTCCATTTGATTGATTGTTATCCAAGCATTTACTGTTTTGGAATTGGTTCTCTTTGGTTCATTCTCTATTTACAAACAAGCACAGAGTCGCAATACTCTGTTTAGTCTTTGCAGATAGTGAAAAATCGTTAGAAAAAACAAAAGGAATCAAGCAAAATCAGTAGGCCACTAATGGGATCTCTTTTTGACCTCACTAAAATAGAAACATTAGGAACAACACCTCATGAGAAATATGAAACTAGTGAGAGGAACTGAGCTCGACGCCATGATGGCTGCAAGACAGCTCGGCTCCGCCACCCACCCCGCCCAAAACAACGACAAACCCTATGCAAATATTATAAATATATACAACACACCAGCAAAGTAACAGGGTAAAACGTTATATTAAATAACTATTTACATGGCAGCCTGCTGCAACATCGATCCAAATGCATGCCGCCTTTCCCGGGATTTCTCCCCGACTACTCTGCGGCCTACGAGATGGAGAGGCTGGGGCGTTGACTAGGCGGGGCCTCCGGCCGCAACCACAGCGCCAACGATCGCTGCTGACGGAGGGGAGCCTTGCCGGTGAGAGCCACTGATCTGAAGAACCGCTGCCTGCGGTGCCTCCCGGAGCCGCTTGACGGAGACCCCCGAGGGGCGGTGTGGTGGCGCGGACTCGGAGGGGGTGCTTGGCTCCTGACCCCTCCCCAAGTCTTGTTGCCCTGGTGTGGCCTGAGATCGCCCCCGACATAGGCGGCCGGCTCCCGGGGTCCGGCGGAACTGTTTGCCTTTTGGTGACTCTTCCATTCTGGACCTTGTCCCATAATCCATTTGACCTGAAGACACGTCCAGCGGTGCCCTGATCCGACCATCACATATACCTGTGCCAGGAGACGGCGTGGGGTGCACTGGAAGGGAGAGGCGGCACGAACGAGCCTCCACCACCTCCCCAGGTGGAGGTTTCTCAGCTACACCCCAGCGCTTCACTCGGCCAGCTGAGTTGCGCCCGCTCTTGCGGCACAGTGCCTCGCTCGGCCAGCTGAATTGCGCCTGCTCTTGCTATTACAGCGTCTCACCCGCCATCCGGCTGAATTGCACCCACTCTTGTGGTACAGCGACAGGTGGCTGCCACAGAGCTCACGAAATGACGGTCGGCTCCACAGACTTGGGCCTGGCCTGCAAGGATGGCTCTGGGGATCCCTGGAACTCGGACGCTTGACTGCTAGGGCATGGGCCCCATTCCCAAAAGCGTCCCCTCAGCCTTGAAGATTCTACAAGAGTCACCGGGGCCCCCGACTCCCGCAGACTTCCGGTGGGGAGCGACTGCCATGATTGCTCGCGGAATGGCCATGACGTAGCCACGGAATGCTCTCATGCTGACGCCAGATTCAGTCTGAAACATCCAGAAACACTGTAGACTACCAATTCGATCAGTTCCGGTGGAGCCCCAACGTGACCCGGAAGAGAAGAACTTGCCCTCCCCTCTTTGACTGATGGTTCTTGTTGCCTGTCCCTTCTGTTGTCATTTAACAGAACTTTTTGGACTGCTGAAAGGGGTTCTGTTCTGACCGCTGGTTGGTGGAGACATTTTGACTATATTCTGGACCTGCCCGGCCTCGCCCAAAATGGCGTCGGTATAAATGAGACTCGCAACTCCTTGATGTGTACTGATTGCTCAGCCTTGATATCACGAGATATGTATGCATCTTTGGAGCACATGGCGGGCGGGAATGGGTACTGAATGAACATTTGGATATCCCTATTGATATTAAGTTCTGATGTATTATTCATTACTGTACTATTGAAAGTTCGAATTAACGTTACTCATTGTACTTGCCCGCAAATGTATATCTAGATAATTTCATTATAACTGTTAGACACCTTAATTCCTGCAACCTAATGGCCCGCCCATTACGTTTTTCTCCAGTGTAAAGGTCCCCTCATCATATACGATTCCAGTTTGCTCCGTGGCCGGCCCACGTGGTTATAGGCCCGTATTTGTATAATGACATTTTTGCAAAAAAGAGTTTTCGAAGGAAGTATGGAATCAGCGTCATAACAATCGTCTAGGTTGGTAGGGTTTTAGAATATTGGCTGTTATTCCCAAACAATAGAAGACAGATAATGCAGACCCTTTGCCTGAATTTTGGATTGATTGAAATTTGTATCCGTCACACCAGCCCTTTTTCCAGAATTGTTAGAAAATGGTCGACCATAGCTTAAGGTATCTGCCGAATGTAAGGTGTGGTATTTTGTCCCATAAAATAAGACTAATTGAGAAACAAATACACGAAGAGGGAACTCGATTTAAAGACAAACACAATGAAACATTTTTTGGCATCATAAGAAGGGGAGGATATGTTACACAGAAAAATAATGCGAAAGGGATAGCCAAGATCTGTTGTATCACACGTTCCTGCAGCTAGTCTGATACATGGTAAGTAGAAGCTTTTTCGTGTTTGCGCGCGCTGACATCCTCTGAATGCTGTATCCCCCCCCTTTCTTTTCTCCTCTGTAGGTTACATTGGAGATCCGACTGAAGAATGGAGTGGACATGGACCGCACCGTGCTCCATGTAAGGAAAGACATAGACAAGAGCTGTGAGATATTGCATGGAGTGCAGACCATCACTGGGAACGTGTGGTGTGACTGTGCGTACATGCCCTGATTGTATGGTATGAATGTGTATGTATTCCATATGCCCGGCTGATAAACGTTCTGTTTGCGCAACTGCCGCGTTAGAAAACAACATCGTGACGCGTCGCGTAACCGCGACGTATCGCGTTGTCGCGTAATGCGTCATATGACGTGCCGCGTTAGCACGCCCGGAAGTGCTCCGGTGCACGAGGCGTGAAGCGCAGCTTCCCGGAAGCGATCCGTGGTGCGGCGCGGAGCGCGTAACGTAAGCATAACAGGTCATGTGACTTGTTAATAAAACTTTTCATTGGTTCATTTCACTTTTGGGTTCCTAATGATGTAAGGCTAGGTCATGTGACCTAAAAATAACACTTTTCATTGGTTTAGAACTATTTTTTGTCCCAAATGATGAAAACCCCTCCTTGTTTCCTCACTCTGACTTTCATCTTTGTGAGAGGAAGACCTTTTTTCATCACTTAGCAATAGCAAGTGTTGTAGCTTCAGCTGGTGCATCCCCACCACCACCACCACCACCACCTCCCAGGAAGAGAGTACCACCTCCTCAGGTGGTGGTTAAGCAAGAGGTGCCCACTTCCCCACACCTTCTTGTTGCCTGATTCGGCCAGCTCAATCGATCGAGCATGAGACTCTGTTGTGATCTGAAGAACCGCTGCCTGCGGTGCCTCCCTGAGCCGCTTGATGGAGGCCCCCGAGGGGCGGTGTGGTGGCGCGGACTGGGAGAGGGCGCTCTGCTCCTGCCCCCTCCCCAAGTCTCACTCGGCCAGCTGAGTTGCGACCACTCTTGCGGCCTACGACATGGAGAGGCCGGGGCGTTGACTAGGCGGGGCCTCCGGCCGCAACCACAGCGCCAACGATTCCTGCTAACGGAGGGGAGCCTTGCCGGTGAGAGCCACTGATCTGAAGAACCGCTGCCTGCGGTGCCTCCCTGAACTGCTTGACAGAGGCCCCCGAGGGGCGGTGTGGTGGCGCGGACTGGGAGGGGGCGCTTGGCTCCTGCCCCCTCCCCAAGTCTTGTTGCCCTGGTGTGGCCTGAGATCGCCCGACATAGGCTGGCGGAACTTTTTGCTTTTTGGTGACTCTTCCATTCTGCACCTTGTCCCACAATCCGTTTGACCTGAAGACACGTCCTGCGGCCTGGTCCCTGAATGTGTGCAGGGGGACGGTATTGATTGGATCAAGATGGCGGCATCACACAAAGCTGACTCAAGTGTTGCTGCTGATGCTATGCAGACAAAAACTGGTTTTCAGTTTGTACATTCTTCAGGATTTTTCCATCCAAGGCTGGTTGAGAGTTTGTAGAACGATGGCTTCAGATTTTGAAGATACTACTCTTAAACATTCTTCATAAATGTAACAATGTGAGACTCACTAGGAGAACAGCCGTTTATCTTTCCTTTCAAAATGCTGCCAACAATATTTTCTGAATAGAAGACACCATCTTGTAGCATAAAGGGCTGCGTCAAGGGTGGTATTGCCCAGAATGTCTTGTTTTCTTGTGGGAATACGGACAACCCTATTGATGTCGATTTTTCATTATTGATTATTGTATTAATAAAGCTTTGAAGTAATGTTACCTATGATACTCGCCCATGGTGCGCGTATGGACAATTTTATTGTAACTGATCCTGTTATACTTTCAATTAAAAAATCAACCTTCACTGATCCTGCAACCGTTTGTCACGTTTAGTTTTTTCAATTAAATGGCTCGCTTGTTACATACTCCTATACCCCTGGCTTTTGAAAGACACCATCTTGTAGAATAAAGGGCTGCGTCAAGGGTGGTATTGCCCAGAATGTCTTGTTTTCTAGTGCTCGTAATGACGAAGCCAGAACTGCCGAAAGGGATTCTGGTCCTGCCGCTACTTATTGGAGACATTGAACTATACTCTGAACCTGCCTGGCCTCGACTAAAATGGCGCCAGTATGGGAGCGACTTGCAACTCCTTATGACGTTCTAGTTACTTAGCCTTGACGTTATGGGGGATGTATGCGGTCTTTGTGCACATGGCGGGCGGGGAAGGGTACTGACTGGGAATACGGACAACGCTATTGATGTCGATTTTTCATTATTGATTATTGTATTATTAAAGCTTCGAAATAATGTTACCCATGATACTCGCCCATGGTGTGCGTATGGACGATTTTATTGTAACTGATCCTGTTATACTTTCAATTATAAAATCAACCTTCACTGATCCTGCAACCGTTTGTCACGTTTAGTTTTTTCAATTAAATGGCTCGCTTGTTACATACTCCTATACCCCTGGCTTTTGACCCTTTCCTACGCGCGGTCTGTACTACCGCCCTCGGGCGATCGATGTAATGAACAGACTACCATTGCCGAAACACAAGGGAATGCATCTCAGAGAGATAAGTCAAGTACGTGGTAGATAAAAACATTTTCGTGTTTATGCACGCTGATGTGCTTTGAACGCTGCCCCCCCTCTCATCATTTAGATTACCACCGCCCATTGCACAAAAGCGTACCGGGCGCTCCCCGTGCAAAAAAAAACGTTTTTTTTGTGGGTTTTTTTTGCCCCGCGGGGCCCTTTTAAAGCCTCCACATCGAACCTAGGGGGTCAGGGAGGATCTACTATGCCCCCTTATGGTCATTTCCCCCTTCGTTTTGGCCTCCTCTTGTCTCTCGATCCTACCGAGAGACAAGATGGCGGCCGCTCCGGACTGTTTAGAATGTTGACAGACACCGGAGAGCCAATCAGCTTCCCTTCGCGAAGTTCCGTTACGCATCAAGTACGCGAACCGGAGCGCTACCCGGAGCGCTGTCACAGATATATATATTTTTTTGAACGTTAATTTATCAAAATCCACTGGAGCACATATATTGAGACCTAGCAAAGGCACATCGGGCTAACAGTCCCTACAATTTTGCCAAGTTTCATGCAAATCCATTCAGCCGTTCGAGCTAAAAGTGAGGCCAACCGCCCTATGGAAATTAACATGGGAAAAACGCGTTTTGGGACCCCCCTTTTTTCTCGGACCCCCCTTGACGAACCCCCCTCCCAAATTTTCAGGGGCTGCTCAGAATCAAAATGTGCCATTTTCCTGAAAATTTCAGCCAATTCCGTCCACAAACGCCAAAGTTATTAGACATAGAATTTTCAAAAATCCCATAGAGAAAAAATCCTGGTGTGCGTATGGACGATTTTATTGTAACTGATCCTGTTATACTTTCAATTATAAAATCAACCTTCACTGATCCTGCAACCGTTTGTCACGTTTAGTTTTTTCAATTAAATGGCTCGCTTGTTACATACTCCTATACCCCTGGCTTTTGACCCTTTCCTACGCGCGGTCTGTACTACCGCCCTCGGGCGATCTATGTAATGACAGACTACCATTGCCGAAACACAAGGGAATGCATCTCAGAGAGATAAGTCAAGTACATGGTAGATAAAAATATTTTCGTGTTTATGCACGCTGATGTGCTTTGAACGCTGCCCCCCCCTCCCCGCCTCCTCATCATTTAGATTACCACCGCCCATTGCACAAAAGCGTACCGGGCGCTCCCCACGCAAAAAAACGATTTTTTTTTTTTTTTTTTTGCCCCGCGGGGCCCTTTTAAAGCCTCCACATCAAACCTAGGGGGTCAGGGAGGATCTACTATGCCCCCTTATGGTCATTTCCCCCTTCGTTTTGGCCTCCTCTTGTCTCTCGATCCTACCGAGAGACAAGATGGCGGCCGCTCCGGACTGTTTAGAATGTTGACAGACACCGGAGAGCCAATCAGCTTCGCGAAGTTCCGTTACGCGTCAAGTACGCGAACCGGAGCGCTACCCGGAGCGCTGTCACAGATATATATATTTTTTTGAACGTTAATTTATCAAAATCCACTGGAGCACATATATTGAGACCTAGCAAAGGCACATCGGGCTAACAGTCCCTACAATTTTGCCAAATTTCATGCAAATCCATTCAGCCGTTCGAGCTAAAAGTGAGGCCAACCGCCCTATGGAAATTAACATGGGAAAAACACGTTTTGGGACCCCCCTTTTTTCTCGGCCCCCCCTTGACGAACCCCCCCCAAATATTCAGGGGCTGCTTAGAAACAAAATGTGCCATTTTCCTGAAAATTTCAGCCAATTCCGTCCACAAACGCCAAAGTTATTAGACATAGAATTTTCAAAAATCCCGTAGAGAAAAAATCCTAACTATATATACCTACTGGCGACCGCCACACACGTGATTATTTCATAGAAAGTGAAAACAGACTGCAAACAAAATGCTCTCTTAAATCAGAAGCATAACAAAGCGTAAATAATATAGACAAGCTAAATTACATTACAGCCTTAGTATTTCATGGTCGATATATTACATCAAACCCTCAAATTTATAAAGCCATCATGCTGAGGAAAAACATATGACTGTTGATCTATCCTCTATATCGGCAATTGCTGCTCAATTAAACATTCCTAAATTTAATGCCAGAAATAATCAGTGCGAACAACACAGAAATAATATCCAAGTGCAATTCATAGTCCGTTTTAACTCCAGGATATATCATGCCCGAGTGGGCAGATTGAATGTCCAAAACTTTATTGGTCCTGATAAAGTTCTTGATTGAACATATTGCCTCGTGTCTTTCGACTAAATGTAATATATATGAAAAAACCATAGGTTATAGTGGATATATAGTTAGGAATTTGCATTTACAAAACCTTGAAAATTCAATGAAAAAACCATTGGTTTTAGGCCATATATAGTTAGGGATTTGCATTTACAAAACTTTATTTTACTCGCATAAAACCATTGAAATTCCATATATAGTTATAAGCGCTAACTATATATCGCGCACCCGCAATCCACTGCTGATGATGTCACATATTACATCATTCATGACATGGTTAGTGACATCACTGATGACATCACTGATGACATCTCAAATGACATCACTGATGACATCACTGATGACATCATCCAGTGACTGTATGTTTCTGTAAAGTTAAAATATCTCTTACATATTGAAGAATGAGTGGATATATAAGTGTCTGGATGAAGGATTTAGTAGGTCCATGACTGACTGTATGAGTGAGTGATTAAATGTGTCTTACTGAGTGCATGGGTTAGTGACTAAACTGTCTTAATTTGTGCATCATTATGTCTGTTGTTCTGTAAACTGTTCCATGTGTTGATAAGTAGCTATATGAGTAACTATATGGGTTATTGATTGGTTGCCCAAGTATTTGTATGGGATACTGAGTGTGTGTGTGGGTAGCTGGGAGGTGTGTGACTCTGTGCATAGATGTGTGAGCAGTTGATTCACTAGATGTATGGTTTCAAAAGTGCATGTGGAAACAGCTGTATGGGCGGTTGACTGTGTGCATGAGTGTATTGGTGAGTGAATGGATATCTCAGTGCTACATGTCAAAGTAAGTACATATGTAAAACACAGTACATGTGAGAGTTGACATATATAAATAACTGTGCATAAGAGCCAGTGAATGTGTGAGTGGCTGTATGGATCATTGTGAACTTGTATCAGGGATTGTATAAGAGAGTAAATATGTGTTAGTATATGTTTGAATAAGTAAAGTTTGTATAACTGTATATTTGAGGAAATGGAGGTGTGATTGATTCTTTGCATGACTGACTAGGTGTGTGAGTAACTCCATGGATGAGTGACAGTCTGTGAGTGTCTGTTTACACTGATTGTATCTAAGGTTATATTAGAGTCTGAAGAGGTTCATCGTATTATCACATGAATGATATCATCAGTGATGTTATCAGTCATGTCAAATGAGATGTTTTCAGTGATGTCATCAGTGATGTCATTTGAGATGTCATCAGTGATGTCATCAGTGATGTCACTAACCATGTCATGAATGATGTAATATGTGACATCATCAGCAGTGGATTGCGGGTGCGCGATATATAGTTAGCGCTTATAACTATATATGGAATTTCAATGGTTTTATGCGAGTAAAATAAGGTTTTGTAAATGCAAATCCCTAACTATATATGGCCTAAAACCAATGGTTTTTTCATTGAATTTTCAAGGTTTTGTAAATGCAAATTCCTAACTATATATCCACTATAACCTATGGTTTTTTCTGTGAATTTCATTGGTTTTTTAATAGCAAATATGAAAAGCTTTAAAATGTCAAGTACGTGATAAATAAAAACATTTTCGTATTTATGCACGCTGATGTGCTTTGAACGCTGCACCCCCCCCCCCCCTCCCCTCTTTTGTCTTAGTAGTACTCTCTCTTTGCAGATACTGAAGGGTAGTTAACGCAGGCCTTTACCCCCATTGTAATCCGTCGTGGCTGCTTGTCTCTCCATTTGATTGATTGTTGTCCAAGCATTTACTGTTTTAGAATTGGTTCTCTTTGGATCATTCTCTATTTACAAACAAGCACAAAGTCGCAATACTCTGTTTAGTCTTTGCAGATAGTGAAAAATCGTGTAAAAAAAATAAAAGTAATCGAGCAAAATCAGTAGGCCACTAATTGGATCTCTTTTTGACCTCGCTAAAATAGAAATATTAGGAACAACCCTTCATGAGAAATACGAAAATAGTGAGATGAACTGAGCTCCACACCATGAGGGCTGCAAGACAGCTCGGCTCCATCACCCATCCCGCACAAAATAACGACAAACCCTATGCAAATATTAAAAATATAGACAACACACCAGCAAAGAAACAGGGTAAAACATTTTATTAAAAAACTATTTACATAACGTTGGTTTATAAGATGATGTCAGTAGTGGACCGATGTGTGAATAGATCGAAAGCAGCACAAGGCTCCAAGATCCGGATGGCAAGCTCCTGGATGTTGGGTGCCATAGTTTAGAGTTCTGAATTTGAGCCTTTTTCAATGTCTGTGCTTTGTTGAATCAAATTTGCGGCTTGACACAAAGCTGACTCAAGCGTTGCTACTGATGCTATGCAGACCAAAACTGGTTTTCAGTTTGTACATTTTTCTAGATTTTTAATCTAAGTTTGGTTGACTTTGTAGAACGATGGCTTCAAATTTTCAACATACGGTGTGGTGGCGCTGACTGGGAGGGGGCGCTTCGCTCCTGCCCCCTCCCCAAGTAAGATTTTCATATGTGAAAGTACGTTAATGGTTTTGGTCCCTGAGATGCTTCGATGTCACTGCCATTCTCAAATAGCATAAGTTCTGGATGTTGGGTGCCATAGTTAAGAGTTCTGAGCAGCGCTTGTAACACTGTCTGAAGCTTATTTCCACCTACTGCAGCTTCACTATTCTCAAAGTAAGTGAGTGTCGTATGTGGACCTGACTGCATTAGAAAACAATGTGATATGTTACCTTCCTAAACAGCTTGACGGAGGCCCCTGAGGGGCGGTGTGATGGCCATGGACTCGGAGAAGACGCTTGGCTCCGACACCCTCCCCAAGTCTTATAGCACTGGTGTTGCCTGAGATCGCCCCCGACATAGGCGGCCGGCTCCCGGGATCCGGCGGAACTTTTTGCCTTTTGATGACTCTTCAATTCTGAACCTTGTCCCATCCAGCTGAGTTGCGCCCACTCTTGCGGCTACAGCGTCTTGCCCACCATCCAGCTGAATTGCGCCCACTCTTGCGGTGCAGCGATAGGCGGCTGCCACAGGACTCTCAAAATGGCGGCCGGCTCTTCGGTTTTGGGCCTGGTCCACTAAAATGGCCCTGGGACACCTTTGAACTCGGACGCTTCCCTGATAGGGCTTGGGTCCCATTCTCGAAAAGCGTCCCCTCAGCCGTGAAGATTCTACAAAAGTCTTGGGGGCCTCCGACTCCTGCAGGCTTCTGGTGGGGAGCGGCTGCCATGATTGCTCGTGGAATGGCCACGACGGAGCTACGAGATGGTAGTGGTCTCATGCTGACGCCAGCTTTAGTCTGAAACATCCAGAAACACTGTAGACTACCAATTCGATCAGTTCCGGTAGCGCCCCAACATGACCCGGAAGAGAAGAACTTGCCCTCCCCTCTTTGACGAATGGTTCTTGTTGCCTGTCCCCTCTGTTGTCATTTAACAGAACTTTTTGGACTGCTGAAAGGAGTTGTGTTCCGAACGCTGGTTGGTGGAGACATTTTGACTATATTCTTGACCTACGTTGTCGCGTAATGCGTTATATGACACGCCGCGTTACCGCACCCGGAAGTGATCCGAGGCGCGGCGCGCAGCGCGTAACGTAAGCATAACAGGACATGTGACTTGTTAATAAAACTTTTCATTGGTTCATTTTACTTTTGTTAATTTAATGATGAAAAGCTTGGTCATATGACCTAAAAATTACGCTTTTCATTGTTTTCGAACAATATTTTTTTTTCAAACATATGTTATAATATTCCAGGCTAATGTACTTACCCGGAAAATTTACAACTGTCTTGTAAGTAAAATATATTCCTTTTTCGAGAAAAAGGGCGTTTCTTCCTTCCATAACGGAGCCGTTGAGTAAAAGAGATTCGGCCTGCTATCTTAGTCGCCGATACGCCTGATTATCAGATTCTTATCGATCACTTTATATTGCAGACATGAAAAACACAACTGCCCTTAAGCATTTATCTTTACTGCGTTCCTACATATTATACCTTTTATCCGTCATGTAATTGGACTGCTTTATTTCACTTGCCTTTACTGATTCGAAAACAGTGACTAAAAGTAAAAACTTTACCAATGTAAATACTACTACCGCGTTTTGTTTTAAAAACCTTTATTGTGAAAATGTCAGTATACAAATACGGGCCTATAACCACGTGGGCCGGCCACGGAGCAAACTGAAATCGTATATGATGAGGAGACATTTACACTGTAGAAGAACGTAACGAGCGGGCCATTAGGTTGCAAGAACAAAGGTGTCTAACAGTTGCGGAATCGGTGGACGTACATTTTGTAATTAAAATACGACACGGCCACTTACAATAACATTTTCTAGATATACATTTGCGGGCAAGGAGTTACGAGTCCCATTTATACCGGCGCCATTTTGGGCGAGGCCGGGCAGGTCCAAGATATAGTCAAAATGTCTCCACCAACCATCGGCCAGACCAGAACCCCTTTCGGCCCTTTATGCTACAAGATGGTGTCTTCCATTCAGAAAATAGTGTTGGCAGCATTTTGAAAGGAAACAGAAACAGCCATTCTCCTAGTGAGTTTCACATTGTTACATTTAGGAAGAATGTTGAAGAGTAGTATGTTGAAAATCTGAAGCCATTTTTCTACAAACTCTCAATCAGACTTGGATGGAAAAAAAAAACCTGAAGAATGTACAAACTGAAAACCAATTTTTGTCTGTATAGCATCAACAGTAACGCTTGAGTCAGCTTTGTGTCAAGCCGCCATTTTCATTCAATCAATAGCGTCCCGCTGCACACATTCAGGGACCTGGTCGTGTCTTCAGATGAAACGGATTGTAGGAAAAGAAGCAGAAAGGAAAAGGAAAAAAGTTCCGCCGCACCTCGGGAGCCGGCCGCCTATGTCATGTGCCACCTTTGGCCACACCAGGGCAATAGTGAAGCTGCAGCAGGTGCAAATAAGCTTCAGACAGTCTTACAAGCACTGCTCAGAACTCTCAACTGAGGCACTCAACATCCAGGACTTGCCATTCGGATCTTGGCGCCTTGTGCTGGTTCCGACCTATTCACACATCGATCCACTACTGACATCACCTCATAAGCCAACGGGGCACCCCACGCCGACTTTCGGCGCAGCATTGTAGGATGGCCACACCAGTGCGGCAACTTGCTGGACACAACATCGGGGCCATCCAGATCTCGGCGCGTTCGATTCACTGTACCGCAAGAGTGACCGCAACTCAGCTGGACACGCCATCTTTCGGCGCAGCATTGTAGGATGGCCACACCAGTGCGGCAATTTGCTGGACACCACCTCGGTGCCATCCGGATCTCGGCGCGTTCGAGTCACTGTACCGCAACAGTGACCGCAACTCAGCTGGACACGCCGTCTTTCGGCGCAGCATTGTAGGATGGCCACACCAGTGCGGCAATTTGCTGGACACCACCTCGGTGCCATCCGGATCTCGGCGCGTTCGAGTCACTGTACCGCAACAGTGACCGCAACTCAGCTGGACACGCCGTCTTTCGGCGCAGCATTGTAGGATGGCCACACCAGTGCGGCAATTTGCTGGACACCACCTCGGTGCCATCCGAATCTCGGCGCGTTGTGCTGCCTTCGGCCTATTCGCACATGGGTCCGCTACTGACGCCGCCTCACGTGCCAACGGATTTTCTACGCTTTTTGTAGCCCTATGCCGCATAACAGGTCATGTGACTTGTTTATAAAACTTTTCATTGGTTCATTTTACTTTTGGTTTCCTAAAGATGGAAGGCTTGGTCATATGACCTAAAAATAACACTTTTCATTGGTTTAGAACATTTTTTTTTCCCAAACGATGAAAGCCCCACCTTGTTTCTGGATCATTCAGACTGAAGCTGGCGTCAGCATGAGAGCACCACCATCTCGTGGCTCCGTCGTGGTCATTCCGCGAGCAATCATGGCAGCCGCTCCCCACCGGAAGCCTGCGGGAGTCGGGGGCCCCCAAGACTTTTGTAGAATCTTCACGGCTGAGGGGACGCTTTTCGAGAATGGAGCCCAAGCCCTAGCAGGCAAGCGTCCGAGTTCCAAGGTGTCCCAGGGCCATTTCAGTGGACCAGGCCCAAAACCGAGGAGCCGTCCGCCATTTTAAGAGCCATGTGGCAGCCGCCTATCGCTGCACTGCAAGAGTGGGAGCAACTCAACAACATGGTGAGCGAGACGCTGTAGCCGCAAGAGCGGGCGCAACTCAGCTAGATGGCCGCCACCTGGGGAGGCCCGTTCACGCCGCCTCCCCCACCCCTGGGCCGCCGCACGCCAATTTTCGGAGCAGCATTGTAGGATACCAAAACCAGTGCGGCAGTTTACTGGACATCACCTGGGTGCCTGTCGTACATGTTGTGTCAGCCATGTGACACTGGACACAGTCCCATCAACATCTCAACGCGTTCTGCTGCCTTGGGACTATTCGCACAACAGACCGCTACTGACGAGGCCTCCCCCCGCACCACCCGGGACGCCCCACGCTGTTTTTCTGTGCTGCATTGTAGGATCCCAAAACCAGTGCTGCACCCAGGCGACATCACCTGGGTGCCGTCCAGAACTCTGCACGTTGTGCTGCCTTGGGACTATTCGCACAAAAGACAGCTTCTAACCATTGTTGCTTTTTGTGTTGAAAAATGTTTAAATGTTTTTAGTTTTTGTTCCGTTCGTTATAGTTAATAGTTAATAAAGTTTTATAATCTTACTTTGTTGGAGTGTTATCTATTTTTTTAAAAACGGGTGAATGGGGCCTTGAATCGGGTTATTGTCATGTGTGGGCTTTGGAAGTGTGCTGCTGCAGGATCGGACATTTCAAACTCAAATGCACGTTCTTTTTCTTACCTTTCCGAAGCATGGAGCGCAATAGCAGGCAGAGAAAGGGTGATGCACGTGTTGAACACTACCTGACCTGGCAAGTTGCTGGCAGTGCCCCCCCGCCCGCTCCTAAAAGAGGGCACACACACACCGCCGCCCCGAGTACTTCACAAATCTTTAAAAGACCATGCGCTTGTTCATGAGGCTTAAATGGTTTATCACCTCTTCTAGAACCCCTGCATCGACCCTCTGACGTTTCCTGGAAAAATTACCATGTAACACAATACCAAGCCCTGTCAGCTGAAACCCCCAAGGAATCGTGGGGCATATTATCAAGGGGGTTTATCTCCGCTTTTTTGGCTTTAAAAGCCATGAAAGCGGAGATAAAATTATCTCCCTATTACCAAGCTGTCGCTAACACCAGTTAGTGACAGCTAAAAGGAGATAGCGACCATCTTGGGCCCCGCTTTGCATGTCAGTGATACTTATCACTAATGACATGCAAAGTGGCGTACCAAGATGTTAGCGACTGGAAACAGTCCCTAACATCGCTATCTTCTATTACCAACTTTTGGAGATATTCGCGCTAAGCGCGAATATCTCCAAAATCTAACACCTGCCCTGAGCAGTTCTTAGCCATGTTATCCAATGGGAGGTGGATAACATGGCTAAGAGCATTTGCTCGATAATACATGAATATCGCTGACTTTTCTGCGATAATAGCAAGGTTTATCTGCGATAAAAATCGCCGATGTGCGGCGATAATTTTTGTCTCTAAACAAGTTAGAGACAAAAATTATCGCTAGTTGTTCGTAATATGCCCCCGGGTTTTTGCTTGCAGAAATCGGGAGGCGGGAGACTAGCACTGAAATCAGTAGTCACACGCCTGAATCAGGAGGGTTGGCATGTCTGAATTCTCTACAGCTGGGGCCATAAACTACATCCGCAGGGGTAGGTGATAGCCTGGGACCAGCCTGGCATCTAAAATGGCTGCCGTGCACAACAAAATTGTGGCATTGGAAAAAAGGCAAGATGGCGCAGCCGCTGGAAGAGATGTATCAACATATATCAGCCTCCTCAGCCACCCTCAGGAAACATAGGGGATTAGGATACGTCTCCCGCACCCCCTTATACCTAGTAATTTAATTAACGAAGCACAAAATGGCGAATTCCTGTTTCGCTACCAGTTTGCGGCCCAGTTCGCGGCCCGTGAAGCGCTTCTACCGTGAAAAATCATTTTTTTTTTCTTTTCCCCACGGGACCCTTTAATAACCCCAACAACATTCCTAGGGGGTCAAGAGGGGGATACCTTGCCCCCTTTCATTAAATTCCCCCTTAGTTTTTCACCTCTTCTTCTCTCTCGATCCTACCGAGAGACAAGATGGCGGCCGCTCCGGACTGTCACGCAGCAAAATAAAAAAAAGCTCACGCACAGCCGCTGGAAGAGATGTATCAACATATATCAGCCTCCTCAGCCACCCTCAGGAAACATAGGGGATTAGGATACGTCTCCCGCACCCCCTTATACCTAGTAATTTAATTAACGAAGCACAAAATGGCGAATTCCCGTTTCGCTACCAGTTTGCGGCCCAGTTCGCGGCCCGTGAAGCGCTTCTACTGTGAAAAATCATTTTTTTTTCCTTTTCCCCACGGGACCCTTTAATAACCCCAACAACATTCCTAGGGGGTCAAGAGGGGGATACCTTGCCCCCTTTCATTAAATTCCCCTTTCGTTTTTCACCTCTTCTTCTCTCTCGATCCTACCGAGAGACAAGATGGCGGCCGCTCCGGACTGTTTAGAATGTTGACAGACACCGGAGAGCCAATCAGCTTTCTGCGCGCAAAGTTCCGAAACGCGAAAAGTAAGCGGACCGGATCGCTGCCCGGAGCGCTGTTACAGATATATATCTTGATTTAAACGTTAATTTCTCAAAATCCACTGAAGCACATATATTGAGACCTAGCAAAGGCACATCGGGCTACCAGTCCCTACAATTTTGCCAAGTTTCGTGCAAATCCATTCAGCCGTTCGAGCTAAAAGTGAGGCCAACCGCCCTATGGAAAACTCAATGTAAAAAACGCGTTTTGGGACCCCCCTTTTTTCTCAGCCCCCCCTTGACGAAACCCCACCAAATTTTCAGGGGCTGCTCAGAAACAAAATGTGCCATTTTCCTGAAAATTTCAGCCGATTCCGTCCACAAACGCCAAAGTTATTAGACATAGAATTTTCAGAAATCCCATAGGGAATTAATCCTAACTATATATACCTACTGGCGATAGCCAGTAGGTAATATATATATACATATTTATATATATATTCACTGAAAAAACCATAGGTTAGAGACCATATATAGTTAGCTGGATATTTCATTGATATAAAACCAATGAAATTCCGTATATAGTTAATTGCACTAACTATGTATTTCGCGCATTCGCAATCCAATGCTGATGATGTCACATATTACATCATTCATGACATGGTCAGTGAAATCACTGATGACATCACTGATGACATCTCAAATGACATCACTGATGACATCACTGATGACATCTCAAATGACATCACTGATGACATCTCAAATGACATCACTGATCACACCACTGATGATATACTTCATGTGATAATACAATGCACCTCCTTACACTCTAATATAACCTCTATTACACCTAGTGTTAAATACAGAGTATCATTTTTGAAACCATTGACACACGAATCCCAGTTACTACATACGCACTCACTGATTCCTATGTCTACACACACATTCACTCATTCAGCCATACAATCACTCGTACATACAGTCACTCATTATTACAACACTATCATATGCACTCATACACCTATGCAGACACTCACACACTGCAACTCATCCATGGAGTTACTCACACACCTAGTCAGTCCTGTAGAGAATCAATCACACTTTGATTTCTTCATCTATACAGTTAAACACAGAACAGCTTACATTTTCACAGATATACTAATACATACTTACTCACTTATACAATAAAATCCTTCATCCATACTCTTATACATCCACTCATTCTTCAATATGTAAAACATATTTAAACTTTACAAAAACACACAGACACTGGATGATTTCATCAGTGATGTCATCAGTGATGTCATTTGAGATGTCATCAGTGATGTCATCAGTGATGTCACTGACCATGTCATGAATGATGTAACATGTGACATCATCAGCATTGGATTGCGAATGCGCGAAATATATAGTTAGTGCAACTAACTATATACGGAATTTCATTGGTTTTATAACAATGAAATATCCAGCTAACTATATATGGTCTCTAACCTATGTTTTTTTCAGTGAATTTGTAAGGTTTTGTAAATGCAAATTCCTAACTATATATGGTCTATAACCTATGTTTTTTTCAGTGAATTTCATTGGTTTTTTAAAAGCTAATATCTATAGCTGTAACCATTACATGTGTATGGCTTCTTATATAGCGCACCTATCACCACTAGAGGTCTCAAAGAGCTTGCTTTGGGAACCCGTCCTGGTTTTTCCCTGTGAGATAGCCCCTACTGGGCACCCCCAAGGTGAAAGCCAGGCATCCCGCTGCGGGGGGCGTAGTGGAGATTGAGCAAGCTATTGCCCAGAGTTGCAGAGTGTGAACCCCTGATTTGATTAGGCACCGAAGCGAGAATTATCGAGTCCTTGGACATTTAAGCTCAAGTCCCTGCCGCGTCGGGAATTGAACCCGGATCCCGGGTCTGACCTCTGCTTCAGGGTCTGCCTCTTCTAACCAGTGAGCCACACTTCTCCACATAAATCTGTGGCAAACAACTAGCACAAGTGTGTATTTCTGTTCACTTTCTTTGGAGTAGGTATGCATTGCAAGAGGGAAGGGGGGGGAAGGGGGTGGATTTGGGATTTTATGAATGTGATTGTGTTGGGTACCTTTTCAACAGAAGAAGATAAATCAGTGGCGTGTGCTTAAGTGAAAGGCTGGAGTGGCAATGGTACAAAAAATAAAACCAAAGCATTTCAGTAATAAGTGGGCACTCTTACCCACAATTTAAGAGGTACAAGAATGCTTTTGTCTATGAAACTTATTTATATCTACATGCACTGGCAAAGAGTTAACATTTTAATTTTATAGTGTTTATTAAAGAAATAAACAAAGGAGTGCATACTAGCTTATCAAGCCCTCCACTAGAAAGAAGTCTCACTATTCAGCAATATACACTTCTGACTGCCACAACTCTTACTGGGCCACAAATGTTCCCACACCAAGGATTGCCTTTGGATATTAGCTCTTTCCCGCAGAACAAACAGTGGTAGGTCCAAACGCCTCAAAAGTAGGTAGGTGAGGATATGCGGCACAAAGTCATGACAGCTAATTAACTGCAATCCTGCCCCAAACTGGAAAGAGAACGTAGCTACTACTGAGATGGCACCCTGCACTAGTCTCCAATTCTAGAATTTACCAACGTCCAAATAAGTTTATGACAAGAACCAGATATACTTGCACATTATACTCACCAGGGCTCTGCTAGATTGAACGAAATAGAGGGTGTCCTGTGCACTAAACCTTATACACCTTCCCCTGTACTGCCCTGTGGTTAACTCAGTTCTGTCAAGTATCACGCATTAGGCGTGACGCTAACGCATTTCAGTGTGGTGTTCCCGCATCACCGCACTGAAATGCATTGTCACGCATTATTTGCCACTGACCCCACAGCGCTGAAAGGCTGACTTAGCCTATGCTAGGTGCTAGCGCACGCACGGGCGCCTCTGACACCTGTGTGCCCTGCGCCCGGCCTCGCTGCAGCAGACTCAGTATGTCACAGTTGAAGATCCCAGGCGCACTGCTCTCAGTGAGTGCTACAACGTTACATAATATCTACCCTGCTGCCGTTAACGTTATTGTGGTAACTTAGCCCTGGGCCATGTGGGGCGATGTCACGTTCTGTTGAAGGTGCGCGCCGGGAATTACTTTTAATGAAATTATGTGGAGGCCGGCGGCGGCTGCTTAATGGTTAGCGCTGCGGGCGGCGCCGGAATCATGGGCTCAGCTGCCTTGCAACGCCGCTGATCGCATTGGCTGCTGCACGACCAGGCCGCCCGCGCTGTGGGGAAGAATATGGCTGCAGTGCCAGCGAAAACTTATTTCCGAGCCGGGAGCTTGCTGCTTGGCCGGGCCCTCAGTACTGCAGTTAGGCTGCCCTGCGGCAGTGTGTGATCCCGCGAGAGAGACTTGACCCCATCGGCCTCCTTGTGCATTTCAGAGGTACCGTTATGGCAACATAATTTATAATCATGGCAGAGCTCACGGCTGCTCGCACGCCGGTGGCGGCCGCAACTGAACCCAACCATACCACGCAATGGTAGGTGTGTACGCAGTTGATGTTCAGGGAATAATCAAGATTGCAAGGGGATACAAACAAACTGGTCGGCAAATTTCACGCACAAGATTGCAACCACAGCGGACCCCCCAATTGCCTTGCGCCAGACAGTCCTCTAGCCACAGCCCGCCCTAACAGCCCCACCATCACCATCGTGTATGAGGAGGGCAGGAGAATGTTAGGCCTCATCTTGCTGCCTGCCTGCAGTCACGTCTGGGCTCTTTGTAGTCCAATCCCTTGCCAGTGGCTGCACGCTTGGGAGAGCCAGTCTGCCTTCAGCTGATTAAAAGCAGGGGCCATTGCAGTTACCGCGACTTCACTGGAGCTTGGCAGCAACACTAGAAAACAGCCTGCAGTGTAGCATGACACTCAGGGGCAGCACACAAACTATGCCTCTCGGTGCACTGCAGCACGTGATTTTATCTACTGTGACTCAGCCTCAGCCTTCCCAGACGGTCATTTCTGGTATGTAGCAATGGGGGCAGTGTCAGAGCGTGGGCCATAGGCGTGGTTAAAAAGGACATTATTCTATATGTATTTTCGTTAGTGTTTCACCTTTTACATATCTAAAGTACGCACATTAATTGAACGTAAATGCAAGTTCAAGTAATCAGTGAGAAATACTCTCTTACATTGTGAAACCTCACTTGGTTTCCTGCAGATGTCTGTCTGTTTTTAAGGAGAGACAAATAATTGAATCCAGCTTGGCGCAGCAGGGCATAGTGACTTCAAATGCTATGATATCCCCTATTTCTGCGACTCATTGTAGTCATTGTAAGTTGCACAGTCGTAGATAATGGTTACTCAAAGTGTCAATGATTTGGCCTTAGAATGTCACTCCTACGTATACTATTATGGAAATACCACACACAATCAAACTGAAAACATGGCAGTTATAGAGAGTCATTATAGGCCGGACAGAGTTCCCCAGAACCCACGGAGGGCTGGAGGTCGTTAGGGGCAGTGTGATGCCAGACGCTTAGAAGCAGAGCACTTCCCACATTCACAACTAAGCGCCCTTCCATTTCTGGCACTTAGCACCAGTTTTAAGATCTTCTTAGAGTTTCTCTTTCCTCAAATAGGTGTACTTTCTGATATTTATAAGTTTCTGTAGTCTTTATTGCTTAATTTTGATCAAATGAAAGTGTCACTCATCGTCGTTGAAATGTCACTCTTCATTACACTCAACTTGTGAAAATGTCACACTGAGCAATCGGAAACCTTGGCAGCTATGTTAACAGCTTATCGGAGCCCTCCCCAGCCTGCGTTACTCACCGGCTGCTCTGCGGGTGGGCTCCTCGCTTCCCCGGGCGGCAGCTGGACTGCGGCGGGGGCGGGCACCGACAATGTGCCCCGCGCCCCCTCCGCCACTGCTCCAGCCTCCCTCTTGGTCTCCGGGGCTCCCTCGGCACAGGGGAGACAGGCACCTGTCCGTCCCGTCTCCTCTTCGTCCTGGTGCCGGCGGCTTCCTTCTCTCCTCGGAGCTTCCTCAGCACACGGGAACCCCAGCCGCAGACGACGCTTCTCTCTCCAGGTGGCAGGGCTCCCTCCCATCACGGGAGCCCTGCAGAGTCAGCCGCCATCTTCCTTCTTCCCCCTCGCGGCGGGGGCGGGCATTTCCGGCTGGCCGCGCTGGGATTGGCCGGCCGGCCCCAGCACTTCCAGGTCACCAAGGGCAGCGCGGCGGCCCGATTTCAGACAGGCAGGCGGGGACAGTGCGCGCACGGGTGCGCACCGATATATATATATTTGAATTTGAATGCAAATTTCACAGCAAATACTGGACGGATTTACACCAATTAAAGAAAAGCGTAATCTGCGAACCGGTCTCTTCAACTTTGCCAAATTTCAAATAATTCCGTTCAGCCGTTCGAGCTGTAGCCGTGTCTAAAGGTCCTATAGAAATTTGCATGGGGAAAACAGGTTTTGGGACCCCCCTTTTATCTCAGCCCCCACTTGACGAACCCCCCTCAAACTTTCAGGGAAGGAGCGGAGCGTAACGGGCCATCTTCTTTGAGAAATTCACGTAGATTCATTAACTGACGCCAAAGTTATTCCCAGTAGAATGTTGGTGATTTCCTATGGAAACTAGGTCCTAACTATATATACCTACTGGCTACCACCAGTAGGTTATATATATATATATATATATATATATATATATATATATATATATATATATATATATATATATATATATATATATATATATATATATTACCTACTGGCTATCGCCAGTAGGTATATATAGTTAGGATTAATTCCCTATGGGATTTCTGAAAATTCTATGTCTAATAACTTTGGCGTTTGTGGACGGAATCGGCTGAAATTTTCAGGAAAATGGCACATTTTGTTTCTGAGCAGCCCCTGAAAATTTGGTGGGGTTTCGTCAAGGGGGGGCTGAGAAAAAAGGGGGGTCCCAAAACGCGCCGATGTTCCATCGGTTGGCCTCACTTTTAGCTCGAACGGCTGAATGGATTTTCACGAAACTTGGCAAAATTGTAGGGATTGTTAGCCCGATGTGCCTTTGCTAGGTCTCAATATATGTGCTTCAGTGGATTTTGAGAAATTAACGTTTAAATCAAGATATATATCTGTAACAGCGCTCCGGGCAGCGATCCGGTCCGCTTACTTTTCGCTTATCGGAACTTTGCGCGCAGAAAGCTGATTGGCTCTCCGGTGTCTGTCAACATTCTAAACAGTCCGGAGCGGCCGCCATCTTGTCTCTCGGTAGGATCGAGAGAGAAGAAGAGGTGAAAAACGAAAGGGGAATTTAATGAAAGGGGGCAAGGTATCCCCCTCTTGACCCCCTAGGAATGTTGTTGGGGTTATTAAAGGGTCCCGTGGGGAAAATAAAAAAAAATGATTTTTCACGGTAGAAGCGCTTCACGGGCCGCGAACTGGGCCGCAAACTGGTAGCGAAACGGGAATTCGCCATTTTGTGCTTCGTTAATTAAATTACTAGGTATAAGGGGGTGCGGGAGACGTATCCTAATCCCCTATGTTTCCTGAGGGTGGCTGAGGAGGCTGATATATGTTGATACATCTCTTCCAGCGGCTGCGCCATCTTGCCTTTTTTCCAATGCCACAATTTTGTCGTGCACGGCAGCCATTTTAGATGCCAGGCTGGTCCCATGCTATCACCTAACCCTGCGGATGTAGTTTATGGCCCCAGCTGTAGAGAATTCAGACATGCCAACCCTCCCGATTCAGGCGTGTGACTACTGATTTCAGTGCTAGTCTCCCGCCTCCCGATTTCTGCAAGCAAAAACCCGGGGGCATATTACGAACAACTAGCGATAATTTTTGTCTCTAACTTGTTTAGAGACAAAAATTATCGCCGTACATCGGCGATTTTTATCGCAGATAAACCTTGCTATTATCGCAGAAAAGTCAGCGATATTCATGTATTATCGAGCAAATGCTCTTAGCCATGTTATCCACCTCCCATTGGATAACATGGCTAAGAACTGCTCAGGGCAGGTGTTAGATTTTGGAGATATCTCCAAAAGTTGGTAATAGAAGGTAGCGATGTTAGGGACTGTTTCCAGTCGCTAACATCTTGGCACGCCACTTTGCATGTCATTAGTGATAAGTATCACTGACATGCAAAGCGGGGCCCAAGATGGTCGCTATCTCCTTTTAGCTGTCACTAACTGGTGTTAGCGACAGCTTGGTAATAGGGAGATAATTTTATCTCCGCTTTCAAAGCTTTTAAAGCCAAAAAAGCGGAGATAAACCCCCTTGATAATATGCCCCACGATTCCTTGGGGGTTTCAGCTGACAGGGCTTGGTATTGTGTTACATGGTAATTTTTTCAGGAAACGTCAGAGGGTCGATGCAGGGGTTCTAGAAGAGGTGATAAACCATTTAAGCCTCATGAACAAGCGCATGGTCTTTTAAAGATTTGTGAAGTACTCGGAGCGGCGGTGTGTGTGTTTCCTCTTTCAGGAGCGGGCGGGGGGGCACTGCCAGCAACTTGCCAGGTCAGGTAGTGTTCAACACGTGCATCACCCTTTCTCTGCTTGCTATTGCGCTCCATGCTTCGGAAAGGTAAGAAAAAGAACGTGCATTTGAGTTTGAAATGTCCGATCCTGCAGCAGCACACTTCCAAAGCCCACACATGACAATAACCCGATTCAAGGCCCCATTCACCCGTTTTTAAAAAAATAGATAACACTCCAACAAAGTAAGGTTATAAAACTTTATTAACTATTAACTTTAACGAACGGAACAAAAACTAAAAACATTTAAACATTTCTCAACACAAAAAGCAACAATGGTTAGAAGCTGTCTTTTGTGCGAATAGTCCCAAGGCAGCACAACGTGCAGAGTTCTGGACGGCACCCAGGTGATGTCGCCTGGGTGCCGCACTGGTTTAGGGATCCTACAATGCTGCTCCGAAAATTGGCGTGGGGCGTCCCGGGTGGGGCGGGGGGAGGCCTCGTCAGTAGCGGTCTGTTGTGCGAATAGTCCCAAGGCAGCACAACGTGCAGAGTTCTGGACGGCACCCAGGTGATGTCGCCTGGGTGCCGCACTGGTTTAGGGATCCTACAATGCAGCACAGAAAAACAGCGTGGGGCGTCCCGGGTGGTGCGGGGGGAGGCCTCGTCAGTAGCGGTCTGTGTCCAGTGTCACATAGCTGACACAACATGTACGACAGGCACCCAGGTGATGTCCAGTAAACTGCCGCACTGGTTTTGGTATCCTACAATGCTGCTCCGAAAATTGGCGTGCGGCGGCCCGGGGGGGGGCGTGGGGGAGGCGGCGTGAACGGGCCTCCCCAGGTGGCGGCCATCTAGCTGAGTTGCGCCCGCTCTTGCGGTTACAGCATCTCGCTCACCATGTTGTTGAGTTGCTCCCACTCTTGCAGTGCAGCGATAGGCGGCTGCCACATGGCTCTTAAAATGGCGGACGGCTCCTCGGTTTTGGGCCTGGTCCACTGAAATGGCCCTGGGACACTTTGGAACTCGGACGCTTGCCTGCTAGGGCTTGGGCTCCATTCTCGAAAAGCGTCCCCTCAGCCGTGAAGATTGTACAAAAGTCTTGGGGGCCCCCGACTCCCGCAGGCTTCCGGTGGGGAGCGGCTGCCATGATTGCTCGCGGAATGACCACGACGGAGCCACGAGATGGTGGTGCTCTCATGCTGACGCCAGCTTCAGTCTGAATGATCCAGAAACAAGGTGGGGCTTTCATCGTTTGGGAAAAAAAAATGTTCTAAACCAATGAAAAGTGTTATTTTTAGGTCATATGACCAAGCCTTCCATCTTTAGGAAACCAAAAGTAAAATGAACCAATGAAAAGTTTTATAAACAAGTCACATGACCTGTTATGCGGCATAGGGCTACAAAAAGCGTAGAAAATCCGTTGGCACGTGAGGCGGCGTCAGTAGCGGACCGATGTGCGAATAATAGGCCGAAGGCAGCACAACGGGCCGAGATCCGGATGGTACCGAGGTGGTGTCCAGCAAATTGCCGCACTGGTGTGGCCATCCTACAATGCTGCGCCGAAAGACGGCGTGTCCAGCTGAGTTGCGGTCACTGTTGCGGTACAGTGACTCGAACGCGCCGAGATCCGGATGGCACCGAGGTGGTGTCCAGCAAATTGCCGCACTGGTGTGGCCATCCTACAATGCTGCGCCGAAAGACGGCGTGTCCAGCTGAGTTGCGGTCACTGTTGCGGTACAGTGACTCGAACGCGCCGAGATCCGGATGGCACCGAGGTGGTGTCCAGCAAATTGCCGCACTGGTGTGGCCATCCTACAATGCTGCGCTGAAAGACGGCGTGTCCAGTTGAATTGCGGTCACTGTTGCGGTACAGTGACTCGAACGCGCCGAGATCCGGATGGCACCGAGGTGGTGTCCAGCAAATTGCCGCACTGGTGTGGCCATCCTACAATGCTGTGCCGAAAGACGGCGTGTCCAGCTGAGTTGCGGTCACTGTTGCGGTACAGTGAGTCGAACGCGCCGAGATCTGGATGGCCCCGATGTTGTGTCCAGCAAGTTGCCGCACTGGTGTGGCCATCCTACAATGCTGCGCCGAAAGTCGGCGTGGGGTGCCCCGTTGGCTTATGAGGTGATGTCAGTAGTGGACCGATGTGTGAATAGGTCGGAACCAGCACAAGGCGCCAAGATCCGAATGGCAAGTCCTGGATGTTGAGTGCCTCAGTTGAGAGTTCTGAGCAGTGCTTGTAAGACTGTCTGAAGCTTATTTGCACCTGCTGCAGCTTCACTAGGTCCGGCGGAACTTTTTGCCTTTTCCTTTCTGCTTCTTTTCCTACAATCCGTTTCATCTGAAGACACGATCAGGTCCCTGAATGTGTGCAGGGGGACGCTATTGATTGAATGAAAATGGCGGCTTGACACAAAGCTGACTCAAGCGTTACTGTTGGTGCTATACAGACAAAAATTGGTTTTCAGTTTGTACATTCTTCAGGTTTTTTTTTTCCATCCAAGTCTGATTGAGAGTTTGTAGAAAAATGGCTTCAGATTTTCCACATACTACTCTTCAACATTCTTCGTAAATGTAACAATGTGAAACTCACTAGGAGAACGGCTGTTTCTGTTTCCTTTCAAAATGCTGCCAACAATATTTTCTGAATGGAAGACACCATCTTGTAGCATAAAGGGCCGAAAGGGGTTCTGGTCTGGCCGATGGTTGGTGGAGACATTTTGACTATATCTTGGACCTGCCCGGCCTCGCCCAAAATGGCGCCGGTATAAATGGGACTCGTAACTCCTTGCCCGCAAATGTATATCTAGAAAATGTTATTGTAAGTGGCCCTGTTCTATTTTAATTACAAAATGTATGTCCACCGATTCCGCAACTGTTAGACACCTTAGTTCTTGCAACCTAATGGCCCGCTCGTTACGTTCCTCTACAGTGTAAATGTCTCCTCATCATATACGATTTCAGTTTGCTCCGTGGCCGGCCCACGTGGTCATAGGCCCGTATTTGTATACTGACATTTTCACAATAAAAGGTTTTTAAAACAAAACACGGTAGTAGTATTTACATTGGTAAAGTTTTTACTTTTAGTCACTGTTTTCGAATCAGTAAAAGGCAAGTGAAATAAAGCAGTCCAATTACATGACGGATAAAAGGTTTTATATGTAGGAACGCAGTAAAGATAAATGGTCAAGGGCAGTTGTGTTTTTCATGTCTGCAACATAAAGTGATCGATAAGAATCTGATAATCAGGCGTATCGGCGACTAAGACAGCAGGCCGAATCTCTTTTACTCAACGGCTCCGTCATGGAAGGAAGAAACGCCCTTTTTCTCGAAAAAGGAATATATTTTACTTGCAAGACAGTTGTAAATTTTCCGGGAAAGTACATTAGCCTGGAATATTATAACATATGTTTGAAAAAAAAATATTGTTCGAAAATAATAAAAAGCGTAATTTTTAGGTCATATGACCAAGCTTTTCATCATTAAATTAACAAAAGTAAAATGAACCAATGAAAAGTTTTATTAACAAGTCACATGACCTGTTATGCTTACGTTACGCGCTGCGCGCCGGGCCTCGGATCACTTCCGGGTGCGCTAACGCGGCGTGTCATAAAACGCATTACGCGACAACGTAGGTCAAGAATATAGTCTAAATGTCTCCACCAACCAGCGTTCAGAACACAACCCCTTTCAGCAGTCCAAAAAGTTCTGTTAAATGAGAACAGAGGGGACAGGCAACAAGAACCATCAGTCAAAGAGGGGAGGGCAAGTTCTTCTCTTCCGGGTCATGTTGGGGCGCTACCGGAACTGATCGAATTGGTAGTCTATAGTGTTTCTGGATGTTTCAGACTTAAGCAGGCGTCAGCATGAGACCACTACCATCTCGTAGCTCCGTCGTGGCCATTCCACGAGCAATCATGGCAGCCGCTCCCCACCAGAAGCCTGCGGGAGTCGGAGGCCCCCAAGACTTTTGTAGAATCTTCACAGCTGAGGGGACGCTTTTCGAGAATGGGACCCAAGCCCTATCAGGGAAGCGTCCGAGTTCCAAGGTGTCCCAGGGCCATTTTAGTGGACCAGGCCCAAAACCGAAGAGCCGGCCGCCATTTTGAGAGTCCTGTGGCAGCCGCCTATCGCTGCACCGCAAGAGCGGGCGCAACTCAACTACATGGTGAGCGAGACGCTGTAGTCGCAAGAGCGGGCGGTAAACAGCTGAATGGCGGAAGAGGCACAGTGTAGCAAAAGCGGGCGGAATGGCAACTAAAACGATAAAGGGGCGCCCCACTACAGCTTGTCTTCAGGTCAAACAGATTGTGGGACAAGGTCCAGAATTGAAGAGTCATCAAAAGGCAAAAAGTTCCGCCGGACCCCGGGAGCCGGCCGCCTATGTCGGGGGCGATCTCAGGCTACACCAGTGCTATAAGACTTGGGGAGGGTGTCGGAGCCATGCGTCTTCTCCGAGTCCATGGCCATCACACCGCCCCTCAGGGGCCTCCGTCAAGCTGTTTAGGAAGGTAACATATCACATTGTTTTCTAATGCAGTCAGGTCTACAAACGACACTCACTTACTTTGAGAATAGTGAAGCTGCAGTAGGTGGAAATAAGCTTTAGACAGTGTTACAAGCACTGCTCAGAACTCTTAACTATGGCACCCAACATCCAGAACTTATGCTATTTGAGAATGGCAGTGACATCGAAGCATCTCAGGGACCAAAACCATTAACGTACTTTCACGTATGAAAATCTTACTTGGGGAGGGGGCAGGAGCGAAGCGCCCCCTCCCAGTCAGCGCCACCACACCGTATGTTGAAAATCTGAAGCCATCGTTCTACAAAGTCAACCAAACTTGGATTGAAAAATCTAGAAAAATGTACAAACTGAAAACCAGTTTTGGTCTGCATAGCATCAGTAGCAACGCTTGAGTCAGCTTTGTGTCAAGCCGCCATTTTGATTCAACAAAGCACAGGCATTGAAAAAGGCTGAAATTCAGAACTCTAAACTATGGCACCCAACATCCAGGAGCTTGCCATCCGGATCTTGGAGCCTTGTGCTGCTTTCGATCTATTCACACATCGGTCCACTACTGACATCATCTTATAAACCAACGTTATGTAAATAGTTTTTTAATAAAATGTTTTACCCTGTTTCTTTGCTGGTGTGTTGTCTATATTTTTAATATTTGCATAGGGTTTGTCGTTATTTTGTGCGGGATGGGTGATGGAGCCGAGCTGTCTTGCAGCCCTCATGGTGTGGAGCTCAGTTCATCTCACTATTTTCGTATTTCTCATGAAGGGTTGTTCCTAATATTTCTATTTTAGCGAGGTCAAAAAGAGATCCAATTAGTGGCCTATTGATTTTGCTCGATTACTTTTATTTTTTTACACGATTTTTCATAATCTGCAAAGACTAAACAGAGTATTGCGACTTTGTGCTTGTTTGTAAATAGAGAATGATTCAAAGAGAACCAATTCTAAAACAGTAAATGCTTGGACAACAATCAATCAAATGGAGAGACAAGGAGGCACGACGGATTACAACGGGGGTAAAGGCCTGCGTTAACTACCCTTCAGTATCTGCAAAGAGAGAGTACTACTAAGACAAAAGAGGGGAGGGGGGGGGGGTGCAGCGTTCAAAGCACATCAGCGTGCATAAATACGAAAATGTTTTTATCTATCACGTACTTGACATTTTAAAGCTTTTCATATTTGCTATTAAAAAACCAATGAAATTCATAGAAAAAACCATAGGTTATAGTGGATATATAGTTAGGAATTTGCATTTACAAAACCTTGAAAATTCAATGAAAAAACCATTGGTTTTAGGCCATATATAGTTAGGAATTAGCATTTACAAAACCTTATTTTACTCGCATAAAACCATTGAAATTCCATATATAGTTAGAAGCGCTAACTATATATCGCACACCCGCAATCCACTGCTGATGATGTCACATATTACATCATTCATGACATGGTCAGTGACATCACTGATGACATCACTGATGACATCTCAAATGACATCACTGATGACATCACTGATGACAACTCAAATGACATCACTGATGACATCTCAAATGACATCACTGATGACATCACTGATGACAACTCAAATGACATCACTGATGACCTCTCATTTGTCATCACTGATCACATCACTCATGTGATAATACAATGAACCTCTTCAGACTCTAATATAACCTTACATACACTCAGTATAAACAGACACTCACAGACTGTCACTCATCCATGGAGTTACTCACACACCTAGTCAGTCATGCAAAGAATCAATCACACCTCCATTTCCTCAACTATACAGTTATACACATCTTACTTATTCAAACATATAATAACACATATTTACTCTCTTATATAATCCCTGATACAAGCTCACAGTGATCGATACAGCCACTCACACATTCACTGGCTCTTATGTTCAGTTATTTATATATCTCAACTCTCACATGTATTGTGTTTTACATACGTACTTACGTGCACATGTAGCAATGAGAAATCCATTCACTCACCAACAGACCCATGCACAGTCAACCGCCCATATAGCTGTTTCCACATGCACTCTTGAACTCATACTCCTAGTGAATCAACTGCTTACACATCTATGCACAGAGTCACGCACCTCCCAGCCACCCACACACACACTCAGCCTCCCATTCAAATACTTGGGCAACCAATCAATAACCCATATGGCCACTCTTATAGCTACTGACCAACACATGCAGCAGCTTACACAACAACAAACATACTGATGCACAAATTAAGACAGTTTAGTCACTAACCCATGCACTCAGTGAGACACATTTAATCACTCTTTCATACAGTCAGTCATGCACCTACTAAATTCTTCATCCAGACACTTATACATCCACTCATTCTTCAATATGTAAAACATATTTAAACTTTACAGACACATACAATCACTGGATGTTGTCATCAGTGATGTCATCAGTGATGTCATTTGAGATGTCATCAGTGATGTCATCAGTGATGTCACTGACCATGTCATGAATGATGTAATATGTGACATCATCAGCAGTGGATTGCGGGTGCGCGATATATAGTTAGCGCTTCTAACTATATATGGAATTTCAATGGTTTTATGCGAGTAAAATAAGGTTTTGTAAATGCTAATTCCTAACTATATATGGCCTAAAACCAATGGTTTTTTCATTGAATATATATATATATATATATATATATATATATATATATATATATATATATATATATATATATATATATATATATATATATATATTTATATATATATATTCACTGAAAAAACCATAGGTTATAGACCATATATAGTTAGGAATTCGCATTTACAAAACCTTATTTTACTCACACAAAACCATTGAAATTCCATATATAGTTAGTTGCACTAAGTATATATCGCGCACCCGCAATCCACTGCTGATGATGTCACATATTACATCATTCATGACATGGTCAGTGACATCACTGATGACATCACTGATGACATCTCAAATGACATCACTGATGACATCTCAAATGACATCACTGATGACATCACTGATGACATCTCATTTGACATTACTGATCACATCACTAATGATATCATTCATGTGATAATACGATGAACCTCTTCAGACTCTAATATAACCTTAGATACAATCAGTGTAAACAGACACTCACAGACTGTCACTCATCCATGGAGTTACTCACACACCTAGTCAGTCATGCAAAGAATCAATCACACCTCCATTTCCTCAACTATACAGTTATACAAACTTTACTTATTCAAACATATACTAACACATATTTACTCTCTTATACAATCCCTGATACAAGTTCACAATGATCCATACAGCCACTCACACATTCACTGGCTCTTATGCACAGTTATTTATATATGTCAACTCTCACATGTACTGTGTTTTACATATGTACTTACTTTGACATGTAGCACTGAGATATCCATTCACTCACCAATACACTCATGCACACAGTCAACCGCCCATACAGCTGTTTCCACATGCACTTTTGAAACTATACATCTACTGAATCAACTGCTCACACATCTATGCACAGAGTCATACACCTCCCAGCCACCCATACACACACTCAGTCTCCCATACAAATACTTGGGCAACCAATCAATAACCCATATAGTTACTCATATAGCTACTTATCAACACATGCAACAGTTTACAGAACAACAGACATAATGATGCACAAATTAAGACAGTTTAGTCACTAACCCATGCACTCAGTCAGACACATTTAATCACTCACTCATACAGTCAGTCATGCACCTACTAAATCCTTCATCCAGACACTTATACATCCACTCATTCTTCAATATGTAAGACATATTTTAACTTTATAGAAACATACAGTCACTGGATGTTGTCATCAGTGATGTCATCAGTGATGTCATTTGAGATGTCATCAGTGATGTCATCAGTGATGTCACTGACCATGTCATGAATGATGTAACATGTGACATCATCAGCAGTGGATTGCGGGTGCGCAATATATAGTTAGTGCAACTAACTATATATGGAATTTCAATGGTTTTGTGTGAGTAAAATAAGGTTTTGTAAATGCGAATTCCTAACTATATATGGTCTATAACCTATCGTTTTTTCAGTGAATTTTCAAGGTTATGTAAATGCTAATTCCTAACTATATATGGTCTATAACCTATGGTTTTTTCAGTGAATTTTCAAGGTTTTGTAAATGCTAATTCCTAACTATATATGGTCTATAACCTATGGGTTTTTCAGTGAATATATATATATACATACATATATAAACATATATCATCTGTATATCTATATAAATACAAACATAAATGCATGCATACATATACTTATATGCATACAGATGCATGTTATTTACATGAAAGTTGAAAAAACACTAATAAAAGCAAAGCTAAAAAGCCACCTCATTACAAACAGAATGGCTTTCACTTAAACGAGGGCGAGATCTATTGCATTTTCAATGCTTGTTTACTTTGGTTCCATCAAGAAGGCATTCAGATGTGTCACACATTTGCCATAAATTCTGAATGTTAGCACTCTAGTTGCACATTAGATCACTGTAGTAAAGCTACTGCTCACCAGGGACGTCTGCTGCTGGTATTCAAAGTGCATGTTTCAGTCTGCATGTCAGGAATTTTTTTAATGAAATAGAAGAGGATTTGAGAAGTCACTCAAAATGATCCCTAATTTTTCTTTCTGAAGCACTAATCATACTTTCTATGGCAAAATTAACCCCCTCATGTTGTTCCTTTTTAAATTGAGTGTTTTCAGACTTACCACTTCATTCCAATGAAGATGGCTTCTGGTGTGCCTTACTTTTGTCATAAGTAAGACTGTTAGCGCTCTAGTTGTTCTTTAGAACACTCTGGGACATTCTGTCATTGGGCTATACTTGGGGTACATCTGGGTGATATTTGGGCTACATTTAGGCTCTTTTGTCTCTGGTGGCCATCTTGGGAGACTGTATGTCAGAATTGTTTAATGAAATTGAAGAGGGTTTGAGAAGTCACTCAAAATGTGCCCTAATTTTTCTTTCTGCAGCACTAATCATAATTCATATGGCAAAATATACCCCCTCATTTTGTTCCATTTTAAATTAAATGTTTTAAGAGTTACCACTTTATTCCAATCAAGATGGCTTCAGGTGTGCCATACCTTTGTAATAAGTAGGACTGTTAGCGCTCTAGTTGTTCTTTAGAACACTCTGGGACATTCTGTCATTGGGCTATACTTGGGCTACATCTGGGTGATATTTGGGCTACATTTGGGCTCTTTTGTCTCTGGTGGCCATTTTGGGAGACTGCATGTCAGAATTTTTTAATGAAATAGAAGAGGATTTGAAAAGTCACTCAAAATGTGCCCTAATTTTTCTTTCTGCAGCACTAATAATACCTTCTATTGCATATTATACCCCCTCATTTTGTTCCTTTTTAAATTAAAAGTTTTAAGAGTTACCACTTTATTCCCATCACGATGGCTCCAGGTGTGCTATACCTTTGTAATACGTAGGACTGTTAGCGCTCTAGTTGTTCTTTAGAACACTTTAGGAGGCTGCAGTAGAGCACAAAGGAATCAACTGACAGTCTCTGTCCTTGTTGGATGTACATGTTTTACTGAGAATGTCAGACTTCATTTTCACATGACTGAGAAAGATAATGTGAATTTACAGAAAATATGCTTTCAGTTTAGCTTATAGATCCCCTTCCAAACCACTGTGGGAAAATCATGAGATATTAGTTTTCTTTCAAACAATATTCATGATATCACAGCAGAAGGTTTTTTCACATGGTAAAATCACCTTAGAACCCACCACAATTCCTAAAACGAGTATGGTACAATCAACAAAGAATTTATAATGTAACTAAAGTCCTAAAACCCTCTATTAACTACAATGCTTTTTAATGAGGTGCTATCATGTATATTGGTCCCAAGATGGCTGCCAACACTTCTTGGATGAAGTGCTGACAGCCTATCAGATCAGATGTGTGGTTAGGCTCCGCCCAGATATATATCTTTTTTTGAACCTAAATTACTCAAAATCCACTGGAGCACATATATTGAGACCTAGCAAAGGCACATCGGGCTAACAGTCCCTACAATTTTGCCAAGTTTCGTGCAAATCCATTCAGCCGTTCGAGCTAAAAGTGAGGCCAACCGCCCTATGGAAATTAACATGGGAAAAACGCGTTTTGGGACCCCCCTTTTTTCTCAGGCCCCCCCTTGATGAAACCCCCCCAAATTGTCAGGGGCTGCTCAGAAACAAAATGTTCCATTTCCCTGAAAATTTCAGCCAATTCCTTCCACAAACGCCAAAGTTATTAGACATAGAATTTTCAAAAATCCCATAGAGAAAAAATCCTAACTATATATACCTACTGGCGACCGCCAGTAGGTAATATATATATACTCACACAGATATACTTATATATATAGGAATGAAGGCGAAGTGCCAAAATGCATTTACTCAAAATAAATCCTTAATGTCCTGTGAGTGATCTGTGCCTGTTTTGGAGATTTTCATTACCTTTATGTGATTTACCCCACATTACCAGGCCAAAGCACCCGTTCTGAGTTCAGCAGCTGAGTGAAAAAGGAGCTTCAATTGAATTACTGCCAGAACCGCTGTGACAGAAATGGAATGCAATAATACCAACCTAGAGGATTGTTGATTATTTAATTGAAGGTATGAGTCATACAGACAAAAAACCTCTGGGAATGTGTGCAATTCTGAAACCATGGCAGTGGCGAGGGACAGAGATAGTGGTGACAAGGCATTTTACTTAGGGGCTACGATGGCTGTTATCTTCCAAAGGACTGTGTGGATTTGCCTGTATGTAAGCAACATCATGAACATTTCGTCTTTTATTGTATGTAAGATTAAAGACTGCATGGGTAACATCCTTTACAACGTGGAATTTATTCCGCTGTACTTTTACAAAGCGTCCGTTATAACGCAAGTCGTAACCACGACTTGCTCTGGAGGGCGCTAGAGGATAAAGAATAGTATATTTACTATTCCAACACCTTCCCTAGTATCCACGGGGACTGGTCTTAGAATAGTAAATTATACTATTCCCTATCAGCGCTCCCCAACGCAAGTCGTTGTAACGACTTGCGTTGTTAAAGTCGCGTTGTAAAAGCACGCGTTGTGATGGTACGCGTTGTACCGTCATACATCCAGACTACATTGTCTATGGGAGACTGAAAATATGCTAAATGAAAGCAAAAATGAAATGATTTTCATCTGGCCTGAGCAATAAATATACATGCTGACATGGCTGCCACAAACATCGACATCTGCACTAAGAACTTCTGCAATCCTTTGTTGCCGGCCATTTTCTATGTTGCACCAATGAAATCATCTTGTACGCATTTTAAACATGCATTACCTTTGATGAAAATTTTATGAGCACTGAGGAAGGCGTGCCGAAATGCATTTGCTTAAAATGAATCCTTAATGTCCTGTGAGTGCTCCTTGCCTGTTTTTGAGCTTTTGGTTACCTTTAAGTGATTTACCCCTACGTTACTTACCAGGCCAAAGCACCCGTCCTGAGTTCATCAGCAGGGTGAAAAAGGAGATTCAATATATATGCCCTCACATATGACATCACTCATGACATAGTCAGTGACATCATTGATGACATCTTAAATGACATCACTGGTGACATCAGTGATGATATCCACAGCATCTCAGACACACCTACTCATACCCTTTAGAATCTTTTATAGACCCACTGCCACTCACACACAACTATTCATAAACCCATTCACAAAGCTATACCAGTACTCACACACTGAGTCATAGATCTACACACATCCACTCACTCAGCCATACCACCAATCATACACCCACTCACTCACTAATAGAGCCATTGACATATCCACTCATATAACCATACAAACACTCATACACTGAGTCACCCATAGAACTACTCACAAACCTAGACACTCACAGATACAGTCAATCACATAGCCACGTACTCACCTGAACAGTTACACACACATCCACTTATTTACTCATAAAAATAGTAACACGTACACACTCACCTATACAGTCACTGACAGAAGCACACAATTATCCATACAGCCACTCTCACATTCACTCACTCATGCATATAGTCATTCATATACCCTGTCATTCACCTATACTGCCTTTCACATACCCAGTTACTCTCTGATACTGACACATGCACTCAGTCACCAACACAGCCATACACACACTCACTCACCCATACAGCTTCTCACACATATACTAAATGTCTCACACAGATACTAACTCACCTATTCATTCATCCATATAGGCAGTCACACACCTCCTCGCCCACACATATAGACACCCAGACAACCATAGAGGTAGTTAGACAACCAATCAAACACCCATATCCCAATTCACGTACCCACTAACACACTGATACACCAACTTAGACATCAACTGACAGACAGATACACACATTTAGACAACCAGTCACACACTCATACATTCACTGAGATACCTATTCATTCACTTATACAGTTAGTCACACATCCACTGAGTCATCCATGCAGACACTCATTCACCCACTGATTCACCAATACAGCTTGGTATATAAATTTAAAACTCGTAAACTTTTTTAAAACACTCATAGTCACTGGTTGATGTCATCACTAATGTCATCACTGAAATCATTTGGGATGTCATGAGTGATGTCACTGACCATATCATGAGTGATGTAATTTGTTAGGTCGTAAGCAGTGCATCATGGGGGCACGTTATAGTTAACTTTACTAAATATAATGGATGAATTTCTCTGGTTTTGTATGAGTAAAATCTGTTCCTAACTATAATGTCCCTCTAACCTTTGGTTTCTTCAGTGAATTTCTATTGTTTTATAACTAATAGTCGAGTTTGCGGAGTGGTGGAGAAAGGGGGCTGTACCTCCAACCAGCTTTCACGAACACTGCTGTGTAAAGCCTTACAGTTGGTACCAGAAGAGCTTCTTGGTCCCCAAGGTTCCTCTGGAGTAAAGTGGACTACATGATCTAACCAGTAGTCTATTCTCAGCCACATTTGCAGAGTTGGGGAGAAAGGGAGCGTGGCCTTTGAAGACCTCTTACCAATCCCACTGTATAGGACCTGCTGGAGGTAACAGGTGGGGTAATTGGCCGCCTAGGATGTCCATGGAGGCCAACAATCCATCCTGTTGCCTCCAGTAAGTCCCACACAGTAGATTTGCTGAGATGTGGTAGGAGGTCATGCCCCCTTTTTTCTACCACTCTGCAAATGCACCTTAAGGTACACAACTTGTATGGGGGTAGAGGTTCCCTTTGCTATTGAGGGTCCTTGGAGGCCAACTACACCTTCTGTTACATCCAGCAAGTCTTGCATAGAAGGTTTGCTGAGAGGTTTTCAATTGCAATGCCCTCTTTCTCCACCACTCTGTGGCCCCTCTTCCCTCAGCCATTTTCGGCCCCTGGGGCTGACATGCAGCTCCCTGGATCACAGTGTGCAGGGAAACAGACACTGTTCTGCTTTTAGCAAGCCAGAGCATTTTGTGCTCTCACTTGCTGAAAGCAGAGCTGAGTTTGCTATGGCATGGAGGGAGAGTTGCTCCTGCCATGCCAGAGGCAAACTGCAATGTCCCGGGTTGGGCAACCTGGAAATTGCGGGAGGCAACCATACATTTTTTTTAAACTTTCAGCTAGATTCACAGATCTACAGAGACACCCACCAATTACAAACAGAAAATCCCCTACACAGGCCGATGGGGTCAGGGTGCTTCTACCTTGCCCATTTCCATTGTTTTGAAAGAGTTTTTGTTCTGATTGGGTTCAACCGAGTCACAAGATGGCTGCCAACACTCCCTGGTTTGAAGTGTTGGCAGCCAATCAGATATCAGGCACGAGATAAGGAGGGTTCGCAGATCCTTCGTGTCCCTTGATATACAACTGGGAATTTCTTTAAATTTCTCCACAACTACTGTATGAATTTCCTCCATTTAACAAAAAGGTTTATTTCTAGACCAAGACCTACCTTTTTGCCAAATTTGCTGTAATTCCGTTTAGCAGTTCGGGCTGTAGCCATGTCTAAAGTTTCCAATGGAAATTAACATGGAGAAAAAGGTTTTTGAGACCCCTTTTTTTCTCAGCCACCGCTTGATAGATCACCCCAAAACTTTCAAGACGACAGCTGAAGTGACTGGCATATTTGTTTAGAAAGTTTCGTGAGGATTCGTGAAATGATGCCAAAGTTATTGGCAAATGAAAAAACACTTTTCCTATGGAAACTAGGTCCTAACTAAAACTACCTACTGGCGACCGCCGATAGGTGACCTAGTTTATATATATATATGTATATATATATATAAAGATATGTAGCAAGGGTTGTTGCACAAACCTGTCAGTATCCCCTTGTAAGTTAAGTCTAATCTCACGGTGCTCCAAGGGGAAAGGGGTAGCCACTAATATCCTCCATTGTCAAAACAAATTCAAACAGCTCCTGAGCAATAAATCATTCCAAAACCATACATAGTCAATATATAAACTTGTTTTCTTCTGTTCAATTCCTTTTTCCTTTTATTCTTTTATTCTTTCATCAAATGCAAATCATTCTGGGTTCCTGAAATCACTCTAGTTTTAACTTGTAGCCTACACGTGTTTCGTCATGGGGATTGTTAGACCTGGCACCTTGGCGTGAGTTTCCCTTTCACTTTTTGCTGATGTGCCTCAGATGTTTTGCTGGTGTTCGATGCTAAGGGCACTGCGCCACGGCCAATCCGTGCCGCAGTGCAAGTGCTCCCAATGATAAGTGTATGTGTAATTGATTTCCACGATTAGATTATTTGGTTTACTGTCAGTCCCCAGTAAAGTGCACAAGGCGTGCCGGGGCTTGTAGATACAAATGCTGCTAGTGGGCCTGCAGCGCTGGTTGTGCCACCCACAGAAGCGGCCTTGTAAGATATGTCTCGGGTTCGCCATTGCTGACCCCGCGTACAGTCTCGTTCTGTCACGCTGACTGCGCAAGTGCCCACACTTGCCAGTCCCAGAACCTTCCCTCACCTTCATATCAGTCACCCCTATGGTAGGCCTACTGGCAGGGTGCATTGTAAGCGTAAGGTAGGACAAGCCTAGAGTGTGGCATGTCCTAGTAGTGAATTACCGCCCTTTCTCGTTCTTCACTATTGAAGGGCTACCTGTTCTCTTAGGCCAGATGAGCTGTCGGAGCTATTACACGCTATAGTCCCGGCAGGCTCAGGGAACACGGTAGCAGGTCGAGTTTAGTATGCCTGAACTGAGAATAATAAAATACTTCCTTTAGTAAGTTTTATTTTAATATCCTGTGTTTGCAAATGCTACTTTTAGAAAGTTAGCCTTTGCTCGCCTAACTGTTCAGCCCACCTCTGCCAGGATGTGTATCTGCTGTCTGGGTTTGTGTGAGTGACAGGGCTGGGAGATTCCCGGGGATAGTCGGATGCTTCAGGTGGTGAATGGGGTGCTTACACCAGGATGGGTGAGCGGAGTAGTCCTTGACTCTGAATAGGATTGTGCTCCACCACCACAATGCTGGCTCCACCTCCTGCGGAGCGTCTGATGTCTCTGCCCTGCACCCTGAAAGAAGACGGCAGCGTCCTGTCAACAAAGTACTCCAGAACCGGATTGAACCAGGCTCAGGCCCCCTGGCATGCAAAGACCATAGAAATGCAGTATAAATATAGGAGCTCCGCTCCTTACAAATCAGATCCAGTTTTGACCACGACAAAACTCTGCCTGACTAGAAGGACCAAGAGAAGCTGAAGGACGGAAACCAGTCTGTGTCCTGTTGGACTGGCCTGCAGTGGTGCCTTGCTGAGAACGGAGAGGAAAGGACCAGAGAGGACTTTGTAGACGTGTGCCTGAAACGATCTCCAAGGGCTTGATCGAGAGATTGCCCCCTGAACGGAACCCCAGGACCATTGGGTTCTATCTGCTTGTGCCCGTCTGCTGTTGGGCCTCAGTTCTTCTTCCCTCGCCAGAGTTGTGACTTGGGTGCCTTCCTCCCCTCCCAGGTCGTGACAGCTCGGAGCTTGGTCGCCCCGCCGTAGAGAGCCCCGCTCATCCCTGAGTCGCTCTCCGTTTCAGTGCCGGGCCGCCTGCTCTCCTGTCACCTCGCCGCTTACGGAGCGCGCTGTGTGCCTCTCATCTTCTCCAGCTGGAATCTGCACGGAGAGCATTTCATAGCCTCGTACGGTCCGTACGTCGTAACGTACCCGACTGTCTCGCTTTGCGCTCCTGCATACCAAGGTTCGTGCCGCACCTCAAGAAAGGCCTCCCCGCACCGTGGTACCAGAAGCCTGGTGCTGCACCCGTCTGCCCAAGAACTCGATGCCCCTCACAGATCCATGAGTACGACCCGGCGTGCTAAGAAGTAGTACGTCCCGCAGGCACCTCTCCCCGTGAGCTGCATCGATCCTGGATCGCCGCAACCCTCCACAGTCTAGCTCCCCCGCCTCGCTCCTCGAGGGGGACTGAGCCGGAGAGATCCTCTGGAGAAACGTCGGCCTCGTTCGGGGTCCGCGATCACCAGTAGCCACGCCTGAATCGCCTCGGACTTCCACCAGCAAGGTACACTTGAACTCCGTCCCGAGTTCATATCGGATCCAGGGTCCGCAACGTTCTTATTTCCCTGTCATCGTACCTTGCTAACCAACGAACATTCAAAGACTAAGTTTGCCTATTGTAATCTGGTGACCTCAACTTACTAAACGTTATTTGGTCTTATGATAATCATGCTTGAATCCATTTTTTATATAAAGTATACATATTTTTGATACAACCATACGACTGGTGTCCATTTGTGGTGGGTCAGTGGGTTTACTGTTTGTGATCTTGAATGCTTATCTTACTATCGCCCTGGGGATTAGCCTTGTCTGCTCGCACCACACTACCTAGAGGGTGAGCAGGGGTTATTCGAAGGAGTAGTTCCCTTGCCCTGATGTGGAGCTGAGGGTACTTGCTTGTCACAAGGGCATACCTGTGCCAACCAGAGACCTCCGGTTCCAACAGGGATTTTAACCCAAATAACTCATCATAGTGACAAAAGAAATAGACAATGTTGTAGTCTTACCAAGATTACGTCAAAGAAAATATTGTACTTCAGTGATTAAAAAAGGAGCTAGAAACTTGCCATCCATACTCATGATGAGTTAGCTTAAAAACAGAGTCATTATTTCCTATTATCTCCACCAGAATGTGATCTTTCAAAGACAAAACAGTTATATTGTATGGTGTCCAATATTAAAGTTCACATGTTGTTTATTTTTTTTATAGAGTTTTATATATCACAAAACTAATCCCAAAAGATATAAGAGCGCTTTACAATTTGAGGGGAATGAGGTAACAGATCAGTACAAGAGTCAAATAGGGAATATACATAGGCATTGTATAAATCGTGCACATAAGAAAGACCAAATATAGACCTTGGCTAGGCGTATAATGGGCTAGGCATTGAAACATAATGACAAATGGGAGCAAATACAATAGTAAAATACCAGATTGACATCCTTTCTTGTAGTGTGTCAGATGCACACTAGAGCTGACATTCGCTTCTCTTATTAGGGTAAGAACTTGTTCATGAGCAATCTTTTTGCTTCCAGTTTGAAAGCAACCTTGGAGGAGATTCTCCGGATTTCCGGTGGAAGAGAATTCCAAATTTTTGGAGCAGAGGCTGAGAAGGCTCGTTGACATGTTCTCTTTTTGCAGAAGTTCTGGGGTTTCAGGAGGAAGGAATTAGCCCTCCTCGACGGTCTACAACCTCTGGATGCTTTTAACTTTGGCACCAGGTAATTGGGGGTTTTAAAGTGGAGTGCTTTGTCTGATAGGTAGATAGAAAAAGCTTTATTCAATTTTTGTAAAGTTAAAAATCATAAAAGCAACATCAGCATAAATCGATACATATTGTACACAAATATAACGACACATAAAAGGAAAAAAAGATAAAAATGTATACAATAGTTTTAAGAACACATTAAATTTTTCCTTTTTCTAAAAACACTCTTTAGAAATCCAGTCAAAATAGCCACACTTAATTCATCATTTAGAAGCTGGAGATACTGTAGTGCTGGGCGGCAGTGGTACCAAGTACCATGGCTTTTCAAGAGTGGTTTAATCCATCGGGCTCTCTCTTTTTGGTAAAAACCACAAAAACAAATCACATGTAGTGTTGATTGTTCGGCTATCCCATCGCATGGGCATTTGATAAGCTTTTTTGACCAGTCGTTAATGTGGGGAAATGAGACTAGACGGAAAAAGATATCAAATTTGAACATAGTAAGTAGGAACCTATCAAAACCCCTGGTGCACCAATTCAAATAGGGTTGCATGTTGCCCGTTGTAAGCAACATTTGGTGCCGCACTACCGAGACTTTGTTCAGCTCTACCCCTAGGCGCAGGGATTCCAGATGATACCAACAATCTTTCTTTAGATCTTTCCTCGAGATCCTACATAACCCCTCTGGTGCGGTAAAAAACTCAGGTTTCCCCATATCTAAACAAAACTTTTGAATGTATGATAACCACGCTATTTTATGAGATTTGTCAAGAGCCATAACATCGCGAATGACCTCTCTGTTTAATTCTAGCTCAACTGCGGTCCAGACCCTGTGCCAGAGTAATAGAGGTTGCATCGCAATCAGGTCACTGATGTGACGGACCCCCAGCTCTGCGTGGCAATTAAACACAGAAAGACTAAAAGGTACAGCTAAAATAAACCTTAAAAAAGCATTTTCTACAATTTGTAATCCCCTGGTGTCTAGGATGCCCCAGACACCGGCCCCATAAATGGCTGTACTAACGCATTTGGCCAAATAAATCTTAAGTAAAATTGCAGGGGATCTTTTTCCCATCTTACGTGAGAAAGCCATGAGTGCTGCAGTAGCTTTTTTAAATGACAGGGTTCTACTCCTAATAGCTGGACCCCAATTTCCCCCACCCTCAAGAGCTACTCCAAAATATGAAATATTTTTAGTGGACTGCACTTTTTCCCTGCGTGTATACAGTTTACAGGTTTTAGACTTGCTCCTGGTGCACGTCATCGCAAAGGTTTTTTTGACATTTAGTGTCAATCCCCTAGATTCCATAAAATTAATATAAGTGTCTAAGGCTAACTGCAGTCCTCTCCCAGTCCTGGCCATAATAACAGCGTCGTCCGCATATAATAGGGACACTACTTGCTTGGAGTTGATTCTGGGTGAATCAATAACTTTGGACACCAGGACCTCTTCTAATTTATTCGTATATAGATTAAAGACGCACCCTTGCCTCACACCGCGTTTCACATAAAAGGGTTTGGTGCATTCACCGCTAGTTCCGAATCTCACTCTTGCCCTTGGAAATAATAGGCTCATCAATTTTGAGCTTTTCCAACACCTTCCACAATCGATAGTGCCTAACGCAGTCGAATGCGGCGCTTAGGTCAACAAATGCTGCGTAAAGTTTTCCAGCCTTGGCCTGAACATATTTCCTTGGAGGAGTGTGAAATTCAAAACCTGTTCCACAGTACCCATCCCTTCTCGGAATCCGTACTGCAAGGGGGACAGAACTCCTGCTTCATCTGCCCAGGATAGTAGTCGATTCAAAATGACCCTACCCACAATCTTCATTAAGGAATCAAGAAGGGAGATAGGGCGGTAACAAGAAGGGCTCTCTCTATCTCCCTTCTTGAAAATGGGAATGATGATTGAATCAGACCAGATCCCGAGAAAGCCCAGCACGCTACTTGCGTCCATAACTCTCTTCAATATAGGGGACCATAAGTCGGCTGAATATTTAAACAAATCGATTGGAATCCCATCTATTCCTGGGGCTTTAGCTCCCCTACTCTGCTCCATGGCGGTAGACATTTCGCCAACTGAAATTCCCAGGTTTACTTTTTGGAAAATCCAGGATGCCTCCTTTTCTATGCCCTCCATATCGACTAGCTTTGTGGTCTCCCCCGGATTATAGACTTCCGAAAAGAAGTCAATCCAGGAAGTTTCGCTGATGGCAACCTCTATCCTCGCATTGTTTGTTACATTAAAGAATGATGCATTAACTGCACGCCAAAATTGGGCACTGTCCTTAGATTGAGCAGCAAGAACCAGATTATTCCAGGCCTCCTGTTTGATATTTTTCTTGCAGTTCTTTCGGGATAAACGATAGGTTTTTCTACAAGTAGCCACCTCGGCCGGGTCTCTGTCCTTTTTGTGTAATGCAGCCTTAAGTTTGGAATGTGCCTTAGAACAGGGAGCATCGAACCAAGAATTGGTCGTCGGCCTAGCAGTAGAACCTCTTCCCTTACGGGACAGGCTATCTCGGATATTACATGTGATGGTCTCAAAGGCTGCCATGGTCTCCTCATGGGAGGCCTCGACATCTAGACATCTCTCTATAGAGGCAAGGGATCCCCTGACAATCTTGGCATGCATGGCTTCAGCGTCAATATGACTCCATTTAATAGTGTAGCCATTTTGTCTGGGCATATCACTGAATGTTAACCATGACAATCTTTCTATCAGTGTATTATGCTGGGCCTGTGGTAATTTAATGGAAAAAGAGAGGGGGAGGTGATCACTGAACCCTACAGGGTGAGTAGAATAACCTGTATACCAAGTAGCATGACTTTCAGAGGCAACAATAAAATCAATAATGGTACCATGCCCTCTCCCCATGAACGTTGCACTAAAATCAACACATGGGGAGCACAGTCTATTGACGAAGTCTAGGTTAAAGGATGCCACCATTTCGTTCAATGAATCACCCCCATCCAAGTGGGAAAAGTGTGGTGATGAAACTTCCACATCCACCTCTGTAAATCCACAGCCCCCCCCACAAAATCACACAGGTTATGGTTAAAATCCCCCTGCAGACAATGATACAATCCCTCCCTTTTGGGGTGATGGCCCCGTATAAGTCCTTAGTCAGGGAAGAAACCAAATCTGCGACTAAACATTTGTTCAAGTTGTTATAAATGTTAATCAAAATAATATAAACCTTGGAAACCAACTGAATTAATAAAATCTGATAGCAAGTTCCCATATTATTTACCTTAATGTTCTCAGCACCCAGCAGGTTCGAAATATATATACAGAGCCCCCCGCTATTCCTCCCGCGTTTGGATGGTAGAGCAGCGGCATGAAAGGTACTATACCCATTTATATGAACAGGCTCAGTGGTCCAGGTTTCTTGGAAGCACAGAAATCCCAATGAACTAACGAACTCAACCCAGGAGGAATCCAAAACCCTGTCCCTAATCCCTGCAATATTCCAGAATAGGAACTTAGTATTCCCTTGTAAGCTAAAATTAGTAGATGTTACTCTATTGCTACGGACAGTAGGAGGCTCACAAATCTGCCTAACTGTACTAGCAGCGAGAGCTTCGGGAATGACAGGACCTGGGTTACAAATGATGGCTTCAGTACAGGCTTCATGAGCTTCGGGGATAACAGAGCCCAGTTGGCAAATGGTGACTCGATCATTTTCATCACACAACCCTGGAGCAATGACTGGGGCAATAGCATGGCGCAGCCCAGCTGGAATATCTGGGCTGCTATCAGTGGATGCTGGGAATGGAGACCTTGTCAAACAAATTGGTACAGAAAATTTGCGACTCAGTCAGTCCACACCATCCAGGTCTCGCAGGCTATCATAGCGATTATGGAGGGGAATTTGGAGCCAGTTTAATGACGAAGGATCGGGTAACACGCAAGGGTCGTTTAAGTATTGGTTCCAAGTATCCGAATAGGCCAGTTGGGCAAAAGGTGCAGGATTAACAAATGATGGGGCAAATGGGGGTCTGAGAGCGTAATGGTGGCCATCAGGATAGTTATGTTGTCTCCTTATACAGTTATCCTGCGGGTGCCTAAATGGCCTAATTAATCTATCCACATTGGGAACCCACGGTCTTGGCTTTATCACTGGACTTAGCAAATTTCTGGGATAGAAATAAGGCAGTTCTCTTGGAGTAATCGAGCTACAATCAATAGGGGAGGACCAGTTCAAAATGAGGCTAAACGCCCTTTTATCTTTAAAACTGATTATGACAATATCCCCTGTAATGCTTTTTGGGCTGGGACCCAGCCATGCAAATCGCCGAACCATAAGTATTTCACCATTTAAATGAAGGGGTAAGGGCCAGTTCTGTTTTAGCCAGTGAATGGCTTTGTTTTTGAGTTGGACTTGGTCTTCCCTCTTGCCTACTTCCAAGACTGGGACACCCGTTAAAATTACCACAAACGGGGCCGCTTCAGTGGGCAAATTGACTCTTTATCTTTTAGGGATGTGAGGCCTAACAGGGACATCAACAGCTATGGGTTTGGGAAATGGACAACTAGGTGTTGCATGCCCCGTAACTTCCTTCTCCTGCCCATTAGTGTCCTGACCAGGAGTCTCCGTAACCTGTGACACGACACTCATGGGTTGTTTGGAGTTTTTATCCTGGATCCGGGGTGCAAGGGCCGGGGAAACGGTACTGGAAGTAGGGGCAGGGAGAGCCCCAGTTGGACCCTTAGTACTCTTGTGGGACCCCGTAAAAACTTTTGCTAAGTCATCCAACTGAACAGTTATCCTCTTAAGCCTCTCCACCAAGGGCAAAGTAAACGATCTGATCAATATCTCGATACTCCCCAAAAAGGTCTAGACCCTGCTGTTATGAAGAAAGAATAGTCTTAACAGGCGAAGAGAGTGAACCTAAGGATAGGTGAACTGGCTTCTTATTACAGGGGGAGGACATAGCTTTTTTCCTATTTGTACCATGCCCCTTCCTTCTCCTTTTCTTGGGTGGAGGACCATGACAACGATGTGCATCCGCATCTACGAGCCGTTTTTTTAGACTTGGAAGATGATTCAGTTGCTGCTGGCAGGGTGTGGATCAAAGGTTCCACCTCATCTAAGATACTGACCAGCGAGGCGGAAAGATTGATAACAGAATTGGAAATAGCCAAAGAATCTGGGGGGGGGTGACCCTGTCCTGGAGTAGAAGGGGAATACTGGAATCAAGTGGAGGCTCTGGGCTCTTAGGACCTTCAGCTCTATCAGTTGGCAGAGGTAAACCTGAAAAAGTGGTGCCCTCTGAAAGTCTTTTGTTCTTAATATGTTCAATCGAGCGGCGCCTACTGACACGTCGCTCGGCTAAGGCTAAGTCCCTATGGACTGTGGAAACCGTCCTGATGACAAAATTATCTAGCGTACCTCGTTTGGCTCCCCCCTCAGCAGTCAGGTTAGGAATGGGTGAGGACATATCTGTAGCAAAAGTAAACAAAACAGTACTAGTAAGTATGTGACAAACAAAGGGGCACCAGAAAAAGTGTTCCTTGCTTACGGGGCAGCAGAAGAAAGAGAGAAGCCCGGCCCGGCCTGTTCAGGCCTCAGAGGGCCCGCCCTTTGCCCGGGATTCGCCCTGGGCGCTCCCGTGCAGCGGAATTTGTATGTACTTAAATAGGTTGGGCCGTTGATGTGCGAGTGGGGCAGGGCGATCAGGGAGAGCGGGCCAGGTGAGACGGCCTCGGGGTTGCCGGGACTCCTGGGAGATCGAGTCCCGGTCCCAGCGCTCACAGCCCTGCAGCCCTTTCTATTACCCACGGCAGCTTCCAAGGTCCGGTGAATCCAGGAGAGAAGATGCGGGACCCGCGAAGCGGGTTCCGCGAGAGGTGGTGGTTTCCTCCAAAAGATCTGCACCCAGCAAAGTCTCTGTTAGTGTCCCACGAGATGGTCTGTAGTCAGAGTTTTAAACAATGTGCGAGTGGGGCTGGGCGAACAAGGAGAGCGGGCCAGGTGAGACGGCCTCGGTGTTGCCGGGACTCCTGGGAGATCGAGTCCCGGTCCCAGCGCTCGCAGCCCTGCAGCCCTTTCCGTTACCCACGGCAGCTTCCAAGGTCCGGTGAATCCAGGAGCGACGATGCGGGACCCGCGAAGCGGGTTCCGCGAGAGGTGGTGGTTTTCTCCAAAAGGTCTGCACCCAGCAAAGTCTCTGTTAGTGTCTGATAAGCAAGCAATCTTCAGTTGAATTCAAGCTTCGTAAGGCAGCCTGTTTAGACATTTTAAGACCAGGGAGATGTGGGCATTTCGGTTTGTCCCCATAATCAATCTGGCCACAGTGTTCAATGAACGCTTTAGACGAGCCAGACTGTATTTGTGGAGGCCGCATAGTGTAGCACTGCCTTATAATAAGCGCTTGGACCACCTGCTTGAAATCGGCTTGAGGTAAGAAAGGTTTGAGGTTCCTGAGTGTTCTCAGAAGGTGGTTAGCTCCTTTGCTTACATTGCACATATGGGTCTTCATATTCAGATGTTTGTACAGTGTGATTCCTAGAGATTTAGCTGAGTCAATAATGCGGGGGAGCAGTTGAAGGCTGTGAGTTGGTTTATCCAGAGGTCAATATTAGGAGTGTATTTCGGGGAGAGATGAGGAGGAATTCTGTTTTGGAGGTGTTTAGCAGTAGGTGGTTCTCAGTTTGCCAATTTTGAGTAGTCAGTAGGGTGGAGTTGAATGAAATGATGTTGTCGGGGGAGGAGATTTTCAGGTAGAGTTGGGTGTCGTCTGCATACATATGGAAGCAAATGTCCATGGATTTTAGAACATTAGCTAGTGGTTCCAGAAACAAATTGAAGAGAATGGTAATTAAGGAGGATCCTTGGGTAACCCCTATGGTGACTGGGTATGGCTGGGAGAGAGAGTGGTTCGCCCTAACTCTTTGGGATCTGTGCTGGAGGAAGGAAGAGAACCATTGCAGCACCTGCCCAGAAAGGCCCATCCTTTGCTCCAGAATGATTAGGAGGTTGTCGTGATTGACAAGCAGAGGAAAGGTCGAGTAGGATAAGGAGGCAAAATTCATTTCTGTCTAGCATTATTAGGAGGTCATCCATGACGTGAGTGAGAGCTGATTCAGTGCTGTGCCCACTACAAAAGCCAGATTGGTGTTGGTCCAGGAGATGGAAATTTTCAATGTGCGCACATAGTTGAGACTGGACGCATTTTTCCAGGAGTTTGGCTAGTGCGGGGATGCTGGAGATGGGGCGGAAGTTGTTAAGATCTGTGCTGTCTGCTGTAGTTTTTTTAAAAATATAGGTGTTATCTGGGCCTCTTTTAGGCAATCTGGAATTGTGCCCTGTGAGAGAGAAGCATTGACGATCTTTGTCCAGATGGGGGAGATTGAACCCTTAATTGCTTTGAAGATGGTGGGAGGTAAAGGGTCACTGAAGTGATTAGATGGGTCGATACTCCGAAGGACTGTATTGATATCATTTTCGTTTAGGATGGTAATGGTGTCCCAGGAATCGTTGTGCTTGATACCCCAGCTAAATGGAGCAACCTTGTCTGGTGAGGCCAAGGGGGTTGCCGGGCCGTTGGAAGTTAATAGTGACCTCCTGGTTTCTAGATCAATGTTAATAAGTCTAGTTTTTTCACTAAAAAAGTACGCCAAGTCAACACATGAGGGAGGACTGACATCCGAAGCTGATCGGTTGGAGGCTATGACAAATTGTTGTTTAACTAGTTCAAACAGTTTCTTTGGTTGATTGGCCGCTTGGTTAAGTTGGGATCTGACATGTTCCCCCTTGGCTGTCTTGATTTGTTTGTTATAAGAGCTTCCAGCTGATCTGAGATTTTTTAGATGGTCCGCTGAAGGAGTGGATCTCTAGGAGCGCTTGATGGCCCTTAGATTGCGACATTCCGAGTTTAGGTTGCTATTGAACCAAGGTTTAGATATTTTTGAGGATGCATTTTTTTGTTGGAGTGGAGCAATATCGTCCAGGATGTTAGAAATGGAAGAGTTATAGAAGTCTGTGAGTGCATGTACTTTGACTTAGTCTCTTTGAGGAGAGAGGGCACACAGCGGGTTGCAAGGTCAACTGTATTGATGTCTCTGAGGTCTCTTCTCCAGATCTTCGGTTTAGTAGTTTGAGACTTACTCTGAGATACCTCCAAGTTGATATGGAAGGAGATGATGTGATGGTCCGACCAATGGCAGGGTATGATGGAGTCCAAAGTGATAGTATGCCCTTTGGAGATGATGAGGTCAAGAGTTTCCCCTTTGCTGAGGGTAGGCTGGTCACAATGTTGAACAAAATCGTGATCCTTCAAGAAGGAATTGAGGCATGCTATGGCTTGGTCATTAGGGTTAGACCAATGAAGGTTAAAGTCTCCCAGTTAGATGTGGGACTGCACTGAATCCACGTTGTCAGCTATGATTTCCATTAATTGTTCAATGAATGGGAGGTTATTGCTCGGAGGGTGATAGAATGTATGAAGTTTGCAAACCAGCTGCTTGTTACTGGAAATGTTGAAGCAAAAGTATTCACAGGTTAATGGTGAGGAGGACTCTGAGAAAGAGATCGCAAGTGTACTTCGATGTATACAGGCTAGGCCACCTCCCATCTTCTTAACTGAGTCCAGACGAGTTATGTCATGGGTGGGGTGCACCAAGAGGTCTAGAATCGGAGTGGACGAGGGGTTGAGCCAAGTTTCTATGAGGATAATGATGTCTATCTCATTATGTTGTATGAGATCGAAGATCTCAGAGGCAAGGTTGTTGGCAGACAGTTGAGTAGTATGCATTTGAGTGTAGGTGGAATATGGAGGGATAGAGACTGAATGATGTTCACTCTCTTGAGGTTGTCAATATTTATGACTCTGCAGTTGTGGTGGGGTTCTCTGTTCGGGTTAGAGTGAATGGTTTGAATTATTCCCTTTGTACTCGTATTGATGTCCGTGCTGGAAGAAAGGATGTGAGGAGGCCATCCATTTCATTGGGCGCAAGCCCGGTCAATGATCATCTGAGGCGGGAAGCTGTGTTATGAAGAGGAACCGTATTACAGAAAATAGGGGAGGAGGGATGGTCATGGAGAGCTTTATCTATGACACTGGCGGGGTTCTTGGCCAGTTTGGATGAGAGCGGAGGGGGCTTAACACGGGGACATATTCAAGTGAGAGGGCTTTCAAAACATTCGTTGGAGAGAAGGTGCAGTTGGAGGGAGATATCGTCCAAGCGTGAGTGTAAATTTATTGCTGTTTCATATGGTTTGCATTATATGTTATGTTATGTTATGTTATGTTATGTTATGTTATGTTATGTTATGTTATGTTATGTTATGTTATGTTATTATAAGCTTGTAGAGCGCTATATCACCCAGGGGTATCTAAGCACTATCAGCGGACACACAACATCTGTGGGTGCAGGTGCCAAATCACAGAGGCCCCCACGTCTCCCCAAAAAGCACCGTCTTCAGCTTTTTCCTAAACAACAGCAGGTTAGTTTCCTTCCTAAGTTCCGCGGGCAGGCGGTTCCATGCCAGGGGGACAATGCTAGAAAAGGCTCTGCCACCCTTGGATGTGAGGTTATACCGAGGGCAAAGCAGGTTACATGCCTCAGCCGACCGGAGGGACCTGGTAGGTAGGTACCTGAAGAGCCGATCCTTGATGTATTTAGGGGCTGAGCCTTAGATTGCCTTGTGTGCAATGCAGAGGCTTTTAAGTTTTAGCAATAGGCAGCCAATGTAAACTGCAAAGTAGGGCATAGCTCGAGTGTGCCTAGGTTTGTTAAAGATAAGCCCGGCCGCATCGTTCATTATGACCTGAAGTCGGGCCAGAAGATTGTTTGGGAGGCCATGGTATAGGGAGTTACCATAGTCCAGCCGTGCCATAAAGAAAGAAAGAGCTCCAAAGGATGTGCTCTGAAAAAAACTTTTTTGTGCTCTGGGAAAAACCACCCTTGATCACTCATAGTATGTATCCTGATCAACTACGTAACTTGATATATGCATACCAGCGATTCTCTTACACTCAAACTATCCTCAAACGGTAAATCCAGCACATGCTATGAGCGTGCTTAATCATCTGTCAATAAGAACATGTAAAGTAGTCAAAAAATAATCCTAGTATATATCGATGTGAAGAACTACAGCAAAAAAGGCACCCAAGTAACACTCACATGTAAGTTCTAAAATACTGATCTTCAAATCCTTCATACCGTTTTTTAAAAAGGATGCTACTCCGCCGTTCAAGGTTTTTGGACCATGGGTGAGACCATTTGATGCATTGTCTATGGAATAGTCACATTCTACTTATAAATAGTTGCCTGGAGACAAACTGCTTTCAAAGAATTGGTACTAGGCACTGTTGATTGAATATATAAAAAACTTTGCTCTTGTAGTGGATCTTTAGAGAACTTTTTGTTCTCCTCTGATTTCACTACCTATTGTAGGAATCACAGACTTTCACAAATAGAGGACAGTATAATTATGGACAGATGCTTCAAAAATAGTTTCAAATAGGGACATGGTGAGAATTCTGAGCAGAAATCTTGCAGTAGTTGATAGATTAAAATTAAGGGATGCATTCTTTATCTGAATAAAATTGTAGTAAGGATATGCACAAAGCCGAAAACGTTGACGAGTTAAAAATATGTATTACCATACAGGTAAATTGCCCACAAGAGAAGAGTAAGCAATGTGCCTCCTTGCTCTTCTACCACCCACTCTAACTGTCTCCCACTCACCCTGTCAGCACATTCCAAATTCCAACATTCTTACATGGGACAAAAGATACGTGTCCCTACAACATGTTGCCCATATATATCCAAAACCATCAAGAGTCAATATCTGAAGTTGTGTTCTTCTGTTGAATTCCTTTGTCCTTTTATTCTTTACTCTTTCATCAAATGCAAATCCTTCTGTGTGCTCTATCATACCACCATAGCCTGTGTCTATGTTTGCGTAATTCCAATGAGGAAAACAAAAACAAAAGGGGTGGGGGAACATGGCTGCCAACTAATGAGCAGGCTGCAAGCTGCTTGACTCTCTGGGAGCACGTCTTACCTGATAACACTAACTTGAAGGATCTTTCCAGAAATCAGGAGATGGTTTGCCATGGCAATGTGTGCTTAGTAGTTAGGCTGCCCAGTCAGGATACGGTGCCAGTCACTCACAGGACTCCGTGGTCTCTGGCCATCAAGCAGCTGGGTCAGGATCAGCAGGCGGCGGCGCGGATCTACCTCTGGGGGATAGACAGAGGTATCAGCACAAGCGAGCCACTACAGTTTGTGGAGTGGAGAAAAATGTCAGACTATCAACCTATTATAAGCCCTAAAAAGATACCCAGGTTGGGAGCAAAACCTAAAGTGCAGGGAAGATCTCCCTTCACAAAAAAAGCCCAGAGGAAGAAGATAGACAGTACGGAGGTAACATTCAACACAGAAGTAAGACCGGAATGTAAAAATAGATATACTCTGAGGAACTCCCAAGTGGATTTAGATTCTTTACAGTTCCGTGGGGGGTTGGAAAAAAGGAGTGAGTCCCCTCAAATAATCACCCCCACTATACAGGTCTCGATGCCCGCAGTGAAGGGCCTAAAAGAGGCAAAATCACTGCATGCAAAAAAAGAGGAGATAACTTTAGGAATTCAGCAGACCCTTTGAGTGGGAAAGTAAAAATCACACCCTCACTAAGATTTTTTTTAAAGTGCAGGAGATGAGAAAATTACCCAACAATATAACCTCTGGTCCAATTACTAGTACCCACAATATGGATTACCCTGAGGTCGGGGGTATACATGATTTGTCTCAAGTGAATTGGCTTCAGGTTTTGTCGGAAGAGTCAGCAAGCCATATAAGTATACTGGACTCGGAGGTGATCCCACCTCAAGTGAGGTAATTGGAATTTTTATGGTCAATTGTGTCCCCTAACGTAGACCCCAACGGCTCCATGTACGTGCTTCAAGTACATGTAATTTCCCTCCATGACCAGATATGAAGACGCAAATACATTTGCGTCCAACGTTAACATGTTCTCTTTCAGATCCACCATGAATGGGTCGATAATTCTGTTCCTAAGTATGCCGTGCCACCGTCTTTACATGGTGCACTTTCACGTTTTCCTGGCTCTGTCGAGTTAGGCCCTGATTTCGAGCCATCGAGCCCTTTCTGCCTTCTGCCTCTGAAAGCTGCAGCCTGGACTTGCATCCATGACCCTTGCCTTACTCCCTGTGCGGCGAGCGGTACCCGGCTCGGCCTGCTTGCCTGCCAAGACAATTCAGCCTTCAAGTTATCTGCTCCGCTCCTCGAAAAATACATTCCTGTCTAGTGATTTAGGTAAACATCTCCCCGGCTGCAGAGCAAAGGGCCCGGCCTTTCTGTCTCCGTGCATGAAATTCATTGCTCCTGTTACCATGGTAGGCCCATGGCCCCTCGCATTACACGTAGACACATAGACACATATGCACGCACTAGCAGTCAGTATAGAATAGCTCTGCCCGAAAGACCTTTCCTTCTAGATAAAACTGTTCTTCAACACAAGATATCAGATATGATTTGGGATTAGGTTGTTCTGACACGCCAGACTTCTGTCTCCCCTTCTGGTGCTAAATGTCAAGTCCCCTTCACCCTCCAGTTACACGTCAATCACACGTCATGTTGCCTGCGCGCGCATCCAGCTATATATTTCTGCTGACACTGCAGGATTCCTCTATGAATCCACCCACTTGTGACACTTTCATGTGACGTTTCTAGCACACACCTCCGTGTACGCCCTCGTGCACGCCTTCTGTTACGTACATGTGTTCTTATCTCGTTTCTTTCAGCTGTTACGCCTTCTGTATCCATCACCATTGTATGCTTTTACTATATATAATGTGCACTGTTAATAAAGCAATGTCTATCCCTTCCTGAACCCTCGTGGTGATGGAACATGATACCATGGTTCGAACCATTCCATTACATGGAAAAAAAAACCTTATAAACTCAGATGCCACGGACTCTGCCTCTCATTTTTGATTGAGCTATTTTATTGAACTTATACCGCATAGAAATTCCATATCCGGTAAATTTATTTACCACATAATTGGCGCCCGAATAGGGACCCCTCCCCCACCTTACACGCCGGCGATGCGTCGCAGGCCTTGCCCCCTGCCACAGCCGTGACGGACAACTACGCGTACCCGCAGGATTTCCTGTATCTCCTTCAGGCCTACGGAGGTGACGGAGACTGCGATCGACATCCAGACGAGGCGGTGAGGAGTGCGGAGGATCCCGACCAGAGCCCAGCCGAGAGAGCAAGGTCCGAGGTGTCTAGAGGCCCACCAGTTCCGAAGTACCTACGTCACGTGTCGAGTCGAGTCCAGTCCGGTCCAGTCCAGTCAAGTTTCTGAGGCCTTCCGTTCCGTGCTTCCCGGTGAGTACCGTTGCTGGGGACGCATCTAGACGGGTGCATTAATTTGTGTCCGGTCAAGACGGGTTTGGGTACGCAGACCCGGTCTGCACTGTTTTAGCAGTGTATCTGTACTGTTTAGCAGTATATCCAGTATCCAGTTATCAAGTTATTGTCCGTTCCGAAATGTTTTAATGTATTTTAATGTCGTGGTATGAGTGATTGTTTGATCGTCATTCCTGTGTTTATTGTATTAGTTGTGTCCAAATCCGAGTAAGTATCAAGTATCAAGCATCAAGTTACAGGATGCCTCTATTCTCTAAACTGAGACAGTTAGGAACTAGAAAAGGGATACTTGAGGAAGCTGTTCCCATCCCACCCAGGGACACTCCCGGTCATTTTATGTACCACAAGCACGGCTTAGACGCTGTATTATATCTCGACTTGTGGGTGGATTACACTAAGGATTTAGCAGAGAATCAGAGATGGCCCTCTACAGGGACATGGGATGCCGAGTGCATCATGAGAGTAGAAGAAGTGTTGTGGAAAAAGAAAGCCAGACAGTCACAGAAAGATGCCATTGATTTATGGCGTAAAGAATCACACAGACGGACAGAGAAAGCACTCAGAAAAGCAGAGAAAAGTAGAAAAGTAGAGAGGATTCTGAAAAAGCCAAAGAAAAGGAACTTCTAGAAGAAGGAGAACGAGTTAGAATGGAACAACACGATAGACAAAGTAATGCCATTATGACAGGATTGTATCCAGTCCTGGCCGAGGGCCTGCCCAAGGCGACCCCGGAAACACCGAAAAATCTGCCCCCTCCATTGGTTCCGACCAAATTACGTCATAAGACCGCAGCAGACATTTTCCTTTCTTCCTACTTAGACGACGTAGCTCCCGCATATACCAATGTACCCGTCCCACCTGCACCTGTACTACCCGCTGATCGTCTGCCCCCAGGTTCGCAACAGCAGACCCCTCCCGCATCATTTCCCGCACCTGCTAATACTTCCCCTATTGTTCATCCTGGTATTAACCCGCTTAATCCTTTTGGGGCTGACGCTGCTCAGGCCCCAACCCCTTTTCAGCAGATACCGACCACACAACCAGGTCATGCTCAAGCCTCCGCTACAGGAGGTGCTACAGGAGGTTACCGTACCCCGCCACCTACACAGCGATTGACAATAAGAGACTTAGCTGCACAACATACCCCGAAAGGGGCCCCTTTAGAAAAGCTTAAAGAATATCTTACAGACTGTAGATATGATCCCGTTCCAGGCAAGCAAGGGCCCATGATGTTAGCCTCAATACGTTTAAGACGTGCTGCAAATGTTTTAGTTTTATTGCCAGGAATGCTAGATTATCTAGACAGGATATATCGCTTTGTTCAGACTGGGGAGGGTCCTGAATGTATTCACGAGGCCATGGCATATCAGAAAGTAGACACTCAAAGTATGATATTAAGATTCCTCGTAAACTGTTTTATAAGAGAACGAGATCGGCCTGGTGTAAATAAAGAAGAGATGGAGGTACTAACTACATGGAGTCAGAATATAGCAGACGGAAAACATGATAAACAGAAATGTATAGAGGCCATGTACAGAAAGGTCCGTAAAGAAATAGTAGTAATGCATGAAAGAGAGAAGGATGCAAGGGAAGCAGAAACAGACAAGAATAAATCCTCAGAGGAGGATGAGCCAGAACATACAGAAATGGTGGCATATGTAGGTAAGGGTGGACCCTTTAATAAAACGTTACGTCCAGAAAGCAAGAGACTTTTTCACTCTGCTATGTCAAACCCGAGGACTCCTGAACATCTATTTCAGGCTACCGATAAAATACTTCAAGAACGAATGGGGTACCATGTACTCAATTCCATGGATGAACAAGAATTAGCCAGGTCAGCAGTACAATGGGCTGACAATTCCGATAGATATAATGATGACTCAGTAGCGCAAACCTTTTTGAATCTTTCCCCCGACGAACAGCGACTAGCTGGTATGTACATGATACAACACCTCCTTACGTTGTATAAGAGCCAACATTCTGATCCAGGTCCCCTACCTGATGTACTAGTAGAGTTACTAATGAATAAATGGAGAGGCCTCGGTACCGATTTAATTAAAGTAATTTTAGAACATCGACATAGATATAGTGCTTTCCTGAATCCACAGTTTGTTTCAGCTCCACCCCCAGTAAGGAAAATGTTTTACATAGACAGACAGAATCCTTTACGAGAAGTACATCCAGTCAGGAATGCTGATGATACCCTTACACGTGTGTATGTATACACGCCTATAACTAAAATGGAATTATTAGAAATGAAGAAAATAGTGCCCAGTCATGATAAAGACCCTGCAGGTTTCCACTGTGAAATAAAAGACATGCTACTCATGGGAGATTACACCTATCCCGACATCATGAAAATATTGAAAGTTTTACTGCCTGCCGGTATTTACGAGAAACTCAAAGAAAAAGAATGGGAGGTGGGAGACCAAAAGATCGATTGGGCTGCATTAGAAACTGAAGAGACAGGTCGAACCCCAGGGTTGGGTCTTGGGGATAAAACTAAAGCATTACCAGGATTGTTAGTACAGGTTTTGCCACGTTTGTTAGCAACTAAAAAGGAGGACTGGGATGCAATCTCAGCCTGCAAACAGAAACCCGATGAGGACACTAGTGATTTTTATTCCCGATTTGAGAAATGTTTTATTATTAATAGTGGCCTGAAAGCAAGTAGCGAGTCATACCCACACCTTTTTGTATCCAAATTAGTCGAGAATTCATTGCCCCAGGTTAAGAACCGTGTACTGAAAGTCGAGAGCACATGGCAAGCTAATTCGCCTTCACAAATGTTACAAATGTTACAGTATCACCAGAATAGGATCAGGGAAGAACATGATCATGAACAGAGACGTATGAAAGACACGAAATTGAAAATGCTAGTTGCTCAGTCAGTTCCAGCTGACGGACATAAAAGGGGTACTACACAAGCTTCACAAGCCAATAATTCAAATTCAGCAACTCCTGTTAAAGGGACATGCAACTATTGTAAACAGCCAGGTCACTATGTAAACGATTGTACAGTTTTGAAACACAACATAGCCACAGGTAAAACTAAAGAGAGACCGCGTCCTCCTAGACAGGACCAGGCCCCAAAACACGCGCCACAGAACGTTCAGCCTATGTCTATGCAGACTTCACAACAGACTGTAGCGGTACCACAGCCACAACCCATTGCCGCAACACAACACGCAACGCAGCAGATGTACCAATATGCACAATCTGACTATCCTGATTATCAGCGATACACATGAAACAGCCTAGAAAGGGAGGTCGGCTTGCCTCTTATTGAGGTTCCTGTAGATCAAGAGGGTCCTTATGTACATAGTCAGGTATTAGGGAAAGATAGAAAGTTTTTGATTGACACAGGGGCAAGCAGGACAACAATAAGTCATGACGAGGTTCCAGGGGCACCCCTCTCAGGCTCACAGAATGTTTCCCTTGGTTTTTCAGGAAAGCCTATTGTTAATGAAGTATCGAAACCAGTTCCACTTGCAGTTGGTCCATTGTCCCGCACTACAGATTTATTACTCACGAAATCCTGTCCAGAAAATTTACTTGGTATAAAGACCCTGAAAGCTCTAGGAGCTGTAATATGTTGTTCTCCTGAAGGAGTAAGATTGTTTTTGCGTGACTTTAAGGGTCACTACGTGTTGAGAGATATTGATCCCAGGTTACAGAATGTTCCTGCACATTTATGGGCGAAAGGCCCCACTGATGTAGGTTGCATGCACATTACTCCATATCGCGTCACACTGAAGCCAGGAGTAGTACTACCACGCATTCGACAATACAAGTTACCTCCAGATGCTGTAGTGGCTTTACTGAAAATCATTGACGAGCTCATTGCACAAGGAGTGGTTGTAGAAACCGACTCCAATCTTTGTAACTCCCCTATCATTCCAATTCTTAAACGTACTGATCCAAAAGCACCTCCAGTTTATCGAATAGTTATCGATTTACGAGAATTGAATAAATGCATTGTACCACAATATCCCGTGGTTCCAGACATTTCGTCTCTATTGACAGCTATTGATTCCGAAGCGACGTTCTTCACTGTAATCGATCTCAAGAACGCCTTCTTTAGTGTCCCTATTGACCCGGAAAGCCAATATCTTTTTGGATTCTGTTTAAATGGCCGAAGCTTCAAATTTGCACGTGCACCTCAAGGATTCACAGAAAGCCCCAGTATCTATAGCCAAGCATTAAAACGACAACTGGACAGTATCCACATGCCTGACAACACTGCCCTACTCCAGTACGTCGATGATCTATTGATCACCGCCCGTAGTGAACCAGAATGTGAACAAGCGTCACTGACAGTTTTGCATTTTCTGGCGGACAAGGGACACAAGGTGTCTACTTCGAAGCTACAATTTTGTGTTCAGCACGTGGTGTACCTTGGGCACTTGCTGACCAAGTGGGGTAGGCAGCTGACACCTGAACGAATTCAATTAATTGCACATCTTCCGCAACCCAAGACACAGAAAGAAGTACGAGCCTTTATTGGACTCACTTCCTATTGTAGACAATGGATTCCACAATATGCATTCCTAGCTAAGCCACTCATACAGTTGACAACACAGGAGGCAGCGTCTTCGACTGTCCTCCCTTGGACTCAGGAACATACACAAGCTTTTGACGAATTAAAGAAAGCCTTATGTCAAGCACCAGTTTTAGCAACACCATGTTACAGTAAGCCTTTTACACTTTTTGTCACAGAACGCGAAGGTACTGCATTGTCAGTACTCACCCAGGATCAAGCAGGTTCACACAAACCGTGTGCTTATTTTTCCAGTACATTAGATCCAGTAGCCTAGGCTTTGCCTGCGTGCTTGAAATCAGTTGCAGCGACAGCTCTAGCGATCAGACAAAGTGATTCCATAGTGCTAGGACATCAATTGACAGTACAAGTTCCACATGCCGTGGAAGTCCTTTTGAACAGAACACAGACTCAACATTTGACTATAGCACGACTGACAGGTTATGAATTAACATTGTTTCAGCCACACATAGAAATCAAACGCTGCAATACATTGAATCCTGCTACACTTTTACCATTAAGTGAGACAGACCCTTTGGCACATGATTGTGTTGAAGTCATTACCATTACGACGAAACCCAGACAAGACTTAACAGACACCGTTTTACCAGATCCAGACCTGACACTTTATGTGGATGGTTCATGTATGAGAACAAGTACAGGAGAGTTAGTGGCCGCATATGCAGTAACGACAGAAACTGAAGTCATAGAAACACATCGCATTGACACCCTGTCAGCCCAAGCAGCAGAGCTCATTGCTCTGACTCAAGCCTGTATACAAGCAAAGAACAAGAGAGTTAACATCTACACGGATTCACGTTATGCATTCGGAGTCGTACACGACTTCGGTGTACTCTGGCGAGAGAGAGGTTTTTTGACCTCCCACGGAGCCAAGATCCAGCACGGTCCCCTCATCCAAGCTCTGTTAGAAGCAATACATTTGCCTACAGCCATATCCATCATGAAGTGCAAAGCACATACGAAAGTTACAGATACCATTTCCCAGGGTAATGACCTGGCAGATCGAACGGCCAAGCATACAGCTCAGACTCATACTCACACAATTGATATGACAAAGACAATAGTAGTAGTAGTAATAGCTTTATTCGATAAAATCATATCATAAAAGCATTTCATACATCTTAAAAAACATTTTTAAAACAGCAATCATCAGCATAAGAACATTTAATCGACATAGCAGCATATTGGGTGTGGGAGCTTGGTCACTGGATTAACAGTTTTCTTGCAGCTCTAAGACGCCAGGCCCAGCCTAAAAATTTTGCCATGCAGGTGGAAAAGAAGGGTCTAGCATCTGTACGTAGGATACGCAGCGCTTCTAAATGAGAACGAGTTCCCAAACTCCTGCAAAGGGGCTTCAACCACCTGCGTCTTGGGGCTGCATAGACACTACACTCAAACAACATGTGGGGCACAGACTCTACCCTTTGGTCACAAAAAGGGCAGTAAGGTACAGTTTGGGCCGGCGGTCTCCAAGTGGACGTAAACTCACATAATGGAAGCACCCCCACCGTAAACTTGATATACAGTGATCTGTCCCATGAGCTCTGGATAATATCCAGATAAGATTCCCTTAATGGTAACTCTTTGAACGACAAAAACAGGATTACAGATTTGCAATGGTTTGTACTACGAACCCTCTCACTGTCTACCCATGCCCAATAAGCCTTCTTTAGCTGTTGTTTCGGGGGTGCAGATTTGTTAGCCCAAGCCTTTCCTAGTCCTAGTTTGTGCAGCAACTTTTTGACTTCCCTGAGCCAGATAATTTTATGTGATCCCGGTAGTGACATAATGTCATTCAAGGCTTCTGCATAACTTCTAAGTTCCTGCACATTCCAGATTCTGGACCATAACAGGAGTGGGCGTAGTTTTACTTGATCGCAAATAGCCCGGGTACCTGCATCTAACAGCAGTGGGATTGTTGGCGTGCTGCGGGGCAAACCCATTAGATCTTTGTGAAAGTTACTCTCAAGATGAGCCAGAGTATCAACTCTGTGAGTGCCCCACAGCTCGGCACCGTAAAGTGCCGCGCTCACAACCCTTGCCCTATAAATATCCAGGGGGGCCCCAATAGGTTTTAGTGATGAGGCTCGCTGTTCCTTAAGCAAGGCACCTGCCACCCTTTTGTGAGTCAGGAACACTTTTTGGTGGTGTGCCTTCCAGCTCATGGTGTCACTGATGCGTATACCCAGGTAGTCAAATTCTTTGACGCGATCAAGTGGGACAGAGTCTAGGGCCGGGGGAAAGACAGACTTTTTGGGCGGGTTAAGAACCAAAAACTTAGTTTTCCCTATGTTTATGGCCAAACCCCTTTCATCGCAGAACGCCTTAAAGCTGGAGAGGAGCGATTGGATGCCCATTGGTGTTTTCGAGATAAGGAGGGTATCGTCCGCGAACAGGAGCGTTGGAATTTTCCTTCCAGCCAGGGTGGGTGCGTCTGATGGTTGCTGGAGTAGATGCTCCACCACTCCGTTAATGTAAAGAGAAAACAGAGTGGGGGCAAGCACACACCCTTGGCGGACGCCCCTGTCCACTGGGATACGAGGTGTTTTCTCTCCCTGTGCACCCCATCTAATTTGGGCAAAATTCCTGTCATGAAATTTTACAAGGAGCGAGAGCAGGTAGGGAGGGAGGCCTAACCCATCGAGGACGTTCCATAAAAGTGCGCGTGGTACTAGGTCGAACGCAGTCCGCAAGTCAATGAAGACTAAATACAGACTGCCCCCTCCCAGCACCACCACTTTCCAATAGATCATTAAAAGACGGAACGTCTGCTCGATTGTACCTGTTCCTGTTCTGAAACCCGCTTGAAGATCTGACAGGATATGATTTTCATCGGCCCACTGGATGATCCTGCCCAATACCACCTTTCCTGCTACCTTTTGGGAAGAGACAATAGTCCCGACACCGACACATTGCATGACAGTGAGGGATCCCGCCCTAGATGTAATTGACATACAGACACATGCTACACCAGATGAAATCAAGAAATGGACTGAACTAGGAGGGATACAGACAGAACAGGGATGGATGACGAAGGGAAAAGCCACATGGTTTCTCCCCGACTCTATGGTTCAAGTTATCATTAACACAGCACATAGTCCTGCGCATTTAGGAGAAAAAGCCATGTTAGACAGTATTCAAAACCTTTGGTACAATAAGCATTTACGAGCAGCAGCAAAACAGAAAGTGCGTACTTGCATGATCTGTTGTCAGTTCAACCCAGGAAAGGGCATTCCCGTAGAGCGAGGTGGATTTCATCCTCCCGATCACCCTTTTGAAGTCCTCCAGATGGATTATATCCAGATGGAACGTTGTCGAGGATTCAAATATGTCCTCGTAGTTGTATGTGCACTCTCCCGATGGACAGAAGCATATCCAGTCCCAGATTACACTGCTCCGACCACTGCCAAGCAGCTGGTACGTGAATTTTTCCCCAGGTATGGTTTGCCCCGTATCGTGTACTCAGACAATGGTCAGCCATTCTCGTCCGAGCTTATGAAGCAGGTATCACTCCTGCTAGGATATCAATGGAAGTTCCACTGTGTCCGACATCCCGAGGCAGCAGGTCTCGTAGAGAGACATAATCAGACACTGAAAATACGCCTTGCAAAAGTATGTAAAGAGAAAGGCGTTGATTGGATTGTCGCCTTACCAGTTGCACTTTTCTACATGAGAATGGTAGCCCATTCAAGAACAGGGCTATCCCCGTACGAGGTGGTCTTTGGTAGGCCGCCGAATATGTGGGGGACGCCTCTGCCTCGTAAGATCACAGATGTTGACTGTAATATGCTGACAGATTACCTTGCCTCCTTGATGTCTGCACTACAATCATGTCGTTCACAGGTAGCAGCAGCCTTTCCCGACAACACCGAGGTGAAGCCACACGAGATCGTCCCTGGAGATCTGGTGCTTATTCGGAACTTTGATCGGAGGAATCCGCTGGAGCCCCGCTGGCAGGAGCCGAAGCTTGTTCTTCTCACAACAAGGACCGCGGTGAAGGTGGAGGGCCGCAAAGGCTGGCTCCACTCGAGTCATATTAAGAAATACCATGGACTGCCGCCAAAAACAGACTCCCAGCCCTGCCCCGTTTCAGAGACTGATACTAAACTCCCACTGGTAGAGAAAACTCCTCAGCAGGAGTACAAACTGAAATTAAGGTCTAGCAAGTCAGACAGTTTAATTGTTTAAGTCCTCCCCTAGGTGAAGCGGTTAGACAGGTTCCTGACATGTACAAGTTAGACCCCAATAGAGAGAGAGATAGACAGAAACAGATCAAGAAACATGAATATTGTAAATCTCTCCGCAGTCACTGCATTGTGACATTATTGATTATGTTTTTTCTGAGTCTTACGATTATTGCTGCAAGCATATTATTACACATGTACTTTCCTATCTCCGTACGTGCACATTCTTCCTCAAACGACACTGTCGAGCATACTTTCAGTGAATTGCCCCCTCACGAGTTATCATACCGACTTGCGCTGCGCAACAATACATTCATCAGTATGTTACATCATTCTCATCAGACCAGCAATGCTACAAATTGTTGGATATGTGGCCGACTCCCTCCCTATCAGAAATACAAGGGAGTTCTGCCCCTCTTTCCGTACCCGTTTACACACAATGGTTCCTGTGGTGCATGGTTTAGTTTAATAAATTCTTTAAATTCTGATTCCATAGTTTACCAGGGCAATTGGGTATGGGGAAATCTGAACACAGTTATGCATAAAGTATGTTTCCCTGACAAGGAGGGTCTTCCGCAAAGGACAGGGACTGATCTAGAAAACGAAGTGTATGGATTAGGTAATTTTACACTTAACCTCATGATTCTGAATGTACTCTCCGATACAAAACCAGACTTACCCGCTATGTCAGTATTACCAGTCAAAGGTGAATTATGTGTCAGAAAGAATGGTTCAGTTCATCTAGGTCATAGTAAATGTACTACTGTGATTGAATTCAGTGATAAAGGCAAGTCTACATTCAAAGCTTCCCGTCATTCCTATTTCATTTGTGGTCATACAGCTTATGTTCGCTTACCTCTAGATTGGGATGGTACTTGCTACATTGCATTCCTTCTGCCACCTGTTTTCCTAGCCCCACCTGATTATCATAGGGATTCCCATCTAGTACACAATAAATCCAAGAGAGATCTCCCGATTGTCGACTATACTGAAACAGCATGGGAGCAATACACAGACTTCAATAAAGGTTTCTTTCCCTATTTAGGTACTGTCTCGAATAGTAAACTGATACGTAAATTAACTAGAACCCTTGAAGCAGTAGTGAATGAAACTACTTCCACCCTAGGCAACTTAACAGAGGAACAGTCTGCTATGAGACTTGTTGTTCTTCAGAATCGTCTTGTTCTTGATGTCATCCTGGCCGATAGGGGCGGAGCTTGTAGAGTCATCGGATCGAGCTGCTGTGTTTTCATTCCAGAAAACGCACCATCAGTATATAGAGCCATAACCCGTCTCCACAAGATTGCAAGTCAGATACACCAGAATCCAGGCACCTGGACTTGGTCCGGTTGGCTCTGGAGCGTGTTATCAGCCTGGGGATGGAAAGTCCTATCCTTCCTCGGAATAGCCCTTCTCATAGTATTCAGTTGTTGTCTATGTTTACAATGTGGGCCGGCGATTTGCGGCTTGTGTGCCACATCATGTATTCCCCATCCAAGTCCACATTCCAAATCCCGCCTGAAAAAGGAAGAGCAAATGGTGTTATATGAACAAATAGATAGACTAATGAAGATTGATATATCATGAAGGGTCCGTAGGGGACAAGGAGGGAATGAGGTAATTGGAATTTTTATGGTCAATTGTGTCCCCGAACGTAGACCCCAACTGCTCCATGTACGTGCTTCAAGTACATGTAATTTCCCTCCATGACCAGATATGAAGACGCAAATACATTTGCGTCCAACGTTAACATGTTCTCTTTCAGATCCACCATGAATGGGTCGATAATTCTGTTCCTAAGTATGCCGTGCCACCGTCTTTACATGGTGCACTTTCACGTTTTCCTGGCTCTGTCGAGTTAGGCCCTGATTTCGAGCCATCGAGCCCTTTCTGCCTTCTGCCTCTGAAAGCTGCAGCCTGGACCTGCATCCATGACCCTTGCCTTACTCCCTGTGCGGCGAGCGGTACCCGGCTCGGCCTGCTTGCCTGCCAAGACAATTCAGCCTTCAAGTTATCTGCTCCGCTCCTTGAAAAATACATTCCTGTCTAGTGATTTAGGTAAACATCTCCCCGGCTGCAGAGCAAAGGGCCCGGCCTTTCTGTCTCCGCGCATGAAATTCATTGCTCCTGTTACCATGGTAGGCCCATGGCCCCTCGCATTACACGTAGACACATAGACACATATGCACGCACTAGCAGTCAGTATAGAATAGCCTCTGCCCGAAAGACCTTTCCTTCTAGATAAAACTGTTCTTCAACACAAGATATCAGATATGATTTGGGATTAGGTTGTTCTGACACGCCAGACTTCTGTCTCCCCTTCTGGTGCTAAATGTCAAGTCCCCTTCACCCTCCAGTTACACGTCAATCACACGTCATGTTGCCTGCGCGCGCATCCAGCCATATATTTCTGCTGACACTGCAGGATTCCTCTATGAATCCACCCACTTGTGACACTTTCATGTGACGTTTCTAGCACACACCTCCGTGTATGCCCTCGTGCACGCCTTCTGTTACGTACATGTGTTCTTATCTCATTTCTTTCAGCTGTTACGCCTTCTGTATCCATCACCATTGTATGCTTTTACTATACATAATGTGCACTGTTAATAAAGCAATGTCTATCCCTTCCTGAACCCTCGTGGTGATGGAACATGATACCATGGTTCGAACCATTCCATTACATGGAATAAAACCTTATACTTATAAACTCAGATGCCACGGACTCTGCCTCTCATTTTTGATTGAGCTATTTTATTGAACTTATACCGCATAGAAATTCCGTATCCGGTAAATTTATTTACCACACAAGTAGAGGTTGGTGTACCAACGCTGCCCATGAACCAGGAAGATATAGGAGGTCTTCTACTCATGCTCTCAGAAGAGATTATAAACAATTTTTTAAAATCAGAACCATATCAAGCCAAAATCTGTGAAGCCTTTAGACACTTGAACTCAAATTATCAGACTTGAGTGAAAGAATCAGCAATATAGAACATTGTATAAAGGTTATGAAAGCCGAAATACTTAATAATAGTGTGGGGATTCAAAACTTTAAAATGGATGAGAGGGCACCTACAGAAAAGATAGAAACTCTAGAAAACCACTCAAATAGGAACAATTTAAGGGCTCTTAATATTCGAGAGGGGAAAGAAAGAAGAAATCTGAAGGATTTTATTGTAAGCCTGATAAAAGAATACATACTGGTAGCTCACACATTAGATCTTCAACAGGACATACAGCGAGCACACCGGGACCCCTGTAGAAGAAATCCCAAATGAGATAAGCCTAAAACAATTCTCATACACTTCAACACCTACTCGATCAAAGAACTGATACTTACGGAAGCCCTAAAAGTAGGCTCATACACAAAAGATGACTGGGGTTTTCGCATTCGCTCTGACTTACTTCAAACTAACAATGGAAGTTAGATAAACACATGCAAGTCTCAAGTCTTTAGGACCCACTGTCCAACTGAAATTCCCAGCCACATTAAAAGTAATGTGGAATAACAAAATGTGCAATATAGAAGAGCCAAGTGAAGTTGTGAGTTTAATTAAGCAAATAAAAACTCATCTTAGATCAGTTGTCCAGCAATAAATTAAGGATACACATTGATCCCAGAGAGAAGACAGCTGATGGGCATGCAGAACTGGCCAGTTTGGTTCAAGGGAGGGTTACCCTGGGTGGGGGAGGGTTGCCTGAGGGAGGGAGGGGTCAAATATAAGATATAAATAGTAGGAAAGGTGTGCACTGGGTGGGGAGCAAGTGGGAAAAAATAAAAAAAATATACACTCCTCATATGTGACAAACAAGCTTAAAATAAAGATGCTGGAAGTCGAATGGGTCATGAAACAGTAACCTATAAGACACAAAGCCTGTGGATTTCAACATCGAACATAAATGGCTTAGGGGTATGAGGTAAACAAAGGAGATTTCTACAATATTTAAAACAATCAAGCAATGACATATTAAGGTTCTTTAATTTCGACTCCATTTTACATTCGCCGCCATTTTGTGTTGCCTTTACACAGGCTGCTTGATTCACGAAGTATCTCTGCCCCTTGGACTGCAACGTGTAAAAAAAAACCTCCGTCCTTGTCTTGAAACCCATCTCAGACACCAGCCGGCCTAACTAATCCCTGTCTGGACTACCTAATCTCTATATCAACTATCTGTTAGCCTTTAGTATTCTTCTCTTGCTGTATCTTATCTTTTGGCCTTCGCTATTCTCTCCTTGTGTTTTCCTATTTTACAACCTTTCTTTTGAAGCATACAGACATCTCCTGCCATTGCAACAGGGAACCATGGGTACCAGTATTGATTAACTCAGGGGGCTGGATAACACACAAGCATGTAAGCAGAGAGCATTCTGGTTGCACAACACCTTGTTTTCAAACTCTTCTGATTGGATAAAACTTTGTACATTGGGTGTATGTTTGTACAGATGTATTTTGGATATCAAAGTTTGTAAGCCACGGAGTAAAGTGGCAGTCTCCTGAGAACCTACTTGGTGTACTTCTTGGACAACTGTGCTTAGCTGCAGCTAATAAACTTGGTTTTCTATGCCAGCAGTGTATTCCGTGTCTCTGTGCAACAAGGCAGGTGAACTTGAAGATTTCAGGCGTGCCCTGCGCCGCCAGGCCAAAAGGCCTGATTCTTCAATTGGCAGCTGAACGTGAGGCGGCTTCAGAGTTAGCGGTTGAGCCCAAGGATCGTGAGGAGCCCCGCAGGAAAATTCCAGGCTAGGTACCCCACACCAGCGACCCCTGTATGTCGAAAAGTGGACTGATGGTCTTTTGAAGTGTGGCTTCTCCTTTCCAACGGCTGCTGGTGACTGCTGCCCTGACTGCCGCCCTGCCTTGGTCCCTTTTGGTGATGACTGGTATTGCAAGACGTTAGACGGACCTCTGTTGGCGTGAGAAGACATTTGGTTAAGTACCGGTGGGTAGCTCCCACTTCTTTGTTTTTGGTTCTTTGATTCGATTATTGCAGTAACCGAAGCCAAGGGGTGAGTACATTTGTGCCGTTTTGATTAGCCCCTTGTTGGTTGTAAAGGAGCCAGTGATGTAACGATGCCTGGTTTCAGGAAGTTTAGAAAATGTTGTTTTTTTTTGCGATATGGACTCCAGACTGGAGGACTCTTGTCCAATTCCTCCCACTGGAACTCCTACTTATGAGCTCTATTCTAAGCATGGTATGGGCCCCATCACTTTTAATGAAGTTTGGTTCCACTATACAAAGAAAGATGGTGAGTAGAAAGTAGGGATACCATTCCTCGTCATGCGTGTCCCCAAAAGTGACAGGTCAGTGTGTGTCCCCAAAAGTGACAGGTTTGTGATTGTCACCAAATGTGACAGGCCTATGATTGTCACCAAATGTGACAGGTCGAGGTCCCTAAAAGTGACATGCCTGTGTGTGTGTGTGTGTCCTTAAAACTGACAGAGTGTTCCTGTCCTTAAAAGTGACATGTTGTTCCTGTCCTTAAAAGTGACATGTGCCATGCCCCCATAGATGTGTCCTTAAAAAAAAGTGACGGGTCTCAACCCTCTATGATGACTGTAGGTGTCCATTTGTCCCAAGGGGGCGGTCTTCCAAAGGGCGGGGTTTGTTTTGGAGCCATCAGCGAACCAGAGGCCTATGACGTTTGTATGCCATTGTTATGGTGTAGAGGTGTACGCCCCTTTTAGGGGCTGCTTAGGATACATATACGACTTCCTTAAGAACCTCTTACAGCAAGCAGAAGCCTGAATACGAAAAGGTGCCCGCACCCCACATCAGAATGAAGAGATACAACCCAATCGTGAAAAGGCCAGTGTTGGGTGGCTCCCAACCCACTATCAATAGATATTACCGCAGTTTAACACCCCTGGTAATGGACGAGGATGCTCGACAAGAAACTCCTAGGGATATGGACTGCGACGTTGCTGGCTTTGGCAATGGCATATGTAGGCCTATGGAAGCACGCCGTCTCAAGGATTGCGTATGTCGGATGTCCCCGATTAAGGGCGACAGCAGCGACAGTGAGGGCTCATGTAGCGGCAGCCTGCTTGCTGGTCTCAGTTCAATGGATCTGGAGGAATCTGAAGAAGCTGTAGCACCTCCTAATACACCCGTCTATGAAGACATGGACCTTCAGGAGGATAAGGCTGCTGAGAAGGTCGTTCTGCACCAGCCTGCTACAAGCGTCGAAGATGATGGGGCATCACAGGACATTAGCGACTCTCAAGATTTCAGAGCAGCCGCCGAAGATGATGAAAATGCGAAGGTTAGTAAAAAAAATTTAAAAAGAGAATGTTATGAGCAGGCAATTACATAATGGTTTATTTTATTTCTTCAACTAACGAACTGTCAATATTTTCTTCTTTTTTACCCTAGAGAGCAAACCCAGGCGAATACACCTACTTAATAAACTATGTTAAAAAAGATGTAGCACCTCCTAGCACATCCAGCTATGATGACAGGGACCTTCAGGAGGATACGGGTGTTGAGAAGGGTATTCTGCAACAACCTGGTACAAGCGTCGAAGATGATGGGGCATCGCAGGACATTAGTGACTCTCAAGATTTCAGAGCCGCCGCAGAGAGCGGTGAATATGCAGAGGTTAGTAAGAAAATGTTATGCGCGGTCACATACATAGCGTTGTATTTTATTTCTTCAGCTTACGGATTGTAATTCTTTCTTCTTTTGAACCCTAGAGAGAAACCCCAAAAAGGCCTGCGCCAGAATGGCGGTCTACAAAAACAAACAATGTAATTTTCAATTGTCTGTGGTGCTCAAAACAGGCTGAAAGTTCCACATGCCAAAACCGTGATGGCTGCGACAAGTGTGTATGCGACTCTGACATGTGTGAAAAGGAAGATGAAGGCTTGTCCTACTACGCAAGGCAGGAAGTTAAGGCTTTTGCCGCACAGGTGGTCCTAAACTGTGTCCGGCGTGACTATTACAGCCTTTGTAACGGTCATCAAATCAACGATCCGCAGCAGGAGGCTCACGAATGTTTGTGTGAATCATACAGATCAAGAACAATACGCTACATTTGTAGTTTGATAGATCCATACAAGGTGTATAAACTGCTAAGGGTGGTGTATGGGTTGTACGCTGAAAAGAAGCTTGTCCACCCTGATATGTTGAGAATTTTGACGGCGGCAATCACTGAGATCCGATATGCCTACGACCCGAGCTTAAAATTACCGGGTATGCAGGGTATGGGCACCACTTTCAACAGAAAAATGATAGAAAAACTCGTAGCAAGGCGTATGTGTAATCTGTATAAAAAAAATAGAAAAATAGGGTCTTTGGCCCCTCGAAAACTATTTTAAACAGGTGCTTATTTAACATTACATGATAGCGTGTATTTAGAACAAAGTAATAGAATGTTACACCTCAAGGTGACTCTGTGTTAATACGTCCTTACGACACTTACTGTGAAAAATGTAAAGTATACTCTGTTTATGATTTGTTAAATTTTTTCTTTACTTTTTTAATAAAAGGCACTTATGCAAAACATGTGGCATTCATTGTCTGGTGTGTAGCGGATGATAACATGTCGGGGTCCGTGTTAAGAAAACTTTATTATGATACACGGGGAGTTGGCAGCTTGGGAAGCGCCGAAGCTCTATATAGAAGGGCTGTAGATGAAAACGAACCTGTAAGCAGAGATCTGGTGAAGAACTGGTTATCAGGAGAGGAGGCATATTCACTACATAAACCCGCCAGAAGACGTTTTAAGAGACGGCCTACAATCGTTAATGCACAATTAGATTATCAATGGCAGGCGGATATCATCAGCCTTCAAGATTTAGCAAAACATAACAACGGAGCTCACTATATATTAACTGTTATAGATGTGCTGTCCAAGTATGCCTACGCAGAAGCGTTACGCGATAAAACTGGGGCTAGCGTCACAGCCGCTTTTAAAGCCATCTTCGAGAAAGGGCGAATTCCTCAAAAACTACAAACAGATGCCGGTAAAGAATTCTTAAACAACACATTTCAGAAACTATTAAAGCACCACGGCGTTCAACATTTTGTAACACACACGGAGGTAAAAGCAGCGGTTGTAGAGCGGTTTAACAGAACTTTAAAGTCTAAGATGTGGAGGTATTTTACGGCCCAAAACACCTACAGATACGTTGATGTTCTACAGGCCTTTTTAGATGTATATAATGCCAGTTACCACAGGACCATCAAAACAGCACCCGTAGAGGTAACGCATACTAATTCGTTAGCTGTTTGGAGAACTGTGTACGGTCATAATTTCGCTACAAAGGTGAAGAAGCCTATTTTTAAAAAAGGTGATCACGTAAGAATTTCAAAATTGAAAGGGGTCTTTACGAAGGGTTACCAACAGACTTTTAGCGATGAAATATTTATAGTGGAAAGTGTGGAGCTTAAAGAGGGTTTGTATATCTACAGGTTAAAGGACTATGATGGGGAAATGGTGTCTGGGGTATTTTACAAGGAAGAATTACAAAGGATACCCGCCGATCCGCACCGGGTGTATAAGGTGGAAAAGATTCTGAAAAGGAAAGGTAGAGGCGCTAATAGTCAGGCATATGTCAAATGGAGGGGGTGGCCGGAGAAATTTAACAGTTGGGTGCTGGACAGCTCCCTGAAGGGTGTGTGAGCTGAGGAGCGTCTAAAAGCTGATGTTAAGATGGAGACAGCGCCCTTTTATATCACCCTGCCGTCCAACGCTTCTAAAGACATGTTCCCCGACAACCAAATTTCTAATTATACAGTGAAATTGGCTAAGCCTGTGGACCTGAAAGGTGATTGGGAGGTAGCCCTAACTGAGATCCAATACCCTAGAACCTGGAACACATTTACACAGACCGAGGCTAAGTTTTACCTAAAACGTGAGCAGGACCCGATGAGCATGCACGAGAGCATCCCATACGGCTACTACCCCACAGTTTTAAGTGTTGTCGATGCCATCAACAAAGCCATAGGTACCATCGAAACATATCCGAATACCCATCTGTCACTAGATAACGTCAGAAGGAAGGTGTTTCTTAAAACATCGAGTCGCACCACAACGTTTAACTGTACCGGTAAATTAAGCCGTGTTTTAGGAACAGTACAGAATGCTAAAAGTCCGATCGAGCCGGATCACACGTGCCCGGATATTAACGGAGGGTTCTACACACTCTATGTGTATAGCGATATTGTAGAGGCACAGAGGATTGGAGACAGTTACTCGCCCTTGTTAAGATGTGTCCATGTACAGGGCGAAAATAATACGATGGTCAATATTCAATTCAACAAACCCGACTACATAGCAGTTTCTAAAAACCATTTTGACACTATTTCAATTATGATCTTCGATGATCAGTCGCAGCCTGTGTCCTTTAAATATGGGAAAGTTATTGTAAAGCTTCATTTAAGACCGAGACGCGACAGAGGTTATTAAGCAGGCGACATGGTGGTGGTGAAAACATACGGGGACCCTTCAATGTACAGGGACTATTACCGAAACCAGGCCGGCTATGGAGGCCCACCGTACTTTCAAGGGTCACCTGTTATGTATGGGGCTGGTCTAGGAGGTTTCTTCCGCAGTCTTTTTAGAAGAGCTATGCCATTCTTGAGAAAAGGCTATGAAATTGTAAAACCGCATGTTAAGGCGGCGGCTTCGAACATTGCCCAGGATGTTGTTGGCTCTGTTACTTCGGCGGTTGCCGAACGTATGAACAAACAGCCGCAAGAAGGTGCTGGCTTAGTGTACAAGCCGCGCACGAGCGTTAAAAGGAAGCGCCGTGCATCAAGACGCAGAGGCCCGCCGGCCCCCTATAAAAAAAAGAGGAGTTCTTCAAAGCGTGCTCAGAAAAGAAAAACCCCACGGAGGAAGAGAGCTACGAAGAAGAAGAGATCCTCCTCTAAAGTAAATATTTTTTAAAGCGGCACAACCTAAAACATGGCCTTCGTACACTGTGCATCGGGCGAGTGCGCCAAATCCGAGTTAGACTTGTTTACTCTAAAGCCTACACAGACAAGCATCGAAAACAGCTTCTTCATGGAGGTATCGCCTTTAGCCGCTTTGACACCATTGGCCCCTATAGAGTTTTATGTATCAGGGTCCACGGATATGTATCTGGATCTCAACAACACGCTACTACACCTTATGTGTAAAATTGTAAAAGCTGATGGTTCCGACATAGCAGCAGACGCTAAAGTGGCTACGATAGCTTATCCCCTCGCAACCCTGTTTAATCAGGTGGACATCACCCTGGGCGACCGGCTCATCACACAGAACGATAACATGTACGCATACAGAGCCTACCTCGAGAGCATTCTAAATTACAGTAGCGACGCCCTCGACACGCAGCTTTCATCGGGGCTCTTCTACAAGGACACATGTGAACATTTTGAAGTCAAGGAGTTGGACGGTGAAAATCAGGGATTTGTAAAAAGAGCAAGTTTTGCATCTGCCAGTCGCCAGTTTGACCTTCTGGGCCGCATACATTCAGACCTATTCTTCCAAGATAAACTGCTCATCAACGGAATCGATCTTAAGATCAAGCTCACGCGTAACAAGGATTCATTCTGTCTCATAAGCGGGGATGCAGAACAGTACAAGTTGGACATACGGTCAGCGAGTCTGTTTGTAAAGAGGGTAAAAGTGTCCCCGAGCGTCAGACTAGCTCACGCCGACGCTTTGCAAATATCAAACGCCAAGTACGCTGTGGAAAGAGTGACTCTGAAGGTATTCAGCATCCCAGCAGGTACACGGCTAACGCAGCAACAGAATTTATTTCTGGAACAACTACCTAAGCTTATCATCATCGGATTTGTGGACAATACAGCTTTTAGCGGCTCCTACGCCGCAAATCCCTTCAATTTTAAGCACTACAACATCAACTACGCAGCTCTGGTCCACGAGGGCACCGTGATTCCTGCAAAACCCTACACACCCAGTTTTATAAGCTCCAACTACATCAGGGAATACCAGGGGCTGGTTTCGATAACAGGGAAACATCTACGGGACTGTGGTGTAGCCGTGACAAGAGAAGGCTATGGGACCGGATACACACTGTTCGCATTCGACCTGACCCCTGACATGGAAGACGGTGATCACTACAACCTGGTCAAAAACGGAAATCTAAAAGCTGAAATACGATTCAGTAATCCGCTACCTACGAATGTGAACATGATTGTATTCTCGGTATTTGACAGCATCATTCAGATCAACCACGCCAGACAGATTTTGTTTGACTATCTTTAAACGTTTGTGAAATGGACACTATGCAGATACGGGACTTCTTAAGCAGGCACAAATACGCTAGGAAATATTTTTTAGGTGTTTTCCCTAGCGATGGGCTGCCTACCGAAATTGGGTCAGAAAGACCATGCACCCTAGTCTTTAACACCGATCCTCATTACAAGGGTGGAACACACTGGGTCGGCATGTTTATAGATAGTGACAAGGTTACGGTGTTTGACAGTACATCTGAGTTCCCCGAACACAGTATCTATACAAAACCCATATTCAAGTTTGTGAAAAAAGCTGCGGCGAGGGTTGAGTATAATAAGCTGCGGGTCCAGGATTCGCTTGCCATCACATGCGGGGAACACTGTATTTATTTTATCAGTAAAATGTCTGAGGGTACATCGTTTAGAAATTTCTTAAATCTATATTCGAGTGACCTTGTTAACAATGACAGCATAGTTGTGAAATATGTCAAAGAAAACACAAGGGTCTCGGTCCGGCCTGTGAAAACCGAATATAGCGTCTGTCAAAATTGTAAGGGCTTGTAACACATGTATGTTTAATGATGAACGTTTAAAATAAAGAAATTTTTTTAAAGCACACATTCAGACTCTGTATTTCTATGCTGTCTCATACACCAGAATTAAAATGTTTTAAAAAGACGAGTGAGAAGGGTTGAAAATTTATAAAAGTGTTTATTACAAACAGTCATGTAGGTTACACATTACATTGACAGTCATTACTAAAGAAATATATGAAGAAAAATCACTGTTATACACGTAGAAGGCCCAGTTATTCAATAAGTCTGTAGAAACATTAAGGATTAATCCACGTGCGGGTCTTGGGCATGTGTCTTTTTCGCCGTGCTGAAGGCCCCATGGGGTTGCTCCAAGAGGGGGATAGTAGGGGCCCATCAGAGGCGGCAGGCGATGGCGGGAGGGGTGTCTTTAAACTTTCAAGCATACGGCGGTGTTCGTTATTACCCACGAGTGTGGAAGGGATGTTGAGTTCAGCGGCCGCTTGTAGAAACTGCTCCCAGCCTCTAGGAGCATTTTGATGCGTTAGGATCTTGGGGTGAGTGAGACCTTTTACCAGATCGTACATGTGTGAACCAACAACAGGCTGTCCCTTGTAAAGAAATTCCCCCCGGTCATTCCAAGCTGTTAGGTCTTTAGAAGCGGCTAGTTTACTCATCAACATTTGCGCGGCCCCCCTATGCCTCTGGCTTATATTTTTTAGGAGGTCGTCAACAAAACTAACCGAGGGAGGGGTCTGGGAAGGCTGCGGCGGCGGCTGTTGGGGCGGCGTAGCATGCGCAGACGCTGCTGGCTGTTCAGAGTCCGCGGCATATAAAGTTAACTTGTTTTTTTCGGTATCCCACTGTTTGTAGTAGCTTAGAAAATTTTTAAGGGTGCTGGTGTAAAGGGTAGCTTTGTCGTAGGGGTTTAGATCCGTCCGGTTCAAAATGTCTTTCATTTCAGCATCCAGGCGTAGAGTCTCATTACGGCGTATATCCCAGGCATTGTCAGCAGTAGAGCCCTGTTTCTCCAACTGATGTTTAGGAACCAAATACATCTTTGAGGCATGCTCCATCACAGTCCTGAGAGGAGGCTTGTAATTACGGGTATAGCTATGCCCAACAATGAGCCTATAAAACCCCCAGACTGTTTCACCAGTTTCTTCTTGGTGATGAGTGAGGCCCTTTTATTACTGAGCTTCCTGATAAGATGTCGCTTCTTCTTCAACACTTGTAACTGGCTCTTTGATATAGGGACATTGCCTTTTAGGGTGTTTAGAGCTATTTCTGAAATGGCTGCCACTAAATCGTCAGAAGCTGCGCAGAGGAGGGCCTTTCGCTGTTGGGGACTGGCTGTTACCAACATTTTCAGGAGGGCCAAATTGCGACGTAGGCGTTCAGACATGGTCAGCACCTGGGGTGGGGTATAAGGCCTGGCTACAAATGTCTCTAAAGGTCTTCAGCGCTGCTTTTTATAGGTTCGGGACTTAGTCTTTGGGGTGTAAGCGACTGGGAGATCAGGGGGAAAAATATCAGCCCTTAGTCTGTAGTCTTCTAGAGTATTATTTTTTAAGTCGACCAGCAGGTATCCGTGGGGTTTTGATGTAGCGTCGTTAAAGGCCTCCATGAAGAAGTGTGTGTTTCCAGGGTACATCTGCTTAGCTATGACGGATATTTGCTGTTTGTCACGGGGATTTTTAAATAAAACAAGGTATGAGGCATTGAGTGCTATAGAGCGACTGTTCTTACCCTTGTAAAACAAGTTCTGCACAATGTAGCATATACTTAGATTACGGTGATGTGAATATTGAGTAAAAGCTCGCTCTAGCTCAGGATGGTCACCACCTTCACGCATAAGGTCATCGACAATAACCATGTTTACAAGGGTCGGAGGTAGCAGCTCATCATCGTTGAGATTCTCAGGTATACCTTCTATAAATCTGATATGGGGGAAGCTGCGGGACAGTTCGGTATAAAGATCTTGCCAGCACGAGTAAAGCCACACAATGTTGTTAGGTGCTTGGGATAATGCACCTGCAGCATTTTCTAAGAGTTTTTTTATAAAGTAGCTTTTACCGCAGTTTGAGGGACCTGCTAACACACAGGAGAACGGGTGCTGTAAACGGGTGTCCATTGTGCTGGGGGTGTCCTCTCTAATGCTCCTAATATCCGTACGGCAGGGTTTTATAGTCAGCAGTCAGGACCCTCTTGTCAAAAACAACGCGTAAGGTTTTATGTAGGGGCTGGGTTGTAATTTCCCACTTCTTTTTGGATCTGACTATGCATGGCTGGTTAACAACTATAGTTTTATCATTTTCATGATCGGCCGCTGCAGAATATTCATGCACCAGATCCTTCAGACTTTCAAAATTAATTTTTAGGGTGTTGCTGACGTTTAATGTTATACCTTTGACCTTCATACACACTTTGTTGGTGTTTGTTTTGTACGAGTATGTCTTAGGCCCAGCTGATGTAAATTCTATTATGTGCTCATCCTTATCAAGTTCGCTGGTCAAATTACCTAGATAATCCCCAAGAGGAGGATCTTCATCCCCTGGTTTACTCAGAAAAATCACTGAGTCGGTATCATGATACAGACAGCGGTCCTGGAGTTTATCCATAACACCGTAAAGCTCTAGACGGGCGTGTGCAGTCGTGAAGCAGGCTATGAATATGTTAATGTTGTTACACGTTGTGGGGTACTCTTTTGTGTATTTCCAGCATACCGCCGCGGTCTCGTCATCGATAAACTCGCAGCTGGACACCTCGTAACAAGGGGCAAAAAGGTACTTAAACAGTTCGTCAGGATCTGTTATTATGGTCGTATTTGACATGTTTGTACGCTGTGCGAATTTTCCCCATAAGGAGTTGAGGCAGAGTTTGGCTAACTGCCGGCGGGCAGGGTTGACCTCTATCAAATGTGGCCGTAAGCGTATACCCTCATGCGTGTGGTAGTCATCGATGTATTTCTGCTTTGCAGCTTGGCTAGTACACCAATCAGGATATCCGGAGGCCTCCTGTTTGTCTCTGAGAAACAAATTAATGTAGCGTGAAAAGAGACGTGTCGTGGTCCTCTTAAAATGCCACACCTCGTGTACTCTGCCGAGTCTGTAGCCTTTGTCTAAGGCAGCTTGTACCTCGATGGTGCACCAAGTCCCTGTGAGCATCCTTTGTTCTTCGGTGTGACTGCAACCACCGACCTCCTTAAACACAGCGCATGTTCGACAGAGGGGGAACATCAGCTTACCATCGACTCTGTATGGTAACACGGGAAAGTAAAGCTGCCTTGGAGGATAGATTTCACATTTTACTAGGCCAAAGTATTCGGAAAGGGGCTTAAAGTCTCTATATATGATGGTAGGGTGTCCTAAGGGGTACACCTTCATTTTGTTTACAAAAGGGTACAGACTGGTGAAATCATAATAGTGTATTTTCTCACCCTCCCCAGCGGCCCTGTACAACTGTATGGCGTTTGTACGCCCCCCGAATAAGGCATCGCGGGGTTCCAGAGGTTGTGGTAAATCACGACTCTGAAGGAAAGAACGTAGCTCGGTGTTGGTTGCTGTCATCTCTAACCACTCGTGCTCCCATAGGACCCTCAGAGCAAAGCCACATTTTTCAACATACTGGGCCCTTATCAGAGTACGTCTGTGTAAGTGTCCAAATTTGGCCCCCATCAGTCTGTTAAACTCGTGGGGTTTGTAACACTGAGGACAGCCGTGGTAAAAACAGCCATTGTATTCAAAGGCCGTCGGCACGCCCTTAATTACAGCATACCCATCCAGGTAATAGGGACCCAGGCGGTATTCACCACCCTGTAAGGCATGCCGAATATCTAGGTCTTCCTTCTCAGAGACGTACATGAGCCATTGGATAGAAGGGGTTGAATAACGTTTCTGTTTACCGTTATAGAGGTCTGGCGGCACTAGAGCTATACTTTCTGGTCTTAAAAACATGTGTTTGTAGATGGACATACACATGGAGGCCAGGGTGATGTTTTGAAAAGGGTCTATGTATTCAACCGACTTTGTCATTTGAGGCGTCTTGGGTTTCAAGGCCCTGACTTTCTTAGTCATGTGAGGGGTTTTGTGTTTCATGACCCTGACTTTCTTAGTCATAGACACCACAACATCTCTGAAGAGGTTGCAGGCCTGTCGCAGGATCATTACATCGGCCTTGCAATAGGTTTTCAATTCGGATTGAAAATGAAACTCCTTTTCACGGTTTTCAGCGTACCACTGTAGAAAGCTCTCTTTCTCAGCAGGCATCATATAATCAACCCCGTAGCTGTCCGGAGGCGGCATGGGCCCCACATAATTCTGGTTCGCCCAGGTGTTAAAGAAGTGTGGAAAATAACCTTTACACCCAGGGAAACCAAAAGCTTTTGGCAGCTTGCTCAATTTCATGGGTAGGAAATTCAGGGTGTCTATGAATCTTATTTGTAACTGACCAGCCATTAACAACATCAGCTTGGAACCTTGAGTGATGAGTTCTACTTGCACCTTTTCACGAATCATATTCTGTAAAATAAAGAATGAGTCATATGCTTTTGAGTTGTGGGCCAGCATGGTGTACCCTTTGAATTTGGACTGAATGAATGTGTTAAGGAAATCACCAACGCATGTGCGCCCCTCAAACTCCCAGCAGTCATCAGAAGTTAGATGGTGGGCGTAAATATAGTTAGGTTGGTGTACCCCCGTCTCTTGTGTGCACTCTATATCAAAAACGATGTAATCCTCGGTTTTGGGCTGGTGTTTGCCTTTAACCATGTAACACTGGTGTACAAATCCCACCCTACATGGAATCTGACACCGGGGACATTTCATGCCTTTGCATTTGTGTTCTGTCGACACATACCGGCCGCACTCTTGACAGTCCATTTTAGGGCTGCATTTAACAGCTTTGCGGTGTATGCGCCAGCAGTCTTGCGAGCGACAAAACATCTTACAGGTTTGACACAGCACCTTCAGGGCATCGTCTACAATGCAACCATCCCTCTGACACATCTTACAATGTATTTCACACTGATGATGCGCCTTAGTGTTGTATATATGGTCGCAATGTGTGCACACGTATTTGACACCCAGAAAACTTTTAAGGTTCAAGATACCGTAAAAGTGATTCTCATGGTGCAGGACATATACAGTCTTGTTTTTCACACGATCCCCGGTTGTAAAGTACTTCCAAGAACCGTTGTGATAAAGAACTTTCACCGTAACGGCGAAATAGTTCTCAAAAAGACCTATGTCGCCAAAGCCGACCATGCGGTCTGGAGGTATTTCAAGAACCTCATGGGCTTCAGCCGCTCTAGACATGATGACAGCGTCGGTGGTGTTGCGACCCATCAGCAATCCCACGATGCTGGCCGCCAGACAGGTGTTGGCTGCTCCATTGTTAAAGTTGAGCAGCCAACGTTGTTTCTTACCAATGATCTTACTGTACAGGACGCTCTTTAAAGGCCTGGAAACACCCCCCTCACGACCCCGGACAATGAGGGCTATGACTCTGAAAGTGCCATAGGCGACTAGTTCAGCCTTGCTCTGTAAAAGCTTTGACAGGTTTTCTAAAAATTCCACAGCATCAAACACATCAAGGGCCCGTCGTTTGGTGAAGAGCGGACTGTCAAGGCCCTGCCCCTGGAAGCGTAGCTGGAAAAAATCATTAGGACCCACATCACGTATCAACCTATCTATGAGTGATTGCACAGCCTGCTGTATGACTAAATGCCCTTGCACGGGGGACCTTATCAGGTGTAGGTTAATAAACCTAAACTCCTCGTAGTGCTCAGTAGCGTTAAATCTCTCGACAGTACGACTGTAGGTTCTGACGCTCTCTAAAAACACTGTCTCTGAATCCTCATCTAGAGGAATCTGACTGGAGGGGGAGCTTACTGATGCATCATTTTGGGGATTCTGGTTTAGGCAGGGCTCTGGGGTCCTTTTAAGACGCCGTGTAGCGCATATTTTGGCTTTCTTTAATTTAGTTATTAAAAGCTGGCGTTGCTTAGCGCTATTAGCCCACTTATGTTTTCTGCGGGCCCATACTTTTCTAGGTATCCGACCCCCTCCTACCTGAACTGTATGGTTTGTGTAGGTGGATGATGTGCTCATAGAGGCCTCAGCTACAGCCCCCGCCCCCAGACCTTCTGTGTGTTCATGGTATTGGCGTGTTGGTGCTCCACCCTGAGATCCCTCCAATTGCACCGCCCAAGGTCTGTCCTCACCTGAACTTATGTAATGACTGGGGCATTGTACCGGTGCATGTGATTCAGGCGCTGCTTGTGAAAATGTATGATCCTGCTTGTGGGGTTCCATGTCCTTTTTACGGTTGAGGAAGCGTAAGAAGCGCAGGGACTTTGTCAGAACTGTGTGGACCCTGCTGCTGTATTTAGATTTACGCTTACTTTTATTAACACTCAGGACGTGTTGGGTCTTTAAGGGCCTACGTCGGCATAGTCAAGAGGGGATACTCCAAATGTCGGACACTGTTGTTTGGCATGTTTGTATGATCACCCTTTTACACTGCTCAACCATTTGTAGTATCTTTCGCTGCGCCTCCAGCCCCGATCTGTCAACGCTACCGCATACCCCTAGTTTTAAGGTGGCTGTGTTCACTTGTCGTTTTAACTTTCTGACCGCCAATTGTATGTCTTTCACAAGGGCCCCTAGTACCTCTTTTGGGTTTACAGAATCGTATTGCGGCGGATTAGGGATGAATACCGTGCCCGGTTGTACACCAGTCGGCAACACCCCTGGCCCACCACTCGCTCCATCCGCAGCAACACCATTCTGTAATTGAGGCACCGGAGGGTTCGTAGAAAGAGGGTCCCAGTGCGAACACCCCGGGGCTGCCATGGAAGGGTCCTCACTAGATACAGCTTCTAAACCCTGATTTGACCAGTCGTCCCAACAGATACTATTATCGCTACATATTGCTGATGGTGATGGGTGGCTTACACTGGGTGCGGGGCTGGTTGGGTCGTATGCTCCCTGCGGGGGTATAGGTGACATAAGGGTTGGGGAGTGTAAATGTCCGTCAAAGCAATTGTGGTCCCTATCGGCTAAGGAATTGTCGTGGTTGTGGTCGGGTGAATGTCTAACATCCGTATACAAATACCCATTGTGCGTGCTGGAAGGGTCCTTGTGCGCTGCTTCTGAGGGCCTATCAAGTTTGGCAACCATACCTATCAATGCTTTGAGACCACCCCTGCTACCGTTGTAAGGGGTTTCTGGGGGCGGCGCATTATCAGCCTCTGAGCTTCTAAGCACAGCAGGCCTGGGTATAGCATGATTTAGGGTTTGGTCTTGGGGGAACCCCTCTACAGAAGCCGCTAGTTTATTTAAAACTATAGGTGCCTTCAAGGTATGCGTAGGAGACGGCGCCGTAAGGGGCTTGATTAAGGGATCTGTCTGCACCCCACAGTTCTTCTTGAGCCCGGATCTTGAGAGGCGTCTCGCTTTAGGAGTTTGGGGATGTACCATATCTTCAGCGAATGCCGTTGAGGCTTTGAGAGGGTTCAGAGACGCCGCACCGCTTTTACACTGAACAGACCTAACTTTGTCTGGGGTTGGAAGAACGTCTTTGCCGGTGTCCCCCTCCCTGTGTAGAATAGACATTCCTGTAGGATTGTTCAACATGATGGAAGAGGGCTTGATCTGACATTTCGCAGCGGTGCCGGTTCTCTGCTGTATGTGCGTGTAGTATGTGCAGAGCTTGTCCTGGCGCCCACGTCTACTCACAGCTTTTGCTGCAGGCTCTGCATTCTGAATGGTCGCTGTTATGTCCCTTAACGGTTTCGCAGACCTCTTGACCTCCCCCGTATTTTCAGCGGTGTTCTTTTGAACAGCTCCTAGAATGTAAGATAAAAAAATATATATATTAGAAAAAATAAAGAACCTGTATAAAGGTGTTTACACTACCCATAGACACCCACCACAATAATTTCTACAGGGCCCCTTTATACAATCCCTACAACACGACGGCTGCCCCCTTCTACCTGCTAGAATAAAACACAGAGAGCGCGTTTTTTTCGCCCCTTTTGTAAAAACACACCTTTTAGAGGTCTTTTCCCAGATCCTTTCTTCGTCATCGGTTCCTTTCCAGATGTTGAGGCTTTCCTCTTTAACGGTCTTTCTTTTGACGGCGGTGCCGCCTCTTGCAAAGCGGCGTCGGTCGTGGTTGCCTCTGAGGAACCTGCAAAGAAAAAATAATCACATTTGTGGTATAAACAAGTCCTTAGCAGTCCCTTCTGAGGAGCCCTCCTACAGTACACCCCTGGGGTTTTTGGGCTAACACAGTCTAAGTCTTAGACAGTTTAAAGAACCCTGGCCTTTCTTTTTAAATTTACCTGAAAGAACCACATTATCCTGAATACGTTGCGACACTTCTTGAGCCCCCAGGTATAGCTCTAGATCATCAGAATCTAGTTGTAGAGCGGCATCATAATCTATAAAAGCATACACACATGAGAAGACCATTAGAAAAAAGCAGAACTTCTGAGACAATGGTGTATAAAAACTACACAGAACTATGCAACTCTAAATACATATACCTGCTTGTATGGTTAGCATTTCGGCGTCGGTGATGTCTATTACAGGGATAGCCTGTTTAGGGTTAGATTAAAAAAAAAAAAAAATAGAGGTTTAAAACTACACATCATAAACAAGGCCTTACAGTTTGTTACATACACCTTAGAAAATGCCACTGATAAATTCAAAATTGAAAATAGACTTGTCTGGACATTTAATTTTTAATAAGATCATCTCATACCTACACACAAGTCCAACATAGGTACACCCCTAACATTTTGCACATATCCATAGTATATAAACCTCAAGTTGTTCTTTACAACCCTTTAATAAACATAGCGCCATGTTAGAATTTTTACTTATAAACGCCAGTAACACCAGGACATCTCTTAGGGAAAAAAGCAGTCACAATCTACCCCATAAATACATTATACGCAGCACTGTGTACATTATATACACTCTCAGGGTTGCATTTTGAAAGGGCTGTCTGGGTAGAGAAAAAGCACGCATTTTAAAACGGGGCTGTCTGGGTTGAGCACAAACATGAGAAAAAACCCGGCGCCATAGCCTATGCTTCTGGGCAAATCACTTAATTTATTTATTTAGGCATGTATGTATGCGTTTTTATATAGCACAGGCTTTAACCTAAGGGGTCAGAGCGCTTCACAGTAGGAACAGTACTGATGCATGCGGAGCAAATTCATGGGAACACATTTCAGAAGCAAGCGTTCAGTTACATGCTGCAATAGTGACACTTGGGAGCAACCAAAAAGCCGTAGGTAGCAAAGGTGCAGTACCGGAGGAAAAAAAAAGTGACATGTGTGCAAGTTACAAAAGCGAACAAGTATAATACTGCCATAAACGGTAGACACTCAAGCACAAGAACAAACATTGCGTCGGCATTGGTGGCACTTTTGCAAGTATCTAAAGCAAACAAAATGTAAGAGATAGCAAACGGTGTGTTACACGGGAAAAGTGACGTTTGCATGTTACAAAAGAGTACCAAACGCCGTTGAAAGGGTAATACTGCATTAATGGGCAGCCCTTCAGGTAGTGTATGAGCTATATAAAATGACCCCACAAAACACGCGATCTTGAAAGCCGCAGGAACGCTGCTAATCAGAGCCCTGCTGCTGTAAACGCTTTTTTAAAATTTGTATTTATTGAATGCCCACCTTTGGGGCCCCGTCAGCATGTTGGAAGCTCTGCCTGGAGCTTCCTCGGCGCTTGTACGGGGCAGCCCCCACCCCTTCATGCTGCCGTGGGTGTCCCCGGTGACATCACTGCGGGGTTGGGCAATCCCTGGCATATGCGAAGAGGCAGCTGCCTGCTGCCCTGCCACCGTTTCTTTTATTTTTATTTTGTTAAACATTTGTTTATTCATAGCAGTACCCATGGGGCGGCAATCTCCAAAGCTGTCCAGCAGCCCCATCGGAGTTCCCTCGTCTTTGCTGCTGCGATAGGCCCCGCCCCCGCCATGACGTCTGGGGAGTCCCGGTGACATCACTGAAGGGGCTGTGGCCTACTTTAGCAGCCACGACGAAGAAGCTCTTTCATGCCCCCATCGGGACCCCTCGTGTGGCCCCAGAAAATGCCGCCTTCTGCCCACACAGCATCACGAGGGGCTTCAATTTTAAAACAATGCCTCGAGCATTGCGCCCTGTACACGTCGGACTCTGGGAGCCACCCCAGCAACACAGACCCCCCCCCCCCCCCCCCCCCCCCGGAGCTCCGCAGGGAGCACAGAGGGCTCCGGGCTTCCTTTTTTTTAAAAATTGGAGCCTCGAGCCCCAGCACAACCTTACAAGCCCCCAGAGTAGCATGCATGGCCGTGGGCTCTGGGGGCCTTTATTTTTTATTACAAAAGGGCCTCGAGTCCCACCGGCCATGCCTCAGCACAAGTCCCAGAGCCCCGCACATGGCCAGAGGGTTCTGGGACCTTTAATGTATGAATAACGGGGCATGGAGCCCCACACAAATGCTGCCTTTATTTGTGTAAGGATGCTTGGGGCATGCGCACCCCATACAGAGGACCCTGCAACCACCTTACCACACATCGGAGCATCGCCTTGTTATAGGTCTGTAGACAGTGTAAAAGCCTTACGTTACAGGATTGTTGCACCTCTAATACCCTAAGCATTACTCTCCTTAAATACAGGCCCACAGTTTTGTTAAAATACCTTTAACAGGTCCCCACACCACAAAAGCAACATCCATAGATATCATAGATACAGCCCGGCCTCGCATAAAATTACCCTTAAAAGTGTAACACAACAGTCATGTACAAACCCTAAAACAGCCACCTTTAATCACATCACCATACAGTTCCCTTGCCCTTAGCGCATTTAAAAAACTTAAAATGACAACTCTCCTTTATACCTCAGCACATCCTGCATTATAAACTTTAGACAGCAACCCCCATTATATATTATTTAAAACATTATGAGCCCAGTCCTACATTGCGCTAGGTACCCTTTGTAAAATACAACCTCCTTCACCTTAAAAGGCCTGCTACCGATACTTTTAAATAAAACCTTAAACATGCAACATTGCACCAGACCCCTGTTTTACTTACATCCATAAATGTGTAGCACGCTGCATCAATCTGTGATAAGTTGTTCTGCTCCATTATTCCCTTTTAAACTCCTGAGATGGGCCTGTGCAGCAAAACAATCCAAGTATGTCGTTCCACCAGGGTTTTTAAAAATGGCTATTTCTGCTGATCCACCCAGAGTAGGCTTTTATACATGGCCTGACCTGCTAATTACGTCAACATCCTTTATGGAGGTGGGGTTTAGAACCTTGTAGTGGTGGTCTTGGGTGGGAACAATTGCTGACCAATGTACTTCTTCTGTTAGCCCCCCTTTAACAGCTGTTAATTAAACTTACGGTCTATAGTGGGGATAGCGGTGTAACCAGTTGTGCTCGTGACTGAATCTCTGGGGAAGATAAGCTCCTTCCGTAGTTTAGGGACATGGCGGATGCCCATGTTTTTCTACTCGGGGCTTTGTTTGTTAGATAGACTCTTAGGATTATGACAGCTTTTAAACCTATTGTTTGCTGAGGGGAGGGATGTGTAATTAGCAGTGCTTGGGACTCGTGACTCCTTCTCCTGGGAAAGTGGGGCCTGGTTGAATAGTTTTTCTTTCCTCTTCTCAGCTTTACTCTGCAAACATTTAAACATGCCTGGACATCCCCCCTCTTACACGAAGCCATTTAAACATGCCCAGACATCCCCCCTCTTACACGACGCCACTTTTTGCGCACACATTTACCTTAACCTAAATGCCCTGCTAGGCTAGCATAACATTTAACATTGTCTCGTGCTCTGGCACACCCCCCTAAGCTACATCCCCCACAGCCCAGCTCCAGTTAGGGAGACCACAAATTCCTCATGGCACCAAACTTTTTGCTCACCAGCTGTCACTTTTAAGGACAGGAACAACATGTCACTTTTAAGGACAGGAACACTCTGTCAGTTTTAAGGACACACACACACACACAGGCATGTCACTTTTAGGGACCTCGACCTGTCACATTTGGTGACAATCATAGGCCTGTCACATTTGGTGACAATCACAAACCTGTCACTTTTGGGGACACACACTGACCTGTCACTTTTGGGGACACGCATGACGAGGAATGGTATCCCTACTTTCTACTATGGTGTTTTACAGTGGCCACATAATGGTAGTTTTGAGCCTGACATTCTAGATAATTTAGAAGCTACTTTGTTTAAAAGAAAAGCCCGGCCAGCTATGTTTGACTCTTTTCGCCTTTGGCGCAAGGAAGACAAACAAAAAGAAATTAAACAGGCAAAAGGAGATAGGAAAGAAAGAGGCATGACTGTTATACAGGCTGCCCAGCAGTTTAAGGATGATGAAATAGATTATGCAATTGAGGTCTCAAATAGACAACATCGCATGGCAATCGATAAATGTTACCCAGTGCTGCCAACTTCTCCCCCAAATACTGATGCTGATCTTGAGAAGGATCCTTTAATGTCCCACTTGTTAAGATCGCCCCCGCCCTATGTACAAGGTGCTAATGTTCCCCCGGTTTTGTTACCAGTCCAGCAACCTGTTAATCTTCCACCAGCTCCAGCTCCTGAACCTCCACCACAGCCCCTTGTGGCACTACCACTACCATCATCTCCTTTGCCTCCAGCTCCCTTGCTTCCAGCTCCTTTGCCTCCGACTCTTTGCCTCAACCTCCTTTTCCCTCGACCTCCGTTCTACCTGTTGCCCCTTCTCTTGCTCCTTCTCATATTTTATCCCCTGTCCTTCTGTCAACTTCCCCCTCAGTTCGTAAACGGATGGTTGATACCGTTTCTGGCCTTTTTTCTCCTTTCTTTGGGTCAGTAAGTATGACTCCTGTCCTTCCCCGCAGGCAGACCCGCAGTTTACTCGCAGTTTCCCAAGAACGAGATGCGTTAGATCTCCTTGCCCGCAAGTGGAATATAAATGGCCCCAAGTATACTGTACGAGATATTATGGATACTTTTGAGCAGTGGGATGCCCCTATACAAGGATTTGTTTTTGATGCCATGTGTGGCATTCTAGGTCAGGAATGGGAGGCCTTAGGATTGGGGTTGGTTCCCCAGGGTTTGCTGGATGTTCGGGCTGACTTTGATAAAGGAATTATTGTGGGTCCTCAGGTTGAGGACGCTATACAGACACTTGTCACCTTCAGATCAATGTTCATTTCTCGGTCTTTGTCTGAACCTGATCATTCTGTTAGGTGCAAACGGAAGCACTACCCTATGCGAGAGGTTCCCCCAGTGTGGAGAGAAGCGGTTGGAGCCCAGGATGGTAATCAGCCTATACCAGCTCACTTCCAACGTATATGGGTACATGTACCTTGGAAGAGATCTGAGGTGCTGGCCCTTAAACAGTCCTTACCTGACCCCGTAAAAACCTTGCTGGTTACAACAAAGAACTATCTCAGACTGCACCTATTGCAAGGAGGAAGGTCACTTTAAGAATAATTGCCCCGTTTTATTGCAGCATACTGGTGGTACGCCTGGGATGCGAGGCCGGGGTTGCTTCAAGTCAACACCTAGGGGGAGGGGGAGGAGTACAATGCTCCTGTCCGCCTCAAAATTCCATAAATTATTTCGATCAGCAAAATACTCAGTCTGCCCATTATTATAATGACAATTATTATATGGAGGATGAGAATCAGGACTTTAATTCTAGCTAGGACAGCCGTAGACAAAGTGAGGGAGTCATATCAGTTCCAGTGGACCAAAATGGGCCTCATGTTGATGTCGTTTCGCTTGGTGTGTCAGAGCTATTTCTCTTGGATACTGGTGCAACTAAGATTCTATCATCCACTCTAAACTCCCTGGGGAACCTTTGTCTGGCTTAAAAAAATGTTTTTGTAGGATTTTCTGGCGCCCCAGTTTGCAACCCAGTTTCTTGTCTTCTTCCCATCTCAATAGGTCCTTATGATTTGGAGGCTCCGCTTATTTTAACAACTGGTTGTGGTGATAATTTGTTGGGTTTGGATTTGTTGAAAAGACTGTATGCGACACTGCATTGTTCTCCTTCTGATGTACACCTTACTTTAGGTAAAAGTTTGATTTCCCTGACATATTTGTCTAGAGACCAACTACCTTCTGAATTACGCTCCCTGCCTGCCACTCTTTGGGCTACAGGCTCAATGATGTTGGCCTCCTGCAGATTCCACCCTACATTGTCACCCTCAAATCTAACGTTAAGTTACCTTGCATTCCTCAGTATAAGATTCCTAGTGATGGTGAGAGAGCACTCTTGGTTAATATTTATGATTTGGTTGAGAAAGGTGTGGTTGAAGACACTGGGGGAAATGTATGTAATAGTCCTGTCTTGCCTGTTCTTAAATGTACTGACTCTTCCCAGCCACCTGTTTATCGTTTTGTGATCGATCTCCGGGAGGTCAACAAGATTGTTGTACCCCAGTTTCCAGTCGTCCCAGATATCACTGCTTTATTGACGATGATACCTGCTTCGGCTGCCTGGTTCTCGGTCATTAACCTTAAGAATGCTTTCTTTAGCATTCCCATTGCTGAGGAAAGTAGGGATTTTTTTGGTTTCTCTTTGGGAGGTCGAAGTTTTCGGTTCAAGGGCGCACCTCAAGGCCATTTATAGTCAGGCTTTGAAAACTCAGCTCGATGCTTTCACTTTGCCTCCAGGTGCCACCCTTATTCAGTGCATGGATGATCTGTTGGTTGCTGCTGATTCTGAGAACGTTTGTAAACAAGTTACTGTTTCACCGTTGCATCACTTGTCTGACCTTCATCATAAGGTTTCGCCCTCTAAATTACAATATTGTCGCCAAGAGGTTACCTACATCTCTTGTCGAAGGAGGGACGGCGATTGACCCCAGAAAGAATCCAAGCAATTGCACAAATGTCTGTACCATGCACACAGAGAGAGGTGCGTGCCTTTTTGGGCATTACCTCTTACTGCAGACAGTGGATTCTGAATTTTTCTTTGTTAGCAAAACCTTTGTTAGTACTTACCCTTAAAGATGCAACCCAACCTCTCCCTTGGACAGAGGAATGCCATAAAAGTTTTACTGATTTGCGCACTTCCTTATGTTCTGCTCCTGTGTTGGGTACTCCGGATTACAGTAAACCTTTCACACTTTATGTGCACGAGAGAGAAGGTTGCGCGTTGTCAGTCTTGACACAGCAATTTGGTGACAAGCAACGTCCATGTGCTTATTTTGGGGCTATGTTAGATCCCGTAGCTAAAGCATTACCTAGTTGTCTGAAAGCTACAGCAGCAGCAGCAGTTTCTATTCGCCAATCTGCTGGATTGGTGCTAGACTATACCCTTATTGTCATGGTGCCACATGCAGTGGATACTCTCCTAAACAGGACAAAAACTCAGCACCTTACGAGCGCCCGCTTATCGGGGTATGAGCTGACGCTCTTGGCTAGTCATGTGCACATCAAACGATGTAATACCCTAAATCCAGCTACACTGTTACCGATCCCAGTAGGGAAAGACATTCAAGAGCAACATGATTGTTTTCTCCGTACAGAGGAAGAGACGTAAGGTAGAATTGATTTGAAGGATACGCCGCTCCTGGACCAGGATGGGATCCTATGGGTGGATGGTTCGTGTTTTAAGCTCCCCAATGGTGAAACGACTGCAGCCTATGCTGTTACCACTTTGCATACAATTGTGGAGACAGCACACATTAGGCAGAATTCAGCCCAAGCAGCTGAATTGATAGCTCTGACTAGAGCTTGTGTATTGGCTAAAGGGAAGAGAGTGAATGTGTTCACTGACAGCCAATAAGCATTTGGGGTGGCCCACAGTTTGGGCCGCCTTTGGAGGGAAAGAGGATTCTTTACTTCACATGGTACTAAAATACAGCATGGTCAGTTAGTGAATGACCTTTTGGAATCACATGCTTTACCCACTCAGATAGCAATTGTGAAGTGCAGTGCGCATAAGAGGATTACTGATGATGTGGGTGAAGGAAACGCTTTTGTGGATCAGCTAGCGAAAGAGACAGCGAGAGATGTGACGAGTCATATGTATGTTGCTGGACCTGCTAGATGGGTCAGTCAAGGAGGAATGTGTGAGGACACATAAGAAAGTGTGAAAATGATTCACGAAGAGGCTACAGAAAAAGAATTGAGTAAGTGGAGAGATGGTACGGGAATGTTGGATGCGACGGGGTGTTGGATAGAATTGTCGGAACACCAACGTTGGCTGTTACCAGACGCCTATGTACTTCCAGTAGTAACTATGGTGCATGGTCCAGCCCACATCAGTGCGAAAGGAATATGCAAGCTTTTAGCTCCAGTATGGCAGAATGCATGGATTCCTAAATGTGCAGACAATCTTGTTAAACATTGCATTGTTTGTTTGATGCACAACCCAGGAAGAGGAACACCAACCCCAGCAGGCCATTTTGCTCCCCCAACGTATCCCTTTGAGGTATTGCAGATAGACTACATTCATATGGAGAGATGCAATAACCTGAGGTATGTCCCTGTGGTGGTGTGTGCCTTTTCTAGATGGATAGAGGCTTACCCCCTAAAGGATAATACTGCCTTGTCTACAGCCAAGGTCCTTCTGACAGAATACTTTCCGAGGTTTGGTTTACCTCGAATTGTCTGGAGTGACAACGGAAGTGAATTTGTGGGTCAAATCATGCAGAAAGTATGTGCTCGTCTTGGTATTAAGCAGAAATTCCATGTGGCAAACCACCCTCAATCAGCGGGTTTGGTAGAGTGCTATAATGGCACTCTCAAGCTTAAACTTGCGAAGATACAAGCCAGCACAGGTCTTGCCTGGCCCGATGTTTTACCTTTGTCCCTCTTGTCAACTCGAACAGCTGTTCATTCTCGTGTGGGACTTAGCCCATATGAGATTGTGTTCGGATGCCTGGCTAATGTCTGGGTTGTCCCTAGACCCAAGAAGTACTCTGACATAGAATACCCAATGTTGATTGACTATTTGGATGACCTCACCACTAAATTGCGTGTTCTCTATCAACAGGTACAAGACGCTTTGCCTCAAGCTTCTACGGATCCTGGTCACACCATACAACCCGGTGATTGGGTGTGTACTAAAAAATTTCAGAGGTCAAAGAACTTGGAACCTCGCTGGAGAGAGCCACGTCAAGTGTTATTGACAACACGCACAGCTGTGAAGGTGGTCGGAAAGAAAAACTGGATCCATGGTGTGCACTGCAAAAAGGTGCCCTTGTCTTTGCCTTTTGATCAGTGGGTCCGCAAAGGTATAAGTGATTGTGAAGGAGAGAGGGTCCCCCGGTTTGTACCTTTTGGTGATGCACTCCTAGAATGGACTCAGTCTGAGAAAGAAGATGATGACGTTTTGCAAGAAGCTATCCCACCACATCTGAGATTGAACACAACTAATCCAGAAACACTTTTCCAGGATCAGACTGTACTGAACAAAATTAGATACAATTTGAGCTCTAGAGCAACTAAGGACAATTAGGGAACTTTGTGTGCTTTTTGCGACGTTGACCATCTAATTAGGTTGCATGGTTGTGGTAAGAGCCTTAGTTAGTGACCTGAATTGTGGCAATAGGTCTGCGGGACTTGCAGTGTCATAGGACGGCTAATAATCACGGCTAAGTGAAGAAGGGAGACTGCCACGAGCAACATCTAGAAGATGGATTCTGCTAAATATTGCAAATTATTATTTAATAGATGTGGCGTAGTACTATATGTTTTAACTTTGCTATATGTTTTATTAGCTTGTGTGGGTTGGGTTATTCACACTTTTGCAGCCAACATCTATACCTATATCTACCTCCCAGCCCATACCTTTTCGCACTACTGTTTCCCCACACCAATTTCATACGCTACCAGAGCATGAGCAAATTAGGAGAATGGAGTATTTCAACAATTCCTTCATTCAATTGTTACACCAGCATCAATTGATAATCAATATCACCGATTGCTGGGTTTGTGGACTTTTACCCCATAATACAGATAGAGGAATGCCATATTTAGTTCTACCCTTCGCCCTAAAAGAATCTGCGTAGGCTTACACCTCTATATTTGCCAATGCCTATGAGAACCAACATCGACATCCTGTTGGTCCGTATAGAGATGGAATTGATGTTAGTCATGACGCACTGATAAAAGGAATAGTGACTATGTCAAGACATTATAAGAAATGTAATGAATTCCCCACTGACGAACGACAAGCATACATTGACTGGAATGTGACACATTACGCCACTAGTCTTACAGACAGAGCCAAAAAGAAAAGATCCCCACCTATATATACTGTGCCCCAGCAAGGTCACCTATGTCTCTAAGCAAATGGTCAAAGGCCTATGGCTCAATTGGGCAAGAGCACTTTCTTAACATTACATATATGTATACATCCCGAACGTCTCCACCACTGGTAGCGTCTCAAGAAACATATTTTGTTTGCCATGACAGAGCCTATACATGGCTACCAGCCGATTTCTCAGGAACTTGTTATATGGCTTTTCTCCTCCCTCTAATATATACAGCTCCTTCGGGACATCACAAGACAAGGTACGGTATAGGGGTTATTGCTTTGGAAGACACAGTAGGAGAAGAAGGAGGCGACTTACTTAAAGGATTCCTCCCATTTTGGGGCCCTATGGCCAATGGTAGACATATCAGGCATCTCATTCGAGTAGTTGAAGCAACAATAAATGAAACTGTCGGAGCACTGGGTAATATCACTTCTGAGCTTCAGGCGGATCGCCTTATGACATTACAAAACAGAATGGTGTTAGACATCATTCTTGCGGATCGTAGTGGAGTCTGTAAATTGATCGGATCCAGTTGTTGCATTTACATACCTGACAACGCCCCTACAGTATACCAGGCCATCTCTAAATTACACCACATTGCTGAGTCCATCCACCAGGAAGAAGGAAATTGGTCTTTGATGGGATGGTTTCGGGGACTACTGTCCACATGGGGATGGAAGGTATTGACCTTTGTTGGAGTAGTTTTGGCCATCATCTTTTCGTGTTGTCTCTGTTTGCAATGTGGCCCGCAATTTGTGGTCTTTGTGCTACTATGTGTGTCCCAAGACCCATGTCACAGAAAACAGAGAATATGAAGATGATGTTGCAGCAACAGCTTGATGAGCTCATGACCATCAACATTGATTCAGATTAGAGTGAGTCTTTGTGTATTGCCTGCGTAATGGCAAAAGGAGGGCCCGAGGTTCTTTAATTTCGACTCCATTTTACATTTGCCGCCATTTTGTGTTGCCTTTACTCAGGCTGCTCGATTCACGAAGTGTCTCTGCCCCTTGGACTGCAACGTGTCAAAAAACCCCTCCGTCCATGTCTTCAAACCCATCTCAGACACCAGCCGGCCTAACTAATCCTTGTCTGGACAACATAATCTCTATATCAACTATCTGTTAGCCTTTAGTATTCCTCTCTTGCCAAATCTTATCTTTTGGTCTTCGTCATTCTCTCCTTGTGTTTTCCTATTTTACAACCTTCTTTTGAAGCATACAAACATGCCCTGCCATTGCAACACTGAACCATGGGTACCAGTATTTATTAACTCCGGGGGGCTGGATAACACACAAGCATGTAAGCAGAGAGCATTCTGGTTGCACAAAACCTTGTTTTCAAACTCTTCTGATTGGCTAAAACTTTGTGCATTGGGTGTATGTTTGTACAGATGCATTTTGAATAGAAATGTTTGTGAGCCACGGAGTAAAGTGGCAGTCTCCTGAGAACCTACTTGGTGTACTTCTTGGACAACTGTGCTTAGCTGCCGCTAATAAACTTGGTTTTCTATGCCAGCAGAGTATTCCGTGTCTCTGTGCAACAAGGCAGGTGAACTCGAAGATTTCAGGCGTGCCCTGCGCCACCAGGCCCAAAGGACCGGTTCTTCAATATTGCTACAAGACACACATTTACATCAGGAAGAATGGGAAGGCATAATAAAGGGGCACAGATGGATAAATCAATTTGCACGCACAAATCAAAGTTTCAACGTGAAAGGAGTGTCAATTTTGTGAAAAATCTCAGCTTAAGCAAAATTATTAAAAGTAACAGCAGATCCCAAAGGGAGATGGGTCACTGTGATGGTTAAAATCAATAGTATAATATATTCCCTTATAAGCTATTATGGTCCAAATATTGATGTCCCAATCCCGCTACAAGAGCTCTTCCAACAGTTACTATATAAGGGAAATGTCATCAAAATGGGTGGAGATTTCAATTTAGTTATGGACCCTGCTTTGGATAAACTCTCCCCTCGATCAATGTTTAATACTCTTGAAAGGAGTGAGTTAGTCCAGGATTTAAAACAAAATATGGGTTTGTTAGATCCCTGGTTGTACAAGGCAGGCAAGAATAAATGCAATACGCAAAACATAAGAAATATGTATATGCCTCATGCATAGATTATTTTTTGATTTGGATTAAATAAGTTACTCACATTCCAGAGCATCTTTCAGACCATTCAGCAGTAAAATTGGTGCTATCTCTAGATAGTGGTATAGGTAGGTCTAGATGGACAATGGATAGGTCTCTACTGGAGGAGCAGGAGATAAAGAGTAAACTGAAGAGCGACACTATAGAAATTTTTGAATTAAACAGAGACTCTGCCACCTTAAGTGTAATAGGGGAAGCTGATTAAGCCTTTATTCGAGGGAGGCTGAAGAATTATGCAGTGCACAGGTGGAGAGAAAATACGAACAATTTGAAAGAGAAAAAGACGAAACAGGCTGCATTACATAGAGACCTGAATAAGACAGATAATGTTGGTATAATAACAAATATACAAACGCAGATTCATGAAGTAAAAAATGAGTTAACTGAACATTTGGAAGAAATAGTACAAAAAAATGGAACCCCAGCAAATTGGCACACTATGATTATGGCGAGGGGTGTGATAGATTGCAGGCCTGCAAGGCAAGGGGTGATATGTTTAGGAGTTCAATCAATGAGATAGTACTAGAGTAAATGGGTGAACCATGTCTGGATGATCAGGACATCGGGAATGCATTTACATATTTTTTCCAAAATCTATATAGGGAAGATTCCTTAGCTACAGAAAAACAGATTAATGATTGGCTGCAAAAGGATCCCTTACCAAGGTTAGGTCAGGTTAAGGAAGAATATCTGAATAAGCAAATCAGCCCAGACGAAACGTCCGAAGCAATTGAATGTTTAAAAAAAGGGATAGCTCCAGGGCCAGATGGAATACCAAACAAACTATATAAAGTTCTGGCAGAGAAAATTACCCTGGTATTGACCACGCTATTACCAACGCGGTAAATAATCAGAGGAGAACGCTACCTTTTGCAAGTGGAGTCCGAGTCTGGCAGCAAGCCCGTCACGGCAGCAAGAGCAGGAGCCGAGTCCCCCTCGCCGCCGCCTTTCACCATCAACGCGGCCGCAGAGCGGGGGGACTTCAACCCCCAGGAGCCTTTGCGGGGCGCGCATTGTGACGCGGAAGTAGGCGCCCGGAGGCGCATAAAACAGCAGCGCTCCCGGAGCGCCTTGGGAGCCCATTACCAACGCGGTAAATAATCAGAGGAGAACGCTACCTTTGGCAAGTGGAGTCCGAGTCTGGCAGCAAGCCTGTCAAGGCAGCAGGAGCAGGAGCCGAGTCCCCCCCGCCGCCGCCTTTCACCATCAACGCGGACACAGAGCGGGGGGACTTCAACCCCCAGGAGCCTTTGCGGGGGCGCGCATTGTGACGCGGAAGTAGGCGCCCGGAGGCGCATAAAACAGCAACGCTGCCTCCGCGTAGCGGGACGCGAGCGGGACCAAGCGCGGGGCTAAGCCCGGGCAAAGGGCGGGCCCTCTGTGGCCCTCAGAGGCCTGAGGAGCCTGGCCTGGGCCACACACCCTGCTCGATCATCATCAGCCCATTGACCATTGGACACAAAAACTGTAAGCCTGTCGACCCTATATACTTCATACTCAAATCAACAGGGTTGTATCTTGATTGTCTCTGATATTTCCTAATTATCAGGGCTTGTTAATATAGTGTTGATATCTTAAACTGTTATATTGGTGAGTAGTAGTAAGGTCTGTTATGAATTGTCGCGAGACCAGAAGCATGGCTGTTGCAGGAGCGAAAAAGTTGACCGGTACCCTGGACGATTTTATTGTTCGCACCCATGCTTTAATTGATGAGGGGATTGTATTAATGGACAGAAGGGTGTCCCAAGATTTAGCTATGGCTAAGAGATCCTCCTTAGGCCTTATTGCTCAGGCATGTACGCCCAACACCGAGTCCCGCCCCAACACTCTTGCCATGGTACATAATGCTGGGGATTATGATGTTCCAAGTTCCCAACAGGGTTTGGAGGCCACACCTAATCTTAATCTGCTGATAGAGGGTGGCTCAGACAGCAATGAGTTAGATAATCCACCCTTGGTTAGTGTCACAAATCAAAGGGGTTTGAAAGAGGGGGCAATTCCTAAACAAAAGGCCAATAAATCCACCACCCATAAAGGGAAGAAAGCACAAACTACCCACAACCGGGACATAACCATCTTAGATCCGGTGACTGTGAATAACAACTTGGTAGCCTGTGCAAATGACACTAGGGGGGTGCATTCGGCGAATGTTGGCCTGCCATTAAGCCTCCCAGATGACACTATTATAGACAATAGTCTGGAGGAAATTTTGGAATTAAGTGGCGAAGTTAATAATTTAGCCAAATGTAGCCAGGATAGAAGTGGGTTAAGCATGGCAAATAATAATATCTTTGAAATGTTAAAAGCCCTTCTTGAACCTATAGAGGTTAGGCTACGTTGTTTAGAAACTTTATTGAAAAATATTCACAAGGATATAAGTGCCCCAAGTTTTAATTTGAACACTAGGGCACCCCATGTGGCGAATACAGTAAACAAGCCATCCTTGGCTGATAAAAGTGTCACTGTGGCTAAACATAATGTTTCTAAGAACCCTAGTAATACCTCAAACCCGGGAGGTGCTAAAACAAAGACCCCTGACCTTAAACAAACAGAGAATCCAATCAAGCCCAAGATAACTCCCCAAGTCAAATTTAAAGACCCCATACCTTTGACTCCAAATCTGGATTTGGTCCCAAGAGATAAGGCAGTGGCCCTAAAAAACATCCATCTTCCTCCTGATGCCTGTCCCTATGTAGTGATTCTGACTGGGGTTACGGAAATCTCTGTGCACAACGTTAAGGACCGTGGTCTCATTCCATAATCAAAATTAAGTCAAATTTTAACCATGAGAAGGTTTATTCCAAAAAATAGAGTCTATGGACATTCCAGCCCATGAATGTTTATCATCAAATATTGATCATCGAAAACAAGTCTTTTAGTAAATCAAGTTGCAACAAAAATAATAATCCTCAAACATCCCGATGCATTTCGGGCGGGAGCCCTTTGTCAAGGGATTACTCTACGAGGCAAGAACAGAATAAAGAATCACTGTAACTTTTTAAATACTGTAACATTAAGCAATAACATAAGCATGCGACTGATAGGACTGAAAGAAGTAAGGTGAGTTTACATGCTGACCACGAAGTGAAGTACATGGTGTCTGACGAGATGAGTCAGATGTAAAGAGTGCCCAAAAAAATCGGCGAGTCACCAAAGTATGAGCTCGTGTGGAAAAGTCACCCTGTTTAGTTACGCTAGATGCGTGAGAAAGAGCCGAAATGCTCGGAAAGTGAAATTGAGCAAAAACGCTCGAAAGAAGAAACGATGTACCAGCAGGTCTGCGTGCGGTAAAACTACCCAGTGCAAGAACGATAAACGGTGTCCCCGAGTCCCCGTAGGGTACTTACATGCTGGCAACAGTGTCAAAACTCCGCGCGGTTCCGACGGAGTGGGAGGGTCAGGGAAGACGCGAAGCGTGAATGATTTAAAGCGTCAGGTGTGCGTAAAAATGGAGAAAGGACTAGCGGTGCGCCCAGTAGTAGTGAAGAATGGTGTAGAAGGTGAAATATGGGAAGCACCATATTGGAATGGGGAAATGGTGAAAAGGAGAAGAGAATAAACAAAGTACTGGCCAGAGAAACAAAGAGCTATAGGATAGGATGGAATATGAAAATAAAATAAAAATGAAACAGTTCCAAATATAATCCAAACATGCATGTTAATGTCACAAGAAACAAAGAAATTCGATGCGGTCATTGAGCCCATGGGGCACCATCGTGGCAATAAGACGGATCCAATAGTTCTCTCTTTTCAATAGTGTGTTCTTGTTGTTGAGTGTGGATTGAACTTGTTCCAGAATTTGAAATTTTAACTGAGCCACAGTATGTCTGTTAGTAGATTTCAAATTGTTCGTGCGGATGTTACTTTTGTGTTCTAAGATCATCCGGAAATACTGGCCGATTTTGACCTTGGAACCCGATTTCAAAGGTTTATTCAGTCAACCACCCATGTTTGCGTTTACCAGAGGCAGGAACTTAAAAGAAATTTTGAGTAAACCCAGTAAACATGAGACAACCACCGTTTACAAAGGACTCAAACCATGTTACAACTGCAGTAACTGTCATAATTGTATCCCTGGTAACACCATCAACCATCCAATGAAAGGACACCAAATCAAACTCAAGGTGAATGCGACATGTAATACCAGCAATGTCATATATGTACTCAAATGTCCCTGTGGTAAATGTTATGTTGGACATACCGAAAGAAAGATCCGCGTTAGGATCTTAGAACACAAAAGTAACATCCGCACAAACAATTTGAAATCTACTGTAGCGACTCACTTCATGGAGAACAGACATACTGTGGCTCAGTTAAAATTTCAAATTCTGGAACAAGTTCAATCCACACTCAACAACAAGAACACACTATTGAAAAGAGAGAACTATTGGATCCGTCTTCTTGCCACGATGGTGCCCCATGGGCTCAATGACCGCATCAAATTTCTTTGTTACTTGTGACATTAACATGCATGTTTGGATTATATTTGGAACTGTTTCATTTTTATTTTATTTTCATATTCCATCCTATCCTATAGCTCTTTGTTTCTCTGGCCAGTACTTTGTTTATTCTCTTCTCCTTTTCACCATTTCCCCATTCCAATATGGTGCTTCCCATATTTCACCTTCTACGCCATTCTTCACTACTACTGGGCGCACCGCTAGTCCTTTCTCCATTTTTACGCAACCTGACGCTTTAAATCATTCACGCTTCGCGTCTTCCCTGATCCTCCCACTCCGTCGGAACTCCGCGGAGTTTTGACACTGTTGCCAGCATGTAAGTACCCTACGGGGACTCGGGGACACAGTTTATCGTTCTTGCACTGGGTAGTTTTACCGCACGCAGACCTGCTGGTACATCGTTTCTTCTTTCAAGCGTTTTTGCTCAATTTCACTTTCCGAGCATTTCGGCTCTTTCTCACGCATCTAGCGTAACTAACCAGGGTGACTTTTCCACACGAGCTCATATTTTGGTGACTCGCCGATTTTTTTTGGGCACTCTTTACATCTGACTCATCTCGTCAGACACCATGTACTTCACTTCGTGGTCAGCATGTAAACTCACCTTACTTCTTTCAGTCCTATCAGTCGCATGCTTATGTTATTGCTTAATGTTACAGTATTTAAAAAGTTACAGTGATTCTTTATTCTGTTCTTGCCTCGTAGAGTAATCCCTTGACAAAGGGCTCCCACCCGAAATGCATCGGGATGTTTGAGGATTATTATTTTTGTTGCAACTTGATTTACTAAAAGACTTGTTTTCGATGATCAATATTTGATGATAAACATTCATAGACTGGAATGTCCATAGACTCTATTTTTTGGAATAAACCTTCTCATGGTTAAAATTTGACTTAGGGGGTCATTAGGATGGCGGACGGAAGTGCCTCCGCATACCCTGAGTATGCGGAACAGGCCTATTTTCCGTGCGCCCGTCGCGGACACTCCGTCCGCCAAATCAGGATACGAAATACGTGGCAAATTCCGTCCGCGGCGGTAGAACACGGTCCGCTGCACCACCACACCCAACCACGCCGCGGACGTAACCTTTCCAGAGACTCCGCCGTACGGACTGACGACTAGGACCGTCCTCCAAATCAAGATGGCGGAAAACACACATAAAAGCGCGGCGGATAAACAACCTGCCTGAACACGGCGGATGCTCCACAGCGACCATACCCACCACGAGCCGCACGCCAACATGGACCCTGCACTACAGGCTTACCCGATACTCTACGCGATCCAGTACGTCCTCGTCTTGGCCCACCATCGACGACGATGCAGGTAGGCACCTAAGCATTCGCTGTCTGGAGAGGAGTACCGGCCAGGGCGGTGACGTAGGGAGGGGGGAGTGACATGTCCCAAAATTCACAAATGCCTGTGTACGGCAACGCCTCCAAGGGCCGTGACCCAGGTAGGGGAGAGTGACACGTAGCACAACCAGGGCTCAAGTCGGGGTACCACGCGGGTGGACGGCGTCCCCCCACTAATTCAACAGGGAGCATGATAACTATAAACTGCAACTGAGTGGAAGCCACCTTTTGTGTCGTCACTTCCTGTCGTGATTTCAGCGTCACCCCACTTCTTGTTGCAGGACTTGGGTCCTGAGCAGAACCCACCGCCCCCAAGAAAATACCAATCCACACCAGCATCACACACGCAAGAATGACTCTGACAAAGCACGACACATGAATCGCTATTTTATTTACGCAGATTCGGAGCAAAGTCACAGTCTAGAATGGAGCATGCCCATAGTGGACACCAGAGCAGGTACATCAGATGCAGTACATCAGTATGAGGATAGCAACAGGGCAGTGTGGGCACCAGAGCAGGTACATCAGAGGCAGTACATGAGAGGGCACAATGCAGTATCAGAACAGCAACAGGGCAGCAACAGGGCAGTGTGGACACCAGAGCAGGTACATCAGAGGGCATACATCAGTATCAGAACAGCAACAGGGCAGTGTGGACACCAGAGCAGGTACAGCAGATGCAGTACATCAGTATGAGGATAGCAACAGGGCAGTGTGGACACCAGAGCAGGTACATCAGAGGCAGTACATCAGTATGAGGATAGCAACAGGGCAGTGTGGACACCAGAGCAGGTACATCAGAGGCAGTACATCAGTATGAGGATAGCAACAGGGCAGTGTGGACACCAGAGCAGGTACATCAGAGGCAGTACATGAGAGGGGCCAAGTGCTCCAACAGTCCATTGCACTGAAAACGTCCATCAGAGGCAGTACATGAGAGGGGCTAAGGGCACCAACAGTCCATTGCACTGAAAACGTCCATCAGAGGCAGTACATGAGAGGGCACAATGCAGTATCAGAACAGCAACAGGGCAGTGTGGACACCAGAGCAGGTACATCAGAGGGCATACATCAGTATCAGAACAGCAACAGGGCAGCAACAGGGCAGTGTGGACACCAGAGCAGGTACATCAGAGGCAGTACATCAGTATGAGGATAGCAACAGGGCAGTGTGGACACCAGAGCAGGTACATCAGAGGCAGTACATCAGTATGAGGATAGCAACAGGGCAGTGTGGACACCAGAGCAGGTACATCAGAGGCAGTACATGAGAGGGGCCAAGTGCTCCAACAGTCCATTGCACTGAAAACGTCCATCAGAGGCAGTACATGAGAGGGCACAATGCAGTATCAGAACAGCAACAGGGCAGTGTGGACACCAGAGCAGGTACATCAGAGGGCATACATCAGTATCAGAACAGCAACAGGGCAGCAACAGGGCAGTGTGGACACCAGAGCAGGTACATCAGATGCAGTACATGAGAGGGCACAATGCAGTATCAGAACAGCAACAGGGCAGTGTGGACACCAGAGCAGGTACATCAGAGGCAGTACATCAGTATGAGGATAGCAACAGGGCAGTGTGGACACCAGAGCAGGTACATCACAGGGCATACATCAGTATCAGAACAGCAACAGGGCAGTGTGGACACCAGAGCAGGTACATCAGAGGCAGTACATGAGAGGGGCCAAGTGCTCCAACAGTCCATTGCACTGAAAACGTCCATCAGAGGCAGTACATGAGAGGGGCTAAGGGCACCAACAGTCCATTGCACTGAAAACGTCCATCAGAGGCAGTACATGAGAGGGCACAATGCAGTATCAGAACAGCAACAGGGCAGTGTGGACACCAGAGCAGGTACATCAGAGGGCATACATCAGTATCAGAACAGCAACAGGGCAGCAACAGGGCAGTGTGGACACCAGAGCAGGTACATCAGAGGCAGTACATCAGTATGAGGATAGCAACAGGGCAGTGTGGACACCAGAGCAGGTACATCAGAGGCAGTACATCAGTATGAGGATAGCAACAGGGCAGTGTGGACACCAGAGCAGGTACATCAGAGGCAGTACATCAGTATGAGGATAGCAACAGGGCAGTGTGGACACCAGAGCAGGTACATCAGAGGCAGTACATGAGAGGGGCCAAGTGCTCCAACAGTCCATTGCACTGAAAACGTCCATCAGAGGCAGTACATGAGAGGGGCTAAGGGCACCAACAGTCCATTGCACTGAAAACGTCCATCAGAGGCAGTACATGAGAGGGCACAATGCAGTATCAGAACAGCAACAGGGCAGTGTGGACACCAGAGCAGGTACAGCAGATGCAGTACATCAGTATGAGGATAGCAACAGGGCAGTGTGGACACCAGAGCAGGTACATCAGAGGCAGTACATCAGTATGAGGATAGCAACAGGGCAGTGTGGACACCAGAGCAGGTACATCAGAGGCAGTACATCAGTATGAGGATAGCAACAGGGCAGTGTGGACACCAGAGCAGGTACATCAGAGGCAGTACATGAGAGGGGCCAAGTGCTCCAACAGTCCATTGCACTGAAAACGTCCATCAGAGGCAGTACATGAGAGGGGCTAAGGGCACCAACAGTCCATTGCACTGAAAACGTCCATCAGAGGCAGTACATGAGAGGGCACAATGCAGTATCAGAACAGCAACAGGGCAGTGTGGACACCAGAGCAGGTACATCAGAGGGCATACATCAGTATCAGAACAGCAACAGGGCAGCAACAGGGCAGTGTGGACACCAGAGCAGGTACATCAGATGCAGTACATGAGAGGGCACAATGCAGTATCAGAACAGCAACAGGGCAGTGTGGACACCAGAGCAGGTACATCAGAGGGCATACATCAGTATCAGAACAGCAACAGGGCAGTGTGGACACCAGAGCAGGTACATCAGAGGGCATACATCAGTATCAGAACAGCAACAGGGCAGCAACAGGGCAGTGTGGACACCAGAGCAGGTACATCAGAGGCAGTACATCAGTATGAGGATAGCAACAGGGCAGTGTGGACACCAGAGCAGGTACATCAGAGGCAGTACATCAGTATGAGGATAGCAACAGGGCAGTGTGGACACCAGAGCAGGTACATCAGAGGCAGTACATCAGTATGAGGATAGCAACAGGGCAGTGTGGACACCAGAACAGGTACATCAGATGCAGTACATGAGAGGGCACAATGCAGTATCAGAACAGCAACAGGGCAGTGTGGACACCAGAGCAGGTACATCAGAGGGCATACATCAGTATCAGAACAGCAACAGGGCAGTGTGGACACCAGAGCAGGTACATCAGAGGGCACAGTACAGCAACTTACAGCACACTATCAGGTGGATTGCGTGAAGTACCCGCATCGGACACACTGGCAGCACCAGAAACCGGAGTGTGACACACAGCCACAGATGTAGTGACTGACACGTGAGCCACAGACCCAGATACACTGCCAGCACCTGATACAGGAGTGTGACACACCGACACAGCCCGAGTTACTGACACATGGCCTATAGACCCAGATACACTGCCAGCACCTGATACAGGAGTGTGACACACCGACACAGCCCGAGTTACTGACACATGGCCTATAGACCCAGATACACTGCCAGCACCTGATACAGGAGTGTGACACACCGACACAGCCCGAGTTACTGACACATGGCCCATAGACCCAGATACACTGCCAGCACCTGATACAGGATTTGTCTCGACGGATACCCTGCCACTAACAGACGCATGCGAGTCAACTGCACCAGCGCCACTGTGACCACTGAAATGATGAGCCACAGGACTGTATGGTCCAGGAGGCAGGGTGGCTCTGGGAGCGGGGGATAGTTGCAATTGGCCGATATCGGATTGGGCATGTGTCAATGCTGTGTGTCTACGCTTCTTTTGGACATGTGCCTGCACCCTGGACAGGACAGGAACCACAAGTCGACCGGACTGAGAAGCAATTTCACCCACCATGGGAGGTGCATGTGCTGGGGGGGGAATGGTCTCTGGGGACGTGCTGGAGCCTGCTTGTCGTTTGCTGTGTGGCTGCCTTGTGGCCTCTGCAACATGTGTCATGGGGGATGCCACGACAGGGTCCACCTGCATCCGTCCCTGACGGGCCATGATGGGAGTGGATGTAAGGGGTGACTCCACTGCTGAGTCTTCTGTATTCCGTTTGCCAGAAAACAGCTGTCTCAGAGCAACTATGGGTGATGTATGCCTGTCCCTGACAGCGCCACTATTCATGGGCGAGTCCTTGGGCCTTGGATGTTCCATTTCCGTAGGAGTACTGTACTCTGCGGACTTGCCCTGTTCCCTGGATGGTGCCCTCTTCCAGGCAGCAGACTTGTCGTCTGTGGTGTACATATCAGCTGGACACCCCTTCTGCCCGTGTGTGTCCCTGCCCCTGGGACTGTCCGTGCTCCTCTTAGGTGCGTTTGTCTTGTGACTATTCTTGTCCCTGCCCTTGGGAGTGGCTCCTTCCTTCGTAGTCTCCCTGGCCTTGGGAGTGCCTACATCCTTCCTGCTTTCCCTGGCCTTGGGAGTGCCTACATCCTTCCTGCTTTCCCTGGCCTTGGGAGTGCCTACATCCTTCCTGCTTTCCCTGCCCTTGGGAGTGCCTACATCCTTCCTGCTTTCCCTGCCCTTGGGAGTGCCTACATCCTTCCTGCTTTCCCTGCCCTTGGGAGTGCCTACATCCTTCCTGCTTTCCCTGCCCTTGGGAGTGGCACCTTCCTTCGTAGTCTCCCTGCCCTTGGGAGTGCCTACATCCTTCCTGCTTTCCCTGCCCTTGGGAGTGGCACCTTCCTTCCTAGTGTCCCTGGCACTGGGAGTATGCGAGCCCTCAAGAGATGTATTCGTCTTCTCACTGTCCTCGTACAGGGTAGTGTCAATGGAAGCGGGAGTGAGTCTTGGCCTGGTAGTACCTTGTGTGTGGGATGGCTGTGCAGCATGTGTAGCCATTACACCCAACCCCTCTTTTGCCTCACGTGTGTGTACTCCACTATATCTGACGTTGTCCTTGTGAACAGAGTTACCTGACCTAGGGGATGGGGTCTGAGGCCTACGTGCCTTGACGTGCTGGCTGACGCTGCTTCTAGTGCAATAACCTGTATTAGAGTCCAGATCGGAAAATTCTCGCCCCCCTGACACATCCAGAGTTGTAGATGGTGGAACAGAAGTACCATCCAGTCCATGCGACTGTGCAATGGCAGACGACACACTGTTAGACAATGACTGCAGTGTCCTGTGTACACCAGCCAGATCACCATGCATACCTTCCATGAATGCCACCACCTGCCCCAACTTCCTATCGTGGTCTTGGAATGCATTAATCATATTGGTCTGGCCCACACACAGCTGTCGCAGCAGATCAACAGCCTCTGCACAAAGAGAATTTTGGGTCACCGAGGCTGGGGCAGCGGTGCCGACACCGAACGCCACTCTGCTCCCCCTACTCCTGCGTGCACGAACAGTACATGTTGCAGTTGCCGGCAGGGTGGGCCCTGTGTGCTGTGTCCCGACCGAAGGTGTTGGTTGCCCACTCCCAGTCTGTGACAACAGTGCTGACTCACCAACACTGTCGGAAGATGATGACGATGTTGTCTCCACATGCGAGTCCTCCGGGACGGTCCTGTCCCCCTCTCCGCCGCTGGCCCCTTCGGTGTCAGTCTGCGTGTGCGCGACGTCTGATCCGGATGCATGGCCTTCTGTAATCTCCGCCGTATGTGGCTGAGTGCCCTCTGCCAATGCTGAAAAGCACAGGAAATGGGTGTAAGTAATGGGCACACACACGTACAGTACTGCTGCGGAATCCCTAAAGCCACTGATGACACTGTCCATCGATCCCCCAACCTGCACACAGCCCACCCCAAGCAGTCATCCTCACAGGAATTCTGTGGCGTTGGCCGTAATACATGTACAGCATGCACACTGGGCATGAGGAACTACATCAGCACACAAGTGTTGCCAAGGGGTGACGGAGCACAACAGCATGTGCATGACAACTGAACAGCTTAGCAGGTGGCGTCTCAACATTCCGCATGTGCAAGTGCAAAGTTAACTGTGGCAATGTCACCAACATGCCATTGGAAATAGACTCACGATAGACGGAAGACCCTAATGTGTGTGGGCAACCATACATGCATTGCACTCACAAGCAACATACACTGACAGTAAGCTTACCGCCACGTTGCTGTTCATCCACACGCAACCGCTCGGACAGGTCAGGATGCGTCACAGCTATGATACGGTGCATGAGAGGGGTCATTGAGCGTCGGGCCAGACGTGCCGTCCGTGGATTCAGCCCTAGTGTCACTTCCGCTACATTCTTGCTCAGTCTGGAAATGTCGTCCCAGCGTTTGTGGCAGTGTGTATGTCGTCTATTGGACACCCCCGCTGCTCGTACTTCATGTGCAATGCTCCTCCACACGTCCTTGCGAAGGTGCAGCTTTACCTACCATGATGGGAGACAAAAGGGTGGAAGTCAGTGGACAGTTGGCCAGTCACACAGATAGGAGCAACACATTACTCTCAGCAGCCATGCACATATCGATTCTTTAGTTGGTCACACATCACACCGCCAAGTTTCCAGAGCCCAGGTGCCATTTGACACCTCATGCACTACAACTTATCCCCCACTGCACTTACCGCCTGTCCGGGTGCGCCATACAGGCGTCCGTAGTTGCGGAGCACAGCGTCCACGAGGACATCCAGCTCCGCGGCGGTGAAGGGACGAGACCGGACCTCTTTGACTCTCGACATGGCAAGGTCATGGAACTAGAGCGGCAGTCGGTGGTCAGCTCCGCAGCAGCAGGTGGAGGTGATGGTCACAGGCAGCAGTCGGTGGTCAGCTCCGCAGCAGCAGGTGGAGGTGATGGTCACAGGCAGCAGTCGGTGGTCAGCTCCGCAGCAGCAGGTGGAGGTGATGGTCACAGGCAGCAGTCGGTGGTCAGCTCCGCAGCAGCAGGTGGAGGTGATGGTCACAGGCAGCAGTCGGTGGTCAGCTCCGCAGCAGCAGGTGGAGGTGATGGTCACAGGCAGCAGTCGGTGGTCATCGTAGAAAGTTTGCTTTTGCACATCACACATATATAGGGCCCAGTGGCCATGTCAGTGGCATACGGCGCCAGCCATTGGTCCGCCGTGAGAGCGTGTTTGGAATTTGGCCAATGATTGGCCCTGGTGTTGCGGTGAACACCATACGGTACTTGCAATTGGCCAACCGTGGCCCATGTCCACACCTCCCATTGGCTGCACTTGCACAGACCGTCACGCTCACACACCGGCAACTGCACGTGCTAGAGACCGGGAGCTGTTGACGTCTGGCCATACGCGGCCCGCGTTCAACATTCCAATTGTCTGCACGTGCTAGAGACCGGGACGGATGCATCATTTGCAACAAAGTTGTAAGAGTGGCGCCACCATGGCGGGGCACGTATTCGGCGGGGGAGGTGGAGGCCAATACAGCCATAAGCTGATGTGCATGCACATGCCAGTTCATGACCCCCTTACAGTGACATTGCATCAGGCAGCCTACACCGGCCGGCCCAGCTCTACCCACTACCGCCGTGCCAGACCTAGCCCTTGACCGCCGTTGCGGCCGTGCCAACTACCGCCGCTTCAGGCCCCCTCCACTACCGCCGTGCCAGACCTAGCCCTTGACCGCCGTTGCGGCCGTGCCAACTACCGCCGCTTCAGGCCCCCTCCACTACCGCCGTGCCAGACCTAGCCCTTGACTGCCGTGCCAGGGCCGCCAGGGCACGGCGGTAGTGGAGGGGGCCTGAAGCGGCGGTAGTTGGCACGGCCGCAACGGCGGTCAAGGGCTAGGTCTGGCACGGCGGTAGTGGAGGGGGCCTGAAGCGGCGGTAGTTGGCACGGCCGCAACGGCGGTCAAGGGCTAGGTCTGGCACGGCGGTAGTGGAGGGGGCCTGAAGCGGCGGTAGTTGGCACGGCCGCAACGGCGGTCAAGGGCTAGGTCTGGCACGGCGGTAGTGGAGGGGGCCTGAAGCGGCGGTAGTTGGCACGGCCGCAACGGCGGTCAAGGGCTAGGTCTGGCACGGCGGTAGTGGAGGGGGCCTGAAGCGGCGGTAGTTGGCACGGCCGCAACGGCGGTCAAGGGCTAGGTCTGGCACGGCGGTAGTGGGTAGAGCTGGGCCGGCCGGTGTAGGCTGCCTGATGCAATGTCACTGTAAGGGGGTCATGAACTGGCATGTGCATGCACATCAGCTTATGGCTGTATTGGCCTCCACCTCCCCCGCCGAATACGTGCCCCGCCATGGTGGCGCCACTCTTACAACTTTGTTGCAAATGATGCATCCGTCCCGGTCTCTAGCACGTGCAGACAATTGGAATGTTGAACGCGGGCCGCGTATGGCCAGACGTCAACAGCGGAAGCAGTGCACCGCCATGGCGGCGTCAATGAGTGCATGTCAGCTGACGATGCACGATGCACTATGTTTAATTGTCTGCAGCTGCATGATGAGGGTTGTGTGCGTGATTGCGTGACTCCACACTTCATGCTCTATCCCATGGTTTCCATACCATGCCCATCGGTGTGCCACTAATGACCGTCACTTTTGGGTCATGTCACATGCCTTGTTGGCAGTGATGTTGAGGTGCAACAGAGTGCATTGGACATGTTGCAACACATCATGTAGCTGGTGGGTGCACATTGCTACGTCAATCCATGTTGTTGTGACAATCAGAGGTGTCACACATAACCAAATCGTACACTGCCTATTACATGTTGGATAGAGTGCGGTGACATGTGAGTGAGTTGCACAGACATGCGTTGTATGTGAATTGACTTCCATTCCATTTACTCCCACACAGGAGGGCTCAAAATGTCCATCGCCCATATACTGTGCTGGAGGACATGGTGGACGAGGAGGTGGTCCGGAAATTCAGGCTTGATCGGCGTCGATTGCTGGAGCTTGTGAACAAGTTGTCTCCTCACCTGCAGCCGCGGAGAACTTATCCAGGCTCAATTTCACCCACCCAAAAGGTGATGGCGGCACTCCATTTTTTTGCAACAGGCACATTCCAGTACACTATAGGACATGCCGGGGGAATGTCACAGGCCATGTTTAGCACGGTACTCAAGGATGTACTGACAGCCATGATGCTGTACAAGCATGAGTACATACATTTTCCACAGGCGGCAGAGTTGGCAGCGGTCAAGGCAGACTTTTATGCACTGGGTGGCATTCCACACGTTGTGGGTTCAATTGATGGCACGCATATTGCGATCATCCCGCCACGGGCACGTGAGCAGGTGTTTCGGAATCGGAAGCACTTCCACTCCCTTAACGTGCAGGTGGTGTGCCAGGCCGACAACATTATCTCACATGTGTGTGCAAGATTTCCTGGCTCTGCACATGACGCCCACATCATGCGGAGCAGCATAGTCCCACGACTGATGGCAAATCTGCGTCCGGCACAAGCCTGGCTTGTTGGTGAGTATGCTGTGGTGACTGGAGTGATATTTGGGTGGCTTGGTGTGGCCACATGTTCAGGTACTGATGTCTCTCTCTAATTCCCACATACACAGGCGACTCGGCTTACCCAAACAGGCCTTGGCTTCTGAGTCCAATTCGCAATCCCACCACAGCAGGAGAAATGCGATACAACGATGCCCATGGTAGGACACGTCGAGTGGTGGAACGAACATTTGACCTGCTTAAGTCTAGGTTTCGGTGCCTAGATAAGACTGGAGGGGCCCTGCCTTACGCACCTGGCAAAGTATGCAAGATTGTGATGGCCTGCTGCATGCTCCACAACCTGGCTGTGCGAAATAACATTGCACTGATCTTGGACCCAGATGAACAGCAAGTTCCTCGCCCTCCCGACCCACCCATGTCGACTGATGAGGATAGTGGTGAGGAGGAAGGTGTGGACCAGAGGCGCCAGCTCATAGCACGCTACTTCCCTTGACTGTGAGTGTGCCCCTCTTGTGCTGCTTGTGTATGCCCTGTGTAGGTTTGCTGCTCTGGTGTCATTGTGTTGGGGATCATCTATGTGTTTTGTTATGTGATGTATGCATGTGTGTGTGTGTCTCCATTTATGAGTACATGCACTTCTCCATGATGTGTGTAGTGTCAGCCATTCGTGTAGTGATGTGTGTGGTTTGTTGTAAGTTGCACTGCAGTGAGTTGGGATGAGTGTGATGCTGTTTACTAACGTCTGTTTGCGGGTTCTATGTTTCCCTAGGTCACTCCGTTGCGGCATTATTCTGTACCTGTTGGATCCCTGAACCTGGTTACGTCTGTTTCTGATGCAATCATGTGAATAAACATGGAGGCAACACATCATTGAGTGAGTAAGTGGTATTTATTTACAGATTGTGCATAGGTGTAGGTGCATATTTACAAAGGAGTGAAGGGGTGGGGGAGTGAGAGTCCAAGGTAATGGTAGATGAGATGGGCGTGCAGACACCACATAGGGTGGTGTGTGCCTAGTGCAGCAGGCCTGTGGCAGGTGGGTCCGGATACTTTCCCGTTTGGATCGGAGGCTCAGGTACTCCAAAGAGTCACTGTCGGCTCCTCTTGGAGCGTGTGCCATGTGCTCCAACACTGCTCTCGGCCACTTCCTGCCTCGGACGGCCCCTCCGTCTTTGTGCCGGCACGGGGTCAGCTAGGGGCGCAGGCTGATTCGGTAACACATCCGCCGCCAGGGGCGCAGTCGGCGGTGGCGGTGTTGTGGCCGGTGCCGGTGTTTGAGGGGGGGGGGGGGGTGGTGTTGGCGGATGCCCTGGCGCTGAAAATGTCGACCAGTTGGCCAAGCCGCCTCTCGATGGCCCCCAACATGGCGGTGTTGTCCACAAAGTCCTGGTGGGCCCGGTCTGCATGTTCCTGGCTACGTGCATAGCCCGCCTCCACCCGGACTAGTGCTTCATGGCACTGTTGCACGGCAATCAGTGTTGTGTCCTCAGCCCTTCTTTCCGCCCTGCTCCTGCCTGCAGGATCTGCCCTTGCAGTGGTGGGTTGCCTGACTGTCTCCCTGCGTGGCTGGGATGGCGCTGGCCCAGCGTTGGCGTTGGGGTTGGGCAGGGCGGCAGGGGCAGAAGTGGTGGTAGTAGTGGTGGTGGTGGAGGTGGTGCTGGAGGCAGCTGTGCAGGTCCGAGTCGCCGGTGTTGTTGTGATGCCAGTGCCCGTAGTCGTTGTAGTTACAGGTGTGACCTGCGTGGCAGAGGTCCCTGGCTGGCTGCTCGATCCGGCACCATCCTCTGCCCCGGAGTTGGCTGCACAATCGTCCCATGAGTGCTCGGAGTTTGGGGATGCTGGAGGCCTGGTGTCAATGGCGGCACTCAGATTAGGATCCCCTGCAAAAGAATAATGTGATGATGAGTAATGTTGCCTATACGTGTACATGTATTTATGGTTGAAAATCAGTCGGCATTGGCACACACCCCACCCACCACCACCACCCTCTCTATGGACATGGGGGCCTGTTGGAAGTAGGACTAGTGACCCCTCACACACCCCACCCACCACCACCACCCTCTCTATGGACATGGGGGCCTGTTGGAAGTAGGACTAGTGACCCCTCACACACCCCACCCACCACCACCTCCCTCTCTATGGACATGGGGGCCTGTTGGAAGTAGGACTAGTGACCCCTCACACACCCCACCCACCACCACCACCCTCTCTATGGACATGGGGGCCTGTTGGAAGTTGTAGTTCCGACCCCTCACACACCCCACCCACCACCACCTCCCTCTCTATGGACATGGGGGCCTGTTGGAAGTAGGACTAGTGACCCCTCACACACCCCACCCACCACCACCACCCTCTCTATGGACATGGGGGCCTGTTGGAAGTTGTAGTTCCGACCCCTCACACACCCCACCCACCACCACCTCCCTCTCTATGGATATGGGGGCCTGTTGGAAGTAGGACTAGTGACCCCTCACACACCCCACCCACCACCACCACCCTCTCTATGGACATGGGGGCCTGTTGGAAGTTGTAGTTCCGACCCCTCACACACCCCACCCACCACCACCTCCCTCTCTATGGACATGGGGGCCTGTTGGAAGTAGGACTAGTGACCCCTCACACACCCCACCCACCACCACCACCCTCTCTATGGACATGGGGGCCTGTTGGAAGTAGGACTAGTGACCCCTCACACACCCCACCCACCACCACCACCCTCTCTATGGACATGGGGGCCTGTTGGAAGTTGTAGTTCCGACCCCTCACACACCCCACCCACCACCACCTCCCTCTCTATGGACATGGGGGCCTGTTGGAAGTAGGACTAGTGACCCCTCACACACCCCACCCACCACCACCACCCTCTCTATGGACATGGGGGCCTGTTGGAAGTTGTAGTTCCGACCCCTCACACACCCCACCCACCACCACCTCCCTCTCTATGGACATGGGGGCCTGTTGGAAGTAGGACTAGTGACCCCTCACACACCCCACCCACCACCACCTCCCTCTCTATGGACATGGGGGCCTGTTGGAAGTAGGACTAGTGACCCCTCACACACCCCACCCACCACCACCACCCTCTCTATGGACATGGGGGCCTGTTGGAAGTTGTAGTTCCGACCCCTCACACACCCCACCCACCACCACCTCCCTCTCTATGGACATGGGGGCCTGTTGGAAGTAGGACTAGTGACCCCTCACACACCCCACCCACCACCACCACCCTCTCTATGGACATGGGGGCCTGTTGGAAGTAGGACTAGTGACCCCTCACACACCCCACCCACCACCACCTCCCTCTCTATGGACATGGGGGCCTGTTGGAAGTAGGACTAGTGACCCCTCACACACCCCACCCACCACCACCACCCTCTCTATGGACATGGGGGCCTGTTGGAAGTTGTAGTTCCGACCCCTCACACACCCCACCCACCACCACCTCCCTCTCTATGGACATGGGGGCCTGTTGGAAGTAGGACTAGTGACCCCTCACACACCCCACCCACCACCACCACCCTCTCTATGGACATGGGGGCCTGTTGGAAGTAGGACTAGTGACCCCTCACACACCCCACCCACCACCACCTCCCTCTCTATGGACATGGGGGCCTGTTGGAAGTAGGACTAGTGACCCCTCACACACCCCACCCACCACCGCCACCCTCTCTATGGACATGGGGGCCTGTAGGAGTGCTTTAGAGGTTGGTGAGTATGTGGACTGCATGCAAGGCTGGGGTATGTGGGATGTGTCTTCAGAGTTGTGTGGCCCACACCGTGTTGTTGTGTTTGTGGTGGTTGGTTGGTACTTACCAGCCTCTTCTCCATCAGGAAGTCCATCGAGGGTGTCAGGGTGCAGGATGGTCAGCACCCTCTCCTCCCACTCGGTGTATGGTAGGGGCTCCGGGGGGGTTCCACCGCCGGTATGGTTGGCCCGGACGTAGTTCTTGGCTCTTATAGACTTCACCCGGGTCTTCAGGTCGTGCCACCGCCTCTGGATGTCTGCCTTGGTTCGCGGAACGCTCCCGGAGGCATTGACCCTGGTCACGATGCGGTCCCACAGGCTGTTCTTCCGAGCTATGCTCGTCTGCTGCACGAGGGACCCGAAGATGTGGGGTTCCACACGAAGGATCTCTTCCACCATTACCTTGAGCTCGGTGTCGGAGAATTTAGGATTTTTTTTGGGTGCCATGGTGCTCGGGGGGTGTGTTTGTGTGGAGTGCGGAGGTGCTGGTGTGTGCTGTTTGGGTGTGGTGTGGTGGGTGTTTGTGTGCAGGGTGTCTTTGGGTGTGGTGTGGTGGGTGTTTGTGTGCAGGGTGTGTTTGGGTGTGGGTTATGTGTCTGAATCAAATAGTTTGCTGTTTGTCAAGTCAAGTATTGTCTCCTGCTGTCAGCTATGCTGGGATGCAGAGGATTTCGGGAGTGGGTGGGAGTCAATTTATAGTCTGTGTGTTGGCCCTGTGTGAATGTTGATTGGCAGTCAGGTGATAGGCGGGTGTGTTGTCAGGTGTGGTCTATGCAGTTTTTGGGGGTGGGTAATTGTGTCTTGTGTTTGGTTTAGTTGTGTCAGGTGGGTTGTCGTCCATTTTGCTGTGTTTGGTGATGGATTCTGTCGGTATGTATGCCATTTGAATGACTGTAGGGATGTTGGACTTCCGCTGTGGTGCCCCGTTTCTCATTGCATTGCTACCGCCGCGGACGTGGATCGCGGTGACTACCGGGGTACTTGCGGAGTTATCCTAATTGCGGACACGGAATGTACGCAGGTATCGCGGGGGAGGTTGTTGTTCTCCTGGTCATGTGCGTACGCGGCGGTCGGTGTTTTGTGGGTTCCGTCCGCATGCCGCGGAATCAGCTGTACTTCGACCGCCGCGGACGGGGATTGTTGTGCTCCGTCCGCCGCGGACGGCGTTTCGGTCACATTTGATCCTAATCGCTAATGCGGTTTTTCCGCGGCCAGGTCCGGAGTATCTTGACACCTTCCACGGCGGACGGAGCACGTTTCCGTCCGCCATCCTAATCGGCCCCTTAATTTTGATTATGGAATGAGACCACGGTTCTTAACGTTGTGCACAGAGTTGTTCTTCCCCGAGAAGGGGGAGCCCTGGACAATTTTCATTAACACTTACACTGCCTGGCCAGACAGTGTTTTTCCTCTTGCTGCACACTACAATCCGTTACAATCCTTCACCATTTGAACAATCTGCTGTGCGAGCTCCCTCCACATTTGAGTTACGGAAATCTCACCATCTGAAGTAGAATCCTACCAGGCACTGAAAAATAAAGTGTGCCACTGGCTATCCAAAAACCATCCCCTAACGCCGAATATCCCAAGTAACATTTTAATGGTGGAGAGAACCCCATGGGTGGGCGGGAATAGAAAAAAGTTACAAGGGGATTGCATTGTGGTCACTTTCGAGAACACACAGGTGGTAGAACACATATGTAGAGGAACCTCTCGTTATCAAGCAAGCACTGTTACTGCTAGGCCTCTCTCTTATTTCTACTTACCTGGATATCAAGTGGACAAAAGATGGAGTTGGTTAAGGGGCCCACATGAACAAAAAGCCAGACAGAGGTTTAACCCCCCATGGGAGGTGCAACCTTATGGGTGGGATGAGGGCAGTGATGAGGAATGGAACTTGGTTAGGAGAAGAAGAGGCAGACCTTTTCAAGGAGGGTTCACCACAGGGCTTCAGAATAGTCACCCATATCACCACCATCAGACTGCGAATGGGTACGAAAATCACTTTAACATTCCAACTGTTAATCGCTATGAGTGTCTGCCAATTATGGACTGGGTCAATTGACAAAAACAGGGCTCACCACTCAGACAGAGGCAAAATATTCCTCCTATCCCTTTGCAAAATGAACATAGTATGTTGGCTGTGCAGGTGTTAAATACTGACCTAACCTTAACCATTGATCAGGGTGCTGAAGGTGGGGCCCCACTGTGTGAAAAATCGGATGAGGCACTGGGTAGGCGGGAGATAACTCTGGCAACATGGAACATTGCGGGTCTCAAGAGTAAAGTAGATGATCCCATCTGGAGGGACTTCATAGGCACCATGGACATAATAGCCATACAGGAGACCTGGGACACCCAAAACATACTGACAGTGGATGGTTTCACTACTGTTTTTCCTACCAGCTGTCAGCTCAACGCGGGGCGGGCCAGAGGGGGCCTGGTTATTTTGATATCCGCTAAAATCCCGGGTATATATACGGAAATAGTTACTGATTGTCCTTATTGTCTTGCGGTTCTAATTACCCACAGGGGTTCCCATAATGTTCTGGTAGTAAACTTTTATAATTCTTTTGATAGGGATAGGCCAGTCAGTAACCTGATGATGTTAAATTCTTTCTTGTCTGACTTTAAAGAGTCCATAGAGTATGAATGTACCATCATATTAATGGGGGATTTTAATGTCCATGGCTGTCAGGACAAATGCCCCTCTAATGTGCTATTTGGTCCTCCAGATGAGGAAAATATTCATTTTGAACACTCAGAACAGGGTATCTTCTTGGAATCCTTGTTGGCCGAAAATGGGTTAATACTGCCGAATGGGTGTGATGAGGACATTCCCACATTTACAGGTCATGGTAGCGGTTCTGTGATTGATTATATTTTTTTAAGTAGTAGTTGTGGAGGCCAAATTACTAGCTATTCAGTTGTGCGGTCCCATTTTAGCGACCACAACCCAGTTGTATTAAAAGTTAAGAATGTAATTGTTACCAAGGAAAGTAGTTTGAATTTGGTAGACAAACGTGATATGCGGCTGACTGACCAAGCACGTAGAATTAAGTGGTGCAAGATAATTCCAGAGGAGTTTTTCTGTAATCTCTGCTATAGTAGCAGGGAGGATTTAAAGCTCTGCATGGATGACCAGGCGGGGGACAGTGAAGTAGTGGAGGCGTATAAAAAGGTTTGCCTCGACATTCTCTCCAACCTGACGTGTCAGGGTAAAGGTAAAACACAAGGGAAGGAAGGCTGGTTTGATAAGAACTGCACAGCGGCTAACCATAAACTTAAAGTAGCACTCAAATCCAAACCAGTAGATAGAATGCTCGTGGCTACTCTCAGCAAAGAATACAAGACAGCCATTGAAAGAAGGCGGCGTGAGATCAGAGAGGATGCCTGGGCCGACTTGACTTCAACTGATGTATTGAAAAGTAGCGCCAAGTTCTGGGCCGTGGTCAATCAACCCTATTTTTCTGATCCTAGTAACAATGAATTGGATTGCGGTATCCAAGAAGATAAATGGCACTCGCACTTTAGGTCCGTTTACGAACAAGAGACTTTGGGGGCAGAGGGCACGACTGCCTTTTCCCAACTGCCTTATACCTTGATTGTGAATGAGGAAGAGGTGGCCGTGGCAATTGGTATGATGACTAGTAATAAGGCTCCAGGGCCGGATGGTGTTCCCTCCGACCTTTTTAAAGTTGATATCTTATTTTGGTCCAAAGTTTTAGCAAATGTTTTTAACAGAGTTTCTAAAACAGGAATTCCAGAGTCATGGACCCAGTCGGTGATTGTCCCTATCTACAAAAAAGGGGATAGGGGTGACCCTGGCAACTACCGACCTATATCCCTTATTGATTCTGCAGTCAAGGTTCTAGGGAGAGTGGTCCTATGCAAACTTACCGAATGGCTAGAGGAGACCAATACTCTTTCTCCTCTACAGTACGGTTTTAGAAAGGGGCGCAGTACTATATACCAAAGCCTAAATCTACAATTGCTCATTGGGAAGTACACACTAGTGAAGCAAGGATCTCTGTACATTGCCTTTATGGATCTGTGTTCGGCATTTGACCGAGTAAACAGATACAAGTTGTGGGGCCAGCTCCTTAGCATTGGAATAGACCCAAATATTGTGTACTTCTTAGCAGACCTCCATAGGTACCTAATAGCAACGGTACGTTATGATAGAAACGGAAACTGCACTGGAAAAATCAGCATTACCAATGGTGTAAGGCAGGGATGCATCCTTGCTCCCCTGCTCTTTACACTATATATATACGATTTGGGTGGAGTTTTGGGTGCAGCGTGTAAGGACATCCCGAGGGCAGGGAAATATCTATTGCCCGCATTACTCTATGCGGATGACGCCGCTCTCCTAGCCAGAACTGCAGTGGGTTTCAAAGCCTGTTGAACTCTTTTTATGTTTTTATGATAAATCTTGACTTAAGTATTAACTTCGGTAAATCCCACGTTATGGTGGTGGGCCATAAAGCGAAGGCCAAAAAAAATGTGATGACATTGTACTGTAATGGACATAAGCTGACAAGAGTCCCCAGATTTCCCTACTTGGGGGTTGTTTTTGATGATTGTTCTACGTGGCACCCTCAAATGCTGGAAAAAAAAAAAGTCCTGGCACGCTCTATTTCTGCGGTGCTTGGCTTCTCACGTAAATTAGGGGTGAAGCCCATTGAGGCAGTCTTAAAAGTATATGCTGCTAAATGTATTGCCATCGCTATGTATGGCGCAGACCTGTGGGGCTTTAGGCCAGTTAAATCGCGCCATGTAACGGAAGATAACTTCCTAAAAACGATTCTTTCCCTCCCAAGATCCACGGCCAGCCTCATAGTCCATCAAGAATGCGGCGTGGACTATCTGGAGGATCGAATCGCCATGGCCCCCCTTTTAAAATGGATATCAGTCTGGCTTAATCTAGAGCTTTAAGTGAACCATGAAATTTTAAAGGACTGCCTAATGCTAGATCACTGGGATAAGATCCCTTGGTTGAAATATGTACAACAAACGTGTGTAAAGTTGGGTCGGCCTGAATTGTTCAACAAACAAGCTAGTCTGGTGAAAGGCGATCTGAAATGGGTTAAAAATACTTTTTTGTTGAACAGAGGAATGGACAGAGAAGGCAGGGAGCTGTTAAAGCCCTCTGTCAGGACTCATCAATTGATTGTTTCCCCTGGCCATGATCTGGAACTCTACCTAAAGGTTGTTAACAACTCAAATCACAGGTATCTTTTAACCAAGTTCCGTTTGAATAAAATTCATTTATTAATTTCTGGCCGCCCTGGCTGGACCAGGGGTTCGGATCTAGATCTGTGCAAATGTGACGGTTGTTCGACCATGGATACTGTCCACTTTTTGTTTTTCTGTGAATACTTTAAAGACATCAGGAAAAAGTTCATTATACCCCTGTTAAAAGGGAAAGGATTTAGGCAAGTCAAGCCAGCTTTACTGTATCTTCAACTATTAGCAGAAATATGGGAAATTTATAATGTGGCTAAATTTTTAACCATAGCGGTGAGACTCAGCAAAAAGATCAATTGGTCCTAGACGATTCATCATAAATATCGACCATTGTAACTTGAATCAAGTTTTTTAAATTCACAATCTCTTATGTTGACTTTTTTAATTATTGATTGTCGTACATATTGTTGTTTTTTTTTTTCCTCATATACCAATTTGGGTGCTCTAGACGGAGATCCTCTCCCCCCCCCCCCGGCATCACGATGTTACGGCCACAGAATTTGATGCCAGAGAAGGCCATATTGTTGTTTTTAAATGTTTCCACCATGTGCTGCATATCTTAATGGGTACTCCCTCCTTTTATATGCTGTATTTTATCATTGTCATGCTGCCTGGTGACTTGTGGACCATTTTTATATGTTTGTGTACTTTTATGGTTTTTGTAAACTGAACCGAATAAAGAATTTCTTGACTTGACTTGGCCACGCTATTTAATACCATATAAATAGATGAAGCCCTTGCTCCAGAAACTCGGAATGATGCTATAATAGCATTAATTTTAACACCAAATAAAACCCCCCAAAAATGTGAATCATACAGGCCTATATCTTTACTCAATAATGATTATAATTTTTACACAAATATTTTGGCCAAAAGACTGTATAAAGTAATGGGAGAACCTATTAATATTTCTAAAAAAGGGCTTATGAAAAATAAACAGCTACACGACTTAGTTCATGATCTAGTGTGTGCGATAGACTTAGCTAAAGATCTCTAACAAGCAATCATGACAGTTGATGCTGCAAAGGCTTTTGATAGCGCAAGTTGGCCATTTTTATACGCAGTCCTAGAACAAAATGGACTTGGGATAAGTTTCAAAATGTAATTAAAAACATATATAGATGCCCCTCTGCGAGGATTTTAGTAAATGGCTCCCTTACTCCTCAACTACAAATAGGTAAAGGTGCCAGCCACTTAATTTAGATATAGAGCCTTTGGCAGGAAGAATTTGGAATGAGCAGAGAATATTCACATTTCAATATCAGGATTGGATCAATAAAGAGGCTTTATACGCAGATTATCAGCTTATTTACATAAAAGATCTCAAAGATGCCTTCCCCACCATTCCGAAAGACTTTGGGAATGTAACAGGGTACCTGGTTAATGAAGAAACAACGGAGGTAATGTCCTGTAATATATTGGTAGATGCTATCCTGGAAAGAAGTGAAAAAAAGGAAATCAGGTTTCTAGGAGTTCAAGTGGTCAAAAAAACTAGAAGATATGGCTCAAGTAAACTGTACAAAACACATGAGACAAACTAAAAGGCTATTATACGTATGGTCTTAGCTCCCCCAATTCATTATAGGTAGAACGAACTTGGTTAAAATGATGATCTTACCAAAGTTCACTTTTCTATTTAACGCCTTGCACTTCGAGACTAAGTGGCTCACGAAGATAGAAGGAAAAGCGAGCACTTTTATGTGAGCTAATAAAGGCGTAAAAATTGCCTGGAAAATATTATGCGAGAAAAAACTTAATGGTGGGATAGCTCTTACAGATTTCCAGCTATTTTGTTGGTCCTTTCAATTAAAAATGTTTAGACTACTTCTAATGAAGAACTACCAACAGCTCCATCCCAGTTATAGTGCTTTAACAAAAAATCTGTCAGATCAAGGAAATTATTTACTCTTTAGATTTGGGCACCCTGAATACTTCAAAAAGGTACAATTAAGAATGCTAACAACAGCATGTAAACTATGGACCCAGATTAGGAGAATTCTAGCAATGCCATATTACAGTCAAATGGCTCCAATTTGGAATTCCCCTGGTACTCCACTTTGTATTCAAGACTTGTTAGCTATTCCATTAATGAACGAGGTAATAGAGACATGGGGTTCGATTATGGATGAGGACTCCTTAATGTCATGGGAACATAAAAGATGAAAAACAAATATTAGGTTGTCCAGGTTGAAATATTTGCAGCTATTAGGCTGGGCTTGAGAGCAAATGAACTTGATACTTATAACAGAGTGGGAGGAAGTAATCTGTAGTAGTAACCTGCAAAAAAAAGAGGTGGCCAAGTGGTACTGGATGTTGGTGCAAGAAGGTCTACCAGTAGCAGATTTAACATCCCTCTGGCAAGTATCTAGGGCGACATTTTGGTCGTTTGTTAGATATGCACCTTTAAGAAGAAATCATCTGTTCACTTTACACAGGGCTTAGTGGTCCCCTAAGAAACTATCCAAATTGGAAGAGAGAAAAATCAAGTGTTGGGCAAAATGTTATCTGGAGAGAGCAAATGATGTATACATGTTTTAATGAACAAATTTACCCAAGGAGTATCACAATTACAATGTAAATCTTAAAGCATAAACTTCTGCCATTCATCCGAAGAAAAAAGCTCCAAACAGGCTTGCTTCATCACTTCATCAAAGTCTTTAATTTTTCATTAGTTGATCATATCCACTTGTATAGGTGAACATATTTATTCAAAACTCCTTGGGTAAATGTGTTCATTTATTTCTAAGTGGTTTCAATGGTGGGCCACTCCAAGCAGAGTGTCAAGAAGTAAAATAATTGTCAATTTGAATACAAATTACGTGCTTAAATATCTCACTGTGCACATGTCAGAGTTCCCTCATCGTGTGTTTGGATTAAAATGTTTTGGCAATCTCCTGGATTTCAAGCGTACTGGCAAGATGTGGGTAAGGTTTTGACATCAGTTATAAAAAAGAGAATAGAGGTAAGCCTGTCTTTGATTTTATTTGGGGTTACGGATGGAGTTAGATTTAATGGGAAGAGATGGAAACAGCAAGACTAATTACTTCTTATCTTAATAATAATAGCCCGCAGGGAAATCTGTTCTAACTGGGTCTCAAAGACTGCACCAATCTTTCTGCGCTGGATAATGTCAGTAAAGCCTATTGGTAGATTATAATGTATAAATGGATCTAACAAGAGGGTTAACGTTTGGGAGCCTTTTTTTCTCATATTTTTCAAATCATGCTAAAAGATAGGAGGTCTAATGGTCCAAACTTTAAGACACACTCATCCAAGGAGAGATAGGGTGGGGTGATCCCACAGCCTCTAAAAATTGGATTGAAATACATCTATATTAGGAGGAGTTAATTCACAGCAGCAGGCTGTGGGTCTATGACTTCGTTATTTGATCATACATCTTTTGTTCTTTTTGTCACATATGAGGACCAATAAAAAAAACGAGGTATTGGACTTAGATGTGCTGCTTACTAGAGCAGGAAGCATTACCTGAGACAATTGATTATATTAAAATATGATATTATAACCCAAGTAAGAACTACAGTTAAAGGTAGAAGAAGAACTACCACCTGAACCCTTGACTAGGAGATATGCGGCTAAGTGTTGATAGATGATACCTCTTTAATCAGGGGCGTTAATGACATGCACCCCAGCACATGCTAAACTAGAAAGATCAATCAAGTAAGGACTTTTTTTTTAGAGTTTGCTTGACGGAATACTCTGTGAAAATGTGGCTGATATTAAGTCATATTACAAGGGCCATAGGCTAGTACACTGATAATATGGCGGATGCATCATCTCCACATAGTGACAGAATATACTCTTCGCCAAACTCTAAATAAGGCCTTGTCCACTCCATAGTAGGGCACCGGTATCACCTATTTTGTGATATCTAATCCAGTGGCCATATGAAGTGTTACATGTTATTGACATCATTTTGATACTGATCTGGAGGGCTCTTCATTTATGCCACTATAACTAATTAACTCATGGAACAATTAGTATCAATTGCTGTAAAAGGTAACTTAATTGGCTTAGAATTTAAAGCACAACATCTGTCTTTGTTCAACTACAGAGATCTGTATACTAATGAAACCAATTTCAAGAACGATTTTCAGCGGTAGATTTAGAAAGGGCCTCCGTCATTGTAGAGGTTCTCCTCTGCTTTATGACTCTAGTGTCTGACGTTCAGAGGCACATTCCTTCTCCATAAAAATGCGAAGCTGTCAGTGAGCCATCCTTTTTTTGATAAATTTGGGGCGGTTGTGGTGGTATTCTGCTAAGATTAACGGGTGCAAACGTAAAACACATGCACAAAAAAATCCAGACTGAGGAATGTTCCTTTTTATTTTTAGCAAAGCACTTCTTAGACTGAAGATGAAATATGTGCCATTCTCTTTGGTTTCTTTCTAGACAGAAGCTGTTGTAACTTTTAATGAATTAAGACAAACATATGTTAAGAAGGCTAAAATTGTAGCTTCCGTTCTTCCATGTGTGCGCTGGGAAAAAGCTTAGGGCTGGAAAGTCACATTTCTTCCTGAAAGTGTGGTGAATCACACAAAGGCCTTTTGTATAAGGGGTCGGTTATGTCTTCCGCACAAATTCCTGCTCGCACAGAAACTTTGACCTCATGGAATTTAACAGAGGAAAACAGTACAGTATTTTCAGCGACATGAACTTTGGTGCAGTCGGAACTAAAATCCACATGCTATTCTCCTAAAAACTCGGAATTGCCTCGGATAAATTCCGAACCCGTTAGTAGGAATTTACTGGCGCGATAAACAGCACCACACCTCACTAACACACTCAAACCCTGGCTCTATACTACATTGGTTAATTTCCCACATTTAGCTCAAAATCTATTTCCTAAGTGTAGCAGCAAAAGGGACAAAAGTACCGGAAACTGCACAACATGTAACCTAGGAAAGCACACCTATCATTACTTATTCTGGCTAGCTCCATTTTTATTGCATGACTCTGCAAGATTTTTAAAGAAAACATTAGATGCTCTTTTTCAACAAAAAGTTTTGACAGCCAAGGTAGGGTAAGTTGATACAGCAGTTTACACGGCCCCAAATTTGTGGTGTAATGGGTCATCGACCACATAAACAATAATATAAATGGAGAGTGGGCCATTCAGTCATTGATGCAGCAAAATATTATAACCGAAAGTGCTCCCTGCCATGTCGAAGGGAGCACTGTTGTGGACAATTTTGAACCACACAGCAGTGCATTTTCAATATGGTAGGAATGCCCCACTTGATGGCCATAGGATGGGCCTCTGCCTTCTTAGTATCTTGAAAGTCATCGCATTCATGTTTTTTGCTCCTTTTCTTACAACACTCAGTAAAATAGCTGGAAAAATCCTATTTGTTTAATTCCTATTTTATTAGTCCGGGGGGAGCAAGGGCTCGTGAAGAAAAGACTTGATTGAAAACAATCTTCTCATGTAACCTCTAACCCTGTACTAAACTTGTATTTTGGAAATAATATGCATTACACAACATTCATAAGTAAGAACGAAGCTTGCCTATGTGGTTTATTAATAAGTAACTCAAGTGTGGTTCTAACGGAAAATCTTTAGTTACATGCTTCTACTGTATCTACGGAGTATGACTATCTTTGCTCGGAGGGAACATACTGCACTTGTGCAGTAGTTAACAAAATGGCCACTTTAAACTCACATGCTTGCTACCTGCTTACTGAAAAACTAAACCCAGCTATTTTACTAAAGCTAATGCGAGGAGAGTAATTATAAGTAAATGGGATTACAGTAGAGATAGGTGGTATACATTGAAATCATTTATTTTTGATTTTAACATTTGTCTTTTTAACTCTTTCAATAGTGCTTATTATGGGCCTTGAAATGTGAACCACAGTCTATTCCCTCCCTCTGTACCGCACATGCGTAGAGCAACCAAGCTGGAAGAAGCAATGTCAACTTGAACATCATCCAAGGTTGCTGATGGATACTTTCCTGAGAACTGGAACGACAGTCCACTGAAGTGGATGAGAACCTTAAGAATTCTTGTCATTTGTGACAATTACATTGTGAATGCGGCTGGGAAATAAAGTTTGAATAAAGAATTAAGAGGATGAGTTTATAAACAAACGGCTAACTGAAAAGAGTAACATGTAAGCATGGTGTGATGATCACCTCCCCTTGCCTGTCCAATCAGAGTTAGTATTTTCATAAGTTTGAAACATTAATGGGTGGTACTAGCATATGGAAAGGTATAATTGAGGTAACATTAGTTAGTTAGTTAGCTAGAGACCAGAATGCTGTCCGAGAAAACAGAGAAGTTGCAGGCAGAGATGCTGAAGAAGAATCGAATTGCTGAACCAATTATCTTAAACAAATTAATTTAGAAGAAGATCGCGGAAGAATCTTGAGGAGGAAGAGAGTGTCAGAGAAGGGTGCTATGCAAGTGTCGGTGATAGAGAGATCGTCTTTCCTTTCCTGATTCCTGCCCTAATTCCTGTCCTGAAGCCTTTGTTTGTCAGATCTTTCCTGGGGGACCCTTACCAATTCCTAGGCATGGGAGTTGGTTTTCACACCATTTTAGGTAATTATAAATATATCTGTGTATGCTTTTATGTGCTCCTCTCTCTATCCTCACCTTTTCATGCATTGTCTTTGCAATGTATAAATGAATGCATTTTGATTGGTTAGTTGGTTTTTCCTTCCTATGAGAAATGGAATTTGCTCTGTACTGTGTAAGAGGTTCACATGAATTAATTTATTATAAAAACTCAAAAATTCCTCCCGACTCTGTGATAATTTCCAATGTGTAAGTATATTAAAATCTTATGTCATATTATCATCAACTAGTTCAACTAATGGTCCATTGACCAGAGGAAAAAACTCTTTAATCGGTGAAAGATTAGTTAAGGACTGGAGATAACTAATCTAGAGAATTACAAACATTACCCCAGCGATTATTGTTGTGAATGAATTTATGGGCCCAGGTGAGTATGTGCTGTTAGATTACCTGTTGCCGGTAACCCACTGGATCAGTTTTCTGGTAGCAGAGCTATGGTTCTTATTGTCTAGTTTGGTGATAAGTACTGATTATTGATCATTGCTGTGTTATGTTTTGTTTTACGTTGTCTAGAATTCCCCGGAAAAAAGTGAACAGCGGGTGGCGACAGAAACTACACTGCAGTAAGGTTACTTGTCTGTTGGAATAACACTGAAAAGCTAGGTAGGGCTGGCAGTGTTGAACTAGGGGATATTTTGTGTAAAAGTGAGAGTGTTTGATAGTAGAGAGTTCGCTGGTGAAACTTTGTGTTATATCACCTAGTAAGGATAACACTGAAGGAGTAGCAGGTTCTTCTGAGCTTCATTGAAGGGTGAACGGAAGGGTTACTCGTGGTGTATGAAAAGTAAACTGAAGGTTTTACTCAAAGAAAAGTGAGCAGAAGGTTTTACTTGCAGTGAAAATAAGTTAACTATCCTTTGATTTAGTGGAACAGGCAGAGTAGCAAATGTTTATATGTCGTTATTAATGGATTTTATTTTAAAGAAAGATAAAGAAATTAAGTTTATGTAGTACCCTGTAAAGGGAGGGTCAGTTGCCGGAGTTGCACTGACGTCACAGTGAGCCGCGCTGGGATTGGTGGAAACGGTGGGTGTGTGACAAACGCAGATTGTAAAGGAGGGGTCAGTTGTAAGGAGTAGGAACTCGCGTCATTCGAAAGGCCTGCGCTAGCATTGGTCAGATTACAAGCGTGACCTGAAGCCTGATTGGAAGCCTGAATAAGAACTAAATTTTGATTAACTAGTGAAAATTTGTATGCTCAATTCTCATTTGTCTTTTTATACAGGAAAACTCAAGGTTTTGCGGATTATTGTTTTATTCATCGAGTATCTAAAACGTATGGTGAAAGGAGAAAAGTGTTGTTTATAAAGAAAATTAAGAATTTCTTCTTGAAAGATAAACCCGTTTTGACTAGAGAAGGAAATCCTATTCTGCCACATAGAACGCCTGCTTCATTTATGATGATGGAAATAGGCTATCATACCTGTGTATGGATGGAGAATTGGATGGAATACACCAAAGATGATGGTATTTTAACCTTTCCAGAGCATGGAACCTTTAATGGAAGAATTTTACAGAATTTGAAGATGCAGATGTATAAATTAGAACCAAGACCTAGATTAACCCAGTAAGAGGCATTAGAAGAGGTATGAATGGGACGCGTGAAGAACAAATGAAACAGTGGAGAAGAGCAATGGTATCAGAAGGGTTGTATCCCGTATTACTGGCTCATGACCAAACAGGGAGTAAGTGTGAAGAAAAATCGAAACTTTTGAATACGACAGGGTATGGAGAATCAGATGATGAATTATTAGAAGATATTTTGAATAAAAACCCACCACCCTATCAAGAAGGACCAAGTAAAGTTATCCCAAGTGCTCCAATATTAGGACCACCATTGATTCCACAGGTTATACATGAGCAAACAGTTAATAGAGTACTTTATGTTAAAGAAAACGAAGACTTGAATAAAAATAGAGAAGAATTAACACAGACGATAACCCAACTAAATGAAATCCTGAAGCATTGACAATACCTGTTACTATAGGTCCTGTTGTTCCCTTATATGGAGATAAAGTTAATTGTCCAAAATCACCAGCTAGAGTAATGCCTTTGAATAATCCCAGAAAGGAAATCATAATAACTGATGACCAAGCAAGTGAGTGTGATTCAGTAATTTCATTATTGGATGTATCGATAAGAGACAATGGGCTAGATGTAGGTAAATGGAATTTACCGACTCTAAAATACCGAATTTTACTGATTCGGTATTTTAGAATCAGTAAATGCCATGTAGGTAAAAATTCTGTATCTTTTACCGAATCGGTAAAAATCAGAATCTGCCATTCGGTAACTACCGAATCGGTATTTACCGAATCGGAAAGCAAATAAAATTGAAACTGAATCATGCAGCCAATCAGGTGCTACCACCCTCCCCCTACCTACCAGGAAGTGGCTACACAGGCAGCTGCAAGTAATTAGAAGCTTCTGGAGAGGCAGTTGGAGCTGAGCTGAGTCCGTGAACCACAGAAAAAGTTTTGCACTTTTAAACTGTGAAAATGGCAAGCAGCAGTGAAAAGGAACAGCCAGAGAGGAAGAGGAAAATTAAATTTAGCAACATGGAGCTGGAGGTCCTTGTGGAGGAGGTGGTGAAGGAACACCAGAAATTGTTTGGCAAGATGTCTCTGACTGTGGCTGAATCTGCCAAAAGGAAGATTTGGCTGGACATTCAAGCAAAGGTGAATGCTGTAGGAGTGACTCCAAGGGACATAGACGACCTGAAAAAGAGGTGATATGACCTCAGGAGCCTGACAAAGAAAAAAATTGCTGAGCTCCACAAACAGGCAAACAAAAGTGGAGGAGAGAAGAACCGTGCACCCCCCCGACTGACATGGAGGAGCTGGTGGGGTCCACCATTGAACCAGAGACCGTCCGTGGACTGGGAGATGCAGACCGCTCAGCCAGAGCTGCCACCAGAAAAGGTAAGACGCATGCACAGCAATTACCCCCACCCAATCAGCCTTCCCTTTACCCTATTTGACAAAGTTAACCACCGTCCAGTAGAGGTAGCACTATACAGGAGCAATGCATTATGGGACATGTAGTCAGTAAATGAAGGACCATGTCATACAGTACAGCAAGCAACAAGGTAGGTAAATCATTTCAGACATAGTGAAGCGCAGGCAACATGTACATTGTACAAGTGAAATTTATTCAATTGTAGTGGCTGTGAGGCAGCTGCACCAAGCTAATGTACGCTTATATGTCCACAGGTGAGACGGAAGGCACAGCACCAGAGAGGGAAGACAGTCAGGAGCCAGAGCCAAGTGCAGAGAATGTCACAGAGGACACAGGTGCACCAACTACACAGCCGCCGTCCCAAGACCCAAAAATTTCTCCACATCTGCAAGCATCCCCAGAACGTTCAGGTTCCCCTCTGCTACTGTCCTCACCTGAACTGCCTGCATCACTGTCTCTGACAACTCCTGCATCACAAAAGAGCAGGAGGCATGTAGTTGCCCCACTTGTCCAAATGGAGTCATCAGCAGGTGACATGGAGGGGGATGCCACACCAACCTTGCCTGGGGAAGGTAGCCCTGCCACACAGTAGTCCAGTGCAGAGGTTGTCCGTACAAGTAGCAGACGTCGCAGGCAAAGAGAAAGCATTGTAGCAGCTCATGTGGAGGGTCCCAGTGTCTTCCATGGGCATGAGGGTAGCATGGTGAAAATCCAAAGGATGCAGGGGAAGGCCATCCTGTCTGTGCAACGCCAGATGAGTAAGCTGAACACAAATGTGGAAGATATAGGGAAGGGCATTAGAGAACTGGTAAATGTTAACAAGGAGATGGCTGCAGGGATGCAGGACATGACACAAACAGTGCAGCTTCTGTGCAGCAAACTGGACCAGGACATGTTAGCAGGGTGCAAGGAGAGGCAGCTTGCACAGCAGCAAAGCAAAGCAATAAACCGCCTGGCCACAGCCACTTCCCTGCTATGCAGACAATGCATTAACATGCAAGAGGGACTCACCCACAACACAAATGAGGTGTCTTGGGGCATTGCTAGTTTGACCAGTGCTGAAAAGCTGATGATGAATGCACAGACAGCACAAACTGCTGCCCTGGAAGTCCCAGAAAGTGAGGAGAGTACCAGTAGGAGCAGCATGACAAGCCCCCTAGTTGTGGAGACACGGAGGAGCAGCAGGCACCATGATGAGCCAACAGCCCAAACGCACAGTGAAGAAAGCCAGCCACATTCATCTGGCACTGGTAGGCGTGGGCGGAAATGACTTTTTCAGTTAATGGGGAAGTGACCCAGGACTACCATTATGACATGGATGACATTTGTGTTGCACATTTGTGCTTTTGAATACCTGCGTAGTGCCAAATATTAAACTACGTTGGGTGCATACTCCACCTGTCTGTGTCTCTTTACTTACTTAAAAGTAGTTGCTTGTAATCTCTGCCAGTCTGTGTCTGTCATCTGTTGGTGTAGCAACTCCTGCTGTGTTGGGTTCAGGCAGTGCATGTTCATCATCATGGTCCTCATAGTCACTCAATTCCACCTTGGTGCCCTTCTTAGTCGCAAGGTTGTGTAACATTGCACAAGTTGCAATCATCTTACATCAGGTTTTTTGTTGTATACTGACGTTCCCCTCCACTTTTGTGGAGGTAGCAGAACCTGCTTTTCAACAGCCCAAAGTTACGCTCCACAATTTTCCTGGTTGATTTGTGTGCCCTGTTGTATTGCCTCTGGCTGGGGGTTGAAGGGTTGAGGTAGGGTGTCAGGATGAAGGAGCGAACGGCATATGCACTATCCCCTATTTGAAAATGAAAAAGACATTACTCACATGCACACATACACATACATCTGCAGTATGTATCAAGGGAGTGTCACACAGTGTATCACCTAGCAGGTATCCTTCGCCAAATTCCCCCACTGTCAGGCGTGTGTAGATCCCACTGTTCTGAAAGATGTAGGAGTCGTGGGTACTTCCTGTGAACTTGGCCACTATGTCCGTGATAATGTAGTTTGCATCACAGATTACCTGTACATTTATTGTGTGGGTTGACTTCCTATTTCTGTAAATGTACTCTGTGGCAGCAGGTGGGCAAATTGAGATGTGGGTGCCATCAATACAGCCGATGATGTTTGGGAAATGTGCTATTTGATAGAAGTCTGTCTTGGTCCTGGGCAGTTCTGCATGCGTTTCAGGGAAGCTGATGTAATGATGCATTCTCTGCATCATGGCCTCTAGGAACTTCATAAAGAAAAGGGACAGGCAGCTCTGGGACACCCCACCTACCGCAGCAATCACACTCTGGTAACTCCCAGAGGCAAGCAGGTGTAGGCTACACAGCACCTGCACATGGGGTGGGATGGCGTGAGCCCTTGGGGTTGGGTGCTCCAAAAGTGGGTGCAGGTCCCTGATCAAGTCCAGGATGGTTTGGGGTGTAGCCTGTACCTTTGTAGGATCTCTGCCTCAGTTAGTTGGAATAGGGTGATCCTCTGCCTGTAGACCTGCTCCTCCCTTCTCCAGACCCTCTCTCCTTCTGCCTGTAGCCGTAGCCGCCTCGCTATCATGTAGAATGCCACCATTCTGGTCTTACTGTTGCATTTTGGACCCTTTTTTATAGCCTGCACCTGATTACCACCTGCTTTCTATCCATGGTAAATACCGACTCTTATATACCGAATTTCATGCAAATTCGGTATTTTAGAGGTTACCTACATCTCAAAAGACATTTTTTCCATTTCTTATTTACCAATTCGGTAAATTTACCGATTCAGAAGTTTTTTTGACCCCTACATCTCAATATCCAAATAACGGTCGGTAACGGCCGAAATTCGGTATTTTCGGCCGTTACCGACCAGTATTTGGATACCTACATCTGGCCCAATGTGAGTGAAACCCTGAGCAGTTCAGAGGAAGGAAGGACAGTAACTTCCTCAGGGGTCAGGAGTGCCGCATCAGTAACACCAGAAGATTTAAAAAGATAGGTAAAAAGGATTGAAAAACAGAGTTCACCTCCTAAAATATTAGATATTTCTAAATTGAAAGTAGAATTGGAAGAATTGATTGCTGGAATTGTGGGAATAGATAGATTGAATACCTTTGTTGAAGTAGAATTGTTGTTTATGTGAAGGAGTATAACCAGAAATGTAAGATTGTTTCATGAGAAATTGACAGAACCATCCTCTGAGATGGGATTAGACATAGGGAAATCAAATGTATTACAGAAGCCTTACTGAGTGGATGTTACGGACAAAAGATCTGGAAAATATGAATGTGTCTGGAAGAAAATTACAAGTGTAAGAGTTATTGTGTATCTTGCAGAAATGGGGAGATCTTGATAAATGGAAAGTGACAGGTATTCAAGCAGTACAGTTGCACAAGGCCACATCGCCCAGACGCCCAAATGAGTATGCAGTGAGAATGTGACAGATCACGTGCACGAGTAAGCATGCCAACAACAAGCTCAGCACACCTGCAACATTGCACATGTGTCTGACTTGTGTGCAAGGTCGTGGATGGCCATCAAGTGTGACTTTGATGGCCATACACAACCTTGCACACTAGTCAAACACATGCTCAATGTTGCAGGTGTGCTGAGATTGTTGTTGGCATGCTTACTCGTGCACATGATCTGTCACATTCACACTGCATACTCATTTGGCGCCTGGGCGATACAGCCTTGTGCTGATGAATTGGATATGTGTGGGGATGAGGCAATGGGGACATTGTGACAACATCACGCATCGCCAAGCAATATGCACCCTTGCCTGTTCATGTAATGCAGTTCTGCGTACAGCAAGTGAGAAAGCATTGAGTGAGTCTGCAAACCGGCAACACATGCAATCTCACAACAAAGTGACCATGTAGTCCAATGGGTAAAAGAGTCATATTTGACAGATATTTGCCTATTTCTCCCCTGAGGCGGAAGCCGGGGGCTCTCTGTACTATCCCTGTTTACTTGTGGATTTTCAGAACTTTAGCAAAGCTAAGCACGTTTTTAAAAACGATATATAATTTAATTTTGTCATTTTTAATTACCTAGTCATCCGTACTTCGGGGCGAGATTTGCGTCGCAACGAAGGCACCAACACCTCATTTCCTCGCACGCGCAGCCGATTCAGGTGCTGACACTGTGACTTGATCCACCTTAGCCGCCATCTTGCTGGGAGGAAAGGGTTGCGGTCCAGTTGTTGGACGCCTCCTGACCTCCGAGGATACTTAAGGGGCGTTACTCGAAACTGTGCAGATATTTGCCTATTTCTCCCCTGAGGCGGAAGCCGGGGGCTCTCTGTACTATCCCTGTTTACTTGCGGATTTTCAGAACTTTAGCGAAGCTAAGCACGTTTTTAAAAACGGTATATATTTTAATTTGTCATTTTTAATTACCAAGTCATCTGTACTTCGGGGCGAGATTTGCGTCGCACCGAAGGCACCAACACCTCATTTCCTCGCACGGCGCAGCTGATTCAGGCGCTGACACCGTGACTTGATCCACCTTAGCCGCCATCTTGCTGGGAGGAAAGGGTTGCGGTCCAGTTGTTGGACGCCTCCCGCCCTCCCAGGATACTTAAGGGGCGTTACTCGAAACTGTGCAGATATTTGCCTATTTCTCCCCTGAGGCGGAAGCCGGGGGCTCTCTGTACTGTCCCTGTTTACTTGCGGATTTTCAGAACTGTAGCGAAGCTAAGCATGTTTTTAAAAACCGTATATATTCTAATTTGTCATTTTTAATTACCTAGTCATCTGTACTTCGGGGTGAGATTTGCGTCGCACCGAAGTCACCAACACCTCATTTCCTCGCACGGCTCAGCCGATTCAGGCACTGACACCGTTACTTGATCCACCTTACCCGCCATCTTGCTGGGAGGAAAGGGTTGCGGTCCAGTTGTTGGATGCCTCCCACCCTCCTCTAACATGTATAAAAAAACCTGGCCTTCCCGTCCGCGCAGCGGGCGCACCAGCGGCGCGCGGGCGGCGCGCCAAAGGCAAGCCCGTCTGCGCTTGTCCGCGCCTGGACCGGGCCCAGGGCTGCTACCCCTGGTCCAGACGCCCCAGCCCCCCGTGTCCAATACTCGAACACTACGCTGCACAAGTTGTGCCCACTCAATCATAATGACGGCCTAAAGCTTGATCCTATATTCATCCCTGGTCCATCCATGCAGTCCTGCCCCCATTCTAAGGCCTCCATTCCTCTGGCAAATAAAACAACTCTCTCCAGCAACAAAAATAACACTAAGAGCACACTGATAGCACTTACCAACATCCCTTCACTTGGTAAACATAGACAGGATATAGCAGACCTGATAAAGGATAGGAAATTAGACATATTATTCATGACTGAGACATGGATGGACAGCACGTCTGACCCAGACCTAGTCATTGCGGTCCCAAGAGGCTTCACGGTTCACAGACAGGATAGACAGCGCAAAAAAGGGGGCGGGCTAGCCATCATCGCTCGCGAAACATTTAATGTGAGGACCTTCGCTATCCCCTCATCCTCTTGTGAAGCCATGCAATTTGCCATTAATCTATCCCCTTCTAATAGCTTTAGAGGGATTCTCGTATACAGACCACCAGGACCACGGTCAGATTTCCTCACTGATTTAAGCTCAATCCTGGAATCTCTTGCACTTGAAGAATCATTAACAGTACTGGCTGACTTTAATTTCCATTTAGACAAATTAGAGGACAGGGGCACGTCCTCCCTTCTCTCGGACATGAACACCCTTGGTCTCCCCCTATTGGTCAATTCCCCCAAACACGACTGCGGCCACACTCCGGATGGCATTTTCTCCAACTTGGAGGATTTTCATATAACTCACATCCTCCCACTCACATGGTCGGATCACCATGCCATTCTGGGCTCAATCACCATCTATGAAACACCTACGCCCAAAGTACCCATTACCTGCCGCCAACATTTTAAAGCTTGGAACGACATAGACAGCTCAAGCCTAAAAACTTTACTCGATAATTCCCAGCCTGTATTTTCCACTGACCCCAACACAGCTACCAAGCAATTCCAGGATTGGCTGGGCAGCGCCACAAACTCACTGGTTCCTCCTAAACATGTGACCAGAAATAGATCGGCCCCCTCTGCCCCTTGGTTTACCGAAGACCTAAGGACCCAGAAACAACTCTGTAGGAACAGGGAGAGGCACTGGCGGAAGTCCTACAGCGAAGAAAACAAAATTCACTATAAGGAGACGTTGGTCAAATACAAATCCATGATCACTGAGGCTAAGAAGAAGTACTTTAGTGATCGGATAGAGCTAGCCAAGAATTCCTCCAAAGAACTTTATGATACTACCAAGCAGCTAGCAGGGTACTCCCCTGATCTAAACCCACCTCCCTCTCAATCCCTCTGTGATGCCTTGGCCACTTTCTTCTTTACAAAGGTCAACAACATTTGTTCAGCTTTCTCGGATAATATCAATACCCCCTCAAGTGCCACTAACCTCAAACACCCTGTTCCCAAATTTACCCACTTCAAAGACATCACCGACGCTCAAACAGCGGATATCATCACCACGATCAAAACTGGTTCTGCACTACACCCATGCCCCTTTAAAATTCTCCCACCAATCATGGACTCCCTGATACCCGCCATTACCCAAATCTGTAATGGCATGTTTAGATCAGGAACCTATCCAGACTCACTCAAAAAAACTCTCCTTAAACCATTATTAAAAAAACCACATCTTGATAAGGACGAACTGAAAAATTACCGGCCAATAGCAAGCCTCCCATTTCTGGCAAAAGTCGCTGAAAAAGCCATTAACTCACAGTTATCTGAATTCATAGAGGAACACCACCTACTTGACAACACCCAATTTGGGTTCCGTAGGTTCCAAGGCACTGAGACCGCCTTGATTAAAGCCGCAAATGACATTAGAACCATTCGAGATCAGGGAGGAACAGCAGTACTAGTACTGCTAGATTTATCTGCAGCTTTCGACACGGTCGATCATTCGAACTTGGTCGACCGTGTCGAAAAAATGGGCATTCAACAAACACCAAAAAAACTATTGGCATCTTTTTTGTCTGAAAGAACTCAGGCTGTTACACTGGGATTGTTCCAATCGTCCTACCTGTCTCTGCCATATGGGGTTCCACAAGGCTCATCCCTGAGTCCGACACTCTTTAACATCTATGTGTCAGACCTAGCTAACATCATTCGAGCACATGGGATGAGCCTAACCTCTTATGCGGATGACACGCAGTTAGTCCTGCCCATCAAAAACAACGGCGACAAGGTGGCCGAGAGTTTTAAAGAAGGAATGTTGGCAATTGGGGACTGGATGGCCTCCAATTGTCTAAAACTCAACTCCAAAAAGACGGAAGTTGTCATATTTGGACAACTTACTCCAAGTTGGTCCCCCGCATGGTGGCCCACGGCTTTCGGAACCCCGCCTAAACCTGCCCTCAAGGTAAGGAACCTGGGAGTTGTCTTTGACGACCACCTCAACTTCGTCTCCCATGCCAACCAAATTGCCTCCTCAGCCTTCCACAAATTACGCTTAATAAAGAAAATCATCCCCTTCCTTCCTGAAACTGCCGGTAAAACCTTGGCGACCTCTCTAGTGCTGTCCACTTTGGACTACTGTAATTGTCTTTGCAAACGCTCAGGTCAGGGTTATCAAAAAAATGCAGACCGTTCAAAACTCAGCAGCAAGACTACTCGCCAGAATCCCTAAATACAAGTCTGCGACCGACACCATCAGAAACTTTCATTGGCTCCCTATCAGAAGCAGGATTAAGTTTAAAACTCTCTGCATTGTATACAAGGCACTGCATAAACAAGGACCCTTGTTTCTCAAAGAACAATTAATCCCCTATTGTCCATCCAGATCGCTTCGATCTACCACCCTCAACGATCTAGTGGTCCCCCACACCAAAACTGTTTCTTGGGGAGACCGCAGGGTATTGGTCTCGGCACCTAAATTGTGGAATACCTTACCCCAGTCAATCAGGACCAGTCCTGATCTCTGGTCCTTCCGCAAACAGCTAAAGACCCGGCTGTTTAACCAGTAACACCAGAACACACTTTCCGCAGCAGGAGAATTATTTGCAGATGTTGCAGCGCCGAGACGCCCACGGGCATTTGTTCGCGCATAATCAAATGCCATTAAATAAATAAATAAATAAATAAATATGACTAAATGCACACATGCTGCAGACTTTACTCATGGGGCAATGGCATGCAATGAGGAGGGGGGCTATACCTGCAACAGAACGGTACGTGGACAATGCATATAAGGAATGTGTCTCACAAAGCTGTACTTGCTGACTTGTTGTTGTGACAAACTCACACAACCACAATGTCCCCATAAAGAAGTATTCCAACCAAAGCATGACAACAAGCAAGGATAGCAAAGTTGCAAAAAAACAATTAAAAAGCCACAAATGCAAACTATATGAAAAGGTCAACTTTCACTCATCCACCCACACGTGTACACATCTGCCATACTGAAAACAGCATTTCACCTCTGTCATCATTTGAGTTGGCTATCACACGATCATGTGCATGTAAACACATCAGTGTGGTAATTCAACGGTGTCAGTGGACAAACATCCATTCATGCCTTATTTCTTATTTTGTTTTGTAAAACAAACTTTATTGACTTTCCAATATATATCCATTAGGCTCATGTGTCAATTGACAGTTGCTAACATCACAATTCTGTTACATTTAGTCTAGTTCCTGATCTATGAGGCATTGGCCTCTTATCACCCACCCATTCCCAGTGAATCTCTAACTTAAAACTGATGCATACGCAATAAACTGCCCACCATTGCTCATCAATCATCTTGTGTAATATCTGCACTGCGCGATCCCATTTCAATTATGGAGAGCCAAATTAACCCCAACACACTAACCTATCCGTCTCCTACCCCCCAAGAATCTCGCTGGGGAACTTGCATGAAGTTTCCTCTATTCTCTCAATATAGTTGATCTCCCAAGGTCTCCGGGCGCAGGCACCAGGTCGGCACCACTGCATCTGAATCAAATCAGGGTCATGATCAGAAAGTGTCCTGGCAAAATACTCGCTCACCTGCACTCCCGCATGTACGTTCGGGGTACACAATATCGCATCCAGCCTCACATGCAGGTCATGAAGTGCTGAAAAATATGAATAATCCGGATCCTTAGGGTACTGAGCCCTCCAAGTGTCCACCAAACCCCTTTGCTGCTGCCAACCACGTCTCACCTCTGCTACCTTGCAAGTGGGAGCTGCTAGAATCAGGGTATGTGAGCAATCTAAGACTACGTCTGAAACACAGTTAAAGTCCCCACCTAATAGCAGAGAGTCCGTGAGGTAAGGAGCCAGTTTTCCAGACAGATGCGAAAGGAATGCCGGTAGTTCCGTGTTGGGCGCGTAAATGCACCACAATGCAATATTTCGTCCATCTAGTTTACCAAGGACCATCACATACCTCCCTTCGGGGTCCATGAGTTTTTCCTGACATAAAAAGTGTACTCACGCTCTGATCCATATCAATACTACTTGGGCAAAAGCAGATTAAGTGGTGTAGTACAATTGGACACGCCACCTGCGCTGTAATGCTGCACCCTCCTGCGCCTGCATGTAAAAACGCTATTTGCCCTCCCCTTCGTATCAAATAGGCATGCAACTTCTGACGGCGCCACATACAGTTCATAGCCTGCACATTCCATGATACACTCTGTAATTCATTGGCAGTTCCCAACCCAGCCATACAAGAGAATATTCACTGAAAGCAGATACATCGACATGCCTGCCCCCACCCCTCCCTGACATTAAACAACAATCCCAAATCCCCCACCCATGGACAGCTACTCTACAACTGGTATCCATCCAAACCCAAGAAAACACAGACACATTCCTCTGTCAGCAACAGAGGAGCTGGGGCACGTGGCTGGCTGGGATCATTGCCCTCTATGTGCAACAGCCCCTTCCATAGATAAAGCATCCCCAGCCCTGCACATTTAACAGTCTAATCAGACCTCTCTTTCTAACCTGGACAGCCGACCACTCAGTCACTGAGGCCATCCCCGCCTGTGGTGTCACCGTCGGGCCTGGCCCCCACTACCCATCGAAGTGTCTGACTCAGCATACACCAAATCCCCTGTTGTACTCGCTTCTTCAGTCAACACAACAGTTCGATCCTGTGCCAATGCCACCACCCCCTGCAAGGTGTCTGCACGGTCCTGCGCAGTGTGAGAGCCTGTGGGTTACTTCTGGGTTATAGCATGGCCTGTTCTCGTCCCCATCTCGTGCTCTCTCCGGTTCCGGTCTCTCATTCCTTGGCTTCTCTTTCCTGTAGGTCTCCATCCATCCCCATGCTTCACTAGGGGAGTCCATGTAGTGCGTGGCGCCATCTAGGATTACGCGCAGTCTCACTGGGAACATCAAAGAGTACTGAAGACCCTAATCTCTAAGGGTCCTATTAGCAGCCAAATGTGAAGCCCTCTTGCGCAGCACCTCCAACGAGTATTCAGGAAATAATGTCACTTTTGCATTGCCCACTGCAAAGGGCCCCCCAGTCTTGCTTTTGGTAGAAGCAAGTCCTGGTCGAAAAAATGTAGCAGTCAAGCTACTACAGGTCTCAGCATTCTTCCAGGGGCCAGTGCTTTCCCCGGGACTCGGTTTGCTCTTTCAAGTGTGTAAAAGTCTGAGAGACCTTCTGGGGCTATGACAGATCGAAACCAATTCTCCAGATAGGCCACCACATCGCCTCCTTCCACCCCCTCGGGCAGCCCCACCGCTCAGACATTGTTCTGGTGAGTGCAACCTTCCGCGTCCTCAGCGTTCAAGCACACTCACTCTGTCTGTTTAGGCCTACAGTTGCCGCATCGCATTAAGCTGCGCTGGTTCTGGTTCTGCAATAGCAGACTCATTCTTCTTGACCTTTTCTGATAAATTCTAGTGCTCATCCCATAGGAGACCAAGACCCACTGCCACAGTACTAATGTCCTGGTGGAGCGTTGCCTTGGTGTCCGCTATTGCCACAAGAATCTGAAGAAACTGTGCTTGCATCTGGTCGTCCGGGGGGATCAGGACTGGATTGCAGCATCATCGTCCTGCTCTAATGGGGTACCGACCCCACGACCTCTGGGTATACCCATGCTGCGGGCAAACTGTGAACTGCTCCCCCCTCTACTGACTCTACTGAGCTTCAGCCCCAAAGGCTCCTTAGTTTCGGCTGCAAGCAATTTCCCTGCCAATAGCGCTGTTCTGCAGCAGCTCTCCCAGCCCGGGGCTGCCCAGCCGCACACTCACAAGTCCCAGTGCAGCGGGTGCCAGCCTGATCAATTGCTTCTTTCCTCTCCCCATGTCATTAGGGCAGGGCCATCTCAACAGTGTCCTCGGGCCTCTGCACCATCAACCCCTCACTGTCTTGTCTCTTTTGTTGCACCGCCCATGCTGACAAAACCTTAGGGCACGCCCAGATGGGCCAGCCAGCTCACATCTCCACTGTTAGCGGCAGTACCCCAGCCTCCTCGGCCCTGCCCCTGTTCTTCAGCCCCACCGCTACAGGAGTCTCTACCCAGACCTTCTTCCTGCTCCTAGTTGGTCCCTGACTCACTGCTGGGGTCGTTCTCCAACACTTTCAGCCCTCCAGCGGTCTCAGCGCCATGTTGCCCAGGTCCACTGTGCCGTGGGGCAGGTGGGGTCATTCACACCAAGAATGATACATCTACTTTCCCCTAACCCCTCTGCCCATTTCAGCGGCTGTCGACCTTCACCTCAGGGCACTATCAGGCTTGATTTCCTATCAGGCCAGCTCCCAGGGGCACCTGCAGGAGATAGCACAACTCTGCCTCAGCTACGCAGCAGTATCCCGGTTGCCGCCATTTTGTGTTCTCACGGCTTCAAGGCAGCGCTACCCCCGGCTCTTCAGGCGATCCACTTTGCATCGTCGACAAGCGTAACAGCCCGTCTGGGCCACCCGCAGTGCCACTTCAGACGCCAAATTTGTCACATGGGGCAAAGAATACAGGGCGGAGCTCGCTCACTCACTACCGTGCAGGGCGGCCCCGCGCTGGGACCACGATCTCCCACTGGCCAGTTCCAGAGGGCTCTAAATACCCCTGTAGCTCTGCACAGTCTCCTCCAGTGCAAAGACTGCCGATATCGTGGCGCTTCTCAGCTGCTCCTCATCTGCCTGATGGCCGCCATTTTGCAACTCGCCAACACCTTGGGACTAGCCTGTCGTCCTTCTCTGCCGGTGTGGCCCCGATCGAACTGCCACCACTCCAAGGAACTATTCAATATCTCATGCCTCACCAGGATAGCCAGCAGGGCAATACCGGGGCTAGGGCGTTGATTCTTGCAGGATTACAGAGGGGCAGATGCGGTCAAACATCCAGTCATGTTAGTTATCACCCACACGCCAAGCCAGGCATTTAATATCCGGAACCAGGACAGCATGCATCATCCATGTCAGCAGCTGCGTGGCACATACACAAATACACATCACCATCCCATTTGCATCTGTTGTGAGGGTGGCACTGACAAGGCCTGAGCAACATAAATATGCATCTGAAAATCAACATACAGTACCACACACAAGTAACGGCCCGTATAGGGCGTGCTGCTGGGCGGTGATGTGGGGCGGGTGTGGGGGTGGGGTGGGGTAGGGGCAGGGTGGGGGGTAGTAAATACCGGAATATGGATGAATGCAGGTAAGTAGACATTTAAATCAATAAAATGAATTTCGTTCTTCGCCCTGCATCACATTTGGCAATGCAGGCCATGCAACAATATCCGTTTTATTGATTTAAATGTCTACTTACCTGCATTCATCCGTATTCTGGTGTTTACTACCCCCAAAATGCCCTCCCCCACCCCACGTCACCACCCGGCAGCACGCCCTATACGGGCCGCTACTGCCACACACACACCACATGTGGGGTCAAAGTTGCGGGTAATGGGTGTTGACACTGTCTGCTCAGACAGCAACAACAATTGCAATACATGCTGCACCATACTCAGAATGGGTAATCCAACAGAAGTGCAGTGAGCAATACATGCAAGCTTAAACATGACTGACAGAATGCATGCAAGAAAAATCACAATAGCCAAAGCTACATAGATGCACATGTGTCCTACATAGTGCAGCCCAGTTTAAAAAGCAATTAGGCTCTCATTGCCAATTTTCAAAAAGGGGGCCCGCCTCACACATAACTAATCTCACACAAAAACACCTGCACATGTGCCTTACCGTGCAAAGCTGCAGGTCTGTGAGCTACACTGACAAGGCAAGTGACAGGGTATGATGAATAGCATGCCTGCAGGACAAACATATTTACATGGTTCAGGGCACCTCACTGATGTGGCGGAGTGTGGACCACCTCCTCAAAGGAGCAGCTCACACTCCGACACACCCTTCTGTACACACAACCACTGATGTGAACAACACATTTGATGACCTACTATGCACAAGTGTCCCAACTCTGACCAAGACACATAATCACCACAGCTTTCAACATCTCAGCATTGTACATTCACAGAAGTCAAAGGCTCATTGCCTGAAAGGGACAAGGGACTGTAAAACAAAAGCAGCAGGTGACACAATCACACAATACAGTGCACACACATATAAATCTGAGTACATCAACATTTACTACTAGTTGTTATGAACTGCATCACTCACACAACTGAACAGAGGACACTACAGGTAGTGCTTGTGTGTAGACACTGTCAAAACACATTTGTCATATCAGTAAAATGTGAGATGACAATGTACAAGTACAACCTCACATCCGTGATGTCCTTGAAATAATCACCATCCAGCAAAAACTATGCATCTCGTCCAAAACAGTCATAATGTACAGTCTCCTGCAGTCTTCTTGTATAGCCAAAAAATGCATGCTCCTACATGTTACACACTGTTAAACTGTATCTCCCATACAAATTGCAGACGGAGAGACAACACCTCCTGGACAGAAGAATGACCCACTTCTCACCGATGACTTGGACAAGTACCCCACCATCAACCAGGAGGAATTCCCACAGAAGCAGGACTCCCTTGGCACACAATCTAAAGGAGCAGGGCAACCCAGCAGCATTGCGCCAACCCCACCCCTTGCACAAACCACCCAGCAGCAAGCACCTTCCACCACAGCTGCTACCCCGGACATTGCGGACCCATATCAGGTTTTTCACCGCCATGTGCTTGAGGTCCAGCGGGACACGCGTGATCAGATGCGGGGGGGGTTTGAGAGCCTGGCAGCCAAAATGGACAACATAAGTGGGTGTCTGATTCACATCCAGGACCACAAGCAGAGGAAGACAGACAACCACATCACGCTCAATCCTCTCCAGCGCTCCCTGGATGACATTGCTGGAGTCATGATTCAGATACTAGACAAACTGTCTGAGCAGGGTAGCTCCAGTAATGCCAGCGCAGATTTGTCCCGACTTTCACGGATAATGGAGAGCAGGGAGCAGAGGGAAGAACAACAGATGGCTGCCAAGGCTGCACAACAGCGCAATGTAGCTGGGATCTACCAGGCCCTGCATCTACTCGTCACCTGCCCCATAGTCTGGCACCAATTGTTGCTGATGCTGGTGCCTCCGCATACTCAGCTCCACCCCCTCATGTGTCTGTGCCTCACAGTGCTGTACCCACCATACCACCACCCACATGTGAGCCACATGACACAACAGAGGACGAAGATGAGGATCACTGTGCCACACTTATAAGGAGGAAGCAGAGCAAACATTGACACCAAAATGCCTGTTTTACCTTGATTCTATTCTTACTAGCATGACACGGAACTTCCTCTTCCATTGTCTTCCAATGTCCCCAACACTCACCTTGGACCTACACATGGACTTCCATTTATGATTTTTTCTTGACAATGACACTGCAAACTCAGCCTCTTCCCTTGGATCTGGTACAAAAGGCGGTGGTGATGGACGGAGCATCTCAATCAATCAAACACTCACACCTAGTCAAAAGATCTGGGTTTAATCCATCAAAAGTCCCTTGCTCACTTTGCCACTGGATTCAAGAGAGCCGGGCTGTAGACGGCTGGAATGCCAGAAACCGGTCCTCGGAAGCTTGTTTCCGGTCCAGGGAAGACATGGCTTGGCAGTCCGGGCTGGACTGTTCCCTTGAGGCACAGGGTCAGACTGATTTGCATATAGCCATGTCTGAACTGGGATGGCAGAGTGGGCTAAGGAATGGTGATGGATTAAACCCAGATCTTTTGACTGGGTCGTGAGTGTTTGATTGATTCAGATGATCCGTCCATCACCACCCCCTTTTGTACCTCTTCCCTTGGATCTGTCACTCCCAAAGGACTCTGTCTGCCCCTCTAACGGGCATCCATGCAATGTTCGGTTGTATGTGCAAGTACTGTTCCAGTATTCCCCCTTGTACTGTAAATTAAATTATCCAAATCACACAGATGTGTATTTACATGACCAATCAAGAATTGAACTCAGTTAATATTTTATGAACTACGAGTCCACAAGAAGGTCAACCAAGGGAAATACATGCTATGTACATTTGTTAAGATGTTTTGGGCGTGCGTCAGGAAAAAGAAGTCGATTCGATCACCAGATTTGATTCTTAAATTCTTTTATTCTTTTATTTCATATGCATGAGTAAAAATTGCTTTACAGTCCAACCAACGCCTTTCGTTCTCTTGCTGAGAACTTCATCAGGGCTTTAATGTATGTAGAATCTCCAGAGTTTCTTACTCTTTGCCTTCTGTGCAAGGACAATTGTAAAACGGGATTCAGACGTGTCCCAAGTAACTCTCCTAAGGCAACGGCTGGTATGTCAAATATTTTAGAGGTCGAACGTCCATGGTAGAATATCAAATTGTTTACTTTTATAAGGAAATATAACTTCAAATTGTGCGTCAACGAAGGATAATAAGCCTTCTTGAGTTAAACAATGATCCTCAGTGCCTCAACTAGACCTCGTCATAGTTAAATAAGGTTCAACAGATAATAACACTGTTAATCAGTACTCCTTGTTTTGTCAGTGAATGTATCCCAGGGACCGTTCGACCACGGAGCACGAAATTTGAATCATTGCATAGGCATTACACTGCCTCATGGGAACGGTCCTGTTGCCTTAGGAGAATTACTTGGGACACGTCTGAATCCTGTTTTACAATTTTCCTTGCACAGAAGGAAAAGAGTAAGAAACTCTGGAGATTATACATACATTTATTTATTTTATTTATTTTGCAAATTTATAGAGCGCTCTAATACCCGGAGGTGTCCTGGCGCTGACGGATAGACTGGTGTGGGGGAGTGAGCTTACTGGGTGAAGAGCCATGTTTTTAGACCTCTTCTAAAGGCCATCAGATTCTGGGTTTGTCTGAGCGCAAGAGGGAGTTTATTTCATGTCTCGGCCGCCCCAAGAGAGAAGCTCCTGCCTCCCCAGCGGACTTTTTTAATTCTGGGGACCGCCACCAGGGCCAGTTGTCCTGATCTCAGTGTTCTTGTTGGTTTATGCCAGCGGAATAAAGACTTCAAGTGCCTGGGACCTGAGTCATGGAGGGCCTTGAAGACCATGCATACTGCCTTGAAAATGATTCTTTTACGAATGGGCAGCCAGTGTAGCTTAACCAGTTCCTGGGATACTGAGGCAAATTTGGGGGTGTCAGTGATTAGACGAGCGGCAGCATTTTGCAGAAGTTGAAGTTTATTGAGTACGCTCTGCTGGGCGTTTAGCATCAAGCTATTGCAATAATCTAGGCGTGAGAGCACTAGACCCGTGACTATAGTTTTCCTATGTTTCTTTTCAAGATAAGGTAGAATTTTTCTGATGGTCTTGAGTAAGAAATGAAGGGAGGAGGAGAGGGCGCTCACCTGGGATTTGAAATTCAGGGTGGTGTCCACCAGTATACCAAGATTTTTCACTTTATCGACTGGTTCTGGGAGAGGTCCCATTTCGTCTGGCCACCATCTTGGGGACCAGAAGTTAAAGCCCTGATGAAGTTCTCAGCACGAGAACGAAACGCGTTGGTTCGACTGTAAAGCACTTTTTACTCATGCATACGAAATAAAAGAATAAAAGAATTTAAGAATCAAATCTGGTGATCGAATCGACTTCTTTTTCCCGACGCATGCCCAAAACAACTTAATTTTGAAGGATCTGGCGCACAGTGGCAACACAGGACGGTTGTTGCCAGGGCTGTTGGCGAGGGACTATTTGATTTTGGATCTGGCCTGAGGTGCAGAACATTATAGTCAACCCTTCTCTTCATTTTTATGTACATGTGTTACCTGACATATATAGGCAGTGAGATGAGCGTGTATGTGTAAAAGTGCTGTGCCCTCATTGATCAGATCCCAAAATCAAGCAATATACCAACTTTGACCCACGTCCTTTGAGGCAATAGGCATGTGTGATAAAATGTACAAGTCTGTTGCAGAACACAAGTTGTGTCACCAAGAATGATTGCAAACCATAATCTCCTGGTATATCTACTTACACTCGACGTGGTGGGCAAAGCTTGTTGTGATGTTGTGCATTGCATATCACATCCCTAGATGTTGCACAGCAGATTCACTTGATGATGAGACCTAAGGGCACATGTCTAACATACATATATGGAACAACAAAGTCTGCCTCAGCGAAGTGGAGTTTACAATAGTGACTATAGCCAAACTGCTAAGCGTCAGTCAGCCCCTACCTGTGCACAAACAATGTCTAACACATTTGGAGCCCTCTCATGCTGTGCCCACTGTGAGCATATTGGGCAATGTGTCTACGGATGTCTGCTGCACTGCACTTAGCATATAGTCTGATTCAGTAGCAACATTTCAAGGGTGTCATCACTAAGAGCCAATGCAAAAAGTAACAGCTGGGACGAGTGGCTATGACACTGTCCATACAGGGAGCAATGCAACATGTCACCACTTGCATGCAGCAGAACAGTGTGCCTGCAACAAAAGGTCATCTGTAACAAACGCATAACTTAACTAATTAAGGGAGCCACAAAAGGAAGATAGTAGAAGCTAAGTCAGTATATCTAACAGTGCAACTGCTAAATGAAATTTGTGAATTACCTCAATTGTAAAGTCATAACTCATTCTCACATAACTCATGTGAATCACAAACACTGTTGGGCCATGTGACATTGCCAATGGACACACAAATGACCTACATCATGCAGGGCATGGAGATTGAAAATCCATACACAGGAACATGTAAGGCAAAGCAAGTTGATACACTTGCACCACACATCAAGTGTGCCAAGGTCTGTGCAATGTAGAGGGACTCAGAGCCCGGAGCATCTGCTATTCATGTGTTTAAAGCTATATGTGGTAGCCGGTGCATACATCCATCTCCATGATGGCTGCCTGTAGCAACTTCAATATACTCACAATGCAATGTCCCTACGTTGTGTTGTAAATGTGCAACAACTTGCAGTACAACTCTGTGCGTCACACCTAAGATGTAGAACATCACAAAAAACTGTCCGTAGACTAGGCTGTAAAGCATACTTGCCAACCTGTCAGCCATGCAAGTTCACGGTGCTCACATATAAGGTGTCCTGACATAATCCATCCTGCCAAGTAACAGGTCATGACCATAGATATACAATCAAGGAATTGTCCAGTGATGGTATGAGTTGCAATAAATGGAACTAGCCCCACTCCCCCACATCATCCCTGACATAAATGCAAGCGGAAATCAAAAATAACATAATTTATTGATCAATATAAAATATTTAACTTTCCTACACTACCACTAATCACTAATACTAACATTGAATATTTTACTTAGCCTTAACTCTCTATCCTTACTGTTCCTAAACACACAACAACTTTTTAGACATCAGCCCCCCACCCAAAGGAAAATGAAACGTATCCCCAAATACAATAAAATACTAGAAATCGAAACAATTTGTTAAAATCTACCACTATTTAGGCCTACGCTAAAGCTACTCTATTTAAAACTTAGAAAACTTCCCTAACACTACCTAACATTAAAACATTAACATTGTGGGAAGGGAGAAGAGTGGATGGGGGCCAACATGGGGAGGAATTACTCCAGTCCAAGGTGTTTACAAATGTCATGTAAGTACCTGTTAAGGAATAACAATTCTCGCCAAATGTCCATGAGCATGGAATTGTTCGCAGTGATTATCCTCCTGTCATTGCCATTTAAATGCTCCCCGCGATCTGCATGTGCAGGTGGTATAGGCACCTGGGTGAGGGTGGTCGGAGAGGAAATGACAGGCTGAGACAACACACTGGCACCAGAGAGTCCAGGGAGGGTCTGGCTCCCGCTTTTTTCACATTCCTGCAACGCCTTCCATGTTCCTACCTTCCTCTCGTTTGGATACCTCCTCGCCATCTGTATGTAACCTTTGGCAACCTTCTTGACATGAAGGAACCGGTCCTTGGCCACCTGGAAGGCATGTTGCTCTGCTGATGTCATGTTGTCTATAAAACATAATCAATGTCAAGTTTCAGTTCTTTAGAGTATGTCAATGTTCAACATGAAATCTGTATACCAAGATCAAGTCAACATGTGAGCCAACACACCAGCATAACTATGTGAAGTTAGAGACTGACCTGGACAACCAAATGTTGAAGCATGACTCATTGACTACATGCTGTGGAGACTGACATGACAGTGCATGGCATGGGACATGTACTGTCACAACAAAATGAGACTGACACTGTCAAAACATGGCAACATTGGACACCCTGAGGGTGACATGTCCAATTAATTTGAGGAGGGAGTCATTAGCCCTCCGTGTACCGCACCTCCCTCATCCTGTCCTGTGACACACTGCTGCATCTTATGTACAATGCACATGTGCAGCCCTGTGTGTGCCCCTAGCAACTGTGTGCAGTTCATCAAGTCAGCGCCAAGACAGGCACTCTTGCACAAGATTGCAAGGGTGTCTGTGTGCAGGTGTGCTTGTCAATCTATTGGAAGGTCACCCTACATGCACAGGAACAAGACTGGGACAGCCCAACTCACACTTTCAATCATGCTGCATCCTGCAGCACACATGGAAACATGTTTTGTGTCTGAATGCTGACTTTTACAGGATGCGCTGTTCCTCACTTCCCCATTACTATACAATGGGTGATGTTTTGCCACTGAGAGGGGGAGACATCATTCACCAAAATTGTCACTCATGCATGTCTTTCAACTACTAATCTCAGTCTATAGTAAATAAGAACAAGCATGTCATTACAACACCAACTGTTCCAATGTATTCCACATTGTAACGGCACCCTGGGGTCATGAGAGTTGTGTTATTGTTATGGCTAATGCTTAACCACCGATAGTGTCGTAGAGCCCTGCATTGTTAAATATATGGGACAGCAAATAATGCAGAGCTAAAGCATGTGTTTAAAATGTGTGTGGAGTAATGTCACCAATTGTGACAGAGGAGTTTGTACACATGATCCAGAGTCAAGCATGGAATGTCCTCAAGGACGCAGCCTGACAACACCATTGCAGTACACAAAGATGCAATTGCAATTAATATACACATCTTTGATACGTGTTTGTGTAACATGCCATTTTACATGTTTGGCTCTAAGCTAGCCACTGCCACTTCTGTGCAGCTGCTATGCAGCATACCTAATAAATCACTGTGCCAACATGTCTGTGAGCTTGCACTGCCTGAAAAGCACTACCTCCTTGGGCACAACGCAACACCCACTGCACAGCTCTTTGACGATATTCACAGCATGCAAGTGTGCCTTCTTGACAAGGCAGTGTAAGTCAACATCTGCAAGAAGCTGAGGACACTAACAAAACTTCAATGAAAATGTTGCAGTGGCGACGTTAGGGGCTTGAAATTATGCCCCTCCATGGAAATGTGTCTCACTGACTGTTGATGGCAAAGTCACAACTGTGAATCAGATGCATTGCCCCACCTTTACCTACCATTTTGTACACAAATATGCCTTACACAATACATCTACACATTGTAGGCAAGGGACATGCAATACACACCCATACAGCTAATCGACAACATGTATCATTTGGCACGGACATTCATGACACCGCAGCATGCCAATATTTAATGTCCATACTCACCAGTAGCGTGTGGGTCCCGCAATCTGTCTATGTACCCCTGTGTAATGGTTTGACGACCATCTGTGAGACAACAAATGTAAATATGTGTTGTTACCAGACGTAAACAAACGTGACACATTCATAATGACATTCATTACAGTAACTGAAAAAGCAAAATAACTGTGGTGTTGCCTTTCATGTTGGCCACATGACTGTGTCTACTTTGACTGCCATTCACATAATAACTGTGATTGCAGAGGCGGCTCACACAATACATGACTGCTGGCAGACATGCACATATAAGTTGTGTGACACAATCTCAAGGCACCATTTCTACACAGCCATGAGATAATACTTGCTCTGTGTAAAATAGCATCTCAGCAGATTGAAAAAGGCAGTTACACAGAGATTTGTGGTGTATGACACTCTGGAGATGTCCTATTTCCTGTGTGTCTTTTGACCTCTCAAATTCATTCTCACACATGAACTATATACTGTAGCAGCTTAGCTACGGTTACACAATTTATGGAGGACAGCAGTTTTTTTCACTAGATTCTGGCCAGCACACAGCTCACAAACACAATGGCTTGGATTGTACATGTACAGTCACCCTTCTGTACACAAACATATGTTATCCTGCCCACATTTTTTGCACAAGTGTACCAGCTTTGGCACCACATTGCTAAGTGTTCATCGAGCGCAGTGGGTCACCCAAAATAGCCCCCTATGCTAGTCAAGTTGATGCAGCGTTGTGCCTCTGATGTGAATACAACATGCGTAAACACATTGCATCTCTCACCTCACTCAGCAAATGTCATGCAATTGGACCCCTACTTCATGACGTCTGCTGTGGGGATAGACGAGCAAGATCAATGACTATTTGTCAGTGAAATTGCTCTCCCACCCTTGCAGGTCCACCATTGAATGAGGCCTCCACCAAGCCCCTGCACTCTCTAGTGTGAGTGTTTGAATCCCTCCTCCACCCGCAGGTTCACCTGCGCCTCATCCCTGGTGATCCAGTGGATCTCTGTCTCCCGCTTTCCGCTCCATTTGCCTCTCTTTTCAACTTATTACTTCACTTGTTTTCACCCTCTTACCTAATCTATTTCTCGGCACTTTCAGCCTTTCTGCTGCTTTCTTTTTTATTCCCTTTCTACCTACTTTTCTTCCTTTCACAGCAGTGTCTTGGCCACCACTGCTGCCCCCGTGGACCTCTCACCAACTCCATCACCAACATCATCTCCCCGCATGCCATTGCGTCCACCAACTACAACCCACTGGGAGACCACTATCGGGCTCACTTATTTCAAAGTACCGCACAAAGCCTCACCTCAATTTTGGGTGGCATGTGCTAAGGAGCAGGCTAAATAGTTTTTTAATAAAGTAATAATTTTTTTCTCTCTTTTTCTTCATTGTGATGCTGGTAAATTGTTGCAATATTGTGTCTTCTCTTGAGTTTTCTGTTTTGTTAATGACTCAAAGAAGGCACCGCTAATTCTTACAATCATTTTTCCATATCTGCTATAGGTTGAATTCACATGTTTTGATCTAACAATTGCATTTTCTTTCAGGATGTGACCCTTCATATACATTTTCTTTTGCATTTGTAAAATGTCTATTCTGATGCATTTATGTAAATAGTATTTCGCTCATAATAGCTGTAACCATTAATCCCTGTGTATTTATTTTCCCAACAATCAGAGTAGAATCTAATGTTTATTGATCTCAAGAAGCTAGAGCGTGTCAGTCCCATAAAAAAGTTTGCAACTATCATGGAGTCACACCTGAAACACATGCACATGAGGTACATCACACAGATTAAAAAAACTTAGGAAGTATTGCCACAAATGGCAAGGACACTCCAAGGCACCCCTGCTTCCCTCGCCAGAGGGGGGAACCATCAGCACTAACATAACTGGGAACACACATTCGGACCAAATGCATAGATCAAAACAAAAGCAGAAGAGAGGCACTGTTAGAACTGTGAACCATATTTGAGGAGGCCCAGACAGGCAACCCTATCCTAGAACCCACAAGCAAGGTGTCCATGCCTCCCACAATGTATGTAAGAATGGAGGTTCTGTTTCCAATGCCTGCCAGCTCCACATTAGGACATACCAAATACCAATCCACCAGTCGAGGGCCCCCACCAAACAACAACTTATTAGATCCAGACGAGGGAGACCAACATGCCACCAGGCCCAGGCACTCTCAGCTTCCCTCCAGTCCAGTGCTAGAGCACCCGAAGCTCAACCCCCGGTCCATCGTATTCCCCAGTGGCACAAAGAATGTGCACTCCTGCTTTTCTGGCTGAACAGACTCAAGTGACTGGGAGCGTCTTAGCAGTACTGGACAGTGATGCAAATAGTGAAAGTAAAGAGGAGGGCCCCAGTTCCCTTGGTTCAAACCATGAGAGAAAAGCTGCAGGGTTGGCCCAGAAGACCAAGGGGGAAAATAGGGAGCCCGAGCCAGAAACCAACAAAACACCCAAAAGCATACAGATTCTACTGTCCACCCCAGACTGATCAGAGGAAGGCCCCTTGGTCACAGTGCATGTGAGCAAGACACCATAAAATTTCCTGGTAGACATGGAGCAATGAGGTCATGCCTACGGGGAAGGGATAGTCCCCATGTCAAAGTACTCTGCAACTATGCAAGGAGTCTTGGGTACAGTGGCCGGGATCCCCATCAAAGAACCCCTTGAGCTATAGATAGGGGTACTAGGATGAAGGAATAGTAGCTATACATTTCCTCATCCCATACTAATATATTGGGATGAAATCTAATGATCAAACATAAATGTCCTTTCAGTTTGTCAGCAATGGATATATAACCTGCCCCTCCCATGGAGCTTCATCCCCAGCACCCAGACCAATAGCAAGGACAGTCCCAGCCAATCAGACCCCCTTCATTAAGGCAGCCCTGGAGTATATGGGGAACTTCTTCGAGCTATGCGGGTTAGCCCAGCAGTGGACATGTCACACACACCACCTCCTAGTTGAACCAGCCAAAAGAATGAGAACCTTATAACCATCAAGGTATGCAAGGAGGAAGAGAATTAGGACTGTGACATATGCATGCTGGGTCCCCAGAGACTGGGTGGGAAGCAGGGGCAATGGCGGGAGCAGCAAGAGCAAACGTACCTCTGAGATAACTTAGCTTATCTCCTATTGCCACCATGGCATGCCCATGTGCAAAGATGTGGACCAGACAAGGTTGCCTGGCATTTATGTGCTAAGTTCCCCACATCTGAAGCCCCCTTCCTGCTGCTAAAGGTGGTGCCCAGGCACCAAACTACCATAGGAAATTCAGCACATAGAGCAAACTGAAAACCACCCCAAGGAAGTGTCCCTGCCAACCACCTGGGGAGAGACCCTGCAACTGGGCAGGCAGACACAAGGACCCCCACACAGCAGCCTACCGGGAAGAGACAGGAGTAAGAGCAGAGGGACACCATTGGTCCTACACAAATTGAAAAAAAAGCCCTTGAGGGGGTGGCATTGGACACCTATGTACAAATGGCACCTGTCTTGAAAGGGGCTTCACCACAAAACCCCAGAGGGTTTAAGCCCAGTTATAGAAGTAGAGGTCAGGGAAGAGGTGATGGGTCAAATAGGCGGTAATAGAAGATTCCAGGCCAATGGAGGTCCCTTTTCAGTTACATAGCAAGGCAATGTTCCAGTGTCAGGAGCCAGGTTTCCTGCACACGTAGGAAGATGTAGACCCCATGAAGTCCAAAGCACACATAAAAAGCTGACCGATCAAAACCCACGGCATGGCGCTGAGTCAGTAGGGGAGTTTACCAGAACAACCGGTCATCCCAGTCCATTATCTGTATCAGATGAAATTCAACCAGTTATAGCCTTACACCCGACTCTCCATTTACCAACATTTTGCCTTATCCTTTTTTCTCAAAGTTGTCTAAACCACCAAACCCTGCTTGTTGGGTCATGGCCCTCCAAAACAACAAATGTAGCTTGTCACCATTTGGAAGTCCCTGGCTGCAGACAGGGACAGCAGGCCCAAAAAGTCCCTGATAGTCCTTAGTTGAAGGGAAAATGGGGTTCCTGTAAGAAGATAGTCCATAAAAATCTGTCCCCGCTCTGTGCTAGGTAATCAGAAATAGGCTCACCACCAGTACCAGCCTAGCGATCAAGCTGATAACACACAAGGTCTTACACACGCCATCTAGGGGAGTAAATAAGACCAATCTAGGAGACCGCCTCATCAGAAACACTTGGGGTCTGTGGGACAGCTCTCTGACCTCCTCCGGTACACAACAATGGAAATAATCAAATCAAATGAGAACCTATGGAACTGCCCAAGATGCCTGCAAAAAAGAAGCACAAAGCTAGCCCAAAAAAAGAACACTCTAGAAAATGGGCTTAGTCAAGACACTTGGCACCGTTAGGCCGGGTCCCTCTGCACGCCATATGCTGTGACTAGAGGGGTGTACACATGACCATCGGCAAGCTGTGATCGCCCAGAGACCACAGCACCTAATCATGGCACACCCATCTTTTCACATCACCCCAGACAAACACGAAAATGCATAACCACAAATGGCTTACACACAGTACCATAATAATAAGTAGTTATTCGAGTACCACAGTGTATCGCCACTCTAAGAGTTCAAAATGGTCTGAATTAAGAACCAGACATTGCAAAGTGCATAGCGCCAAGAAATGTGTTTGTAATGTAACCTGGTTAATCGCAACATGACCTAAGCCTAATGACAGATTAAAAAAAATAAGTACATAAAAACAGTGCTACCCATGAGCATTTGTAAAAATATAAAAGCGGATCGCACTTGCCTAAAATTGGTTTTTTTCAGAACCAGGATTAAAAAGGATTTCCTTTGGGTATCATAAAAACTACAGAACATTGAGAGATGGACTATGTCCTGTGGGGATTTTCCATCTCAACCACAGGATGATAGTATGTGACCCTTAGTTTGTCCCTTAGGGTGAACAAGAAGGAGATAAAAAAGGTCAAACCTTAACCTGGTCAATAGGAATCTGTTGGATGAGTTTATAAAACCCAGTTAATACGGCTCCTCCATCTGAGTTGTTCTTTTTTTTAAATTTATTTTGTTGAGTTTCATAAACGTATAACAGCAAGCCTCTGCATTTCAGCATTACATTATACATTACTCACATACACAGCATATGACCATCAGCATCAATCAGTGAATTTACAAAAAAATAACCCAATGAACACCTTCAAACATATAGTTCCCCCTAGCTGGCTTAATCATTTGGTGGATGGAGGATGAGCCAGCAAGTTATGATGAGCACCCACAGAAAGTTGAGAACAGTTTGTACAAATAGGTAAGTAAGGGTGTCCCTCCGTCGCGCACAACCTAACTTTGTGTTTGTGAGGATGAACCATTAATGCCACTATTAGATGTGTACTGGTAAGTATTGTACAATTCCCAGAAATGTTTGGGCCTGTCACTTGGTGGGAGAAACTCACTAAAGACCTCTGTCTGCTTGCAGCAGTATGTCATGTCGTTCTTCCATTGTGCGAGCGTAGGGAGAGGGCCGCAAAACCAGTTAAAAGCAACCCTATGCTTGGCCATCAGCATTTCTATGTCTATCAGCTGACAAACCACCTTTGGAATTAGCTTATAGTAACCCAACAGTGCCAGCGCTGGGTCTGGATCAAGGGACAGATTCATGACCAGTCCCACTTCCTTGAAGGCCAAGACCCAGAAGGCTGCCACTCCCGGGCACGTCCAGATGGAAGAAGACCACCAACCCTGCCCACGTCGATCACAGTTCGCATTCTCCCATAAACCGTACAAGTGTAGCCTCTTCGGTGTGTAGTATACCCTATTTAGGTATTTAAAGTGTACCAGGCAATGTCGGCCATTAAGTGAGATCCGTTTTGTGCTGGAGCAGCAATAGGACCACATACTATCCGCTATTTCTATGTTCAAGTCCCTTTGCCATTCTAAGTGTGCATTGGTGTAATGGTTAGCTCTGTATGACATGGATAATTTGTAAATGGTCGCTACTATGCGCTCCGGAGATTTCTCTCATATAGTGAGTGTCAAGGCTGCTAGTTCGGGTGGTCTAGGTAGTCATCCCCCAATAGCTCTTTCAATGCATGTCATGTTCTGTGAAATTGGAATCTCACCAACATAGTAAGTTCCGGTTGATCAGTATCAAAGTCCTCTCACTATTTAGCAACACCACCGTCAAATAACTCCCCCACCTCACGTATACCCAAAGCTTGAAGTGTGACCCCTTTCTCTTTGCAGGGGGGCAACCATATACACCAGTCTAATAAAGCGGATGAGGTATATAGTATTGGGCCAGCCTGTAATTGCAATAGATGGTGCCAGGCATGCATTGTGGCATTTACAGAATCTAACATGCAAGTCCTGCAATCTGCAGCTTGAAACAACAGAGCAGGGAGTGGAAGTGGGGCAGCCACCTCCGACCCTAAGGGAAGGTGTGGTATATCCGAGGAGCCATGCATCCAATAGTATGCATGTGAACACTGTGCCACCCTATAATATAAATTACATTCTGGCACGTCGAGTCCCCCTATAGAGCAGGGAGGTACCAAAATCTGTCACTTCACGCGCGGCTGCTTACCTGTCCACGCTAGTTGAACCATCAGGGAGGTGAGACGGTCAAAGAAGGCTCATGGCAGCACCATGGGAATATTAACAAATAAAAACAGAAGCCGAGGCAGCACCACCATTTTCATGATGGATATTCTGCCAAGAAGCGATAGCGGGAGCTTGATCTACTTCTCAACATCGTCTTAGTCGTCCCATAATTTTCTTTAAATACTGAGTCAGAGTCCGTGTGTATTTCAATTCCCAAATATCTGACCGTGTCTGTGGTCCATTGCAGAGGGTAGACAAGCTGAAAACTAGGGGTATATGACGTGAGAAGAAAGATGATAGACTTAGGCCAATTAACGTGCAATCCCGATAGCCCACTAAATCGTACCACCTCCCAAAGAACACCCAAGAGATTAGATTCCGGGTGTCTGATGTATAGAAGTGTATCATCAGTAAACGTGGATATTATAATTTTGTAGCACAGGAAGCTTATACCTCGATTTTGATGATATTCCCTCAACGCACAGGCCAAGGGTTCTGCCCCTAAAGCATAAAGCAATGGGAATAAGGGCAGCCCTGCCTCTTCCTCCAGGATAGGCGAATGGAGTCTGTCACAATATTGCCAATTTTTATACGGGCAGTGGGTTTGCTGTAAAGTGTACCAACTAGTTGTAAAAAGACTGGGCTCACTCCCATCCTAGTTAAAACATGCTTCAAGAACGGCCACTCTATAGAATCAAATGCCTTCTGTTTATCCAAGAAGACCTCCAAGGCTGGCATTTCTGGCTTGATATGTTGTAGGGCACCAAATACTGTGCGTAAGGGATAAGTTAGATTTCTGCCATGAACAAACCCTTCTTGTTCCTGTGCCACTAAGATTGGGACCAGGGAGACCAGCCTGTTTGCAAGGATCTTTTCAAATATCTTCGTGTGCACATTAAGCCAAGGCAAAGGACAATACGATGAACAGTCCTCCGAGGATTTTCCAGGCTCGAGAAGTGCAACTATTACTGCCTCAGACATGGATGGTGGCATGTGCCCGTAACGCACATATCGTCAAAGATCGTGGTCAACTGTGGGAGCAATAAATCTATGAATGCCCTGTAGAATGCAACCGTGAGCCCATCTGATCCCAGAGCACTACCCGTCCTCATGCTAGATAAGGCAAAAAGGATTTCGTCTTTCTCTATGGACCTCATGAGAAATTCCCTGTGTGTGCTAGTAAGCCAAGGGAGTTGTATGTATGACAGGTAATCAATGTTCTCCTTGTCAGTCGCAGTGTTCCTAGAGTCATATAGTTCGGAATAATATTGCCTGAATCTATCAGCTACATCAGTGACTTCAGTTAAAATCTCGCCCTCAGTGGACCTGACACACAACGTATTCAACTTTCTCTGTGTTTCCTAAGTAGTTGCGCTAAAACCGCCCCAAGTTGCTTGTTCTCCTTGGCAGTGGCATATTTACCAAGGTGCTTGATCTCATCATCGGCCGCTGTGTTGTATTCGCCTAGTAACTCAGCAAGCTCCTCCCTATCTGAGCTATCCATGTCCGTCTACAACCGTCGCTCAAGAGTTCTAATTTTCCCCTCTAAGTCAGAAAGACGTTTACGTATGGAGCGGAGGGCCCCCGAGTGCTTTGAGGTAGTTATCCCCCGATGTAAACCTTGAATGCCTCCCAGAGAGCTTGGTAATCATCAACAGAACCCACATTTTTTTCAAAAGAGCCACAGCCAGGTCTGCCTTGAAGACTGGGTCTAGTAGGGAATAGGGAGGAAACCACCACGTGAATGGGGGTATGCGTCTGCTAGGCACGTACAGCACAAATAGAATAAGCTAGTGGTCAGAAAGTGTTCGTGGTAGCACCTGACATGATTGGACCCTGTCACAAAGTGGTCTAGCTGCGAACCAATAGTCGATTCGAGTATTTAAGTTATGATAAGCAGAATAGTGAGTATAGCCACCAGTGTGTGGGTATTTCAAACGCCATATGTCAGTCAAATATAACCTAATCAGCGCACATTCAATCTCTCTAGCTGCAGCAGTAGTGTTTCTCTCAGGCCCCCTGACCCGTCTAGTGCAGGACTCCGAACTAGATTGAAGTCACCCCCCCACAGACAGTGACCCTCACCATAGCTGCCCACCTTGTCCTGTAGTACTGTAAAAAATACTGGGCTATCAAAATTTGGGGCGTATATAATAACATTTAATTCCATACCCTTCCCACAGCACCTAGTGATTACGTATCTACCTTCGGTATCAGTAAACAGTGGGCCGATGGTGAGTGCAGACCTAGGGTAGATCCATGTAATTACTCCACGGGCGTGTGTGGAGAAGCCAGCAGCGTGTATGTTACCTAGCAGGCCTCTGCACTGCAGCATAGGGGAATTAAGCGGGAGAGGAGTTTCTTGCAGAAGGGCCACATCTATATTGTGTCTCGTTAGGTAACAGAGGAATTTACGGACTTTCTATGATCATTTAGCCCCCGAACGTTCCATGTGAGTGCTCTAAAGTGTGTCTGCTGGAAGATCTCGACCACCCTCCTCTACACGTGTACTAGGGTTGATCATCGTTGCCATACTTCAGTAACGTGTGGTGCCATGGTACCATGCAACAAGTGAATATGTCCAATATTGTGTTTACTGCAGCGTCTGAGTCCCAACAACCCTCCACCCCCTCCTACATCAAGGCTAAATGGAAATAGGCTAGATTACACCTAGATTTCACACTCCCTTGCTATTAGGTTATTTTATATCTACAGAAGGTCTCTTGGGTTTACAAGTGCGGCCCCATACCTCTGGTCCTAGTAGAAATGGATCACATCATTTTCTACACCAGCTCTCTGCATGCAAATGTTCTCCAAAGTGTGTTTGCATGCCTGGGCAGTGCATTATTAAACGCGCCAAATTAGAGGTGGCCACAGCTGCATATATGTTATGTCTAGAACGTGCGTTGATCAGACCGGAAACAGCCACCATGTTTAAATAACCTTGAAGGCCTCAGCATTCACTGTTCAGACAAAGCTTACCAAGCAAAGCTGCTAATATAGGAAAACATATTATTCTCGTGTGAAGCAAAACAGTCTGCTAGACTCAAACATTTGTAATAATGTGTGTTGTGTGCAAAGGCAGCAGAAAGGAAAAATGGCTCTTAAACTTCTAATAAGCTCATGCTAACTTAACACAGTGTAAATGCAAAGCACTTCCCAATGACACCCTCCCTTGATCCGAGCACGGATAAGACAAAGGGCAAATTTGGAAAGAAGAGTTCAAGAACAACAGTCAGAACCAAGAACAGGGAAAAAACAGGAACAAAAACTCCATAATTTGAATGCCCTTCAAATCAAGTAATTCTAGCCATGGACACAGGGAAGTCAATTACTCGGGGCAGAAAAAAAAATGAGACGGAGAAAAAAAATCCGATGTCCAACTCGTGACCTCGGTCATGGGAGAGAGAGAAGCGATGACACGACTCAATCCAATATTGTATATGCAAAATATGGAGCAACAGCCTCCAATAGGAAGTCACTGTTCTCATCCGAAAACATGTCAGCCATCCAATTTAGCAAAGGGAAAGAACATACATGTTCTTCAATTACCGGAGCCTCTAGCACCATCAGAGGGCAACTCGGTGTATCCTCAATATAGCTGCGTGCCAAGAAATCTTGCGCCGCTGCGAAAACATCCCAACGTCCCAGGACTCCATGCATCGCTGCAAAGGCCATTATCCATCCGTCAGAACAAAGCAATTCATGAGCAACTAAGGGGCTCATAGGCTGATTATAATCTGCATCGGGAGACACTGTATTGCAGAGACACAAACCCAAGGCCCAGTTGAAATCGCAACTAAGGCAATGAAAGACAGGCTGGACGCATGTAAAGTAGGAAAATCGAAATGATAATCCATAAGCCGCACTCAATGTAGCAAGAGGCAGCGCTCCATAAAAAACAAGCATTCGGCCGCGGAGCAGCAGCAGTCGTGACAGATCTTCTCGCAACACAGGACGTGCATCCATTTTAAAATAAACAAAACAGCAGAAGTACGCCTGCAACTAGAGCCAGAATTAAGGGAAATCCACCAAACAGGCTTGAAAAAATAGAATAAAAAAATGCCAGGAATACACCAAATATAGTTTGAAAAGAATACACAAGGCCACTACTAACAACTTTAAAAAAGTTAGCCAGCCCTGTGCTGAAGGATGCATTAAAGATAGTGTGAATTAATTCACCGTGATGCAAGGGCAAATCTGTATTATATAAAGCATGCACTTCTGTGCGGGTGTTTGCCACTTGAAGGACAAATGTTTCATGAGTAGATGTGAGGGCGACTTCTTTCTTGGACAATAGAGCTCTTATACGACTCATTTTGTTGAACTCTGCTTTGAAGGTCGGAACCGTCGGCCAGATGGAAACATAACGCTTCCCATGCGGAGGATGAAACATCACATTTTTACAGCAAACCACACGCTCACTGACGGTAACCATGTAAGGAATTCCTGTCACCATCCCACAACAATCCTCATTATTTAAAAGTAAATACCTCCCGTTTGCTAGTAATGTGAATGTTGGTATGATACCAGGTGCTGGTGTACCTTTCAAAATACAGGCCAAATCTGGCTCATTCTGGTTACAAGAGCCATGCAATTGGATATTCCTGCACACTAACGAGTGATCTGGTGTTGTAATGCAATCCTCACCATTCAAGTAAACCTCTTTTCCTTCCTTAAGGCATCTATAGGAAAATGGAGCGACCAAGCTTCGTGGAGATAAGCGGTGCCCAGAGATTCATATCTGCCAATTGCATAGTACTTCATACATGCTTTGAATTTGAAAAGTGAAAAAAATCAGTTATTAACCCATGGATAAGCCACGTTGCTGAATTGGTCTCAGCCACAGAAAATGGTAACGGTTCTAACTTTTCAATGTGTAACATAGAAAAAGTTGCATCTTTCATTGACATAAAATGTTGCTTTTCAGTCAAATTAAACGGGGCAAATAACGATGACTTATTCATGTAGTGCCATGGCACTTTTCCAGCTTTCAATGTTTGTAAAGTCAATGCAAACTGCATAATAGAACGCAATTGATTTTGACCATGGTACAAAACAGACACTTCATCTTGCACAATATCAACAACAGACAACACAATATTATCTAACGTGTGAATGCGGGAAGAAAGCATGTTAATGCTGTTATCTTCAACTGCTAGCACCTTTTCTAAATTGGCTTGATCTATAGCTCTAATGCAGAAAGCCGCCTCAATTTGGGACAGTTTCCAAACTTTGTTGTAAATAGCATATATCCATCTTTTATATCTGCTGGAAGCCGGGCCTTTCACGAAATCATTCAGATCAACATTGTCAGTCAATTTAGATAAATGCAGCTTAACTGACACCAAAGTGGAATGTTTGAGCCAACTCTAACATAATTTGCCTACTGAATAGGTGTGTGTATTTCTCACACTGTTCTTGCCATGCTTAATCTTGATAGTCTTAGAAAGGTATGGTAACCAGCAGTAGTTCCACATCAATGGTAGGACAGCACCAGGTGGTTATCATACCTTTCTAAGACTATCAAGATTAAGCACGGCAGGAACAGTGTGAGAAATACAACTATCTTACAGACAGGGAATCCTGATTGTGTATGGGTTCTGTCTTCTTGAACACTTCTCGTCAGGACAAAGAGAAATTACCATAACATGCTGTTTTTGAGGAAATCTACCATGATGTACTGATTTATGATTACCAATTAACATTGAAGCCCTGAAGAAGTCTCATTGTCATAGACGAAACCCGTTAGCTGGCTAAGAAGGAAATCCATTTGTGTTCTTGGATTTTTCTTGTGTTGAAACACCACAATAAAGGATTTGAATAAGAAAATCTGCAAGAATTCTGACTTTTTTTACAAGATCGTGCACTTTTATATGTACTGTGGACATTTGAAATTATAAAGATAATACCTTTTGGATGGGTGCTGATTTCTTATCATACATTGCAATTTTTGGGCTTTGCCCTTGAAGGAACAAAGAGGGTTGTGTTCCTTGGAATCACAAGCACCATCACTTCTATTTACAAGCCACAGGTGTAAGCAGGTGCATTATTTTTGCCTCAACCCTTGTTCTTTTCACATAACCCCTTTGGATATTTACTTCCCTTCTCAGTTGCGGCTACAGCCACCAAGATATCATCATCAATCTTACTTCCGGAACGTGTAACTGCTGCAACCAAATATGTTGATACTGCTGATTTTGTGGCCTCATCGGCCAAAGAATTGCCAACAGCGTGAACTCCCTCGCGCTGATGACAGAGAGTGTGAATTACATACACGAGTGGCAACTGCTCTTTAAGCTCAGCCACTCTGACCCAGATCATTTTATGTTTTATTGTGCTACCTTTGGAGTCACTGAAATTATTCTAAATCCAAAAGAACAGGTTTTCATTGTAAGACTGGACACAGTAGTAAGAATCACTCACAATAAGAGTCATCACACTAGGATCAGGGTAGTACAATACAAGCATCAGAGCACGGAGCTCCGCCAATTGTGCGGTACAGTCCCCTAAAGTCTGCGTGTGCGCGACTTTACACTTGAATTAATCATTCACAATGAAACCTACCACAATGGCGCAAGCTGAGACATATGCGTGCTTAGACCCATGCGCAACTTGCGCTGAACCATCATTGTATATGATACAATGGAAATCCTCCAAAGGTCGCATAATCAATGGCGCAGGATAAACAAATTCATACTGCAAAAACTCCTGCGACTCTAAGGAGGCATCAAAAATATACGTGAAATCTGGAGACGTCAAAGATGCTGCGCATTGTATCCACCTTGGGTGTAAAGCTTTAGAATTGAGTACACTGGCCTTCCTCACTGCCTCTAGTGCAGGATACGGGGTAACAACCAACATGCGTTTTCCCTGTGACAGTGCACGTTCTTTAAGAATCGCCATTTGCAATGCTGTCAAAACTTTTTCCACAGTGGAAAACGGCACTTCTGTCGAAGTGTACAAGTGTGACTTGTAAGCAATAGGTACTGTGTCTCCTTCGGTAAAAGTAAGGTAAGTTAAACCCACCGCCCCAGGAATGATCCTTATCACCAGGTTGGTGTGGTTATCATGAGTCAGTAAGAATTTAGATTCTAGAAGATCAGCGTGCAAAGATTGCAAAATGGCTGAATGTTCAGGCAGCTAACCCGATTTGGTGAAAGTAGGTTGTAACAAAGCATACAAAGGCTTGATACGCTGGGCTTATTCGGGAATGTAAGTACGCTCGAAAATCAAAAATCCCAGCAAGGACTGTCATTTTTTAGAGTTGTAGGAGCGCGCAGCTGTGCGCATTTCTCCAAGAAGTGAGAAGCCAATCCTCGACCTTCATTGTTGAGCTCGTGGCCCGGGAACAACACTGTGTACTCTGCAATGTGAAACTTTGCAAAGTTGAATTTGTAACCGAAGTCCGCAAAGATACAAATTATGCTGTCAACACGACACAGATGTGCCCAAATTTTTTAATCTGTGAGATAAGTCATCCACATACGAACACGCATCTGGGTCAACTCTCTCCAAGAGAGAGACAATACGGGCAGCAAACACACCTGGACTATTCTTATAGCCCCTTGCCAGGCTTTTAAATTGGTGTTGTTTGCCGCCACAGGTAAAACTGGTCCATTGGGAACTTAGACCATTCAAATTGTGGGCAAGAAAACCGTTGGATATGTCAAGTGTGGTTTTAAACCGTTTTTCGCAAAAGACCATCCACTAGAGCGGAGCCGTGGGTATTCTGTACTGCACAGGTACGGAAATTCAAGTTCAAATGCTGGTAATCCAATACCAAACAGTTCAAACCGTCTACCTTGGTTACAGTAAAAAGTGGGTTATTCCAAACCAACATTGTATGCCTGCAAATGAATGCGAACCACAATGCGACTATGTTGCGGTATAACAATGTCATCCATAGTGACACAGAGAAGAATAAGCTACAATGTAAAACTTAGTAGCACCACTGGGTAGTAATTTGAAAGGAAACTTTGAAGAGATTTAATCTTGAAAAGACCTATGTAACTATAGGTAGGTTTGTCCGACACCATTGTTATCCGGAAACAATAGCGAAGGGGTTAAGGACTGAACGAAATACTACTCAAGCGTCATGTAATAAGACCACCAATGTTGGGCGCAGGGATTCTGCTCATACACAGAACTGTGCATAGAGACTTGGAACTCCAGTGAATTGGGGTGTGCCAAAACTCACCTTAGTAGCCAAAATCTCCTACCAGAATAACATTCTAGTCTAGTGTCTAATTGGTTCTTCCATACCCCCAATGATTAGACAACCCAGAACATGGAACTTAGAATACCTCAGGCAATGTGGAACACATGAACACTCTTTCGTTATACTCTCATATCGCTTGTTTTCTGGTTCACACTCCTAAAGAACCGACCAGTCCCTTTAGCTAAAAACACAAATTTACTCTACAAAAAAAATATTCAATGTTTCTCTTGCTGTTCATCAACAGAATTGTACTGCAGGTCGATCTCTCTCTTTTGAGTCAGGAGACCCTGGGATGGAGTCAGTATGGAGATGGACATATTCATTACTCAGAGCCAGTAGGATGATGGAAGCACTCAGGGCATGATTACTTCAACAAATGCAAGAAGAAGGAGGTTATCAATGTCACAGAAACAACATGGTTAAAGAGGCCTACTCAATTCTGCGGACTGGTGAGAGATTTGCCGATTTTACTTGATTAGGGAAATGCAATATTGTTTCTGAGTGTGTGTGCTGGCTGGCTCAAATTTGAAACTATGTGGTAGTTGGATGGGGGGCCTGTTGTTGTAGGTAGCTGGAGTCAGACATCTGGTGATCATCACATTATGCATGTGCTAGGCTACATATTATTTATGATGATGATGATGAGAGTTGTGAGTTTTATTGGAACAATACATGCGGCCACTTGTCTGTGATTGTAGGTTGTTGAAATTGCTCTTACCTAATTGATCTCATAACAGTCATAAAATGAATGATTGTAAATGACTATTCTCTCTTGCTCTACCTCTGAACTAAGACTTCTTGGTGCAATCCTCATGAAGTTTATCTTCTGTCCTTTTCCTTGATGCCGCAATATCATTTGTGTTTCACAATCAAAAGGCCTTCTCTTCTCCAGCACAAAAGGCAAAAGCACCATACCACTCATGCTTACCCTACTGGACCGCATCAGCCAGGTACCCAAGATTGACGGAAAATCCAAGAAGAATGCAGCAGATGCACCTCTCAATCTGGCAAAACTATATATTTTTTCTTTTAATAATCATTTTTTAGAACTGTCTATGTTGTTCTCTTCACTCCTACATAACTTGTATTTAATATTTTTCAAACCTAATGCCGTGACCGGGTTTTTGGTTCTATTTCTGAGTGATGGTGACTTTAGCTTGCTACCGTCCTAGATCCCTATTCTTAGCTTGTTTTGGTCCTTTTCAGGCCTCTTTTCAGACCTAGAAGCATAAACTAGAGGATAGCCGCTTTATATGATGATAGATCCCTTATTTCTGACTCTAATCCATCAATTGCCTATTGGCTTTGACATAATTATGTGTCCTTTCATCATTTTCAGGCCTGAAGACCTATAGTAGAGGGTGGATCCTGTAGTTCTGACTTTATATTACCTGTTGGTAGGGTTTGTGTATGTACTTTGATAGAGCTATGTGTCTATTTCATCCTTTTCGGACCTACAAGGCCCAGAACCAGTGAGACTCCATTTTGCTTTCTGCCTCTGCTGACCGAGGAGCTTGCAGGGTAAAGGTAATGTTTATAGTTAAGCCTGTTGTGCACTAGAGAAAAGCCAGCAGAGACTGGTTCTTATCGAAGGAATGTGTTTGTCTCTTGGGTCCAGAAGTAACATGCAGATGGCCACTGCGGTTGCGCGGAGAGCCTTGGAGCTGGCACAAGAAATCGGTGGGAGGTAGTTTCTGTTGGAAATTTCCATGAGTAGAGAGCACTCTATATTATCGAAGTGCAGAGAGGCAGAGTGGTCAGATGGATCTTGGAATGATAGAAGTCAGAAGCAGTTGCAGTCAGAAGCAGTTACTTGTCAGAAGGAGTTGTGAGCAGAGGGAGCTGGTCAGGATGAGATGCAGTCTGGAGAAGATGAAGTCAGAATAAGCTACTTTGCATTTGGAGTGAGAAGCTTTGGAGACAGAAGCAAGCTGACATGAACAAAGTCAGTTAGCCAGCTGGGACTGTGAATTGGAGAGCTGATCTATGGAGTGGTTACCCGGCAGATGGAAGAGCTCGGAGCAGTTAGAAGTTCAGTTGGAGCCAGTGGAGTGAAGCCGTGGTGACAGAGGGAGAGAGCCCTGATTCCACCAGAGAGAGAGAGACATTCCTTTCTTACATGGTAAGGTATTCTAAACTAGTTTGCTTTACACTTAATCATTCACTTTCCTTTATTTTCTAGGCTATATTCCCCACTGTATTGTTGCACTGATTAATCCCTGTTCTTTTAGCGGTGTGCAGTCTTGTTATAATCCATTATTTTCCTTTTCAGCTATCTGCAGTTTCAATAATCTTTAATAAAGCTTTCTTGTTTGCCATTCTAATAAAGAGACCCCGCAGATCTGTGTATTCCTTAGATGTGTCTATTTCCCTTTACCTTTCAGGCTATGCCTAGATTGCTAGTTATTGTAATGTTATAATTTGCTAATGTGTAATAAAGGGACCCCAGTTCCTAGTGAACAGCTGTGCAGGTGTTATTTCTTCATGATAAGACTAATCTTTCTTTTAGCCAGATGCTGTTATGTGGACGGATGTGTTTCCCGTCCAGGTAAGTGGTAACTGATCAAGGGAGCAAGGAGCGTCTAAATCAGAGAATAACCTTTGCATATAGTAATTACATTTGGTTGTTATCTTCTAGGACAGAGCTAACCCTTCTTTTTACCCAAATGCTGACAGGAGAAGGATGTGACATTCCCTTCCCTGCAGATAATTGAGCATGGAAGATTGTGTGTAGATCAGGTCAGGAGATAACCTCTGAATGCTACAATTTGGCCATTCTTGTGTGAGAGGATTGGATCTCCTATTCGCCACATAAGGGATAATATTGTGTATGAGACACCCTCAGTAGATATTAGACATATAGAGAAACTTCCCAACAGAGAGAGCGCTGAAGGTATTCATAGGACAGAGATTGCCGCTAGAGAGAGTGGCATTAGTGAGAGCATTGATTGTGATCAATGTGTATACCCGCATGATTGTGGCTTGTGAGAGCACCGGGAGGATACGGTATGTAGTGAGATTTCCGCTAGAGGGAGTGGCATTAATGAGAGCATTGATTGTGGTCAATGTGTATACCCACCGGATTGTGGCTTGCGTGAGCACCGATTGTGGTCGGTGTGTAATGGTAGATGCATTAGAACTGCTCTCCACCATGAGGAAGAGAGTACCATAGTCTGGGCCAGATTGCCGTGAGACTATAAGGTGAGATCATAGGATGTGACATGGAATTCCTTAGTAATCAGTGAGTATTCCTAGTAATCCTATAGATTTAGTGGTGTTTTTGATGATATGAGCTTGTATATTGCTAATTCCCCATCCCCAGGAAGGTACCTAGGTACTGTGGTAAGTAGGCTCTGGGGAGGGAGATGGTTACGTTTCGGCTGGATTGGTGGTGTCTTGGTGAGCTGGTGATATCTGGTCTGAAAATCCGGTCGTTGCATATGGCGTCAACGAACAGCTTCAGTCCTGTATGTGGGGGAGTGGCCTCTGACATGTATATGGACTTGAAACCCTTTAAATATGACATCTGGGAAGAGTCTATGAATTGCATGGTGAGGTGTGGTCCCTGACCTATGTGCTTGAACAGATGGAGTGTAAGGAGATTGCAGTACATCATGGCATCTGACTTATGCAGTGTAGGAGAAATGTTTTTCAACCTTGGTGTTTGAACTGACAGGCTTGAAGGGTAACAGTACGTGATGGAGCCAATTACATCTTGGTGTTGATGCAGTTGTAAATAAGTGTATGAAAAAGGCTTGTACATGACTTGCTGCTTGGCTTATGCATTATTTAGTGTGAAATGTATTCAGTGTAATAAGACTTGTTGAGTTCCTTGTGAATAGCGCCTTGTAAATATGGCCTGTGAATGTCTTATTCCATTGAGCAGAGAAGGGTTGGATCCTTTCCAACTGTTCAGAGAAATGTGTTTAAAAAAAAGAAATGAGCTCAAGTGTTATGTGAAAACGTGAGAGATAAGTTCTTGGATTCCCCATGTGTCTGCAGCCATCGGGGAACAATTGTGTTTGAGCTGCCAAAGGGTTAATATCTTGAATTGAGATGGCAGTGTTTGTTTCAATATGCTGTTTAATATGCATGGTTACAAGAGCTGACACTAAAAGTCAGTGAATGTTTGGATTAAGGGTGGTTTGATTGGCTTTTTCATTAGTTGCCAGATTTCTATTTCCTATGCCGAGTGTTAGGTGGAGTTTTTTCTAGCCCTTAGTACGTCTTGTTTAAGTTCTCCCTTTTCTTTGATTTTGATGTTAGTGTTCATAGTCATGGGTGGACATTGGTGACAGGATAAATTGTTCTATTTTGAGTAATGGTTACTATGACACACTATATCACAAAAAAGAGAATGATCAGTCTAAGATGTGTGGCTGCACGGATAACTGTGAACACCGGCTAAAGCAAATGATGGAGTAACAGTAGGCTGAGATATTCCCATCAGACCACCCAATCTTGGCGGAGTCTCATCATATGGGATATTTGTTAGAGCATCCAAAAAAACGCCCAAACCATCGGCTGATGGTGCGGAAAAGGATGTGAAATGTGCACTCTAGCCAAACTGTTGCTCACAGGGTGGTGCTTGGGGTGTATGTGCAGTGCTGTGGTGAGAAAGTAAAATTAGCGACTTATACAAAAAAAATGTTTATTCAAGATTGTCTGAGTATTAAAGTTAAAATCACGCCAGGTAGTTGAAACTTATGACTACACTGTGGCGCTGTGCAGGATGGTCAACATGTTTCAGCCGAATTGGACATATTGTTTGGCTTTCGTCAGGACCTAGATGGCGAGCTACTGCAAAAAAAGTGCGTGAATGTGCATACTAAAAACAGTGAAAGAAATCCAGAATGCTTATATCTACCATGAACTTGGAGCCCCAATGTCCATGTGGAAGAAGTATATTCTATCTCCATCCGCGCTTTGCGAGGAGAAAGACCTCACCTCACCCGGCAACCGCTCAGGAACATGAGGCCCCGCTCTGTCCGTCGGTACCTCTCTCTGGCATCCGAGAGGAAGTGGATGTCCAATTCAGCTGAAACATGTTGACCATCCTGCACAGCGCCACAGTGTAGTCATAAGTTTCAACTACCTGGCGTGATTTTAACTTTAACACTTAGACAATCTTGAATAACAATTTTTTTTGTCTAAGTCGCTAATTTTACTTTCTCACCACAGCACTGCACATACACCCCAAGCACCACCCTGTGAGCAACAGTTTGGCTAGAGTGCACATTTCACATCCTTTCCGCACCATCAGCTGATGGTTTGGGCGGTTTTTTGGATGTTCTAACAAATATCCCATATGATGAGACTCCGCCAAGATTGGGTGGTCTGATGGGAATATCTCAGCCTACTGTTATTCAATCATTTGCTTTAGCCGGTTTTCACAGTTATCCGTGCAGCCACACATCTTAGACTGATCATTCTCTTTTTTGTGATATGTTATGTTGCTCTGGGAGATGAGATGACAGGTCTTTAAACAGATCTCTCTTGACCCTTTTCATATTTCGTATTTTAGGACTATGACACACTACCATCTTAGTGTAGTGCTATGTGTTTCCTTGTATTAGTTTACTTTGCAATTAGTTGCAGGGTTCACCTATGTACTTTGACAGGTAGCTGGTGGAAAGGTAACATCTTGCACGGAAAAAGCAGTGTTCATTAAACATACTGTTTGATATGCGTCCACGAGTCTGTGTGGATTTGCCTTTGAAAACATGATTAAATGTGTCTGATTCAGAGGTCAAAGTGTTATAAATCAACCAGTCAGACTGCGAAGCATACACGGGTGGTTTTAAATAAGTATTCTGAAAGATAAGCAAACCAGTGTTTGAGAATGATCGTAGTTGTGGAAATAAATCAGACCCAACAGCGCAAGGTAACAAGCGCTTCAAAAGTAAGATGCAATTGTGTGACTTTGAAAAGTGCACAGTAAGTGGGTTGTGCATGATTGGTTTCTAGATTCAAAAATATAACTGTGATTCTTCCCCCAGAAGCAAGCTGCCCCTTTTGTTTAAAGTTTGTAGTAAGTTAGTCCACGCTGCTGGTGATATTTCAAGAGGATTTATTCAGATAAGTTACAGCATTGAGGTATAGATGTAATCAGCCCCACCAGGAGCAGCCAGCAAGGCTGTCAGCCCTTCTCCAACTGTCTGCTTCATGCACCAACATTATAAATGACATCAACATTGTAGTGTTCTACAGATGGAGGAGTGTAAAGCATGTAAAACATTTAACTAAGATATTACATATCCTCTTCTCTTCCAAATGAAAACAAAGATATTACATATCCTCTTCTCTTCCAAATGAAAACAAAGATATTACATATCCTCTTCTCTTCCAAATGAAAAAAAAAGAGATAACAAAAATGCATTCAGGTGTATTAGCTAGAAGGGAGAAGAGTGCAAGAAAGAAACGATAAGAGAAAGAAACAGAATAAAAGAAAGAAACAGATAAACATATCCTCTTTTCTGATAATTATGAGAAAGAAACAAAGCGAAGAAAAAGAAATAAGAAGAAAACCATCAATGTTTACCCTCTACACACCAACTGGCCAGGAAAGCATGCGAGTGAGCAATCCAGATCAGGAGAAAAGAAGGTGACAGAGAAAGAGAAATACAACATAAAACTCCTTCTCCATACATTTTAAACATATGAGTAATGAATAAAGATAAAAAGTACTGGGCTACAGTGTACAGAAAGTTAAAGAAATAGAGAAACGCCCAGTCTTAAATGGACCACTGCAAAAAAACAACTCACAATATGATTGTGCAGAGGCATTAACAAGAGGGAATAAAACTAATGTGCACAGTCAAAATAAAACATACAACCCAATTGGATACTTTAAGAAAGGTTACAACGTGCACTGTGGTGAAAGGAAAAAAATATAAAATGACATGTGTAAAGTCATGTCCGTGTGAGGATGTGGAAAATGAGCCCATAATTCTATCGATGCCCAGGCCGCTGGCGCAAACCGCCTCTTAGTTCCCATGTTGAATAATTACCAAATAAAGAGACGGGCGCTGGAAGCAGGAATCAAGAACAGGGTTTAATTCTCATGAGGAGAGCCAGTCATTTCGGACACGAAACACAGTGTCTTTCGGGAGGTGCTCTAACAAGTGAGCTGAGACTCTTGCTTTTATACCTTACAAAACACTTGATAGTACAATCAGGACAGTATGACGCAAAAGAAAGACATCCCTATAATCCTCGTGTCAATCCTACCCCACATATGTTCACAATGGGGACCCTTGACCTGCTGATAAGAGGGGAGGGCAATCACGCAGCTGAGTGTTCCGTAGGATGTGTACGCCTGATCATAGCCCCGGGGGTGGGGTGGCTAGGATCAATAGTGGATCCTTTGAAGAGGAGTGACTTCATACAATAAGGGCAGTAAATGGTATCTCCTGGCTCAGGCGATGGCCTCGGACATGTGTGGTCAGCCGGACTCGGGGGAAGGGGTCATCAAAGGAGTGGTATTCATGCTGCGTGGACAATCGAGCGCGGAGGGAAGGCTCGTCAACAGAGGGGTATTCATGGAAGGAAAGGAGGTGTTGGTCAGGCGCGGCCGTGACTCTCGAGGACAGGGCCTTGCAGAAGAAGAAGGTTTATGACTTGCCCATGTGAGGAGAAGGGAGGGGTAGCCGGGGTGGACACAGGGACAGAGTCACACAGAGAGAGAGAGAGAGATCTGATGACCCGTACATGAGAGAGCGGGGGCAGTCAGGTGCAGCTGGGGAGGGCTACGTCAGCCAAGGCGAAGGATGCCTCTTCAAGAGGGAATGGGGGGGGGTTTTGTGCGGGTCAAACAGGAGAGTTGCCTTTCGCAGCAGGGTCGCACAGGGGGAGAGAGTTTCATGGCCTACGCATGAGAGAGGGGGTTTAGGATATGCGCAGGAGGGAAGCCGGATATTCCAATGGGTAAAAGGCCATGGTGCCTAGAATGGCTGTACATATGCATAGGGGTATGGGCTCTTACTGGCAGAGTGATACGGTCAATAATTTACGGTATTCATGGTGCTCACAGGGAGAGGAGTGGGAGAAGAAGGGGAATGAATGCTGTCTATGTACATCAATTTCTTCAACTTTCACAGTCGCCCCTTTTTACATAACAGCAGTCATTTTTGCAATTGATGGGTTTACAGGTAGACAGGCATCGTTGATGAATTAGCATTTTTGTCGATACTAACATTTGGCGTACAATCATAGACAGTCGAGGTGATGGGCAGAATGCAGCACATAGGAAATTGCATTTTCGTTGTGTTCCTGACAATTAAACGCACTACATAGCATAAATCTTTCTAACTTAAAAATGTGACCAATGAACAGTTTTGACCAGGTAGTTGAGAGCGGAATTCAGTTCAATACACAAGATTTCTTCGTCACAGTGTCTTTTTATCATTGAGCCATCACTGGTAGGCTCTAGTCCGAGTACTTTCGTTGGCGCTGTTGAGCACCGGCGGTGGAGCTATAGGTCCAGCTCAGTTCTATCCTTTCGCGTTGCAGGGTGCGGTCAGTCCTCTGCTGTTAGACCACAGTCCTGTTCCCTAAACAATCCGTTTGGCGGCGCCTTATGCTCGGCACCTATATTTCTGTGGCAACACCCTATTCCCACTGGAATGCGGTTCTTTCCTTTGGCAAAAAGTCACGTGGAAAAGAGGGTGAGTGTGGTTCAAATAGTCGATAGGAGAGAGGGCGGAGTTGGGTCAGAGTTCCTGGGACACACAAAAGGGACCAAGGGAGCAAAGGATAACAAGCAGGCAGGCCCATCAATCGGGCCCAAAGAAGGGGGACGGAGACTCCAGGCACACGTGGGTTAGCAGACGGGGGGCTTCAAGGCGGCCCATCGTTTTTCATTTTCCACGTTGAAATTGCAGTCTCGTCCCGTATCCTGTTGCTCTGCGGCTCCACCTTTGGTCGAGGTCACACGTGTCCCAAGATCCGCAGTCAGGCTGTACATCACATCTGACCCATCTCCTTCGGTGATCGTGAATCTTTGAATAGGTACAAGACAAGGTTTTAGAGAAAATGGCAGAAGAAGATATCTACGCATGTGAATTCCTCCCTCAATTCTACGCATTTGGGAGATACGCTCATTGGTCACAGTCAGAGGTCCATTACCAAGCAGTGCATGTGTCAGCATTCCTACTGAGTTCATGGCAGGTTTATTCATCGTCCTATTTATAACTCACGTTAGGATAAATGAGATTCCCATCAACTGTGCATTACATCATATTCAACATTACGGAGCATTTCCCTTCAGGACTGGCTAACCTTTTCAAACAGGGCGGGGATGCCATCATCGAGAGTCAGGCAAAACAGGGTTTTCTCGGGGGGTCAACAGCTACTCATGGTCATCATTTTTATATTCGGGACAGCAACTGGGGTCTATCAAAAATGGGGCGGGGATGCTTCGGGCGCTTGCGCTTGGGTGCAAAAGGGGGTTGGGGCAATCTGGGCATTGGGGGTCAATCTAGACGTTGGCGTTCGTCTCTGAAGAACAGACATAAGGTGCCATTGACATACAGTTCCCCTATAAATGGCCAGATTTGGGGGACTTTAGTCGTCTTACCTGTCCTTTCCTTCTCAGCCAATTCAAGTTCATTCATTTTGCAGAAAGGAGAGGCAGTAATATGGCGAGATACAATCATTTTAGTTTCGGTCAATTTCGCTGAACACCTTCGCGGTCAATATGTATCAAATCAGACTGGTGCCGGTGGGGCACAATTTTACCAAAAAGATGGAGATAAAATAGGGAGACTCTCATAGAGAGTGAGAGTCGTCCGCAATCTAAATGAGCCATTCGGTACACGTATGACATGTAGAGAGAGAGAGAGAGAGAGAGAGAGAGAGAGAGATAAGGGGGTGGTGAGAGAGAGAGAGAGAGAGAGAGAGGGAGAGACGTGTACGAAAATAGGTCATTTAGTGCGCTCACAACACAGAACAGCAAAGGTCAGGTAACACGCAGATACAGACAGAGGGAAGACATAAATCCATACATTACACACACATAAACTCAGACAGGGAAGACGGCACATGTATTACACATATATAAGACATTCACGACAAGACAGGAAACAATTGTTAGCCTACAAGATCTGTTTTATATATCCTACGTATCTTTACTATCCTATTTATCTACGTGCTTAGCTCTTTCTACCCTTCCCTCCTTTTTCTTCTCGCTTGTCACGTCTGCGAGCGTTCCCAATTGCCAATACTCACACTTGGGTTGGTCGATCAGAAATTAACCTGGTCGTGCGAGTTACCCATGGTTGGATCTTAAACCATTTTTCAGTTCCCTCCTTTGGTGGGAAGTTCTCCAGGCTGAGGCAACGGCAAGTATTGATCGGGAGAACAGTCCGACAGCTTGGCTATATCTATAAGAGTGCGAGAAAGGGGGCAGTGCATTTTGAACATCAGCAACATCTCTAACTTCCTAGACGGGTGGTGCCGTGGCAACCCTTACCCGTATATTTTTCTTTGTCCTTTCCCTACCTAGTCAAACGTCCAGTTACATTATTTAACGCGTCATTTCTAGTCAATTTTTCGTCATTCAGTACCTGTCCAGTTTCTATGTCAGTCCATCCTCTCAGTCGCTATGTTCTAAGGAGGAACAGTCATGTTTAAGTCCACGTCTTTTTAAAACTTATCGTTATGAGTACTACACACTTATTCCCTCTTTCCCTTTTCGTTGGTGGTCCGACCATCGCTCTTCCACACTTCAGCCGCTGTTCTGACGTGACCTGCAGAAGGGAGGAAAAAGAGGGGGTGGGGGGCAGCATTCAAAGTACATCAGCATGCAGTAGTCCGAAAATGTTTTTACCTACCACATACTCGACCTATCTCCACGTACTGCATTTCTTTACCATCTCGGCGTTTAAGCCCAGAGGGACCAGTAATGTCAGATAGATAATCATTGACGATCTGCGTATCTACATGAGTTACTTGGTCGTAACCCTTTTTATCGGGTGCAAGGGTGACGGTCAGGTGGCATTTCCGTGGTGTCGTTTTAAGGGTGTCTAAAACACTTTTCCGGCTGCCTGTGACACATAATGTAGCTGCTAAATATCTGATCCTTTTTGATCTACATCCTTCATCATACTTATTCTTCGCTCACAGTAGTAAGGCATCCAAAACTCATTAATGCAACTGCTACAACCATGCTTTCTTTTTCAAAATACTTTTAATAAACGAAATTGGTGGCAGTTCATTGCATAAAGTGCAGCAGTGCAATAAAATCGTATTAAAACTTCCCTACAGAGCAAGCATGATGCATGTCAGTAATTCATCTTTAATAAATTCATAAATTCATTATCCAATGTTCATTCATTACCTAAATTACACCAATTCATTTTCCAAATCATAATTCAGTACCCACCCTAAGTCAGTTCATTGTCCAAGCACATACTCAACATCCTTCATATCTACTTTCATTATCCAAAACTGCATATATATCTCGGGACAAAAAGCTGCGCAATCAGGGTGCAACAAAGTTTATTCAAAACGTCTCATTTTGTGTCGGCGCCATTTTGGGTGGGGTCAGGGGAGTTCTAGCACAGTCAGAATGTCTCTAGTCTCGCATGGTTGGCCCAGAACCTTCCGTTGGCAGTTCAAAAAGTTTTGTGCTAGGTGGTTAACAGTCTATCAAATATGGACCATTAGTCAAAGAGTGGGGAGGGCGGCAACAATTTTCCTACCGGGTCATTCTGGTGTTCCTCCGGAACTGAACAAGTCTGTGCCGTGGCTGCATTTTAGCCATTTCCAATCCGAGGCTGGCGCCGGCAGGAGTTGCACCGATGTCGTGGTTCCCAGTGAGGGGGCGGGGGCGCCCATGCGGAGGGATCGGGGTGCCCCCCGGCTCTTATAGAATCTTCAAGGTTGAGGAGAGAAGGCATGGGGTGCGTGCCCGTCCTGGGCAAAAAGACCGCTTTTTGATGTTGACCCTCTTTAAGTAAGAGCATTGGGGTGTCGCTGGAAGCCTCCACCTGGAGGGAGGTGGGGGAGGCTTGTTCGCGCCGCCTCCCCCTTCCAGCGACCCCGCACCGTTCCTCGGCTCCGTCGCTTCGATATTGGCCGTGCCAGCCATTGAAGATGGGGGGGGGGTCGGTGGCTGAGGCAAGGCATCCCCCCCCTTTTCTCTTGACATGTGGCGGGACTACCTGGAACTCTCCAGGGGTGGACATGTGGCGGGACTACCTGTAACTATGCAGGCGATGGCATGTGGCGGGACTACTTGCAACTGTCAGGCGTTGGGTGTAGTTGCAGCCATTATAGCTCAAAGAAATGCCGTCATCCTCGCTTTGGCTTCGGCCTTCGACGAAAGCCGGATCGGGTGAGAGAGAGGGGTGGTCGGTGGCCGAGGCAAGACAGCCCCCTCTCTCCCCGCGGCCCGCAGGGCGGCAGAAGAGAAGAGATGGAGAGGTCCTTGTCATTCTTTGGACCGCCTGCCCAACATCATCTCCTACTGACCGTGGCCAGGCGAGCCCCTCGTGCCTCGAGGCCTCGCCTTCCGGATGGGCGTAACCGCGGACCTGTTGCACTTCGGGAGCTTCCGGAATGGGGGTAGGTACCTATTGGATTGTTTCTATTTCATGTGACCGTTATTTTGGGCGTGGCGGGAAATGAGGCAGGCATGTTGGGAGCAGGAATAGGCAGTGAAGCCTAGCTACCTCGTGGCTATTTTTGCTGTCAAACTTTTCACCATTTTACATTTCTTATTACGAACTATTTCTAATGTTTCTTATTTTTAGTGAAGTCAAAAGCTCATCAGGGGGTTACTGACTTAGCCTGATTTCTTTTTATTTTTCTTTCTCTTCCTTAGCGTGTTTCGAGCTAAAGCTTTCTGTTAGTAGGGGAACGGTGATCACTTCATATTTTTTATGTGTCCTTTTCACTAGGGGGTACTTCTGGACGGACCAGACGAGTTCCCTCCAATAAATGGTCCGGGGTGGAACGAGATTATCGATCAAAAGGGGAACATATATTCCTTCATTAGGGTATCATCCTGGGCAGACCGAGCGATGTACTTCCACTTACTAGGGTAGCCTCCTGGACGGACCAGATGGTCTACTTCCACTAAATGGCCCATGAGCGGGGAGCATATGTCCTCCATAAGGGTAGTCTCCTGGGCGGACCATGCGAGCTACCCCCCAAATAACCAAACAGTGGGGAGTGGGTAGGACTGACGAATTCACAAAGGGGCATAACCTACCCTTTACTACTTGCAAAGACTAGATAGAATATTTCTACTCCACGTTGTTTGCAGGCAGAAAATACCTCAAACGAAACAATTCCTGGAACAACAATGTCCAGGCAACCAACCAATCAGTGGGGAGAAAAACAGGCATGACGGATTACAACGGGGACAAACGTCTGCATTACCTGCCCTTCGCTATCCAGAAAGGAAGACAGAATATTTCTACTCGTCTCAGTTTGTAGACAGGGAAGATCTCAAAGAGCAACAATCGATTATTAATCGATTTCAAACAATCCAGTGGGGAGAAAAGTAGGCATGACGGATTACAACGGGGACAAAAGTCTGCATTACCTACCCTTCTCGATCTGCAAAGAGGGACGACGTTCCTATTCGCCGCTGTTTGCAAACAGAGAATGTCTCGTTCTCAAAAGAGAACCAATATGTCAAGTAGCCTTCAAAGCTAAATGAACCAATACCAACAATATCAGTATACAAATACCGATTCCAATACAATCAATCAATCAATCAGGTGGATAGAACCACCCTACCAATCAGGCGCAAAACGCCCTACCATACGGACAGTTCTTCATCTCCCTCCTCCAGCGCCCGATCGTTCTCTTACTCCATGTAGCATTCCTGTGGGATTCCAGTCAGGACAATAGGTCACTCAAGAGAGGTCCGTTCAGAATTGGCGAAGTTCTTTCGATCGGCAGCCGGGCGAGGGCCCTCTCAAGGCAGGCATACCCCGATCATTTAGATGTTCACTTCTTCGTCCGGATCTCTCTTACCGAACCTTATGTCACTGATGGACCCCGCGTTGGGACGCCAATTGTGGAAAATGAGCCCATAATTCTATCGATGCCCAGGCCGCTGGCGCAAACCGCCTCTTAGTTCCCATGTTGAATAATTACCAAATAAAGAGACGGGCGCTGGAAGCAGGAATCAAGAACAGGGTTTAATTCTCATGAGGAGAGCCAGTCATTTCGGACACGAAACACAGTGTCTTTCGGGAGGTGCTCTAACAAGTGAGCTGAGACTCTTGCTTTTATACCTTACAAAACACTTGATAGTACAATCAGGACAGTATGACGCAAAAGAAAGACATCCCTATAATCCTCGTGTCAATCCTACCCCACATATGTTCACAATGGGGACCCTTGACCTGCTGATAAGAGGGGAGGGCAATCACACAGCTGAGTGTTCCGTAGGATGTGTACGCCTGATCATAGCCCCGGGGGTGGGGTGGCTAGGATCAATAGTGGATCCTTTGAAGAGGAGTGACTTCATACAATAAGGGCAGTAAATGGTATCTCCTGGCTCAGGCGATGGCCTCGGACATGTGTGGTCAGCCGGACTCGGGGGAAGGGGTCATCAAAGGAGTGGTATTCATGCCGCGTGGACAATCGAGCGCGGAGGGAAGGCTCGTCAACAGAGGGGTATTCATGGAAGGAAAGGAGGTGTTGGTCAGGCGCGGCCGTGACTCTCAAGGACAGGGCCTTGCAGAAGAAGAAGGTTTATGACTTGCCCATGTGAGGAGAAGGGAGGGGTAGCCGGGGTGGACACAGGGACAGAGTCACACAGAGAGAGAGAGAGAGATCTGATGACCCGTACATGAGAGAGCGGGGGCAGTCAGGTGCAGCTGGGGAGGGCTACGTCAGCCAAGGCGAAGGATGCCTCTTCAAGAGGGAATGGGGGGGGGGTTTGTGCGGGTCAAACAGGAGAGTTGCCTTTCGCAGCAGGGTCGCACAGGGGGAGAGAGTTTCATGGCCTACGCATGAGAGAGGGGGTTTAGGATATGCGCAGGAGGGAAGCCGGGGATTCCAATGGGTAAAAGGCCATGGTGCCTAGAATGGCTGTACATATGCATAGGGGTATGGGCTCTTACTGGCAGAGTGATACGGTCAATAATTTACGGTATTCATGGTGCTCACAGGGAGAGGAGTGGGAGAAGAAGGGGAATGAATGCTGTCTATGTACATCAATTTCTTCAACTTTCACAAGGACGCACCTCGACCAGAGGAACCATGAAATGCATGGGACAAACATCCATTAAAACAAAAACATGGGACTAGAACCCATAAGAACAATGTAGAAGGGACTGACACCCACTACAGAAACATGGGACTAGGACCCATAACACGAGGTAGATGGGACTGACACCCACTACCGAAACATGGGACTAGTACCCATAACAACGAGGTAGATGGGACTGACACCCACTACAGAAACATGGGACTTGTACCCATAACAACGAGGTAGATGGGACTGACACCCACTACAGAAACAAAGAAAGGGAAAACACATTTTTGCCGGAAATGGGACTAAAACTCATTCTTATGCTAACAACATACCTTTAAAGTACACATTAAGAAAGATTATTATGATGTAAAAATACACTAAAAGCATAAATATTTCATAAATTAGTGAAATTTAACATTTCTTCTTAGTAAGAGCTCATAAAATTTCGACAAAGGTGTGCTTGTCACAACCACAAAACAGATTATGTTATGAAACGTCATCGTTGTGTCTGTCACTGTGTTGTGGTGCAGGCAACGTGGAGAGAACACCAGAGCTCGATCTTTGCCCTCGAAAAATATCCAGATTTAAATTGATGTGACACACTAGAATTCTAGAAAGCATTGTAAAAAGCTCTGTCGTTTCCAATGAAGAAAAATGCACAGTACCTTAATTTCATGACGGAGGTGTGTTTAAAATGAGTAAAGAAAGGCTTCACAAATGAAAGGTAAAGTTGGCTGTCCGACGTGACGTGAAAAACACACTCACTTCACTAGAAACTGTGCAGACCGCCAGTCAGCTCCAGACAGGCAGTCCTCACGGGTGACAAACAATAAAATTCTGATCCTGACGTTTTCTTCACGCACTTTGAGATGACGTGCTTACCGGACCAGGAAGAATAACTGACTGTCTCCCCGATGACGCATGCAGCACAATCGACGACTCCCCTTGAGTCTTCTACTGCGTCATCATAATCTTTTGGAGCCTGCCTGGTGAAGAGCTCCCAGAGCAACGGACTTCTCTCCAGGGTGAGCATGCGCCAGAGACAGCACGGGACCCAGGCACAGCACGGAGGTGAGTGCGAGCCACGTCACATTTGAACTTTTAAATTGGCAGTTTGACGTGGTAACAAAAACGAAATTTCAACAAGCCTTGGATAATTTCACACCTAGGTAGATATGAGCACTGTCACCATAACCAGAACTTTGCGCTGCACATTTTTGCAGTATCAGTGAATTAGGCACTCACAGGCACACCAACAAGGTTCGTGCCAGAAAGCAGTTAAACTATCATTTGAACGAAAATTGCTCATTATCAAAATAATGAACTGGACAGAAATGTACTTGACAGGTTTCACTTTTTTTAAATAAATACTCCGTGGATGTTTACTTTTAATAATAAAGAGAAACTTGCACCAACAATTTCTTTTCCACTTTCAAGCTTGGTAGTTCGAGTTCTCTTCCCACTTTTCTGTCGCTGTCAATTTCAACACATTTCCTAAACGCTTTGCCTTTTCGCTTGCCAGAATCCACTTTGAAAAATGACCATAACTGTGCTATAAAGGCACAAAGCTTAATGTAACAGCGCCGCTTGCTTCCCAGAGTTAAAAATTAGAGTTCGTTTTTGAAAACAGCAAGAGAAACTGTAGAGACAGCAGGCAGACTTAAATTGCGTTAAGAACCGGTTTGTGTAGCATAAGAAATAGACGCTGTAGGAACAGTCACAACAGGCAGAGGCTTGAGGCTTGAACTGTAAAAGGAAGCGCAACTCCTTGTTTCTTGTAAATAGGGAAAGCTGTGAGGACACACAAACTGAATCAAGAGGTGCTGCTTGCGTCGCAAAGAAAGTCTTTTACACACACTGTAGGAACAGCAGACAAAGTGTGTAGGTAAGTAACAGGCAAACAGATCACGCAGGACGCATACTGGCAGGCTTACCCTCATTGAAGAAACAGGAACTTGAACTGGCACTTAAGCGTTGAGGGCGACCAATGGGCGGTCACTGGTGGGGCTGATGTGCCAGATGAAGAGTTGGAGTAGTTGAAATTTCAAAACTTGCAGAGGTTGTGAGTAGGAACTCAGGATGTCCACAGCGGTCCTCAGAGGTGGCAGATGCAGGTTCTTAGGTTAAAATCGTCGCCATAAAATATGTAGTAAGTTAGTCCACGCTGATGGTGTTATTTCGAGAGGATTTATTCAGATAAGTTACAGCATTGAGGTATAGATGTAATCAGCCCCACCAGGAGCAGCCAGCAAGGCTGTCAGCCCTTCTCCAACTGTCTGCTTCATGCACCAACATTCTAAATGACATCAACATTGTAGTGTTCTACAGATGGAGGAGTGTAAAGCATGTAAAACATTTAACTAAACATTTAACTAAGATATTACAAAGTTCAAATGCAAATGATTCTGTATTTTTGCGCTGATATGAGGCAGAACAGCGTGAGAGAGAAAGATTTGATAAAATGTTCCCATTCAGACAGTAAAAGCTGTCTGCATAGAGTAGAATTGAACAGAAATAAATTTGGTACCTTTAACCACAAAAATAAAATGCTTGCGCTAATGTGAAAATGCTGGTCCTTTTGCTGCTATGTGATTTTCAATGTTGCTAAACATTTTGCCTTTCAGCTGCTAACCATGATTAGAGTATTTAGTTTGTTACTAAATGTTTTGCCCTTTAGCTGTTAATAATGTTAGAGTGCTTAGCCTGTTAAGTTTGTTTTTCATAAGGCTGTAGACAAATGATAGTTCTGAACTTGCTTAAATTAGTTAGAAATAACTGTGTAGTGTTTAAACATGAAATGCAGGGTTTGGCTGAAGGTCAAAAGAGGTTAGGTCTGTTTCTTGTCTAAAGACGACAGTATGAGGTTTTATTTAGGAACAAGAAGCTTCACAGGCTGTGAACAGCTAGGTTTTGACCTTGAAGAGATAAGCATGCATTCCACAAATCCTCTCTTCTCCGCGGCTTTTGAAAGGGAGGGGTGGCTTATGAGAGCAGAGACACCTCCGTTTGTTATTATTGGCTATGATTTAATTCTTTCCGCAGAGAAACGTTGATATGAAGGAGGGGTCAAATCGCTCTTCCTCACAGTCAGCCCAGAGAGCTTCCCTGACTACAGATATGGGACGCTTGCAAACAAATAGTTTTCCCCTCAGTAATGTAAACAGAAAAATTGGCAGACGCTTGGCCCTTGGAGTAACATTAATACAGTCAGCCCAGAAAGCTTCCTTGGCTAGAGATATGGGACGCTTGCATATGAATAGTTTTCCTTTCAGTAATGTAAACAGAATAATTGGCAGGAGCTTCGCTTCTGCAATGAGATCAGCATTGGCAGAGACTCAATTTTAGATCACAGAGAGCAGCCCGTCTCCTGCTTGTTATGGTTAAAACTGAGCCAGCCCTGGGACGCGGACATCTCTGAAGGGAGGGGTATGCTAGCAAGGAGTGAGGAAGTAGTGAAGTTAGCTGCCCAGCCCTTCTGGCTGTGTAAGAAAAAATTCGATTTTGCCCAATCAAATTTAGAGAATATAATGCAAATAGTTTTATAAAACTTTTCCCAAACTTAGAGTAGGATTTATAAACCACAGGGTTCTTAGAGGGACATATAAAAAAAATTGTTTTTTTAATTGAAGTGTTTCTTTTGCAAGATTGATGATACTTGTCTTTTGTTTTAGGTTGCTGGGATTTGCTGTCGGGGGTGCGAGTGATACCTTTTCCCGCCCCGCCCTGTTTGTTTTTTTGTCTTTTTTATTTTTATTTTGTTATTTTCGCTTGTTATTTTTGAAGAATGGAACCCCCCCCCAAGCCTGGAGCCAGACTAGACGGCTGATGGCGGACGGGTGCTGATGTTCCATGGATGACGAGACCAGATGGGATTCTTCCTTGGCAAAGAAATACAGATGAAGATGGATTCAAACAAAGTGTGCTACTGAGCGGTGTGTTTTTCACATAGAAGAACTGCTTGCCTAAAAGTGAAGATGGAGGAGAATTTTTTTTTATATAGAGACACTTTTCTTGCATTTAGAATAAAAACCTTTTTAGGCTACAGACTAAACTTTCTCATCAAAATTAGAATCTACACTTGGCTGCCTTGGCAGTTAATTTCCTGATTAGAAATTCAATGATATGGATATCAAGATTTCCTGACTCTTTTTGGTGATACATATTTGATTTGTTTCACAATGATCATTTTTCCCATTCATGGAGTGAAGTCCTGAAATGAACCATCATTTACTGGTGTTCATATTTACTATGTTTTGCATTTCATCACACAAGTAGTCTGCAATGTGGATTTTCCCTTATTAATATGGTTTTCAGTATGGCCTGCAATCTTGTGCCCAATTTTTCCCATAATTTTGCCTTTCAGTGCATGTTCAATGGGCATTTGGACTCTATTCAGATTTTTTTTTGTAACATCGTTTTTATTGCAGCACCAAAATAATTGTACAGACATTAATTTCACGGTATAATTTGAAAACATAGCAAGAAGACATATTATTAATTCTCCCCCCCCATCATGTCTGGCATGTCTCCAAAAAGAAGACTAATCTGCCATTGCGCTGAGTCCATTCCTTGCTGCATAGTTCAACGTCCGACATCTTATTTACAAGAAAAAGTGGACTGCTTTTGTAATTTTCGCCCCTCCCCCACTCCTATCGAACGCCCTCCCCCCACCGCCCAACAGTCCCGAAATTCCCCCCCCCCCCCCCGTGGCAGCGCTGTGTAAAAATCCTAGTCAGAGTAAGGTCTGGTGTGTTGAAGAAGGTCCTACACATTCACTAAGGTGTGTTCCTAGGTGTGTTAGCGGGGTTAGCTGCCATCAATTCCTCCTCCTTCTCATCCCCCTCATCAGTATCATCTCGGAGCGCCTGTACCATCATTTCCCATGCTGTTGCCCTCTCCATAGCCTTCTCATCATCCCTTCTCCTAGCCATCTGGTACCTCAAAGTACTTTCACACGCTGCCCACCGCAAACATTCACCATACCACCGCTTATACGTGGGTCCCGCTTTCGGCTTCCAATTCCTCGTTATTTCCCGCTTTGCAAGGATCAGCCCCAAATCTATAAATCGGCTGGTATTTTTATTCTTAGACGTGTGCGGAAACCAATGTAGGACCCCCACTGCCTTTGGTGTACTGTATGTCCCTATCCGTAGCATTATTCAGAGCCCTCCCGATTTCCTGCCAGTAATCCCCCAAGGCAGGGCAGTCCCACAGCATGTGACCCAAATCCGCCCCAACTGTGTTACACCTGGGACAGGCTGCTTGTTCCACCCCAAAGTATTGCCGTATTTTCCCAGGCGTGAGGTATGCCCGATGAATAATGTAGAAGTGTATGAGCTGGAACCTGGCGTTCCTTGAGCTTTTCCGTGCCTGTCGTAGCAACTGACCCCACGTTGCATCAGGGATCTCCGTTTGGAGGTCCAACTCCCACTTAGCCTTCAAAGCCGTGAGCGGCTGCAAGGCCTCCGCAACATTCTGGAGTATAGACAGGTTACCGCCTTAAAGGTCCCGGCTGCCATCATCGTATATTGGCACGCCATGGAGATCGCCGGTTCCTGCAAACCCTCTCCCCAGTGATCTTGCATAGCGCCTGTCACCGCCGCATGCAACAAGTAGTCGCCTCGTGGGAGATCGAACCGCTCCTGCAATTCCTGAAACGGGAGCAACACACCATCCTCATACAAGTCGTCCAGCATTTGAACCCCAGCCTCTTCCCAGCCCATTAAACGCAACCAGTCCCCTCCATGAGGGAGGGCTGTGACCATCCCCAGCGGAATTTCCGGAGCATACATAAGGCGGACCCCCGCTCGTTTGCGCGCCCGATTCCAGCAGAGTCGAAATGTCTGTTCCTCCACTGTCAAATCTCTAACCAAGAGCTTCTGATGCAGTGTGATGTATGCCACCACATGCCGCGGGGTGCCCTCATCTCTAGCATGCTCTGGGCCTCGATATACCCTTGCGACCTCCTGAGTGAAAGCCTGCAACTGAGCCGCCAGATAATAACCTTCAAAATCAGGCACCGCCATGCCTCCCTCGTCCTTGGGCCGCAAGAGGGTGTCCAGCGCGATTCGTCGCCTACCTGTGCCCCAGAGAAACGCTATGGTTAATGATCTCAGGCGTCGGAAAACGGAGCCCGGAATCCATATCGGGAGCGTCCTAAAGTAGTACAACAGCCTGGGCAGAGCCACCATCTTAAGCAGGGAGACCCGACCAGCCAGTGATAGTGGAAGAGTGGACCAAAAATCCATACTCCCTCTCAGGGCAGTAATGCAACGGTTAATATTGCCATCCAGCATATCCGTTGGGGTATGGTAGACGTAAACGCCAAGATAGTGCAGACAATGCGGTTCCCACCGGAGTTCCTGCGCTGTGAGAGGGCACGGCTCTCCATGTCTCAGAGGGTAGAGACAGGATTTGGGCCAATTGACCTTCAGGCCCGACAGTCGCCCAAACAGCTCCAACAGACGTCTCGCCCCCAGTAGCTCTGCTTCCGCATCAGCCAAGAACATCAGTAGGTCATCTGCATACAACGAGATGAGATGCGGCCTGTCCCTGTACATCAGCCCCGCATAGTGGCGGCCAGATCTGGCTTCCACTGCAAAGGGTTCCATTGCCAAAGCAAACAAGAGGGGAGAGAGGGAGCACCCTTGCCTGGTGCCTCGCTGTACGGGGTACTGCTTCGAGATCAGGGAGCCAACCCTGACTCTAGCTACGGCTTCCATATACAGGACTTTGGTCCAGTTGATGTACCCGTCCCCCAGCCCGAAACGCCTCATCACCTCGTACAGATAATCCCACTCAAGGCTATCGAAGGCCTTCTCGATGTCAATGGAGAGTACAAATGGAGTAGTGGCGTCCGACCAGTGGGCCCCCATCAACCTTGTAAGCCTGCGGATATTGTGGGTAGTGTTACGCGTGGGGATAAAGCCGCACTGATCCTTGTGAACCAGACCGGTCATGTGGGCCAGTAATCTATTTGCTAGGATTTTACTCAGGATCTTGTAGTCCGTCGTGAGCATGGACAACGGACGGTAGGATGAAAGGGCCGCGCCCTCTCTGCCAGGTTTTAATAATGGGATCATAAGGGCCTCACACATGGAACTTGGAAGCCGACCACACGATTGCGCTTCATTATAAACCAATTGTAGTTGCGGAGCTAGGTACTCCAAATATTTACTATAAAACTCTATCGGGAGACCGTCAAGCCCTGGAGTCTTATTCCTAGCCATCTGCTTCACTGCACTCCCTATCTCCCCGATCGTAATGGGCCGACCCAACTCCTCTGCCTCCAATTCCTCCAATTGCGGTAGCTGTAACCCTTCTAGAAAGGTGCCCAGCTCATCCACCCCGCCCGTCTCTCCGCTCTCGTACAAACACTCGTAATACGCCCTGAACCTATCCAGAATCCCGGCTTCGGTGTGGCACAGCTCCTCCCCCACCGCCTGAATCGCCATGATCTGCGTGCCCCGCCTGATCGGATTGGCAAGCCACGCCAGCATCGACCCCGCCTTATCACCTTCCGCATGCGCCTTTGTCATATACGCTTTATGGTCAAAGCTACGCAGCCATTCTAATTCCACCGCTAGTGCCTCTCTGGCGCCACTAAGCACCACCTGAAGCTCGGGGTGATTCGGGCGTTCCCTCTCCTTCTCCCTCAACCGCTTCTCCGCCTTCTCAAGATCATCCAGCAAAGTCCTACGAGCCCCTGCAGTGCTCCGAATACAGTGCCCCCTGACCACCACCTTAAACGCGTCCCACTCCACCGCCCTAGTAGAGGCGGAGCCACTATTCTCCTCAAAGTAGCGCTCTATTCGCTCCCCTAAGGCCTCCCTGAAAAGCAAGTCATCCAAGGCATCAGGTTGCAGTCGCCATGTTGGCACACAGTTAACTTCCACCATCCAGTTCAGGGACAACAACAAAGGGTTGTGGTCCGACATCGTGCGAGCCAAATACTCTGTGCTACCCACTGTGGAGAGCATATGTGATGAGCACAGAAACGCATCTAATCTAACATGCAGGTCATGCAAATGTGAGTGAAAGGAATAGTCCCTAGTGGTGGGGTGTAGTGTCCTCCAGGCATCCCCCAGGGCCCAACTCTCCTGCCACTCCAGCCTGCGTTTTGCTACCCTGTGTGCTGGGGATGCGCGCAGCGGGGGATGGGATCTATCCAAATCAACATCCACCACGAGTTGAAATCCTCCCCCATGAGCACTGGCCCTGCCAGATAACTCGCCAGTTTGCCCGACAGAGTCGTTAGAAAAGCGGGCAAATCCACATTAGGGGCATACACGCTGCAGAGAGACACCACCCGGCCCCTCAATCTCCCCTCCACCGCTACATACCTACCCTCCGGGTCCACCATTGTCTTGGTGACTTGGAAAGGGACCCCCGCTCGTATCCAAATCAACGTCCCTCTCGCAAAGGCCGAATATGTCGTGTTAAACAGTTGCCCCCTCCACCTCCTTTGCAGCGCATTCCCCTCCTGCTTGTTGAAATGCATCTCTTGTAAGAACGCTATGTGCACACCCCTACGCTTTAGATACGCTTGAACCTTGTGCCTTCATACCATAGTCTGGAGACCCCGCACATTCCAGGTCACACATTTCAGAGCCCCCGTACTAGCCATGTCCCTTTGCACACACAGACAGAACAATAAAAGTCATCGACCATGCGCGTTTGCCAACAGCGTGCTGCCCCTCCCTCCCACTCCAAACAAATGAACCCCCCCCCCCCAAAAACAACCTGAGCAACCCCAACTACTCTCGGTTCCCACCCCCCAGGACAGGCCTCCCCACAATCGGATGCAACCCCATCCAAACTATCACACCCAACTACCCCTCAAAAGAAGGCACTAGTATTCGCAGTCTCCACTGCGATGACCGTAGGGCCAGTAGGGCACGGACCGATGTCGAGAGGGTTCGTCAAAGCAAATCAGTCCCGCACATTCCGCCCCATGATCCCCTCATTACAGATTCACGAAACCCCATATAACAGTACACTGCGCTCACGGGCACAGCGCCCCAGTGTCTGACCGGTAGGCCGCTCCTCTTGTCCAGCGTGTCATGCCTTAAGGATCTCCCCAGAAGTCTGCGGTGTCACTATAGGGCCTTTGGCTCCACCAAATTCCGAGAGCCCCGTCTCCGACCCCGTGCCCTGCTCATCAGAGTCCGTGCCCTTCCCGGACTGGCTTCTGGTCGTGCTAGATAGGTACACAACTGCCTGTAGGGCCGCCTTCCTCTCTGTCTCTGTTTGTGACACGGATGGTTTACCAGTTCTCCGACTATTTTTTCGAATCCGTTGGGACTTCCTGATCGGCTGCGCCACTCTAGCCTCCTCCGCCCTGGCTTTAGCTCCGTCCGTTCCAGCTTTATAGGTGTCCCACCAGGCCCAAGCATACTCCGAGGTCGTAAAAAAGAGCGATTTTTCATCCACCACCACTCTCAGCTTCGCTGGGAAGAGCAGGGAGTATTTTATGCCCTCTCCACGGAGCTCACGCTTGAGGGACAAGAAGTTGGCCCTGAGTTTCTGAGTCTCAAAAGTGTAGTCCGGGAACATGGTGACTCTGTTATTGTCCACTTGAAAGGGTCCCGCTTCCCTCGCCCTCTGTAGTAGCCAGTCCCGGTCCCTGTAATGGAGCAACTTGAACACCACCGGGCGAGGTGGAAGGCCCGGGGCCTGAGGCCGAGCCAGTACCCTGTGGGCCTGTTCCAGGGAGAAGAAAGGAAACAGTCCCTCCGGTGCCACCTCAGTGCGTAGCCAGTTGTCGAGGTAGCCCACCATATCGTCGCCCTCAATTTTCTCCGGTAGGCCCACGAGGCGAACATTATTGCGCCTACTCCTGTTTTCCGCATCCTCGGCCCTCCTCTCCAGCACCTTCAGCCTGTCTAGGGCATCCGCCATCTGCGCTTTCACAGCTGCGTGGTCCGGGGCCAATTCCTGAACAGTGATCTCCACGGATTTCGCTCTATCCTTAAGTTTATCGTGATCTGCTTTCAGGAGACCCAAGCCCGTCCCCACCTGGGCGATGTCCTGTTGCAGGGCGTCTTTCGTGGTCGCGATGGCCTCTAATATACGGTCCTGCATGCGCTGGAGAGCAGACTGATCACGATCCGCTCCATCCGCCGCCTCTGTGTCGGTCGCTCCTTCCCCCTTCCCTTTCGGTTTCACCATCTCGGCTGCAAATGGCAGCGGCCTCTAGGGTCCCTTTGTCACCCCCACTGTCTCCGCAATGTTGAGCTCCGCCACTAGGAAACTCCCCGGGCAATAGGATCAGAGATCTTGGATGTGCTTAGCACAGTGGGCTCCGCTCCAATCACACTAGATAATGCCGTACTCTAGGGTCCACTGCTGCCGTTGAGCCTTCTGATGCCAGCCCGTGCTCGGATAGTCGGGACCATCGTCACAGGGCCGCCGCCATTTTATCGCTTCGTCGGCGATCTTAATTATGGTCACGATTCCCAACAGCTCGCATCAGCTCAAGGAAAGTTCATCCTTGCCCGCCAAGTAGGTCAAGAGGGGTCTTTCAGTCCATCCAACACCGCCAGTAATAGGCCAGCAGAAGAGTCCGGCCTCGTGCTCCCGACGTTTCTTTGTCCCGGACTCAGGGCGCCATCTTAGGTCGATGGCATCACACCCGGTGCCGGCCTTCAAAGTCAAATTTCAGGGCCAGGAACAGCTCTAGGTCGTCCGCTGCGAACGCCGCACCCTCCATGATGACTTCAGATTTTGGGTTATCCCAGTTGTGCTGGAATCCGTTCAGATAATCAGGATGATATTCGGGATCGGGCGCGGAGCTCCGGGCTCACGCTGCCTACCTCCTCGGCATCCAAGCCACGCCCCCCCTTGGACTCTATTCAGATGATGTTTATTTTATTTTGATTCTTGCAGTCAACAGATACAGGTCCCCAATGATAGTTTTCTTTTTTCTGCCCTCTTATTTTATTATGATTCCAGTTGCAAATTCAAAGATGCAGTGCCTTTTTGATGGTTGAGCCTTTGGTTCACCGATTTTTGTATTAATGTTTGAGAGTCATGGGGTGCAATATAATTAGTGAGCTGCTTTTAGTATTCTGATGCCCTGTGACATACATCAAGTGCCATCATGATGTTTTGATTTTAGTATGCTATGCTATTTTATCATTGATATATCTATATTGACTTTGCACTTGTCTATCTCTCACCTGTTTTATAGTTTTGCTGTTTTCTGTTTAACAGTTTTGCCAAACAATAGAAGGCAGGGTTGTGAATGATGGTGCACACATGTGCTTCACAGATTGATACAGAGGGATTAGGTGCAAACTGTTTCCTGAGTTAGATGACTTATGACCTTTGCCTATTGCCTTTGGCATGGTCTTCTATCACTCAGTTTTCCAAGTTTAAGTCTATGATTTAGCTATTTTGGTTGTAGGGATTTCTGGACAGACTACTTATGTCTGAATTGTCTTTTAGAAGAGTATATGCACCACACTTAGATCACGTTTTCTGATTTCCTGCTTAATATGCATAATGCTACATCAGTTATTTTTGTAGAGATGGGGTTGTTCTTGTTTCCCTATTGTTACAATATCACTTTGATCCATGAATTCTTAATTAGAACAGTGGGATTAGTTCCAAGGGTGGTCCCCTTAGACTTTAAGTTATCCTGGGAGTTGTGTCTTTTAGTTATGTTATGTCCTAGATCTATTAGTGATGGTTGCCCAGACTTTGAGGACCCTTTGTTATGTTTATTTGTCAGATTTTACCAAATACTTTCAACGAGTTTCTTAAGTTGACCGAAGTAGTTAGGCCTCATTTAGGCCCTTTGTTGTTTTTATTTCACAGACATTTCCCCACAACAATAGATTTCATGAGTTATCACTAGAAGTTGAAGCACATTTAGTTCCAGGGTGCTTTGGTTAGTTTCTGTTGTTATCAGATCAATTTTAGTTATATTTCAACATTTAGATCAAGGGTGCTTTGATTTGTTTTCAATTGGTTGTCAGATTTACATTCCCTACATCAAGTATTAGGTGGTATTTTCTTAGTTGTCATTCACTTTAGGGATTTTTTTTGTTTTTGATTTTGTTGACAGGTTATGTTGATGTTTGTTTATTTGTTTGTTGTTGTTTACGGATGTTAGCAATTAAAGTCAAGGGTGGAATGTCGTGACCGGGTTTTTGGTTCTATTTCTGAGTGATGGTGACTTTAGCTTGCTACCATCCTAGATCCTTATTCTTAGCTTGTTTTGGTCCTTTTAGGCCTCTTTTCAGACCTAGAAGCATAAACTAGAGGATAGCCGCTTTATATGATGATAGATCCCTTATTTCTGACTCTAATCCATCTATTGCCTATTGGCTTTGACATAATTATGTGTCCTTTCATCATTTTCAGGCCTGAAGACCTATAGTAGAGGGTGGATCCTGTAGTTCTGACTTTATATTACCTATTGGTAGCGTTTGTGTATGTACTTTGAAAGAGCTATGTGTCTGTTTCATCCTTTTCGGGCCTACAAGGCCCAGAACCAGAGAGACTCCATTTTGCTTTCTGCCTCTCTTGACTGAGGAGCTTGCAGGGTAAAGGTAATGTTTATAGTTAAGTCTGTTGTGCGCTAGAGAAAAGCCAGCGGAGACTGGTTCTTATCGAAGGAATGTGTTTTTCTCTTGGGTCCAGACGTAACATGCAGATGGGCACTGCGGTTTCGCGGAGAGCCTTGGAGCTGGCACAAGAATTCGATTGGAGGTAGTTTCTGTTGGAAATTTCCATGAGTAGAGAGCACTCTATATTATCAAAGTGCAGAGAGGCAGAGTGGTCAGATGGATCTTGGAATGGTAGAAGTCAGAAGCAGTTGCAGTCAGAAGCAGTTACTTGTCAGAAGTAGTTGTGATCAGAGGGAGCTGGTCAGGATGATGAAGTCTGGAGAAGATGCAGTCAGAATAAGCTGCTTTGCAGTTGGAGTGAGATGCTTTGGAGACAGAAGCAAGCTGACCTGAACAAAGTCAGTTAGCCAGCTGGAACTGTGAATTGGAGAGCTGATCTATGGAGTGGTTACCAGGCAGATGGAAGAGCTTGAAGCAGTTAGAGGTTCAGTTGGAGCCAGTGGAGTGAAGCCGTGGTGACAGAGGGAGAGAGCCCTGATTCCACCAGAGAGAGAGAAACATTCCTTTCTTATAGGGTGAGGTATTCTAAACTAGATTGCTTTACACTTAATCATTCACTTTCCTTTATTTCCTATTCTATACTCCCCACTGTATTGTTGCACTGATTAATCCCTTTTCTTTTAGCGGTGTGCAGTCTTGTTATAATCCATTATTTTCCTTTTCAGCTATCTGCAGTTCCAATATTCTTTAATAAAGCTTTCTTGTTTGCCATTCTAATAAAGAGACCCCGCAGATCTGTGTATTCCTTAGATGTGTCTATTTCCCTTTACCTTTCAGGCTATGCCTAGATTGCTAGTTATTGTGATGTTATAATTTGCTATTGTGTAATAAAGGGACCCCAGTTCTTAGTGAACAGCTGTGCAGGTGTTATTTCTTCATGATAAGACTAACCTTTCTTCTAGCCAGATGCTGTTTTGTGGACGGATGTGTTTCCCGTCCAGGTAAGTGGTAACTGATCAAGGGAGCAAGGAGCACCTAAATCAGAGAATAACCTTTGCATATGGTAATTACATTTGGTTGTTATCTTCTAGGACAGAGCTAACCCTTCTTTTTACCCAAATGTTGACAGAAGGATGTGACATTCCCTTCCCTGCCGATAATTGAGCATGGAAGATTGTGTGTAGATCAGGTCAGGAGATAACCTCTCAATGCTACAATTTGGTCATTCTTGTGTGAGAGGATTGGATCTCCTATTCGCCACATAAGGGATTATATTGTGTATGAGACACCCTCAGTAGATATTAGACATATAGAGAAACTTCCCAACAGAGAGAGCGCTGAAGGTATTCATAGGACAGAGATTGCCGCTAGAGAGAGTGGCATTAGTGAGAGCATTGATTGTGATCAATGTGTATACCCGCATGATTGTGGCTTGTGAGAGCACCGGGAGGATACGGTGTGTAGTCAGATTGCCGCTAGAGAGAGTGGCATTAATGAGAGCATTGATTGTGGTCAATGTGTATACCCACCGGATTGTGGCTTGCGTGAGCACCAATTGTGGTCGGTGTGTAATGGTAGATGCATTAGAACTGCTCTCCACCATGAGGAAGAGAGTAGCATAGTCTGGGCCAGATTGCCGTGAGACTATAAGGTGAGATCATAGGATGTGACATGGAATTCCTTAGTAATCAGTGAGTATTCCTAGTAATCCTATAGATTTAGTGGTGTTTTTGATGATATGAGCTTGTATATTGCTAATTCCCCATCCCCAGGAAGGTACCTAGGTACTGTGGTAAGTAGGCTCTAGGGAGGGAGATGGTTACGTTTCGGCTGGATTGGTGGTGTCTTGGTGAGCTGGTGATATCTGGTCTGAAAATCCGGTCGTTGCATATGGCGTCAACGAACAGCTTCAGGCCTGTATGTGGGGGAGTGGCCTCTGACATGTATATGGACTTGAAACCCTTTAAATATGACATCTGGGAAGAGTCTATGAATTGCATGGTGAGGTGTGGTCCCTGACCTATGGGGTTGAACAGATGGAGTGTAAGGAGATTGCAGTACATCATGGCATCTGACTTATGCAGTGTAGGAGAAATGTTTTTCAACCTTGGTGTTTGAACTGACAGGCTTGAAGGGTAACAGTACGTGATGGAGCCAATTACATCTTGGTGTTGATGCAGTTGTAAATAAGTGTATGAAAAAGGCTTGTACATAGCTTGCTGCTTGGCTTATGCATTATTTAGTGTGAAATGTATTCAGTGTAATAAGACTTGTTGAGTTCCTTGTGAATAGCGCCTTGTAAATATGGCCTGTGAATGTCTTATTCCATTGAGCAGAGAAGGGTTGGATCCTTTCCAACTGTTCAGAGAAATGTGTTTAAAAAAAAGAAATGAGCTCAAGTGTTATGTGAAAACGTGAGAGATAAGTTCTTGGATTCCCCAGGTGTCTGCAGCCATCGGGGAACAATTGTGTTTGAGCTGCCAAAGGGTTAATATCTTGAATTGAGACGGCAGTGTTTGTTTCAATATGCTGTTTAATATGCATGGTTACAAGAGCTGACACTAAAAGTCAGTGAATGTTTGGATTAAGGGTGGTTTGATTGGCTTTTTCATTAGTTGCCAGATTTCTATTTCCTATGCCGAGTGTTAGGTGGAGTTTTTTCTAGCCCTTAGTACGTCTTGTTTAAGTTCTCCCTTTTCTTTGATTTTGATGTTAGTGTTCATAGTCATGGGTGGACATTGGTGACAGGATAAATTGTTCTATTTTGAGTAATGGTTACTATGACACACTATATCACAAAAAAGAGAATGATCGGTCTAAGATGTGTGGCTGCACGGATAACTGTGAAAACCGGCTAAAGCAAATGATGGAGTAACAGTAGGCTGAGATATTCCCATCAGACCACCCAATCTTGGCGGAGTCTCATCATATGGGATATTTGTTAGAGCATCCAAAAAACCGCCCAAACCATCGGCTGATGGTGCGAAAAAGGATGTGAAATGTGCACTCTAGCCAAACTGTTGCTTACAGGGTGGTGCTTGGGGTGTATGTGCAGTGCTGTGGTGAGAAAGTAAAATTAGTGACTTAGACAAAAAAAATTTTATTCAAGATTGTCTGAGTATTAAAGTTAAAATCACGCCAGGTAGTTGAAACTTATGACTACACTGTGGCGCTGTGCAAGATGGTCAACATGTTTCCGCCGAATTGGACATATTGTTTGGCTTTCGTCAGGACCTAGATGGCGAGCTACTGCAAAAAAAGTGCGTGAATGTGCATACTAAAAACAGTGAAAGAAATCCAGAATGCTTATATCTACCATGAACTTGGAGCCCCAATGTCCATGTGGAAGAAGTATATTCTATCTCCATCCGCGCTTTGCGAGGAGAAAGACCTCACCTCACCTGGCAACCGCTCAGGAACATGAGGCCCCGCTCTGTCCGTCGGTACCTCTCTCTGGCATCCGAGAGGAAGTGGATGTCCAATTCGGCTGAAACATGTTGACCATCCTGCACAGCGCCACAGTGTAGTCATAAGTTTCAACTACCTGGTGTGATTTTAACTTTAACACTTAGACAATCTTGAATAACAATTTTTTTTGTCTAAGTCGCTAATTTTACTTTCTCACCACAGCACTGCACATACACCCCAAGCACCACCCTGTGAGCAACAGTTTGGCTAGAGTGCACATTTCACATCCTTTTCCGCACCATCAGCTGATGGTTTGGGCGGTTTTTTGGATGTTCTAACAAATATCCCATATGATGAGACTCCGCCAAGATTGGGTGGTCTGATGGGAATATCTCAGCCTACTGTTATTCCATCATTTGCTTTAGCCGGTTTTCACAGTTATCCGTGCAGCCACACATCTTAGACTGATCATTCTCTTTTTTGTGATATGTTATGTTGCTCTGGTAGATGAGATGACAGGTCTTTAAATAGATCTCTCTTGACCCTTTTCATATTTCGTATTTTAGGACTATGACACACTACCATCTTAGTGTAGTGCTATGTGTTTCCTTGTATTAGTTTACTTTGAATTAGTTGCAGGGTTCACCTATGTACTTTGACAGGTAGCTGGTGGAAAGGTAACATCTTGCACGGAAAAAGCAGTGTTCATTAAACATACTGTTTGATATGCGTCCACGAGTCTGTGTGGATTTGCCTTTGAAAACATGATTAAATGTGTCTGATTCAGAGGTCAAAGTGTTATAAATCAACCAGTCAGACTGCGAAGCATACACGGGTGGTTTTAAATAAGTATTCTGAAAGATAAGCAAACCAGTGTTTGAGAATGATCGTAGTTGTGGAAATAAATCAGACCCAACAGCGCAAGGTAACAAGCACTTCAAAAGTAAAATGCAATTGTGTGACTTTGAAAAGTGCACAGTAAGTGGGTTGTGCATGATTGGTTTCTAGATTAAAAAATATAACTGTGATTCTTCCCCCAGAAGCAAGCTGCCCCTTTTGTTTAAAGTTTGTAGTAAGTTAGTCCACGCTGATGGTGGTATTTCAAGAGGATTTATTCAGATAAGTTACAGCATTGAGGTATAGATGTAATCAGCCCCACCAGGAGCAGCCAGCAAGGCTGTCAGCCCTTCTCCAACTGTCTGCTTCATGCACCAACATTATAAATGACATCAACATTGTAGTGTTCTACAGATGGAGGAGTGTAAAGCATGTAAAACATTTAACTAAGATATTACATATCCTCTTCTCTTCCAAATGAAAACAAAGATATTACATATCCTCTTCTCTTCCAAATGAAAAAAAAGAGATAACAAAAATGCATTCCGGTGTATTAGCTAGAAGGGAGAAGAGTGCAAGAAAGAAACGATAAGAGAAAGAAACAGAATAAAAGAAAGAAACAGATAAACATATCCTCTTTTCTGATAATTATGAGAAAGAAACAAAGCGAAGAAAAAGAAATAAGAAGAAAACCATCAATGATTACCCTCTACACACCAACTGGCCAGGAAAGCATGCGAGTGAGCAATCCAGATCAGGAGAAAAGAAGGTGACAGAGAAAGAGAAATACAACATAAAACTCCTTCTCCATACATTTTAAACATATGAGTAATGAATAAAGATAAAAAGTACTGGGCTACAGTGTACTGAAAGTTAAAGAAATAGAGAAACGCCCAGTCTAAAATGGACCACTGCAAAAAAACAACTCACAATATGATTGTACAGAGGTATTAACAAGAGGGAATAAAACTAATGTGCACAGTCAAAATAAAACATACAACCCAATTGGATACTTTAAGAAAGGTTACAACGTGCACTGTGGTGAAAGGAAAAAAATATAAAATGACATGTGTAAAGTCATGTCCGTGTGAGGACGCACCTCGACCAGAGGAACCATGAAATGCATGGGACAAACATCCATTAAAACAAAAACATGGGACTAGAACCCATAAGAACGATGTAGAAGGGACTGACACCCACTACAGAAACATGGGACTAGGACCCATAACACGAGGTAGATGGGACTGACACCCACTACCGAAACATGGGACTAGTACCCATAACAACGAGGTAGATGGGACTGACACCCACTACAGAAACATGGGACTTGTACCCATAACAACGAGGTAGATGGGACTGACACCCACTACAGAAACAAAGAAAGGGAAAACACATTTTTGCAGGAAATGGGACTAAAACTCATTCTTATGCTAACAACATACCTTTAAAGTACACATTAAGAAAGATTATTATGATGTAAAAATACACTAAAAGCATAAATATTTCATAAATTAGTGAAATGTAACATTTCTTCTTAGTAAGAGCTCATAAAATTTCGACAAAGGTGTGCTTGTCACAACCACAAAACAGATTATGTTATGAAACGTCATCGTTGTGTCTGTCACTGTGTTGTGGTGCAGGCAACGTGGAGAGAACACCAGAGCTCGATCTTTGCCCTCGAAAAATATCCAGATTTAAATTGATGTGACACACTAGAATTCTAGAAAGCATTGTAAAAAGCTCTGTCGTTTCCAATGAAGAAAAATGCACATTACCTTAATTTCATGACGGAGGTGTGTTTAAAATGAGTAAAGAAAGGCTTCACAAATGAAAGTTAAAGTTGGCTGTCCGACGTGACATGAAAAACACACTCACTTCACTAGAAACTGTGCAGACCGCCAGTCAGCTCCAGACAGGCAGTCCTCACGGGTGACAAACAATAAAATTCTGATCCTGACGTTTTCTTCACGCACGTTGAGATGACGTGCTTACCGGACCAGGAAGAATAACTGACTGTCTCCCAGATGACGCATGCAGCACAATCGACGACTCCCCTTGAGTCTTCTACTGCGTCATCATAATCTTTTGGAGCCTGCCCGGTGAAGAGCTCCCAGAGCAACGGACTTCTCTCCAGGGTGAGCATGCGCCAGAGACAGCACGGGACCCAGGCACAACACGGAGGTGAGTGCGAGCCACGTCACATTTGAACTTTAAAATTGGCAGTTTGACGTGGTAACAAAAACGAAATTTCAACAAGCCTTGGATAATTTCACACCTAGGTAGATATGAGCACTGTCACCATAACCAGAACTTTGCGCTGCACATTTTTGCAGTATCAGTGAATTAGGCACTCATAGGCACACCAACAAGGCTCGTGCCAGAAAGCAGTTAAACTGTCATTTGAACGAAAATTGCTCATTATCAAAATAATGAACTGGACAGAAATGTACTTGACAGGTTTCACTTTTTTAAAATAAATACTCTGTGGATGTTTACTTTTAATAATAAAGAGAAACTTGCACCAACAATTTCTTTTCCACTTTCAAGCTTGGTAGTTCGAGTTCTCTTCCCAGTTTTCTGTCGCTGTCAATTTCAACACATTTCCTAAACGCTTTGCCTTTTCGCTTGCCAGAATCCACTTTGAAAAATGACCATAACTGTGCTATAAAGGCACAAAGCTTAATGTAACAGCGCCGCTTGCTTCCCAGAGTTAAAAATTAGAGTTCGTTTTTGAAAACAGCAAGAGAAACTGTAGAGACAGCAGGCAGACTTAAATTGCGTTAAGAACCGGTTTGTGTAGCATAAGAAATAGACGCTGTAGGAACAGTCACAACAGGCAGAGGCTTGAGGCTTGAACTGTAAAAGGAAGCGCAACTCCTTGTTTCTTGTAAATAGGGAAAGCTGTGAGGACACACAAACTGAATCAAGAGGTGCTGCTTGCGTCGCAAAGAAAGTCTTTTACACACACTGTAGGAACAGCAGACAAAGTGTGTAGGCAAGTAACAGGCAAACAAATCACGCAGGACGCATACTGGCAGGCTTACCCTCATTGAAGAAACAGGAACTTGAACTGGCACTTAAGCGTTGAGGGCGACCGATGGGCGGTCACTGGTGGGGATGATGTGCCAGATGAAGAGTTGGAGTAGTTGAAATTTCAAAACTTGCAGAGGTTGTGAGTAGGAACTCAGGATGTCCAGAGCGGTCCTCAGAGGTGGCAGATGCAGGTTCTTAGGTTAAAATCGTCGCCATAAAATATGTAGTAAGTTAGTCCACGCTGATGGTGATATTTCAAGAGGATTTATTCAGATAAGTTACAGCATTGAGGTATAGATGTAATCAGCCCCACCAGGAGCAGCCAGCAAGGCTGTCAGCCCTTCTCCAACTGTCTGCTTCATGCACCAACATTCTAAATGACATCAACATTGCAGTGTTCTACAGATGGAGGAGTGTAAAGCATGTAAAACATTTAACTAATATATTACATATCCTCTTCTCTTCCAAATGAAAACAAAGATATTACATATCCTCTTCTCTTCCAAATGAAAAAAAGAGATAACAAAAATGCATTCAGGTGTATTAGCTAGAAGGGCGAAGAGTGCAAGAAAGAAACGATAAGAGAAAGAAACAGAATAAAAGAAAGAAACAGATAAACATATCCTCTTTTCTGATAATTATGAGAAAGAAACAAAGCGAAGAAAAAGAAATAAGAAGAAAACCATCAATGATTACCCTCTACACACCAACTGGCCAGGAAAGCATGCGAGTGAGCAATCCAGATCAGGAGAAAAGAAGGTGACAGAGAAAGAGAAATACAACATAAAACTCCTTCTCCATACATTTTAAACATATGAGTAATGAATAAAGATAAAAAGTACTGGGCTACAGTGTACTGAAAGTTAAAGAAATAGAGAAACGCCCAGTCTTAAATGGACCACTGCAAAAAAACAACTCACAATATGATTGTGCAGAGGTATTAACAAGAGGGAATAAAACTAATGTGCACAGTCAAAATAAAACATACAACCCAATTGGATACTTTAAGAAAGGTTGCAACGTGCACTGTGGTGAAAGGAAAAAAATATAAAATGACATGTGTAAAGTCATGTCCGTGTGAGGACGCACCTCGACCAGAGGAACCATGTAATGCATGGGACAAACATCCATTAAAACAAAAACATGGGACTAGAACCCATAAGAACGATGTAGAAGGGACTGACACCCACTACAGAAACATGGGACTAGGACCCATAACACGAGGTAGATGGGACTGACACCCACTACCGAAACATGGGACTAGTACCCATAACAACGAGGTAGATGGGACTGACACCCACTACAGAAACATGGGACTTGTACCCATAACAACGAGGTAGATGGGACTGACACCCACTACAGAAACAAAGAAAGGGAAAACACATTTTTGCAGGAAATGGGACTAAAACTCATTCTTATGCTAACAACATACCTTTAAAGTACACATTAAGAAAGATTATTATGATGTAAAAATACACTAAAAGCATAAATATTTCATAAATTAGTGAAATGTAACATTTCTTCTTAGTAAGAGCTCATAAAATTTCGACAAAGGTGTGCTTGTCACAACCACAAAACAGATTATGTTATGAAACGTCATTGTTGTGTCTGTCACTGTGTTGTGGTGCAGGCAACGTGGAGAGAACACCAGAGCTCGATCTTTGCCCTCGAAAAATATCCAGATTTAAATTGATGTGACACACTAGAATTATAGAAAGCATTGTAAAAAGCTCTGTCGTTTCCAATGAAGAAAAATGCACAGTACCTTAATTTCATGACGGAGGTGTGTTTAAAATGAGTAAAGAAAGGCTTCACAAATGAAAGTTAAAGTTGGCTGTCCGACGTGACGTGAAAAACACACTCACTTCACTAGAAACTGTGCAGACCGCCAGTCAGCTCCAGACAGGCAGTCCTCAAGGGTGACAAACAATAAAATTCTGATCCTGACGTTTTCTTCACGCACGTTGAGATGACGTGCTTACTGGACCAGGAAGAATAACTGACTGTCTCCCCGATGACGCATGCAGCACAATCGACGACTCCCCTTGAGTCTTCTACTGCGTCATCATAATCTTTTGGAGCCTGCCCGGTGAAGAGCTCCCAGAGCAACGGACTTCTCTCCAGGGTGAGCATGCGCCAGAGACAGCACGGGACCCAGGCACAGCACGGAGGTGAGTGCGAGCCACGTCACATTTGAACTTTTAAATTGGCAGTTTGACGTGGTAACAAAAACGAAATTTCAACAAGCCTTGGATAATTTCACACCTAGGTAGATATGAGCACTGTCACCATAACCAGAACTTTGCGCTGCACATTTTTGCAGTATCAGTGAATTAGGCACTCACAGGCACACCAACAAGGCTCGTGCCAGAAAGCAGTTAAACTGTCATTTGAACGAAAATTGCTCATTATCAAAATAATGAACTGGACAGAAATGTACTTGACAGGTTTCACTTTTTTAAAATAAATACTCCGTGGATGTTTACTTTTAATAATAAAGAGAAACTTGCACCAACAATTTCTTTTCCACTTTCAAGCTTGGTAGTTCGAGTTCTCTTCCCAGTTTTCTGTCGCTGTCAATTTCAACACATTTCCTAAACGCTTTGCCTTTTCGCTTGCCAGAATCCACTTTGAAAAATGACCATAACTGTGCTATAAAGGCACAAAGCTTAATGTAACAGCGCCGCTTGCTTCCCAGAGTTACAAATTAGAGTTCGTTTTTGAAAACAGCAAGAGAAACTGTAGAGACAGCAGGCAGACTTAAATTGTGTTAAGAACCGGTTTGTGTAGCATAAGAAATAGACGCTGTAGGAACAGTCACAACAGGCAGAGGCTTGAGGCTTGAACTGTAAAAGGAAGCGCAACTCCTTGTTTCTTGTAAATAGGGAAAGCTGTGAGGACACACAAACTGAATCAAGAGGTGCTGCTTGCGTCGCAAAGAAAGTCTTTTACACACACTGTAGGAACAGTAGACAAAGTGTGTAGGCAAGTAACAGGCAAACAGATCACGCAGGACGCATACTGGCAGGCTTACCCTCATTGAAGAAACAGGAACTTGAACTGGCACTTAAGCGTTGAGGGCGACCGATGGGCGGTCACTGGTGGGGCTGATGTGCCAGATGAAGAGTTGGAGTAGTTGAAATTTCAAAACTTGCAGAGGTTGTGAGTAGGAACTCAGGATGTCCACAGCGGTCCTCAGAGGTGGCAGATGCAGGTTCTTAGGTTAAAATCGTCGCCATAAAATATGTAGTAAGTTAGTCCACGCTGATGGTGATATTTCAAGAGGATTTATTCAGATAAGTTACAGCATTGAGGTATGGATGTAATCAGCCCCACCAGGAGCAGCCAGCAAGGCTGTCAGCCCTTCTCCAACTGTCTGCTTCATGCACCAACATTCTAAATGACATCAACATTGTAGTGTTCTACAGATGGAGGAGTGTAAAGCATGTAAAACATTTAACTAAGATATTACATATCCTCTTCTCTTCCAAATGAAAACCAAGATATTACATATCCTCTTCTCTTCCAAATGAAAAAAAAAGAGATAACAAAAATGCATTCAGGTGTATTAGCTAGAAGGGAGAAGAGTGCAAGAAAGAAACGATAAGAGAAAGAAACAGAATAAAAGAAAGAAACAGATAAACATATCCTCTTTTCTGATAATTATGAGAAAGAAACAAAGCGAAGAAAAAGAAATAAGAAGAAAACCATCAATGATTACCCTCTACACACCAACTGGCCAGGAAAGCATGCGAGTGAGCAATCCAGATCAGGAGAAAAGAAGGTGACAGAGAAAGAGAAATACAACATAAAACTCCTTCTCCATACATTTTAAACATATGAGTAATGAATAAAGATAAAAAGTACTGGGCTACAGTGTACTGAAAGTTAAAGAAATAGAGAAACGCCCAGTCTAAAATGGACCACTGCAAAAAAACAACTCACAATATGATTGTGCAGAGGTATTAACAAGAGGGAATAAAACTAATGTGCACAGTCAAAATAAAACATACAACCCAATTGGATACTTTAAGAAAGGTTACAACGTGCACTGTGGTGAAAGGAAAAAAATATAAAATGACATGTGTAAAGTCATGTCCGTGTGAGGACGCACCTCGACCAGAGGAACCATGAAATGCATGGGACAAACATCCATTAAAACAAAAACATGGGACTAGAACCCATAAGAACGATGTAGAAGGGACTGACACCCACTACAGAAACATGGGACTAGGACCCATAACACGAGGTAGATGGGACTGACACCCACTACCGAAACATGGGACTAGTACCCATAACAACGAGGTAGATGGGACTGACACCCACTACAGAAACATGGGACTTGTACCCATAACAACGAGGTAGATGGGACTGACACCCACTACAGAAACAAAGAAAGGGAAAACACATTTTTGCAGGAAATGGGACTAAAACTCATTCTTATGCTAACAACATACCTTTAAAGTACACATTAAGAAAGATTATTATGATGTAAAAATACACTAAAAGCATAAATATTTCATAAATTAGTGAAATGTAGCATTTCTTCTTAGTAAGAGCTCATCAAATTTCGACAAAGGTGTGCTTGTCACAACCACAAAACAGATTATGTTATGAAACGTCATCGTTGTGTCTGTCACTGTGTTGTGGTGCAGGCAACGTGGAGAGAACACCAGAGCTCGATCTTTGCCCTCGAAAAATATCCAGATTTAAATTGATGTGACACACTAGAATTCTAGAAAGCATTGTAATAAGCTCTGTCGTTTCCAATGAAGAAAAATGCACAGTACCTTAATTTCATGACGGAGGTGTGTTTAAAATGAGTAAAGAAAGGCTTCACAAATGAAAGTTAAAGTTGGCTGTCCGACGTGACGTGAAAAACACACTCGCTTCACTAGAAACTGTGCAGACCGCCAGTCAGCTCCAGACAGGCAGTCCTCACGGGTGACAAACAATAAAATTCTTATCCTGACATTTTCTTCACGCACGTTGAGATGACGTGCTTACCGGACCAGGAAGAATAACTGACTGTCTCCCCGATGACGCATGCAGCACAATCGACGACTCCCCTTGAGTCTTCTACTGCGTCATCATAATCTTTTGGAGCCTGCCCGGTGAAGAGCTCCCAGAGCAACGGACTTCTCTCCAGGGTGAGCATGCGCCAGAGACAGCACGGGACCCAGGCACAGCACAGAGGTGAGTGCGAGCCACGTCACATTTGAACTTTTAAATTGGCAGTTTGACGTGGTAACAAAAACGAAATTTCAACAAGCCTTGGATAATTTCACACCTAGGTAGATATGAGCACTGTCACCATAACCAGAACTTTGCGCTCCACATTTTTGCAGTATCAGTGAATTAGGCACTCACAGGCACACCAACAAGGCTCGTGCCAGAAAGCAGTTAAACTGTCATTTGAACAAAAATTGCTCATTATCAAAATAATGAACTGGACAGAAATGTACTTGACAGGTTTCACTTTTTTAAAATAAATACTCCGTGGATGTTTATTTTTAATAATAAAGAGAAACTTGCACCAACAATTTCTTTTCCACTTTCAACCTTGGTAGTTCGAGTTCTCTTCCCAGTTTTCTGTCGCTGTCAATTTCAACACATTTCCTAAACGCTTTGCCTTTTCGCTTGCCAGAATCCACTTTGAAAAATGACCATAACTGTGCTATAAAGGCACAAAGCTTAATGTAACAGCGCCCCTTGCTTCCCAGAGTTAAAAATTAGAGTTCGTTTTTGAAAACAGCAAGAGAAACTGTAGAGACAGCAGGCAGACTTAAATTGTGTTAAGAACCGGTTTGTGTAGCATAAGAAATAGACGCTGTAGGAACAGTCACAACAGGCAGAGCCTTGAGGCTTGAACTGTAAAAGGAAGCGCAACTCCTTGTTTCTTGTAAATAGGGAAAGCTGTGAGGACACACAAACTGAATCAAGAGGTGCTGCTTGCGTCGCAAAGAAAGTCTTTTACACACACTGTAGGAACAGTAGACAAAGTGTGTAGGCAAGTAACAGGCAAACAGATCACGCAGGACGCATACTGGCAGGCTTACCCTCATTGAAGAAACAGGAACTTGAACTGGCACTTAAGCGTTGAGGGCGACCGATGGGCGGTCACTGGTGGGGCTGATGTGCCAGATGAAGAGTTGGAGTAGTTGAAATTTCAAAACTTGCAGAGGTTGTGAGTAGGAACTCAGGATGTCCACAGCGGTCCTCAGAGGTGGCAGATGCAGGTTCTTAGGTTAAAATCGTCGCCATAAAATATGTAGTAAGTTAGTCCACGCTGATGGTGATATTTCAAGAGGATTTATTCAGATAAGTTACAGCATTGAGGTATGGATGTAATCAGCCCCACCAGGAGCAGCCAGCAAGGCTGTCAGCCCTTCTCCAACTGTCTGCTTCATGCACCAACATTCTAAATGACATCAACATTGTAGTGTTCTACAGATGGAGGAGTGTAAAGCATGTAAAACATTTAACTAAGATATTACATATCCTCTTCTCTTCCAAATGAAAACCAAGATATTACATATCCTCTTCTCTTCCAAATGAAAAAAAAAGAGATAACAAAAATGCATTCAGGTGTATTAGCTAGAAGGGAGAAGAGTGCAAGAAAGAAACGATAAGAGAAAGAAACAGAATAAAAGAAAGAAACAGATAAACATATCCTCTTTTCTGATAATTATGAGAAAGAAACAAAGTGAAGAAAAAGAAATAAGAAGAAAACCATCAATGATTACCCTCTACACACCAACTGGCCAGGAAAGCATGCGAGTGAGCAATCCAGATCAGGAGAAAAGAAGGTGACAGAGAAAGAGAAATACAACATAAAACTCCTTCTCCATACATTTTAAACATATGAGTAATGAATAAAGATAAAAAGTACTGGGCTACAGTGTACTGAAAGTTAAAGAAATAGAGAAACGCCCAGTCTAAAATGGACCACTGCAAAAAAACAACTCACAATATGATTGTGCAGAGGTATTAACAAGAGGGAATAAAACTAATGTGCACAGTCAAAATAAAACATACAACCCAATTGGATACTTTAAGAAAGGTTACAACGTGCACTGTGGTGAAAGGAAAAAAATATAAAATGACATGTGTAAAGTCATGTCCGTGTGAGGACGCACCTCGACCAGAGGAACCATGAAATGCATGGGACAAACATCCATTAAAACAAAAACATGGGACTAGAACCCATAAGAACGATGTAGAAGGGACTGACACCCACTACAGAAACATGGGACTAGGACCCATAACACGAGGTAGATGGGACTGACACCCACTACCGAAACATGGGACTAGTACCCATAACAACGAGGTAGATGGGACTGACACCCACTACAGAAACATGGGACTTGTACCCATAACAACGAGGTAGATGGGACTGACACCCACTACAGAAACAAAGAAAGGGAAAACACATTTTTGCAGGAAATGGGACTAAAACTCATTCTTATGCTAACAACATACCTTTAAAGTACACATTAAGAAAGATTATTATGATGTAAAAATACACTAAAATCATAAATATTTCATAAATTAGTGAAATGTAGCATTTCTTCTTAGTAAGAGCTCATCAAATTTCGACAAAGGTGTGCTTGTCACAACCACAAAACAGATTATGTTATGAAACGTCATCGTTGTGTCTGTCACTGTGTTGTGGTGCAGGCAACGTGGAGAGAACACCAGAGCTCGATCTTTGCCCTCGAAAAATATCCAGATTTAAATTGATGTGACACACTAGAATTCTAGAAAGCATTGTAAAAAGCTCTGTCGTTTCCAATGAAGAAAAATGCACAGTACCTTAATTTCATGACGGAGGTGTGTTTAAAATGAGTAAAGAAAGGCTTCACAAATGAAAGTTAAAGTTGGCTGTCCGACGTGACGTGAAAAACACACTCGCTTCACTAGAAACTGTGCAGACCGCCAGTCAGCTCCAGACAGGCAGTCCTCACGGGTGACAAACAATAAAATTCTTATCCTGACGTTTTCTTCACGCACGTTGAGATGACGTGCTTACCGGACCAGGAAGAATAACTGACTGTCTCCCCGATGACGCATGCAGCACAATCGACGACTCCCCTTGAGTCTTCTACTGCGTCATCATAATCTTTTGGAGCCTGCCCGGTGAAGAGCTCCCAGAGCAACGGACTTCTCTCCAGGGTGAGCATGCGCCAGAGACAGCACGGGACCCAGGCACAGCACAGAGGTGAGTGCGAGCCACGTCACATTTGAACTTTTAAATTGGCAGTTTGACGTGGTAACAAAAACGAAATTTCAACAAGCCTTGGATAATTTCACACCTAGGTAGATATGAGCACTGTCACCATAACCAGAACTTTGCGCTCCACATTTTTGCAGTATCAGTGAATTAGGCACTCACAGGCACACCAACAAGGCTCGTGCCAGAAAGCAGTTAAACTGTCATTTGAACAAAAATTGCTCATTATCAAAATAATGAACTGGACAGAAATGTACTTGACAGGTTTCACTTTTTTAAAATAAATACTCCGTGGATGTTTATTTTTAATAATAAAGAGAAACTTGCACCAACAATTTCTTTTCCACTTTCAACCTTGGTAGTTCGAGTTCTCTTCCCAGTTTTCTGTCGCTGTCAATTTCAACACATTTCCTAAACGCTTTGCCTTTTCGCTTGCCAGAATCCACTTTGAAAAATGACCATAACTGTGCTATAAAGGCACAAAGCTTAATGTAACAGCGCCCCTTGCTTCCCAGAGTTAAAAATTAGAGTTCGTTTTTGAAAACAGCAAGAGAAACTGTAGAGACAGCAGGCAGACTTAAATTGCGTTAAGAACCGGTTTGTGTAGCATAAGAAATAGACGCTGTAGGAACAGTCACAACAGGCAGAGGCTTGAGGCTTGAACTGTAAAAGGAAGCGCAACTCCTTGTTTCTTGTAAATAGGGAAAGCTGTGAGGACACACAAACTGAATCAAGAGGTGCTGCTTGCGTCGCAAAGAAAGTCTTTTACACACACTGTAGGAACAGCAGACAAAGTGTGTAGGCAAGTAACAGGCAAACAGATCACGCAGGACGCATACTGGCAGGCTTACCCTCATTGAAGAAACAGGAACTTGAACTGGCACTTAAGCGTTGAGGGCGACCGATGGGCGGTCACTGGTGGGGCTGATGTGCCAGATGAAGAGTTGGAGTAGTTGAAATTTCAAAACTTGCAGAGGTTGTGAGTAGGAACTCAGGATGTCCACAGCGGTCCTCAGAGGTGGCAGATGCAGGTTCTTAGGTTAAAATCGTCGCCATAAAATATATAGTAAGTTAGTCCACGCTGATGGTGATATTTCAAGAGGATTTATTCAGATAAGTTACAGCATTGAGGTATAGATGTAATCAGCCCCACCAGGAGCAGCCAGCAAGGCTGTCAGCCCTTCTCCAACTGTCTGCTTCATGCACCAACATTCTAAATGACATCAACATTGTAGTGTTCTACAGATGGAGGAGTGTAAAGCATGTAAAACATTTAACTAAACATTTAACTAAGATATTACAAAGTTCAAATGCAAATGATTCTGTATTTTTGCGCTGATATGAGGCAGAACAGCGTGAGAGAGAAAAATTTGATAAAATGTTCCCATTCAGACAGGAAAAGCTGTCTGCATAGAGTAGAATTGAACAGAAATAAATTTGGTACCTTTAACCACAAAAATAAAATGCTTGCGCCAATGTGAAAATGCTGTTCCTTTTGCTGCTATGTGATTTTCAATGTTGCTAAACATTTTGCCTTTCAGCTGCTAACCATTATTAGAGTATTTAGTTTGTTACTAAATGTTTTGCCCTTTAGCTGTTAATAATGTTAGAGTGCTTAGCCTGTTAAGTTCGTTTTTCATAAGGCTGTAGACAAATGATAATTCTGAACTTGCTTAAATTAGTTAGAAATAACTGTGTAGTGTTTAAACATGAAATGCAGGGTTTGGCTGAAGGTCAAAAGAGGTTAGGTCTGTTTCTTGTCTAAAGACGACAGTATGAGGTTTTATTTAAGAACGAGAAGCTTCACAGGCTGTGAACAGCTAGGTTTTGACCTTGAAGAGATAAGCATGCATTCCACAAATCCTCTCTTCTCCGCGACTTTTGAAAGGGAGGGGTGGCTTATGAGAGCAGAGACACCTCCGTTTGTTATTATTGGCTATGATCCAATTCTTTCCGCAGAGAAACGTTGATATGAAGGAGGGGTCAAATCGCTCTTCCTCACAGTCAGCCCAGAGAGCTTCCCTGACTAGAGATATGGGACGCTTGCAGACAAATAGTTTTCCCCTCAGTAATGTAAACAGAAAAATTGGCAGACGCTTGGCCCTTGGAGTAACATTAATACAGTCAGCCCAGAAAGCTTCCTTGGCTAGAGATATGGGACGCTTGCATATGAATAGTTTTCCTTTCAGTAATGTAAACAGAATAATTGGCAGGAGCTTCGCTTCTGCAATGAGATCAGCATTGGCAGAGACTCAATTTTAGATCACAGAGAGCAGCCCGTCTCCTGCTTGTTATGGTTAAAACTGAGCCAGCCCTGGGACGCGGACATCTCTGAAGGGAGGGGTATGCTAGCAAGGAGTGAGAAAGTAGTGAAGTTAGCTGCCCAGCCCTTCTGGCTGTGTAAGAAAAAATTCGATTTTGCCCAAACAAATTTAGAGAATATAATGCAAATAGTTTTATAAAACTTTTCCCAAACTTAGAGTAGGATTTATAAACCACAGGGTTCTTAGAGGGACATATAAAAAAAATTTGTTTTTTTAATTGAAGTGTTTCTTTTGCAAGATTGATGATACTTGTCTTTTGTTTTAGGTTGCTGGGATTTGCTGTCGGGGGTGCGAGTGATACCTTATCCCGCCCCGCCCTGTTTGTTTTTTTGTCATTTTTATTTTTATTTTGTTATTTTCGCTTGTTATTTTTGAAGAATGGAACCCCCCCCAAGCCTGGAGCCAGACTAGACGGCTGATGGCGGACGGGTGCTGATGTTCCATGGATGACGAGACCAGATGGGATTCTTCCTTGGCAAAGAAATACAGATGAAGATGGATTCAAACAAAGTGTGCTACTGAGCGGTGTGTTTTTCACATAGGAGAACTGCTTGCCTAAAAGTGAAGATGGAGAAGAATTTTTTTTATATAGAGACACTTTTCTTGCATTTAGAATAAAAACCTTTTTAGGCTACAGACTAAACTTTCTCATCAAAATTAGAATCTACACTTGGCTGCCTTGGCAGTTAATTTCCTGATTAGAAATTCAATGATATGGATATCAAGATTTCCTGACTCTTTTTGGTGATACATATTTGATTTGTTTCACAATGATCATTTTTCCCATTCATGGAGTGAAGTCCTGAAATGAACCATCATTTACTGGTGTTCATATTTACTATGTTTTGCATTTCATCACACAAGTAGTCTGCAATGTGGATTTTCCCTTATTAATATGGTTTTCAGTATGGCCTGCAATCTTGTGCCCAATTTTTCCCATAATTTTGCCTTTCAGTGCATGTTCAATGGACATTTGGACTCTATTCAGATTTTTTTTTGTAACATCGTTTTTATTGCAGCACCAAAATAATTGTACAGACATTAATTTCACGGTATAATTTGAAAACATAGCAAGAAGACATATTATTAATTCTCCCCCCCCATCATGTCTGGCATGTCTCCAAAAAGAAGACTAATCTGCCATTGCGCTGAGTCCATTCCTTGCTGCATAGTTCAACGTCCGACATCTTATTTACAAGAAAAAGTGGACTGCTTTTGTAATTTTCGCCCCTCCCCACTCCTATCGAACACCCTCCCCCCACCGCCCAACAGTCCCGAACTCCCCCCCCTCCCCCCCGTGGCAGCGCTGTGTAAAAATCCTAGTCAGAGTAAGGTCTGGTGTGTTGAAAAAGGTCCTACACATTCACTAAGGTGTGTTCCTAGGTGTGTTAGCGGGGTTAGCTGCCATCAATTCCTCCTCCTCCTCATCCCCCTCATCAGTATCATCTCGGAGCGCCTGTACCATCATTTCCCATGCTGTTGCCCTCTCCATAGCCTTCTCATCATCCGTTCTCCTAGCCATCTGGTACCTCAAAGTACTTTCACACGCTGCCCACCGCAAACATTCACCATACCACCGCTTATACGTGGGTCCCGCTTTTGACTTCCAATTCCTCGTTATTTCCCGCTTTGCAAGGATCAGCCCCAAATCTATAAATCGGCTGGTATTTTTATTCTTAGACATGTGCGGAAACCAATGTAGGACCCCCACTGCCTTTGGTGTACTGTATGTCCCTATCCGCAGCATTATTCAGAGCCCTCCCCATTTCCTGCCAGTAATCCCCCAAGGCAGGGCAGTCCCACAGCATGTGACCCAAATCCGCCCCAACTGTGTTACACCTGGGACAGGCCGCTTGTTCCACCCCAAAGTATTGCCGTATTTTCCCAGGCGTGAGGTATGCCCGATGAATAATGTAGAAGTGTATGAGCTGGAACCTGGCGTTCCTTGAGCTTTTCCGTGCCCGTCGTAGCAACTGACCCCACGTTGCATCAGGGATCTCCGTTTGGAGGTCCAACTCCCACTTAGCCTTCAAAGCGGCGAGCGGCTGCAAGGCCTCCCGCAACATTCTGGAGTATAGACAGGTTACCGCCTTAAAGGTCCCGGCTGCCATCATCGTATATTGGCACGCCATGGAGATCGCCGGTTCCTGCAAACCCTCTCCCCAGTGATCTTGCATAGCGCCTGTCACCGCCGCATGCAACAAGTAGTCGCCTCGTGGGAGATCGAACCGCTCCTGCAATTCCTGAAACGGGAGCAACACACCATCCTCATACAAGTCGCCCAGCATTTGAACCCCAGCCTCTTCCCAGCCCAGTAAACGCAACCAGTCCCCTCCATGAGGGAGGGCTGTGACCATCCCCAGCGGAATTTCCGGAGCATACATAAGGCGGACCCCCGCTCGTTTGCGCGCCCGATTTCAGCAGAGTCGAAATGTCTGTTCCTCCACTGTCAAATCTCTAACCAAGAGCTTCTGATGCAGTGTGATGTATGCCACCACATGCCGCGGGGTGCCCTCATCTCTAGCATGCTCCGGGCCTCGATATACCCTCGCGACCTCCTGAGTGAAAGCCTGCAACTGAGCCGCCAGATAATAACCTTCAAAATCAGGCACCGCCATGCCTCCCTCGTCCTTGGGCCGCAAGAGGGTGTCCAGCGCGATTCGTCGCCTACCTGTGCCCCAGAGAAACGCTATGGTTAATGATCTCAGGCGTCGGAAATCGGAGCCCGGAATCCATATCGGGAGCGTCCTAAAGTAGTACAACAGCCTGGGCAGAGCCACCATCTTAAGCAGGGAGACCCGACCAGCCAGTGATAGTGGAAGAGTGGACCAAAAATCCATACTCCCTCTCAGGGCAGTAATGCAACGGTTAATATTGCCATCCAGCATATCCGTTGGGGTATGGTAGACGTAAACGCCAAGATAGTGCAGACAATGCGGTTCCCACCGGAGTTCCTGCGCTGTGAGAGGGCACGGCTCTCCATGTCTCAGAGGGTAGAGACAGGATTTGGGCCAATTGACCTTCAGGCCCGACAGTCGCCAAACAGCTCCAACAGACGTCTCGCCCCCAGTAGCTCTGCTTCCGCATCAGCAAAGAACATCAGTAGGTCATCTGCATACAACGAGATGAGATGCGGCCTGTCCCTGTACATCAGCCCCGCATAGTGGCGGCCAGATCTGGCTTCCACTGAAAAGGGTTCCATTGCCAAAGCAAACAAGAGGGGAGAGAGGGAGCACCCTTGCCTGGTGCCTCGCCGTACGGGGTACTGCTTCGAGATCAGGGAGCCAACCCTGACTCTAGCTACGGCTTCCGTATACAGGACTTTGGTCCAGTTGATGTACCCGTCCCCCAGCCCGAAACGCCTCATCACCTCGTACAGATAATCCCACTCAAGGCTATCGAAGGCCTTCTCGATGTCAATGGAGAGTACAAATGGAGTAGTGGCGTCCGACCAGTGGGCCCCCATCAACCTTGTAAGCCTGCGGATATTGTGGGTAGTGTTACGCGTGGGGATAAAGCCGCACTGATCCTTGTGAACCAGGCCAGTTATCTATTTGCTAGGATTTTACTCAGGATCTTGTAGTCCGTCGTGAGCATGGACAACGGACGGTAGGATGAAAGGGCCGCGCCCTCCCTGCCAGGTTTTAATAATGGGATCATATGGGCCTCACACATGGAACTTGGAAGCCGACCACACGATTGCGCTTCATTATAAACCAATTGTAGTTGCGGAGCTAGGTACTCCAAATATTTACTATAAAACTCTATCGGGAGACCGTCAAGCCCTGGAGTCTTATTCCTAGCCATCTGCTTCACTGCACTCCCTATCTCCCCGATCGTAATGGGCAGACCCAACTCCTCTGCCTCCGATTCCTCCAATTGCGGTAGCTGTAACCCTTCTAGAAAGGTGCCCAGCTCATCCACCCCGCCCGTCTCTCCGCTCTCGTACAAACACTCATAATACGCCCCGAACCTATCCAGAATCCCGGCTTGGGTGTGGCACAGCTCCTCCCCCACCGCCTGAATCGCCATGATCGGCGTGCCCCGCCTGATCGGATTGGCAAGCCACGCCAGCATCGACCCCGCCTTATCACCTTCCGCATGCGCCTTTGTCATATACGCTTTATGGTCAAAGCTACGCAGCCATTCTAATTCCACCGCTAGTGCCTCTCTGGCGCCACTAAGCACCTCCTGAAGCTCGGGGTGATTCGGGCGTTCCCTCTCCTTCTCCCTCAACCGCTACTCCGCCTTCTCAAGATCATCCAGCAAAGTCCTACAAGCCCCTGCAGTGCTCCCAATACAGTGCCCCCTGACCACCACCTTAAACGCGTCCCACTCCACCGCCCTAGTAGAGGCGGAGCCACTATTCTCCTCAAAGTAGCGCTCTATTCGCTCCCCTAAGGCCTCCCTGAAAAGCAAGTCATCCAAGGCATCAGGTTGCAGTCGCCATGTTGGCACACAGTTAACTTCCACCATCCAGTTCAGGGACAACAACAAAGGGTTGTGGTCCGACATCGTGCGAGCCAAATACTCTGTGCTACCCACTGTGGAGAGCATATGTGATGAGCACAGAAACGCATCTAATCTAACATGCAGGTCATGCAAATGTGAGTGAAAGGAATAGTCCCTAGTGGTGGGGTGTAGTGTCCTCCAGGCGTCCCCCAGGGCCCAACTCTCCTGCCACTCCAGCCTGCGTTTTGCTACCCTGTGTGCTGGGGATGCGCGCAGCGGGGGATGGGATCTATCCAAATCAACATCCACCACCGAGTTGAAATCCTCCCCCATGAGCACTGGCCCTGCCAGATAACTCGCCTGTTTGCCCGAGAGAGTCGTTAGAAAAGCGGGCAAATCCACATTGGGGGCGTACACGCTGCAGAGAGACACCACCCGGCCCCTCAATCTCCCCTCCACCGCTACATACCTACCCTCCGGGTCCACCATTGTCTTGGTGACTTGGAAAGGGACCCCGCTCGTATCCAAATCAACGTCCCTCTCGCAAAGGCCGAATATGTCGTGTTAAACAGTTGTCCCCTCCACCTCCTTTGCAGCGCAATCCCCTCCTGCTTGTTGAGATGCGTCTCTTGTAAGAACGCTATGTGCACACCCCTACGCTTTAGATACGCTCGAACCTTGTGCCTTCGTACCATAGTCTGGTGACCCCGCACATTCGAGGTCACACATTTCAGAGCCCCCATACTAGCCATGTCCCTTTGCACACACAGACAGAACAATAAAAGTCATCGACCATGCGCGTTTGCCAACAGCGTGCTGCCCCTCCCTCCCACTCCAAACAAATGAAACCCCCCCCCAAAACAACCTGAGCAACCCCAACTACTCTCGGTTCCCACCCCCCCAGGACAGGCCTCCCCACAATCGGAAGCAACCCCATCCAAACTATCACACCCAACTACCCCTCAAAAGAAGGCACTAGTATTCGCAGTCTCCACTGCGATGACCGTAAGGGCCAGTAGGGCGCGGACCGATGTTGAGAGGGTTCGTCAAAGCAAATCAGTCCCGCACATTCCGCCCCATGATCCCCTCATTACAGATTCACGAAACCCCATAGAACAGTACACTGCGCTCACGGGCACAGCGCCCCAGTGTCTGACCGGTAGGCCGCTCCTCTTGTCCAGCGTGTCATGCCTTAAGGATCTCCCCAGAAGTCTGCGGTGTCACTATAGGGCCTTTGGCTCCACCAAATTCCGAGAGCCCCGTCTCCGACCCCGTGCCCTGCTCATCAGAGTCCGTGCCCTTCCCAGGCTGGCTTCTGGTCGCGCTAGATAGGTCCACAACTGCCTGTAGGGCCGCCTTCCTCTCTGTCTCTGTTTGTGACACGGATGGTTTACCAGTTCTCCGACGATTTTTTCGAATCCGTTGGGACTTCCTGATCGGCTGCGCCACTCTAGCCTCCTCCGCCCTGGCTTTAGCTCCGTCCGTTCCAGCTTTATAGGTTTCCCACCAGGCCCAAGCATCCGCCGAGGTCGTAAAAAAGAGCGATTTTTCATCCACCACCACTCTCAGCTTCGCTGGGAAGAGCAGGGAGTATTTTATGCCCTCTCCACGGAGCTCACGCTTGAGGGACAAGAAGTTGGCCCTGAGTTTCTGAGTCTCAAAAGTGTAGTCCGGGAACATGGTGACTCTGTTATTGTCCACTTGAAAGGGTCCCGCTTCCCTCGCGCTCTGTAGTAGCCAGTCCCGGTCCCTGTAATGGAGCAACTTGAACACCACCGGGCGAGGTGGAAGTCCCGGGGCCGGAGGCCGAGCCAGTACCCTGTGTGCCTGTTCCAGGGAGAAGAAAGGAGACAGTCCCTCCGTTGCCACCTCAGTGCGTAGCCAGTTGTCGAGGTAGCCCACCATATCGTCGCCCTCAATTTTCTCCGGTAGGCCCACGAGGCGAACATTATTGCGCCTACTCCTGTTTTCCGCATCCTCGGCCCTCCTCTCCAGCACCTTCAGCCTGTCTAGGGCATCCGCCATCTGCGCTTTCACAGCTGCGTGGTCCGGGGCCAATTCCTGAACAGTGATCTCCACGGATTTCACTCTATCCTTAAGTTTATCGTGATCTGCTTTCAGGAGACCCAAGCCCGTCCCCACCTGGGCGATGTCCTATTGCAGGGCCTCTTTCGTGGTCGCGATGGCCTCCAATATACGGTCCTGCATGCGCTGGAGAGCAGACTGATCACGATCCGCTCCATCCGCCGCCTCTGTGTCGGTCGCTCCTTCCCCCTTCCCTTTCGGTTTCACCATCTCAGCTGCAAATGGCAGCGGCCTCTAGGGTCCCTTTGTCACCCCCACTGTCTCCGCAATGTTGAGCTCCGCCACTAGGAAACTCCCCGGGCAATAGGATCAGAGATCTTGGATGTGCTTAGCACATTGGGCTCCGCTCCAATCGCACTAGATAATGCCGTACTCTAGGGTCCACTGCTGCCGTTGAGCCTTCTGAAGCCAGCCTGTGCTCGGATAGTCGGGACCGTCGTCACAGGGCCGCCGCCATTTTATCGCTTCGTCGGCGATCTTAATTATGGTCACGATTCCCAACAGCTCGCATCAGCTTAAGGAAAGTTCATCCGTGCCCGCCAAGTAGGTCAAGAGGGGTCTTTCAGCCCATCCAACACCGCCAGTAATAGGCCAGCAGAAGAGTCCGGCCTCGTGCTCCCGACGTTTCTTTGTCCCGGACTCAGGGCGCCATCTTAGGTCGATGGCATCACACCCGGTGCCGGCCTTCAAAGTCAAATTTCAGGGCCAGGAACAGCTCTAGGTCGTCCGCTGCAAACGCTGCACCCTCCGTGATGACTTCAGATTTTGGGTTATCCCAGTTGTGCTGGAATCCGTTCAGATAATCAGGATGATATTCGGGATCAGGCGCAGAGCTCCGGGCTCACGCTGCCTACCGCCTCGGCATCCAAGCCACGCCCCCCTTGGACTCTATTCAGATGATGTTTATTTTATTTTGATTCTTGCAGTCAACAGATACAGGGCCCCAATGATAGTTTTCTTTTTTCTGCCCTGTTATTTTATTATGATTCCAGTTGCAAATTAAAAGATGCAGTGCCTTTTTGATGGTTGAGCCTTTGGTTCACCGTTTTTTGTATTAATGTTTGAGAGTCATGGGGTGCAATATAATTAGTGAGCTGCTTTTAGTATTCTGATGCCCTGTGACATACATCAAGTGCCATCATGATGTTTTGATTTTAGTATGCTATGCTATTTTATCATTGATATATCTATAATGACTTTGCACTTGTCTATCTCTCACCTGTTTTATAGTTTTGCTGTTTTCTGTTTAACAGTTTTGCCAAACAATAGAAGGCAGTGTTGTGAATGATGGTGCACACATGTGCTTCACAGATTGATACAGAGGGATTAGGTGCAAACTGTTTCCTGAGTTAGATGACTTATGACCTTTGCCTATTGCCTTTGGCATGGTCTTCTATCACTCAGTTTTCCAAGTTTAAGTCTATGATTTAGCTATTTTGGTTGTAGGGATTTCTGGACAGACTACTTATGTCTGAATTGTCTTTTAGAAGAGTATATGCACCACACTTAGATCACGTTTTCTGATTTCCTGCTTAATATGCATAATGCTACATCAGTTATTTTTGTAGAGATGGGGTTGTTCTTGTTTACCTATTGTTACAATATCACTTTGATCCATGAATTCTTAATTAGAACAGTGGGATTAGTTCCAAGGGTGGTCACCTTAGACTTTAAGTTATCCTGGGAGTTGTGTCTTTTAGTTATGTTATGTCCTAGATCTATTAGTAATGGTTGCCCAGACTTTGAGGACCCTTAGTTATGTTTATTTGTCAGATTTTACCAAATACTTTCAACGAGTTTCTTAAGTTGACCGAAGTAGTTAGGCCTCATTTAGGCCCTTTGTTGTTTTTATTTCACAGACATTTCCCCACATCAATAGATTTCATGAGTTATCACTAGAAGTTGAAGCACATTTAGTTCAAGGGTGCTTTGGTTAGTTTCTGTTGTTATCAGATCAATTTTAGTTATATTTCAACATTTAGATCAAGGGTGCTTTGATTTGTTTTCAATTGGTTGTCAGATTTACATTCCCTACATCAAGTATTAGGTGGTATTTTCTTAGTTGTCATTCACTTTAGGGATTTTTTTTGTTTTTGATTTTGTTGACAGGTTATGTTGATGTTTGTTTATTTGTTTGTTGTTGTTTACGAATGTTAGCAATTAAAGTCAAGGGTGGAATGTCGTGACCGGGTTTTTGGTTCTATTTCTGAGTGATGGTGACTTTAGCTTGCTACCATCCTAGATCCCTATTCTTAGCTTGTTTTGGTCCTTTTAGGCCTCTTTTCAGACCTAGAAGCATAAACTAGAGGATAGCCGCTTTATATGATGATAGATCCCTTATTTCTGACTCTAATCCATTTATTGCCTATTGGCTTTGACATAATTATGTGTCCTTTCATCATTTTCAGGCCTGAAGACCTATAGTAGAGGGTGGATCCTGTAGTTCTGACTATATATTACCTATTGGTAGCGTTTGTGTATGTACTTTGAAAGAGCTATGTGTCTGTTTCATCCTTTTCGGGCCTACAAGGCCCAGAACCAGAGAGACTCCATTTTGCTTTCTGCCTCTGTTGACTGAGGAGCTTGCAGGGTAAAGGTAATGTTTATAGTTAAGTCTGTTGTGCGCTAGAGAAAAGCCAGCGGAGACTGGTTCTTATCAAAGGAATGTGTTTTTCTCTTGGGTCCGGACGTAACATGCAGATGGGCACTGCGGTTTCGGGGAGAGCCTTGGAGCTGGCACAAGAATTCGATGGGAGGTAGTTTCTGTTGGAAATTTCCATGAGTAGAGAGCACTCTATATTATCAAAGTGCAGAGAGGCAGAGTGGTCAGATGGATCTTGGAATGGTAGAAGTCAGAAGCAGTTGCAGTCAGAAGCAGTTACTTGTCAGAAGTAGTTGTGATCAGAGGGAGCTGGTCAGGATGATGAAGTCTGGAGAAGATGCAGTCAGAATAAGCTGCTTTGCAGTTGGAGTGAGATGCTTTGGAGACAGAAGCAAGCTGACCTGAACAAAGTCAGTTAGCCAGCTGGAACTGTGAATTGGAGAGCTGATCTATGGAGTGGTTACCAGGCAGATGGAAGAGCTTGGAGCAGTTAGAGGTTCAGTTGGAGTCAGTGGAGTGAAGCCGTGGTGACAGAGGGAGAGAGCCCTGATTCCACCAGAGAGAGAGAAACATTCCTTTCTTATAGGGTGAGGTATTCTAAACTAGATTGCTTTACACTTAATCATTCACTTTCCTTTATTTCCTATTCTATACTCCCCACTGTATTGTTGCACTGATTAATCCCTTTTCTTTTAGCGGTGTGCAGTCTTGTTATAATCCATTATTTTCCTTTTCAGCTATCTGCAGTTCCAATATTCTTTAATAAAGCTTTCTTGTTTGCCATTCTAATAAAGAGACCCCGCATATCTGTGTATTCCTTAGATGTGTCTATTTCCCTTTACCTTTCAGGCTATGCCTAGATTGCTAGTTATTGTGATGTTATAATTTGCTATTGTGTAATAAAGGGACCCCAGTTCTTAGTGAACAGCTGTGCAGGTGTTATTTCTTCATGATAAGACTAACCTTTCTTCTAGCCAGATGCTGTTTTGTGGACGGATGTGTTTCCCGTCCAGGTAAGTGGTAACTGATCAAGGGAGCAAGGAGCACCTAAATCAGAGAATAACCTTTGCATATGGTAATTACATTTGGTTGTTATCTTCTAGGACAGAGCTAACCCTTCTTTTTACCCAAATGTTGACAGGAGAAGGATGTGACATTCCCTTCCCTGCAGATAATTGAGCATGGAAGATTGTGTGTAGTTCAGGTCAGGAGATAACCTCTGAATGCTACAATTTGGTCATTCTTGTGTGAGAGGATTGGATCTCCTATTCGCCACATAAGGGATTATATTGTGTATGAGACACCCTCAGTAGATATTAGACATATAGAGAAACTTCCCAACAGAGAGAGCGCTGAAGGTATTCATAGGACAGAGATTGCCACTAGAGAGAGTGGCATTAGTGAGAGCATTGATTGTGATCAATGTGTAAACCTGCATGATTGTGGCTTGTGAGAGCACCGGGAGGATACGGTGTGTAGTGAGATTGCCGCTAGAGAGAGTGGCATTAATGAGAGCATTGATTGTGGTCAATGTGTATACCCACCGGATTGTGGCTTGCGTGAGCACCGATTGTGGTCGGTGTGTAATGGTAGATGCATTAGAACTGCTCTCCACCATGAGGAAGAGAGTAGCATAGTCTGGGCCAGATTGCCGTGAGACTATAACGTGAGATGATAGGATGTGACATGGAATTCCTGAGTAATCAGTGAGTATTCCTAGTAATCCTATAGATTTAGTCGTGTTTTTGATGATATGAGCTTGTATATTGCTAATTCCCCTTCCCCAGAAAGGTACCTAGGTACTGTGGTAAGTAGGCTCTGGGGAGGGAGATGGTTACGTTTTGGCTGGATTGGTGGTGTCTTGGTGAGCTGGTGATATCTGGTCTGAAAATCCGGTCGTTACACCTAGGTGCCAACATTTTGATATATAACAATATAATATAACTTTGGTCTCTCTGGGGCTGACAGACTCTTTGCATTCCATTTAAGTTAACTGTACATAGCAGTCATTCCTTCATTTCCCTTTCCTACCACAATAGATTGATTATGGTTGGCGGCTCATTGCCCAGATGAATATTGTTTTTGTGTAGTTTTTGTCTTTGTCACCTTTCCTCTAATCCCTTTTCCCATCCATTCATCCAACCCCCAACCCTCTTCCCCCAGGATGTGTGATTTATTGAGGTGTGACTTTATAATTTACACCATTATTGATCACACACTTGGTGGGGTGGATGTGGTGAGAGCAATAGCAACTCAGCGATTGATCTTCAGTTCTACTGCTGTTACCAACACAATAGCCCACACTGGCCCCATTTACCCTCCCATGCATAAAAAGTGATTGATATTTTAGATATAGAAGAACACAATTCATCAGCATCATCATTCAGGCATTGCATGTTGTATTACATACTCGCTTAACCATGTCTATTCCAGATTTTGAGTCCTCTTCACGATTTGAGTGTCCCTTTTGTTTTAATTGAAATACTAGCTCACCATTGCTCTGAATAAGTTAGCATTGCCTGTTAAATTTTCACTATTAGTCTGGTTTCAATTGTTTGTAAATCTGTGATACAATAATATATAATCCACTAATTAAATTTCTTTTTAATTTTGTTGCCTGCTACGAATAATCCTTCCAAATAAAATATTACAGTTGGAGTTCACTGAGGTGGGAATGGGATCTCACTTCGGATTCCTTCATTGCTCTTAATGCGCCAGCCTGCTACTACTACCACCACCATGGCACCTTGGGAAAGCCTGTAGCCCTTTTCTTCATCTATTCGGTAAGAGAACTAGATTTGTTCTACTTAGTTGTAGGCAATATAGGCAATGACAATCCCCACATTGGTCAATATAGTTACAGACTGCAGAGACTTGAAAAGTAGTAACATAAGGGTACCACATAGTACATACCTAATTATTGTTACACACTAACTGCAACTTTTTAAAACAGGTTGCGCTATAAAGCAGCAGTGAAAAGTAAAACACCCCCAAAAAGATTTGAGGCATAAATATCGTAACATAAATATTTATTAACCCAAACAATAAAATCCCACCCCTTCAACCCACACAACAACTGGCACGCCCCCTTCCCCAAACAAATATACCTGTCCCCAACCGCTGTCCACCTAAAATGTACATCATTGTCTAAAATAAACTCTTCCAAACTAAAACTGCCTTGGTCCCAACCCCCACATCCCCTCCCTCTGTACCCACAACAAGAAGTCCCACCCACCAAAACAAAAGTTAAAAAAAGGGGCAGAAGAGGGCACTACTAGTCACAGCGGGCCAAGCTCAGGAGTTCTGTTAGGTGCTTCGCCATCTGTTTCTGCCAGACTTTCATCTGTGACAGCCTCAAAAGGACAGGGTGTTGGAAATTATGATCTGTGGGGGGGCAGCAGTCAAGTATTGGCAGCTGGCCTTCAGGGCCACCAGCCACTGGTACTCAGCCCTAATGGCCTCCAGCTTTTGGTGTCAAAGCCGGGCTGCTACATCCTGGTGAAATGGATGATGATGACCAGCAGCAGCTACAAAAAAAAAGACAAATTGTAAACAATGCTCTGTGCAACTAACTTGTTTAAAATTATGCAGTGGGTGGCACAGTCGCAGTACATTGATGGTCCCCCAGGCCTTTTGATTTTGCTGTAATTATAGTCAAAGCCATTTATCAGCACATGCCTCTCATAAAACTAAAGGCATATGGCCTATGCACAAATGTCTGAAAGGAATTACGCCAGAATAAACACATCAAAAAGGGGGTGGTGATGAACATTTCAGCCGTCGTCGGCCCGGCTTGCTTGAATCCGGGTGGTGCAGTGAGCAAGGGACTCATGTTTGAGTATACCCTGCCACACTTATGGTGGCCAAAAACGATTAAAAAAGGGGGTGGTGATGAACAGAGTGTCTGAATTAAGCAGACCACTCTTACCCAGTCAAGAGATCAGGGCTTGATCCATCACCGTTATTTAGCTCACTACATCACCCCAGTTCAGAACCTGGCTATATGCAAATTAGTCTGACCCAGTGCCTCATGGGAACAGGGCAGACCAAACTACCAAGCCAATTCTTCACCGGAAAGGAGACAAGCTTCCGGGGACCGGTTTCTGGCATTTCAGCCATCGTCGGCCCGGCTTGCTTAAATCCTGGTGGTGCAGTGAGCAAGGGACTCATGTCTGAGTATACCCTGCCACACTTATGGTGGCCAAAAACGATTCAAAAAGGGGGTGGTGATGAACAGAGTGCCTGAATTAAGCAGACCACTCTTACCCAGTCAAGAGATCAGGGCTTGATCCATCACCGTTATTTAGCTCACTGCATCACCCCAGTTCAGAACCTGGCTATATGCAAATTAGTCTGACCCAGTGCCTTAGGGAACAGGGCAGACCAAACTACCAAGCCAATTCTTCACCGGAAAGGAGACAAGCTTCCGGGGACTGGTTTCTGGCATTTCAGCCATCGTCGGCCCGGCTTGCTTGAATCCTGGTGGTGCAGTGAGCAAGGGACTCATGTCTGAGTATACCCTGCCACACTTATGGTGGCCAAAAACGATTCAAAAAGGGGGTGGTGATGAACAGAGTGTCTGAATTAAGCAGACCACTCTTACCCAGTCAAGAGATCAGGGCTTGATCCATCACCGTTATTTAGCTCACTGCATCACCCCAGTTTAGAACCTGGCTATATGCAAATTAGTCTGACCCAGTGCCTCATGGGAACAGGGCAGACCAAACTACCAAGCCAATTCTTCACCGGAAAGGAGACAAGCTTACGGGGACCGGTTTCTGGCATTTCAGCCGTCGCCGGCCCGGCTTGCTTGAATCCTGGTGGTGCAGTGAGCAAGGGACTCATGTCTGAGTATACCCTGCCACACTTATGGTGGCCAAAAACGATTCAAAAAGGGGGTGGTGATGAACAGAGTGTCTGAATTAAGCAGACCACTCTTACCCAGTCAAGAGATCAGGGCTTGATCCATCACCGTTATTTAGCTCACTACATCACCCCAGTTTAGAACCTGGCTATATGCAAATTAGTCTGACCCAGTGCCTCATGGGAACAGGGCAGACCAAACTACCAAGCCAATTCTTCACCGGAAAGGAGACAAGCTTACGGGGACCGGTTTCTGGCATTTCAGCCATCGTCGGCCCGGCTTGCTTAAATCCTGGTGGTGCAGTGAGCAAGGGACTCATGTCTGAGTATACCCTGCCACACTTATGGTGGCCAAAAACGATTCAAAAAGGGGGTGGTGATGAACAGAGTGCCTGAATTAAGCAGACCACTCTTACCCAGTCAAGAGATCAGGGCTTGATCCATCACCGTTATTTAGCTCACTGCATCACCCCAGTTCAGAACCTGGCTATATGCAAATTAGTCTGACCCAGTGCCTCATGGGAACAGGGCAGACCAAACTACCAAGCCAATTCTTCACCGGAAAGGAGACAAGCTTCCGGGGACTGGTTTCTGGAATTTCAGCCATCGTCGGCCCGGCTTGCTTGAATCCTGGTGGTGCAGTGAGCAAGGGACTCATGTCTGAGTATACCCTGCCACACTTATGGTGGCCAAAAACGATTCAAAAAGGGGGTGGTGATGAACAGAGTGTCTGAATTAAGCAGACCACTCTTACCCAGTCAAGAGATCAGGGCTTGATCCATCACCGTTATTTAGCTCACTGCATCACCCCAGTTCAGAACCTGGCTATATGCAAATTAGTCTGACCCAGTGCCTCATGGGAACAGGGCAGACCAAACTACCAAGCCAATTCTTCACCGGAAAGGAGACAAGCTTCCGGGGACCGGTTTCTGGCATGTGTGTTCTGCTTAATTCAGATACTCTGTCCATCACCACCCCCTTTTCTGAATCGTTTTGTTCACCATAAGCGTGGAAGGGTATACTCAGATGTGAGTCCCTTGCTCATTGCACCATCAGGATTCAAGCAAGCCGGGCCGAAGACGGCTGAAATGCCAGAAACCGGTCCCCTGAAGCTTGTTTTCCTTCCCAGTATAAGAATTAGCTTGGTAGTTTGGTCTGCCCTGTTCCCATGATGCACTGGGCCAGGGACAGACTAATTTGCATGTAGCCAGGTTCGGAACTGGGATAATGCAGTGAGCTAAAAAACGGTGAAGGATCAAGCCCTGATCTTGGGACTGGGTAGGAGTGTTCTGCTTAATTCAGATACTCTGTCCATCACCACCCCCTTTTCTGAATAGAATAAACACATCAGCACATTGGTTTTAAAAAAAAACTGTTATTCTTTTTTTCTTTTGAAGGATTTTCTAGTAAAAACTAACTAAACAGACACATTGTGTGGAAAATTAAAAATAGATCACCTCTCATTAATGAGGAAGGCATTAAGCACTATAGAGTATAAGTATTCTCTCTCTTGTTGTGCTAAGTTAATTAATGGAGGTATGCCTTAGCTGGCGTCCTAGTTACAATTGTTAGTCATACTTTACTAGTCTCTACAGTCTGCAGCTGGGGCAGCTGTAATAGACAAATATATTATTCCAATGGCCATGCTCCTCTCCAAAGTATCTTTTAATTTATTTTACCTTAACTACAAGGCAAATTGATGATAGGAATGACACACGGCACATATTAAATAAATCAATCAAGCTGACATCCTATCTGGAATAAGTAGATGGTGGGAAACAAAAGGTACTGCAGTACAGGGAAAGGATTAAGGAACAGGATATAGCTTTGGCACATTCACAACAGAATATCCCAACCACAAAAGCCAAGCAATTATCCATTCATTATTTCATTGTACTTCCAGTATTATTAATATTACCCCTTGGCTTTGATGCACACCATTTATTCTTTACATTCTCTCATCCAATGTATGACCATAGAAAACCATCTATCCATATATATCCAATCCATCTCTCCATCCAAACATAGCTCCTAACGATCCTGACTTTCACCAACATCCTTTTACCCACCTATGCATCCATTCACCCATACAACCATCCTGCTTTGCCTTTAACCCACCCAATCATTTCTTTCACCCACCCAGGCAGGCACCCCTTCACCCATATACCCTTTCATCCATCCTCCATCCATCAATGTAGATTCTAATCATTACCTACCGATATGCATCCTTTCACCCACACATCCTTTCACTCATATTACATACACTTCACCCGTTCTTTCTCCTTCCATCCTGATCTCCTTTCCCTTCAACCCATCCAATGTTGAAGCTCATTTATGAATCTTTTTGTCTGCTGAGTTGCAGATAGAAGAGGCCATAAATACTCAACTTCCACTGTATCTGCTAAAGCTGGGTGTTCACCAGTCAACAGTAATGTCCTTGCAGTGAATATATTACAATTTGTCAATAAGAAAGGAATGTGACTTACTGCTGCCTGCCCCTGCTGCCGCTGGGGCTTCCCCCTCATTGACCACTGCCTTGCCTCCTTTACTGGTGCTCTCACTGCCGGCCATGGCACTGGTGGTCTGTTGGTTTTAGATGCCAGATAGTTACACCTCCCCCTGGGGGAGGGAAAGCTTACACTGACAAGGCAGAAGAAAGGAAGCTACAAACATACTGTTACAGACAGTTTGAAGTCAAGTACCGAAGCTTGAAATTTATCAAATTAGTTGATAGGATAATGCAGGGATAAGAAAAAATTAGGAAACAGAACAAAGATGAGTTGGAAAAAGGAAAAATAATTGTAAATGTGAAACTGTAAATGTTAGGGAAATAATAATAATATGAACACTTGGAGGACTTACTGGGGCCAGCAGAGCCATCTAAACTGGCACTCGTGGAGGTACCACCAGCTCCTTCACCCACCTCAGTGGTATCCCTCTTGACCCTAGATGCTGATGTAAGAAATCAACAAAATACATTGAAAAAAGCTTAGTGGTACAGTTAATAATCTCCCCAAAAATATTTTGACAGGAAGAAGGAAATGCAGTAAAAATGTCCTTTTCTAAATCAGATCTCCTCTGGTATTAGTATTGTGGACCTATTCCTAATTTCCTAACCCTATTCCAAATTCCCTAAACTACATTTTGGAACTACTAATAAATTGCAATGAATGATATTTGCTTCTCACATCTCATTCTCTCTGTCCCAAGTTTTTAAACCCCCCTTTAATTCTGCATTTCTTTCAATGCATAGATGCATGCATACAACTCACTGCGAAATTGCTTGAGTTTGGCACTGTACAAGCTCCAAAAAAGGAAGGCACAGAGAATGCGCTAACTCATTAATACTATAACCACTATCTTAGAGATAGGACAAAGGAGTCTCAGCATGACTTCTTTAATAATCAGCCCAAGCGATTTACAAGTAGGATTAGGTAGCGCTGAGCACCTGTCTAGATGATAATAAGTGATCACAAAATAATATTTGTAACATAAACAACTTACCTGAGTGTGAGCAGGATGCTTGCTTATTGGGAAAAAAATATTAGCAAGAACACAACAAACAAATATTTATTACACTCAATTCCCTGCGACCTCCACAACCAGCAGGTCGAGCAGGTCCTGATCACCATCTAGGAGGTTGGCCCTCAGGTGCATCATCTGTTGTTGGGTTTTCCGAACCCCAGAACTGCGGCCCACAGCCCAGCATACGCTCTCCCAGTGCCTCTGATGCTCCCAGAGGCCTCACCCATTTCCAGGCCTGCCGCCTGCTGCCAGGGTAGGGTGAGGTGGCGCTGCACATAAAAAATGAGCGCAGGCACATACACCACGGAAAAAATGGCGACGCCCCGCATCCCTGCTGGATGCTACCTACCGCAAGGTAGACAGCTGTTGCTACAGTGCTGGGTGATTTGGGGCTGGAATGGCACTGTAGCTCCCCTGCTCTGCTATGGCTCTGGGTGTGGGGAAGAGAAGAAACAGGAAAGAAAAAGAAGGAAGGAAGAAAAAAAATAAGGAAGTAAAGCAAAAGATACAAAAGTCAGGCAAAAACCGAAAATTTAGAAAAAAAAGTAAAATAGAAAAACACAAAGGCACGGGGTGAGGTAATAAATAAAAATGAGGGCTATATATGTTTCAGAGTGATAGCATTAAATAGATTAAGAGGAATTACACAAGTAGGCCCAAGTACCATAAACAGAGCAGAAAACAAGATGGCTGCGACCATGCGAACTTTGTGGTGCCAATAATGTGCAATAACCTGCATGAGAACGTGCTTCGAGTGGCGCATGACAGAAAATGTCAGGTGAAAGGGCGAGGGGAGCAACTCTGCCTACTTGCAGAACTCTGCGTATCGCTGCTGAGTTTTTTTGCACTTTTCGTAGTTCGGCATAGCATGACTATGTAAACTCGGCCCGCGCATATTCATTATTAACACAGTGAGTTTAGGCTTGTGAAGAACATTAAGGGTGCAGTTTAACATTGAGAGCCTTCTCCTTCGTGTTTGAAATGTTTCTAGACACTGGTAGACATCCCTTACATGAGGTGGAATTGACTGGATATTTTGCAGTGCAGATGTGCTTCATGTAGAAAGAAGGGATGGACATGCCATTGCAAACCATATCTGCTGTGTCACAATGATGCGTTTATGATATTTGATGTTCATACTTGATATGGTGTCACTTATGGCCTGATTCTTTTCATGTATGGAGACCAAGGCAAGTTCAAGCTGAATAGGCATACATGTGTCTGAGCAGATCATTGTGTATTGAGTGCTCAGCCAATATGACCTGGGGAACAATTGAGACATGGCTGACAAGTGAGTATGGAGGATGACTGGTGCGTCTTGTTTAGTGTTGAAGCAACCGGGCCTCATGGTAGATGTTGTCACTTCAGTCTCCCATACCCCAGACTTTACCAGTGGCTACATGCATGTGAGCTGAACATCAGTAGGGGCATGGCTGACAAGTGTGAATGGGCAAACAGCACTAGTACATATTTTTTAGTGTTGAAGCAACAGGGCCTCTTGGTAGATGTAGTCACTTCGGGCTCTCATACCTCAGACTTTACTAATGACTATCTGCATGTGAAATAGGGCAGATGATGGACAGAATGCTGAACAAATCAAGCATATATCCCCTGTCACAGATCTGGGTAAAGTCCTTTGGTTTCTTTGCATGTCATGCCATTACAATTTAGACACCACCACATGCAAATCAGTCTTGACTTTGCTCTCCATGGGAACATTCTAGCTTGAAATGCAAGCCCAGGAACTCCTTGTACCAGAAACAAGCATCCAGGGACCAGTTAAGGGGTATCACCCCTCATCAGCCAGACTAGCTTGAACCTGGTGGCATAGCGAGCATGGGACCCATGTCTGGGCATACCCTTCCTACATAGGGCGGTAAATGCAAAAAGAACAGATGATGGACGGAATGCTGAACAAATAAAACATTCACCCCCATTCACGGATCTGGATTAAATCCATTGTTTTTTCTGCATGCCATGCTATTCCAATTTAGACCCAGCCATATGCAAATCAGTCTTGAACCTGCTCCCCATGGAAAGAGTCCAGGCTGAATTGCCAGGCCAGGTTCTCCCTGGACCAGAAACAAGCATCCTGGGCCTGGTTTCAGGGTATCAGTACTTATCAGCTGGCTAGCTTGAATCTGGTGGTGTAGTGAGTACAAGATCCATGTTTTGGCATTTCCTTCCCACGAAGGACGACAAATGCAAAAATAACTGATGATGGACAAAATGCTGAACAAATCAAACATTTACCCCCAGTCATAAATCTGGGTTCAAGTAAATGGTTTGCCGAAGCACTCTATTGAGTAAAGAAGATTGTTCAGTGACAATATACAAACAAATTCAAGAACACCAATTTGACAGAAGTGATCAAAGTTCCACAAGATGAGTAAATCTTGGAGTCTTTAATGAAGATTACAGCCAGCCGACACGTGTTTCATCGCCTTCGCGATTCCTCAGGGCTGAAACAAACAAATAAGTAGCATCTAGCATATTCTTCGAACAAATAGATTTACATACCAGACCATGCTGTCTGGTCATTATAAACGTACAGTAAATGCTTCCTTCTGTAGTGAACATACAGTGATTTTTTCAAGTCTGTTTTATTAGTGCCACCACAACACATCCGTGTCGAAATAGGGTGTCTATAGTCGATGTTCTATGAAGACGTGGATATACGTGATAGTGATTGTGATGGATATGTGCAGGGAAGAAAAAATAAAAAATATATAATCGGTTATCTCCAACGACACACAATTACACGTGCTCTGCGTCGCAGCGGAAGTGTCCTATCCGTGTGCGGCTCTTACATCCTACATGCCAAACTTGTGATATAGTGCAAACATGTGTCGTTGCGAAAGCATACCTAGATGGCCGTGTCAACGTCGGAAGGTCTGTATATTTGTTGAGAAGAAGACAAAACCGAAAAAATCTCATCACTAACCGCGCTTAAGTGATATTTAGGCAAGATATCACCACAATGAGACTGTCCGCCAATATTTATAAGCAGACTCACCGTTCAGCTGGTGATAATTCCGAATCAGCCGGGCCCTTGACCAGTTGCACTGGTTCGAGTGCGTCCAGCAGCGGTGATTATCTTTATTTCTGTGACAGAGTAAGAGTAGAATATGTCACCTTAAATACATAGCATTTGAGTTGTCATCTCGGGGACCTAGGTAGGACCTTTCCTATGCAATCTAATGTCACAGGAATTATCTCATTAGAACCGTAATATTCCAAATACCTGCATAAAATTCCCTATCTTATTTCTTCGTTACATATCATTACTTGTTCCGAATTTTAAAACATACGTAGCGTATAATGCATTACCCTTGAAGGTACTTCTATTCTACTTACATGAGTCTAGAGATCACAAAAGTATAAGTGGGGCTCGGAGACCACCCGATATATTTCCCGAAATTTTGAGACTTCCGTTTGCGAAAAGAATGCTGTTAGAGAAAGTAATACTATCGTCAAATATTGACATGGTTAATTATAACTGAGTGGAATTACACATCGAAAGGTAATGACTTAATCTTACCTATTTGACTTCTTATGCGTGGATACCGGATGCGGTTCCAAATTAAGTGTGTATCAAGCTACAAAGGAATGAGTGAGAGGGGTATTTAGATCTATACTCATTTCCTGAGAGTGAACCAATATAAACGTCCTAATAAGTATCCGTATACGCTTGCATGGTTCACTTACCCGTGTACGGCTTCTCCGACTGTGTCCGGCGAGTGTACCTCCTCCGAGCCCTGTTCCTGTTTGGACACGTGATTGTGTTCAAACCCACGTATATGCGCGCCTAAACGCGACGCGTCCCCTAAACTAGAGCGCATGAGAGAGTAGCGCTACCGGCCATGTTGGAAGGATAATTTATGTTGTATCCAATTCCCCCATATGATGCCTGAAATTATCGATGATATGATATTAACATATCGTATAAGATGAACAGTGTGTAATGGAAATATGGGATTATTCACATATGTCTATTAGACGCGAGTGTGTTGGTGCAGATATGCGACCAGTTGATCGCAATATTAGTCGTTCGAAATGCTCTAATCGACGCATACAAAAATAAATGCGTACCGTCAGTCAAAGGGAACTTGGGTATTTGCCATGGTAGGTTCATGCTCACAAGTGCAGGGTGACATTAGATTCTAATATTGTATCCAATAGTGAAGTGCGCACCGTGGTTGTGAACGGTTTCTTTACGAGTGAATGGCCCAATCATACTGTGACTGCATATCACAACACATTGTGTACAGTATCATAAGTTCGTATTTGGGTTTTATAACAGTATTCATCCGTGCAGGAGACTCATCTCAGCATTAGGAAAGATCTTGGTATCAGCGTTTTCACAGACACAATTCTGCAACATTATTAATTCTTATGACAATCATATGTAAAGGCAATACTACAGTATCTCTATTCAATCACCCAAAAAGTATTGCATTTCTTGGTCATAATTTAACCCTAACTCCACAGATTTCAAGCGCATAATCCAGGTCGCTTCAGTGCGTCTCAGTCTAAGTTCACGATTCCCACCTCTTATTGCCAAAGGTACAGTTTCTATTCCAAAAAATTGCACATTTTTGTTTTTCTGGCCTTGTTGGCATGAGGCTACGTGTAAGGCCACAGGATATTTGGGGTCACAGTTCACAATAGCTCTCACATGTTCCATCATTCTCTCTTTCAATGGTCTGATCGTGCTCCCCACATAATGTTTACCACATTCACATTCAATAATATAAATGACAAATTTGGTTGTGCAATTAATATCATTTTTGATGGTGTAGCATACTCCGTCAGGGCCCATGAAATTTGTTGTCCCGTGTTTTGCCCATTTACACATACTGCAGAATCCGCATTTGTGGAAACCCAGACCACGTTGTGTCAACCAATCAGCACTCCTTATATCCCGGGGTACTGTGGGACTCAACTTGCTCCGTAATGTATTTCCTCTTCTAAAAGAGATTTGTGGTCGGTCTGTGATGTAATCAGTCAATGCTCTTTCGGATTTCAGTAGACTCCAATGTTTTGTTAGACTTCTTCGTAAATCAGAATGGAGTGAGTTGAAATCTGTGACCATTCTTATACAGTCCTTATCATTCAAATTTGTTTTTTGTCTAGTGGTCAGAGTGTCTATTCTCTTCACTCTCTTGATTCTTTTCTCAGCTTTTGCAATGGAATTCTTTGCATAACCCCTGGTATAAAATCTTTCTTTCATGCTGGTAAGACATCTCCCGAACTCACAGTCCTCACTACAGTTTCTTCTTGCCCGAATAAATTCGCCAAAAGGTATGGCGTTGATCTGGTGTAAGGGGTGAGAGCTTGAAGCATGCAGGATTGCATTGCATGCTGTTGACTTCCTGAACAGTCTACTATGCAAACAATTGGATGAAATATAGAACTCAATGTCTAAGAACTCTATATTCGTTTTACTCCACTTCATAGTGAAGCTAATCTTCCACGTATTGTCATTTAGGTATTGAAAGAAACTCTGTAGTTGCTCTTCTGAGCCTGACCAAATGAGGATGCAGTCATCAATATATCGACCCCAAAAGATTATGGAGTCGATATACTGACTACCCTTACTGCCCCAAATTAGATCTGCATCCAGTGCGCCCATAAATAGGTTCGCAAACGAGGGTGATATCTTCGAGCCCATGGCTACACCTTGCTTTAGTCGGTACCAGTGTTTTTCACACATGAAATAGTTATTTTTAAGGACTAATTCTATCATTGTAGATAGCATCTCAGTGTGTTTCCAAAGTGTGGCAGGTCTGTTGCCAAGAAGTTTGTTGATAGCCTGAATACCTAAATCCGTGTTAATACTGGTATACAGGGACACCACGTCCATCGTCACAAGAAGAAAATCTTCTTGCCATTCCATGTCTGCTAAAGTGCTCAGAATATGCTTGGAGTCCTGTATATAGGAAGGTAAGTTTTTGACTAGCGGGCCCAGAAAGAGGTCCACGTATTCTGCTATTCTTTCTGTGGGGCCCCCTATGCCAGATACAATTGGTCTCCCCGGTGGAAAAGGTAGGTTCTTGTGTATCTTAGGCAAAGTATATAACCATGGATATGTCGGTCTGAATACTTTTAAATACAGGTATTCTTCCTCGTTTAGTAACCCTGATTGTTTCCAATTTAACAAATGAGAATTAATTTCTATTGTTAAGGGACCAATGGGGTTATAAGTGAGGCGTTCATAGCACAATTCATCTTGCAATTGTTGACTAATTTCTAGTTGATAATCTATGCGATCCATTACCACTACATTCCCTCCCTTGTCCGCCTCTCGTATGGTGATAGTGTTGTCATTCATAAGTGTGTTGAGTGCTACTCTTTCCCCAATGGTGAGATTATCCTTGTATTTGAACATTCTGTCCATGCGTAGACGGTTCAAGTTGTCAAGATCTTCTGACACACGTCTATAGAAGTTGTCTATGGCATTGCCACCAGGTAGTGTGGGAATCCATTTCGACTTGGACTTGAGCCCACTGACAATGCTATAATCAGATTCTACATCCAACTCCTCTAGAAGTCTGTCCATGTCTAGAGGAGAATCTTCCATATCGGTCAATGATAAGAGAAGGTGAGTTGCATGCACATCATTTATTGATAAGGATTCAGTGGTGCTTGTTACAGGTGTATTTATAACCCCTCTATCCCTTTTCTCCAAACCAAAGAAATGCTTTTTTAGTTTCAGGTTCCTCACAAATTTAAACAAATCAATTTTTAATTTACACACATCCCCAGTTGCATATGGGTTGAAACTAAGACCTTTGCTAAGGAGGGAAACCATGTCCGGAGTGAGATGTATTTTGGAAAGGTTTATCACCTGAACTTCTCTAGTGTCGGCACCATCTAATTCCTGTTGGCCCCTGATCTCAACTTCCTTCTGTAGTCCTCTGAGCTTTCTTCCCCTGCCCCTCCTGGTTTTGGATCTGATTGGTTTCTTACTGCAGGGAATCTGTTGCCCTTCCTGATCCGTAAAACCTCTTGAAAAAAAGGTGGCATCCCTTGTCTGTCTTGGTTGTCTGATTCTCCCCCTACAGTGCCTACGGAGTTGAGGGAAGTGTTACTGGATGATAGGGAGGCAGGTTCTGAACCTTGTATTTTCTTGTTAACATTTTTGGAACTATTTGGGATCAGGGAATCATATTTTATGTCAAAAGTGAAAATTCGACCACGAGTGTAGTCCAGCTCATCCCTTCTTAATTGCCTGGCTTTCCTATTTTTGATGTCAGATTGATGTTTTAATAGGATTTCATCCAGGATGTTATAATTTTTTACAGTAGATTCAGGTTTGTTTAAATCCTTGATTTCTTGTCTATGGTGGCTATTTCTGTTTGCAATTTCGTAACTTTGCGTTCAGCACTAACAATTAATATTTCCATAAGAGTAATAGAATTGTTAGAGAGAGATTCTTCCCATTTGATCATGAGGTCGGCATCTAGGTCGTCATAGGTGGGAAAAATTTGGCCTCTAAGACCTCTAGGGACGCGTTTTAATCTCAAATACTTGGGAGGACCACCACCAGTCTTCTGGGGTGCAAGGTTATACCTGAAGGCCAGTTCCTTGACCCCCATCATCAGATCGGGCCGCCTCTTTCTAATGACCTCCTTTTGCGCACATTGTGGTGCCAACAGTTTTCACATTGTTGATTATCCTGGCCCACATGTCATTTCTTTTCTTCTAGTGGGAGGAGTTTGTTGTACTTGGGGCCCAAAGATTCGTGGCTCCACTCTAATAATTTCATCCACCATTTGGCAGGTGACATTGTGCAAAAGTAAAAATCAGTGAGTGATAGGGAAGGAAATGGTCAATGTGATCAAACCAAGGTATGACAAAGATATAAGTGCATAAAACGTGTGTGGAGTGTGTGTGATGGAAATGTATTTTCAGGGGTGCCTTGCTCCAAACTATGTGATGTGTCTCGCTGTGCTGGAGTGCAGTGGCAAAGGATCATGGTCTGGGAATGGGTGTGTTTTTTACTTTGAATTGTGGATGTGTCCAATTTAACAATGGCCAATCAGCTGTTTATTTTTTAAATCATCCAATGGACAAGTTTACGACAGCCATGGTCCATGTCCAGAACTTAGCGACCGCCGCACTCCATGTCAGGAGATCTGCAACTGCTGTGTTCCAATCCAGGAGATTTGCCAGCACCATACTTCATGCTGAGTGTTCCGTCATCACTCGCAGGTAAACCCAACACTGCAAGAGCAAAGTAGGTCCCATTCACTACTGTGCCTTAACCACAGTTGCCCATATATATATTCACTGAAAAAACCATAGGTTTTAGACCATATATAGTTAGGGATTAGCACTTACAAAACCTTAATTTACTCGCACAAAACCATTGAAATTCGCCTATATAGTTAGTTGCACTAACTATATATCGCGCACCCGCAATCCACTGCTGATGATGTCACATATTACATCATTCATGACATGGTCAGTGACATCACTGATGACATCACTGATGACATCTCAAATGACATCACTGATGACATCACTGATGACATCTCAAATGACATCACTGATGACATCACTGATGACATCTCACATGACATCACTGATGACATCACTGAAGACATCTCAAATGACATCACTGATGACATCTCATTTGACATTACTTATCACATCACTGATGACATCATTCATGTGATAATACGATGAACCTCTTCAGACTCTAATATAACGTTAGATACAATCAGTGTAAACAGACACTCACAGACTGTCACTCATCCATGGAGTTACTCACACACCTAGTCAGTCATGCAAAGAATCAATCACACCTCCATTTCCTCAACTATACAGTTATACACACCTTACTTATTCAAACATATACTAACACATATTTACTCTCTTATACAATCCCTGATACAAGTTCACAATGATCCATACAGCCACTCACACATTCACTGGCTCTTATGCACAGTTATTTATATATGTCAACTCTCACATGTACTGTGTTTTACATATGTACTTACTTTGACATGTAGCACTGAGAAATCCATTCAATCACCAATACACTCATGCAGACAGTCAACCGCCCATACAGTTGTTTCCACATGCACTTTTGAACCCATACATATAGTGAATCAACTACTCACACATCTAAGCACAGAGTCACACACCTCCCAGCCACCCACACACACACTCAGTCTCCCATACAAATACTTGGGCAACCAATCAATAACCCATATAGTTAGTCATATAGCTACTGATCAACACATGCAGCAGTTTACAGAACAACAGACATAATGATGCACAAATTAAGACAGTTTAGTCACTAACCCATGCACTCAGTGAGACACATTAAATCACTCACTCATACAGTCAGTCATGCACCTACTAAATCCTTCATCCAGACACTTATACATCCACTCATTCTTCAATATGTAAGACATATTTTAACTTTACAGAAACATACAGTCACTGGGTGTTGTCATCAGTGATGTCATCAGTGATATCATTTGAGATGTCATCAGTGATGTCATCAGTGATGTCACTGACCATGTCATGAATGATGTAATATGTGACATCATCAGCAGTGGATTGGGGGTGCGCGATATATAGTTAGTGCAACTAACTATATATGCGAATTTCAATGGTTTTGTGCGAGTAAATTAAGGTTTTGTAAATGCTAATCCCTAACTATATATGGTCTAAAACCTATGTTTTTTTCAGTGAATTTTCAAGGTTTTGTAAATGCTAATTCCTAACTATATATGGTCTATAACCTATGTTTTTTTCAGTGAATTTCAATGGTTTTTTAATAGCAAATATCAAAAGCTGTAAAATGTCAAGTACGTGGTAGGTAAAACATTTTCGTATTTATGCACGCTGATGTGCTTTGAACGCTGCCCCCCCCTCCTCTTTTCTTTTAGGAGTATTCTCTCTTTGCAAATAGTGAAGGGTAGGTAACACAGGCCTTTGCCCCCGTTGTAATCCGTCGTGCCTGCTTCCCTCTCCATTTGATTGATTGTTATCCTAGCATTTATTGTTTTGGAATTGGTTCTCTTTGGTTCATTCTCTATTTACAAACAAGCACAGAGTCGCAATACTCTGTTTAGTCTTTGCAGATAGTGAAAAATCGTTAAAAAAACAAAAGGAATCAAGCAAAATCAGTAGGCCACTAATGGGATCTCTTTTTGACCTCGCTAAAATAGAAACATTATGAACAACCCCTCATGACAAATACAAAACTAGTGAGAGGAACTGAGCTCGACACCATGATAGCTGCAAGACAGCTCGGCTCCGCCGACCACCCCACACAAAATAACGACAAACACTATGCAAATATTATAAATATATACAACACACCAGCAAAGTAACAGGGTAAAACATTTTATTAAATAACTATTTACATGGCAGCCTGCTGCAACATCGATCCAAACAAGCCTTTGTATTTTGGGCTCAAAATAAACCATCAATAGTAAGATTTTCATAGGTGAGTGTAGGTTCATGGTTTTCCATCCACAGACTAAAAGCCTGGAGTGGGAGTGAAAGAACAATAACTAGGTAAGAAGGAAGGCAGAGGTTGTGGGAAGGACTCTGGATATGGTATGTTACTTGGTCCCTGAGATGCTTTGATGTCACTGCCTTGCACACATGGCATAAGTCCTGGATGTGATGGTGATGCTCTCATGCTGACTCCAGCTTCAGTCTGAAACATCCAGAAACACTGTAGACTACCAATTCGATGACTTCCGGTGGAGCCCCAACGTGGCCCGGTAGGGAAAAACTTGCCTTCCCCTCTTTTGACTGATGGTTCTTGTTACCTGTCCCCTCTGTTGTTATCTAACGGAACCTTTTTGGATTGCCGAGTAAGAAAAAAAAAGGTGGGGCTTTCATCATTTGGGAAAAAAAAAATGTTTCAATCCAATGAAAAATGTTATTTTTAGGTCATATGATCAAGCCTTCCATCATTAGGAAACCAAAAGTAAAATGAACCAATAAAAAGTTTTATAAACAAGTCACGTGACCTGTTATGCAGCTTTGGGCTATAAAAAGCCTACAAAATCCGTTGGCCTGTGAGGCGGCGTCAGTAGCGGACAGATGTGCGGATAGGCCGAAGGCAGCACAACGCACCGAGATCCGTATGGCACCGAGGTGGTGTCCAGCAAGTTGCACTGGTGTGGCCATCTTACAATGCTGCGCCGAAGTTTGGCGTGGGGTGCCCGGGGGGGGGGGAGGCGGTGCGAACTGGCCTCTCCCGCCTCCCCAGGTGGAGGCACCTCATCTGCAGTGCGGCGCCTCTTACCGTTTCACTCGCCGTCCACTTGAGTTGCGCCCGCACTTGCTGCTACAGTAGGCCGAAGGCAGCACAACGCGCCGAGATCCGGATGGCACCGAGGTGGTGTCCAGCAAGTTTCACTGGAGTGGCCATCCTACAATGCTACGCCGAAAGACGGCGTGTCCAGCTGAGTTGCGGTCACTCTTGCTGCTACAGTACGCCGAAGGCAGCACAACGCGCCGAGATCCGGATGGCACCGAGGTGGTGTCCAGCAAGTTTCCCTGGTGTGGCCATCCTACAATGCTGCGCCGAAAGACGGCGTGTCCAGCTAAGTTGCGGTCACTCTTGCTGCTACAGTACGCTGAAGGCAGCACAACACGCCGAGATCCGGATGGCACCGAGGTGGTGTCCAGCAAGTTTCACTGGTGTGGCCATCCTACAATGCTGCGCCGAAAGACGGCGTGGGGTGCCCGGGGGGGGGGGGGAGGCGGCGCAAACGGGCCTCTCCCTCCTCCCCAGGTGGAGGCACCTCATCTGCAATGGGGCGCCTCTTAGCGTTTCACTCGCCTTCCAGCTGAGTTCTGCCCGCTCTTGCGTCACAGTGCCTCACCCCCATCCAGCTGAGTTCCGCCCGCTCTTGCGGTACAGTGCCTCACCCACCATCCAGCTGAATTGCGCCCGCTCTTGCGGCTACAGCGTCTCGCCCACCATCCAGCTGAATTGCGGCCACTCTTGCGGTGCAGCGATAGGCGGCTGCCACAGGACTCTTAAAATGGCGGCCGGCTATTTGGATTTGGGCCTGGTCCACTAAAATGGCCCTGGGACACCTTGGAACTCAGACGCTTGCCTGCTAGGGCATGGGCCCTATTCACGAAAGTGTCCCCTCTTTTGACAGATTGTTCTTGTTGCCTATCTCTTCTGTTGTCATTTAACGGAACCTTTTTGGACTGCCGAAAGGGGTTCTGGTCCGACCACTGGTTGGTGGAGACATTTTGACTATATCCTGGACCTGCCCGGCCTTGCCCAAAATGGCGCCGGTATAAATGGGACTCGAAACTCCTTGTTGTGTACTGGTTGCCCAACATTGATATCACGAGATACGTATGCAGTTTTGAAGCACATGGCGGGCGGGGGCGAGTACTGATTGAACATTTGGACATCCTTATTGATATTAAGTTCTGATGTGTTATTGATTACTGTACTATTGAAAGTTCGAATTAACGTCACCCATGGTACTTGCCCGCAAATGTATATCTAGATAATTTTATTGTAACTGGGCCTATCGTACTTCAATTATAAAAATGTACGTCCACCGATTCTGCAACTGTTAGACACCTTAGTTCTTGCAACCTAATGGGTCGCCTGTTACGTTCTTCTACAGTGTAAATGTCCCCTCATCATATACGATTCCAGTTTGCTCCGTGGCCGGCCCACGTGGTTATAGGCCCGTATTTGTATACTGACATTTTCACAATAAAGGTTTTTAAAACAAAACATGGTAGTAGTACCTAGATTGTTAAAGTTTTGAATAATAGCCACTGTTTTCGAATCAGTAAAAGGCAAGTGAAATAAAGCAGCCCGATTACATGAAGGTTAAAAGGTATAATACGCAGGAACGCAGTAAACATAAATGGTCAAGGGCTGTTGTGTTTTCCACTCCTTTAACATAAAGTGATCGATAAGAATCCGATATTCATGCCTACCAGCGACTAAGACAGCAGGCCGAGCCTCTTTTGTTCAACGGCTCCCTCATGGGACGAAGAAACGCCCTTTTTCTCGAAATAGGAATATTTTACTTGCAGGACAGTTGTAAATTTCCCGGGAAAATACATTAGCCTGGAACATTGTTAGTGATCAACTGTAAATGCATCTGGGTCCTTTGCTTTACAAGTCAGAATGAGAAAAAAAAAGGTGGGGCTTTCATCATTTGGGAAAAAAAAATATTCGAAAGCAATGAAAAGTGTTATTTTTAGGTCATATGACCAAGCCTTTCATCATTAGAATAACAAAAGTAAAATGAACCAATGAAAAGTTTTATTAACAAGTCACATGACCTGTTATGCTTACGTTACGCGCTGCGCGCTGCGCTCTGGATCGTTTCTAGGAAGCTGCGCCTCGCGCACCGGAGCACTTCCGGGTGCGCTAACGCGGCGCTCCATATGACGCATTACGCGACAACGCAGGCCCAGAATATAGTCAAAATGTCTCCACCAACCCGCGGTCGGAACACAACCCCTTTCAGCAGTCCAAAGGGTTCTGTTAAATGACAACAGAAGGGACAGGCTATAAGAACCATCAGTCAAAGAGGGGAGGGCAAGTTCTTCTCTGCCAAGTCACGTTGGGGCTCCACCGGAACTGATCGAATTGGTAGTCTACAGTGTTTCTGGATGTTTCAGACTGAAGCTGGCGTCAGCATGAGAGCATCACCATCTCGTGGCTCCGTCGTGGCCATTCCGCGAGCAATCATGGCAGCCGCTCCCCACCGGAAGCCTGCGGGAGTCGGGGGCCCGATGACTTTTATAGAATCTTCAAGGCTGATGGGACGCTTTCGAGAATGGGGCCCAAGCCCTCGCAGGCAAATGTCCGAGTTCAAATGTGTCCCAGGGCCATTTTAGTGGACCAGGCCCAAATCCGAAGAGCCAGCCGCCATTTTAGGAGTCCTGTGGCAGCCGCCTATCGCTGCACCGCAAGAGTGGGCGCAATTCAGCTGGATGGTGGGCGAGACGCTGTAGCCGCAAGAGCGGGCGCAACTCAACTGAATGGTGGGCGAGACGCTGTAGCTGCAAGAGTGGGCACAACTCAGCTGGAAGGTGGGCGAGACGCTGTAGCCGCAAGAGCGGACGCAACTCAGCTGAATGGCGGATGAGGCACAGTGCAGCAAAAGCGGGCGGTAAACAGCAGAATGGTGACTGAAACGGTAAAGGGGCGCCCCTATGCAGCAGAGGAGCCTCCAGCTGGGGAGGCGGGGGAGGCCCGTTCGTTCCGCCTCCCCCCCCCCCCCCGGGGTGCCCCACACCGTTTTTCGGCGCAGCATTGTAGGATGTCATGACCAGTGCGACAACTTACTGGACATCACCTGGGTGCCGTCCGAATCTCGCCGCATTGTGCTGCCTTCGGCCTATTCGCAAAAAGGACCGCTACTGACGCCAACTCACAGCAGCCCATTGTTGCTTTGTTTAAAATGTTTTTTTTTAACGTGTTTACTTTGTTGGAGCGTTGTATATATTTATAAGTTATTAAAATGTTATAATCATACTACTTTGTTGGAGTGCTATATATTTTTAATGTGACACATAATTGTGAAGACTTTAATGTACAAAAAGACATCCCTGGAATCTTCCGCTTCAAGCTCGAACCCACACACCCTCAAAGTGAGAATCCCCTCCCCAATCACAATACAGGATCGTTATCAGATAGTAGGAACGCGTGTGGTGTGACGGATCTCATGGGGTGGGGGCCTTGATCTACTGTAACTCCTTTGAAGAGGGGTGATTCTTTACAGTTGGGGTCATAAACTACATCCGCAGGGCTAAGTGATAGCCTGGGACCGGCCTGGACAATCAGACACAGAGGAAAAGGAGTGTCAGAGGGTACGGTAGTGAATAGGGTGAAAGGGAGGTGTCGAGCGGGCACAAGGTGTGATTTTCAGGGAATAGCAGTGCAGATGGGGGGAGGTTTATGGCCCATGCATGAGAGAGAGAACGGGGGTGACCAGTGCGTGGGGGAGATGCTTGCGAGGGTGGGGAGCCATGCTGAGGATCGGCGGCGTGCAGAGAGCGGGTCTGGTCAAGGCATCTAAAATGGCTGCCGTGCACGACAAAAGTGTGGCATTGGAAAAAAGGCAAGATGGCGCAGACAATGTTTATCAATACGGATTAATTTATAACAATTATTTTTAACAATATATTTACTCGCAGTGACAAAATGGTGGTAAACACTTCCTGATTTCCTTCGAATCAAACGTTAACAGAAGTCATGCAGCAAAAAATTTTAAATCCGCTCACGCGCAGCCGCTGGAAGACATGTATCAACATATATGAGCATCCTCAGCCACCCTCAGAAAACATAGGGGGTCAGGATACGTCTCCCGTACCCCAGAGGGTGCGGTAGTGAATAAGGTGAAAGGGAGGTGTCGGGCGGGCACAGGGTGTGATTCTCAGGGAAGAGATGCGCAGATGGGGGGAGGTTTATGGCCCATGCATGAGAGAGAGCGGGGGTGACCAGTGCGTGGGGGAGATGCTTGCGAGGGTGGGGAGCCATGCTAAGGATCGGCGGCGTGCAGAGAGTGGGTCTGGTCAAGGCATCTAAAATGGCTGCCGTGCACGTCAAAAAAGTGGCATTGGAAAAAAGGCAAGATGGCGCAGACAATGTTTATCAATACGGATTAATTTATAACAATTATTTTTAACAATATATTTACTCGCAGTGACAAAATGGCGGTCAACACTTCCTGATTTCCTTCGAATCGAACGTTAACAGACGTCACGCAGCAAAAAAATAAAAATCCTCTCACGCGCAGCCGCTGGAAGACATGTAGCAACATATATGAGCATCCTCAGCCACCCTCAGAAAACATAGGGGGTCAGGATACGTCTCCCGTACCCCCTTATACCCATTTCTCACATTGTTTTTTCTCCATCTTGTAATTTAATTAAAACGAAACACAAAATGGCGAATACCCGGTTCGCTACCTGTTTCGCTACCCGGTTCGCAAACCGGAAAGCGCTTCTATCTTGAAAAATCTAATTTTTTTTATTTGCCCCACGGGACCCTTTAATAACCCCAACATCATTCCTAGGGGATCAAGAGGGGTCTAACTTGCCCCCTTTCATTAAATTCCCCTTCGTTTTTCTCCTCCTCTTGTCTCTCTATCCTACCGAGAGACAAGATGGCGGCCGTTCCGGACTGTTTAGAATGTTGACAGACACTGGAGAGCCAATCAGCTTCGCTTCGCAAAGTTCCGTTACGCAAAAAGTTCGCGAACGGGAGCGCTACCCGGGACGCTGTCACAGATATATCTGTTTTTTAAAACGTTAATTTCTCAAAATCCACTGGAGCACATATATTGAGACCCAGCAAAGGCACATCGGGCTAACAGTCCCTACAATTTTGCCAAGTTTCGTGCAAATCCATTCAGCCGTTCGAGCTAAAAATGAGGCCAAACGCCCTATGGAAAAATGAATGGGAAAACGCGTTTTGGGACCCCCCTTTTTTCTCGGCCCCCCCTTGACGAAACACCCCCAAACTTTCAGGGGCTGCTCCGAAACAAAATGTTCCATGTTCCTTAAAATTTCAGCCGATTCCGTCCACAAACGCCAAAGTTATTAGACAAAGAATTTTCAAAAGTCCCATAGAGAAAAAATCCTAACTATATATACCTACTGGCGACCGCCAGTAGGTAATATATATATATATATATATATATATATATATATTCACTGAAAAAACCCTAGGTTTTACACACGTTATAGTTAGGAAGTAGCATTTAAAAAACCTATGAAATTCACTGAAAAAACCATAGGTTTGACACATGTTATAGTTAGCTGGACATTTTACTCATATAAAACCAATGCAATTCCCCGTTATAGTTACTTCAGCTAACTATAACTCGCGTGCCCGCAATGCACTGCTGATGACTTCACATATTACATCACTCATGACATCACTAATGACATCTCAAATAACATCACTGATGACATCATCCTTGTGGAAGAATTGAGCATATAAGTGTATAAATAGCTGCTTTTTAGGTGAAAAATAGATTGTATTACTGACTGATTAAGTATATCTTGATGAGTACATGGGCTAATGAGTAATGTTTAAATATATACATATCTGTATCTGTCTCTCAGTTTCTATGTAAGTGGCTGCATGTGTTGGTGAGTAGCTATATGAGTGATACATAATGTCTATATAGGTTATTATTTGTTTCATTATTAGTTGGAGTGTCTAAGTGTCAATATGCTTCGTTGAGAGATCTTATGTAGTGTATAGATGCATGAATGAGTGACTTACTGTTTGTATGTGTTGTTGGCAGCATATATGCTAGACTGTATGGGTGAGTGAGTTTGTGTGGTGAAAGGCATATAGGTTATTATTTGTTTTTTTTTCTGTATGAGTGTATATATGACTGTCTAAGTGAATGAATAACTGTCTTAAAAGTGTATTTCTGAGTAAGTACATATGTTTTAAACTAGTACATATAACTTATGTGTGAATAACTCTATGATTGAGTGTCGGTGTGTAACAGGATGATCAGGATGTTTCAGTGTATAAGAACATATGATGACTGAATACATATATGAGTGACTGTATATAATATATGATTAACTGTATATATCTGTTGATGAATAAGTGGTTGTGTATATAGATCTTCGAATTACTAAATAGGTGTGTTTTAAGTGGCATTGGTATGGCTATTGTATTGAAATTGTTATTTTCTACTTTTTGAGTGTCTGTAATAAAGGTTATATTAGGGTGAGTGAAGGTCTGCCACTCTTCCACAAGGATGATGTCATCAGTGACCATGTCATAAGTGATGTAATATGTGAAGTCATCAGCAGTGCATTGCGGGCGCGCGAGTTATAGTTAGCTGAAGTAACTATAACGGGGAATTTCATTGGTTTTATATGAGTAAAATGTCCAGCTAACTATAACATGTGTCAAACCTATGGTTTTTTCAGTGAATTTCATAGGTTTTTTAAATGCTACTTCCTAACTATAACGTGTGTAAAACCTAGGGTTTTTTCAGTGAATTTCATAGGTTTTTCAAATGCTATTTCCTAACTATAACGTGTGTAACACCTATGGTTTTTTCAGTGAATTTCATAGGTTTTTTGAATGCTAGTTCCTAAGTATGAAAGATATACCTGAAATAAATATCGACATACCAATCTTACGTGCACAACTGACTGCACGCACCCACCTATTTATTTCATGAAAGCTTTCCAATTTAAACCTAATGAATTTCTTCATAGACCAATGAAAGAACTTATAGTACGTTAAGACACTGAACCTAGGCTTTTTTTTTGTCATACAAACCTTTTAATTAAATGGAGCCGAATTTTTTTTAATCGTTCGTGCGTGACTGATTGTACACACCTTAATATTTTTTTAAAAAAATATAAAAGGTTTTATAATTTAATAATTGTGTACTTAAATCGAGCTCTAAAAATATGTGAAATCCGTATGTGTTTGAATTCACTTCTTTTCACGTTTTTAAACTTCACTAAAGAACATCGCTACTTCCAAATCACGTTCGTAACTAGATAGTGTCACCGCCTACACGTCCTGAGAAGCGCATGTAAAGTCATGTGACTTGAAAACAACACTTGCAATTGGTTGTTGGTAGTTTCTATTCTGGAATTTACATGCAGCACTCCACCCACTTCCATCACTTTCTTTTCTACTCTCAATAGAGAACAACGTCGAACATCTTCCCGAACACTTTGCTGCAATGGCTACCGTTCCGCATTCATCTTCCGAATCTGAAGGAAATGAGCGACCACTTTTGACTAGAAAAACGGAGGCCACGCTATTACCATCAGAAGTGACCAGCACATCTTCTGCAGAACGACCTGTATCTCCATCGAGTGCTGAGATGGACTTGAAACCATATCTGGCGAACGTGCACATGAAATGCAAGAACTGTGGAAAACTTCTTGTATACGGAGAGCAAAGCTTTATTCTAATTAAACACAAAATTGAAAGTCATAAATGCTCCAACAAAAGTAAAATTTCTTCACTTTATTTGGATAGTATGACATACTGAAAAATGTCGTAGCAAATTTAAGAAATCAAAAGCATCATAACACTTGTTTCCAAAAAAAAAAGAAAAAAAAAAAAAGCTCTTTTCAGAACTAACTCTTTGTACCAAAACGAGCTCCAAGAGCATATTAGCTGATATTTTCTCGCCGCTTTCTTTTAGTCCGCGACCGGGTGCGCGCACCCACCAATCGCATAGAGGCAGCGACACACGCATGTGAAGTCATGTGACTTTAGAACAACACTTCCAATTGGTTCTTACTAGTTTCTATTCTGCAATTTACACTGAACACCACCCACTTCCCTGGAAAACCAGTTTATCAAAAAACTTTTAAAGCCTCCTCTTATGAAACATTCGACATCGTTCACATAGCACTGTACTAAATAGCACTATATACACTCCGTCCCTTAATTATAAGAGACTTATTGCTATGTGAGAACAACTTTTGTTTTCACGCGATAATGTGAAATGCTGAGCCTGTTACAGAATTTTCTTTCACATATATGTTGCTATTCTCCTTCGAGCACTAACACCGTAGAAAATACCACCAATAGCGGTGATATTTTTTACACCGAGAACGGGCGATTTATATCGCTTAGAGCCCTTGCTATCATAAAGTTTTATTTCCTAATTCTCTGATCTCCAACTGTGCAACGTGGCTCCCCTGTGTCGTAATGAGGTCCATAGACAAAAACTACAGGGCCAGCATTATACACATGCACAGAACCACAAAACCACAAGAGCCACCATGTTAATATATATCCTTAATATAATAAACCTCTGAGAATGGATACATATTTCCGTAGCACCCCATAACAGAAATTTGGCGTCCTCTGACTCTGCTCCATTACCAAACACCCTAACCCCCCGCCCCCCACACTCTTCACTAAACTCCGCACTCCACCCCACCCGGACCCCCTATTACAAACCCCCAACCTACCCTCCCTGCCCAAGCCCACCATGAACCTCAAACCGCCCCTGGAAAACTTATAAGACACAGGATTACTAAAACTCAAAGAATAGGCAACAGGCAGATAATCTAAATAGTACATAAAGGCACATATTTTTTCCATAATACTATTGAAAAACATGTTCTATTTTTTTTAAATCTATCATGCATCTGACCCTCTAGAACCGCTTTCAAAACGTGAACTATAAACCTCTACATTTCATTTTCAAACCATACACTTTCAATTACATTATTTTTTTTTTACAATTCATGTAATGTTTCACACCTTTTCTAAAATACACCAGTCCCTGTAATTTATAAGGATTTATTTTCAGTCTTCATCAGTGACACTTTCTTAACATATAATTAAAATCACTGTAACTTTTTAAACGACAATGCTAACGCGGTAAAAATAACCCTCCATTTGCTTTCCTTTAAGAATGCAGACTATCTACCCCACGCATGCGTTTCTTGATATTTGCATTTGGCAGCGAATACCGACCTTGAATCGGAAGACATGAACAAGAGCTCCATTGTCACATTTAAAAATGAACGTAGCATCTGCTCACACACATATCTTTCACTTAGCTAACATTCACAGAAAACAGCATTGATGTAAAAAAAATTTGACCTTGCTTTACAACTTGCTCAAATGACTCCCTTATTTTTTAACGCATCCTCCACTTCAAGAAAAGCTACTTTTTTGATAACTACTAAGCAATATTTAAGTGACTAGACTCCTAGAAAATTTATCAAGTCATTCTGCTCCTCTCCACTGCATAGCCGGCGACCTAATTCTGTGGAGTTGCTATACAACCGGCAGTGCTGCGCCGTTTCCTTTACCATCTTGGGAAATTCAAAATGGATGTCCCTCCTGCCTTTGCAAACGAGCCAGACCACTTAGAACTATTTCGACAGAGAATGCTTCTGTACTACGGCACCTTAGCACTCTCAACTTTGAATACTTCATATCGATTATCATTTCGATATTCGTATTTCACCTGTGTGCAGCCTGTATTTCATTGCCTGAGCTGTGATTTCACGTGGGCCCTGGATTTATGTCTCTGCAATTTGGTACCTCCTGAAGCGAATTACAATCACCTCATGAATCCGTTACTTGATCATGAACAGCTTTGTTACAACGGAGGGTTTATGGCCTTTGCAGCGATACAAGGAGTTCTGGGTCATTGGAATATATTCGCAGCGGCGCAAGATTTCCTAACAGAGAGCTACATCGAAAACCCACCGAGCAGCCCTATGATGGTAAAAGACGCTCCAATAATGACAGATCATGAATGCTCCTTTCATCTTCTCAATAGGATGGCTGACATGTTTTCAGATGATAACAGTGATTTCCTGTTAGAAGCACTTGCTGCCTACTTTGCCTACACAATGGACGGTTAACTCTTTCCTAACAGAGAACTACATCGAAAACCCACCGAGCTGCCCTCTGATAATAAAAGAGGCTCCGATTTTAACAGATCATGAGTACTGCTTTACTCTTTTCCATTGGATAGCTGACATACTTTCAAATGATAAAAGTGATTTCCTGTTAGAAGCAGAAGCTACCTATTTTGCCTAAACAATGCTTCAATAACTCTTATACAAGCCATTGACGTCCTCATTTCCATTTGCTTCCCTATATTCTTCACCTTCTTTTCCATATTTTCTTTTGAAGAACAGACATATTGGCTTTACTAACAGTGGACATTATGATTTTGTGCTGGTTAAATTTTGGTCTTTTATGTGGACTACATTTGTTTCTTCAGCTACTCGATTTTCAACTTTATTTTTTTACAGTCTAATCTCAACAATTCTATTGCATATCTTATCTAAGGTTATTTCAAACGTACTCAATGCAAAACTCGCTAATATATGCTACATGTGCCCTAATTAATGTGTAAATTTTAAACAAGTTTTTTATAACTGTAAACGCCATTTCACATCTCAACTGCTTATTTCCGCCTCACACGCCTCTACTCCTTTAATTTCCTATAAAATTATGTTTTTAAAATACTTTACAGAAAAATATGTTCTTTCAACAATATTTCCATTATTACTTGTGCTGTATTTCAAATGCAATACTGCAACCTTCAAAAGATATCTCAATACAGTAGTTCTCCTCAATAGTGATTTGCGCAGCATCCAACAGATTACATACATGCACCTCTCACCATTTTATCGCTTTTGGCGCCTTTTTTTTCCCCTCACACACTGACATAACACAAACTTGATAGTGCTTCGCATGTAGACAGCTGATTGATAAAGTAATGATGTATAACCACTTGCATTTTCATATATCGTTCCCTAACTGAAAGGCCAGAGACCTTCTTCCATTTACTAAAATATGATATACTTCCTTATAAGAGTGTACAATGTTTTTTTCCAACTATATTCATTTTTCTTCAACTATAGCGTTTGTATTCCATGTACTACTGACAATACCAATTACTGTGTTTTTTGCAATTTCTGTACTCATATTACATAATGATTTGCCTTTAAAACAGTACATTTCTAAATAAACATTTCAAATATTCACGGTTTCTCTTTTAATCCATAATCTCAACTGAAATGATTTCATATTGAAAAACTATTCATGGGTTCCACATAACCTTAACTGTAGTCACTGAGGACCTTATTTATGAAGACCTTCCGCCGCCTCATTTTTTAAAATGAGAAAAAGTGACGCACCGGTGGCGCAAGGCCTTCATAAATAAAGTCCTGAATGTTTTCTTTTCTCGACCTCACTTACTGATACTAGAACCTGCAAGCCAATTACGGCCCGTGAGCTCTTTCTTAGTAGGTCGCGCACCGTACAGACAGTTATACCACTGTTAAAAACATTTTTTTACGGTTACCAAGCACCGCCACAGTTCCGCTTCACTCAGAGTTAATCACTGCTCCCACGCTTCTACAGACCAGACGCTATGTCGTATTTCTCTCCTTATCACCCTTTCATCTCCACAATAACAAACAGTTCTCCGCCTGCCACCACAGAACAGAGTCAGATGCAGAGGCACCAAAGAGTGAACCCATCACCAACTGCCATCTCCGGCTGTTTCCATGGTTACACCTCATTCTGCACCTTGCTGAAGGCACAGGTCAAAAGTTCATGTCTCAACGTTCTACAGCAAACTAAGAAGACTGTTTTCCCTCCAGAAACACCTGCCAATCCACAGCTCTGTTACATGTCTTTTTTTTTCACACCCAATAGTACTTTTCGTTTAACATAAACATTAACATGCAACGTACTGTTCAATCTCCACTTATTACAATCAACCAATCATTTTTATTTTTTTAACCACACCCAGCCTCTTCCTTTTTTTTATTTAGAATTTCAACTTCTAACTACCATTCCACTTCCAGAACCGATCGGAGGACGACTACAAATCCCTTGAAAATGAAGGTTTGGGTAATAGGACACAGTTATATTCACTGGAGTGAAAAATATGCAGTAAGCAGACGAATTTGCAACCTCGGCTTACCAAATGTACACATAACATGGATTGCCAAAAGAGGATTGAAATGTCACCAATTGATTCCATTGGTGAAAACTTTTATGCATCTCCCAGAACCAGACCTTATAATTGTGCACTGTGGTGGGAACGATCTAGGCACAATCACTGGGGTAGGTCTGGAAATGCTTCTAAAAGACACCTTTCGACAATTGATGACACTTTTTCCTCGATCTGCCTTGGTATATTCCAATATATGTCAAAGACAGAAATGGAATTGGTCCAATCAACATTGTGCACAATTTGAGAAAGCAAGGAGACATGTAAATAAATCTGTTTCTGCGTTCCTCAGAGATTATAGCATGGGTTCTATTTACCACAACAACTTGCGATACCACATGCAAGACGTCTATAGGAGAGACGGTGTTCATTTCACGAATGAGGGAAACAGAATCTTCCTCTGCAACATCAGGCTCTGCATCGGTACTTACTTATAAATGCAGAAAACACTCAATTAACACAATGGCTCTTTTCAGAGCCACCTTATATCTAAGCACTCAAACTTCTGATTTATCTCCATTTTCACACTCTTGTAAATAGGTGTGTGCGACCGGGTGCGCGCACCCCGTATTTGTTTTCAAGAAAAAATTATATCTTTTCGCAATTAAGGGCCTTACTGCACACCCCGAGAAAACCTACGCAGCAAGACAATCTCTACCTTCTCCCCTTTCCATGTTTCAACGCTTTGAAATGAATAATATATTTACTCGCAGTGACAAAATGGCGGACAAAACTTCCTGATTTCCTTCGAATCGAACGTTAACAGACGTCACGCAGCAAAAAAAAATTCCGCTCACGCGCAGCCGCTTGAGTGCGCGCACGCGTGCGCGCCTATAGATATATAATTGACTTTAACTTTAATTTTCTCAACAACTACTGAACAGATTTACACCATTCCAAAAAAAGCGTAATCTGCGAACCGGACTCTACAGTTTTGCCAAATTTCTTATAAATCCATTCAGCCGTTCGACCTGTAGCCGAGTCTAAAGGTCCTATGGAAAATAACATGCAGAAAACACGTTTTGGGACCCCCCTTATATCTCAGCCCCCACTTGACCAATCCCCCCAAACTTTCAGGGAAGTAGCGCAGCGGACCGAGCCATCTTCTTTGAGAAATTCGCTAAGATTCTTCAACCAGAGCCAAAGTTATTCCAATTAGAATGTTGAGGATTTCCTATGAAAAACAATCCTAACTATAACTACCTATTTGCGACCGCCAGTAGGATATATATACATATATATATATATATATATATATATATATATATATATATATATATATATATATATATATATATATATATATATATATATATATATTACCTACTGGCTATCGCCAGTAGGTATATATAGTTAGGATTTTTTCCCTATGGGATTTCTGAAAATTCTATGCCTAATAACTTTGGCGTTTGAGGACGGAATCGGCTGAAATTTTCAGGAAAATGGCACATTTTGTTTCTGAGCAGCTCCTGAAAATTTGGTGGAGTTTCGTCAAGGGGGGGCTGAGAAAAAAGGGGGGTCCCAAAACGCGTTTTTTCCATTCATTTTTCCATAGGGCGGTTGGACTCACTTTTAGCTCGAACGGCTGAATGGATTTGCACGAAACTTGGCAAAATTGTAGGGACTGTTAGCCCGATGTGCCTTTGCTAGGTCTCAATATATGTGCTCCAGTAGTTTTTGAGAAATTAACGTTCAAACCAAGATATATATCTGTAACAGCGCTCCGGGCAGCGATCCGGTCCGCTTACTTTTCGCGAAACGGAACTTTGCGCGCAGAAAGCTGATTGGCTCTCCGGTGTCTGTCAACATTCTAAACAGTCCGGAGCGGCCGCCATCTTATCTCTCGGTAGGATCGAGAGAGAAGAGGTGAAAAACGAAGGGGGAATTTATTGAAAGGGTGCAAGGTATACCCCTCTTGACCCCCTAGGATTGTTGTTGGGGTTATTAAAGGGTCCCGTGGGGAAAATAAAAAAGAATGATTTTTCACGGTAGAAGCGTTTCCCGGGCCGCGAACTGGGCCGCAAACTGGTAGCGAAACGGGAATTCGCCATTTTGTGCTTCGTTTTAATTGTTTAGAGACAAAAATTATCGCCGCACATCGGCCACAATGCATGAATATCGTTGAAAAGTCAGCGATATTCATGCATTATCGAGCAAATGCTCTTAGCCATGTTATCCACCTTCCATTGGATAACAGAAAGCTGATTGGCTCTCCGGTGTCTGTCAACATTCTAAATAGTCCGGAGCGGCCGCCATCTTATCTCTCGGTAGGATCGAGAGAGAAGAAGAGGTGAAAAACGAAGGGGGAATTTATTGAAAGGGGGCAAGGTATACCCCTCTTGACCCCCTAGGAATGTTGTTGAGGTTATTAAAGGGTCCCGTGGGGAAAATAAAAAAAAAATTATTTTTCACGGTAGAAGCGCTTCTCGGGCCGCGAACTGGGCCGCAAACTGGTAGCGAAACGGGAATTTGCCATTTTGTGCTTCGTTTTAATTGTTTAGAGTCAAAAATTATCGCCGCACATCGGCCACAATGCATGAATATCGCTGAAAAGTCAGCGATATTCATGCATTATCCAGCAAATGCTCTTAGCCATGTTATCCACCTTCCATTGGATAACATGGCTAAAAACCGCTCTGTGCGTGGTTTTTTTTTTTTTTTTTTTTTTTGCTGCGTGACGTTTGTTAACGTTCGATTCGATGGAAATCAGGAAGTGTTGAACACCATTTTGTCACTGCGAGTAAATATTTTGTTATAAATGAATCCTTATTGATAAACATTGTCTGCGCCATCTTGCGTTTTTGTCCAATGCCACAATTTTGTCGTGCACGGCAGCTATTTTAGATGCCTTGACCAGACCCACTCTCTGCACGCCGTCGATTCTCAGCATGGCTCCCCACCCTCGCACGCATCTCCCCCACGCAATGGTCACCCCCGCTCTCTCTCTCTCATGCATGGGCCATATACTTCCCCCATCTGCGCTGCTCTTCTCTGAGAATCACACCCTGTGCCCGTTCGACACCTCCCTTTCACCCTATTCACTACCGCACCCTCTGACACTTCTCTTCCTCTGTGTCCGATTGTCCAGGCCGGACCTAGGCTATCACCTAGCCCTGCGGATGTAGTGTATGGCTCCAGCTGTAGAGTATCCAGACATGCCAACCCTCCCGATTCAGGTGTGAGACTACTGATTTCAGTGCTAGTCTTTCGCTTCTCGATTCCTGCAAGGAAAAATGCGGGGGCATATTACCAACAACTAGCGGTAATTTTTGTCTCTAACTTGTTTAGAGAAGAGGCGAATTTTATCGCACATAAACCTTGCTATTAGCAAGGTTTATCGCAAATGCGATAAAAAACGGCCGCAATGCATGAATATCGCTGAGAAGTCAGCGATATTCATGCATTAGACAGCAAATGCTCTTAGCCATGTTATCCACTTCCCATTGAACAAGCGCATGGTCTTTTAAAGATTTGTGAAGTACTCGGGGCGGGGGGGGGCACTGGCACAATTTGCAGGCCAGGCAGTGTTCAACACGTGCATCACCCTTTCTCTGCCTGCTATTGCGCTCCATGTTTCGGAAAGGTAAGAAAATGAACGTGCATTTGAGTTTGAAATGTCCGATCTTGTAGCAGTACACTTGCAAAGCCCACACATGACAATAACCCGATTCAAGGCCCCATTCACCCGATTTTTTAAAAAAATATAGTACTCCAAGACAGTTACATTTTAAAACTTTATTAATATTTAAATATAACGAACGCAACAAAAACTGTAAATATATTTAACCATTTTTTTAAATTAACCAGAACTATAACGATAACAACAACAACAACAATAATATAACTTTTATGTATAAATTACGCAAACATTTAGCTAATCTGCTAAAGGGGGGAGTCGCCATTTCTTTACAATAATCAATAATGAAAAATCCACATCAATAGGGTTGCCCGTTTTGTCGATGCAGCACTATAGTGCAATATACACAGCACCTGGGGTGTCAAGAGTGAACAGGTCTTTCTTTGTTCCTTAAGATGTTATCTCCGAGAATGCTGATGCATTGGTGTCTGTACACTTCTTTGTCAATTCTGTCAAGATGATAACTGCTTTATAAACAGACGATATCTTTGTTTCGTCATTAGTGTTAAGTGTGTCTGAAACTACAGTGCCCTTCTGGTTTTTTTTCTTCAGGCTCTACAGAGTTTTGTGTGTTGTTCTTTTGAGCGACAATTATTCCAGAGGTTTCAGGTTCACTTGATTTGTTCTGCAGTGAGTTAACAGCTTTAGAGAGTTCATGTTTATTTGCTATGTCCTGCTGTTCGTGAACTGCTTCAGAGACGTCAGCCTCATTTTTTATGTTTCAGTAGATCCTGGACCTGCCCGGCCGCGCCCAAAATGGCGCCGGTGTAAATGGGACTCGTAACTGCTTGTTGTGTACTGGTTGCCCAACCTTGATATCACGAGATACATATGCAGTTTTGAAGCACATGGCGGAGGCTTGTCTGCTGTAGTGGGGCGCCCCTTTATCGTTTCAGTCGCCATTCCGCCCGCTTTTGCTACACTGTGCCTCATCCGCCATTCAGCTGTTTACCGCCCGCTCTTACGGCTACAGCGTCTCGCTCACCATGTAGTTGAGTTGCTCCCACTCTTGCGGTGCAGCGGTAGGCGGCTTCCACAGGACTCTTAAAATGGCGGCCGGCTCTTCGGATTTGGGCCTGGTCCAGTAAAATGGCCCTGGGACACCTTGGAACTCGGTCGCTTGTCTGCCAGGGCTTGGGTTCCATTCTCGAAAGCGTCCCCTTAGCCTTGAAGATTGTACAAAAGTCTTGGGGGCCCTCGACTCCCGCAGGCTTCCGGTGGGGAGCGGCTGCCATGATTGCTTGCGGAATGGCCACGACGGAGCTACGAGATGGTGGTGCTCTCATGGTGACGCCAGCTTCAGTCTGAAACATCCAGAAACAAGGTGGGGCTTTTATCGTTTGGGGAAAAAAAATGTTTTAATCCAATGAAAAGTGTTATTTTTAGGTCACATGACCTAGTCTTACATAATTAGGAAAAGAAAAGTAAAATGAACCAATGAAAAGTTTTATTAACAAGTCACATGACCTGTTATGCTTACGTTACGCGCTGCGCGGCGCGCTCTGGATCGTTTCCGGGAAGCTGCGCCTTGCGCACCGGAGCACATCCGGGTGCGCTAACGCGTCGCGTCATATGACGCATTACGCGACAATGCAGGTGCAGAATATAGTCAAAATGTCTCCACCAACCAGCGGTCGGAATTCCACCGCTTTCAGCAGTCCAAAAAGTTCGGTCAAATCTTAAGAGCGGGAGCACCTCAACTACATGGTGAGCGAGACGTTGTAGTCGCAAGAGCGAGCGGTAAAGAGCTGAATGGCGGAAGAGGCACAGAGTACCAAAAGCGGGCGGAATGGCAACTAAAACGGTAAAGGGGCGCCCTGCGACAGCGTGTCTTCAGGTGAAACGGATTGTGGGACAAGGTCCAGAATGAAAGATTCTTCAAAAGGGAAAAAATTCCGCCGGACCCCGGGAGCCGGCCACCTATGCCGGGGGCGATCTCAGGCCTCACCAGGGCAACACGACTTGGGGAGGGGGCAGGAGCCAAGCGCCCCCTCTCAGTCCGCGCCATCTCACCGCCCCTCGGGAGCCTCCGTCAAGCGGTTTAGGGAGGCACCGTATCACATTGTTTTCCAATGCAGTCAGGTCCACAAATGGACCCCACTACTTTGAATAGTGAAGCTGCAGCAGGTGCAAATAAGGTTTAAACAGTGTTACAAGAACTGCTTAGAACTCTGAAGTATGGCACTCAATAACCAGGACTTATGCCATTTATTTAAGGCAGTGACATGGAAGCAACTCTGGGACAAAAAGCATGAACGAACATTCACGTATGAAAATCTTATTTGGAGAAGGGGTAGAATCCAAACGCCCCCTGCCAGTTCGCGCCACTAAACTGTATGTGGAAAATCTGAAGACATCATTCTACAAACTCTCAACGCTTGTTATCAGTGCATGACTTTCATGCTCGATCGATTGAGCTAGCCGGATCGGGCAATAAAAAGTATAAAATAGTTATGTAAATAGTTATTTAATAAAATGTTTTATTCTGTTTCTTTGGTGGTGTGTTGTGTATATTTATAATATTTGCATAGGGTTTGCCGTTATTTTTGGCGGTGTGGGTGGCGGAGTCGAGCTGTTTTGCAGCCCTCATGGTGTGGAGCTCAATTCATTTCACTATTTTCGTATTTCTCATGAAGGGTTATTCCTAATGTTTGTATTTTACCGAGGTTAAAAAGAGATCGAATTAGTGGTCTACTGATTTTGCTCGATTACTTTTATTTTTTTACACGATTTTTCACTATCTGCAAAGACTAAACAGAGTATTGCGACTTTGTGCTTGTTTGTAAATAGAGAATGATCCAAAGAGAACCAATTGTAAAACAGTAAATGCTTGGATAATAATCAATCAAATGGAGAGACAAGCAGGTACGACGGATTACAACAGGGGTAAAGGTCTGCGTTAACTACCGTTCACTATCTGCAAAGAGAGAGTACTACTAAGAGAAAAGAGGGGAGTGGGGGGGGAGCAGCGTTCAAAGCACATCAGCGTGCATAAACACGAAAACGTTTTTACCTATCACGTACTTGACATTTGACAGCTTTTGATGTTTGCTATTAAAAAACCATTGAAATTCACAGAAAAAACCATAGGTTATACTCGATATATAGTTAGGAATTTGCATTTACAAAACCTTGAATATTCAATGAAAAAACCATTGGTTTTAGGCCATATATAGTTAGGGATTTGCATTTAGAAAACCTTATTTTACTCGCATAAAACCATTGAAATTCCATATATAGTTATAAGCGCTAACTATATATCGCGCACCCGCAATCCACTGCTGATGATGTCACATATTACATCATTCATGACATGGTTAGTGACATCACTGATGACATCACTGATGACATCTCAAATGACATCACTGATGACATCACTGATAACATCTCATTTGACATGACTGATCACATCACTGATGATATCATTCATGTGATAATACCATGAACCTCTTCAGACTCTAATATAACCTTAGATACAATCAGTGTAAACAGACAGTCACTCATCCATGGAGTTACTCACACACCTAGTCAGTTATGCCAAAAATCAATCACACCTCCATTTTCTCAACTATACAGTTATACACACCTTACTTATTCAAACATATACTAACACATATTTACTTTACTCTCTTATACAATCTCTGATACATGTTCACAATGATCCATACAGCCACTCACACATTCACTGGCTCTTATGCACAGTTATTTATAGATGTCAACTCTCACATGTACTGTGTTTTACATATGTACTTAATTTGACATGTAGCACTGAGATATCCATTCACTCACTAATACACTCATGCACAGTCAACCGCCCATACAGCTGTTTGCACATGCACTTTTGAATCTATACATATAGTCAATCAACTACTCACACATCTATGTACAGAGTCACACACCTCCCAGCCACCCATACACACACACTCAGTTTCCCATACAAATACTTGGACAACCAATCAATAACCCATACAGTTACTCATATAGCTACTGATCAACATATGCAGCAGTTTGTAGAACAACAGATATAATGATGCACAAATTAAAACAGTTTAGTCATTAACCCATGCACTCAGTGAGACACATTTAATCACTCACTCAATCAGTCAGTCATGCACCTAGTAAATCCTTCATCCAGACACTTATATATCCACTCATTCTTCAATAAGTAAAACATATTTTAACTTTACAGAAACATACAGTCACTGGATGTTGTCATCAGTGATGTCATCAGTGATGTCATTTGAGATGTCATCAGTGATGTCATCAGTGATGTCACTAACCATGTCATGAATGATGTAATATGTGACATCATCAGCAGTGGATTGCGGGTGCGCGATATATAGTTAGCGCTTATAACTATATATGGAATTTCAATGGTTTTATGCGAGTAAAATAAGGTTTTCTAAATGCAAATCCCTAACTATATATGGCCTAAAACCAATGGTTTTTTCATTGAATATTCAAGGTTTTGTAAATGCAAATTCCTAACTATATATCGAGTATAACCTATGGTTTTTTCTGTGAATATATATATATATATATATTACCTACTGGCGTTCGCCAGTAGGTATATATAGTTAGGATAAATTCCCTATGGGACTTTTGAAAATTCTATGTCTAATAACTTTGGCGTTTGTGGATGGAATCGGCTGAAATTTTCAGGAAAATGGCACATTTTGTTTCTGAGCAGCTCCTGAAAATTTGGGGGGGTTTCGTCAAGGGGGGGCTGAGAAAAAAGGGGGGTCCCAAAACGCGTTTTTTGCATTGAGTTTTCCATAGGGCGGTTGGACTCACTTTTAGCTCGAACGGCTGAATGGATTTGCACGAAACTTGGCAAAATTGTAGGGACTGTTAGCCCGATGTGCCTTTGCTAGGTCTCAATATATGTGCTCCAGTAGTTTTTGAGAAATTAACGTTCAAACCAAGATATATATCTGTAACAGCGCTCTGGGCAGCGATCCGGTCCGCTTACTTTTCGCTTATCGGAACTTTGCGCGCAGAAAGCTGATTGGCTCTCCGGTGTCTGTCAACATTCTAAACAGTCCGGAGCGGACGCCATCTTGTCTCTCGGTAGGATCGAGAGAGAAGAAGAGGTGGAAAACGAAGGGGGAATTTAATGAAAGGGGGCAAGGTATCCCCCTCTTGACCTCCTAGGAATGTTGTTGGGGTTATTAAAGGGTCCCGTGGGGAAAATAAAAAAAAAATGATTTTTCACGGTAGAAGCGCGGCCGCGAACTGGTAGCGAAACGGGAATTCGCCATTTTGTGCTTCGTAAATTAAATTACTAGTTATAAGTGGGTACGGGAGACGTATCCTAATCCCCTATGTTTCCTGAGGGTGGGTGAGGAGGCTGATATATGTTGATACATCTCTTCCAGCGGCTGTGCGTGAGCTTTTTTTTTTTTTTTGCTGCGTGACAGTCCGGAGCGGCCGCCATCTTGTCTCTCGGTAGGATCGAGAGAGAAGAAAAGGTGAAAAACTAAGGGGGAATTTAATGAAAGGGGGCAAGGTATCCCCCTCTTGACCCCCTAGGAATGTTGTTGGGGTTATTAAAGGGTCCCGTGGGGAAAATAAAAAAAAAATGATTTTTCACGGTAGAAGCGCTTCACGGGCCGCGAACTGGGCCGCAAACTGGTAGCGAAACGGGAATTCGCCATTTTGTGCTTCGTTAATTAAAGTACTAGGTATAAGGGGGTGCGGGAGACATATCCTAATCCCCTATGTTTCCTGAGGGTGGCTGAGGAGGCTGATATATGTTGATATATCTCTTCCAGCGGCTGCGCCATCTTGCCTTTTTTCGAATGCCACAATTTTGTCGTGCACGGCAGCCATTTTAGATGCCAGGCTATCACCTACCCCTGCGGATGTAGTTTATGGCCCCAGCTGTAGAGAATTCAGACATGCCAATTCTCCTGATTCAGGCGTGTAAGTACTGATTTCAGTGCTAGTCTCCCGCCTCCCGATTTCTGCCAGCAAAAACCCGGGGGCATATTACTAACAACTAGCGATAATTTTTGTCTATAACTTGTTTAGAGACAAAAATTATCGCCGCACATCGGCGATTTTTATCGCAGATAAACCTTGCTATTATCGCAGAAAAGTCAGCGATATTCATGTATTATCGACCTAATGCTCTTAGCCATGTTATCCACCTCCCATTGGATAACATGGCTAAGACCTGCTCAGGGCAGGTGTTAGCTTTTGGAGATATTCGCGCTTAGTGCGAATATCTCCAAAAGTTGGTAATAGAAGGTAGCGATGTTAGGGACTGTTTCCAGTCGCTAACATCTTGGCACGCCACTTTGCATGTCATTAGTGATAAGTATCACTGACATGCAAAGCCGGGCCCAAGATGGTCGCTATCTCCTTTTAGGTGTCACTAACTGGTGTTAGCGACAGCTTGATAATAGGGAAATAATTTTATCTCCGCTTTCATGGTTTTTAAAGCCAAAAAAGCGGAGATAAACCCCCTTGCTAATATGCCCCACGATTCCTTGGGGGTTTCAGCTGATAGGGCTTGGTATTGTGTTACATGGTAATTTTTCCATGAAACGTCAGAGGGTCGATGTAGGGGTTCTAGAAGAGGTGATAAACCATTTAAGCCTCATGAACAAGCGCATGGTCTTTTAAAGATTTCTGAAGTACTCGGGGCGGCGGTGTGTGTGTGCCCTCTTTCAGGAGCGGGCGGGGGGGCACTGCCAGCAACTTGCCAGGTCAGGTAGTGTTCAACACGTGCATCACCCTTTCTCTGCTTGCTATTGCGCTCCATGCTTCGGAAAGGTAAGAAAAAGAACGTGCATTTGAGTTTGAAATGTCCGATCCTGCAGCAGCACACTTCCAAAGCCCACACATGACAATAACCCGATTCAAGGCCCCATTCACCCGTTTTAGAAAAAAATAGATAACAGTCCAACAAAGTAAGGTTATAAAACTTTATTAACTTTTAACGATAATGAACAGAACAAAAACTAAAAACATTTAAACATTTATTAACACAAAAAGCAACAATGGTTAGAAGCTGTCTTTTGTGCGAATAGTCCCAAGGCAGCACAACTTTATTAACTTTTAACGATAATGAACAGAACAAAAACTAAAAACATTTAAACATTTATTAACACAAAAAGCAACAATGGTTAGAAGCTGTCTTTTGTGCGAATAGTCCCAAGGCAGCACAACGTGCAGAGTTCTGGACGGCACCCAGGTGATGTCGCCTGGGTGCCGCACTGGTTTAGGGATCCTACAATGCTGCTCCGAAAATTGGCGTGGGGCGTCCCGGGTGGGGCGGGGGGAGGCCTCGTCAGTAGCGGTCTGCTGTGCGAATAGTCCCAAGGCAGCACAACGTGCAGAGTTCTGGACGGCACCCAGGTGATGTCGCCTGGGTGCCGCACTGGTTTAGGGATCCTACAATGCAGCACAGAAAAACAGCGTGGGGCGTCCCGGGTGGTGCGGGGGGAGGCCTCGTCAGTAGCGGTCTGTGTCCAGTGTCACATGGCTGACACAACATGTACGACAGGCACCCAGGTGATGTCCAGTAAACTGCCGCACTGGTTTTGGTATCCTACAATGCTGCTCCGAAAATTGGCGTGCGGCGGCCCGGGGGGGGGGGGGGGGAGGCGGCGTGAACGGGCCTCCCCAGGTGGCGGCCATCTAGCTGAGTTGCGTCTCGCTCACCATGTTGTGGAGTTGCTCCCACTCTTGCAGTGCAGCGATAGGCGGCTGCCACATGGCTGTCAAAATGGCGGACGGCTCTTCGGTTTTGGGCCTGGTCCACTGAAATGGCCCTGGGACACCTTGGAAGTCGGACGCTTGCCTGCTAGGGCTTGGGCTCCATTCTCGAAAAGCGTCCCCTCAGCCGTGAAGATTGTATAAAAGTCTTGGGGGCCCCCGACTCCCGCAGGCTTCCGGTGGGGAGCGGCTGCCATGATTGCTCGCGGAATGACCACGACGGAGCCACGAGATGGTGGTGCTCTCATGCTGACGCCAGCTTCAGTCTGAATGATCCAGAAACAAGGTGGGGCTTTCATCGGTTGGGAAAAAAAATGTTCTAAACCAATGAAAAGTGTTATTTTTAGGTCATATGACCAAGCCTTCCATCTTTAGGAAACCAAAAGTAAAATGAACCAATGAAAAGTTTTATAAACAAGTCACATGACCTGTTCTGCGGCATAGGGCTACAAAAAGCGTAGAAAATCCGTTGGCACGTGAGGCGGCGTCAGTAGCGGACCGATGTGCGAATAGGCCGAAGGCAGCACAACGCGTCGAGATCCGGATGGCACCGAGGTGGTGTCCAGCAAATTGCCGCACTGGTGTGGCCATCCTACAATGCTGCGCCGAAAGACGGCGTGTCCAGCAGAATTGCGGTCACTGTTGCGGTACAGTGACTCGAACGCGCCGAGATCCGGATGGCGCCGAGGTGGTGTCCAGCAAATTGCCGTACTGGTGTGGCCATCCTACAATGCTGCGCCGAAAGACGGCGTGTTCAGCTGAGTTCCGGTTAGTCTTCCGGCACAGTGACTCGAACGCGCTGAGATCCGGATGGCACCGAGGTGGTGTCCAGCAAGTGGCTGCACTGGTGTGGCCATCCTACAATGCTGCGCCGAAAGATGGCGTGGGGTGCCCCGTTGGCTTATGAGGTGATGTCAGTAGTGGACTGATGTGTGAATAGGTCGGAACCAGCACAAGGCGCCAAGATCCGAATGGCAAGTCCTGGATGTTGAGTGCCTCAGTTGAGATTTCTGAGCAGTGCTTGTAGAACTGTCTGAAGCTTATTTGCACCTGCTGCAGCTTCACTAGGTCCGGCGGAACTTGTTGCCTTTTCCTTTGTGCTTCTTTTCCTACAATGCGTTTCTTCTGAAGACACGACCAGGTCCCTGAATGTGTGCAGGGGGACGCTATTGAATGAATGAACGCGCCGAGATCTGGATGGTCAAGTTTCATCTGGCAGTTTTTCTCCATCCCTCCTGGATCAAAGAAGGTGAATGCTAAATATGCCACCTGCCTCATCTGAACATATGAAGTTAACTTGTATACACTGTGGTGCTATGCTGTCCTATGGCAACATGAGCATCAACCTGATGAATACGGCATTCGAAAATCATAAATGCCCTAATGCACCCAAGAAGTAATTTTTTTTTTTCTCCAGTTGAGCCGTTTTCAATGTCTGTTTTTTGTTCTTTCCCCTCCATCAAAAACAAAACAAAAATACAAGGCGCTAAGATCCGAATGGCAAGTCCTGGATGTTGAGTGCCTCAGTTGAGAGTTCTGAGCAGTGCTTGTAAGACTGTCTGAAGCTTATTTGCACCTGCTGCAGCTTCACTAGGTCCGGCGGAACTTTTTTCCTTTTCCTTTCTGCTTCTTTTCCTACAATGCGTTTCATCTAAAGACACGACCAGGTCCCTGAATGTGTGCAGGGGGACGCTATTGATTGAATGAAAATGGCGGCTTGACACAAAGCTGACTCAAGCGTTACTGTTGGTGCTATACAGACAAAAATTGGTTTTCAGTTTGTACATTCTTCAGGTTTTTTTTTCCATCCAAGTCTGATTGAGAGTTTGTAGAAAAATGGCTTCAGATTTTCCACATACTACTCTTCAACATTCTTCCTAAATGTAACAATGTGAAATTCACTAGGAGAACGGCTGTTTCTGTTTCCTTTCAAAATGCTGCCACCAATATTTTCTGAATGGAAGACACCATCTTGTAGCATAAAGGGCCGAAAGGGGTTCTGGTCTGGCCGATGGTTGGTGGAGACATTTTGACTATATCTTGGACCTGCCCGGCCTCGCCCAAAATGGCGCCGGTATAAATGGGACTCGTAACTCTTTGCCCGCAAATGTATATCTAGAAAATGTTATTGTAAGTGGCCCTGTCGTATTTTAATTACAAAATGTACGTCCACCGATTCCGCAACTGTTAGACACCTTTGTTCTTGTCACCTAATGGCCCGCTCGTTACGTTCTTCTACAGTGTAAATGTCTCCTCATCATATACGATTTGAGTTTGCTCCGTGGCCGGCCCACGTGGTTATAGGCCCGTATTTGTATACTGACATTTTCACAATAAAGGTTTTTAAAACAAAACACGGTAGTAGTATTTTCATTTGTAAAGTTTTTACTTTTAGTGACTGTTTTCGAATCAGTAAAAGGCAAGTGAAATAAAGCAGTCCAATTACATGACGGATAAAAGGTATAATATGTAGGAACGCAGTAAAGATAAATGGTCAAGGGCAGTTGTGTTTTTCATGTCTGCAACATAAAGTGATCGATAAGAATCTGATAATCAGGGGTATCGGCGACTAAGACAGCAGGCCGAATCTCTTTTACTCAACGGCTCCGTCATGGAAGGAAGAAACGCCCTTTTTCTCGAAAAAGGAATATATTTTACTTGCCAGACAGTTGTAAATTTTCCGGGAAAGTACATTAGCTTGGAATATTATAACATATGTTTGAAAAAAAAATATTGTTCGAAAATAATAAAAAGCGTAATTTTTAGGTCATATGACCAAGCTTTTCATCATTAAATTAACAAAAGTAAAATGAACCAATGAAAAGTTTTATTAACAAGTCACATGACCTGTTATGCTTACGTTACGCGCTGCGCGCCGCGCCTCGGATCACTTCCGGGTGCGCTAACGCGGCGTGTCATAAAACGCATTACGCGACAACGTAGGTCAAGAATATAGTCTAAATGTCTCCACCAACCAGCGTTCAGAACACAACCCCTTTCAGCAGTCCAAAAAGTTCTGTTAAATGACAACAGAGGGGACAGGCAACAAGAACCATCAGTCAAAGAGGGGAGGGCAAGTTCTTCTCTTCCGGGTCATGTTGGGGCGCTACCGGAACTGATCGAATTGGTAGTCTACAGTGTTTCTGGATGTTTCAGACTAAAGCTGGCGTCAGCATGAGACCACTACCATTTCGTAGCTCCGTCGTGGCCATTCCACGAGCAATCATGGCAGCCGCTCCCCACCAGAAGCCTGCGGGAGTCGGAGGCCCCCAAGACTTTTGTAGAATCTTCACGGCTGAGGGGACGCTTTTCGAGAATGGGACCCAAGCCCTAGCAGACAAGCGTCCGAGTTCCAAGGTGTCCCAGGGCCATTTTAGTGGACCAGGCCCAAAACCGAAGAGACGGCCGCCATTTTGAGAGTCCTGTGGCAGCCGCCTATCGCTGCACCGCAAGAGCGGGCGCATCTCAACTACATGGTGAGCGAGACGCTGTAGTCGCAAGAGCGGGCGGAAAACAGCTGAATGGCGGAAGAGGCACAGTGTAGCAAAAGCGGGCGGAATGGCAACTAAAACGATAAAGGGGTGCCCCACTACAGCTTGTCTTCAGGTCAAACGGATTGTGGGACAAGGTCCAGAATTGAAGAGTCATCAAAAGGCAAAAAGTACCGCCGGACCCCGGGAGCCGGCCGCCTATGTCCGGGGCGATCTCAGGCTACACCAGTGCTATAAGACTTGGGGAGGGTGTCGGAGCCAAGCGTCTTCTCCGAGTCCATGGCCATCACAGCGCCCCTCAGGGGCCTCCGTCAAGCTGTTTAGGAAGGTAACATATGACATTGTTTTCTAATGCAGTCAGGTCCACAAACGACACTCACTTACTTTGAGAATAGTGAAGCTGCAGTAGGTGGAAATAAGCTTCAGACAGTGTTACAAGCGCTGCTCAGAACTCTTAACTATGGCACCCAACATCTAGAACTTATGCTATTTGAGAATGGTAGTGACATCGAAGCATCTCGGGGACCAAAACCATTAACGTACTTTCACGTATGAAAATCTTACTTGGGGAGGGGGCAGGAGCGAAGCGCCCCCTCCCAGTCAGCGCCACCACATCGTATGTTGAAAATCTGAAGCCATCGTTCTACAAAGTCAACCAAACTTGGATTGAAAAATCTAGAAAAATGTACAAACTGAAAACCAGTTTTGGTCTGCATCAGTAGCAACGCTTGAGTCAGCTTTGTGTCAAGCCGCCATTTTGATTCAACAAAGCACAGGCATTGAAAAAGGCTGAAATTCAGAACTCTAAACTATGGCACCCAACATCCAGGAGCTTGCTCTCCGGATCTTGGAGCCTTGTGCTGTTTTCGATCTATTCACACATCGGTCCACTACTGACATCATCTTATAAACCAACGTTATGTAAATAGTTTTTTAATAAAATGTTTTACCCTGTTTCTTTGCTGGTGTGTTGTCTATATTTTTAATATTTGCATAGGGTTTGTCATTATTTTGTGCGGGATGGGTGATAGAGCCGAGCTGTCTTGCAGCCCTCATGGTGTGGAGCTCAGTTCATCTCACTATTTTCGTATTTCTCAAGAAGGGTTGTTCCTAATATTTCTATTTTAGCGAGGTCAAAAAGAGATCCAATTAGTGGCCTACTGATTTTGCTCGATTACTTTTATTTTTTTACACGATTTTTCACTATCTGCAAAGACTAAACAGAGGATTGCGACTTTGTGCTTGTTTGTAAATAGAGAATGATCCAAAGAGAACCAATTCTAAAACAGTAAATGCTTGGACAACAATCAATCAAATGGAGAGACAAGGAGGTACGACGGATTACAACGGGGGTAAAGGCCTGCGTTAACTACTCTTCTGTATCTGCAAAGAGAGAGTACTAACAAAGGCAAAAGAGGGGAGGGGGGGGGGGGGGGGGCAGCGTTCAAAGCACATCAGCGTGCATAAATACGAAAATGTTTTTATCTATCACGTACTTGACATTTTAAAGCTTTTCATATTTGCTATTAAAAAACCAATGAAATTCACAGAAAAAACCATAGGTTATAGTGGATATATAGTTAGGAATTTGCATTTACAAAACCTTGAAAATTCAATGAAAAAACCATAGGTTATAGGCCATATATAGTTAGGAATTAGCATTTACAAAACCTTATTTTACTCGCATAAAACCATTGAAATTCCATATATAGTTAGCTAACTATAAGCGCTAACTATATATCGCGCACCCGCAATCCACTGCTGATGATGTCACATATTACATCATTCATGACATGGTCAGTGACATCACTGATGACATCACTGATGACATCTCAAATGACATCACTGATGACAACTCAAATGATATCAATGATGACATCTCAAATGACATCACTGATGACAACTCAAATGACATCACTGATGACATCTCATTTGTCATCACTGATCACATCACTCATGTGATAATACAATGAACCTCTTCAGACTCTAATATAACCTTACATACACTCAGTATAAACAGACACTCACAGACTGTCACTCATCCATGGAGTTACTCACACACCTAGTCAGTCATGCAAAGAATCAATCACACCTCCATTTCCTCAACTATACAGTTATACACATCTTACTTATTCAAACATATAATAACACATATTTACTCTCTTATATAATCCCTGATACAAGCTCACAGTGATCGATACAGCCACTCACACATTCACTGGCTCTTATGTTCAGTTATTTATATATGTCAACTCTCACATGTATTGTGTTTTACATACGTACTTACTTGCACATGTAGCAATGAGAAATCCATTCACTCACCAACACACCCATGCACAGTCAACCGCCCATATAGCTGTTTCCACATGCACTCTTGAACTCATACTCCTAGTGAATCAACTGCTTACACATCTATGCACAGAGTCACGCACCTCCCAGCCACCCACACACACACTCAGCCTCCCATTCAAATACTTGGGCAACCAATCAATAACCCATATGGCCACTCTTATAGCTACTGATCAACACATGCAGCAGCTTACACAACAACAAACATACTGATGCACAAATTAAGACAGTTTAGTCACTAACCCATGCACTCAGTGAGACACATTTAATCACTCTTTCATACAGTCAGTCATGCACCTACTAAATTCTTCATCTAGACACTTATACATCCACTCATTCTTCAATATGTAAAACATATTTAAACTTTACAGACACATACAATCACTGGATGTTGTGATCAGTGATGTCATCAGTGATGTCATTTGAGATGTCATCAGTGATGTCATCAGTGATGTCACTGACCATGTCATGAATGATGTAATATGTGACATCATCAGCAGTGGATTGCGGGTGCGCGATATATAGTTAGCGCTTATAGTTAGCTAACTATATATGGAATTTCAATGGTTTTATGCGAGTAAAATAAGGTTTTGTAAATGCTAATTCCTAACTATATATGGCCTATAACCTATGGTTTTTTCATTGAATATATATATATATTCACTGAAAAAACCATAGGTTATAGACCATATATAGTTAGGAATTAGCATTTACAAAACCTTGAAAGTTCACTTAAAAAACCATAGGTTATAGACCATATATAGTTAGGGATTAGCATTTACTAAACCTTATTTTACTCACACAAAACCATTGAAATTCGCATATATAGTGAGTTGCACTAACTATATATCGCGCACCCGCAATCCACTGCTGATGATGTCACATATTACATCATTCATGACATGGTCAGTGACATCACTGATGACATCACTGATGACATTATCCAGTGACTGCACGTTTCTGTAAAGTTAAAATATGTCTTACATATTAAAGAATGAGTGGATGTATAAGTGTCTGGATGGAGCCTTTAGTAGGTGCATGACTGACTGTATGAGAGAGTGATTAAATGAGTCTCACTGAGTGCATGGGTTAGTGACTAAACTGTCTTAATTTGTGCATCATTATATCTGTTGTTCTGTAAACTGCTGCATGTGTTGATCAGTAGCTATATGAGTAACTATATGGGTTATTGATTAGTTGCCCAAGTTTTTGGATGGGAGAGTGAGTGTGTGTGTGTGTGGGTGGCTGGGAGGTGTGTGACTCTGTGCATAGATGTGTCAACAGTTGATTCACTAGATGTATGCATTCAAAACTGCATGTGGAAACAACTGTATGGGTTGTTGACTGTGTGCATGGGTGTATTGGCGAGTGAATGGATATCTCAGTGCTACATGTCAAAGTAAGTACATATGTAAAACACAGTACATGTGAGAGTTGACATATATAAATGACGGTGCATAAGAGCCAGTGAATGTGTGAGTGGCTGTATGGATCATTGTGAACTTGTATCAGGGATTGTATAAGAGAGTAAATATGTGTTAGTATATGGTTGAATAAGTAAGGTGTGTATAACTGTATAGTTGAGGAAATGGAGGACTGATTGATTCTTTGCATGACTGACTAGATGTATGAGTAACTCCATGGATGAGTGACAATCTGTGAGTGTCTGTTTACACTGATTGTATCTAAGGTTATATTAGAGTCTGAAGAGGTTCATCGTATTATCACATGAATGATATCATCAGTGATGTGATCAGTAATGTCAAATGAGATGTCATCAGTGATGTCATCAGTCATGTCATTTGAGATGTCATCAGTGATGTCATTTGAGATGTCATCAGTGATGTCATTTGAGATGTCATCAGTGATGTCATCAGTGATGTCACTGACCATGTCATGAATGATGTAATATGTGACATCATCAGCAGTGGATTGCGGGTGCGCGATATATGGTTAGTGCAACTAACTATATATGCGAATTTCAATGGTTTGGTGTGAGTAAAATAAGGTTTAGTAAATGCTAATCCCTAACTATATATGGTCTATAACCTATGGTTTTTTCAGTGAATTTTCAAGGTTTTGTAAATGCTAATTCCTAACTATATATGGTCTATAACCTATGGTTTTTTCAGTGAATTTCCTTGGTTTTTTAATAGTAAATATCAAAAGCTGTAAAATGTATTCTTATTCTAATTCAAAAATATATTTTTTATATTTTTGTATTATATTTTTTTAATTTAAATATTTTTTTAATTATTTTTTATTGTTTCGCTGCCGGTCCGCGAACCGGTAAACGTTCCGTTAGCGCAAGTACCGCGTTAGAAAGCAACATCGTGACGCGTCGCGTAATCGCAACGTATCGCGTTACTGCGTAATGCGTCTTATGACGCGCCGCGTTAGCGCATCCGGAAGCGCTCTGGAACGCGAACCAAGGCGCGAAACGCAGAGCCCCGGAAACGATCCGAGGCGCGGAGCGCGTAACGTAAGCATAACAGGTCATGTGACTAGTTTATAAAACTTTTCATTGGTTCATTTTACTTTTAGGTTCCTAATGATGGAAGGCTTGGTCATATGACTTAAAATTAACACTTTTCATTGGTTTAGAACATTTTTTTTTCCCAAATGATGAAAGTCCCACCTTTTTTCCTCACTCTGACTTTCATTTTTATGAGAGAAAGACCTGTTTCTGCTTGTTCAGTCATGGCATCTGTAGTAGCTGCAGCTGGTGGACCCCCAGCACCACCACCACCTCCAAGGAAGAGAGGACCACCTCCTCTGGTCATCCTCCAACAAGAGGAGGAAGAAGAGGAAGAAGAGGAAGAGGAGCAAGGGACAAGGAGGTTTTTAAAAGAACAGCCAAGGAGGTCCCATATAAAAGAAAATTTTATTTGGCAATTTTTTTCATTTCCTCCACATCAAAAAAAGGTAAATGCCCGGTACATTACCTGCCTCATCTGCCACAATGAACTGTCAAGAGGAACCGAAAAAAAATACAGTTATGGTAATTATACCATGCATCGCCATATGGAGAGGTGGCACCCGATAAATTACAGTGCTGCCCAAATACGTGATTTGGTGGATAACCCCCGACCTGCCAGTACATCCACCAATGAAGTGGCAGTGACGGAATCAGAGGCAAGGGAAATGGTCCCAAATCTACAGAAGAACTTTGGGCAAATGAAATTAACATGTTTAACTTGCGGCAAATTAATTTCCTGTGGAGAGAGGAGTGTAACTCTAATCAATAGAGCTTATGAACATCATCAATGTACAAAACGTCCCAGAAACAAAATGTTCTTTTTTTTGTTGCTCCTGTTGAGCCCTTTCTAATGAATCATTTTTGTTTCCCCCCCAAAAAAACACAAAAAATATATAAAACATCAAAAATAATAAAAAAAAGTTCTTTTCAGAACTACCTTCCCTTTATGAAAAATTGCTAGAATGTTTAGCACTCTAGCAACCTCTATTTCTTTTGATTCGCTTCCCGGTTCGCGCGCCGGTACGCGAACCGGAAGCGAACTAAAAAAAAATGTTTTTTAAAAAAGAAGAGTAAGTAAACAGAGAGTAATGTTAAAAGAAAGACAAATAGAGGGAGTAACACACAGTTACTGTTGAAAGAGGGACTGAGAAAAGGAGTGGAAAGAGTAGTATGAGTAAGTAATAGAAAAAGAAATGAGGGAAGTAGCAAAGGCAGGAAACTGAAGGTTAAAGAAATGAAGCAGAGGAACTAATAAAAGTTAAATTTGATAGAGATGTAACGTAAAGAGTACTAAACACTTACCTTATAATTGTCGTTAATTTAGTCAATTGTAAAATGTATACTTTTAATCTGTGTAAGAAAGAACAACAAATTTTTAATTAATAGAAGGTAGTAAAAAAAGAGTGAGCATGAGACAAGATGAATACATATTATAAATCACAATTCAAAGTACAAAATTAATTATACATATTTAATGGTTTATTTTTGCTGTTCTCAGAATATATCAAATTTCACTGAAAACAGTGAGTTGAAGGTATTCATCATATAACAGCGGGGAAAAAAAACACAATCAAAATGATTGTGTTTAAAAAACCCAAACAATATAACTAATCAGAAATCAGAACTCCCCAACTTTTACTTTCTATGACGTCAAAGGATGTCCTATGAACAGCTTATACTCTGTTGTGCTGTTACTATTTTCTGCCCACCACTTTCTGAAAGATAAACTCCATCGTTTTAAGAAAAATGAGACATACAAAGCAATTTAAAACAGCACACTAAATTACAGCAACACCTAGAATCATTATAGTCCAGTTACCTACCCTAAATTCTCACTTCAGTAAACAAGTCAAAAGGCAACATTGCTTCATACTCAATTGGTAATGTTTGCTGAAAGACTAGCCTTTTTTTATTTTAAATAAGCTGTGTAATATCCTGATGTTGTCAAAGGACCATCTTAATATATAATAGCTGCAGTTGCAAATGTTCTTCCTGAAATCGATGACTGTGTAGCCAAAACATTTTTAATTAGACTTAACAACTTTTTTCATCCAGTTTATGTAGTTGAAATTGTAAAATGACATTTCACCCATAAGTTTCCATAAATAATATGGACAGCATTGCAGACTTACATTTCCTCTACTCCTTGTTTTGATCTGCTGCTTGAATTAGCTTATAAACACAAACAGTTTTCGCTCTGTACTACACTTATCCACAAGGCCATATAGAGTAGGAGCCATTAGAACCTCTTGAAATTCCTCAGAACAAATCCCAAGATTCCTTTCCTAAAATTTTGGTTGTAAGAACACCAGGTAAGAATTTTGAAGGTGGAAAGGCAATCTTTTTTTGAAAGTTAAAACAAAATCATTGCATTATGACCAGCCGTTTCCAGATTTTAAATAAGCTGTGTAATGTCCTGAAGTAGTTGAAGGACCGTCATGATATATAATTGCTGTAGTTACAAAAGTCCTTCCTGATATTGACAACTGCAAAGCCACAAAATTATTAATTAAAGTTGTCAATTTAGTTCCATCAGGCCTACATTGTTGGAACATTAAAATGACATACTGGCCATAACTTCGTAAAATTAACGTGGACAGCATTGCAGACTTACATTGGCTACACTCCATGTTTTGATCGGCTGCCTTTACTAGCTTATTGAAGGATACTGATTTACTGTCAGGCAAAGTTAAATATATAAATCTTTCTGAGTCTACACTAGTAGTACTTGATAGCCTACAGTTCTCGCAATCATGCTGCCATTGATAAGAAAGGCCAAACAGATAATCTACATCTACACCTTCATCTTGCAATACATCAAGCATATACATTAAAAACTCCTGACAATCCTGCTGAATATTTTGAGAGAATTGTGTTTGACCTGAACATTCGTCTAACAGATAACGAATTTCAGACACACTTTCTGCTCTTGTTCTATCAGCGCTACATTTCTCTAACACAGAATTCAACAAACAGCATAAACTTTGTTCCGAATTGATCACAATCTGTTCTTTTAAAGTCTCTAGTGAAAAGAGAACATTAACCACTACATTAGCATAGCAGTTGACACCAGAACTATTTTCAAATTGAAAACCAACAACATCTTCAACAGAATTCATTTTATTTCTGCTTACAATTTTCGGTTCATCGACTTTTGGTCTTTTTGCTACAACCTCCCTACCATTACTGATATCTCTTCGTTTCCGGCCTACCACACGTTTCCCAAACAAAGGATATTGAGGCAAATGTGGCGCATACTCTCTTCTTAACCTATTGTATTCCTTAACACAATCTAGATCCGCACAAATGTTTTTGACATCACAGTCAATCAAGTACAATCCTGATAAAGTTGTTATTTTTGTTATGCATTTTGTAAAGCGCAAACAGTTGCCCCAGCAACGGGGCGTCCCGGCGCTAGAACCATAACACAACCAGCTGAGTAGAGAAGAAAGGGAGACCTACAGGGGGGGAAAGAGATGAGTTTTGATAGCTCTGCGGAAAGCTAGTAGGTTGTTGATGCAATGGATGTGGAGGGGAAGGGAGTTCCATAACTTAACCCCCAGTAGTTTGAAAGAGCGTCCTCCAATGAGACAAAACTTTGTGTGGGGTACCATGACTACATGTTGCCCCTTGGACCGGAAGTTGCGTTGAGGATTGTAGGGCGTCAGCAGCGGGGGAGGAGCTCTGGCCCCTCGGTATTCAGAATTTTAAAGGCAAAGATGAGGGCCTTGAATTGGATGCGGGCTTCCACGGGCAGCCAGTGTAGTCTATGGATGGTAGCTCTCGCGGAGCACCTTCTAGGCAGGCCTACTATTGCCCTGGCAGCCGAATTCTGAATCCGTTGGAATCTCTTGATTTCAGTTTTGTTAGCTCCTAACAGCAGGACACTTGCGTAGTCCAGTCTGGCCAAGATGGTCGATTGTACGATAAGTTGCCGCGTTTTGGAATCAAAGTAGCCTAAGATGGGGTTGAGGCTTCTCAATAATCCAATACAAGTTGCGGCAACTTTTATAGTGTGCGACTGGAAGTTAAGTGCAGAGTCCAGCCAAACTCCTAGGTTTTTTGCCAGAGTTTTCGGGGGGGGGGGCTGGGGCCAATGAGTGGGGCCACCAGAGGTCACTCCAGCTGTTAGGGTTTATCCCCAAGATCAGCACCTCGGTTTTGCCACCGTTGAGTTGGAGGCAGTTTGTTGTCATCCATTTAGCGACGGCGGTAAGTCCATCCCTGAATCTAGTGGCATCGGGAGAGGGAGCCTCGTTGAGGCTGATGACCAACTGTGTGTCGTCGGCGTACGACACCATTGTGAGGTCCCATTTTTTGGCAACCTCCGCCAGGGGTTGCATATATAGATTAAACAGGGATGGACTGAGGGCAGAGCCCTGTGGGACTCCTTGTCCTATGTCTTGGGGTTGGGAAATGAACGGTGGGGCAGATACCCGGAAGGATCTGTTAGTCAGAAACGATCGGAACCATTGTAGTGCCACATCTACGATCCTGATGTTTTCCAGGCGTTTTAGTAGGATGGCATGGGAGACCGTATCAAAGGCCGCGCTGAGATCGAGCAGTATCAGCGCGGCACTTTTACCGGTGTCCATAATTTCCCGTAAGTTTTCCGTGGAGGTAAGGAGCGCGGATTCCGTGCTGTGGCCCGGCCTGAACCCATGTTGGGAGGGGTCCAGGATGTTGTTTTTTTTCTGACTCATGACAATGCCACATATGCCATACCCTCTTTGAACACAGAACTGCCAATATTCACTAAAGCAGTGTCTACACTTAAACCTTGCGATTTATGAATTGTCACCGCATATGCCAAGCAAACAGGAAACTGCTTACGGCGAACATATTAGTCTTTTACAAGCAAAAACCTAGCTGTGCAACAACCAATTAGCTGTACTTCCTCAATGCCATCAAATTTAATTTTTAAAAATTCAATTCCATCTCTACTTCTGTATTTCTCAAAATCAACAACATTACCCATTGATCCATTTACCAGACCTCTTTCAACATGTAAATTTCTTCTCAAAATGATACGGCAATTTAAGCACACATTCAGAGTCTTTTCAAAACCCGCAGTTTTAGATATAGTCTTCTCTAATGAATCCAATTTAGATTTCAAATTCTCAGACAAAACAATGGTTGCACCCATATGCTCTATTCTGTCAATAGCTTCCAGTTTCACAATCTCTTGGTTTTCTAAATTCAACATTTTGTTATTGAAGATGGAACATTCTGCAAGAGTTGGCATCAAACATATTCCAGATTTTTTCTCAGTAATTTTCTGAAAAATATCCTCTGGCAGAACGTCTTCTTCTGGATAAAAATTTGACAGCAATCGTGCATGTAAAGCTTCTTTCCCACGCTCAGTCACTTTCCCGATTCTAACATTTTGTAGAATATTCTTGTAATCTTCATCCTTCACCTGACGCATATTTTCACGCAGCTCAGCATAATTGAAGTTTAACCATATGTTAACGTTGCCAATGCTCCCTAGGCACTTCCTGGTATCTTCATGCGTAAGCAGTTTAAACACTGGTTGTCCTTTCACTGGTGTCAGCTGCAGAAGATCACCGAAAACAATGATGTGTTTGCCACCGAATAACACATCATACTCTGTTTTAAGAACTTCCTGCATTCTCAAATGCACAAAGGCAAGCATAACATTGGAAACCATGCTTACTTCCTCAATGAGAAGAAGTTTCATCTTCTTCAGAACTCTAGATACTTCACAACAAGCATCCCCAGATAACTTGCGGTATTGTAATTTGTTATCATGCTCCACTGGCAGCATCAGTAGCCGATGCAAAGTAATCCCTTTAATGTTATGTGCTGCCAGTCCAGTTGGAGCGGTGACAACACAAGACAGCGATAACTCAGTCCTTTTCTGCAGATAACATGAAATTGCTTTAATGAGGAAACTTTTTCCAGTTCCTGCTTCTCCACTCACGTACAGTCGGACAGGCTTCAACGACGTACATGAGCACTCTTTCTTCTCATGACTTAATCCATGATCAATTTGGTTGGTAACTTCGTCATATATTTTCCTCTGCTCAACGTTGAGTTGTCTTTCAAAATCTTCTAAGTTAACCGCATCCTTCTGAGCATGTGCCATGGCTCTTTCCACTTCAATCATAGCAGTGGCAGCTTCATTTTCGATAACTGGTTCTCCTAGTGGATCCTGACTCAATGAAACAGAACTCTGACTGTCCTGAGAACTGTCTCTAGCAATCTCAGCTGCAATTGTTGCTTCCTGCTTGATTTCTGCATTCAACATTTCTAGATATTTTGGAAAAACAGGACATTCTATGGACTCGTTGGCTGCACTAAAAGAGTCTTCGTAACAGAGGAAATCTCCAAGCAGTTCCTCTTCTGCACGCCAAGGCTTGAAAAGTTGCAAAAGAGCTAAATAGAAAAACTCTTTTCTTTCTGGAGATTCGCAATTCAATTTTCGATGATTTATCAAATTACATTTTCTTTGCTTGACCAGACATCCCTCACTTCCAATTACAGCATACACTCCTTTATCAATATCTTCTTTGATGTTCCTTTTGAAAATGTAATTTTGTAGAACATCATACAGACAAACATTCTCCAGGTGACTGCTTCTATTTGGATAATATGTATCCAACATGTTGGTCTTCAAAATATCTGTACTGCTTGGCTCCTTCTCCGCCAAATACTCAATTTCCCGTACAGGTTTCAGAACTCGATTACGCGTTGCAGCAAGACCAAGACTCGCCCAAATGATACTCCTAGATTTGGCATAGAGACTTGCTGAAGATAACCGGTCAGAACATTCGTAAGCTCCGATTTCTCGATGCGACAACATCTTCAGACTGAAACTGTACAACTTCTTACTGAGGCTCTTTTCATGGGAAATATCCTCCCACATATCCTTCAGTTCTGTCTTTTCTTTTTTGGTGATGTAAGACATCACATACCGAGCCGCAGCCATACAGTTGTCAGCCACAAACTGTATATCCATGTTAGCATTCCACATGGACAAAATCACTGGGTTGTAGTCGTTAATGTACTTGGACTTTTTGTTTCTTTTCAAATTGTATGTGTTTTTTGGGTGATTTCCTTGTCACATTATGTCGCAGCGAAGACATCAAATTGTTCACTCTTCCTTTAGATATCACCGACCGTGGAAATGCAAAACGACATTTGGTGTAGTACTTGTCCTTGTTTCTGAATTTACGACGACAGTACTTTCCACAACGATGGCTTTGAAACCGTTAAACTTGTTCTCTTGAACTTTTATCTTCGTTTGTCTTTGGAACAGCACATGTAGCATACTGTTCTATGAAACTCATCACTAAGTCATCCGGATCTGTTCCAAGTTTGGGTGCATCTTTGATCCATAGCAGCATATGTATATGAGGAGCACATCTTGCTTGATACTCCTTTCTCCAGAAGAAATCCAACACCTCTCCAAGAGGTGGATTTTTCTTGTTCGTGATGAAAGACATCATAGCTTCAAATCTATGATTGAAGTATCTGCATACATTCACTGGATCCAAAGAGCACAGTTCTCCGGGTGTCTTGAATTCGATATTTTCAATGTTTCCATTTGCCTCTCGTAGAAATTCAAGTAAGTCTTCCCAGCCATACTCAGCACAGCTGAGAGTGAGGAACCATGTGGGAGTTCCTAAGTTCCTCAGCATACATTTTAAGTCACCATGACGGCGGTACCAATACTCATTAGTACCACGCTGACAAGCCATGAGATTAATCAGGTGAGAATCCAAAATAATGTCTTGCACATTGACTTTATCCATAAAGTCCCTTGCCGAGATATATTGTACACCACTTTTCAAGATGTGTTTCACTGCATAAGACAATCCAGAGAGATCAACACCACCCATGTGCTTATTGTTGTCTAAAATACACACAGGTTTGCGCACTTCAGCAATCTGACTTCAAACCGCCACAGGTGAAGTACTCTCATCATGGATGGTAGTCAGCATGTGCACATCCCTCCTGTCCACACATCTCACAGCTAGTAGTTCATCACTACGCAAGGAACTGAACTGTCCCCTTTGAAGTTTTTTGCAAACAAGCTCTTTTGGATAACCTTTACGGAGAGAGAAAATTGTGCCGCAAGCAAAAGTGTCCACTTTGAACGATTCCTTAAACAATTGCACAGAAGTGTAGAAGTTATCAAGGTACAAATGGTGGCCTCTATTAAACAGTCCTCTAGCAAGATCCCACACGATTTTCTCTGAAACTCTAAAAGTGGATGGACAACCAGGGGGGTCAACAGTGGAATACCTACCAGGGTACACACGGAAATAAAAAACATATCCTGTCCTACTCTCAGACAACATATACAGCTTAGTTCCATAACGAGCCCTCTTGCTAGGAAAGAATTGCCTAAAAACCAAACGGCCCTTAATCAGGACCAAAGACTCATCAATAGATATTTCTTTCCCTGGAGTATAAATCTATGAAAATAGATCTACAAAGTAATCAAGAACAGGTCGAATCTTAAAAAGACAGTCACAGTCAGGGTGATCTCTTTTGGCAACGCCAAAGCATTATCAACAAAATGCAGCATCTGAAGCAAAAGTAAATACCAATCACGAGTCATAATTGCAGGAAATATGGCCGTTGACATTAAGGGACTAGTAGACCAATATGAATCCATGGACGGCTTCCTTATCAAACCCATCAATAAAGTCAAACCCAAAAACAACTTAATCTTCTCCAGATTTGTGGGAGTCCACCGGGTAGCTCTAAAGTAGGGTCTAAGTCTGGCACTGTTGTCCCTCAAAAACTGTTCAGCATACAAATTAGTGTGCTCAACCATTTCACCCAAAAATACATCATCCATAAACAACTGAAAAAAATGTATAGGCAAAAAATATTCACAATCCACTCTATACCCTGCATCACCACAAAAGGCAGGTAACACCACCTTCACCATGTTTGGATCAACCCAGAGTCCAGCACTTCCAATGGAAGCCTTACAGCCCCAGGCTGCAAACCAGATGCCTCTTGCACCATCAGCACAGCAGTGTCCTCCTCTAAAACAAGCACTTCATCCGCACTGAGAGTACCTTCCTCAACTGATGATTCCATGTGGAGAGAAAACTCACAGCCTGAATCTTCCCCTCCCTCCCCTCCCTCAGACACACTTTCAGTCTCATATTCCTGCTTAGAGGAAGATTCAAGAAGCATACCAACCACCTGCTGAGCAGCAATTCTACGGCTAGCGATAATGCTTACTAATAAAGGTAACTTGTCAAACAAGTCAGCAACAACAAACCCTTTGTAAAAAACTGAAATAAACAAAAAGTAGCTTTAGCACAAAGTCTTGTATACTCCGACACAATACCACTCAATTGCCAGAAGCAGCTAGACTCACCACCACTTACTGTGCACAGACACAGTAAAGATCAAAAATATCCCACTAAAAAAGAAAAAGAAAATTACACATAAGATAATGCAAAACACATCACAAAGAATTTCATGCTCATAACACTAACAAATATGCTGCCATTATGACACCACTTACAAAAAAATTCATTTATGCATGACAATAATACTTGTTTGGAGTAAACAAAACAAAAATGTTTTCTTACCAAATAAATGCAATTACGCGAAACTGCAGAACAACCGCTGCTGAAACCGCAAACAAGAATCAAAAGCGTAACACTAGAATAAAAAGGAGAAAAAAACATTTGAATCACATAGGCAAATTGTGCACCAGTCTACACACAATCCACCAACCAAGCTAAGGGGTAGGTGGGCCTAACAGTATAAATAAAATATTCACCCCATAAAAGAGAAGCAACCCTTGCCCAGGAGGCCACTCCCCAATGCCAAAATGTAAAAAAAAACACCTGGTGTCTAGTGGCTTCAGCCCCCTTGGGGGCAGAGGGGCATAAAAACATACTGGTGATGTGCCACCCAAAGAGGGCATAAGTGACCCAAATCATTTTCCCATAAACGAGAGCTACCCTTGCCCAAGGGGCCACTCCCCACAAATTAATCCCTAGTGGTTTAGTGGGCCACCAAATGAACAATGGTGAGATCTGCCCCCCCTAGGGGGAACAGACAGCCAAAAACATTGCCCCTCAAGGGGGCGTGACCCTTGCCCAAGGGGTCACTCCCACAAAATAATCCCTGGTGGTCTAGTGGGCCACTAAAAAAAGTAAATATGGTGATATCTGCCCCCCCACGGGGCACCCAGCCAAAAAACAATGCCCCCAAGGGGAGCGACCCTTGCACAAGGGGCCACTCCCCATAAATGTATCCCTGGTGGTCTAGTGGGCCACTTTAATGTAAAAATAATGGTGCAATCTGACACAGCTAAAACATGTTGCCCCCAAATAGGAGAGCGACCCTTGCCAAGAGACAGGGCATTTTCATGGCCATTTCTTTTAGTTATTTAAATTTTGATAAAAATGTAATCTGACTTACCAGAGCCAATTATGATGGAACCTGCTACAAGACAGTTTTTTTTTATATAAAACTATATTCCACCTGACAGATAGCTTCCAAGTTATTATTGATTTGCTAAAGACCAGAATTTAATTAAACACACCCATGGAACCTGGGGGGCCAGCACCCAGGTTTCCTGAAGAGAAATTACATCCTTTTTCCACAGGTGAGAGATAGCCTCTTGTCACCGACAAGTTCATTCCTCTGATATTCCATGAGCAAACTGTTACCAGATGCAAAAACAACAGTTGATGGACAGAATGCAGAGCAATGTCATACATTCACCCCGAGATAGCTATCTGGGCCTAAATCCATTGTTTGTTTGCACTCCACACCACCCCAGTTCAGACATGGCCATATGCAAATCAGCCTTGACCCTGTGTCTCATTGGAACAGTCCAGCCCGAACTGCCAAGCCATGTCTTTCCTGGACCGGAATCAAGCATCCTAGGACTGGTTTCTGGCTATCAGCCGTCATCAGCCAGTATAGCTTGACTCCAGTGGTGTGGAGAGCATGGGACCCACGTCTGAGCATACCCATCCCACTTGGGGTGACAAATGCAAAAACAACAGTTGATGGACAGAATGCAGAACAATGTCATACATTCACCCCAGTACAGCGATCTGGGCTTAAATCCATTGTTTTTTGAACTCCACATCACTACCCCAATTCAGACATGGCAATATGCAAATCAGCCTTGACCCTGTGTCTCATTGGAACAGTCCAGCCCGAACTGCCAAGCCATGTCTTTCCTGGACCGGAATCAAGCATCCTAGGACTGGTTTCTGGCTATCAGCCGTCATCAGCCAGTATAGCTTGACTCCAGTGGTGTGGAGAGCATGGGACTCATGTCTGAGCATACCCATCCCACTCGGGGTGACAAATGCAAAAACAACAGTTGATGGACACAATGCAGAACAATGTCATACATTCACCCCAGTACAGCGATCTGGGCCTAAATCCATCGATTTTTTGCACTCCACACCACCACAGTTCAGACATTGTCATATGCAAATCAGCCTTGACCCTGTGTCTCATGGGAACAGTCCAGCCCGAACTGCCAAGCCATGTCTTTCCTGGACCGGAATCAAGCATCCTAGGACCGGTTTCTGGCTATCAGCCGTCATCAGCCAGGATAGCTTGACTTGGATGTATGATCCTACATCGTGCACCAAACACATCGCGGGATTTAACACTGCGGCTAAGTCATCGCACAGGGCAACACTTCGCCCTCTGTTATATCGCACGCATTTACAATGCGAATGAGTGCATTCCTATAGCCAAGGCTGTAATCGCACGTCACCATAACGCGTGCTTTGCATTCTCGTAGTTCTGGGGGTGAGGTCGAAGTAAAATGCATGAGGAGAGTTCCTGCCAGAAACCCCGCTCTGAAAGTTCCTGGCAGACACCGGTTTTATTGTGTGCTCTAAAAAGCGGGCCATGCCCCCTATACATTAGATTGTATCCAAGTAATTTACCAACATATTTTACTTCCAAAGTGTGATAATTGTCCTGTCTGACTTAGTACTGCTAAGCACACAACTCCATATTTCAGACGACAAGAGTGTTTGATGTAAATGAGCGTGGGTGTGTGAGAGAGAGATTGGAGGAGTGGGAGCATGAGCCTCACGTAAAGATTTTATCCATGGACAGCTTGTGATTCATTTCAATTCACTGCTCTTTCCTGCTTCCTCATTATTTTTGATGTACATTCCTTTCCATGGGAGGAGCGCATGAACACTGCAGGGCCATCTGAGAGCCAATAGCTGCAGCTGTGTCAAATGAGATTCTGCAGTTTTAAAACATGGCCCTCTAAAGGCTAATTAAATCAATCCGTTTCGCCTTCCTGATCCCCGACGAAGTGATGCACTTAGGGCGCACCGCGCACAAAGTTAACATGATCTGTGCTGCACAAGGCAGCCAGGGCTCATGATGAGCCATCAGACCACATCCTCTCCCCTTTGGTGTGGTCCTGCAGTTTATACACCATGTTGTGAAAACATCTATTTATTTCTCAAGAATTCCACACCAAAGTCGTCGTTGGAGTCGCCTTCATCTATTTATTTGCTTTTTATATTCACTCCGAAGTCATGATTCACACATTGTTGGAGTCACCTTCATCTATTTATTTGCTTGTTATTTTCACCAGTCATGTACTTTCACCACCCACCCATACATCCTGCATCCATACATCATTCATGCATCCATCCACCCATCCATCCACCCACCCATCCATCCTGCATCCATCCTGCAGCCATCATTCATGCATCCATCCACCCATCATGCATCTACCCATCATGCATGCATCCATCCATGCATCCACCAACCCACCCATCCATCCTGCATCCATACATCATTCATGCATCCACCCATCCATCCATCCATCCATCCACCCACCCATCATGCATCCATCCATCATGCATGCATCCATCCATACATCATTCATGCATCCACCCATCCATCCACACACCCATCTATCCTGCATCCACCCATCATGCATGCACCCATCCATGCATCCACCCTATAATCACTCATCCATCATGCATCCACCTATCATTCATGCATCCATGCATCCATACATCATTCATGCATCCACCCACCCATCCATCCTGCATCCATACATCATTCATGCATCCATCCATTCATCCTCTATCCATCATTCATGCATCCATCCAATCATCCATCCTGCATCCATCCTGCATCCATCATTCATGCATCAATCCACCCATCATGCATCCACCCATCATGCATCCACCCATCATGCATGCATCCACCCATCATGCATGCATCCATCCATCCACCCACCCACCCACCCTACAGCATGCATGCATCCATGCATCCATCCATACATCATTCATGAATCCACCCATCCATCCACCCTGCATCCACCCATCATGGATGCACCCATCCATGCACCCAACAATCATTCATCCATTATGCATGGATCCTGCATCCATACATCATTCATGCATCCAGCCACCCATCCATCCATCATCCATCATCCATCCTGCATCCATCATTCATGGACCCATCATGCATCCACCAATCATGCATGCATCCATCCATGCATCCACCCAACAATCATTTATGCACCCATCCACTCACCACTCACCATCCATCATTCATGTTTTTTTATGACCATATAACTTGCACACAGCTTGTCAGTGTTCAATACCAGCACCAAGGATACATGATTCATATTAATGGTTTGTAAAACATCTATTTATTTGACACCTTAGTCGGAACATCCTTATTTGTTGTTTTTTAAAGCATCAATTTATTTCACACCAAAGTCAAGTTTAAATTTGTATGGCTCGATAGGAGGCTCGAACCTGCTTTCCCAGCACCAAAGTCGGCCGCGCTAGCCGTCAGACCACACCCTCTCCCTTTTTGTGTGGCCCTACAGTTTATACACCATATTGTGAAAACATCTATTTATTTCTCAAGAATTCCACACCAAAGTCGTTGTTGGAGTCGCCTTCATCTATTTATTTGCTTGTTATATTCACCAAAGTCATGCAGTTTATACATCATGTTGTGAAAACATCTATTTATTTCTCAAGAATTCCACACCAAAGTCGGAACTACACAGGTTGTTGTAGTCACCTTCATCAATTTATTTGCTTTTTATATTGACACCAAAGTCATTTCACACGCTGTTGAAGTCGCCTTCATCAATTTATTTGCTTTTTATATTCACACCAAAGTCATGTATACATTTTTACAATCTCACATCTATTGAAGTCGCCTTGCGTTGTGGAGCCCTGGCATTGCTAGCGATGTAATCACTAGCGATGTATTTGTGAATGCGATGTACCAGCATGCATATAGATAGCATGCGCTGTGGAGCCTGGTGCGATGTAATAGTTGCGTTGCGATGGCATCGCGATGCTATGCATTCGTTGTAAGGGGTGTTTCCGGCTTGACTCCAGTGGTGTGGAGAGCATGGGACTCACGTCTGAGCATACCCATCCCACTCAGGGTGCCAAATGCAAAAACAACAGTTGATGGACAGAATGCAGAGCAATGTCATACACTCACCCCAGTACAGCGATCTGGGACATCGTTTTTTTGCACTGCACACCACCCCAGTTCAGACATGGCCATATGCAAATCAGCCTTGACCCTGTGTCTCATGGGAACAGTCCAGCCCAAACTGCCAAGCCATGTCTTTCCTGGACCGGAATCAAGCATCCTAGGACCGGTTTCTGGCTATCAGCCGTCATCAGCCAGGATAGCTTGACTCCAGTGGTGTGGAGAGCATGGGACTCACGTCTGAGCATAGCCATCCCACTCGGGGTGACAAATGCAAAAACTGGGGGGGACTGCAGAGTTAATAAAGCAAACAGTCCTTGATGTTAATTGAATAAACATCCAACATGTATCTAGAGTGCAAAACTATGATATATGTCCTCAATATAAATTCTTAAGAGAATATGCAGTAAACTAGAGATGCATTAGAACAATATAAATGAACTTTGGATTGTAATGTGTGAGGGTTACCAAATACTAGGGCAAAATTGAATAGATGTAGCAAACTAAGTGCTTTTGATGTTATAATGGAATGGGACCTAATGAAATGTACTGTGATCTTTGTAGATGTGACAATACAGGGAACGAGTCCTGAAGAAGGTGCAAGAATAAAACAAAGGGCACCGAAACGCCGCGTCGACAGTTTGTTCCTTTATCATTGTTTGACCAATAAATGTGATGTTTTAATATGTTGATGTAGACAGTGCTATAATAGCATTTTTTAACCTTATAACTCTTTTTGACATTTGAGTGTATATTATTGCAAAAATTGAAAGTGTATTCCTTGTTGTTTCATATAACATGTTCAATGTTACTAGGAATTTTTAACTTTTATAAAATAATTGAATGATATTTTACATAAACTTTTGTCCATGTACATGAGGTTTCTATAGTACTTGTGGGTCCAACAGATTGTTTTAGTTGTAAATTTGGTAACCCGTACAATACTGCAAATCCCTTGGTGTCCAATGAAAACGTCCCCCTAGGGGTGTATTTTACTCAAGATTTACTAAATCCAGGAGAAGGAGTTCTGTATTTTGTATGATTGTTGACCCAATCCTTTTCCTGTTAGAAAGGGTAGCTCCCTACTCTAAACTTTCTAGACAAATGCAAAAACAACAGTTGATGGACAGAATGCAGAACAATGTCATACATTCACCCCAGTACAGCGATCTGGGCTTAAATCCATTGTTATTTGCACTCCACATCACTACCCCAATTCAGACATGGCATCAATATGCAAATCAGCCTTGACCCTGTGTCTCATTGGAACAGTCCAGCCCGAACTGCCAAGCCATGTCTTTCCTGGACCGGAATCAAGCATCCTAGGACCGGTTTCTAGTTATCAGCCATCCTCAGCCAGGATAGCTTGACTCCAGTGGTGTGGAGAGCATGGGACTCATGTCGGAGCATACCCATCCCACTCGGGGTGACAAATGCAAAAACAACAGTTGATGGACACAATGCAGAACAATGTCATACATTCACCCCAGTACAGCCATCTGGGCCTAAATCCATCGATTTTTTGCACTCCACACCACCACAGTTCAGACATGGTCATATGCAAATAAGCCTTGGCCCTGTGTCTCATGGGAACAGTCCAGCCCGAACTGCCAAGCCATGTCTTTCCTGGACCGGAATCAAGCATCCTAGGATCGGTTTCTGGCTATCAGCCGTCATCAGCCAGGATAGCTTGACTCCAGTGGTGTGAAGAGCATGGGACTCACGTCTGAGCATACCCATCCCTCTCGGGGTGACAAATGCAAAAACAACAGTTGATGGACAGAATGCAGAAAAATGTCATTCATTCATCCGAGTACAGGGATCTGGGCCTAAATCCATAATTTTTTTGCACTGCACACCAGCCCAGTTCAGGCTGGAGTGTTCCCATGAGGCACAGGGTCAAGACTGATTTGCATATGGCCATGTCTGATCTGGGGTGGCTTGGTGAGCAAAATAACGATGGATTAAACCCAGATATGTGACTGGGGTGAATGTTTTGTCATTGTGCAACATTCTGGTCATCATCTTGTGTGTTTTGCTGTTCACCCTATGTGGGAAGGGTATGCCCAGACGTGGGTCCCGTGCTGACTAAGCTACTGGAGTCAGGCTATCCTGGCTGAAGACGGTTGATAGCCAGAAACCGCTCCTAGGATGCTTGATTTCGGTCCAAGGAAGACATGGCTTGGTAGTTCGGGCTGGACTGTTCCCATGAGGCACAAGGTCAAGACTGATTTGCATATGGCCATGTCTGAACTGGGGTGGCTTGGTGAGCAAAATAACTAAGTATGGGAGAATTTTGTGGATCTGTGGCCCACAAATTCGCGCGAAATCCCAAAAAAATCTGCTAAATCGCGGATTTTTTTGCGATTTGCACTATGCTCAACTGGAGTACTTTCAACTGGCTAATCAGTAAGTGCCTCCTCGTTGTGTAAATGTATAGTGCTTTTCCTACACTGCAGCTGCGTAAAGGGCGAGATGATTTGTCCCCAGTGACCATGTGTGCTTGTAAGTTTGCCACCGCGCCAAAAGGCACTGACGTCCCTTGAGTGAGCTGTCCATCATAGTTGGGAAAAGGCGGGAAAAACGTTTGATACTGCTAGTGTGTGGTGCGGGGCTTCTATGCGTGTGCACATGCATCTTGTGTAAAGGGTCAGGGAGCGAGCAGGGCAGCAGGTGAGGAGAAAGCAGCCTCCAGGCCACAGTAACTACACGGGGATCACGCTCGAGAAACTCATGGATGCCAAGACCTCCCTCGAGTATTGCAGCTAATTTTCGACGGCAGATATGGGGTTAAAGCACACTTGCCCAGCCTCAACCGTGCTCACTAATGTTTTGGGCTGATTAAAAACATTTACTGAATTTGAACTTCAACTCGGGCACCAGCTATATCTGTAAGTGCTTCCTATTAGGGTTTAAATTTTGTGAGAGGAGCCTCATGCCAGAATAAATCCTGCCCTGCATAGTTATCCACAAAGATGCCACTGTTTTGTGCAATACCTCTACTCAACTGGAGTACTGGCTAATCAGTAAGTGCTACCTCGTTGGGTAAATGTATAGTGCTTTTCCTACACTGCAGCTGCGTAAAGGGCCAGAAGATTTGTCTCCACTGACCATGTGTGCCTGTTACTTTGCCACCGCTCCAAAAGGAGCTGAGGTCCCTTGAGTGAGCTGTCCATCATAGTTGGGAAAGGGCGTGACAAACGTTGGATACTGCTAGTGTGTGGTTCGGGGCTTCTATGCGTGTGCACATGCCTCTTGTGTAAAGGGTCAGAGAGCGAGCAGGGCAGCAGGTGAGGAGAAAGCAGCCTCCTGCCTACAGGAACTACAAGGAGATCGCGCTCGAGAAACTCATGGATGCAAATACCTCCCTCAAGTATTGCAGCTAATTTTCGACGGCAGAGACAGGGTTGAAGCACACTTGCCCAGCCTCGACCGTGCTCACTAATGTTTTGGGCTGATTAAAACGTTACTGAATTTGAGCTTCAACTCGGGCACCTGCTTTATTTATCTGTACGTGCTTCCTGTTGAGGTTTAATTTTTGTGACAGGAGCCTCGTGCCAGAATGAATCCTGCCCTGCATAGTTATCCACGAAGATGCCACTATGATGGACGAAGCTGTCCATCATAGTGGGGAAAGGGCGGGAAGAAGTTTGATTACCGCTAGTGTGTGGTGCAGGGCCAAACGGGCAGGGCTTCTAAGCGTGTGCACATCCCTCTTGTGTAAAGGGTCAGAGAGCGAGCAGGGCAGAACGTGAGGAGAAAGCAGCTGATAGCCGAAATCGGTCCTAGGATGCTTGATTCCGGTCCAGGGAAGACATGGCTTGGCAGTTCGGGCTGGACTGTTCCCATGAGGCACATGGTCAAGACTGATTTGCATATGGCCATGTCTGACCTGGGGTGGCTTGGTGAGCAAAATAACGATGGATTAAACCCAGATCTCTGACTGGGGGTGGATGTTTTGCCATTGTGCAACTTTCTGTCCATCATCTTGTGTGTTAAACTGTTACCAGATGCCCTAGAAGCACTTTTGCCTGTTTAATCGGGAAAAGCCAGGACCCTTACTGCTGGCACCTACCGTGAACCGCAAAAGCATTGGTGAAGCCCCGGGAAGCCTTGTGACATCCTCAGCCAGCTCGTGGGGTTAGCAGCACACTGAGCGTGCCGGGACTACAACACCCACAGTCCCAGGGGCGCGCTCAGATTACCTCATCCTCAGCTGGGACGGGCAGCGCATAAAACGTCAGTGGCCCTCCCACAGTGCGGGACGCCCTAGATGCACTTTTGCCTGTTTACTCGGGAAAAACCAGGACCCTTACTGCTGCCACCTACCGCAAACCGCAACAGCCTTGGTGAAGCCCCGGGAAGCCTTGTGACATCCTCAGCCAGCTCGTGGGGTTAGCAGCACACTGAGCGCACCGCGACTACAAAACCCGCAGTCCCCGGGGCGCGCTCAGATTACCTCATCCTCAGCTGCGACGGGCGGGGCATAAAACGTCAGCTTCCCTCCCGCAGCGCGGGATGCGCGCGGGCCAAGAGCGGGCTCGTCCGCGCCTGTGCGCAGCTGATCGTGGCTGGGCTGGGCCCAATCTCTTGGTCCTATCCTTGACATAGAAACGTCATCCACAAGCAGTAAGACTCTAACTTGTTATTATTGTTGTTTCTCTTGGTATTTGGCTGAACCGACAAGTGACAGTGGACTAACTCAACCGATTCGAACCAGTGGCTGTTATAATTGTGCATTTTTTCTCTGTGCTCTAGTTGATAATTGTCAAGGGCTATGGGGAAACGGAAAATGTTGAGCCCGAAGGTCCCTTTAACCCAAAAAAGTATACCAGCCTCACAACAAACCTTACTTAGCTTTCTTACGGGCAATGGGGGCCATAAATAAACAGATTACATCAGTAGAGTAATCCATAGAGGCAGACTTGTCACGCTTATCAATAGAAGCGGAGCAACTAGTACATTTGTCACCCGAACAAACTAACGTATCGAAACAGCAGATTAATGGTAGTATTCAAAACATTTCCGATGATTTAACTAGCGAGCCCAACGCTTTCTCACAGCCACCACAGAAAAAACATAAAAATCCACCTCGCCCTGAGAGTATTAAAATACTAAAGGGTCAAATGATGAAGGAAAAGAATCATTCAGATTCACCTCTAGTAACCGCCCCTAAATCTGTTTACCATGGGAAAAAGAAGTTCACAGTAAGGAAAGGTTCTAACAGAGAGAAAGAGGACTGCTCAAAGAGACTAGATGCATTGACTAGCGAACTAAAGAGATTATTCACCCTGGTAGAACGATTGGATCTCTATCTAAGAGTGAGTCTGGACCAAGTTCGGGTTAGACTGATGCATATTGAGGACCAAGTCTCCACAGGCAAAGGAAATCATGTTGACCCTGTACTAGTTGTCCAAGAGTCAAGGGATAAAAATGAGGTTATTCCTAATCAGACCAGTAATGGACAAACCTCACGCAAAATCCACCCCAACCCGAAGGAAAGTGAACCCCTCTTAAAAGATCTATCCAGGAAAATAGTTGGTACTAAAAACCCTCATTTGGTAACGACCCACAAGAATTGAGTAACGACTCCACTTATTGAGGATAGGCACACGGATTTAGTCCTCCATTTAAATTACATAGGCCATAATCCCCTTCCACCCTTGTCGTGGGCCCAACAACAAGCACCACAGCCTTTATCACCCCAAAATTGGGTTCACTCAGGGCCAGACTCAAGCCTTGATCTTCGGCTGTGTGCAAAACCCTATGTAATTGTTTTAGCAAACGTGCCACCTAAGGGACCAGTAGAGAGTGAACCTTGGGAAACACTAAGGAATAAAGCTCTATACTGGTTGGGCAGGAAGACAGGTTCTAAACCCCAACTCTTCACAGAATTCAAGATGGCAAGAAGGGTCCAGTGGGTGGGAAGTACCACGAAAACACTGCCGGGGGACTGTATAGTACTCACGTTTAGATCTCCCATGTTGGTAAAGAACATTCTTTGGGGGGTTGGGAATAATACTGTAGAGACAGGCCTGATTAATATCTTCCCACTGGTTTTTTTTATCCTCCACGCCTTAACCATCTTTACCGGCCACTAAACAGATATACTGCTCCAGCCCCAAATAATCATTATGACATCCCGACTCATAATCGATTTAACTTGCTATCTAGACTGGAAGGTATCGATTGACTGGAAAAATACAACCTTATAAAACCTGGCATACAGAAATCTGGGCCTGCCCCGCACGTGAAGAACAATTCTAACTACCCTCCTTCCATTAACAAGGCCACCACGAACGAGGTAGGCAATGCCGAGGGTAATATCACACCAACACTGCCGATTTCCAAAGTCCAGTATCAATAGCCTTCACTACTGAGAATAATAAAAGGTTTAAACAGAACGCTAATATCAGGCAGCTGAAAAGCCCTCTAAGCAAAGCATTGAGCAATCTTCGCTCATCCCTGCCTTAGAGTGAAAGACCGCTTTTTGGAACGTAGCAGGTCTACGTTCAAAACTGACAAATTACACCTGGCTACAGTTCGCAGGTCTCTTTATCGTTCTCTTCCTCCAGGAGACCTGGTGTGAGAAGTTGGCCCGATATGCAGTGTTCACTATTCTAGTGACCACTATGCATCGGTCCAAACGACCCTTATGGTGATTGGTTGTAAGTCAACCTTAGACCAGCTATCCTAGTAGCGTGGATACGAGCAGTCTTCGGGCTAAACTCTAGAGGGCGTGTTAAGCCAGCTGTTATACCATCACATACCCCTTGAACACCAAGTGAAAGGACACCACACAAGTGTTATGAAAATAAACAGTATATTTATTAGAATCACAACAGCCCTGTACTCTTTATGAGGACAGGGTACTAAGCACAGAACAAAACTCTTAGGAAAATACTTCAAGTGCACAATCAATACAAGTGCCCGAGGGCACGGAAAGTTTAGTGGTCTCGGGCGGACCCGATAAGGCAAGTCGGAAGCGAGGGACTCAGGACCCTTAAGTAAGGAGGTTATGCGGGCACCGAAATGCCAGAGTTACCTAGCCACAAGGGCTGCGGCTGCACAAGTCTTACAGGCGTCGGGGGTCTTCGCGCCAGGAGCCGGAAGGAAGGAGTTGCTGGCCGGCGACCAGTGAAGAATAGTTCGTAGAGATCCAAGCCTGGATCAGAGATCGATGATACCTGAAAGCAAAGGGGACCAAGTTCATACTACTAGCCAGTAGTCAGAGGGTACCAGGAAGGCACCGGATGGCCGTCACCTCGACTAGGTGAGTGGGCGACGCTAGGCTCTGCAGTCTCACGGACCAGGAGGCGTTGTCGGCGACCAGGATGGAGGTGCGAGCTGTCCCACGAAGGTTGATGCTGTCGGCGTCGCTGGGCCCAGGATTGGGGCAACAAGCCTTGGCAGATTTCAGGGCCACGTGGTGGGCCTAAAATGGCGTCTTGAGTGGACCAGGAGGGTCCGGGGTGATCCTCTCGGAAAAGGGAGCAAGGGCCGGTCTGGAGCAACCAGACCAGCAGCGTTGGTTGTCGGATGTCGTCAAGGAGATCACAAGCCAGCGGCTAGTGATCAGACAACGTGCTGAGCGGCGAGCAGAAGGGCCCCACACAGATCGTGGAGAAGCTGGGAGGCTGCACTTCGGTGCTGGAGCTGCTCAGGATCGGGGCTTCTCGGACCCCAGAGCACTCACCAGAGGATTCCTTCCGTGGTCGTGCTGGATTAAGAAAGCGTGCAGGTTTTGATGATGGCCGGTCCCTCGAGGTCTCGTCGCACCCACAGATCTCAGCTGAGCTGACGATGTGGGTAGAGGTCAGAGGTGCCAGGGAAGCCGGTTCTCTTCGAGCTGGGTCGTCGGATCCCTGAGGAAGGACTTGCAGCAAACCGCAGAGTTCTTAGATGGTGCCTGCGGATGCAGGGTGACTACTCCTTAGCCACAAGGGAGAAATCTTGAGAAGAGTCTCGAATGTCCTTTCGTAGAAAGTAGTTCTTGATTCAAAGATGATCTAATTTGGAAGGGTCCCCGCTCCGGCCTTTATCCTAAAGAAAGGGGTGGGTACATGACTAGGTCCTGCCCTAGGGTTGGGACCAGGAAGGGGGGTAGTTACACCCCTCTCCCCCTGCTGGACTTTCCCCAGGTCAGGGGCTGCACGCCCCTGGAACTGGTTTTAGCCGGCAGATGCGTAGTGAGCACCGGGGTGCCACTCCGCAGTCACCTTCTTGCAAAGCCCTACCTACCCAGAATACACAAACCCTGTCTGGGATGGTGCGAATACCGCCCCTGACAGGAAACCCTTTGTCCAAGCTCTCCTCGCTGGAAGGACTCCCAGCAGCAGGAGGTCAGACTCGTGTCTGTGGTGGCAGCGTCCATTTTGTGGAGCTGAGGCTTCAGTTAACTTTAACCGGGGTTCACAGTTACGTATGTGTATGTATAGGCATTTTATAGCGCACTACTTACCCGTAGGGTCCCAAGGCGCTTCGACCGCTGCGAAACCCTTCCTGGCTTCCCTGAGAGATGGTCCCTTAATGGGTATCTCCAGGGTGAGACCAGGCATCCCCGGCGGTCTGGTGGGGCCGTTAGTGAAGATGAGGCAAGCTAATGCCCAGAGTTGCCGAGTGTGATCGCTGATCAGAGTGGGCACCGAGGCGAGAGAATTATCGAGTCCGATGACCCTGGTCCAGAAACCTGCCGCGCCGGGAATCGAACCCTGGTCCCGGGCCGTCCTCTGCTCTCGGGTCTGCCGCCTCTAACCAGTGAGCCACACTACATGTCGTGTCCCTCTAGAAGGGCGGAATGCTAACCTCGTCGCCAGAATTGGTGAGGGGGCAGCATCCCGGTTCGTATGACACCTTACTCGACATGTCTTGATAACGCGATACCGAAGTTACCGATATGATACGCGTTATCATGGAACAGCCATTGGGTCTTGGTTCCGCAAGCTGCATCCGGGCTCGGCTCGTGCCAGAGCCCAATTCACATGGTTCCATGCACTCTGCCTTCAGGATTGTCAAGGCCTGCCATAGGAGTGACTGATAGGAACTCGGGTGTCCATTTTAAGGTTAGGTATAGAGATACTATACCTACAGCAACGGGCGAGTACGCCACGTGGCCCCAGCTGTCGTGCAGCCAGTTGTGTCAGATTTAGGTGGCCAGCCAGGGGTGGCATAATACATGCTTCAGCCCCTGGTAGGCCCTGGGTACACCGATGCCCTGAGTTACAGGGTCTGACAGGGTGGCCCAGTTCCAATTGGGTAATGCACCTAGGGTACACACAGCAATTTAGCGAGAGAACAGCTAGGCTGTGGGTCTGATTGGCAGGCCCACAGCCCAAGAAAGTCGTAAACCAGTGAAAGAAAATCAAAAAGTCCGGGTGATCATAGGATTGCAGACCCTACTCTCCTACACCTGGGCTATGGAACCGTTACACATAGAGGGCTATGAAAAGTTTTTCTCTAGTCCCCTCCCTTCTGTTTCAGGAAGAGCGAAAGGGGGTCTGTCAATTTTTATCTCAAACCTATTGGTTATTAAGAAAATTGCACCATACAAAATTGAACCACATTTTCAAATTTTAACGTTAGACCTAAATAGTCAAGATGCATATGCTTTGGTTAACTTTTATAATAATCTTCATCAGACTGACCTTATAACTATCCTACAAGAGATAATGATCTACCTCCAGGAACTGAAAAACAAATCCAACAAAAATGTCATAATCATTTGGGGGGAGATGTTAATCTTACCTTATGCCCCCAAAGTAACTACTGTAATTGTGGCCTTATAGATGAAAACGGAATTTCACTAATACATTTCTCTCACACAAACACTGGAGAGCAACTAAATGAGGCAATAAGTGACTTGAACTTGGGGTTAGCAAATGATTTAGTGGCTCCCTCAGTCCCCCTAACTAAACCCTATAACTGGAGGGGAGCATCAAGTACCATATATTTTATATTTATTTCAGTTATCGCTGCGTCTCATATTGTTAATTTTAGCATACATGATAACTCTACTAGTGATAATTTTCCAATTAGTGTAAGAGTAAAAATTCCAACTAACCAATATAAGCGGAATCCGGACCACATTTATGGTCAAGGAACGCTACGCATGGAAAGACCCAATGGGTATTCACTCAAATGGGAAAAGATCGACCCGTTTGTTATAACCACTGAGGTAGTAAGAAATTCCCTAGAATCGATAAATAATTGCTTGGACCCCAACATTACTGATGCGGGGGTTTTAATGAGCTTCACCATTACAACAGCATCAGTAATAGCAGCTCTTTATAGGGAATTAAAGGACGGGCCAGGAAAGAGTATAAGATGGTTTGATAAGATCTGTTTGAAAGCCCACTCAAATTTAAAAACTGCCCTACATAAAGTGCCGAGAGACAAGCAGGAAACTGCCAGCTGTAGAAAGGAATACAACAGGGCCATAAAAAACAGGAAAATAGAACTCAAAAAAGATCTTTGGTCACAATTGCACAAAAGCTGTATCCTTAAAGACAATATCGCCTTCTGGAAGGTTGTCAGATCACCCTTCCCAGCAGAGAAGGACAACAACAACACCATAGACATAGCTATCGATGAGTCAGCATGGGTTCACCACTTCCTGGGAATATTTGGCCCTCCACAGTCTCAGCCATCTCCCGTAAACAAAGAAACTGTAGTTTTGCCTCCATCAAACCCTGTCTTCCCGATTCCCCTGGGAATAACCATCAGCGAAGTAGAAGCGGCTCTTTTAGCAAGTAAAGGTGGAAAGGCCCCAGGGCCGGACGGAGTCCCAGTAGACCTTTACAAGCACAACACCGATACTGACGAGGGTCCTGGAGGCATCCTGTGCTGTGGGCCTCCCCGACTCTTGGTCAGACTCAACAGAACAGTAAGAAAGTTAGGGATATTTTTGTCGAAAATATAAAACTTGACACAACAAAAACGTACCCCTACCTTGGTGTTTTGATGGACGACAAATGTTCTTGGAAACAGGCTATCAAGATAAGAAAGCAGCATTTTATGAGGGCCACAACAGCCTTGGTTAACTTCACACTGAGGTTGGGTGGCAGACCACCTATGGAATTAATCCAAATTTATAAGGCAAAATGCATTACTGTAGCCACTTATGGAGCAGCTCTGTGGGGTAATGGGAAAATCAAAGCCCTACAAAAGGTCGAGAACTGTTTTCTAAGATTTCTACTTGCCGTCCCTAGAAGTTCCTCAACTTATAACTGTGATCTAGAGCATGGCCTAACATACATAACTGACATAGTAAAGCTTCAACCGATGCTCTTGTGGCATCGCATTTGGTCCTCTGATACCACAGTTTTGAGCCGATGGCTTTTAGAGGATTGCCTTTCCCTTGAAAATGGGTGCAAAATCAAATGGCTCATGTACATCAAAAAATTCCTGCATGATTTAGGACTGGGAAAATATTATCAAACCCCATTGACAATAATTGAAATATCAAGGAAAGAGTTTTAAAAACTATGTCTGAACCATTTAGAGCAGCTCAGGCTTGCTAGCGAGGCAAGCAAACCATCTGTCCAACACGCACTATTAACACAAACTACTGTGGCTATCCAGCCTTACTTAACGTTTGAGCAAAAGGCTTACGATAGATTCCTGCTAACCCGCTTTAGGTGGAACATATTCCACCATTTGGTCTCATTCCCAGAGGCGAATACTTGGGCTAAACTTCCAACCATCTGCCCATATGATGAAATCTCTATTCAATCCACCATGCACACTGTTCTTTTCTGCAAATTCTACAAGAAGCCTAGGACTCGCTGGTTGATCCCACTACTGCAACACCTGGGATTAAGAAGATGTGGTCCCACCTTCATTGCTTTGCAATTAGAGGAGACCACATTTATGGCAGAAAACATCGCCAGGTTTTTGAAGTTTTGCGTTAAACATAGAGCAAATTTAACCTAGCATAGCAAATTGTCTCGCATTATTTAATCAGGTAATTCGGAAATACAGAGAATAATGTCTCACGCCCATAGCGCTATAGACTGTTGCACTTGCACTTTATCAATTAGCGAATGTATCACAAAGTTTATGTATCACTATATTCGCCTTTTAATGTTTTTACATATTTTTAATGGATTGTTTTAAATGAGTTGAATATGAAATTGTACTTTTATGGTTTTTCAAAATTGAAACCGAATAAAGAAGTTTTGATTTGATTTGATTTGAACTGTTACCAGACCCATCCATTTTGGGTGGGGCTAGTTAATGCTGGTAAATTAAGGCTTTAGGAAGCCAGACCAAATCAATTATTTTTTTCTTGTTCATGGTACACCTTCTATCGCTCCCAATAATGGAAGCTTTAATTTTGATTACATCTATATCCACAATAGCTTTTCAGAGGCATCTTTTGAATTAACACATTGGGTCGCAATCGGTAGGGTTTTAAAGTATCTGTGAGTGGGCAATAGCCCTTGTGGAACTCATGACACTAAGGCCCTGATTATGAGTTTGGCGGTATTAGTACCAACATGGCAGCAGATTTACTGCTGCACTGCTGGTGGTCTGTCCGCCGTATTACGAAGCATGGGTACATAGATGAAAGGCTGCCGCTGTTCCACTGCTTCTGACAGGAAATCCCGACCATGGAGGAATAGGTCAATGTGTCTGTTGGAGGGTGTTAACTCTGGCCCAATTAAGAGATGCCATATAGTAGGTGTGAATGTGGCGGTATGACCACCTCATCTGAGCTGGCTCAAAGGGAGGGATATAAGGCAGAAACTCCTCTGTGCTCACCTCCACATATCCTGTGCTGCTATGGAGCTGATCGTTCACATCCTGCCGCTACTGTACCTGCTGTATGACATCCAAAACCGACACAACCAATGATAAGTTATATTCTTGCCTGTTTCCAAGACTCCAGCAATTCTTTGACCCGCCATGGACCTGGAAAGGGGGCTGGGATCCCTTGTCCAAATATATTTTGCAGGACCCTGTTTAGAATTGGTTTTCAATGTATAAACCAAATACTGCTCTATGATGCCCTCTTTGGTCATGTCACTGACATTGCACAGGTACACTCTACACAAACAGACATGTTTTTACATTTCATCATCAGTGATAGTCATGTGCACATTAAATTGTGTGACCCAACAGCACCTCCTCATCATTATCACACCAATCAATCTCTGTGACACCCTAACATTGCACACATCCTAGGTCCAGCTGTGACATCAAAGATAACATTTTATGGATGTGCAATGAAACTCAAACACACCTTCTCTGCTTCAACTCTTTATTGGACTCTCACACATCACCCACATCAAAAGGTAAAGTCAGTAAATGGGATTACAAATAACCAGTGTGAGAAGTATTCAAAGGGCACAGTGTAAACACTCTCTGCAGAATAGGTATGCCTTTACCAGGGGGTACCCTGAAAAGCTGTTTCCCTGGGCCACAGTACATTTTTCACATGCCTTAAAACCACTATGTGCACAGGGCCTGTGGAATGAAATATATCACGGACAACCAATTGCATAACCAAGTGCCATGCATGTGTAGGTACTGTGAAAGTGCAAATCATTCAAAGCAAACATAGCACTAACAGCATTTGTCACACAATTAGCTAAAGTAGGTGGAAGGTGCACACAGGAAAATGGACACATTTCCATATAAATGTCCACAAAGGTATGACAATATAACACCCTCCATCTGTGGATAAACAAATATCTAACTTGATCACATCATACACATATCCAACCTACATTGTGGGGAGAAATGCTACCTAAATTATGTTGACATTGGCCAGACCAAGCTGAAAAATGTACCATACAATATAACACCCAATGCAATGTCAACTCCGATTGAAATTCATCCCACATATCCATCAATTGACAGTTCCCCTTGTCCTGTGTAACTGCAGCACTGGGTCCAAGGTCAGATCATACTAATCACCTCAACTGGATCAGAAATCAGTTATGAAACCAACACAAATGCATTCACACATCACTACCTATCCAATTACATCAAATAATTAGAAATGTAATGACAGGACTAATGTCTTCCAAACAATGAACGTTTTTAATGAATAGAAGAAAAATATCAGGTAAAAGAAAGGCCAATGGTCAGTCTATTTTAGAAATCTGTGCCGCAGCACAATCCTGTGCCACCAAACCTGCCCTTTTCTGACACTGCCAGGGTACCTCCTCACAATGGGACAGCCATTTGGCATAGTAGATGCCTCAAAGATTGTACTTGGGAGGGGGGTTAGTTTAGGTAGAAGTGGGTTTGGCTTCAGGAACGGTATGGCTAGATTTAGTGGGGGGTGCACATTTTGTTTCTCGTGGGCATGGCTGGGTTTAGTGGGGTGGGGATCTGGTTTTTCAGGGTGGATTGGGATGTGGATATGATGTGTTGGGGTTTGGGAAATGTTTTTTTATTTTGAGAGGGGGTCAGAATTTCACAGGGTTAAGGACAAGAGCAAGCAAGACACTTTCACAGGGGAAAATGGAGAGGATGTTTTGGAGTAAGTTGGGTTTGGGAGGTAGAGGGAGTGGAAGTGCGAGGTGTGTGCTGAATCTATTTGTTCGGTAGGTATCTTTATTTTATTTATTTATTTAAAGAGTTTTATATAGCACTGGATAGACCCGAAGGTATCGGAGCTCTTTACATGAGAATCAACAATGTTACAGAAAAAGATCAACAATTGCACAATAAATCACAAAATAATCAATACAATTAGGAGAGGAGAGAAAGGAAAGAGAAAAGTAGTGGAGGGGGCAGGGGAGGGGAGAAAGGGAAGATAAGGGAAGAGACAAACAAGGAGAAACTAAAAGGAAGTCTGTCGAAAGACCGACTCGGTAGGTGACGACCGAGGCGGGAATCCACAGTCCATCTCCCCTATAGCTAAACCAGGTAGCTCCATCGGGCATCAGACAAAATAGTTCAGTCTCAATACATTGAGAGAGGAGGGAAAGAGAGATATAAATAGAGGGAGGATGCAGGAAGAGAGTAAGTAAGTAAAGTTTATTGCACAGTTAATTAAAACTCACAATTTCAAATACATTGTTTAAAAGAAAGGGTGGTTACTAACAACAATAAAAGAATAAATATCAAAATTTAAAATGTTTCAGTGGTTCAACTTCTTCTGCAGTCTGACCAAAAGTTCAAAAGATACCCCAGAACATGTTTCCGGCTATTGGGCAGTTGCTTCTTTTTGTGCCTCCTTGATTCTCTTTGCCACTGCATCAAGAAATTTTGTGGTTCTGCAGTTTAGTTGGATCTCGCTTGGGTTGAAGCACAGTTTAACTGCCTGACGGCATGACCTGACCCCCTCCTGGTTCCATTTTGCACGTAATAGTGTTCTCCTTATGTCCATTAAACTGGGACAAATGCATATTATGTGGGTTATGTCTTCAGGTCCTGCCCCACAAAGACGGCAGGTTAGATCTTTATGGTTCCTTTCCCATGGCGCCAGATGGGGGAGGATCGGTAGTACGCCTAGTCGGAATTGTAAGAATTTTTCCTTTGTCTTCTGCTTGAAGCCTTGGTCTAGATATGCTTGTGGTTTGAGGGTTTTATAGTCATTTAGTACTATCCAGCCGTGGGCTCTTTTCGCCAGGGTTACTTTATCTTCAAGTAGCGATACTATTTTCGTTGTTTTAGTTACTTGCTTTTTAAAGCTTTTATGATCTACTGAGCTATTCCAGAGGCCAGTCAGTTCTAGGCTTTCTAGCGATTGCATCAGGTACTCTGTAGCATGTGATCGTTCACGTCTTTGCAGTTCAATCCAGAGGTGTGTGTTTAGGGTGCCTGGCTCTCCGTTTCTGATCTTGTGCCAGCATTTTATGAAGCTGCCCCTTCTTTCCACCGTTTGCTTTTGTATCCCAAATTCCAGACGAATTTGTGTTGGTGATACGTATCTAGGAAGCTGAAAAATTGACCTGTAGGTTTTGCCGATCACATTGTCTAGTGTCTGTGCATCCTTTCCTAGGGTTGATTCACTCCCGTATGTTAGTCTTGGTTGGAGACGAGCTCTCAGTACTTGTAGAAAGGGATCGAGCGTATGGTCTGGCAGTATCTTTTTGAGGGGTTTCATTGCCAGGTAGCTCATGGTTCCTTTTTGGTAAAGTGTCTCCAGTTGGGGTTTGAATGACCCTCTGCTGTCCACCAGCACACCCAGGTACTTATAGCACGTCGCTTGGTCCAGTTTGTTACCATTCAAGAACCAGCTGTTCTTCCTGGTCTTATTATTGTTCACTGCCATGGTTCTTGTTTTTTTCAGGTTGATGGTTAGGCCGTTACGATGTGAAAATGAGCTGGTGGTGTTTATGAGATGTTGAAGGCCTGTTGGAGTGCGGCTTATTAGAACAAGGTCGTCGGCGTAAAGGAGGTTGGTCAGCGTGATATCACCCAACCGGGGCGCGTGCGAGTTAGTTTTATCCAATTCCTCTGGGAGGTCTGCCAGGTAAAGGTTGAATAAGGTGGGGGCTAAGATGCACCCTTGTTTCAGGCCATTATAGGTGTTAATTTGCCTTGAGAGGTGCGTCCCTTTGCCCAGCTTGATGCGGACCCAGGTGTTGGTGTGGAGTAGGATAAGTTGTTTCAACAGCAGTTCTGGAATCCCCCATTTTTTAAGCTTTTGCCATAGTTTTCCCCGGTCCACATGGTCAAACGCTGAACTGTAGTCGATGAAACATAGGAACAGTGGGGTTTTTCCTAGTTTTGCAGCGTCTGTTAATAACGATAGAGCCATGATGTTGGTGGTTGTTCCCTGCCCTCTACAGAATCCTGTTTGGGTGGAGGGAATTATGTGCTCTGTCTCTGCCCACTGTGTCAATTCTTCTAGTATTATGCCAGCATAGTACTTTGCCTCTATGTCTAAGAGGGCTATCAGCCGATAGTTGCCTGGGTTGCTCCTGTCTCCTTGCTTGTAAATTGGACTTATTATAGAGCCTTTCCAGGATTCCGGGCATGCTTCTAGTTCCAATATGCTTGTAAAAAGTGGAACTAGTGTGTTGCTCCAGAACTCGATATCGTGCTTAAATATTGACGGTGGAATCCCGTTAGGACCCGGTGCTCCCTCCATTTTCCCCTTCTTTATTTGAGTTTTTATCCGATTTGCGGTTATTTTGATGTCATATTCGGTGTTGAATATTGGGGTGCTGTTATCCTTCTCTCCCTCTGCCATCTTTTCGTTGACTAATGCTCTTTTGCCTTCTACTACGTTGCAGAGCCCTTTTTCTGCTTTTGTTACTGATCCGTCCTCTTTGCTATTGTCTCTTTTATTTGCTGACGAGCCTGTGGCTGTGTCTTCGTTTGGTTTGTTGAAATGATTGTGCAGGTAGTCTGCCCAGGCTGGCTCTGCTATGTATGAGCTTATCCCTTGGTGCCCTGGGTGTTGCAAGCTATGAATTGTTTTCCAAAAGTTGGCGCTGTTCTTTAGTATGCAGGAAGAGAGGACAGGAGAGACGAAAGGAAGTCTGTCTAAAGTCCGACTGGGTAGGTGCCGTCCAAGGAGGGAATCCCCGGCCTTTCTCACCTATAGCTAAACCAGGTAGCTCCATCGGCTTCAGACAAAATAGCTAGATCTCAATTGATGCGGGAAAATTGATAAACAGGTAACCAGGGTGGGGACTAAGGGCCAGGAAAGGTGAGGGTAAAGGTCAGTAACAGGAAAGAGGTTTAGAGTGGAGAGGGGTAGGGGGTAGGGAGAAATGGTCAGGAGAGACACAGGAGCGGAAGAATGGAAAGAGAAAAGTAGTGGAGGGGGCAGGGGAGGTGAGAAAGGGAGGATAAGGGATGAGACAAACAAGGAGAGACTAAAAGGAAGTCTGTCTAGAGACCGACTGGGTAGGTGACGACCGAGGCGGGAATCCACAGTCCATCTCCCCTATAGATAAACTAGGTAGCTCCATCGGGCATCGGACAAAATAGTTCAGTCTCACTACATTGAGAGAGGAGGGAAGAAGAGACATAAATAGAGGGAGGATGTGGGAAGGGACTACAGGAGAGACTAAAGGAAGTCTGTCTAGAGTCCGACTGGGTAGGTGACCTCCAAGGAGGGAATCCCCGGCCTGTCTCCCCTATAGCTAAACTAGGTAGCTCCATCGGGCATCAAACAAAATAGCTAGATCTCAATTGACGTGGAGAAATTAATAAACAGGTAAACAGGGTAGGGACTAAGGGCCAGGAAAGGTGAGGGCCAAGGTCAGTAACAGGAAAGCAGAGTAGAGTGGAGTGTTACTGTGAGTGTTTGTGTTTTTTTAGTGTGTGTGATGTGGATGTGCTGGGCGTTGTGGAGGAGTATGTGGGTATTAGTGTGGTGTCTGCTGGAATGCTGGATGCTGTGGAGGGGTTCGTGGGTGTGGATGTGGATACAGTGCCTGCATGAATGCTGGTTGTTGTGGCGGGATCTGTGGGTGTTGCTGTGCTATGGTGTCTGCAGGAATGCTGGATGTTGTAGAAGAGTCTGTGTGTGTGGATGTAGTGTATGGGGGTATGTTGGGGGTGGTGGTAGCGTTCTAAGATCTTTGAATCACAATTAATGGTTGCACACTCTGGAAGCCTTTTGTCAAAACTAAGCTCCATAGCCTTGATTAATTTCTCACAAGTTGATGTCTTGCTGCATTTTGTCTTTCCACAAAATATATAATCTTCTGCATATACGTTTTGCTTTAATGCTGTTCTTCTGCTAAATCATTTACTTGTGCTCTCACTTATTCCAGCATCATTACTGACACTTGCTTCAGTTTTTCATGTAATAGTCTATAAATCTCTCTTCATAGTAAATAGGCTCCTTCACTTCCTATGGTAAAAAACTTGGGGAACCATGTTGCTTTCCACCTTTCTCGCAATGTGGATGGTGATTCCTTACTTGAGCTGCCTCTAACAAAGTTTTCCAGGATGAGTAGTCCTGTGGGCTTGCCAGCGTAACTCTATGTTGGACGTTTGGCCATAGATGAATTATACATCGGGGATCAGAAGGACAGGATGTACTTGGTTCAGTCCTCTTTATGATGCTGCACAGCCATTCACTACCAGCTCGGTGTACTTAATATAATCAATATAATCATAATTACTACTCTAATTATTATACATTTATAGAACCATATTTACTTTAATTGTAATTTTTAATAATACAATTCACAATGATAAAAATTATGAAAGAAAAAACATAACGGTATCTTGGGAGTGGAGTGTTAAACACAAAAGGCAGAGTTATGACTTACTATCACATATTTTCCATCTCTAGGCCTCGATACATTGCCAATAAATCATATTAGAACTTGTTCCCGCAAGTGATTAATAATAACATTGTTGGCTCAGGGACTATGGTGATGAATATATGAGCTTTTTTAGTTTCTAGGACAGTTTGATTTTCTGAAGACATGAGCCATAATAAACCTGAGGTGTATTTACACCATGCTTTTTAAATTCACTGAATTTCTAAACTGCTCAAATACTGGAAGCCCTGCCTTTCTCAAAGGTGCATTGGCTTTTTATTTGTGAGTTTTAAAAAACATATATTATCCTGGCAGCATTGCTGTTCTACTTTTAAAAAGGGTAGATTTCAAAGTGCGCAAATTCAATTAGGCATGGCATTTAAATAATGTAATGCTGGCAGCAGGTGCATCGTGGTATTGTACTCACTGATTTGCCCTTACTGATGCCAGTAAACACAATCTGAACAGAAGATACACAGAATTGAATCATCGAAAAACAAGGAAACTTTTCCTTGCTTTATTCAGTGGTTTCTGAAATGCACAGACTTATAACACAGGATTAGAGACATGTGTGCTGCACTGTTTTCAGTCGTATAGATGATCACATTGAGAGTTTCAAATCATATCATTGTACCGTGTTGGTATGTCATTTAAAAGAAAAGAAAACTGCATATCAGAGAGAAAGTGAAGATCTTAAATATGGGGTAGGTATTTCTAACATTTTTTTTTATTTTTGCCTTTTTGTTCGTGAATCTTTTTATTAAAGACAGTAAGATATTCCAATCAAAACATTGTTGGGTTCTGATTACATAAAATTTTCACAAACAGTTTTCTAGATGGCACAAGTGCTACACAGTTATTTACATTCAGGTTTCACAGTGTTCGGCAGGTATAGGTTTGTCTAGGAGGGGAGGGGTAGGAAGAAGGGGCAGCAGAAATGCTTCCACAATACCCGTTCCATTTAGACAATATGTGAATCAATTTTTGGGGACATCCTTTGGAAATGTAGACAGTCTTTTCCCTTAAAACACACCAGCCCATGTCTTGCTTCCATATTTGCATGCTGAGGGTCAACCTCGCTCCCCACAGTCTAGCGATGTTACCCTTGGCTATCATGTGTCCCAGTGCTACCCATTTTCTCTTTGCTTCTCAAGGCCCTCTATTGCCGAAAAGTAGGACTTGGGGACATGATTCGGTGAGTTGTGCAGAACGTACAGGAAACAGGGTAGTACCATCATTTTAAATAGTGCCGCCCTTCGCAGTAGGGACAACGGGAGAGTCTTCCTGTGTGGCAGGTCCCTTTGAAGTCGCCGCAAAGGTGGTCTAAGGTTGTGATCATAGTACAAACTGGGGTCTCTGGAAATTAATATTTATGCCTAAGTATTTGAAACCATCCTTTGCCTCCATGACCCTGTAACCCCTACGCAGTTTTGAAAATCTCCCCCGGAGCAAGTAGATTAATGATTTTGACCAATTGATAGTATATCCAGAATATCTGCCAAAGGTAACAGGATGTCATTGGCATATAGGGAGATACGATTATCCCACTCCTCTGACCATTTCAAGCCTCTCACAATTGAGTCCTTTCAGATGCAGCCAGCCAGGGGCTCCAGTGCCAGAGCAAAAAGCAGTGGGGACAGGGGGTATCCCTGCCCGTACCTCTTCCGAGGGCAAATGTTGCAGACTTTTTATTGTTTATGTTAGATCTGGGGGTCTCAAGTTGGGAATGGTTTTCACCTTTGTTCAAATAGGGACCCTTACTTCTAAGTCAGGATAAGGGTTTTACACTCCTTGAGAACCCCTGCACACCCCCTTGGTAGCTTGGCATGAGCAGACAGGCTTATCCCAGAGGCAGTGTGTTAAGCATTTGTGAATATACACAGTAATACAGTGAAGACACTACAGATGGACGCAACACAGGTTTTATAAAAATAAGTATTCTTTATATAGACTTAGCACAAGACCACAAACAACAAAAATCCACAATACTACACGTATGATTACTTAAAAGATAATTAAAGTCTCTTAGTTCAAGTTGATGATATATGCGAAAAAGTTCTCAATAAAGTACCTGGATGCGTAACCCAAAGTGAACAAAAGGCTTCCAAAAGGGGAGATGCTTCGGTTCTGTGACCCGGGGGAACGGTTGCGTCCATCCTCAATGCTTGCGCAGAGTAGGGGACGCGTTGTGAGCCTTACCGGTGCCGAGGTAATGCGTAGATTCTCGGCCTGCGGGCCTGTTGCGATGCGCAAGTTGGCGCCTTGATGCGATGCGATGATCCGGTTGTGATGCGAGAAGATGGCGCCCTTGATGCGGCGATACGATGACGCCTTGGCAGCCTTGCCACGACTCTGTACTTTGAAGCCGCGACAGGCCCCGAAACATGCTTCTCAGGTGATGCAATGGCGACACTCACGATGGCATCCGCACAGTTGGTGAAAGAGCTCACCATTGAACAAAAACTGCCAAATATTCACCAACTGTGCGGAACTGCTATGGGCACCTGCTTTGCCCCCAGCTATGCTAATTTGCATATGGGCTGGTGAGAGGAGCAGGTGGCCAGAAGCAGTGGCACAAGGAGTGGCATGAAAATGTAAAGTTTTGGTACCGTTTCATTGACGATCTCTTTGTGGTCTGGAGAGGGTCGAAGGGAGCAGCACTTGATTTTGTTAGCAATTTACAAAACAATAATCTAAATTTGAAATTGACCTGTGAAATAAATAATACTACTATAAACTTCCTGGATGTAACTGTGCATGCATGCAAAGGTCAATCGGAGACAAAGTTATTTCGCAAACCGACAGATGGCAACCCGCTTCTTCACGCTACAAGCTTCCACCCTAACAACTTGGTGCAAAGTATTCCTTATGGGGATTGTTTGAGGGCCATAAGGAATTGCAGTAATAGCCAGGATTTGGAAGCAGAATTAGAATGCCTTAGAGGGCGCATTGCAAAAAGAGGGTATCCCCAAGACTGGATTTGTACAGCTATCCATAAGGCACGTAATAAGTCTATGGGAGAAATCCTATTCAATAAGGCTAAAAGTACTAAACAGAAGTGTGACGAAGGAAAAAGCGATCAATGCAGAAAGATTACCAGTTACAATAAACAACATGTTGAAGTAAGGAAGATTTTACAGAAGCACTGGCATATTGTTTCCAATGATCCAATACTGAAGAAAGTGGTCACGAGTCGGCCCCTAATAGCCTTCAGAAAAGCCAAATCACTAAAATAATCACTAGTTAGTAATATGTTACCAGTTCAAAGTAAAGAATCAAGTAAAAGTTGGTTAAAAAGGAAGGATGGCTTTATAAAATGTGTCTCATGTAAGGCCTGCACTTATGGGAAGAGTACCTCCAGTTCTGTAGTGGGGTTTTCATCTAACATTAGAAAGATCAAGGGACAGTTTACATGTAAGACGGATTTTGCTGTCTACGTGCTTCAGTGCCCTTGTGGCCTGAAGTACGTGGGCAGCACTATCCTTCCTGTCCATAAACGAATCCTGCAACATGTCCGTGCCATTAAAAATGGGGATAAAACATACCCCGTGGCCAGGCATTTCGAGCACAATCATGGGGAAAACCCAACAGGCCTAGAATACTTTGTGGTGGATGCAGTCCCATTGAGTGAGAGGGGAGGGGACTGAGTAAGGAAGCTAAGGAGATTGGAGTCCAATTACATTATCATGCATATGAGGAATATGAATATGGAGGAAGATTTCCACACACATTTGTAAGAATCAGGAAAAGAGTATTGATAAGAATGAGATTTTGCTGCTAGTCCTCACTGTCATGTGGTTTTAACTTGTTTATTTTCCTTTATAATTTTCAATTTTGGGGAATGAAGTTATTGACTGGTATTAAGAGTGCTGGCTTTGATAAAGCCTTAGAGGCTGCTTAGTCACTGTTGATGCCCACTTGGGCTATATTTCTCAGTGTAAGACCGTTATATACATTGGTGGAAGCCCACTTGGGCTCAATTGTTCTAAATCTGAGGTCACAATAATTGTTCTCGGACAAGTTAGGAGACAATTTACTCAGTCTGGTGCAATGAATCTCGGCTTCAAAAATGAGCTAAGCAGGAATTTTGTTTAAAATTTATACCCGGGTTTAATGTGCATCTGACCATGGAATAGCTCACTAAGGCAAGACGGGGTACTGTGAAAAAAACGTTAACACATTTTACAGAATGTAAATGGGAATCGATCTTCCTACACCGGAAACAAATTGATGTGCAAGGCATTATGAATTTTATTGTGAATTTATATACAAAGTTTTTTTTTGTGTACTGAGAAATTTTAATTTGTTACACAGATTTGTTTGCCTATGAAATGCACTCGCAATGGATTAATTACATTTTAATCGTAATGTGCTTAGTAATGAACTATCAGTCTTTCTTCAAGCTTTATTATTTTGTAGTCATCACATGGTGTTGTAGTGAGTTAAATGAATGAAGAAACTTTATGTAAATTGTTGGTGAGCAAGCCGGTGTTACCGGCGAAATGAGTTCAACAATTGTGGCTGACAATTAAAATATCTGCACACGGAGACACAGCGTCGACATTTCCAGTTTATGTTACCATACTGTGCTTGGGAGTCCGTTAGTCGATGCGCCTTCTGATCAGGAGGCGGAGGGAGTAACCCGGAAGTTTGGAGGAATATATATATATATATATATCTATATATATATTCACTGAAAAAACCATTGGTTATAGACCATATATAGTTAGGGATTAGCATTTACAAAACCTTAATTTACTCGCACAAAACCATAGAAATTCGCATATATAGTTAGTTGCACTAACTATATATCGCGCACCCGCAATCCACTGCTGATGATGTCACATATTACATCATTCATGACATGGTCAGTGACATCACTGATGGCATCACTGATGACATCACTGATGACAACACCCAGTGACTGTATGTTTCTGTAAAGTTAAAATATGTCTTACATATTGAAGAATGAGTGGATGTATAAGGGGCTGGATGAAGGATTTAGTAGGTGCATGACTGACTGTATGAGTGAGTGATTTAATGTGTCTCACTGAGTGCATAGGTTAGTGACAAACTGTCTTAATTTGTGCATCATTATGACTGTTGTTCTGTAAACTGCTGCATGTGTTGATCAGTAGCTATATGAGTAACTGTATGGGTTATTGATTGGTTGCCCAAGTATTTGTATGGGAGACTGATTGAGTGTGTGTGTGGGTGGCTGGGAGGTGTGTGACTCTGTGCATAGATGTGTGAGTAGTTGATTCACTATATGTATGGGTTCAAAAGTGCATGTGGAAACAGCTGTATGGGCGGTTGACTGTCTGCATGAGTGTATTGGTGATTGAATGGATTTCTCAGTGCTACATGTCAAAGTAAGTACATATGTAAAACACAGTACATGTGAGAGTTGACATATATAAATAACTGTGCATAAGAGCCAGTGCATGTGTGAGTGGCTGTATGGATCATTGTGAACATGTATCAGGGATTGTATAAGAGAGTAAATATGTGTTAGTATATGTTTGAATAAGTAAGGTGTGTATAACTGTATAGTTGAGAAAATGGAGGTGTGATTGATTCTTTGCATGACTGACTAGGTGTGTGAGTAACTCCATGGATAAGTGACAGTCTGTGAGTGTCTGTTTACACTGATTGTATCTAATGTTATATTAGAGTCTGAAGATGTTTATTGTATTACCACATAAATGATATCATCAGTGATGTGATCAGTAATGTCAAATGAGATGTCATCAGTGATGTCATCAGTGATATCATTTGAGATGTCATCAGTGATGTCATCAGTGATGTCATCAGTGATGTCACTGACCATGTCATGAATGATGTAATATGTGACATCATCAGCAGTAGATTGCGGGTGCGCGATATATAGTTAGTGCAACTAACTATATATGCAAATTTCTATGGTTTTGTGCGAGTAAATTAAGGTTTTGTAAATGCTAATCCCTAACTATATATGGTCTATAACCAATGGTTTTTTCAGTGAATTTTCTAGGTTTTGTAAATGCTAATCCCTAACTATATATGGTCTATAACCTATGGTTTTTTCAGTGAATTTCATTGGTTTTTTAAAAGCTAATATCTATAGCTGTAAAATATATTCTTATTCTAATTCACAAAAATATTTTATATATTTTTGTATTATATTTTTTTAATTCAATTTATATTATAGTTTAAAATATATTTTCTTGTTTCGCTGCCGGTCCGCGAACCGGTAAACGTTCCGTTAGTGCAAGTACCGCGTTAGAAAGCCACATCGTGACGCGTCGCGTAATCGCAACGTATCGCGTTACTACATAATGCCCCTTATGACGTGCTGCGTTAGCGCACCCGGAAGCGTTCTGGAACGTGAACCAAGGCGCGAAACGCAAAGCCCCGGAAACGATCCGAGGCGCGGCGCGGAACGCGGAACGTAAGCATAACAGGTCATGTGACTAGTTCATAAAACTTTTCATTGGTTCATTTTACTTTTAGTTTCCTAATGATGGAACGCTTGATCATATGACGTAAAATAAACACTTTTCATTGGTTTAGAACATTTTTTTTTCCCAAATGATGAAAGTCCCACCTTTTTTCCTCACTCCGACTTTCATTTTTATGAGAGAAAGACCTGTTTTTGCTTGCTTAGTCATGGCATTTGTAGTAGCTGCAGCTGGTGGATCCCCACCACCTCCACCACCACCAAAGAAGAGAGGACCAACTAGCCAGGTCATCTTCCAACAAGAGGAAGAAGAAGAGGAAGACGAGGAACAGGAGCAAGGGACAAGGGGGTTTTTGAAAGAAATGCTAAGGACGTCCCATGTTAAAGAAAATTTTATTTGGCAATATTTTTCTTTTCCTCCACACGAAAAGAAAGTAAATGCCAGGTACGTTACCTGCCTCATCTGCCACGTTAAACTCTCCAGAGGGACCGAAAAAAAATATAGTTATGGTAATCATACCATGCATCGACACATGGAGAGGTGGCACCGTCTTAATTATAGTGCTGCACAACTTAGAGATTTGGTGGATAACCCCCGACCGGCCAATACATCCACCAATGAACTAGCAATAACTGAATCAGAGGCAAGGGAAACGTTCCCAAATCTCCAAAAGAACTTTGGGCAGATGAAATTGACATGTATAGCTTGTGGCAAATTAATTTCATGTGGAGAGAGGAGTATTACTCTAATAAATAGAGCATATGAACATCATCATTGTCCAAAACGTCCAAGAAAGTAATTTTTTTTTTGTTGCTCCTGTTGAGCCCTTTGAAGTGAATCATTTTTGTTTCCCCTTCCTCCAAAAAAACACAAAAAAAATATAAAACATCAAAAATAATAAAAAAAAAGTTATTTTCAGAACTACCTTCCCTTTTAAAAAAAATTGCTAGAATGTTTAGCACTCTAGCATCCTCTATTTCTTTTGTTTCGCTTCCCGGCTAGCGTTTCGGTACGCGAACCGGGAGCGAACTAAAAAATTTTTTTTTTTAAAAAGACGAGTAAATAAACAGAGAGTAATGTGAAAAGAAAGACAAATAGAGGGAGTAACACACAGTTACTGTTGAAAGAGGGACTGATAAAAGAAGTGAAAAGAGTAGTATGAATTAGTAATAGAAAAAGAAATGAAGGAAGTAGCAAAGGCAGGAAACTAAGGGTTAAAGAAATGAAGCAGTGGAACTAATAAAAGTTAAATCTGATAGACATGTAACGTAAAGACTACTAAACACTTACCTTATAATAGTCATTAACGTACTCAATTATCATTTTTATACTTTTAATCTGTTTAAGAAAGAACAAAAAAATTTAAATTAATACAAGGTAGTAAAAAAAGAGTGAGCATGAGACAAAATGAATACATATTATAAATCACAATTCAAAGTAGAAAATTAATTAAACAAATGTAATGGTTTATTTTTGCTGTTATCAGAAAATATCAAATTTCACTGAAAACAGTGAGTTGAAGGTATTCTTCATATAACAGCGGGGAAAAAAAAACACAATCAAAATGATTGTGTTTAAAAAACCCAAATAATATAACTAAGCAGAAATAAGAACTCCTCCAAAGTAACTTACTTTCTATGACGTCAAAGGATGTCCTATGAACAGCTTATACTCTGTTGTGCTGTTACTATTTTCTGCCCGCCACTTTCTGAAAGATAAACTCCATTGTTTTAAGAAAACTGAGACATACAAAGCAATTTAAAAGAGCACACTAAGTTACAGCAACACCTAGAATCATTATAGTCCAATTACCTACCCTAAATTCTGACTTCAAAAATCAAGTCAAAAGGCAACATTGCTTCGTACTCAATTAGTAATGTTTGCTGAAAGACTAGCCTTTTTTATATTTCAAATAAGTTGTGTAATATCCAGATGTTGTCAAAGGACCATCATAATATATAATAGCTCCAGTTGCAAATGTTCTTCCTGAAATCGATGACTGTGTAGCCCAAACATTTTTTATTAGACTTAACAACTTTTTTTCATCCAGTTTATGTAGTTCAAATTGTAAAATGACATTTCACCCATAAGTTTCCATAACAAATATGGACAGCATTGCAGACTTACATTTCCTCTACTCCTTATTTTGATCTGCTGCTTGACTTAGCTTATAAAAACAAACAGTTTTCGCTCTGTACTACAATTATCCACAAGGCCATATAGAGTAGGAGCCATTAGAACCTCTGGAAATTGCTCTAAACAAATCCCAAGCTTCCTTTCCTAAAATTTTGGTTGTAAGAACACCAGGTAAGAATTTTGAAGGTGGAAAGGCAATCTTTTTTTGAAAGTTAAAACAGAATCATTGCAGAATGACCAACCGTTTCCAGATTTTAAATAAGCTGTATAATGTCCTGAATTAGTTGAAGGACCGTTATGATATATAATTGCAGTAGTTATAAAAGTCCTTCCTGATATTGACAACTGCGAAGCCACAAAATTATTAATTAAAGTTGTCAATTTAGTTCCATCAGGCCTACATCGTTGAAACATTAAAATGACATACTGGCCATAACTTCGTAAAATTAACGTGGACAGCATTCCAGACTTACATTGGTTACACTCCATGTTTTGATCGGCTGACTTTACTAGCTTATTGAAGGATACTGATTTACTATCAGGCAAAGTTAAATATATAAATCTTTCTGAGTCTACACTAGTAGTACTTGATAGCCTACAGTTCTCGCAGTCATGCTGCCATAGATAAGAAAGGCCAAATAGATAATCTACATCTACACCCTCATCTTGCAATACATCAAGCATATACATTAAAAACTCCTGACAATCCTGCTGAATATTTTCAGAGAATTCTGTTTGACCTGAACATTCGTCTAACAGAAAAAGAATTTCAGACACACTTTCTACTCTCGTTCTATCAGCACTACATTTCTCTAACACAGAATTCAACAAACAGCATAAACTTTGTTCCGAATTGATCACAATCTGTTCTTTTAAAGTCTCTTGTGAAAAGAGAACATTAACAACTACATTAGCATAGCAGTTGACACCAGAACTATTTTCAAATTTAAAACCAACAACATTTTCAACAGAATTCATTTTATTCCTGCTTACAATTTTTGGATCATCGACTTTTGCTGTTTTTGCTTCAACCTCCCTTCTATTACTGATACTTTTTCGTTTCCGGCCTACCACACGTTTCTCAAACAAAGGATATTGAGGCAAATGTGGCGCATACTCTCTTCTTAACCTATTGTATTCCTTAACAGAATCTAGATCCGCACAAATGTTTGTGACATCACAGTCAATCAAGTACAATCCCGATAAAGTTCTGACTCGTGACAATGCTACATAAGCCATACCCTCTTTGAATACAGAACTGCCAATATTCACTAAAGCAGTGTCTACACTTAAACCTTGCGATTTATGAATTGTCACCGCATATGCCAAGCAAACAGGAAACTGCTTACGGCGAACATATAAGTCTTTTACAAGCAAAAACCTTGCTGTGCAACGACCAATTAGCTGTACTTCCTCAATGCCATCAAATTTAATTTTTAAAAATTCAATTCCATCTCTACTTCTGTGTTTCTCAAAATCAACAACATTACCCATTGATCCATTTACCAGACCTCTTTCAACATGTAAATTCCTTCTCAAAATGATACGGCAATTTAGGCACACATTCAAAGTCTTTTCAAAACCCGCAGTTTTAGATATAGTCTTCTCTAATGAATCCAATTTAGATTTCAAATTCTCAGACAAAATAATTGTTGCTCCCATATGCTCTATTTTGTCAATAGCTTCCAGTTTCACAATCTCTTGTTTTTCTAAATTCAACATTTTGTTGTTGAAGATGAAACATTCTGCAAGAGTTGGCATCAAACATATTCCAGATTTCTTCACAGTAATTTTCTGAAAAATATCCTCTGGCAAAACGTCTTCTTCTGGATATAAATTTGACAGTAATCGTGCATGTAAAGCTTCTTTACCACGCTCAGTCACTTTCCAGATTCTAACATCTTGTAGAATATTCTTGTAATCTTCGTCCTTCGCCTGACGCATATTTTCACGCAGCTCAGCATAACTGAAGTTTAACCATATGTTAACGTTGCCAATGCTCCCTAGGCACTTCTTGGTATCTTCATGTGTAAGCAGTTTAAACACTGGTTGTCCTTTCACTGGTGTCAGCTGCAGAAGATCACCAAAAACAATGATGTGTTTGCCACCGAATAACACATCATACTCTGTTTTAAGAACTTCCTGCATTCTCAAATGCACAAAGGCAAGCATGACATTGGAAACCATGCTTACTTCGTCAATGATAAGAAGTTTCATCTTCTTCAATGCTCTAGATACTTCACAACAAGCATCCCCAGATAATTTGTGATATTGTAATTTGTTATCATGCTCCACTGGCAGCATCAGTAACCGATGCAAAGTAATCCCTTTAATGTTATGAGCTGCCAGTCCAGTTGGAGCGTTCACAACACAAGACAGCGATGACTCAGTCCTTTTCTGCAGATAACATGAAATTGGTTTAATAAGGAAACTTTTTCCAGTACCTGCTTCTCCACTCACGTATAGTCGGACAGGCTTCAACGACGTACATGAGCACTCTTTCTTCTCATGACTTAATCCATGCTCAATTTGGTTGGTAACTTCGTCATATATTTTCCTCTGCTCAACGTTAAGTTGTCTTTCCAAATCTTCTAAGTTAACCGCATCCTTCTGAGCATGTGCCATGGCTCTTTCCCCTTCAATCATGGCAGTGGCAGCTTCATTTTCGATAACTGGTTCTCCTAGTGGATCCTGACTCAATGAAACAGAACTCTGACTGTCCTGAGAACTGTCTCTAGCAATCTCGGCTGCAATTGTTGCTTCCTGCTCAATTTCTGCATTCAACATTTGTAGATATTTTGGAAAACAGGACATTCTATGGACTCCTTGGCTGCATTGAAAGAGTCTTCGTAACAGAGGAAATCCCCAAGCAGTTCCTCTTCTGCACGCCAAGGTTTGAAAAGTTGCAAAAGAGCTAAATAGAAAAACTCTTTCCTTTCTGGAGATTCGCAATCCAATTTTCGATGATTTACCAATTGACATTTTTTTTGCTTGACCAGACATCCCTCACTTCCAATTACAGCATACACTCCTTTATCAATATCTTCTTTCATGTTCATCTTGAAAACGTAATTTTGAAGAACATCATACAGACAAGCATTTTCCAGGTGACTGCTTCTATTTGGATAATATGTATCCAACATGTTGGTCTTCAAAATATCTGTACTGTTTGGTTCCTTCTCCGCCAAATACTCAATTTCCCGTACAGGTTTCAGAACTCGATTACGCGTTGCAGCAAGACCAAGACTCGCCCAAATGATACTCCTAGATTTGGCATAGAGACTTGCTGAAGATAACCGGTCAGAACATTCGTAAGCTCCGATTTCTCGATGCGACAACATCTTCAGACTGAAACTGTACAACTTCTTACTGAGGCTCTTTTCATGGGAAATATCCTCCCACATATCCTTCAGTTCTGTCTTTTCTTTTTTGGTGATGTAAGACGTCACATACCGAGCCACAGCCATACAGTTGTCAGCCACAAACTGTATATCCATATTAGCATTCCACATGGACAAAATCACTGGGTTGTAGTCGTTGATGTTCTTGGACTCTTCGTTCCTTTTCAAATTGTATGTTTTTGGGTGATTTCCTCGTCACATTATGCCGCAGCGAAGACATCAAATTGTTAACTCTTCCTTTTGATATCACCGACCGTGGAAATGCAAAACGACATTTGGTGTAGTACTTGTCCTTGTTTCTGAATTTACGACAACAGTACTTTCCACAACGATGGCTTTGAAACCGTAAAACTTGTTCTCTTAGACTTTTATCTTCGTTTGTCTTTGGAACAGCACATGTAGCATACTGTTCTATGAACTCATCACTAAGTCATCCGGATCTGTTCCAAATTTGGGTGCATCTTTGATCCATAGCAGCATATGTATATGAGGAGCACCTCTTGCTTGATACTCCTTTCTCCAGAAGAAATCCAACACCTCTCCAAGAGGTGGATTTTTCTTGTTCGTGATGAAAGACATCATAGCTTCAAATCTATGATTGAAGTACCTGCATACATTCACTGGATCCAAAGAGCACAGTTCTCCGGGTGTCTTGAATTCAATATTTTCAATGTTACCATTTACCTCTCGTAGAAATTCAAGTAAGTCTTCCCAGCCATACTCAGCACAGCTGAGAGTGAGGAACCATGTGGGAGTTCCTAAGTTCCTCAGCATACATTTTAAGTCACCATGACGATGGTACCAGTACTCATTAGTACCACGCTGACATGCCATCAGATTAATCAGGTGAGAATCCAAAATACTGTCTTGCACATTGACTTTATCCATAAAGTCCCTTGCCGAGATATTTCGCAGTTGTACACCACTTTTCAAGATGTGGTTCACTGCATAAGACAATCCAGAGAGATCACTTTCAAACAGTAGATGAAATAAATAGGGAATGCATTGACGAAACCTAGGATCTTTTGCATACAATCGTAAAGTCCGGTATTCTGAAGCAGGAATTTGAACAGGTCGCTCATCATATCGTCCTCCTCGACCTGTGGGAAATAACTGTGGGAAACATCGAGCTTCCAAACTTTCCTCCCAAACACTAATGGGACTCCCTTTGGCTTGTTTCATTTGAAACAACTCAATAGCATTCCCCATGACTTCCTTTGAATGCAAAGGATGAACACTATCATGTTCATATATTTCTTCCTTTTTAGAGGCTTCTACTTTCTCAATTTGTCCAGGACACAAAGCGCTGTCCTCTTCTTCACTTACTTCCTCTTCTGCAACACATACATTCTTGTAGTACTCATTATTTTTTATCAAATACAATGTTGCCTTTTTGACTTTCCTAACATCCACTAAATCTTGCCAGATTTTCTTACTCTTTGTCGGAACACCATTAACTATGATAACCAGAGGTTCCTCTTCCACTTTCTCTACTCCAATTGTATTAATGTTTTTCTTCAAATCCAAAGGCAAATAAACAACCCTTCCATTTAATCCTCTCTGTAAATCTGATGGAGGCAACTTCCCTGTCTTTGGCTCCATTCGTACAATAGCCTGGAAGGGATGGACACTTTGAATTAAAATAGATTCATAAGTATTTAAATCCTTCAATTCAGAAGGAATGTCAACTAATTCCAGATTATTATAAACCGCTCTAGCAGGCATCTGGTTTTGGTTTAATTTGTTATAGCAATAAGTACACATACGTTGCCCTGCTCCCAAATCAAAACAATTTTCTACCATCAAGTATGTGACAAAATCCTTCCATTCACTATTGTTTTCCATATCACTTTTCCATATAAATCCACTAACTTAGTCTGATTCTTATAATAAGTCCGTCGACAACACACACAAGTGAAATTAGGCCTCTCACATGTTTTCACCATAAATGTGGAAATTTCCTTGTGAAACTTATGTGTACTGAAAATCTGTACACTGTCTTCCATATTACCTTCTTCTAGTGGTTCAATATCAACATTGTTCTCTTTACCAGCAAAGTAACAGAACTCAATTTCTTGACAAATATTTTTCACATCTACATCAGAACCATGCAAAAGAGCTCTGCTTAATTTTTTAAGCATAATTGCAGGACTCTTAGCATAATACAACATTCTAACTAATTTCCTCACTTTATTATGATGCACTGCTAGCATCCTGAAATGATGAAAAACACTCTGGCACACTCTCCTAGAAAGACAAGCCAGTGAATGACCACGCAAACCTGTCACTTGTCTCACTCTGCAAGGATCTAATTCTTGCAACAACTTTATTTTTTGTTTTAAACTTTTCTTATTAAATGTCCATACAAATTCACAAAGCAAATTGATAGAATTCTGTCGCACATTGCAAATAGAACTACACTTCCAGGTGTACACTGGTCCCTTAGGACGTCTCCCTAAAACCTCATCACTTATCACCTCTTCTGCATCTGCAGACACAAGTATTTCTTTTTCAACCGGACGACCATCTTTTACCTCATATGTTCGACCACTGCTGTCAACTGCATGCACCAAATCATTGTCCTGAAAATAACTCTCCTCATTAAAAAATGCCTCACTATTTGAACTATGCATCCATTCTCCTAAGAAAACTTCACAAAAATTATTTCGATTAACTTCTCTCTTCCATCTACTATTAGATTTGAAAACATAGATAACCTTGTTTAGTTTCCTAATTCTATTAATTGCCAAAATAAATAACTTTCGCTTAATTTCGAAAGCCTGATCAATAATTTTCTCTACATTTTTCTTTTTCTTATAAAATGCCACTTTCTGTTGACCTTTCTTAAATTGTTTTAGGAAATTGACAATTACCCTGTTGCGGAACATTCGCCTACGAATGTCCCTGAATATATTTTCCCTTCTACTGCCATGCACAGAGTTATCTCCTGCTCTAGCAGAAACTTTTTTGACGGGCCTTTCCTTTCCATTTAAATTGGCTCTCTTTTTCTGGACTAAAACTTGTTCTGTAGTTATACTTTTGTTTCTACAAATGTTTCTAAGGAATGATTTCGTTCTCTTACCCGGAGCTTTCTTCGTGCGTTGAGGTGATTTTAATGTAGAGGACTGCTGCAAGCATTTAGTAATCTGCTGTCTTTGACGTTTCGTAGCCTTTCGGATTCTATCCTTAGACGGCATTGTCTAATTCCCAAATAATCTGCAGTTGAATCTGTGGTAAAATATAATAAAAAATGTTATTAACCACTATTACCAAAAAGTAAATCAATAACAGTAAGAATTAGATTCAGCAATGCTATAAAAATAATTCAATAACATATTTTTAATTTTACTGTGATAGTGATAATATTACAGGGCTTTCATGCAAATGGCTGCCCACCCTGCAACAAAAAGCCCACATGAAACTTTACGCACATTAAATTGTGTACTTACCTGCAATAATCCATATGCCAGTGTTTACGTCCCTCTACCCTGCCCCTCCCCCTCCCCGCCCCACCGTAACTCCCTCCATGACCCGCGGCTGCTGTTTTGCAACATGGTGCATCTTGTAAATCTCTCCTGCATTATAAAAGTGACGCAACAGCAACACAAAAGAGGCGCACAACCATCATAAATCTTTCCCTAAAACTTTAAGGGACAGATGTAGGTCGGTCGGTATCGGCCGAAAAACGGTATTTTCGGCCGTTACCAACCAGTTTACAAAATTTGTTATGTAGGGGGCAATATATTACCGAATCGGTAAAATTACTGAATCGGTAATTTTACCGATTCTGTAAAATAAAACATTGGTAAATATACCGATTTGAAGCCACCCATATGTAGGTGGGACTCTTCAGAGTGCCAGGAGCCTTTACGAATTGGTATTTTACCATCAAAAACAATTTTGCATGCACACCGGAATCGGTATTTTACCATGAAGTTGGATTTCATGCTAAAATACCGATTTGTTAAGGCCTTTGGGACTCAGAAGAGTCCCACCTACATATGAAATTTACAGAATCGGTAAAATTACCGATTCGGTATTTTACCGAATCGGTAATTTTACCGATTCTGTAAATGTAGATTTACCTACATGTGGCCTTGGATTTAGGCCCCTACATACCGATTGGCCATTTACCGGTCGGAAACGGCCGAAATCGGCCGTAACCGGTCGGTAAATGGCCTGAAACAACCACCTACACGGGCCCTAAGTGTGCATGCATTTGATTTCAAAAAAAGTTTTTAAACCTTTTATGTAAAACAATGATACACCTACATTAATGGGGAACTGACTTAAAATGCCCTAATACACATGAAAACATTTTTTTAAGGTACTTGCACCTTTTTTTCAATAACTTTTAACATGGCTATGTAACTCAAACAATCAATCATTCCTATGGGCTTTGAAGCCCATAGGAATGATTAGGCATTACCGATTCGCTATTTACCGAATCGGTAATTAAAGTATACACAAGGGTGCAGGGGGTGTCACTTTGACACCCTCTGTGGAGGAGTGTGGCTCAATACATAGAGCGGCAGACCTTGATGCAGAACGCTGGCCAGGGACCAGGGTTCGATTCCCGCCTTGGCGGGTTCGGGCTAAAATTCCTCTGACCGGATATTCTCGCCTCAGTGCCGATTCTAAGCATGGGTCCCACGCTGCAACTCTGGGCAATAGCTTGCTTAGTCTCCACAAAAGCCCCCGATGCACAAGGGATGCCTGGTTTCACCATGGGATGCCCAGGAGTGGACACCCCACAAGAAAAAGCCAGGAGGGGTTCCCTTGTGGTAGGAGTACAAGCGCCGGGATGCCTCCGGGTCACTGTTCGCGCTATACAAATACGCCACATTTACATTTACACTCTGGCAGCCCCAAAACAGGCACAGGTGCCATGTGGCAGGCATACCTACCCTAAGGGCAGCTCTGCCTGTCACATGACATAAGTGTGCATGCACACATGTGCATGCACACCGGAATCGGTATTTTACCATGAAGTTGGATTTCATGCTAAAATACCGATTTGTTAAGGCCTTTGGGACTCAGAAGAGTCCCACCTACATATGAAATTTACAGAATCGGTAAAATTACCGATTCGGTATTTTACCGTAACCGGTCGGTAAATGGCCTGAAACGACCACCTACATCGGGCCCTAAGTGTGCATGCATTTGATTTCACAAAAAAGTTTTTAAACATTTTATGTAAAACAATTATACACCTACATTCATGGGGAACAGACTTAAAATGCCCTAATACACATGAAAACGTTTTTTAAGGTACTTGCACCTTTTTTCAATAACTTTTAACATGGCTATGTAACTCAAACAATCAAAATCAAAAATTTTCAGGCACACATGGGGGCGCATTTACAAGGGCCTTGCACCACAGGGAAAGTGACTTCAAATGACCAGACACACATGGGGACGTATTTACAAGGCCTTTGAACCCGGGGGAAGTGACTTGAAATTGCTAAGCACACATAGGAGAGTATTTACAATGCCCGTGCAACACTTATGCATCATTTTTTACATATACACCGTAACAATAACAACACAAATGCATCATACATCTGTTCCGCAAAACCGACGCATTGCAGGAGTCACATCACAAGTAAATAATTTCTCATAATTTTTTAAAGCATGCCTTTTCCTTAAAAACGATTTTCTGATCATAATTTGAAAACACAGCACAGCTCCTATGTACATACACACCTTGTCAGTACTAATACTTTACATTATCTACAATTACAATTGGTAAAAGAATGCAAAATCGCCTTTGAAAGCATAATGCAAACACTTGACGCAAAACATCATTTTAAATACACAGCTGACTTTCTTATTTATGCAAAAAAGCATACTAGTCTTTATCTAAAATATAGAAACGATAACTCACCTTTACAAATTCTTTTTGAAATTCAAAACAGTCTCAGAAACACACCAATTATTCTTTAGCAGAATTAAAGGTATGCACTCCAGAGGCTGGAACCAACAAAGGCACCGAAACGCTGATATTCATCACACATATCTCTCATGTCAGCCAATCAAAACTCTTCCCTCACTATTTTCAAATCAACACCCTTCCCCCCTCTGCCCTTTCTACCTTTTTTCCATAGCAACTACCACCTGACAGACCTCTCATGTTTACAAGTTCACAAAACAATGTTTCAAATGAACTCTGAACTCTCAGTACACCTGCTAATCCACTGCAATGTTTCATAACAACATTTTTAAATAACCATTCAAATTACATCTTTCAAAGAACACATCCATGCACTCTAAATTTCTGTTTTCAGCAATGGAAATACACCAATCACTGCTAATGAATCATTTGCACTTAAACTCCACAGTTTTTTTTCATTACAAACTTCACTATTTCAACTGCCATTTCATATCCACACTTCATCTGACTGCAGCAAAAACTCCTCTAGCCATGTTTTCAGTCTGGATTCTTGGACATAGCTACATCCACTGGGCTCACAGGTATGCTGATAACAGAAATGTACACAACCTCAATTTACAAAATGTGGAAATCAAATGGATTGGCCGAAGAGGATTGAAATATCACCAATTGATACCATTGGTGAAAACCTTTTTACATTTGCCAAACCCTGACCTCATAATAGTGCACTGTGGAGGAAACGATTTGGGCACTTTGACTGGGGTAGGTATGGAAATGCTCCTAAAAGACACCTTTGAGCAATTGATGACACTTTTTCCTCAAACTGCCTTGGTATATTCCAATATATGCCAAAGACAAAAATGGAGGTGGTCCAATCAATTTTGTCCACAAATTGAGAAATCGAGGAAGCATGTAAATAAGTCTGTTTCAGCTTACATGAGAGACCATGGAATGGGCTGCATCTACAACAATAACTTGCGTTACTATATGCAAGATATCTACAGAGGAGATGGTGTGCATTTCTCAGATGAGGGGAACAGAATTTTCATACTAAATTTAAGAATGTGTATTGGTTCCTACTTATAAGTATCTAGAACTTACACAGAACCCAAAAGCTCTTTTCAGAGCTACCTTAACTTTATTTACTCTTTTGAAATTTTGAATGTACCTTTTTTCACTAATTTTCACTTATATTCGCTTCCCGGTTCGCTACCCAGTTCGCGTACCGGCAGCTAACCACGCAAAAAATTCAATTTTTTTTCTCGACATATATGAGCCTCCTCAGCCACCCTCAGAAAACTTAGGGGGTCAGGATACGTCTAAAGTACCCCCTTCTACCCATTCTGAACATTATTTACCCTCCATCTTGTATCTCAATTCTACCGAAACACAAAATGGAGGACTCCCGTAACGCTGCAAGTTCGCGTACCGGGACACGCACTGACAAGCACTCGCTCAAAAAAGGTGGGAAAGTAATTTACAGAAAAACCACTGGAGACACTTTCACCAATTAAACATTAGCTCATACTACATACCAATCGCTACCATTTTCAATTTGGAATACCATTTAGCCATTTAGCATGTAGAACTCTCTAAAATCCCTGAGATAAATTACTTCACAAAACATATCGGAAGTGTTGGAAATGACAACCAATTAAAATATTACTTTCAATTTCTACTATTATATCATGACATTTGATTGGTTATGTACCTGAATATATATAAACAAAGAGAGAGAAACACAGCCATTTTGACTACTACTTCTTGAAGTGCATATCCACTAAAATTCAACTGATAACTTCAAGTTGTATTTAAAAGGTAAGATATTATTTTAAAAACTGAAGTATGTTCTGTACTGTAAGCTAATTAGAAAAACATAGTTAGGATTTTTTCTCTATGGGACTTTTGAAAATTCTATGTCTAATAACTTTGGCGGTTGTGGACGGAATCGGCTGAAATTTTCAGGAAAATGGCACATTTCGTTTCTGAGCAGCCCCTGCAAATTTGGGGGGGTTTCGTCAAGGGGGGGGCCGAGAAAAAAGGGGGGTCCCAAAACACGTTTTTCCCATTCATTTTTCCATAGGGCGTTTGGCCTCACTTTTAGCTTGAACGGCTGAATGGATTTGCACGAAACTTGGCAAAATTGTAGGGACTGTTAGCCCGATGTGCCTTTGCTGGCTCTCAATATATGTGCTCCAGTGGATTTTGAGAAATTAACGTTTTAAAAAACAGATATATCTGTGACAGCGTCCCGGGTAGCGCTCCGGTTCGCGTACTTTTCGCGTTACGGAACTTTGCGAAGCGAAGCTGATTGGCTCTCTGGTGTCTGTCAACATTCTAAACAGTCCAGAACGGCCGACATCTTGTCTCTTGGTAGGATCGAGAGACAAGAGGAGGAGAAAAACGAAGGGGGAATTTAATGAAAGGGGGCAAGGTAGACCCCTCTTGACCCCCTAGGAATGATGTTGGGGTTATTAAAGGGTACCGTGGGGCAAATAAAAAAAATTTGATTTTTCGCGGTAGAAGCGCTTCCCGGTTCGCGAAACGGGTCGCGAAACGGGAATTCGCCATTTTGTGTTTTGTTTTAATTAAATTACAAGATGGAGGAAAAACAATGTGCGAAATGGGTATAAGGGGGTACGGGAGACGTATCCTGACCCCCTATGTTTTCTGAGGGTGGCTGAGGATGCTCATATATGTTGATACATGTCTTCCAGCGGCTGCGCGTGAGCATTTTTTTTTTTTGCTGCGTGACGTCTGTTAACGTTCGATTCGAAGGAAATCAGGAAGTGTTGACCGCCATTTTGTCACTGCGAGTAAATATATTGTTAAAAATAATTGTTATAAATTAATCCGTATTGATAAACATTGTCTGCGCCATCTTGCCTTTTTTCCAATGCCACACTTTTGTCGTGCACGGCAGCCATTTTAGATGCCTTGACCAGACCCACTCTCTGCACGCCGCCGATCCTCAGCATGGCTCCCCACCCTCGCAAGCATCTCCCCCACGCACTGTTCACCCCCGCTCTCTCTCTCATGCATGGGCCATAAACCTCCCCCCATCTGCGCTGCTCTTCCCTGAGAATCACACCCTGTGCCCGCCCGACACCTCCCTTTCACACTATTCACTACCGCACCCTCTGACACTCCTCTTCCTCTGTGTCTGATTGTCCAGGCCGGTCCCAGGCTATCACCTAGCCCTGCGGATGTAGTTTATGGCCCCAACTGTAAAGAATCACCCCTCTTCAAAGGAGTTACAGTAGATCAAGGCCCCCACCCCATGAGATCCGTCACACCACACGCGTTCCTACTATCTGATAACGATCCTGTATTGTGATTGGGGAGGGGATTCTCACTGTAAGGGTGTGTGGGACCGAGCCTGAAGCGGAAGATTCCAGGGATGCCTTTTTGTACATCAAAGTCTTCACAATTATGTGTCACATTAAAAATATATAGCACTCCAACAAAGTAGTAGGATTATAACACTTTAATAACTTTTTTAATATATACAACGCTCCAACAAAGTAAACACGTTAAAAAAAAAAAAATTTAAACCGCTATTTACATGGCAGCCTGCTGCAACATCCATCTCAAAGCAACAATGGGCTGCTTTGGTTTGTCTTTTAGTCGGCAAAGTCGGCCTGTGAGGTGGCGTCAGTAGCGGTCCGTTGTGCGAATAGGCCGAAGGCAGCACAACGCGCCGAGATCCGGACGGCACCCAGGTGGTGTCCAGTAAGTTGTCGCACTGGTCTGACCATCCTACAATGCTGCGCCGAAAAACGGCGTGGGGCACCCCGGGGAGGGAGGCGGCGCGAACGGGCCTCCCCCGCCTCCCCAGGTGGAGGCTCCTCTGCTTCAGTGGGGCGCCCTTTAGCATTTCAGTCGCCATTCAGCTGTTTAGCGCCCGCTTTTGCGGCACTGTGCCTCATCCGCCATTCAGCTGAGTTGCGCCCACTCTTGCGGTGCAGCGATAGGCGGCTGCCACAGGACTCTTAAAATGGCGGCCGGCTCTTCGGATTTGGGCCTGGTCCACTAAAATGGCCCTGGGACACATTTGAACTCGGACATTTGCCTGCTAGGGCTTGGGCCCCATTCTCGAAAGCGTCCCCTCAGCCTTGAAGATTCCACAAAAGTCATCGGGGCCCCCGACTCCCGCAGGCTTCCGGTGGAGAGCGGCTGCCATGATTGCTTGCGGAATGGCCACGACGGAGCTACGAGATGGTGGTGCTCTCATGCTGACGCCAGCTTCAGTCTGAAACATCCAAAAACACTGTAGACTACCAATTCGATGACTTCCGGTGGAGCCCCAACGTGACCAGGTAGGGAAGAACTTGCCCTCCCCTCTTTTGACTGATAGTTCTTGTTGCCTGTCCCCTCTGTTGTCATCTAACGGAACCTTTTTGGATTGCTGAGTGAGAAAAAAAAAGGTGGGGCTTTCATCATTTGGGAAAAAAAAAGGTTTCAATCCAATGAAAAGTGTTATTTTTAGGTCATATGATCAAGCCTTCCATCATTAGGAAACCAAAAGTAAAATGAACCAATGAAAAGTTTTATAAACAAGTCACATGACCTGTTATGCGGCTTTGGGCTATTTAAAGCCTACAAAATCCGTTGGCCTGTGAGGCGGCGTCAGTAGCGGACCGATGTGCGAATAGGCCGAAGGCAGCACAACGCGCCGAGATCCGGATGGCACCGAGGTGGTGTCCAGCAAGTTGCCGCACTGGTGTGGCCATCCTACAATGCTGCGCCGAAAGTCGGCGTGGGGTGCCCGGGGGGGGGGGGCGCGAACGGGCCTCTCCCGCCTCCCCAGGTGGAGGCACCTCATCTGCAGTGGGGCGCCCCTTAGCGTTTCACTCGCCGTCCAGCTGAGTTGCGCCCGCACTTGCTGCTACAGTAGGCCGAAGGCAGCACAATGCGCCGAGATCCGGATGGCACTGAGGTGGTGTCCAGCAAGTTGCCGCACTGGTGTGGCCATCCTACATTGCTGCGCCGAAAGACGGTGTGGGGTGCCCGGGGGGGGGAGTCGGCGCAAACGGGCCTCTCCCACCTCATCTGCAGTGGGGCGCCTCTTAGCGTTTCACTCAACGTCCAGCTGAGTTCCGCCCGCTCTTGCGGCACAGTGCCTCACCCGCCATCCAGCTGAGTTGCGCCCGCTCTTGTGGCACAGTGCCTCACCCGCCATCCAGCTGAGTTGCGCCCGCTCTTGCGGCTACAGCGTCTCGCCCACCATCCAGCTGAATTGCGGCCACTCTTGCGGTGCAGCGATAGGCGGCTGCAACAGGACTCTCGAATGGCGGCGGCTCTTTGGATTTGGGCCTGGTCCACTAAAATGGCCCTGGGACACCTTGGAACTCGGACGCTTGCCTGCTAGGGCATGGGCCCCATTCCCGAAAGCGTCCTCTCTTTTGACTGATTGTTCTTGTTGCCTATCTCTTCTGTTGTCATTTAACGGAACCTTTTTGGACTGCCGAAAGGGGTTCTGGTCCGACCGCTGGTTGGTGGAGACATCTTGACTATATCCTGGACCTGCCCGGCCTTGCCCAAAATGGCACCGGTATAAATGGGACTCGTAACTCCTTGTTGTGTACTGGTTGCCCAACCTTGATATCACGAGATACGTATGCAGTTTTGAAGCACATGGCGGGCGGGGACGAGTACTGATTGAACATTTGGACATCCCTATTGATATTTAGTTCTGATGTGTTATTGATTACTGTACTATTGAAAGTTCGAATTAACGTCACCCATGGTACTTGCCCGCAAATGTATATCTAGATAATTTTATTGTAACTGGCCCTGTCGTACTTTAATTATAAAATGTACGTCCACCGATTCCGCAACTGTTAGACACCTTAGTTCTTGCAACCTAATGGCCCGCCCGTTACGTTCTTCTACAGTGTAAAATGTCCCCTCATCATATACGATTCCAGTTTGCTCCGTGGCCGGCCCACGTAGTTATAGGCCCGTATTTGTATACTGACATTTTCACAATAAAGGTTTTTAAAACAAAACATGGTAGTAGTACCTAGATTGGTAAAGTTGTGAATAATAGCCACTGTTTTCGAATCAGTAAAAGGCAAGTGAAATAAAGCAGCCCGATTACATGACGGTTAAAAGGTATAATACGCAGGAACGCAGTAAAGATAAATGGTCAAGGGCTGTTGTGTTTTCCACTCCTGCAACATAAAGTGATCGATAAGAATCCGATATTCATGCCTATCAGCGACTAAGACAGCAGGACGAGCCTCTTTTGTTCAACGGCTCCCTCATGGGACGAAGAAACGCCCTTTTTCTCGAAATAGGAATATTTTACTTGCAGGACAGTTGTAAATTTCCCGGGAAAATACATTAGCCTGGAACATTGTTAGTGATAAACTGTAAATGCATCTGGGTCCTTTGCTTTACAAGTCAGAGTGAGAAAAAATAAGGTGGGGCTTTCATCATTTGGGAAAAAAAAAATGTTCGAAACCAATGAAAAGTGTTATTTTTAGGTCATATGACCAAGCCTTCCATCATTAGAAAAACAAAAGTAAAATGAGCCAATGAAAAGTTTTATTAACAAGTCACATGACCTGTTATGCTTACGTTACGCGCTGCGCGCCGCGCCCTGGGTCGCTTCCGGGAAGCTGCGCCTCGCGCACCGGAGCACTTCCGGGTGCGCTAACGCGGCGCGTCATATGACGCATTACGCGACAACGCAGGTCCAGAATATAGTCAAAATGTCTCCACCAACCAGCGGTCGGAACACAACCCCTTTCAGCAGTCCAAAAAGTTCTGTTAAATGACAACAGAAGGGACAGGCAACATGAACCATCAGTCAAAGAGGGGAGGGCAAGTTCTTCTCTACTGGGTCACGTTGGGGCTCCACCGGAACTGATCGAATTGGTAGTCTACAGTGTTTCTGGATGTTTCAGACTGAAGCTGGCGTCAGCATGAGAGCACCACCATCTCGTGGCTACGTCGTGGCCATTCCGCGAGCAATCATGGCAGTCGCTCCCCACCGGAAGTCTACAGGAGTCGGGGGTCCCGGTGACTGTTGTAGAATCTTCAAGGCTGAGGGGACTCTTTTGGGAATGGGGCCCATGCCGTAGCAGTCAAGCGTCCGATTTCCACGGTTGCCCAGAGCCATCTTTAAAACACAAAAATGTTTTTACCTACCACGTACTTGACATTTTAAAGCTTTTGATATTTGCTATTAAAAAAACATTGAAATTCACTGAAAAAACCATAGGTTATAGACCATATATAGTTAGGAATTAGCATTTACAAAACCTTGAAAATTCACTGAAAAAACCATGGGTTATAGACCATATATAGTTAGGAATTAGCATTTACAAAACCTTATTTTACTCACACAAAACCATTGAAATTTCATATATAGTTAGTTGCACTAACTATATATCGCGCACCCGCAATCCACTGCTGATCATGTCACATATTACATCATTCATGACATGATCAGTGACATCACTGATGACATCACTGATGACATCACTGATGACATCTCATTTGACATTACCATGTTTTTTTCAGTGAATATATATATATATATATATATACAGCCCGCCGAACATCTGCGTCCCCACACTAGAGCTTATTGCTGCACATGTACCCTCTCGCCCATTTTCAGCAATGGAATTGACTTGATTGTCTCTTGACTGAACTGTTGTAACTCTTAGTTCACAACTTCCCCCCTCCCTGCTTCCCGGCACTCTGGGCCTAAAACTGCTCATGTCCCCAATAGTGCAGAGTGTCTGTCACCCTTATTAAACTAACTAGGAAATCGGGGGGTTGGCTACTCCCTCCCAATGGCCCTCAGCCTGCCACTGTTTATCCCCATTTGACTTATCAAAACATTGTTATGTAGAAACAGAATCACTTACGGAGTAAATTGCCCCCCATGTGTGTTTTCAGTGCTGCAGCTGAAGAGAGAAGGATTCAGTTAGGTACTGTCTTAGTTGGTACTCAAAGTAGGTCCAGGACAATTTTCTTGTAGGTGTAGGAGCCTCCCTTTCATTGTGCGATGTGTTTTTTCGCCGGTCTACAGCCCTCCATCCACTCCTGTGCTGATTTCAGGGTGGCTAACTACCACGATTTGACGTCCACTTCACCTCTCAGTTTTGTGTGGAACAGCATTGCGCATCAAGTACCTTTGTCTCTTAATAGCTTTTGACACCTAGAAAGGTTCTTCGTTGTCGTTGGACCGCAATGGTAAAGTCCAGCAAGAAAGACAGTTCACTCTTCTCAAATTTGAGAGGAGGATTACCACAAGCCATTTGCAATATAATGTTTCGATCCCTGAAATTGAGGAGTTTTGCCAGAATGACATGGGGGGGGGGCGGCTTGGGCCTCCCTCCTGGTACCCTGTGTGCTCTTTCAACTGTTCAGAACTTCGATAGGGTGGTGGGCCGAAGGTGGTTCATGATTAGATCTTCTACAAAGAGTTTGACTGCTGGTCCCTCAGCTCTCTCAGGAACCCCAGTAATTCTGACATTAGTGCATCTCACATAACATTCATAATCATCCAGCTGAGTGTCTATTCTTTTCTGAGCGGCTTGAATTTCTTTAATCTCTTTTCGCATCTGTTAGGTTTCACTACTAAGCTTCACAGTTACCACTTCCATGGTTTTCACTTTCTTACTCGTCTTTTACAAATAAGCTCTGAGCAGCGTCATTTCAATCGAGATAGTGTCCATTCTATGTTCTAGTGATGTTAGCACACCCGTTATAGCGGCCATGACATCCACGAGTGTCGGCACTTCCTTAGTTGTGCTCGTCGTCTTGTCCACCTCCCCTTTGTTTGATCCATCCACATCACCTACTTTTTGGGTGGTGTAATTGTCTAATTTGGTCTGGAGCGTACCTTTTTGTTCCTTTGCCCCAGACATGTCGGCATGTCCAAAGAGGAGTCCCACAGGGTGCCACCCACCGCTTGTTCCTCTAAAATTCCTCCTACTCCTGTCTGAGTTGGACCGCCCGAAAAGCCCTGAGGTTGTATACTTTTAAGAGTCACAGGTAGTCTTCCTCACTGTTTGGCGGGCTGTTGGAGTGGCCCGAGCATTGGAACTGGCACCCCCTGCATATGGTGAAAACAAGGGCATTGAAGCGAGGTCCAGGGGCAACAACATTGGGCCTGCCAGAATCTACGAACATGGGGCGTTTGGAAGACTACATGGAGATGATGCTCAACGAAATCTGTGGTGATGGTGAACTAACGCCCCTGTTCACTGTGGAAAGGGAGTATCGCTCGCTGTCAGTGCGCCCGCCCCGAGGAGCCGCTCCGAGGCCTATTATCGCTAGGCTGCTAAACTTCAGGGACCGGGACACTGTTCTCCGTGTGATCCAAAAAAAGGCTCAATAACATATCAGAATAATGTGTCATCTTTCTATCTAGATTTCGCAGCTACCGTACAGGTGTCCCAGAAGGAATTCCAGGGCTTCAAGAAGGTCTTGCTTAAAGAACAGATTCCTTACGCTATGCTCTTCCCGGCGAGGCTGCGGATTGGGGACGCCGACAAGAGCAAAATCTTCACAAATCCCAGGCTTGTGATCGATCATGCCAAATCCTTGCGAAGACAACGGAAGTCACCTGGCTCCACATCGGACATTGATTACTGAACAGTATGAGGTTTCACTGCTGGGTGCTCGGGCCCTAGGGCCCTCAGGACATTCCTGCCTGGGGGTTCAGACATGTACAGATGAACCACAATTCCTGTTGGGTACACAGGGGGTGGGGGTTCCCGCTATTGGATGTGGGGTCCTGCATGGCTGGTGGGTCAGTCACTCTGATGGTTGTGTAATTTTCAAGCGTAGTGTCGGGTGCATGCACCCTTTTTGATTCCTGGCCTATGCATTAGTTTCCACTATCTTTCTTGATTTGCAAGACATTGCTTGGGCACAGTGGAATTTGCGATTGCTACTTTGGCGACCACCTCCCTATTAGATCTGGGAGTGAATGGTGTTGCTGCGTCCCCCAATGGGAATTCCCCTCTTCTTCCGATGGTTTATACTGTGTTTGCTGGAGGGATGTTACAACTGGGTTATGTCTCTGACACTTTGGGGATGCTGAAGTGGGTGGGAGATTGGTGGGGAATGTTTATTGTTGTTGAGCCTGAGGTACTGTGAAAGGAGAGATACACACCTAAAAAGACGAGACAGGTGCTGGCGCAGTTGGACAGACATAATGTGTGGATCGCGCTGTTGCAGGAGACCCATTTGTGGGCCTCCACAGATGAGCCGGAGGTGTTACAGGTGCTGCAGCTGCAAATAGTTGCCCCCCTCTAGAATGAAGCTGCTTACCAGATTGGATAGGGTGGTGCAGGATGAGACGGTTCAGGGGTGCATAACAGCATGGGACGCTGGAATGAAGTGCTTGATCCCCCGATCACGGCAGAGGTATAGGAACAGATCTGTATGTTCACAGGGAGGTTTACGTCTAACAGCAACCTGCCAATTATACATTTGAAGTTCCTTCACCAGGTATGCCATACTACTTATAAGTTATGAGATTCCCACTGTTGCAGGAGGTGTGGTTGGGGTGGTGCTGACTTCCTCAATCCCGCTTTTTTGTGTGGACCTGTAAATCACTATTGGAGGGGGTTGTCACTCTGCTACACACCATGACTGGCCAGGTGGTAAATTGCACACCAGTAGTGTGTCTATTGAGTCATGTGCCTGAATTTAGGGCAGCAGTGGGCAAATTTGTACAGGTGGCACTGGTGCTGACCAAGAGGCGGGTGCTGTTCCCTTGGAACGGACGACGGTGCCCGAAGGTGGACGAGTGGCTGAAGGACATGGTGTACTGTCGGGAGCAATTAGACCTATATGCTGAGGAGCTCCCGGTGTCCTTTAGGCCTACGGACATTTGGGCCCATTGAGGGAGTATCTGGTGGCTCAAAGCGAACAGAGTGATGACTAATTACTGCATGAGTGCTTCCAGGGTTTTTTCTGGTCTTGGTCACATGCAGTGAGAGGTGGGGCAGAGCTATCAAATGGACACAAATGTTGAGATATTGTACCTATGAAAGTAACCTGAATGTACTTTTTACTTCTACTTTTGATGTAATCCTATTACAGGACTCGGCTTAGATGTTTATTTACCCCTTGTTTCCTGGTGTTTAGCACCATGATATGATACTGTACTGGCAGTTGCTGTATATGCTATGTGCCACTGTAACGTTGCATCTATAAATGCTTAATTAAAATAATGTAAGAAACACTCCGCTTTACTTCTGAGGTATGACACTGATTTGTGATCGGATTTATAGGCAGGCTTAGGCCACGGACGACAGGAGCTTCACTGTAGTGTGCCGATTGCACTCGGTGACCAAGCCATGCCCCTAATTTGTGCCTTTAAGGCAGTGTGAATATTTTACCCTCCTCTCACCTTAGCCAAGCACTGAGGTGCCAGTGACCTTGATACCAGACTCTAATGCTGCTGCCATCACTGCCTTCAATACCCTTCCCTCTCCCTGACCTCCTTTAAGATTGTAACTTAGGGCCATATGTACGAAAATTTTGGTTAGCGATTTCCAAATAGCGATTTAATACAAATCACTATTTGGAAACTCGCATAATAAGATGTACGAAGGAGAGTATTCCACTATTAGCGATTTAATCAAATTTGCAATCATAAATTAGGAAATTTCCTATTTGGAAATGGTACTGATGCAATGTCCAAAGAGGAAATCGCAATTAGGAAAAGTCGCATTTTGGATGCAGAATGATGATGTAAGATTCGGGAACTTTAGCAATACAGAGTGTGGCCACAACTCAGAAGCCTAGGAGGGTGCTGGGAGGAAGGTGTATTCTTGTCTGACAACTGTCAGCGACATTTACTTTTTTCTGCAACACCATGTCTAAGGATGAAGGGGATAAGGGCCTAAGCAGCAGGAAGAGCAAAGTGACATTTTCAGATAAGGAGCCGGAACTGTTGACTGAGGAATGTGTTGGGCATATGGATATGCTGTTTGGCAAAACATCTTTTTGTGTACCCGAGTCTCAGAAATTCAAAATTTCGAACAGCATCCTGGAAAACTTGGATTTCCTTGGTGTCACCCAGAGGACCATACCTCAAATAAGGAAACACTTTTATGACCTAAGATCCTGTGCTAAAGAGAAGGTGGCCAGCATGATGGCTGTGGCTCGTGCCACAAGTGGTGGTACCTCCAAACATCCTCCTCCCACTCCAATAAAAGCACTTATTGAGGGGACACTAGAACCTGAAAGTGTGATGTAAGTGTCAGACACTGACACCTCCAATACTGCAGGCTCCAGCCAAGGTATTTATTTTTCAATAATATATTGTTTGTTAGGTTTCAAGTCCAATTTCTTAGCTGCAAAAACTCCATTCAGATGTTTGTTGTAATTTGCCTATGCATTATGGGAATTGTAGTAAAAAATTAAGTTATATGGTGTACTGTGTGTCGATGTATAAACTATACATATCTACATATAATCTTAATGTCAAAAACACATAAACCACATTATCAACAACATTAAACAAACTTAATAACCATTTATTTAAAATAAATATATACATACATTGCACAAATAGCACCCACGAGTTGCCTGAAACCCTTGAGACTGATGAAGCAATTGACACACAAATGGAGTTTGAAGACAGCACACATGCTACTCCTACACCCATAACTCAAACTCCAACTACTAGTAAAGCAAACCTGGCACCACTACCAGACTTTGAGGAAGGTGATGAGGAGCAAACACAAGGCAGGAACATAACTTCTTCAGTGCACAGTAAACACAGGCAAAGTAGAGTCTACCAACGACCAGTTCACAATGATGAGGTCTCTGACTTGTCAGACAGATCTCAATTGTTTGGTGGCCTTTAGAAATCAATCATAACAGTACAGCGCCTGCAAGTCAAACAGATAAAATCAGTCAATAAGGTTCTTCATAGCATGTCATGTTCAATGCTGCAATTGCAGAAAGAGCAAGAGCATTGGATTGCTTTTATAGAGAAGGAGCAACATATGCAATAGCTGCTGGCATAAGCAGCACATGGCACGCAATAACTCATTTAAAAAATCTATAAATTGATTGGCAGTTGCCACCACCACTCTTTCCAGCACTACTGGGAACATCCAAAACGACATGGGGCATTGCTGCCAAGATGGTGCACGCTGGCTGTTCCAAGTGACTTTAGCACTGGAGAACATTCAGACACATAACCTGTCTGTCCCCAGCATTTTACCCCCACTTGAAAGCGAAGATGGCTCTAGACACAGTGACATATCTGTGCCAGATAGATGCTGTATGAGGCAGACACGCCAACAGACATCTGCACAAATACACCCCCAAATCCACAGCTAAGTTCAGCTGAAAATGCAACACCAATGGTCATAAAAAGTAACTTTTGTATGCACTCAGATATATGATACTGGACAAGACAGCTAACAGTAGCAGGTAGGTTAACTCTGCACTCAGTCTTACTCGTTTTATCTCTAAAGTGTGCTGCTCCAATGTCTGTATATTGCTATTTGCACTGTGGATATAATTGTTTTAAAAATTGCCGTTTTATGTTTTTTAAGGGGGGAACACAACCTGTGTAGTTGCCGCTTTCCTGTCATCCTCTCCGGTTCATCGTAGCATTCTCTGCTGATTGTTTGGAGGGAGGACTTGAATTTCGGATTCCTCACTTCCGGGTAGCAATTGGCAGTTGCCATTTTGGGAATGACATGGTCTAGGCTTTTCCCTGAGCACCTCCCTGTGAGTGTTTAATCCAGGGATGGCGCCGACGCACAGCTAACAGTTGCAGGCAAGTTAACTCAGCACTCTATCTTACTTGTTTTAACTCTGAAGTGTGCTGCTCTAACATCTGGATATTGCTATTTGCACTGCGAATATAATTGTTATAAACGTTGCTGTTATATGTTGTTTAAGGGGCAAACATTACCGGTGTGGTTGCCGCTGAGTTGTCATTCTCTCCGGTCCCCCACAGCATTCTCTGCTGATTGTGTGGAGGGAGGACATGAATTTCGGATTCCTCACTTCCGGGTGGCCATTCGCGGTCGCCATTTTGGAATGGAGACAGTCTAGTCTCATCCCTTAGCACCTCCCTGTCAGTATTTAATCCAGGGATGGCGCCAACGTGCCCGTCCCCGCCTGGAAGTCGCCAGACGCAAGGACCCCTGGCTCTGGACCATCCCATAGGCAAGTTTACACACAGGAATTTCTGCTTGCATTACAATCCAAAGTCCCTGGCGTATAAGATAACTGGCAGCTTGACTCTCCCCGCCAGCAGTGCAACAGATGTGGGTTTAGAGTGGGTATGGGCTCTCGGCTCCCGCCTCCAACCTGGGGGCTGAAATATCTTACCATATGCAGCCTCAATTGCAGATCCCTTGTCAAATATCATGCAGAGGTATTTGACCTTCTGCAGGAATCCGCACCGGATATTTTATTTCTCACTGAAACATGGATCACTACTGACTCTGTGGCCATCCTGGCCTTGGTCTTTACTGCAGGCTACACAATGTGAGTCCAGAATAGAACAGTTGAGAGGGAGTGAGGGTAGCTATTATATTTAAGTCAGCATATTCTTGGACCCTCACCCCGCAGATCATCCCCAACTTTGAAGTGCCCTTTTTAAAATTGCATTGACCCACAATTTTACTATCTCTGGGCTACTTATCTATCGCCCACCAGGTCCTTCGGAAGCCTTTCAAGAAGCCCTAGCTAATACTGCATCTACACTCATACTAGAAGCAGCTAATTTTAGTATCATAGGGGACCATAACTTACACCAGGAATACCATGAATTCCAGGATATTATCAATTTCCTGGGAGATATGGATGCCTGCCAGTTAACGTGGATGGTGTTGGGATTGACACATGCAGCAGGTCACCTTCTCGATCCTGTATTGTCAAATCTCCAGACTATGGAGGCCAACCCCCCCTCCCTATGCTCTGGATGGATCACTTCCTCATCTCTCTGCTTCTTTGCATGGAAGACCCCCCACTGCAATCCCCCCATCAGTATTCAATTAAGCGTCCGTGGCACAAATTGGATTCGACCATTTTCACAGCCACTCTAATTTGATTGATTGATTGATTTCTAATCTACCGTACATTCTTGATTAGATTATTGTAACAAGCTATTACCAGGCGTAAATAAAGCCGTGACCAAAAGACTCCAACGGGCACAGAACGCGGATGCCCATATGCTTTTTGCACTACCTAAGCATTGCCATGCCTCAGACCTTTTTCGCCGGCTCCACTTGATGCCGATAGAAAACAGAGTCCACTTTAAGACTCTATGTATTGCACACAAGACCTCGCATGGCCAAGGTCCACAGATTTTGAACGAGCTGAGCTCGCTGTATGTTCCGGTTTGAGCCTTGCGCACCGTGGACCTGCAGCTGGCCTGTGTCCCGTGGGTGTGCAGGTCAAGAGCAGGGGGGTGCTCTTTCAGGGCTATGGCACCCGCCCTGTGGAATTCTATTTGTCTTGCTGCCCAAGGGCATGCAAGACCATTGGGCTTTCAGAAAAATAATCAAAACGTGGCTTTTTTCCAGCCTCTAGTTTAGCTCCCTCCCCTGCATGCTCCTGTCAGCTTTAGCACTGGGACACCCTGTTGCTGGGGCAGCGATGCGCTTTATAAGAACATATAACATAACATAACATAACATAACTGCTATTATTGCAATCTCAAAATGTGTTGATTTGTTTAAACATTGACATCCAATAAGGATACAGTTGATGATAAACAATTATAATATCTTGTTGCAGCATGAATAAAAGGGTATCTTTGATTAATGGAAAAACATTACCATTATGTGTGATGGCTATTTCTTAGATGAGGTCACCATTCCTACCTTAGAAATAGTCGTTTTCGATCTCTGTGCATCATGCTCAACCCTCTGCTGCACTTGTCCCATTCTGCTGAATCTGTAGTGCTAGTAGTTCATCATTTGAGTATGATTCTGGCTCTGACATTGTGAAGATCCTTCCTCATCATGGCTATGTTGTGAAGAGTAGCACGTGTGCTAATACAGAAGCGCTCCAACAATCTTATGTAGGTATCTAAAATATGATTTCCGTATTCCAAAAGTCTATTAAATTATTGGTTGCATTGTTTTAGTACCCTGTTGTACAGCCTCTTATTTCTGGCTCTTGGATTCAAGTATGGTGTCACTATCCAATGGCACAAGGCATTTGAACTGTCTCCTGAAACAGTATGAGAATGAGAAACAATTTGGTTATTTTACAAACATGCTATTGAACATTGTATGAATTGATTTTTTATCCGCTTACTAAGTAGAAAACCATCACTAAATTCACCCAGAGACAGACGGTGATTAATTCCATTTTGGCGGAACAAATGGGAGTCATGTGTGCAACCTGGGAATTTGGCTACAAGGTCAGTTATGAGACATGAAGTATCACTCACTAGCTAAACATTCAGTGAATGGGTGCTCTCTATAAATGAATTCATTTGCTGAGGAAGGACATGTGGCAATATATGTACCACCAACAAAACCAATAATGTTTGGAAACTGTGCTACCGAATACAAACATTAGTTTTGTGTATTGCATATCTTTGGGAGTATTTGGAAAAAAAACATATTGGTTAAATTTGCCAACCATGATGTCCAAAAATCTATGGACAAAAACGTGAAAATGTACTATGTAACACTCACCCTGACACTCCCATAACTCCCTAGTAACTGGCAAAATCTAAAAGGTGTAGACAACACAATACCTATGCATGTGGTGAAATTGCATTGCTTCTGACTGTTGGGGTTTGTACCTGAGGATGTAACTCCGCAATTAAATCCAAAAGTACTTCCCTACTCAGGCAATAATTCTCATAAATCTCCTTCTCTGTCTGTTCAAACAGGGCAATACTCACTCTAAATATCCTCTTCTGTCTTCCACTCCTTCTCTGCCTACAAGCCAAAATCCTTATCCTCTTTGCCAAGACATACAGAACCACCATTCTGAAAGAGCCAGATGCATTTGGGTGACTTTTTACAGTTTGCACCTGGTTACCAGCTGATACACATTGATGGCATTTGCATTTCCTAAATGGCTACATTGCGACCAATCTCAATTAGGAAATCCTTTGTACATAGGGTTAGTAATTCGCTATTTGGTAATACCAATTTGCTATTTTCAATTTTAAAATGCAAACAATGAGGTTTCTACATGATAGAACTCTCATATTGTACCCTCAAAAATTCCTTTCGTAGATACCGAAACCTCATTTTACATTTCCTAATGACCTGAAATAGCGATCCTCTCTGTTAGGAAATGCAAAATGGCTTCAAACATATGGCCCTTTGTTGCTAGCCCCTCATGGAACTAAATGAATATACTGCACTCTGTTGATGACTGCCTTTGCACTGAGTAAAACGTACCTTATGTGTCAGCCAAGTGTTCCTGCTGCAGTTAACTTGGTTTTCATGGTGTCAAGCTACACATGAAGGGGGAGATTTGGCTGCAGATGACAGGTTGGGAGCCGTTCCTGGTTACAGTCCAGTTGTTGGCTCCAACCTCTGCTGTGTACTGGGGATGGTGACCCGTAACAGGATGGGGCTCTGTAACCAAACACTTTCTTTAATCCACTTACAAACGTGATAAACAATTTACTCAAACACATCTCACTGCAAACTAACTCAAACAGTACCAGAGAGACCACAGCCACCCTCATATACCGACAAGGCCCAGTTATAAACCAGGACACCTATTATCGTATATGCACACATCTATCAACATACATCGCAATGCCATTATTACCTACCAGTATGGTAACCATCATGCACACAACCACCTTTTAGCAAAATCAAATAGCATTACTTCATAAACGTTATCACACTATCACACAACAATTCACACACACACACATATCATCACATGTTTTGTCATACAGTAACAGGTGTGGGAGGTTATGGTTGACCTAATGCTGGTAGGATTGGGGAATGAGTTGGATATGAGCACCTTAACTTGGGAAGATTTTTTCTCTTTAGCTTTTATATGTTACATTAAATCCCTTTTAAATTAAATCCTTACTTTGAACCGATATACTGCAATTCTTTCTTTTTTTTAAAAATCAGGGGTTAACAGCCCACATATAACACTTTCAAATTTGAGTGTTAATGCTACTCAAAAGAGAATGAAATTCCTAGCACCCAAAGTAGTAAAACGCGTTAGAACTTTATTTACTTTTAACATTTTGGTCATTTTGAAAAGGAAGCTCTGGACATGCCCATCAATTACCTCTGGACAGTGAAGGATTTTACAGCTAGTGACGTAAATGACTGACAAATACCCAATTTTAAAGGTGTTGTTATGGGCGTAAAATTAACATTGTACAATAGGATGCCCTGACAAGACTTTACCAAAAATGTGAAGGGGGAGAGGGGCACGAACATTCCTGACTCCAAGATGCCCACACTTAAGTTAGGCTGCTTTTGCTGGGGATTATTACAACCTAATTCTTATTTAAATGGATTCGATTAAAAACAAATAATCAAGGCCACTACCATGTCATCACAGCCTCTGTAGATGATGAGGCGAATCAAGTTTAATAGACACTTCAAAAGCATATCTCATTGTGGGATGCCAGATGAGTTAGACCAACCAACTGCCAGTTATGTTGCACTTGAAAATCACTGTACCTCCCGAGCTGGGGCCGTCACTGTGCCAGCGGCGGTCTGATGGCATGCTTCATCTGCCATGTTAACCCGGGCTGGCATCAGGCTCTACTGTGGGAGCTTGAGGTAGGCTCTACTCTGCTCAGGCCTTTGCTGTGTGGTGCTGTGGGGTGGAGTGGGCTTCAGGCCAAAGCTGGCGCCTTGATCATCCTGCAGTCCAGTTCAGGTACTGACGATGGTGCAGATCATACAGTTGGTGTTCCTGTGTGGACTCTTGCTTCTCTCCCTTCCTCACTGGGGCAGGCTGATTGAATGGCATAGACACACTCACCAAAAAGAGTAGAACGCTATGATGGCAAATGCTCCTTGATTAGGCATTAACACTAGCCTTTGATATTGACAGATGATCCCTTTGGAGAGTGCATTTCCACAACCTTGATCAAAGAGATAAGTAGAAAAATGATGTAAAGCAGACCAAGATAACATTTAATGAAAAGCAAACATCCAAACAGGAGATCACGATGGGATCAGGCTTCATAGGGCACCTCACAGGATTCAGCCGAGCTGGAATTTGTGAAGCTTAAAGCCATGCTAAGATCCTCAGATCCCATGACCGTAAAACAAAATCACTAACAGAACAGGTGGAAGGGATTCATTCCAAACTGTATAGCCAGGCGGGTAGGTTGGCAACCACCAAAATGTGAGTCTCCACCTTTGAAGACAACAATGATAAATTACTAAACATGGAGACAATTCTCAGTGTAATCAAAACAAAGAATAATCTGAGCATTTTTGGTAGCCAAGAGACCATGAATAAAGGTAGGCTAAGGACATAATCACTACCCTATTCAGTCTAAAAATGTATTTTTCATGTTTGCTGTTGGGTGAGCTTGTCACTGTTGGGCCCTAGCCTTCTGCTTAGAGCTACACCTCATTACATCATCAATCACCAGCTAAATTTCAAAGCCTCAGACATGGCCCTCAGACTGGCAAGGGGAAAATGTGACATACCACACAGAGGTATCATGATCTCTATTTACTCATACTGTAACACTGTAGTACAGGAGGCAAGAAGCAAATATCTATGAATCAAGCAAAAGCTTCAGCGGATGGGTATCTCCTCTGCCATACTATACCTAGTGAGCTTAAATATAATGCAGTGCAATTAACCCAACATCTTTGCTAATCAAGCAAAGTGCTGCCCACTTTGGTAAAAATCTTTTGTTCTGCACCATTACCCAGTCCAGACACCAGGTTCTGATACTGGGAGAGCAGTTGAAAAACTTGGAGTGACTATTTGGATGCCCTGAATTTTATTTGGCAGCATATGCGGCGATACTGAAACTTCACAGGGTAGAGCGGGTGAGTGCACATGGGGCAAGGCTAGTGTATGTCACTCTGGCTGTGCAAATTCATGGATCCATTCATGGAGACAGATTTTTGTCATAGATAGCTTGCCAACTGCAGCTCAGCATGCCCCACCCTGGACAGCTGAGACACATATGCAGACCACAGAGTGGACTTGAGGTGGATTATTAACCATACAGAGACAGATGTGAAATATATTTGTTATTTGTTGCTTCTCAATGTGCTAATGTGTCAATTAGATGGCTGGATGGCTGTATTTGGAGTCTCAACAAACTGTAGTGGGACAGGGCTGTTGGCGATCATGGCAGCCATCTCCAGCGAGCACAACCTATAAAGAGGTGCTAATCAGCCAACGCTTATGCTTTTCTCCAGGACAGCCCTCTTGGTCATATCTGGTGAGCCTAAATTAGTGTGGTCTGCATTGATTTCCATTTTGTTATGTCATGGGACTGATAGGAGGGAAGCGTTCACTAGCTGGTTAGGGTGACTAGTGTGGTTGGGAGCGATGGATACCAGAACATGTTCATTAGGCTTATACAGTATCTTGCTTGGTCACTATCAATGCAAGGCGCAGAACTGCTGAATGCAATACGAAGCAAGGGAGAGATTGGCAGACTTTCACCTTATTCTCACGTGACAGGCAATTGAATGACTAGCGCTTATGTGACCTATCATTATCTTATATGGAATTTTAGGAGGTTGAATAACCCACTTAATGTTCAGGAAATCTGAGCATGTTTAGACGAGCATGAAAAAGATGTAGCATTCCTCCAGAGACACAGCTAACCAAATAGGCAGAGGCTAGATTTGCATTGAAATGGAGTCATCTTACTTTGCATACACCAGAGGCACATCAATTTCCTTTAAACATGGTCTGCCATTTCAGCTGCTGCATACTATTACTGATACTCAAGGAGGAACATACAATTTTGTTCAAGGAGTAAAAGAGATAAGCACATCAGGCTTACCAATATTTATAGGCATACATAGATGATCAAAATGTATACAACTGACCTGGGAGAAATGAATCTCTTTATCTTTACAGTCATCGTTATGGGGAAGATTCTAACTTAGTGCTGGACCATATCGCAGAGCAGATCACTCATGCCCATCTAGCTGCCCCAGACATGCACCATCAGCCTTGCTGACTGACATTCTGGAGGATCATAACCTAATTGACATTTGGCATAACAGACACCCAATTGCATACAAAGGCATACACATTATCTTCTGTTGATAATGTATGGTATAGATTACGCTATTGGGTATTCATCAGTGATGTCTGCATCTTGAAGTAGGGCTATAAACCTCCCTGCATGCTCACTGCCTGACCACTCTCCAGGTAAACTATTCGTTATGATTCTAGACTTTCAGCACAGGATATTATCTTGGTGCCTCAAACCAATGCACTCCTGGACCTGATCTTCAAGAAAGTCATAAAAGCTTCCATTACTGAGTAAATTGCTCATAAAGAAATTTTTGTGACCAACAGAAGCCCCCTCTGGGAAGCCTATCTGGGTGTTTCGAGAGGGGAGTAAAAACTTAAAAATCACAGTGTCATTGAGGGAGAGCACCACCTTGATAGGCTAAAGAGAAACATTGCTCAATTGAAGCAAGTTGCATGAAGCATCTGGACCCTGCAATCCTAACTGACATTCAGGCTAAGCTTCCCAAGTTTATATAAGTGACAGAAAAGAGAGGTTAACCATCTTGGCAAAAATGTCAGGACTAGAATATATGGGGAGAGTGAGCGTCCAGGTAGTATGATGGCCGCACTTATTTTTTCTCTATGGGGGTAAATTATATAGTATAAGTTATAATATATAATGGAGACATGCTTTATGAGGCAGAACATAATCTAAACAAATTAATTCTGTATTATGAATGAATGAATGTAATTTAATAAAAAGGGCAACTTATGCCCTTGGGTGTCTTGGGGCTTATACCAACCTTTATTGCTCCCAACCGTTACCAACATCCACTACGCTCTCTTGTTTCTTTGAGTTCATAACTGTAGCCGGGTTGGTTGATTCACACTGACAATTCCTAGAAGAATTCCTGCATTGGTGTTAGGCAGTCCAAAGTGCGCCAGTACACTGAGAGAACAGAACTGCACCATTTATTTGAAGATGTAGTGCAGTTCTGATCTCTCCAGGTGACACAATGCAACCCAGCATCATTGCTTGCTGCACTGTGTCGCACCCCTTCTTTATAAATATGTATCTTAGTTCACCATAGCCCTTGAGCCACTAGCTTGTATCATTAGGCAGCAACATGCGAAACGAGGCCTTAACTTTAAATCTCGTAACCAAATCACGTCATTATATGCGGAAGACATAATACTGTTTGTTCAAAACACAGTCACAAACCTTAGCCCCATCATCAGAGAATTCTTCACAATTGGGAGCTTGACTGGATATCTGCAAACTGGAATAAATGATGAATGTTCACACTTATGTCAGGTACACGACATGCAGTGGAATTCCCCATCATTTGGAATACATTCTCGGTAAAATACCTTGGCATCTGGGTCTGCAGGGACAGAGATATAAGTATGCAAGAAAATTATAAACAGCCTTAACAAAGATTAAAGGACAAGTTATTCACTGGCATCTCACTCCCATTGTTCATGGTAGGTAGACTGGCCCTGATGAAAACGATTGTTCTCCCCAGTCAACGATACCTTTTCTATAATATCACAAAAATCCTAAATCAATGTTTCTACAAGTGGTGAAGACCATCGTGTCACTAGCGTGGGCTGCCGATCATCCTTGTGTCAAAATGGGAGATACCCTACCATATGATCATGGGGGTTTTGCTGCACCTTTTGTAGAACTTTACTATAACTGCATGCATACACACTTCGAATACTACTGTCTGTATCCCACATCATACATACCCCATGTAGCCAAAGAAAAATATACTAATTGTCCAATTCCTCTCACCTCTCTGCTTAGGCAATGCCCTCCCGCAGTTTCACTGTTGTCAATTTAGTAGTATGTTTCCAGTCAGCATACAATAAAGTCAGCAAGAGATCCACAGAAAAGTAAAAAGTCATCATACAGCTTTGTAACTTAGGGCTAGTCACAATAGGTGACCTATTCCAAGATGGTATTTTCCAGAAACTTCCGTCCATCGCTTACATGGCTCATCAAACACCGCTCAATATTCTTCTTTATTAAAGGTTCAATTCACCATGCTTCTGGGTTTTACACAGGGCCATAGCCACGAGGGGCTGAGGGGGCCGGGGAACCCCATAAAAATGCCTGGCCCCTCTAACTTCAACTGCAAGCATGTCAGAGATTGCTTTCAGAATGAAAGTTTGCTCTGCAGTGCTTATAGGACTAATGAGGACATATATGAGGCAGTAGTCCTAAAAAACTGAAAATCAGGAAACAGGCCTCACTTTTAGTTTTTACACAGATGCCTTTTGCTTTTGCTAAAGCTTTAGGAGTGAGAAAATGTGCGAAGGGAAAGCACTGCTAGAGCCACAGTCATATGCATTTGGAAAGGGAAAGCAGCAAAATTGTAATCATTTTGCACAGGGTGGGGGGAGGAAGCAGGTTTCTCCTGGACCCTATCCACCACACCCCCAAAGCAAAACATGAACATTTCTCTTCAGGCTACAGGTCCTCTTGGGCCGCAAGTCAGACTGGCCACCAATCAAGTTGAAGATCAGGCCAGTTTTCGATTCTGTTTTATAGTTTGACTCATAAAATGAAATACTCCCCATTCTCTGTGTTCAAAGTAGCATTAGGTAGTCAGTGAAGAAACAGTCACACATATGTTGCTTGTATATGGGGGCTGAGCTGGGTAGGTCTCTCCTGTGGGGCAATCTACCAGTAGCAGGAGGAGTTAACTGACAGGTCAGCGGGTTGGCTTTTTTTGGCCGTTTAAAGTCTGTTTATGGTCTAGGGGACTGTTTTTACGGTTGATTACTACAGCCATTGCCTGCAGCAAGCACAAATGCATGCTTAAAAGTAATCAGATTTATAAATGTGGGGTTCTCTATATGATTTGCCACTGAGTCCAGGTTTACTTTGGTTTTCTAGCCTATTTTCTTTCATAGTCCAACCCACAGGCTGAGAAGGGAGACAGAGGTTCTGTCTTCTGTGATCCGTTGACTAAAGTCTCAACACTGTTAAAAGAGGAAAGCAGTTCTTGGGAAGTGAGACGATGAGTGAGGGAACACAATTTTTTTGCATTACTTTGATATCATTGGTGGGTGAGATAGGTTTCTTGTAGTGCTTCAGTGAATATGTTTCTAACCCTACAGCGTTTCAATTCCCTCTTTGTTTGTTCCTGAAGAGAGGAAACTATCTGACATGACATCTCTCTGAAGAAAGAATCCTCCACCCTCAGTCTTAGAAAACAAAATTTGCTCATTCCAACAGCTTATCTTAGCATAGAAATACATGCTCCTATGTCTAAATAGGTGTGCTGCCAATAGGGTTTTACAAGATTGGGGTATGATGTTAGCAAACTCAATGAAAAGACAATTTTCAGTATTTTTCAGAGGTCAGCATGAAGAATTAGTGGATAGAGACATGCAAAGCCACTGCTTGCTTTGGAAGGGGAAGGGACAGCAAAGTCACCTTCAGGAAATACAAAGTATGGCCTGCTACCAACACTAAGCAGAACTAATGTGACTGTGAGAGCTTAGGCTTTGTGATTCACATTAACTCCTCCACCTCTTTTATGGGTGGACTTGTGTATCGCCCCCCCGGAAACGCCACGCCCTTTCTGGACTCCCTGGATGACACCCTTGGATCTCACCTGACTCATTACCCCAGCTTTACTCTTCTCGGCGATTTCAATCTTCATTTGGAATCCCGCGCAGACCCCCACACTTTAACCTTTCAACAATCCCTTGATATCTTCGGCCTTTCTCAACTGGTCGTGCCCCCCACGCACTCGGCCGGACACACATTAGATGGCATCTGCACCAATTCAGCCACTATAACTGTATCCCCCCCTGTAGCAGGGTTTCCGTTCTCCCACAGAACTGTGCATAGAGATCTAGAACCTCAGTGAGTTAGGATGATCCAAAAACTCATCTCAGTGTCAGAAATCTCGTTACCTAGCTAGCTACAGTGTCTCATGGATCATTATGGAATGATCCATGTATTAGACAAACCATAACATGATCTTTAGAATACCTCAGGAGTCGTGGAACACATGAACACTCTTTCGTTATATAATCATTTCAAACCAAAACTGAGAGTCAAAGAACACAAGTGCAAGTTTGAAATATTTATTATTCATTGCAAAGTTCTCAAACGCAGTATCTTGTATAATACCAAAATGCAGATTATAAAAATCAGAGTCAGCAGCATAGTCACTAATCCATAGTAAGCAAAAGGTGCTAGCATGTTATAATGCAATTTCTATAGAAATCTATATCACCTATATTTCGCGCACCCTATCTAGCATATTATATTATATCTAAGAAGGTCTCATTCGGGTTTTAGCAGGGCGGCCCCATACCTCTCAATGTCAGTAGGAGCAGTTCACATCAACCGCTACCAGCTCTCTTCATGCGCAGCACCAAGTGTCTACGTTCATTTCGTGTAACTCTATCTTAAACCCGCGTAGAGCCCAAAATGTTGGCATCAACATTATTTGTGTTATGTCTAATGTGATGCGAGGATCAAGCCTCCCAGCAACCTTGTGTTAGGTTAATTTTAGAGTGTGCAGCTCTCAGTGTGCAGACAGTTGTACCAAGTGTACCAGGCAAAGCTGATAGCATAGAAATAACATATTATTCTCAAATAAACCACCTCACCGCTTCCAGGGTGAAGGCGACAACAACAAGTATGTGTTGTGTGCAAAACTGAAGCCGAAGGAAAAAAGGCTGTTTAAACATGTAATGCACTCATGCTAACTTAACGCAATATATGTAACGAAGTATCCATATCACACCCCCCCATTGGTCCGAGCACCGTCAAACATAAGGGAAAAGGAAATACTAAATCAGATACAAAAATTGAAAGCAAAGTTCAATAATCTTAAGCTAAAATAAGCTAAAAATATGTATGAATGAATATGTATGAATGCCTATAGTGGCCTCAAGTCTAAAAATAAAAACAAAACTTTCGAACCAAAAGTCATTCGCCAGGTCTCAAAAATATAAAAGTAAGACCAGGTCGCATCAATCCAAATGTCTGTAAGAGAAAAAACAAGGCACTTATCCGATATCCAAAGTCATGTGCCACAATGACGTTATCCTCAGCGACATCACGTGATTGAATTCTCCATCAGCTGAACACACTCCATCTCTCCAATTCAGCGAGGAGAAAGTCATATTTCACAACAAAGCACTCCTCCCAGGTATGTCATGAATGGAAAGTATATGCAAAGAAAGTTGCAACAGCCTCCAGTATGAAATCACTGCCATCATCCGAAAATAGTTCAGCAATCCAATTCAGCAATGGGAAAGAACATACGTGCTCCTCCAGCATCGGATCCTCCTGTAACGCCAGAGGACAACTCGGTGGGTTCACCAGATCGCTGTTTGTCAGAAAGGCATCCGCCGCTGCAGAGATCTCCCATTGGCCCAGAACTCCATTTATTGCTGCCAAGGCCATAACTCTCTCGCCAGAACAGATCAACTCATGAGCCACCACGGGACGCATTAGCTGATCAAAATCGACGTCAGGAGCAGTCCTCAAGCATAGGCACAAATCAATGGCCCAATCGAACTCGCAGTTCAGGCAGTGAAACACAGGTTGGACACACGTGAAGTCGGTGAACCGAAATGACAATCTATAGGCCGTGCTTAATGCTGCAAGCGGCAATGTTCCATAGTAATTGAGCATCCGATTACGGCACAGTGTCAGGAGGCGTTGAACGGCGTCTTGCGCAGGATGGGCATCCATGTTTTATGAAGAAAAATACCAACAGAATGCCTGCGGCTACAGCCAATAACACAGGTAGTCCACCAAACAAACTCGAAAAAATAGTGTGAAAAAACGTGGGAATGATACCAAAAACCTTCTCAAACGTAGTCACGAGGCCACTGCTCACTAACTTGAAAAAATGTGCCAGCCCAGTCGTTGAAGAAGCATTAAAAATCTGGTGTACCAGCTTGCAGAAATGAAACGGCAAATCAGTATTTAAAAGCGCCTGCACCTCTGTGCGGGTGTTGGCTATGTGAAGGACATAAGTTTCCCGGGCCGAACTCAGGGTCACTTGTTTTTGAGACAAAAGGGCCCTTATTCTGCTTAAACCATTGAATTTTGCTTCCAAGGTTAGAATCCGTGGCCAGATGGAGACATCTGAAGAACCATGCGTGGGTGGGTATAGAACATTCTTGCAGCACACTACACGCTCTGATACAGTTACCACATATGCCACACCAATTAATAAACCACAACATAATTCGTTGTTTAAAAGTAAATAACTACCATTAGCTAACAATGTGAATGTGGGAACCACTGCTGGAACTGGCGTGCCTTTTAAAACACATGCTAAATTTGGGCGGTCCTGATTACAAGAACCGTGTAACTGAATGTGTCTGCATATTAATGAATGGTCAGGTGACTGTGTGCATTCCTCACCATTAAGATTCACTTCTTTCCCATCCTTCAGACATCTGTATGTGTATGGTAATGACCATGTCTCATGTAGGAATGCATTGCCTAGTGGTTCATATCGTCCTATAGCAATATATCGCATACAGTTAGTAAATTTATATAAAGGAAATGGTAATGTAATTAAACCATGAATAAGCCACGTGGCAGTAGTGGTTTCAGCAACAGAAAAAGGCAAGGATTCTAGCTTCTCAATATGTAACATAGAAAATGATGCATCACGCATTGAAAGCATGCGCTGTTTTTCAGTAAGATTAAAAGGGGCAAAAAGTGATGAAACGTTCAATGAGGTCCAGGGAACTCGACCAGCCTTAATTGTCTGTAGAGTCCAGGCAAACTGCATTACAGAACGCAATTGATTTTGACCATGGTATAGCGTGGACACTTCATCATGTACAATATCAACAACAGAAGAAACAATATTATCCAATGTGTAAATTCTGGAAGAAAGCGTGTTAATACTGTTATCGACCACTGCAAGCACTTTTTCCAAATTGGCTTGATCAATAGCCCTCAGGCGTTTAGCTGCTTCGACTTGTGAAAATTTCCAAATTTCATTGTAAATAGCATAAATAAAGCGTTTAGACCTACCCATAGTCGGGCCTTTTATAAAATCATTTAACTCTATGTTCTCATTCAACTGGGACAGATGCAGTTTAACTGCAGCTAAAGTGGAATGTTGTAACCAGTTCTGACACAATTTCCCTACTGAATAAGTTGTAACAGTGTGATCTGAGTCAAACCTGGGATCTGGCCTGATGCGTGTAAAACCTTCAGACAAACCCAAAAAACGACGTTGGCAAGAATCAGAGCTTCTTTGCCATAAAATCCACCCATCTGGATCAAAACTGGAAATATTAAAGGAGGAATTCTGCAAAAGTGCTTGTATCTCACTTATGGACAATGTAGTGAAATTACTCCAACCTGAATATTCTTCCAAATCAGGGATAGTAGGGGTATTTAATTTTTTAGATGTAGCCAATCCAAAACACGTTGTTTGGGAAATAGTCGAATTTAAAAACAACATGTGATTCGGGATGAGACATGCACGATGCAAAGCCTCAGTGCCTTGTACCTGCCAATCTTTGGTACCCCAAACCGATTTAAGGTCAATAGCATCCTTCCATAACTCATAGCCATCCACAGATAACCTTTCTAGAAAGGATTTTGAATACAACAATTTTGTGTCAGTCAGTCTAACTTTTGGCATGGATTTCTGTTTCACTTTGAAATAAAACGACTCAGGATTTGATTGATTAAAATCTGTAAAGTAAGAGTATTTTCCCAGAAAAGTACTTGAGCTCCCCTTTAAAGGAGTAGGGCAATGTTCCCACTGAGTGTAATTCACAGGAACCCGCCTGGAACTTGTCTTGTGCAAGAAATGATTTCCATAATGTTGGTAACAAAACAAATCACCATAATTGACAGAATCTAAATACAAATCCTCATCATCAAAGGCCGCATAATATTTCAAATCAGAGAACAATGCTTCTACGGCCTGAAGATCCCAATCATCAGAACGAATATTTTGCTTAATCACATCTCCCATGTTTACTCTAAGCACATTAGGAACATTAATAACTTCTGTGGGGCCATGTATCTGAAACCTAACCGCATCCCACACAATCCCATCAAGGACAGGCCAAGCAGTAATTTGTACTGAATGTAAGTCTCTCTTTAGTCTGTGTGCTGAATGTGAGGAGGAAAGAGGGGCCAATGTTCCATTAAGGTACCGAATTCCTGTTCTTTCTTTCACATAATGGCCATCAATCAGGCGGAAAAAATAAAACACAAAACCAATTGACATAAAAAGATAAAATGAAAATAGTATCAGCCAAATGTATGTCCAAGGTGGAACTAAAAAATGTTTTTTAAACAACGTGGCATATTTTGCAATAGTCGATGGTTTCTTTGAAAGTTCCGAATCAGAGTCAAAAGAGAATCTGGACTGGTTAGCCAAACGAGCATGTAAATCGGACATAGATAAATCATCAGGATCTGCATAGGTCACCTCATCAATGTTAGTAACAGGAATAGTATTTAATAAAGGACTTGATATGGCAGGCATCTCGAGGGACACCTCCTGATCTGCACCAGATGTAATAGCCAGCACAGAGTGCCTCACCATGGAAGGACAGGATACAGCCGGTGTCATGCTATGAAGAATCGGCCACCCTGTGTGTCTTGACATTGTCAATAGAAATAAATCTGTTTTCTTTACGACCTGGAAGTGGTGGTAAAATGACTGTTCTTGTGCCCTTCACTCCAAGGACCCGAACCGGCGCTCGATATGAGGGACCAAACTCCTTTTTGTTATCGATCTTCTCTCGAACCAGTTCTCCAACTTGGGGTAGCCAGCCAACTACCGGGATCTGCAACGCATCATCCGACGTGGAGGGCAAGTGTTCCTTTGCAAGACTGTCTCTGGTCTTTTGTAGATCCTGTAAAACATTGCAATGTTCATCTACGTCAAAGGCCGCGGCCTGGGCCTCGCAGTCTGCACCATCAAGGTCAGGGACGTACATCTTGATACCAAAGAGCATTTCGTATGGGGTCCGCCCACCCAGAGACCTTCTAGGGAGATTATTAAGCGCACGCTGCACGCCATAGAGGTGGGTCAGCCAGTTTCTACCAGTGCCTATAACTCGGGCTGTCAAAGATTGCTTTAAGTCGCGGTTCATTCTTTCTACCACAGAATTGCCCTCAGGCCTGTAGGGGCTTGAAAACTTCACCTGTACTCCCAACGAAACCATAGCATCCTTATACGCCTTAGAGGCGAAAGCCGGACCCTGGTCCGAATGGAAAGCACCACAAGCAAAGATTCCCACAAAGACACGCAAATCCTTAATGACAGTCCGTGAATCAGCGCTGCGATGCGGCCATAACCACACAAAGCGTGTGCATGAGTCAACTGCTACTAAGATGTATTTATACGCAGTATCAGAAGAAAAAGGACCGCAGTGATCCAAATAAACACATCCAAGTGGTTTATTAGAGATGTACAACTGTGTCTGAGGCGGACGCGCAGCAGTAGAAGGCTTAATCTGCTGACAAATGTCACACATAAGGACATAATCGCGCGTCTGTTTGTACAGTCCCCGCCACCAGAACCTCTGTTGTAGCTGAGATACAGTGGCTGAGACGCCCGCATGCGCAGACGCCACACCTTCATGAGCCGCTGTAATCAGAGAAGCTCTGCGATCCGAGTTGGGAACTAGACGCTCTCCAACTTCAGGAATTTTCACATAAGGAACCTTATCGGGACTTAAGTGGTATGTGTACTTCGAAGGGAACCCCGCAGGATATTTACCTCCCTTCGCAGTGGCAGCAACAGCCGCCAAGATGTCATCATCTATTTTGCTTTTGGACCTTGTGACTGCTGCAACTAAGTATTTTGATACCGCTGACTTCGCTGCTTCATCAGCAAGCGAGTTGCCAACAGCGTGGACTCCCACGCGCTGGTGGCCGAGAGTATGAATCACAAACACGAGCGGCAGCTTTTCTTTAAGTTCCGCTACTCGGACCCAGATCATTTTATGTTTTATTGTGCTACCTTTGGAATCACGAAAATCATTCTGAATCCAAAAGAACAAGTTCTCATTGTAAGACTGGACACAGTAGTAAGAATCACTTACGATTAAAGTCGTCACACTAGGATCTGCGTACTCCAATGCGAGCATAAGAGCACGGAGCTCTGCTAATTGTGCGGTGCAGTCTCCAAGCGTCTGCGTGTGCACGACACTGGACTTGAACTCATCGTTCACCATGGCACCGACCACAATGGCGCAAGCGGAAACGTAGGCATGTTTAGAGCCCTGCGCAACCTGCGCCGAACCATCCGTGTAAATGATACAATGGAAATCCTCCAACGGCCGCATTGCTAAAGGAGCAGGATGAACAAATTCATACTGTAAATACTCCTGCGACCGTAAAGCGGCGTCAAAAATAAACGTGACATCCTGAGATGTCAAGGATGTAGCCCACTGAATCCACCGAGGGTGCAAAGCTTTAGAATTAGGTACACTGGCTTTCGTGACCGCCTCCAAGGCAGGACACGGGGTAACAACCAACATGCGCTTTCCCTGCGACAGGGCACGTTCTTTAAGAATTGCCATCTGCACAGCCGTTAACACTTTCTCCACAGTGGAAAAACGCAGTTCAGCCGAAGTGTACAAGTGTGACTTGTAAGCAATAGGTACAGTATCCCCTTCATTAAAAGTCAGGTACGTGAAACCCACCGTCCCAGGGATAATTCTTATCACCAGGTTGGTCTGGTTATCACGGGTCTGTAAGTAGTCAGAAGTGAGCAAATCAGCCTGCAAAGACTGCAGAATGGCTGAATGCTCAGGCAGCCAGCATGATTTGGAAAAAGATGGTTGTACCAAGGCATATAAAGGCTTGATACGCTGGGCATATTCCGGAATGTATGTCCTCCCGAAATTTAAAAAACCCAGTAAAGACTGTAATTTTTTCAGAGTTGTCGGAGAGCGCAACTGCGCGCACTTCTCCAGGAAGTGAGGAGCCAATCCCTTTCCTTCATGGTTAAGTTCATAACCTAGAAACAACACTGTGTACTCCGCAATGTGTGACTTCGCAAAGTTAAACTTGTAACCCATGTCTGCAAAGTTACAAATTATGCTGTTTACTCGACACAGATGCACCCAAAGCTCGTCGTCTGTGAGATAAATGTCATCCACATACGAACATGCAACTGGATCGAAACTCTCCAAAAGAGAGACTATGCGGGCGGAAAACACTCCAGGACTATTTTTATATCCCATTGGGAGTCGTTTAAACATTTTTTGTACGCCGCCGCACGTAAAACTGGTCCATTGGGAACTTAGACCATCTAATCTATGTGCATAAAAACCATTGGAAATGTCAAGCGTGGTTTTGAACCGTTTACGCTCAAGACTATTCACTAGGGCAGAGCCGTGAGTATTCTGTACTGCACAGTTACGGCAATGCGAGTTCAAATGCCGGTAATCCAAAACCAGACGATACGAGCCGTCCGGCTTGTTAACAGTAAAAAGGGGATTATTCATTGGTGACACACACGTTTCAATTACACCTTGATATTCCAATTGTTCAAGGATAGCCGCGACCGAAGCTTTAGCTTCACGCCGTATGGGATACTGGGGTTGTGGCTGCGGCTGTGACCGTAAAGGAATCTCATGGCTAGGGGACAATTTATCCCAGCCACACTGATTTCGGTACACAGCCGGCGCAAGCGCCAGAGCCCACTCTTCTGCAAAGTGCAGCGCTTCCACTCTCGGTACAGTGTGCGCGAAACTGGGGAGGATTACCTCCTCCGCTCGCGGAGCTGCGAGAACAAAAGGTGGGGGCCAGTCAGCCTCCGAAAGCAAAATGTCATACGTATCCGAAAGATTCTACCAAAATACCCCTTTTACAGTTCGCTGCATGTCACCTTCAATTAACAGGACAATTTCAAAAAGTCTTTCAGGGGGAGCAACATGTGTATCAGCTGTTTCGATTACAACATAAGTGTCAGTCGCTGTCACCTTCAACAGTGGACGGAGGGCCTCTCTCACTATGGTAATCTCCGCCGCGCTGTCCAGCAAGGTCAGAGCCCACGTCAGATTCCGAAGCCGCGTTCTCACTATCTGGGGCATATCGATGCGCCGTTAAGGCTGCGACTTTCTTCTTGGCAAACTGCGGTCTCTTTGGCGTAGAGTCGTCCCGCTGGTCCCCTTCACTTCGCGTGCGGGGCTGGCCACGTCCTTGCTGACCACCCCTGCCCCTGCCGCCCCCTCCACCACCGGTTGACGGAGCCGATGAGTCCTGAAAGGAACGAGGAGAGCGTTGGTCAGATGCCTGATATCTGTCAGGCGATTTAATCGTTAAACTCGCTCTGACTGCGCAGGTTGTGAAGGCGCCGGACTCGAGACCTGTGTCTGTTGTTGTTGTTGCTTACCCTGATTCTGCTTTTTAGGCCAATTTTGTTTCTTGGACCTGGGCTGTCCACCTGTTTCCGAAGACTGCCCCTGTGGCTGCTTCTTTTCTTTTTCAAGAAAAACCTTCGCACCCTTAGAATTGCGGCCAACCATTTTATAAGCCGCCACAATTATTCTTGCCAGCTGACGGGGTTTCTCGGCATCGGGAATTAAAGCCAGACCATTGGCCACTTGAAAGTTCACTGCATCCCCTTTTACATTGGCAAGGATAATACCGCAAACTGTCTCAAATGAACCGTTCAGGCGCATACCCAACTCAACCGCCGACTCAGGTCCGTGATCATCTTGAACACGTTTGAGGATCGCAGACAGGTTCGACACTGACGGTGTGCCAAAGCACCGCGAGTAAACCGCAGCAAATGTCTTACCCCATGTCTCACAGTCAACAAGTTCCGGGGCTAAATCTTTCGGTAAACTAAGCGTAAGAATCCGGTGTTTCTCACCCGGAGTCGTATTAGGAAACACAGCCTCCAGCTGGTCGAATTTCTCGGCAAGCCAATAAGGAAAATCATCCTTATTTTCTGGCTTTCTGCCCATAACGGAATTCACCAAGACAGGACTGATTTTCAAACCAGCCTGTTCTGCTCGAAGCTGCGCACCTGCGGGGGCTGCGCCATGAATATTACGACCAATGTAATGAACAAGCGCTCTAATCACTCCAACCGCGACCTCATGAAGACGCCGCAGGTCAGCCACATTACAAGTGGTGCGATTAGGATGAGGAGTAAATCCACCCAAAGCGGGCCAATTTGTGCCCGGAATGGATAAGGGACCTAACCTCGGAGCCGTTAAAGAATGGGGTAGGGCGCCACCAAACCAAACTCCGTGCTGCCAAGCATCGATAGGTACTTCCAGTGCCCCGTACGGAGCATAAGCCGCCGGTACAGCCGAGGCAGTGTATGAATGATAGACACCCGAATTAGCGTCCATTTCCGGAAAAGTCACCCAGGAATAAAACAATTCGTACGGGTACGCATGTTCCGCACTCACCACTAGAACCACAGCCAAGCCTTCCGCAGGTACATTATATGCCCGCAAGTGGTCGCGAACCGCGACTCGGCTATGCTGCGCAATTTCCACGGCCATGTTAGCACAGGAAGTGTAAAGAGACTAAGAACAGTTTGTAGCACAACTGGGTAGTAAGTCAAAGAAACCGTTTATAGAAAAATTCAAGCTTGAAAAGACCTATTTCAAAAATAGGTAGGTTTTTCCGACACCACCGTTTACCGGAAACGGTAATGAAGGTGTTAAGGTTTGAATGAGAAACTACTCGAGTGTCATGAAATACGGCCAACCAATCCGTTGGGCGCCATGTAGCTGGGTTTCCGTTCTCCCACAGAACTGTGCATAGAGATCTAGAACCTCAGTGAGTTAGGATGATCCAAAAACTCATCTCAGTGTCAGAAATCTCGTTACCTAGCTAGCTACAGTGTCTCATGGATCATTATGGAATGATCCATGTATTAGACAAACCAGAACATGATCTTTAGAATACCTCAGGAGTCGTGGAACACATGAACACTCTTTCGTTATATAATCATTTCAAACCAAAACTGAGAGTCAAAGAACACAAGTGCAAGTTTGAAATATTTATTATTCATTGCAAAGTTCTCAAACGCAGTATCTTGTATAATACCAAAATGCAGATTATAAAAATCAGAGTCAGCAGCATAGTCACTAATCCATAGTAAGCAAAAGGTGCTAGCATGTTATAATGCAATTTCTATAGAAATCTATATCACCTATATTTCGCGCACCCTATCTAGCATATTATATTATATCTAAGAAGGTCTCATTCGGGTTTTAGCAGGGCGGCCCCATACCTCTCAATGTCAGTAGGAGCAGTTCACATCAACCGCTACCAGCTCTCTTCATGCGCAGCACCAAGTGTCTACGTTCATTTCGTGTAACTCTATCTTAAACCCGCGTAGAGCCCAAAATGTTGGCATCAACATTATTTGTGTTATGTCTAATGTGATGCGAGGATCAAGCCTCCCAGCAACCTTGTGTTAGGTTAATTTTAGAGTGTGCAGCTCTCAGTGTGCAGACAGTTGTACCAAGTGTACCAGGCAAAGCTGATAGCATAGAAATAACATATTATTCTCAAATAAACCACCTCACCGCTTCCAGGGTGAAGGCGACAACAACAAGTATGTGTCGTGTGCAAAACTGAAGCCGAAGGAAAAAAGGCTGTTTAAACATGTAATGCACTCATGCTAACTTAACGCAATATATGTAACGAAGTATCCATATGACACCCCAATCCAACAAATTTGGACTGACCATCATTTTATACCTTTTTCTATCAAGGCAAAACCCTCTCCCCACCCACACAGTAAGAATTCCCCCTCAACCTTTGCGATAAACTGGAAGAAAGTAGCTGAGTCCATTAAGTCTCATCCTCAGCTCCCTACCCATCCTCCCACTATCGTAGGAGATGTATCGCAAGATTCCAAAAACTTCCACATCTGGATCAACAAATTGGTCCTGGATAAGTCCAACTCAACCAACCAAAAACCAATCTCCCATAAAAGGAAGCCCAATGCCCCGTGGTATACTCAGGCCCTCACCGATAGCCATCGTACGTGCAGGGTCCTTGAAAGAGAGTGGAGGAAAACATACGACCCCACCTCCAAAACCCTATACATTCGGCAGAGGAAACTATATCTGTCACACATAAAGAAAGCTAAAAAAGAGTTTTTCACCATAGCCATAGAAACAGCTAATCAAAAACAACATACCATCTTCAATATTGTTAAGTCCTTCACCCACCCCAAAGCCCTGGCACTGGAAATCCCCCCATCCCAAACTCTTTGTAACCAAATCGCTGATTTCTTCGTTGACAAAATTAATAACATCCACAAGGATTTCCCTCCCCCTGCCTCCCCTCCCTTATTCCACAACACTGATTCACCTTCATTTTGCAGTTTTTCACCAGTATCCTTGCTTCAATCCCAGAAGGCCATCATGACCTGCCGCTCGGGAGCCCCTACTGACTCCTGTCCCCCGGCTATCCTACATCTTCTCATTGAGGCTGTCAACCCTCTTATCAATTCCATCATCAATCAATCCCTCAGCTCAGGCACTGTTCCGGCTGAATGGAAGAAAGCCATCGTAAAGCCCCTAATGAAAAAGCATAATAAACCCCCGACAGACCTTTCCAACATGTGCCCAATTTCCCTACTTCCAGCATTAGGCAAAATTACCGAGCAAATAGTACATGCTGAGCTAAAAGCCTTCGTGGAAAACAACCATATTCTCCATCCTCAGCAATCTGGTTTCCGCTCCGGCCATTCTACTGAAACTGCTCTGATCGAGTTATCCGGCACCATCAAGTTCCTGCAGGATGAGGGGAAACACGCTGTTCTCATCCTGCTCGACTTAACCGCAGCATTTGATACCATCTCTCATGCAATCCTCATCCACAGAATGCGCGAAATTGGTGTGTCGGATACCGCTCTGAAATGGATATCTTCATTTCTGTCTAACAGATCACAAACAGTCTCACTTGGCCCCTTTCTCTCCAGCGAAAGAACCATTCTATCAGGTGTGCCCCAGGGGTCCATTCTGAGCCCACTTTTCTTCAATATTTACATGGCCCCCCTGCTTACCCTGATTGAATCTCATGGCATCCTTGTAACATCTTACGCTGACGACACCCAACTTGTCGTCACCCTTGACAAAAAACTCCCCGATGCCGCTCTCAGATTCCAGAATTGCCTTTCCCAAGTCTTTGCATGGCTCAATAATAATCACCTCAAGTGCAACAGCGCCAAAACTGAGATTATACCCTTAGGCAAAGACATCCTTTTTTCTCCAAAGGATTGGTGGCCCCAACACTCTGAGGCACCTCCCAGTGCAGTCTCATCGGCCCGCAATCTGGGTGTCCAATTCGACTCGTCCCTCAGTTTTGACGACCATGCGCGCATTACTGCAGGGTGCTGCTTTAACCTCATTAGACAGCTAAAGAAATTCTTCGACTTTCTCCCTATTTCCGCCAGGAAATCAGTGGCCGTGGCTCTGATCCTGTCCAGACTCGATTATTGTAATGGTCTCCTGGCAGGTATAAAAAAGTCCACCCTTAAGAAGCTACAGAGCGTCCAGCACGCGGCGGCCAGGCTCGTTCTCGGACTTCCGAGAAGGTCCTCGGCCTCGGCGGCCCTCAACACCCTCCATTGGCTGCCCCTCCACAAAAGGATCCTTTTTAAACTCCTTGTTACTGTCTTTAAGGCCACTAGGAACACAGGCCCCTCCTATCTTCTTAAGCGCTTCCCTCAGTACACTCCATCGCGCTGCCTGAGGTCATCAGGAGCTAATCTGGTTACCATACCCAGGTTTAAGCTCAAAACGAAAGGTGGAAAAACCTTTTCACTCCTGGCGGGTAAGGCTTGGAATGGCCTTCCCTCTAACCTCAGGCACGCCCCTTCAGAAACCCTTTTCAGAAAACTTCTGAAGACTTGGATCTTCCTTCGACCCGATTCTTTGGTCCTCGCAGCCATATGATTCCCATTTCCATCAAGTTGGGTTCTTCTGATTGCTCAGCGCCAAGATGCTCCTTCCGGAGCGATAGTCGCGCTATATAAAAATTAATAAATATCAAATATCAAATATTAATGGTAGTGTCAAAGTCTGTATATTGTATTGTAGTGATATAGTGCTTCATACCCTTAACAAGGTGCCAAACAACATGCATATTTGTGTTTGCTTATGTGTCCACTGATTCGTACTCTGGTGGGTGAGTGTGTGTGTGTGTTTCTGAGTGATGGACGTGGGAAGGGGAGGCTGTCGTTCTATTCCCAAACTAAGACAGAAAAACCCTTCCAGTTTTGTTGAGTCTATTGTTTTTAACCCCTTGCATGCTGCGCACATCCCCCCGTGGTGTGGGCAAATTAATGAGTAGGCTGGGTTCAGACAGCCCCCGGCTGTCATCTGCACACGCACACTGTGACGTCGGGCGGCCGGGGGCCCTCCAACGCATGCCAGGGTTTAAGTAAAAGTGCCTTAAGTTTTTCTTTCTCCACATTGACAAAAACTTACAGTTCAACATGAATTAATTGGAGAAAATACATTTTCATGTCTTCCTTGGTACATCTCCTATTCCAACATGTTGATGTGTATGGTCATCTACATCCGCTCCAGAATGCATCCAAACCGTATCACTCGCAGACGGGTGCCTTTCGTGGTGATGCGCCACGTGAATATACAGCTCAGTTTCTTCCCAATTCTTAAAAGATTAAGGCACTCGCGGGAAGAGTATAAAGTTGTTTATTTTCAACAGCAGACAAAGGTGTTTCGATATTCCTTCTTCAGTGTCTACTCCCGGCACTGACAAAGGCTATTTTAAACCTTGTCACATTGTCTGACATGGACATAGAAAGCGGTTTAACCGTAACATAGTGAGTTAAATTCATTCTTTTAAATATTTACATATTAGCATATCATTTAATCTGATAATTTAATTATCTTGGCACTCTATGGACTACGCTCATTTTACAACTGATATCACCATTTCGCCATTTCATTACAAACAATTTATCGTTGTTTTTCACATCCCAAATTATATACATTTAAATTCATGCATCTGACGAACATCTTTTTCTTTCTATTTTTATGTATTTATTTCATTCGTAAGCCCATTTTACGGTCGTTTTCGTGCAAGCGTAGTCTCGCGAGACCTCCCATGTGGTAGTTCATGATTTAGCCATGGATCGGCAATTCTCACTATGTTACACTCATAATATTACATCCTTTGACAAAAAGTTTTTCTTAATTTTCTAGCAAACCCCGGTTTCTGATCTATAGTTACTTTTTTCTCTACTTGCCCAAGTGTACAGATAACTCCTCACTTCTGCTAATTCCTTTCAGGGCCTTGGTCTAGATCAATTATGTATCGAGACTCCAGTCTCCACTGCTTTCGTGTCCTGTCCCCACCCTTGGGATCTACCGGGACATGATCTATGGCAAAATATTGTAGATGTTCCCTATTGCTATTGTGCTTTATTGCGAAGTGTTTGGCCACTGGGTAATTAAAATCTTTGTTTACTATTGCACGCTGGTGCTCTAGAATCCGCATTTGTATGGTCATCTGTCCACTTTCACAGCTATCACTGCCCAGCTCACTGGTATACCTGTTTATTGGCTGAAGGTCTAATAATACCAAAGTATACCTTTGTCCATTGATGATGCCCAGAATCCCCCAGTGCCTGGCCTGGCACTGAAGCCTTGCAAGGTGAAGTGGGATTCTTCAATACAGCTCTGTTTACAGGAGAATATGCTAAATTGACGTCCTCAGCTGTCTCATTCCCATTCCTGGATGAAAGAATAAATCTGCCTTTCACTGTGATTCATTTCCAGGAGAACCAAGGACGTTCTGATGGCAAAGTATATGAGATCAATGCTAGCAGCTCTAAATTTGAAGCAGGAATTCATTTTTAGAGCATCAGGACAAAACTGGGGTTTTTTAATCATGCTGTCAGTGATGCTGCTATGGCTCAGTAGCAGGGGCGTAGCAGAGCCCCCAAAGCCCAGGGGGTTTCTTGTTATCGAGGGGGACCCCTCACCCTCTAAGCCATGCCATTGAGGAATGTGTGCAATAGCATGGAATGAAAAATAGTTAAATGCTCTGGAAAGCCACTCCTAAGCAGGCCCCTGCAGTGTAAGGGGGGACCCAACCGTTCAGATGTCCCCCATTGAGCCCAATACCAATAAATATCTGTACAATCTGGGATACACGGGGGTCCTTTATCACATTCGGCAAGGGGGGCATCATTTTGCCTTATGCCACTTCTCAGTAGTTGTATATTATTAACAAAATAAACCTCCACAACACTACAGCTAATTGTGAGTGACCTGTATGTATTGTATTTCATGAATAAGAGAAGTGCCAGGGGTACAAGTACCACCCAAGTGCCTCTCCCCTTTTTTCCTAACAACTCTTGAAGCAGAAAGTGTGGTCCAGGACAATCAGTAAAATTGTATCAGCTTCCTGTCTGGATCTGGTATTTGCAAGGCTGCATTTACATTTGTATTAAAACTTGTGATAAAAACAAATCGGAGCACTCAAGTCAACCTATGTAATGCAACTAACCTATCAATTTGTTTTTTGTACATTGAATCCTGTTTCTATTAGACTGATGATTATTATATATCCAGGACTACAAATACCAGAATGCAAAGGGAAACAGGATTAGAAAAGCTACTACAACAAAGAAAGAACACCTGTAGGTTAAACCAAGAGGGCATGAATGTGGAATTCTGCAGATTCAGAAAACATATAAGTCTGCAGTGTATTGGTGCTAAAGGAAGTGGCCCTTAGGGGCCACTCGGGTTACTTACAACCACCTGCTATGTCTTCCCAAGAATGAAGAGTCTGTCAGACAGTAGAGGATACAAACATACATTTATTAGTAATACTCTGCATAGGAGTCCAATCTGACCTGCACCCTAAGATGTCTGCTGAGGGACGGAACCCAGACAGTCTACAACACATAATGAATCTTCCCAAGAGCCTCCAACATGCCCACTGTGGAGAGTTACCGGCCTGGACCAAACGTGAACAAAGAGGGCACAGAGAGATGAGCTTTCACCTGGCAGATGGGTACATGTTATTGGTAACTCAAGGTTACAGTGCTGGGCCTCAGCGTCTCCTAACGTGGGAGCAGAACTACACACTCAGATAGGTATGCGAGGGCAGAATGGCCTAGTCAAGAAACAACCTTCAACAGAAGAGAAAATAATAACGAAATACAGTGTTCTGCTGAGGCAAGCAATACGAGTAATGAGTCCTAGTTCAGGCACAGTCTAAGCATCCTGATAGGAATTACGAAATCCAAAATGGAGTCACACTCGCGAACTGAAGCCTGCACATTCTGGGGATAACTCAGTGGGTTGCATAACCTGAATACAAATGGCGTCTATTTAGCCACACACTGCTAACCTAATATAGCATGAAACAAGTGCATTGCAGGAATGGGATTTTCAAACCTAACATACCCTCCTTTTAGCATGGGAGGCTAAATGCTTTATTGAGACTATCTGGTGGGATTGTTACAATTCTAAGTGGGGAGAAGAAAAATGTACAGTCACTCAAGTTACAAGGGATAATAAAGCAACATATTCAATATCAAAACCCACTTAGTATTCAAAGATGCCCTCTTCGATGAGCCTCATATCCTAGATATACTGCAGCATCATAGTAGTGACTTTGTTATCATGTCCCGACAATCTAGGGGTAGGAGTGAGCTTGCTCATACAATAGGTGCAACATGCTGGAAGGCAATTTATACATAGACAACATGTAAAGATGAAACCTGCTATTGCTACTAGGACAAGTCATATCTTCCAACGCCATGATATCAGCGTACCCCAGAACTACCCTGTGAGAGACCATGAACCATTCTCCTGATGGATACATGAAGCAAATCTATGTAATTTCTGTATTGCAGAGTATACAGTAGGGGCACTATCTGGAATGTACACACAGCAGCTGCTGCCGATGATGCAGCAGGCTCCCTCCCTATCAGCCAGATGATGTCTAAAACCATCCGATTTTGAAGAGCAACGAGTCTCATAGCCTAAAGCTCGACTGTAATATTAGTCAGTATACCTGCAGTAGTATTAATAACTCCCTCAACTACCCTGGCGAAGAGACATATGTTACGACTATTGAACATGGGACCCCAGAAGAGCAGAGTGCCCTTCATTTTGTCAGTAAATTGCTGTAGGGAGGTATCCGTTTGATCAATGTCGTTGGTAATGACAACTCTCTTAACTCAATGCATATGGAGATTCCTGCTCTGTAGTCTATGAATCTTGTGATAATTAGACGGTGCAATGTAAACGGAAGGTAAGAGGAAGGAGACCTAACACCAGCCATATCATCCTCTGGGAAGCCATGTATAAGCCTGTGCCCCACAGATGAAGTATACATTTGCAGGTATAATCAAAGGTGGGCTACTAGTAGTGTTCAGTCAGTATGTATAGTTACAACTGCTCTGCCCTACAGGAACGTTTCCTGAGCCTTCAACACAGAAACTAGCTTTTGCATTGATCACAGGGATGGGCATGTCTTTGTCTTCAGTGATATTTCATTCCTGGAAAGATTTGAAGTATTAGTAACATTAAATCCTTGGAAATCCAACATTTCATTCTGTAACCAAGTGACTTTCTCATTAGCTTCAAAAATGTTCATGTAAGCTTCTGTATGTAGGATACCCTTCTTGCCATCTGCCCCAGGTGTATATCCCTGGTGTACCATAATATACTCCAACACTGCTTCATAATCAGACGGTACCATTTTCATAGTGTCAGCATGATAGTGCAAGAATTCCATAGAAAGCAACTGGAACCAGGCCTCACAGCTACCTAAATATGACAGGGGCAATGACTCCAGCAGATCATTCTTGTGCATAATAGAGGATAGTAACTCACACACTTAACAATTTGTGGCATTAGTGGTACTATGTACCCGATGAAGGAAGGTGTGCCATTATCTAAAGGCAGTGACACCAAAACGCGTTGACGCTTGCTTGTTCTTTAGAATTCAAGCCCAGGAAATCTCTGTAATCAATTCTATCTATGATGTGGAGACTTTTTTTCTAAATATATTACAAGGGCTTTTGAATCTTGATAATCAGCAATATTCATAGATGTTTTCTATGTTTTTTGGGGTTTTGTTTCCAACTAGAAATGTCATGTGCTTGACTTTAAATTAAGTTGTGAGGAACTTAGATAGGACGTGTTAACAATTAATAATGTGTGTTTCCTTCTCTGTTGTACAATGATGAATTATTTTTAATGTTGTTTTTATTGTATTAATAAGTTGTTTCTCTTATGAATTCTAAAATTTATTATGTAATGAACATTGTTTTATCTATATGTGAAAACTCTTTTACAACAAAAAAGTCTGTGAACGGTATAAATTAGTTTGTGACCAGTGACTATGAATGAGGCTCGGAAAGACTAGTGTGAGTGAGTGTATGTCCTTTTCCAGGGATTTTCTTTTGACTTATTGTCTGTAGTACCCTGTTCCCTGGAACTTGTGGGGTCATCACTCTTTTTTGTGAACTGAGATGAAGCATCTGCAGGAAAACGTTCTGAGTCTAAGTCTGCCTATGTTTCTCTTTATGGGGGGTCAGTGTAATGAACAGGTGTTCAAGTGGAACTGGGGTAGTCCCTTTCAGAGTGTACACAGGATGCTGTTCTTCTAAATACCAGACCACCCCAAATAATGTTATTGTTACTATGAGGATGACTACTATCACTACTACCCTACTCCCAAGCACTCCCACTGGGGAGCTGCGCGGTCACAGCCCTTGCTGAAAAACGAATCCTCTACTGTCAGGAAAGGGCGCCCACCTTCTGGGCAAATACCCTCAATGATTATGTCCAGTGTTCAGGATGGTGCATCAGTGTAGCTCACTCTAATCTAATACAGGCACCTTAGGCACCACCCCTACACCCTAAGCTCAAGTCCTTGCCTAACATCTGGGCTTTTCTGCTGGTGCACCGCCCTTCTTTCAGGGCCACAGGTTGTACCTGGTGACTCCAGGCACTGTCTCAACAACAAAGAGGGGTTAAACCTAAGGGTCAGATGGGAATTGAGATTTAGATTCTGGTGTATTGGAAACAGGGTTATTCAGCTCTTATCTCTGGTGGGACAGCCTCCAACAGCACTGCATCACTTTCTTCATCCGTCTGCACCCACCTCAATTGGGCGTCAGAGAAGGGAGCGAAGCGTGGCACTAAGCAAGGGCGGAAAATCCGTTCCGCTCGCGGATTTTGCAGATTTTCGGTAAATTCGCAATCCGCGAACGCTCGCGAATTTACTGAAAATTCGAACGCAGCGGATTTTTTTTTCTTGGTGATACAATTTTCCGGCGTGCGGCGTTCACTTACCGTCATTCAGCGTTTGCCGAGTTGTTTTTCTCGATATTTTGCGAGTGCTGCGCCATTTTGGATCTTGCTGTGGGATCCCGCGGTAGTTTGACGACCGCGATTACGTCATCGCGGCTTGCCACCTTGCACAGCGAGAGTTTGTCAACGCGAGTACGCCGTGATCACGTATCACGGGAGTTCGCAATTGCGAACACGTAGATGCGGCGGGCATCAACAATCTCGCACTCGCGAAAATACAAAATTTGCAATTCTGCACAAGAAATCGACCAGCAAGCAGCATAAACCTTCTGGAAATGATGATTTTTATCAGAATAACTTCTCAGGTTGACATTTGCCTGCACTTTTTTTTGCAAGGAGTCCATTTGGGGGGGGGGGGAGGAAGGAAGTGCCCCACAGTCTCCAACTTCCTGTTCCTGTCCAGCAGGCTCCTCCCAGTGCTTTCTTCATGCGCTGGTCACTTTCATTCGGATTCTTCACCTGGAAGGATTACTTTTTGTGGATGCTGCTGGATATTTGGATTTGAGGCCTTTTTGACTTTCTTTGGATCACTTTTGGATTAGAAATTTCACAAGTAAGTTTGTTTGGGGCATTACAGCTGCTACAACTACAATTTTGGAATTTTCAATTTTTGGGCTGTTGTTGGGGCCTTTTGCCCAGGGGTACTCAGTGGTGGGTGGACTGAGTCTTTCTGTGGGGTCTCTTTAATAAAAACATTATGGAGGGCCTGGATGGCTTGGGATTGTGCTGATTTTTCTGTGATTTTCGTTTTTTTGGGCTGTTGTTGTGGCCTTTTCACAAGGGGTAGTGAGTGGTGCATGGGCCTAGTCTTTCTGTGGGGTGTCTTGAATTTAAACATCATGGAGGGCATGGATGGCATGGGATTGTGCTGATTTTTCTGTGTTTTTCGATTTTTTGGGGTGTTCATGGGGACAGGCCATGTGGGTGGGGGCCATTTTAAGTGCTGCTACAGGCAGGCCCTGGCCATGTGCTGGGAGGCAGGGGGCCATTTTGAATGCAGGCAGTGTTCTTAGGTCTGCAACCATTTTGCCTAGCTTTCAACCTTTATGCCCAGGGGTAGTGAGTGATGCATGGGCCTAGTCTTTCTGTGGGGTGTCTTGAATTTAAACATCATGGAGGGCCTGGATGGCTTGGGATTGTGCTGATTTTTCTGTGATTTTCGTTTTTTTGGGCTGTTGTTGTGGCCTTTTCACCAGGGGTAGTGAGTGGTGCATGGGCCTAGTCTTTCTGTGGGGTGTCTTGAATTTAAACATCATGGAGGGCCTGGATGGCTTGGGATTGTGCTGATTTTTCTGTGATTTTCGTTTTTTTGGGGTGTATAACTGAACTGATGTTCCTCTGTCGTCCATTGCTTTTAGGTGCACAAGACTCAAGAGAACCACCAGTGCCAGGAAGAAGTCCTGCAGCGGTGTGTGTGTGCAGCATAATGTCACGCGACGTCACGTCTGGCCACAGACAACTCTGCAACTCGTGCAACTGCGGCCTGATGTTCTGACCTGCTCTGAAGAAGATGGCCCCAAAAAAAGTTCCCCGTAGCTCCTCTAGCAAGAAAGTTGCCAGTAAGGAGCAGAAGAAGCAAGTTACCAAGGAGAGTGGTGTGCCGCCCGCCACATTTTTTGGGAGTAAAAAAAAAAGTACTCCTGCAGCAGCAGCGGGATCTGCTGGGGAGCAAGCTGGGAGCAGCACCCCCGCTCCATTGGGCTCAGTGCCACCACCACCACCACGCCAACATAAGTCCAAGCCCTTGAGTGCTGCAGAGGCAGCCAGTCTTCTTGTTCAATCACCATCAACCAGTGATGTTGGCTCATCGCAAGAAAGTAGCAGCAATGTCCCTCAATCAACACAGGTTGTTGTAACTCATCTGACGAGTGTTGAACAACCACAGCCGCAACAACAACCACATGTGCAAGTACAAGCCCAAGTACAAGTGGAAGGAGAGGCAGCGCAAGGAGATGTGCAAGCAGAGGTGCATGGAGGGTCACAAGTGCCCACAATAGTTGTTCTTCCTGAAGTAGGGGCACATCAGGAAATCGACAATCAAGGCGAGGTATCATTTGAGGAAGCCACTCCTCCTGATGATCATTCATTGTCTTCCACACCCCTAGCAAGGAAGAGATCAAGGGTCGTGTCTACATCTTCTTCAAGCACACCTCCTTCTGATGATATGGATCAAAATTGGGAACCAGCACCACTGCCGTCTGTGAGTGAGGCACACCATGATCTGACAAAGGTAGTTAAGCGTAAAAGGAAGCTCGTCCAAAGTCTCATACTTATGGAGTGGGATGAGGCTCAACAAGAAGTGGCGGATACTGCTGCTGATGAAGACTCTCACGACGACGACGCAGTCATCATAGGCTTCACTCCAGCCTCAGCGGCCATGCAGCAAACAGACATTTTGACCCTTGCCCGAGAAGCTGCTGAGCGTGATGATGATGTTGTCGACGAGGAGGCAATGGAAACACCACAATCATTGGAGTTAACTAGTACACCAACACCTACCGCTTCCATATTTCTTCCTCGCCAGAAGGGACCTCCATCCACCTCGACCTCAATTAGTGGTGGTGAAAGTGCACAACGTAGTAAAGTTCGGCAATCCCCATCCTCCACTTCATCTGGCATTAGCAGCATGACCACCAGTATCGCCGCCTCCGCCGGCCCCCACATACAATTCAAGTCCCCAGCTTGGGACTTCTTTAGTGTTTGCCCAAAAAGGGAAAACTTCCCCATTTGTAGCATATGTAAGCTTGCAGTTAGTCGTGGTAAGTTTGGTACCAACTATGGTACCGGAGGCCAGAGAGGTCATCTTAAGAGAAACCATGCTGTCCAATGGTTTGCGCACCTAAAGGTGATCAAGGAAGCCCGAATTGCACGTCAAGAAAACGTTGATGTTTCATCTGATGATGACGAGGAGGAAGAAGACGTGTGAAACACTTCACTTACACCCAGTACCCCTGTCAGCAGCACACCCCATGTGAGCCACACTAAGAGTGTGGGAGAGAGTGAGACACCAATGCGAAAAAGTTCATCAGCGAGCGTAACTGGGTCGAAGAAGTCATCATCATCATCCCTTAAATACTTGGTCCAGGGTAACATTAGAACCATGTTGTTTACAGAAGCGCCATATGAACGCAATCACCCACTGATGCATCTGTATAACACTAAGCTGGCTAAAATGCTAGCTCTGGACCTTCTCCCTTTTTCTTTTGTAGAAGGGGTTGGTTTTCTAGAATTAGTGGCAGCGCTCTGCCCTAAATGGAAGGTTCCTAGCCAGTTCTATTTTGCCAGAATTGCGGTTCCAGCACTACATGAAGATGTGCTGGAGGTGATTGGGGCAGCTTTGCAGAAGAGTGCTGTTCACACTATACATCTGACAACAGACATGTGGACCAGTGGCGCAGGCGCTGATTACATGTGCATCACTGCACACTGGGTCTCTTTTTCAGGGGTTATAAGCAAAGCTAAACGCAGGTGTTGACCCAGACCAAGTTTTTAAAGCTTCTCGGAAACATGCAACACTAGTCATATTTGGCTTGGAGAAACGTCACACAGCAGAAAACTTTTTGAATGAGTTTAACACAAAGGTCCTTCACTGGCTGTCCCCAAAAAAACGCCAGATTGGTTATGTTTCCACGGATAATGGCGCCAATGTAGTTAAGGCCATGGAGCTGGGTGAGTATTTCAGAGTGCCGTGTTTGGCGCACTGTATAAACCTGGTTGTTAAAAAATTCTTGAGTGATAAAGACAGTCCAGCATGCGAGTTAGTGGTCATCTGCAGAAGAATGTGCAACCATTTCAGCCATTCTTTTAAGGCCGTGAGGTAATATGAATTTTTATGGTCACTTGTGTCCCCTAACGTAGACCCCAACGGCTCCATGTACGTGCTTCAAGTACATGTATGTTCCCTCCACTTCCAGCTATGAAGACGCAAATACATTTGCGTCCAACGTTAACATGTCCTCTTTCAGATCCACCATGAATGGGTCGAATATTCAGTTCCTAAGTATGCCTTGCCACCGTCTTTACATGGTGCACTTTCACGTTTTCCTGGCTCTGGTGAGTTAGGCCCTGATTCCTGCCATCGAGCCCTTTCTGCCTTCTGTCTCTGAAAGCTGCAGCCTGCCGCTTCCATGACCCTTGCCTTACTCCCTGTGCGGCGAGCGGTGCCTGGCTCGACCTGCTTGCCTGCCAAGACTGTATTTTGCCTTCAAGTTATCTGCTCCGCTCCTCAAAAATACATTCCTGTCTAGTAGTTTAGGTAAACATCCTTCCCAGCTGCAGAGCAAAGGGCCCGGCCTTTCTGTCTCCGTGCAAGTAATTCATAGCTCCCGTTACCATGGTAGGCCCATGGCCCCTTGCTTTACACGTAGACACGTAGTCGCATATGCACGCACTAGAAGTCAGTATAGAATAGCCTCTGCCCGAGAGACCTTTCCTTCTAGATAATACAGTTCCTCAAACACAAGATATCAGATATGATTTGGGATTAGGTTGTTCCGACACCCCAGACTTCTGTCTCCTCATGTAGGGCTAAATGTCAAGTCCCCTTCACCCTCCAGTTCCACGTCACTCACACGTCATGCTGCTGCGCGCGCATCTCTGCCATGTATTTCTGCTGACATTGCAGGATTCGTCTATGGATCCACCCACCTGTGATACGTTTCATGTGACGTTGTCTAGCACACACCTCCGTGTACGCCCTCATGCACGCCTTCTGTTACGCACATGTGTTCTTATCTCGTTTCTCTCAGCTGTTACGCCTTCTGCATTCATCACCACTATATGCATTGACTATATATATGATATTCTGTTAATAAAGCATTGTACATGTCCATGCCCATTCCCTTCCTGAACCCTTGTGGTGATGGAACATGATACCTGGTTCGAACCAATTCCTTTTTAAGGAATAAAACCCTTACAAACTCAGATGCCACGGACTCTGCCTCTTATTTCTGATTGAGTTATTCTTATTGAACTTTACCGCATAGAAATTAAGTATAGGTAATTTAAATTTTCCACATAATTGGCGCCCGAATAGGGACCCCTCCCCCACCTTACGCGCCGGCGGTGCGTTGCAGGCCCGGTCCCCTGCCACAGCCGTGACGGACAACAACGCGTACCCGCAGGATTTCCTGTATCTCCCTCAGGCCAACGGAGGTGACTGAGGCTGCGATCGACACCCAGACGAGGCGGTGAGGAGTGCGGAGGATCCCGACCAGAGCCCAGCTGAGAGAGCAAGGTCCGAGGTATTCAGAGGCCCACCAGTTCCGAAGTTCCGAAGTACTTACGTCACGAATCAAGTCGAGTCCAGTCCGATCCAGTCCAGTGTCGAGTTTCCGAGGCCTTCCGTTTCCGTGCTTCCCGGTGAGTACCGTTGCTGGGGACGCATCTAGACGGGTGCATTAATTTGTGTCCGGTCAAGACGGGTTTGGGTACACAGACCCGGTCTGCACTGTTTAGCAGTGTATCTGTACTGTTTAGCAGTATATCCAGTATTCCGCTATCAAGTTATTGTTCGTTTTTCTGGAATGTTTTTATGTGTTTTAATGTCGTGTTATGAGTGATTGTTTGGTTTTCATTACTGTGTTTATTGTATTAGTTGTGCCCAAATACGAGTAAGTATCAAGTACCAAGTATCACGGCTGAAAATGCCGCTGTTTTCCAAACTGAAACAGATAGGAACTAGAAAAGGGATACTCGAGGAAGCTGTTCCCATCCCACCCAGGGACACTCCAGGGTATTTTATGTACCACAAACACGGCTTAGATGCTGTATTATTTCTCGACTTGTGGGTGGACTACACCAAAGATTTAGCAGAGAATCAGAGATGGCCCGTTACAGGGACATGGGATGCCGAGTGCATCTTGAGAGTAGAAGAAGCATTATGGAAAAAGAAAGCCAGACAGTCACAGAAAGATGCCATTGAATTATGGCGTAAAGAATCGCACAGACGGACAGAGAAAGCACTCAGAAAAGCAGAGAGAAGTAAAGAGGATTCCGAAAAAGCCAAAGAAAAAGAACTACTAGAAGAAGGAGAACGAGTTAGGATAGAACACGATAGACGTAGTAATGCTATTATGACAGGATTGTATCCAGTCCTGGCCGAGGGCCTGCCCAAGGCGACCCCGGAAGTACCAAAAGATCAGCCCCCACCATTGGTTCCGACTAAATTACGTCACAAGACCGCAGCAGAGATTTTCCTTTCTTCTTATTTAGACGATGCAGCACCCGCATACACCAATGTTCCACCTGCACCTATACCACCCACTAATAATAACCTTCCCCAACGACAGGCCACTCCTCCACCACTTCCTGCACCCCCCATTAACCCTATTAATCCGCTTAATCCTTTCGGGTCTGACACGACCATACAGACAGATCCTGCTCAAGCCTCCGCTTCAGGAGGTGCATCAGGAGGTTTCCAGACCCCGCCACCAGTACATCGATTAAATACTAAAGAACTAGCAATGCAACGTACTCCGAAACTGATTAGCAGTGAAAAGGCGAAAGAACTTATCACATACTGTAGATAGGACCCCATACCAGGCAAATATGGTTGCATGTTATTAGCCTCAATACGTATAAGACGTGCTGCAGACTTTTTAGTTCTGTTTCCAGGAATAAAAGCTAATCTAGACAGGATATATCATTTTGTTCAGACGGGGGAGGGTCCGGAATGTATTCAGGAGGCCATGGCGCATCAGAAAGTAGACATTCAGAGCCTACCATTAAGATTCCTCATAAACTGTTTCATAAGAGAACGAGACCGGCCTGGTGTAAATGAAGCAGAGATGAAGGTAATAACTGCATGGAGTCAGAATATTTCAGACGGAAAACCTGATAAACAAAGTTGTATAGAGAGCATGTACAGAAAAATTCGTAAAGAAATAGTAGTATTCCATGCAAAAGAGAAAGCTGAAAGGGAAGCAGAATCAGACGCGAATAAATCCTCAGAGGAGGAAGAGCCAGAAGATAGAGGAACGATAGCATATGTAGGAAAGGGTAGATCCTTTAATAAACCGATACGCCCAGAAAGCAAGAGACTTTTTCACTCCGCTATGTCAAATCCGAAGACTCCCGAACATCTATTTCAGGCTACCGATAAAATACTTCAAGAACGAATGGGGTACCATGTACTCGATTCTATGGATGAACAAGAATTAGCCAGGTCAGCAGTACAATGGGCTGACAATTCTGATAAATATAGTGATGACGCATTAGCGCAGACCTTTTTGAATCTTTCCCCAGACGAACAGCGACTAGCTAGTATGTACATGATACAACACCTCCTTATATTGTATAAGAGCCAACATTCTGATCCAGGTCCCTTACCTGACGTATTAATAGAGTTACTCATGAATAAATGGAGGGGCCTGGGTACCGATTTAATTAAGGTAATTCTAGAACATCGACACAGATATAGTGCTTTCCTGAATCCGCAGTTTGTTTCAGCTCCACCCCCAGAAAGAAAAATGTTTTACATAGACAGACAAAATCCCTTGCGAGAAGTGCACCCAGTCAGGAATGATGATAATACCTTTAGACGTGTGTTTGTGTACACGCCCATAACTAAAATGGAATTATTGGAAATGAAGAAACTAGTGCCCAGTCACGATAAAGACCCTGCAGGTTTCCACCGTGAAATAAAAGACATGTTACTCATGGGTGATTATACCTATCCCGACATTATGAAAATATTGAAAGTATTATTGCCTGCCGGTATTTACGAGAAACTCAAAGAAAAAGAATGGGAGGTGGGAGAGCAAAAGATTGATTGGGCTGCATTAGAGAACGATGAAAATACTAGAACCCCAGGCCTAGGGCTTGGGGATAAAACTAAAGCATTACCAGGATTGTTAGTACAAGTATTGCCACGTTTATTAGCTACGAAAAAGGAGGACTGGGATGCAATCTCAGCCTGCAAACAGAAACCCGATGAAGACACTAGTGATTTTTATTCCCGATTTGAGAAATGTTTTATTATCAATAGTGGCCTGAAAGCAAGTAGCGAGTCATATCCACACCTTTTTGTATCCAAGTTAGTCGAAAATTCCCTGCCCCAAGTTAAGAATCGTGTACTGAAAGTCGAGAGCACATGGCAAGCAAACACGCCTTCCCAAATGTTACAAATGTTACAGTACCACCAGAACAGAATTAGAGAAGAACATGATCACGAACAAAGACGTATGAAAGACACGAAAATGAAAATGTTAGTAGCCCAGTCAGTTCCAGCTGACGGTCAGAAAAAGGGCATGACACAGTCCAATAATTCAGCAGCTCCTGTTAAAGGGACATGCAACTATTGTAAACAGCCAGGTCATTATATAAACAATTGTGCAGTTTTAAAACACAATATAGCTACAGGTAAAACTAAAGAAAGACCGCATCCTCCTAGACAGGACCAGGTCCAACAACAAGTACCACAGAATATCCAGCCTATGCAGGCTTCACAACAGACAGTACAGACCGTAGCGGTACCACAGACACAACCGATTGCCGCAACACAACATGCAACGCAGCAGATGTACCAGTATGCCCAAACAGATTATCCCGACTATCAGCGATACACATGAAACAGCCTAGAGAGGGAAGTTGGCTTGCCTCTTATTGAGGTTCCTGTAGATCAAGAGGGTCCTTACGTACATAGCCAAGTATTAGGGAAAGATAGAAAGTTTTTGATTGATACAGGGGCAAGCAGAACAACAATAAGTCACGACGAGGTTCCAGGGGCACCCCTCTCAGGCTCCCAGAATGTTTCCCTTGGATTTTCAGGCAAACCTATTGTAAATGAAGTATCGAAACCAGTACCTCTTTTAGTTGGTCCATTGTCTCGCACTACAGATTTGTTATTAACGAAATCATGTCCAGAAAACTTGTTAGGTATCAAGACACTGAAAGCTCTAGGAGCTGTGATTTGCTGTTCTCCGGAAGGAGTAAGACTGTTTTTACGTGACTTCAAGGGTCACTATGTGTTGAGAGATATTGATCCCAGATTACAGAATGTTCCTGCACATTTATGGGCACAAGGCCCCACTGATGTAGGTTGTATGCACATTACACCATATCGAGTCACACTCAAGCCAGGAGTAGTCTTGCCACGAATCCGACAATACAAGTTACCCCCAGATGCTGTAGTGGCTTTACTGAAAATCATTGACGAGCTTATTGCACAAGGAGTGGTTGTAGAAACCGACTCGAATCTATGTAACTCCCCCATCATTCCAATTCTTAAACGTACTGATCCAAATGCACCTCCAGTTTATCGATTAGTGATCGATTTACGAGAACTGAATAAATGCATTGTACCACAGTATCCCGTGGTCCCAGACATCTCGTCTCTATTGACTGCCATTGATTCCGAAGCAACGTTCTTTACTGTAATTGATCTGAAGAACGCCTTATTTAGTGTCCCAATTGATCCGGAAAGCCAATATCTCTTCGGATTCTGTTTAAGTGGTCGAAGCTTCAAATTTGCACGCGCACCTCAAGGATTCACAGAAAGCCCCAGCATCTATAGCCAAGCACTGAAAAGACAACTTGACAGTATTCACATGCCTGACAACACTGTCCTGCTACAGTATGTCGATGATCTACTGATCACCGCCCGCAACGAACCTGAATGTGAGCAAGCATCACTGACGGTTTTGCATTTCTTGGCTGACAAGGGACACAAGGTGTCCCCTTCGAAGCTGCAATTCTGTGTTCAGCAAGTGGTTTACCTTGGGCACTTGCTGTCCAAAGGGGGGAGACAGCTAACACCTGACCGCATCCAGTTAATTGTAAACATGTCACAACCCAAGACACAAAAGGAGGTATGAGCCTTTATAGGCCTCACTTCTTACTGTAGACAATGGATTCCTCAATATGCATTTCTAGCCAAACCACTCATACAGTTGACAACCCAGGAGCAGCGACATCGACTGACCTCCCTTGGACTCAGGAACATACACAAGCTTTTGATGAATTAAAGAAAGCCTTATGTCAAGCACCTGTTTTAGCGATACTTTAGATTGCAAAAGGTTTGAAGCAAATCCATGGTGGCAGAGGGGAGTTGGGGCCTAGCTGCAGAGCACGCGCGGAGTGATTTTGGAAATTGCCAAAAAAATGACTAAGTCCCCATTTTTGTACTTTTGCTTTTTGGCTGTTTGGGGGTCTTCTACTAGTTTTCGCCTGGGTTGACGGCTCTGGAGCCATTGCTGGGATGCTCTAATACCGGATAAAAGTGGTTTGGACCAAATCGGAGGCGAATTTTTGTTTGCATTTTTGCTGACTTGCTTGCCTTTCAGGTGCTGTTTGGCCGGGTTCCGGGTGTTTGTGGGTGAGTTTTGGGGTCTGGGAGCACTGCTGGGACAGTCTAATTTTGATTGCATTTGCTTTTCAGGAAATCCATGGTGGAAAACGGGAGTTATGACCTAGCTACACAGCGAGTTTGGACCGAAGGCTGAGAAATTTTGTAAGTATGAGATTTTCCTTTTTGGCTGTTTGGGGGTGTTGTGCTTTTTTGTGGGTGGGTTGGCGGGTCTTGGGGCATTGCTGGGAAGGTCTAATACCGGATAGAAGTGGTTTGTACAAAATCCATGCAGAATTTATTTTTGCTATTTCTGACATTTTGCTCAATGTAGTGTTTTCGGGGGGCTGTTTGGGGGGCTTCCTGGTGTTTGTGGGTGGGTTTCGGGGTCTGGGAGCACTGCTGGCTATGGATACTTTAGATTGCAAAAGGTTTGAAGCAAATCCATGGTGGCAGAGGGGAGTTGGGGCCTAGCTGCAGAGCACGTGCGGAGTGATTTTGGAAATTGCCAAAAAAATGACTTAGTCCCCATTTTTGTACTTTTGCTTTTTGGCTGTTTGGGGGTCTTCTACTAGTTTTCGCCTGGGTTGACGGCTCTGGAGCCATTGCTGGGAAGCTCTAATACCGGATAAAAGTGGTTTGGACCAAATCGGAGGCAAATTTTTGTTTGCATTTTTGCTGACTTGCTTGCCTTTCAGGTGCTGTTTGGCCGGGTTCCGGGTGTTTGTGGGTGAGTTTTGGGGTTGGGAGCACTGCTGGGACAGTCTAATTTTGATTGCATTTGCTTTTCAGGAAATCCATGGTGGAAAACGGGAGTTATGACCTAGCTGCACAGCGAGTTTGGACCGAAGGCTGAGAAATATTGTAAGTATGAGATTTTCTTTTTTGGCTGTTTGGGGGTGTGTGCTTTTTTGTGGGTGGGTTGGCGGGTCTTGGGGCATTGCTGGGAAGGTCTAATATCGGATAGAAGTGGTTTGAACAAAATACATGCAGAATTTCTTTTTGCTATTTCTGACATTTTGCTCAATGTAGTGTTTTCGGGGGCCTGTTTGGGGGGCTTCCTGGTGTTTGTGGGTGGGTTTCGGGGTCTGGGAGCACTGCTGGCTACGGATACTTTAGATTGCAAAAGGTTTGAAGCAAATCCATGGTGGCAGAGGGGAGTTGGGGCCTAGCTGCAGAGCACGCGCGGAGTGATTTTGGAAATTGCCAAAAAAATGACTAAGTCCCCATTTTTGTACTTTTGCTTTTTGGCTGTTTGGGGGTCTTCTACTAGTTTTCGCCTGGGTTGACGGCTCTGGAGCCATTGCTGGGATGCTCTAATACCGGATAAAAGTGGTTTGGACCAAATCGGAGGCGAATTTTTGTTTGCATTTTTGCTGACTTGCTTGCCTTTCAGGTGCTGTTTGGCCGGGTTCCGGGTGTTTGTGGGTGAGTTTTGGGGTCTGGGAGCACTGCTGGGACAGTCTAATTTTGATTGCATTTGCTTTTCAGGAAATCCATGGTGGAAAACGGGAGTTATGACCTAGCTACACAGCGAGTTTGGACCGAAGGCTGAGAAATTTTGTAAGTATGAGATTTTCCTTTTTGGCTGTTTGGGGGTGTTGTGCTTTTTTGTGGGTGGGTTGGCGGGTCTTGGGGCATTGCTGGGAAGGTCTAATACCGGATAGAAGTGGTTTGTACAAAATCCATGCAGAATTTATTTTTGCTATTTCTGACATTTTGCTCAATGTAGTGTTTTCGGGGGGCTGTTTGGGGGGCTTCCTGGTGTTTGTGGGTGGGTTTCGGGGTCTGGGAGCACTGCTGGCTATGGATACTTTAGATTGCAAAAGGTTTGAAGCAAATACATGGTGGCAGAGGGGAGTTAGGGCCTAGCTGCAGAGCACGCGCGGAGTGATTTTGGAAATCGCCAAAAAAATGACTGAGTCCCCATTTTTGTACTTTTGCTTTTTGGCTGTTTGGGGGTCTTCTACTAGTTTTTGCCTGGGTTGACGGCTTTGGGGCCATTGCTGGGAAGCTCTAATACCGGATAAAAGTGGTTTGGACCAAATCGGAGGCGAACATTTTTTTGCGTTTTTGCTGACTTGCTTGCTTTCAGGTGCTGTTTGGGGGGTTCGGGTGTTTGTGGGTGAGTTTTGAGGTCTGGCAGCACTGCTGGGACGGTCTAATTTTGATTGCATTTGCTTTTCAGGAAATCCGTGGTGGAAAACGGGAGTTATGACCTAGCTGCACAGCGCGTTTGGACCAAAGGCCGAGAAATATTGTAAGTATGAGATTTTCCTTTTTGGCTGTTTGGGGGTGTTGTGCTTTTTTGCGGGTGGGTTGGCGGGTCTTGGGGCATTGCTGGGAAGGTCTAATACCGGATAGAAGTGGTTTGTACAAAATCCATGCAGAATTTCTTTTTGCTATTTCTGACATTTTGCTCAATGTAGCGTTTTCGGGGGCCTGTTTGGGGGGCTTCCTGGTGTTTGTGGGTGGGTTTTGGGGTCTGGGAGCACTGCAGGCTATGGATACTTTAGATTGCAAAAGGTTTGAAGCAAATCCATGGTGGCAGAGGGGAGTTAGGGCCTAGCTGCAGAGTACGCGCTGAGTGATTTTGGAAATTGCCAAAAAAATGACTAAGTCCCCATTTTTGTACTTTTGCTTTTTGGCTGTTTGGGGGTCTTCTACTAGTTTTTGCCTGGGTTGACGGCTTTGGGGCCATTGCTGGGAAGCTCTAATACCGGATAAAAGTGGTTTGGACCAAATCGGAGGCGAATTTTTGTTTGCATTTTTGCTGACTTGCTTGCCTTTCAGGTGCTGTTTGGCCGGGTTCCGGGTGTTTGTGGGTGAGTTTTGGGGTCTGGGAGCACTGCTGGGACAGTCTAATTTTGATTGCATTTGCTTTTCAGGAAATCCATGGTGGAAAACGGGAGTTATGACCTAGCTACACAGCGAGTTTGGACCGAAGGCTGAGAAATTTTGTAAGTATGAGATTTTCCTTTTTGGCTGTTTGGGGGTGTTGTGCTTTTTTGTGGGTGGGTTGGCGGGTCTTGGGGCATTGCTGGGAAGGTCTAATACCGGATAGAAGTGGTTTGTACAAAATCCATGCAGAATTTATTTTTGCTATTTCTGACATTTTGCTCAATGTAGTGTTTTCGGGGGGCTGTTTGGGGGGCTTCCTGGTGTTTGTGGGTGGGTTTCGGGGTCTGGGAGCACTGCTGGCTATGGATACTTTAGATTGCAAAAGGTTTGAAGCAAATCCATGGTGGCAGAGGGGAGTTGGGGCCTAGCTGCAGAGCACGTGCGGAGTGATTTTGGAAATTGCCAAAAAAATGACTTAGTCCCCATTTTTGTACTTTTGCTTTTTGGCTGTTTGGGGGTCTTCTACTAGTTTTCGCCTGGGTTGACGGCTCTGGAGCCATTGCTGGGAAGCTCTAATACCGGATAAAAGTGGTTTGGACCAAATCGGAGGCAAATTTTTGTTTGCATTTTTGCTGACTTGCTTGCCTTTCAGGTGCTGTTTGGCCGGGTTCCGGGTGTTTGTGGGTGAGTTTTGGGGTTGGGAGCACTGCTGGGACAGTCTAATTTTGATTGCATTTGCTTTTCAGGAAATCCATGGTGGAAAACGGGAGTTATGACCTAGCTGCACAGCGAGTTTGGACCGAAGGCTGAGAAATATTGTAAGTATGAGATTTTCCTTTTTGGCTGTTTGGGGGTGTGTGCTTTTTTGTGGGTGGGTTGGCGGGTCTTGGGGCATTGCTGGGAAGGTCTAATATCGGATAGAAGTGGTTTGAACAAAATACATGCAGAATTTCTTTTTGCTATTTCTGACATTTTGCTCAATGTAGTGTTTTCGGGGGCCTGTTTGGGGGGCTTCCTGGTGTTTGTGGGTGGGTTTCGGGGTCTGGGAGCACTGCTGGCTACGGATACTTTAGATTGCAAAAGGTTTGAAGCAAATCCATGGTGGCAGAGGGGAGTTGGGGCCTAGCTGCAGAGCACGCGCGGAGTGATTTTGGAAATTGCCAAAAAAATGACTAAGTCCCCATTTTTGTACTTTTGCTTTTTGGCTGTTTGGGGGTCTTCTACTAGTTTTCGCCTGGGTTGACGGCTCTGGAGCCATTGCTGGGATGCTCTAATACCGGATAAAAGTGGTTTGGACCAAATCGGAGGCGAATTTTTGTTTGCATTTTTGCTGACTTGCTTGCCTTTCAGGTGCTGTTTGGCCGGGTTCCGGGTGTTTGTGGGTGAGTTTTGGGGTCTGGGAGCACTGCTGGGACAGTCTAATTTTGATTGCATTTGCTTTTCAGGAAATCCATGGTGGAAAACGGGAGTTATGACCTAGCTACACAGCGAGTTTGGACCGAAGGCTGAGAAATTTTGTAAGTATGAGATTTTCCTTTTTGGCTGTTTGGGGGTGTTGTGCTTTTTTGTGGGTGGGTTGGCGGGTCTTGGGGCATTGCTGGGAAGGTCTAATACCGGATAGAAGTGGTTTGTACAAAATCCATGCAGAATTTATTTTTGCTATTTCTGACATTTTGCTCAATGTAGTGTTTTCGGGGGGCTGTTTGGGGGGCTTCCTGGTGTTTGTGGGTGGGTTTCGGGGTCTGGGAGCACTGCTGGCTATGGATACTTTAGATTGCAAAAGGTTTGAAGCAAATACATGGTGGCAGAGGGGAGTTAGGGCCTAGCTGCAGAGCACGCGCGGAGTGATTTTGGAAATCGCCAAAAAAATGACTGAGTCCCCATTTTTGTACTTTTGCTTTTTGGCTGTTTGGGGGTCTTCTACTAGTTTTTGCCTGGGTTGACGGCTTTGGGGCCATTGCTGGGAAGCTCTAATACCGGATAAAAGTGGTTTGGACCAAATCGGAGGCGAACATTTTTTTGCGTTTTTGCTGACTTGCTTGCTTTCAGGTGCTGTTTGGGGGGTTCGGGTGTTTGTGGGTGAGTTTTGAGGTCTGGCAGCACTGCTGGGACGGTCTAATTTTGATTGCATTTGCTTTTCAGGAAATCCGTGGTGGAAAACGGGAGTTATGACCTAGCTGCACAGCGCGTTTGGACCAAAGGCCGAGAAATATTGTAAGTATGAGATTTTCCTTTTTGGCTGTTTGGGGGTGTTGTGCTTTTTTGCGGGTGGGTTGGCGGGTCTTGGGGCATTGCTGGGAAGGTCTAATACCGGATAGAAGTGGTTTGTACAAAATCCATGCAGAATTTCTTTTTGCTATTTCTGACATTTTGCTCAATGTAGCGTTTTCGGGGGCCTGTTTGGGGGGCTTCCTGGTGTTTGTGGGTGGGTTTTGGGGTCTGGGAGCACTGCAGGCTATGGATACTTTAGATTGCAAAAGGTTTGAAGCAAATCCATGGTGGCAGAGGGGAGTTAGGGCCTAGCTGCAGAGTACGCGCTGAGTGATTTTGGAAATTGCCAAAAAAATGACTAAGTCCCCATTTTTGTACTTTTGCTTTTTGGCTGTTTGGGGGTCTTCTACTAGTTTTTGCCTGGGTTGACGGCTTTGGGGCCATTGCTGGGAAGCTCTAATACCGGATAAAAGTGGTTTGGACCAAATCGGAGGCGAACATTTGTTTGCGTTTTTGCTGACTTGCTTGCCTTTCAGGTACTGTTTGGGGGGTCCGGGTGTTTGTGGGTGAGTTTTGAGGTCTGGGAGCACTGCTGGGACAGTCTAATTTTGATTGCATTTGCTTTTCAGGAAATCCGTGGTGGAAAACGGAAGTTATGACCTAGCTGCACAGCGCGTTTGGACCGAAGGCCGAGAAATATTGTAAGTATGAGATTTTCCTTTTTAGCTGTTTGGGGGTGTTGTGCTTTTTTGCGGGTGGGTTGGCGGGTCTTGGGGCATTGCTGGGAAGGTCTAATACCGGATAGAAGTGGTTTGTACAAAATCCATGCAGATTTTGTTTTGCTATTTCTGACATTTTGCTCAATGTAGCATTTTCGGGGGCCTGTTTGGGGGGCTTCCTTGTGTTTGTGGGTGGGTTTCGGGGTCTGGGAGCACTGCTGGCTATGGATACTTTAGATTGCAAGAGGTTTGTAGCAAATCCATGGTGGCAGAGGGGAGTTAGTGCCTAGGTGCAGAGCACGCGCGGAGTGATTTTGGAAATTGCCAAAAAAATGACTAGGTCCCCATTTTTGTACTTTTGCTTTTTGGCTGTTTGGGGGTCTTCTACTAGTTTTCACCTGGGTTGACAGCTCTGGGGCCATTGCTGGGAAGCTCTAATACCGGATAAAAGTGGTTTGGACCAAATCAGAGGCGAATTTTTGTTTGCGTTTTTGCTGACTTGCTTGCCTTTCAGGTGCTGTTTGGTGGGGTTCCGGGTGTTTGTGGGTGAGTTTTGGGGTCTGGGAGCACTGCTGGGACAGTCTAATTTTTATTGCATTTGCTTTTCAGGAAATCCATGGTGGAAAACGGGAGTTATGACCTAGCTGCACAGCGCGTTTGGACCGAAGGCTGAGAAATATTGTAAGTATGAGATTTTCCTTTTTGGCTGTTTGGGGGTGTTGTGCTTTTTTGCGGGTGGGTTGGCGGGTCTTGGGGCATTGCTGGGAAGGTCTAATACCGGATAGAAGTGGTTTGTACAAAATCCAAGCAGAATTTCTATTTGCTATTTCTGACATTTTGCTCAATGTAGTGTTTTCGGGGGCCTGTTTGGGGGGCTTCCTGGTGTTTGTGGGTGGGTTTCGGGATCTGGGAGCACTGCTGGCTACGGATACCTTAGATTGCAAAAGGTTTGAAGCAAATCCATGGTGGCAGAGGGGAGTTGGGGCCTAGCTGCAGAGCACGCGCGGAGTGATTTTGGAAATTGCCCAAAAAATGACTAAGTCCCCATTTTTGTACTTTTGCTTTTTGGCTGTTTGGGGGTCTTCTACTAGTTTTCGCCTGGGTTGACGGCTCTGGAGCCATTGCTGGGAAGCTCTAATACCGGATAAAAGTGGTTTGGACCAAATCGGAGGCGAATTTTTCTTTGCATTTTTGCTGACTTGCTTGCCTTTCAGGTGCTGTTTGGCCGGGTTCCGGGTGTTTGTGGGTGAGTTTTGGGGTCTGGGAGCACTGCTGGGACAGTCTAATTTTGATTGCATTTGCTTTTCAGGAAATCCATGGTGGAAAACGGGAGTTATGACCTAGCTGCACAGCGAGTTTGGACCGAAGGCTGAGAAATATTGTAAGTATGAGATTTTCCTTTTTGGCTGTTTGGGGGTGTTGTGCTTTTTTGTGGGTGGGTTGGTGGGTCTTGGGGCATTGCTGTGAAGGTCTAATACCGGATAGAAGTGGTTTGTACAAAATCCATGCAGAATTTCTTTTTGCTATTTCTGACATTTTGCTCAATGTAGTGTTTTCGGGGGCCTGTTTGGGGGGCTTCCTGGTGTTTGTGGGTGGGTTTCGGGGTCTGGGAGCACTGCTGGCTATGGATACTTTAGATTGCAAAAGGTTTGAAGCAAATCCATGGTGGCAGAGGGGAGTTAGGGCCTAGCTGCAGAGCACGCGCGGAGTGATTTTGGAAATTGCCAAAAAAATTACTAAGTCCCCATTTTTGTACTTTTGCTTTTTGGCTGTTTAGGGGTCTTCTACTAGTTTTTGCCTGGGTTGACGGCTTTGGGGCCATTGCTGGGAAGCTCTAATACCGGATAAAAGTGGTTTGGACCAAATCGGAGGCGAACATGTTTTTGCGTTTTTGCTGACTTGCTTGCCTTTCAGGTGCTGTTTGGGGGGGTTCGGGTGTTTGTGGGTGAGTTTTGAGGTCTGGGAGCACTGCTGGGACAGTCTAATTTTGATTGCATTTGCTTTTCAGGAAATCCGTGGTGGAAAACGGGAGTTATGACCTAGCTGCACAGCGCGTTTGGACCGAAGGCCGAGAAATATTGTAAGTATGAGATTTTCCTTTTTGGCTGTTTGGGGGTGTTGTGCTTTTTTGCGGGTGGGTTGGCGGGTCTTGGGGCATTGCTGGGAAGGTCTAATACCGGATAGAAGTGGTTTGTACAAAATCCATGCAGAATTTCTTTTTGCTATTTCTGACATTTTGCTCAATGTAGCGTTTTCGGGGGCCTGTTTGGGGGGCTTCCTGGTGTTTGTGGGTGGGTTTTGGGGTCTGGGAGCACTGCAGGCTATGGATACTTTAGATTGCAAAAGGTTTGAAGCAAATCCATGGTGGCAGAGGGGAGTTAGGGCCTAGCTGCAGAGTACGCGCTGAGTGATTTTGGAAATTGCCAAAAAAATGACTAAGTCCCCATTTTTGTACTTTTGCTTTTTGGCTGTTTAGGGGTCTTCTACTAGTTTTTGCCTGGGTTGACGGCTTTGGGGCCATTGCTGGGAAGCTCTAATACCGGATAAAAGTGGTTTGGACCAAATCGGAGGCGAACATTTGTTTGCGTTTTTGCTGACTTGCTTGCCTTTCAGGTGCTGTTTGGGGGGGGTTCGGGTGTTTGGGGGTGAGTTTTGAGGTCTGGGAGCACTGCTGGGACAGTCTAATTTTGATTGCATTTGCTTTTCAGTAAATCCGTGGTGGAAAACAGGAGTTATGACCTAGCTGCACAGCGCGTTTGGACCGAAGGCCGATAAATATTGTAAGTATGAGATTTTCCTTTTTGGCTGTTTAGGGGTGTTGTGCTTTTTTGCGGGTGGGTTGGCGGGTCTTGGGGCATTGCTGGGAAGGTCTAATACCGAATAGAATTGGTTTGTACAAAATCCATGCAGAATTTCTTTTTGCTATTTCTGACATTTTGCTCAATGTAGCGTTTTCGGGGGCCTGTTTGGGGGGGCTTCCTGGTGTTTGTGGGTGGGTTTTGGGGTCTGGGAGCACTGCAGGCTATGGATACTTTAGATTGCAAAAGGTTTGAAGCAAATCCATGGTGGCAGAGGGGAGTTAGGGCCTAGCTGCAGAGTACGCGCTGAGTGATTTTGGAAATTGCCAAAAAAATGACTAAGTCCCCATTTTTGTACTTTTGCTTTTTGGCTGTTTAGGGGTCTTCTACTAGTTTTTGCCTGGGTTGACGGCTTTGGGGCCATTGCTGGGAAGCTCTAATACCGGATAAAAGTGGTTTGGACCAAATCGGAGGCGAACATTTTTTTGCGTTTTTGCTGACTTGCTTGCTTTCAGGTGCTGTTTGGGGGGTTCGGGTGTTTGTGGGTGAGTTTTGAGGTCTGGCAGCACTGCTGGGACAGTCTAATTTTGATTGCATTTGCTTTTCAGGAAATCCGTGGTGGAAAACGGGAGTTATGACCTAGCTGCACAGCGCGTTTGGACCAAAGGCCGAGAAATATTGTAAGTATGAGATTTTCCTTTTTGGCTGTTTGGGGGTGTTGTGCTTTTTTGTGGGTGGGTTGGCGGGTCTTGGGGCATTGCTGGGAAGGTCTAATACCGGATAGAAGTGGTTTGTACAAAATCCATGCAGAATTTCTTTTTGCTATTTCTGACATTTTGCTCAATGTAGTGTTTTCGGGGGCCTGTTTGGGGGGCTTCCTGGTGTTTGTGGGTGGGTTTCGGGGTCTGGGAGCACTGCTGGCTATGGATACTTTAGATTGCAAAAGGTTTGAAGCAAATACATGGTGGCAGAGGGGAGCTAGGGCCTAGCTGCAGAGCACGCGCGGAGTGATTTTGGAAATCGCCAAAAAAATGACTAAGTCCCCATTTTTGTACTTTTGCTTTTTGGCTGTTTGGGGGTCTTCTACTAGTTTTTGCCTGGGTTGACGGCTTTGGGGCCATTGCTGGGAAGCTCTAATACCGGATAAAATTGGTTTGGACCAAATCGGAGGCGAACATTTTTTTGCGTTTTTGCTGACTTGCTTGCTTTCAGGTGCTGTTTGGGGGGTTCGGGTGTTTGTAGGTGAGTTTTGAGGTCTGGCAGCACTGCTGGGACAGTCTAATTTTGATTGCATTAGCTTTTCAGGAAATCCGTGGTGGAAAACGGGAGTTATGACCTAGCTGCACAGCGCGTTTGGACCAAAGGCCGAGAAATATTGTAAGTATGAGATTTTCCTTTTTGGCTGTTTGGGGGTGTTGTGCTTTTTTGCGGGTGGGTTGGCGGGTCTTGGGGCATTGCTGGGAAGGTCTAATACCGGATAGAAGTGGTTTGTACAAAATCCATGCAGAATTTCTTTTTGCTATTTCTGACATTTTGCTCAATGTAGTGTTTTCGGGGGCCTGTTTGGGGGGCTTCCTGGTGTTTGTGGGTGGGTTTCGGGGTCTGGGAGCACTGCTGGCTACGGATACTTTAGATTGCAAAAGGTTTGAAGCAAATCCATGGTGGCAGAGGGGAGTTGGGGCCTAGCTGCAGAGCACGCGCGGAGTGATTTTGGAAATTGCCAAAAAAATGACTAAGTCCCCATTTTTGTACTTTTGCTTTTTGGCTGTTTGGGGGTCTTCTACTAGTTTTCGCCTGGGTTGACGGCTCTGGAGCCATTGCTGGGAAGCTCTAATACCGGATAAAAGTGGTTTGGACCAAATCGGAGGCGAATTTTTCTTTGCATTTTTGCTGACTGGCTTGCCTTTCAGGTGCTGTTTGGCCGGGTTCCGGGTGTTTGTGGGTGAGTTTTGGGGTCTGGGAGCACTACTGGGACAGTCTAATTTTGATTGCATTTGCTTTTCAGGAAATCCATGGTGGAAAACGGGAGTTATGACCTAGCTGCACAGCGAGTTTGGACCGAAGTCTGAGAAATATTGTAAGTATGAGATTTTCCTTTTTGGCTGTTTGGGGGTGTTGTGCTTTTTTGTGGGTGGGTTGGTGGGTCTTGGGGCATTGCTGTGAAGGTCTAATACCGGATAGAAGTGGTTTGTACAAAATCCATGCAGAATTTCTTTTTGCTATTTCTGACATTTTGCTCAATGTAGTGTTTTCGGGGGCCTGTTTGGGGGGCTTCCTGGTGTTTGTGGGTGGGTTTCGGGGTCTGGGAGCACTGCTGGCTATGGATACTTTAGATTGCAAAAGGTTTGAAGCAAATCCATGGTGGCAGAGGGGAGTTAGGGCCTAGCTGCAGAGCACGCGCGGAGTGATTTTGGAAATTGCCAAAAAAATGACTAAGTCCCCATTTTTGTACTTTTGCTTTTTGGCTGTTTAGGGGTCTTCTACTAGTTTTTGCCTGGGTTGACGGCTTTGGGGCCATTGCTGGGAAGCTCTAATACCGGATAAAAGTGGTTTGGACCTAATCGGAGGCGAACATTTTTTTGCGTTTTTGCTGACTTGCTTGCCTTTCAGGTGCTGTTTGGGGGGGTTCGGGTGTTTGTGGGTGAGTTTTGAGGTCTGGGAGCACTGCTGGGACAGTCTAATTTTGATTGCATTTGCTTTTCAGGAAATCCGTGGTGGAAAACGGGAGTTATGACCTAGCTGCACAGCGCGTTTGGACCGAAGGCCGAGAAATATTGTAAGTATGAGATTTTCCTTTTTGGCTGTTTGGGGGTGTTGTGCTTTTTTGCGGGTGGGTTGGCGGGTCTTGGGGCATTGCTGGGAAGGTCTAATACCGGATAGAAGTGGTTTGTACAAAATCCATGCAGAATTTCTTTTTGCTATTTCTGACATTTTGCTCAATGTAGCGTATTCGGGGGCCTGTTTGGGGGGCTTCCTGGTGTTTGTGGGTGGGTTTTGGGGTCTGGGAGCACTGCAGGCTATGGATACTTTAGATTGCAAAAGGTTTGAAGCAAATCCATGGTGGCAGAGGGGAGTTAGGGCCTAGCTGCAGAGTACGCGCTGAGTGATTTTGGAAATTGCCAAAAAAATGACTAAGTCCCCATTTTTGTACTTTTGCTTTTTGGCTGTTTAGGGGTATTCTACTAGTTTTTGCCTGGGTTGACGGCTTTGGGGCCATTGCTGGGAAGCTCTAATACCGGATAAAAGTGGTTTGGACCAAATCGGAGGCGAACATTTTTTTGCGTTTTTACTGACTTGCTTGCCTTTCAGGTGCTGTTTGGGGGGGTTCGGGTGTTTGGGGGTGAGTTTTGAGGTCTGGGAGCACTGCTGGGACAGTCTAATTTTGACTGCATTTGCTTTTCAGGAAATCCGTGGTGGAAAACAGGAGTTATGACCTAGCTGCACAGCGCGTTTGGACCGAAGGCCGATAAATATTGTAAGTAGGAGATTTTCCTTTTTGGCTGTTTGGGGGTGTTGTGCTTTTTTGCGGGTGGGTTGGCGGGTCTTGGGGCATTGCTGGGAAGGTCTAATACCGAATAGAATTGGTTTGTACAAAATCCATGCAGAATTTCTTTTTGCTATTTCTGACATTTTGCTCAATGTAGCGTTTTCGGGGGCCTGTTTGGGGGGGCTTCCTGGTGTTTGTGGGTGGGTTTTGGGGTCTGGGAGCACTGCAGGCTATGGATACTTTAGATTGCAAAAGGTTTGAAGCAAATCCATGGTGGCAGAGGGGAGTTAGGGCCTAGCTGCAGAGTACGCGCTGAGTGATTTTGGAAATTGCCAAAAAAATGACTAAGTCCCCATTTTTGTACTTTTGCTTTTTGGCTGTTTAGGGGTCTTCTACTAGTTTTTGCCTGGGTTGACGGCTTTGGGGCCATTGCTGGGAAGCTCTAATACCGGATAAAAGTGGTTTGGACCAAATCGGAGGCGAACATTTTTTTGCGTTTTTGCTGACTTGCTTGCTTTCAGGTGCTGTTTGGGGGGTTCGGGTGTTTGTGGGTGAGTTTTGAGGTCTGGCAGCACTGCTGGGACAGTCTAATTTTGATTGCATTTGCTTTTCAGGAAATCCGTGGTGGAAAACGGGAGTTATGACCTAGCTGCACAGCGCGTTTGGACCAAAGGCCGAGAAATATTGTAAGTATGAGATTTTCCTTTTTGGCTGTTTGGGGGTGTTGTGCTTTTTTGTGGGTGGGTTGGCGGGTCTTGGGGCATTGCTGGGAAGGTCTAATACCGGATAGAAGTGGTTTGTACAAAATCCATGCAGAATTTCTTTTTGCTATTTCTGACATTTTGCTCAATGTAGTGTTTTCGGGGGCCTGTTTGGGGGGCTTCCTGGTGTTTGTGGGTGGGTTTCGGGGTCTGGGAGCACTGCTGGCTATGGATACTTTAGATTGCAAAAGGTTTGAAGCAAATACATGGTGGCAGAGGGGAGCTAGGGCCTAGCTGCAGAGCACGCGCGGAGTGATTTTGGAAATCGCCAAAAAAATGACTAAGTCCCCATTTTTGTACTTTTGCTTTTTGGCTGTTTGGGGGTCTTCTACTAGTTTTTGCCTGGGTTGACGGCTTTGGGGCCATTGCTGGGAAGCTCTAATACCGGATAAAATTGGTTTGGACCAAATCGGAGGCGAACATTTTTTTGCGTTTTTGCTGACTTGCTTGCTTTCAGGTGCTGTTTGGGGGGTTCGGGTGTTTGTAGGTGAGTTTTGAGGTCTGGCAGCACTGCTGGGACAGTCTAATTTTGATTGCATTAGCTTTTCAGGAAATCCGTGGTGGAAAACGGAAGTTATGACCTAGCTGCACAGCGCGTTTGGACCAAAGGCCGAGAAATATTGTAAGTATGAGATTTTCCTTTTTGGCTGTTTGGGGGTGTTGTGCTTTTTTGCGGGTGGGTTGGCGGGTCTTGGGGCATTGCTGGGAAGGTCTAATACCGGATAGAAGTGGTTTGTACAAAATCCATGCAGAATTTCTTTTTGCTATTTCTGACATTTTGCTCAATGTAGTGTTTTCGGGGGCCTGTTTGGGGGGCTTCCTGGTGTTTGTGGGTGGGTTTCGGGGTCTGGGAGCACTGCTGGCTACGGATACTTTAGATTGCAAAAGGTTTGAAGCAAATCCATGGTGGCAGAGGGGAGTTGGGGCCTAGCTGCAGAGCACGCGCTGAGTGATTTTGGAAATTGCCAAAAAAATGACTAAGTCCCCATTTTTGTACTTTTGCTTTTTGGCTGTTTGGGGGTCTTCTACTAGTTTTCGCCTGGGTTGACGGCTCTGGAGCCATTGCTGGGAAGCTCTAATACCGGATAAAAGTGGTTTGGACCAAATCGGAGGCGAATTTTTCTTTGCATTTTTGCTGACTTGCTTGCCTTTCAGGTGCTGTTTGGCCGGGTTCCGGGTGTTTGTGGGTGAGTTTTGGGGTCTGGGAGCACTGCTGGGACAGTCTAATTTTGATTGCATTTGCTTTTCAGGAAATCCATGGTGGAAAACGGGAGTTATGACCTAGCTGCACAGCGAGTTTGGACCGAAGTCTGAGAAATATTGTAAGTATGAGATTTTCCTTTTTGGCTGTTTGGGGGTGTTGTGCTTTTTTGTGGGTGGGTTGGTGGGTCTTGGGGCATTGCTGTGAAGGTCTAATACCGGATAGAAGTGGTTTGTACAAAATCCATGCAGAATTTCTTTTTGCTATTTCTGACATTTTGCTCAATGTAGTGTTTTCGGGGGCCTGTTTGGGGGGCTTCCTGGTGTTTGTGGGTGGGTTTCGGGGTCTGGGAGCACTGCTGGCTATGGATACTTTAGATTGCAAAAGGTTTGAAGCAAATCCATGGTGGCAGAGGGGAGTTAGGGCCTAGCTGCAGAGCACGCGCGGAGTGATTTTGGAAATTGCCAAAAAAATGACTAAGTCCCCATTTTTGTACTTTTGCTTTTTGGCTGTTTAGGGGTCTTCTACTAGTTTTTGCCTGGGTTGACGGCTTTGGGGCCATTGCTGGGAAGCTCTAATACCGGATAAAAGTGGTTTGGACCTAATCGGAGGTGAACATTTTTTTGCGTTTTTGCTGACTTGCTTGCCTTTCAGGTGCTGTTTGGGGGGGTTCGGGTGTTTGTGGGTGAGTTTTGAGGTCTGGGAGCACTGCTGGGACAGTCTAATTTTGATTGCATTTGCTTTTCAGGAAATCCGTGGTGGAAAACGGGAGTTATGACCTAGCTGCACAGCGCGTTTGGACCGAAGGCCGAGAAATATTGTAAGTATGAGATTTTCCTTTTTGGCTGTTTGGGGGTGTTGTGCTTTTTTGCGGGTGGGTTGGCGGGTCTTGGGGCATTGCTGGGAAGGTCTAATACCGGATAGAAGTGGTTTGTACAAAATCCATGCAGAATTTCTTTTTGCTATTTCTGACATTTTGCTCAATGTAGCGTTTTCGGGGGCCTGTTTGGGGGGCTTCCTGGTGTTTGTGGGTGGGTTTGGGGGTCTGGGAGCACTGCAGGCTATGGATACTTTAGATTGCAAAAGGTTTGAAGCAAATCCATGGTGGCAGAGGGGAGTTAGGGCCTAGCTGCAGAGTACGCGCTGAGTGATTTTGGAAATTGCCAAAAAAATGACTAAGTCCCCATTTTTGTACTTTTGCTTTTTGGCTGTTTGGGGGTCTTCTACTAGTTTTCGCCTGGGTTGACGGCTCTGGAGCCATTGCTGGGAAGCTCTAATACCGGATAAAAGTGGTTTGGACCAAATCGGAGGCAAATTTTTGTTTGCATTTTTGCTGACTTGCTTGCCTTTCAGGTGCTGTTTGGCCGGGTTCCGGGTGTTTGTGGGTGAGTTTTGGGGTTGGGAGCACTGCTGGGACAGTCTAATTTTGATTGCATTTGCTTTTCAGGAAATCCATGGTGGAAAACGGGAGTTATGACCTAGCTGCACAGCGAGTTTGGACCGAAGGCTGAGAAATATTGTAAGTATGAGATTTTCCTTTTTGGCTGTTTGGGGGTGTGTGCTTTTTTGTGGGTGGGTTGGCGGGTCTTGGGGCATTGCTGGGAAGGTCTAATATCGGATAGAAGTGGTTTGAACAAAATACATGCAGAATTTCTTTTTGCTATTTCTGACATTTTGCTCAATGTAGTGTTTTCGGGGGCCTGTTTGGGGGGCTTCCTGGTGTTTGTGGGTGGGTTTCGGGGTCTGGGAGCACTGCTGGCTACGGATACTTTAGATTGCAAAAGGTTTGAAGCAAATCCATGGTGGCAGAGGGGAGTTGGGGCCTAGCTGCAGAGCACGCGCGGAGTGATTTTGGAAATTGCCAAAAAAATGACTAAGTCCCCATTTTTGTACTTTTGCTTTTTGGCTGTTTGGGGGTCTTCTACTAGTTTTCGCCTGGGTTGACGGCTCTGGAGCCATTGCTGGGATGCTCTAATACCGGATAAAAGTGGTTTGGACCAAATCGGAGGCGAATTTTTGTTTGCATTTTTGCTGACTTGCTTGCCTTTCAGGTGCTGTTTGGCCGGGTTCCGGGTGTTTGTGGGTGAGTTTTGGGGTCTGGGAGCACTGCTGGGACAGTCTAATTTTGATTGCATTTGCTTTTCAGGAAATCCATGGTGGAAAACGGGAGTTATGACCTAGCTACACAGCGAGTTTGGACCGAAGGCTGAGAAATTTTGTAAGTATGAGATTTTCCTTTTTGGCTGTTTGGGGGTGTTGTGCTTTTTTGTGGGTGGGTTGGCGGGTCTTGGGGCATTGCTGGGAAGGTCTAATACCGGATAGAAGTGGTTTGTACAAAATCCATGCAGAATTTATTTTTGCTATTTCTGACATTTTGCTCAATGTAGTGTTTTCGGGGGGCTGTTTGGGGGGCTTCCTGGTGTTTGTGGGTGGGTTTCGGGGTCTGGGAGCACTGCTGGCTATGGATACTTTAGATTGCAAAAGGTTTGAAGCAAATACATGGTGGCAGAGGGGAGTTAGGGCCTAGCTGCAGAGCACGCGCGGAGTGATTTTGGAAATCGCCAAAAAAATGACTGAGTCCCCATTTTTGTACTTTTGCTTTTTGGCTGTTTGGGGGTCTTCTACTAGTTTTTGCCTGGGTTGACGGCTTTGGGGCCATTGCTGGGAAGCTCTAATACCGGATAAAAGTGGTTTGGACCAAATCGGAGGCGAACATTTTTTTGCGTTTTTGCTGACTTGCTTGCTTTCAGGTGCTGTTTGGGGGGTTCGGGTGTTTGTGGGTGAGTTTTGAGGTCTGGCAGCACTGCTGGGACGGTCTAATTTTGATTGCATTTGCTTTTCAGGAAATCCGTGGTGGAAAACGGGAGTTATGACCTAGCTGCACAGCGCGTTTGGACCAAAGGCCGAGAAATATTGTAAGTATGAGATTTTCCTTTTTGGCTGTTTGGGGGTGTTGTGCTTTTTTGCGGGTGGGTTGGCGGGTCTTGGGGCATTGCTGGGAAGGTCTAATACCGGATAGAAGTGGTTTGTACAAAATCCATGCAGAATTTCTTTTTGCTATTTCTGACATTTTGCTCAATGTAGCGTTTTCGGGGGCCTGTTTGGGGGGCTTCCTGGTGTTTGTGGGTGGGTTTTGGGGTCTGGGAGCACTGCAGGCTATGGATACTTTAGATTGCAAAAGGTTTGAAGCAAATCCATGGTGGCAGAGGGGAGTTAGGGCCTAGCTGCAGAGTACGCGCTGAGTGATTTTGGAAATTGCCAAAAAAATGACTAAGTCCCCATTTTTGTACTTTTGCTTTTTGGCTGTTTGGGGGTCTTCTACTAGTTTTTGCCTGGGTTGACGGCTTTGGGGCCATTGCTGGGAAGCTCTAATACCGGATAAAAGTGGTTTGGACCAAATCGGAGGCGAACATTTGTTTGCGTTTTTGCTGACTTGCTTGCCTTTCAGGTACTGTTTGGGGGGTCCGGGTGTTTGTGGGTGAGTTTTGAGGTCTGGGAGCACTGCTGGGACAGTCTAATTTTGATTGCATTTGCTTTTCAGGAAATCCGTGGTGGAAAACGGAAGTTATGACCTAGCTGCACAGCGCGTTTGGACCGAAGGCCGAGAAATATTGTAAGTATGAGATTTTCCTTTTTAGCTGTTTGGGGGTGTTGTGCTTTTTTGCGGGTGGGTTGGCGGGTCTTGGGGCATTGCTGGGAAGGTCTAATACCGGATAGAAGTGGTTTGTACAAAATCCATGCAGATTTTGTTTTGCTATTTCTGACATTTTGCTCAATGTAGCATTTTCGGGGGCCTGTTTGGGGGGCTTCCTTGTGTTTGTGGGTGGGTTTCGGGGTCTGGGAGCACTGCTGGCTATGGATACTTTAGATTGCAAGAGGTTTGTAGCAAATCCATGGTGGCAGAGGGGAGTTAGTGCCTAGGTGCAGAGCACGCGCGGAGTGATTTTGGAAATTGCCAAAAAAATGACTAGGTCCCCATTTTTGTACTTTTGCTTTTTGGCTGTTTGGGGGTCTTCTACTAGTTTTCACCTGGGTTGACAGCTCTGGGGCCATTGCTGGGAAGCTCTAATACCGGATAAAAGTGGTTTGGACCAAATCAGAGGCGAATTTTTGTTTGCGTTTTTGCTGACTTGCTTGCCTTTCAGGTGCTGTTTGGTGGGGTTCCGGGTGTTTGTGGGTGAGTTTTGGGGTCTGGGAGCACTGCTGGGACAGTCTAATTTTTATTGCATTTGCTTTTCAGGAAATCCATGGTGGAAAACGGGAGTTATGACCTAGCTGCACAGCGCGTTTGGACCGAAGGCTGAGAAATATTGTAAGTATGAGATTTTCCTTTTTGGCTGTTTGGGGGTGTTGTGCTTTTTTGCGGGTGGGTTGGCGGGTCTTGGGGCATTGCTGGGAAGGTCTAATACCGGATAGAAGTGGTTTGTACAAAATCCAAGCAGAATTTCTATTTGCTATTTCTGACATTTTGCTCAATGTAGTGTTTTCGGGGGCCTGTTTGGGGGGCTTCCTGGTGTTTGTGGGTGGGTTTCGGGATCTGGGAGCACTGCTGGCTACGGATACCTTAGATTGCAAAAGGTTTGAAGCAAATCCATGGTGGCAGAGGGGAGTTGGGGCCTAGCTGCAGAGCACGCGCGGAGTGATTTTGGAAATTGCCCAAAAAATGACTAAGTCCCCATTTTTGTACTTTTGCTTTTTGGCTGTTTGGGGGTCTTCTACTAGTTTTCGCCTGGGTTGACGGCTCTGGAGCCATTGCTGGGAAGCTCTAATACCGGATAAAAGTGGTTTGGACCAAATCGGAGGCGAATTTTTCTTTGCATTTTTGCTGACTTGCTTGCCTTTCAGGTGCTGTTTGGCCGGGTTCCGGGTGTTTGTGGGTGAGTTTTGGGGTCTGGGAGCACTGCTGGGACAGTCTAATTTTGATTGCATTTGCTTTTCAGGAAATCCATGGTGGAAAACGGGAGTTATGACCTAGCTGCACAGCGAGTTTGGACCGAAGGCTGAGAAATATTGTAAGTATGAGATTTTCCTTTTTGGCTGTTTGGGGGTGTTGTGCTTTTTTGTGGGTGGGTTGGTGGGTCTTGGGGCATTGCTGTGAAGGTCTAATACCGGATAGAAGTGGTTTGTACAAAATCCATGCAGAATTTCTTTTTGCTATTTCTGACATTTTGCTCAATGTAGTGTTTTCGGGGGCCTGTTTGGGGGGCTTCCTGGTGTTTGTGGGTGGGTTTCGGGGTCTGGGAGCACTGCTGGCTATGGATACTTTAGATTGCAAAAGGTTTGAAGCAAATCCATGGTGGCAGAGGGGAGTTAGGGCCTAGCTGCAGAGCACGCGCGGAGTGATTTTGGAAATTGCCAAAAAAATTACTAAGTCCCCATTTTTGTACTTTTGCTTTTTGGCTGTTTAGGGGTCTTCTACTAGTTTTTGCCTGGGTTGACGGCTTTGGGGCCATTGCTGGGAAGCTCTAATACCGGATAAAAGTGGTTTGGACCAAATCGGAGGCGAACATGTTTTTGCGTTTTTGCTGACTTGCTTGCCTTTCAGGTGCTGTTTGGGGGGGTTCGGGTGTTTGTGGGTGAGTTTTGAGGTCTGGGAGCACTGCTGGGACAGTCTAATTTTGATTGCATTTGCTTTTCAGGAAATCCGTGGTGGAAAACGGGAGTTATGACCTAGCTGCACAGCGCGTTTGGACCGAAGGCCGAGAAATATTGTAAGTATGAGATTTTCCTTTTTGGCTGTTTGGGGGTGTTGTGCTTTTTTGCGGGTGGGTTGGCGGGTCTTGGGGCATTGCTGGGAAGGTCTAATACCGGATAGAAGTGGTTTGTACAAAATCCATGCAGAATTTCTTTTTGCTATTTCTGACATTTTGCTCAATGTAGCGTTTTCGGGGGCCTGTTTGGGGGGCTTCCTGGTGTTTGTGGGTGGGTTTTGGGGTCTGGGAGCACTGCAGGCTATGGATACTTTAGATTGCAAAAGGTTTGAAGCAAATCCATGGTGGCAGAGGGGAGTTAGGGCCTAGCTGCAGAGTACGCGCTGAGTGATTTTGGAAATTGCCAAAAAAATGACTAAGTCCCCATTTTTGTACTTTTGCTTTTTGGCTGTTTAGGGGTCTTCTACTAGTTTTTGCCTGGGTTGACGGCTTTGGGGCCATTGCTGGGAAGCTCTAATACCGGATAAAAGTGGTTTGGACCAAATCGGAGGCGAACATTTGTTTGCGTTTTTGCTGACTTGCTTGCCTTTCAGGTGCTGTTTGGGGGGGTTCGGGTGTTTGGGGGTGAGTTTTGAGGTCTGGGAGCACTGCTGGGACAGTCTAATTTTGATTGCATTTGCTTTTCAGTAAATCCGTGGTGGAAAACAGGAGTTATGGCCTAGCTGCACAGCGCGTTTGGACCGAAGGCCGATAAATATTGTAAGTATGAGATTTTCCTTTTTGGCTGTTTAGGGGTGTTGTGCTTTTTTGCGGGTGGGTTGGCGGGTCTTGGGGCATTGCTGGGAAGGTCTAATACCGAATAGAATTGGTTTGTACAAAATCCATGCAGAATTTCTTTTTGCTATTTCTGACATTTTGCTCAATGTAGCGTTTTCGGGGGCCTGTTTGGGGGGGCTTCCTGGTGTTTGTGGGTGGGTTTTGGGGTCTGGGAGCACTGCAGGCTATGGATACTTTAGATTGCAAAAGGTTTGAAGCAAATCCATGGTGGCAGAGGGGAGTTAGGGCCTAGCTGCAGAGTACGCGCTGAGTGATTTTGGAAATTGCCAAAAAAATGACTAAGTCCCCATTTTTGTACTTTTGCTTTTTGGCTGTTTAGGGGTCTTCTACTAGTTTTTGCCTGGGTTGACGGCTTTGGGGCCATTGCTGGGAAGCTCTAATACCGGATAAAAGTGGTTTGGACCAAATCGGAGGCGAACATTTTTTTGCGTTTTTGCTGACTTGCTTGCTTTCAGGTGCTGTTTGGGGGGTTCGGGTGTTTGTGGGTGAGTTTTGAGGTCTGGCAGCACTGCTGGGACAGTCTAATTTTGATTGCATTTGCTTTTCAGGAAATCCGTGGTGGAAAACGGGAGTTATGACCTAGCTGCACAGCGCGTTTGGACCAAAGGCCGAGAAATATTGTAAGTATGAGATTTTCCTTTTTGGCTGTTTGGGGGTGTTGTGCTTTTTTGTGGGTGGGTTGGCGGGTCTTGGGGCATTGCTGGGAAGGTCTAATACCGGATAGAAGTGGTTTGTACAAAATCCATGCAGAATTTCTTTTTGCTATTTCTGACATTTTGCTCAATGTAGTGTTTTCGGGGGCCTGTTTGGGGGGCTTCCTGGTGTTTGTGGGTGGGTTTCGGGGTCTGGGAGCACTGCTGGCTATGGATACTTTAGATTGCAAAAGGTTTGAAGCAAATACATGGTGGCAGAGGGGAGCTAGGGCCTAGCTGCAGAGCACGCGCGGAGTGATTTTGGAAATCGCCAAAAAAATGACTAAGTCCCCATTTTTGTACTTTTGCTTTTTGGCTGTTTGGGGGTCTTCTACTAGTTTTTGCCTGGGTTGACGGCTTTGGGGCCATTGCTGGGAAGCTCTAATACCGGATAAAATTGGTTTGGACCAAATCGGAGGCGAACATTTTTTTGCGTTTTTGCTGACTTGCTTGCTTTCAGGTGCTGTTTGGGGGGTTCGGGTGTTTGTAGGTGAGTTTTGAGGTCTGGCAGCACTGCTGGGACAGTCTAATTTTGATTGCATTAGCTTTTCAGGAAATCCGTGGTGGAAAACGGGAGTTATGACCTAGCTGCACAGCGCGTTTGGACCAAAGGCCGAGAAATATTGTAAGTATGAGATTTTCCTTTTTGGCTGTTTGGGGGTGTTGTGCTTTTTTGCGGGTGGGTTGGCGGGTCTTGGGGCATTGCTGGGAAGGTCTAATACCGGATAGAAGTGGTTTGTACAAAATCCATGCAGAATTTCTTTTTGCTATTTCTGACATTTTGCTCAATGTAGTGTTTTCGGGGGCCTGTTTGGGGGGCTTCCTGGTGTTTGTGGGTGGGTTTCGGGGTCTGGGAGCACTGCTGGCTACGGATACTTTAGATTGCAAAAGGTTTGAAGCAAATCCATGGTGGCAGAGGGGAGTTGGGGCCTAGCTGCAGAGCACGCGCGGAGTGATTTTGGAAATTGCCAAAAAAATGACTAAGTCCCCATTTTTGTACTTTTGCTTTTTGGCTGTTTGGGGGTCTTCTACTAGTTTTCGCCTGGGTTGACGGCTCTGGAGCCATTGCTGGGAAGCTCTAATACCGGATAAAAGTGGTTTGGACCAAATCGGAGGCGAATTTTTCTTTGCATTTTTGCTGACTTGCTTGCCTTTCAGGTGCTGTTTGGCCGGGTTCCGGGTGTTTGTGGGTGAGTTTTGGGGTCTGGGAGCACTACTGGGACAGTCTAATTTTGATTGCATTTGCTTTTCAGGAAATCCATGGTGGAAAACGGGAGTTATGACCTAGCTGCACAGCGAGTTTGGACCGAAGTCTGAGAAATATTGTAAGTATGAGATTTTCCTTTTTGGCTGTTTGGGGGTGTTGTGCTTTTTTGTGGGTGGGTTGGTGGGTCTTGGGGCATTGCTGTGAAGGTCTAATACCGGATAGAAGTGGTTTGTACAAAATCCATGCAGAATTTCTTTTTGCTATTTCTGACATTTTGCTCAATGTAGTGTTTTCGGGGGCCTGTTTGGGGGGCTTCCTGGTGTTTGTGGGTGGGTTTCGGGGTCTGGGAGCACTGCTGGCTATGGATACTTTAGATTGCAAAAGGTTTGAAGCAAATCCATGGTGGCAGAGGGGAGTTAGGGCCTAGCTGCAGAGCACGCGCGGAGTGATTTTGGAAATTGCCAAAAAAATGACTAAGTCCCCATTTTTGTACTTTTGCTTTTTGGCTGTTTAGGGGTCTTCTACTAGTTTTTGCCTGGGTTGACGGCTTTGGGGCCATTGCTGGGAAGCTCTAATACCGGATAAAAGTGGTTTGGACCTAATCGGAGGCGAACATTTTTTTGCGTTTTTGCTGACTTGCTTGCCTTTCAGGTGCTGTTTGGGGGGGTTCGGGTGTTTGTGGGTGAGTTTTGAGGTCTGGGAGCACTGCTGGGACAGTCTAATTTTGATTGCATTTGCTTTTCAGGAAATCCGTGGTGGAAAACGGGAGTTATGACCTAGCTGCACAGCGCGTTTGGACCGAAGGCCGAGAAATATTGTAAGTATGAGATTTTCCTTTTTGGCTGTTTGGGGGTGTTGTGCTTTTTTGCGGGTGGGTTGGCGGGTCTTGGGGCATTGCTGGGAAGGTCTAATACCGGATAGAAGTGGTTTGTACAAAATCCATGCAGAATTTCTTTTTGCTATTTCTGACATTTTGCTCAATGTAGCGTATTCGGGGGCCTGTTTGGGGGGCTTCCTGGTGTTTGTGGGTGGGTTTTGGGGTCTGGGAGCACTGCAGGCTATGGATACTTTAGATTGCAAAAGGTTTGAAGCAAATCCATGGTGGCAGAGGGGAGTTAGGGCCTAGCTGCAGAGTACGCGCTGAGTGATTTTGGAAATTGCCAAAAAAATGACTAAGTCCCCATTTTTGTACTTTTGCTTTTTGGCTGTTTAGGGGTATTCTACTAGTTTTTGCCTGGGTTGACGGCTTTGGGGCCATTGCTGGGAAGCTCTAATACCGGATAAAAGTGGTTTGGACCAAATCGGAGGCGAACATTTTTTTGCGTTTTTACTGACTTGCTTGCCTTTCAGGTGCTGTTTGGGGGGGTTCGGGTGTTTGGGGGTGAGTTTTGAGGTCTGGGAGCACTGCTGGGACAGTCTAATTTTGACTGCATTTGCTTTTCAGGAAATCCGTGGTGGAAAACAGGAGTTATGACCTAGCTGCACAGCGCGTTTGGACCGAAGGCCGATAAATATTGTAAGTAGGAGATTTTCCTTTTTGGCTGTTTGGGGGTGTTGTGCTTTTTTGCGGGTGGGTTGGCGGGTCTTGGGGCATTGCTGGGAAGGTCTAATACCGAATAGAATTGGTTTGTACAAAATCCATGCAGAATTTCTTTTTGCTATTTCTGACATTTTGCTCAATGTAGCGTTTTCGGGGGCCTGTTTGGGGGGGCTTCCTGGTGTTTGTGGGTGGGTTTTGGGGTCTGGGAGCACTGCAGGCTATGGATACTTTAGATTGCAAAAGGTTTGAAGCAAATCCATGGTGGCAGAGGGGAGTTAGGGCCTAGCTGCAGAGTACGCGCTGAGTGATTTTGGAAATTGCCAAAAAAATGACTAAGTCCCCATTTTTGTACTTTTGCTTTTTGGCTGTTTAGGGGTCTTCTACTAGTTTTTGCCTGGGTTGACGGCTTTGGGGCCATTGCTGGGAAGCTCTAATACCGGATAAAAGTGGTTTGGACCAAATCGGAGGCGAACATTTTTTTGCGTTTTTGCTGACTTGCTTGCTTTCAGGTGCTGTTTGGGGGGTTCGGGTGTTTGTGGGTGAGTTTTGAGGTCTGGCAGCACTGCTGGGACAGTCTAATTTTGATTGCATTTGCTTTTCAGGAAATCCGTGGTGGAAAACGGGAGTTATGACCTAGCTGCACAGCGCGTTTGGACCAAAGGCCGAGAAATATTGTAAGTATGAGATTTTCCTTTTTGGCTGTTTGGGGGTGTTGTGCTTTTTTGTGGGTGGGTTGGCGGGTCTTGGGGCATTGCTGGGAAGGTCTAATACCGGATAGAAGTGGTTTGTACAAAATCCATGCAGAATTTCTTTTTGCTATTTCTGACATTTTGCTCAATGTAGTGTTTTCGGGGGCCTGTTTGGGGGGCTTCCTGGTGTTTGTGGGTGGGTTTCGGGGTCTGGGAGCACTGCTGGCTATGGATACTTTAGATTGCAAAAGGTTTGAAGCAAATACATGGTGGCAGAGGGGAGCTAGGGCCTAGCTGCAGAGCACGCGCGGAGTGATTTTGGAAATCGCCAAAAAAATGACTAAGTCCCCATTTTTGTACTTTTGCTTTTTGGCTGTTTGGGGGTCTTCTACTAGTTTTTGCCTGGGTTGACGGCTTTGGGGCCATTGCTGGGAAGCTCTAATACCGGATAAAATTGGTTTGGACCAAATCGGAGGCGAACATTTTTTTGCGTTTTTGCTGACTTGCTTGCTTTCAGGTGCTGTTTGGGGGGTTCGGGTGTTTGTAGGTGAGTTTTGAGGTCTGGCAGCACTGCTGGGACAGTCTAATTTTGATTGCATTAGCTTTTCAGGAAATCCGTGGTGGAAAACGGGAGTTATGACCTAGCTGCACAGCGCGTTTGGACCAAAGGCCGAGAAATATTGTAAGTATGAGATTTTCCTTTTTGGCTGTTTGGGGGTGTTGTGCTTTTTTGCGGGTGGGTTGGCGGGTCTTGGGGCATTGCTGGGAAGGTCTAATACCGGATAGAAGTGGTTTGTACAAAATCCATGCAGAATTTCTTTTTGCTATTTCTGACATTTTGCTCAATGTAGTGTTTTCGGGGGCCTGTTTGGGGGGCTTCCTGGTGTTTGTGGGTGGGTTTCGGGGTCTGGGAGCACTGCTGGCTACGGATACTTTAGATTGCAAAAGGTTTGAAGCAAATCCATGGTGGCAGAGGGGAGTTGGGGCCTAGCTGCAGAGCACGCGCTGAGTGATTTTGGAAATTGCCAAAAAAATGACTAAGTCCCCATTTTTGTACTTTTGCTTTTTGGCTGTTTGGGGGTCTTCTACTAGTTTTCGCCTGGGTTGACGGCTCTGGAGCCATTGCTGGGAAGCTCTAATACCGGATAAAAGTGGTTTGGACCAAATCGGAGGCGAATTTTTCTTTGCATTTTTGCTGACTTGCTTGCCTTTCAGGTGCTGTTTGGCCGGGTTCCGGGTGTTTGTGGGTGAGTTTTGGGGTCTGGGAGCACTGCTGGGACAGTCTAATTTTGATTGCATTTGCTTTTCAGGAAATCCATGGTGGAAAACGGGAGTTATGACCTAGCTGCACAGCGAGTTTGGACCGAAGTCTGAGAAATATTGTAAGTATGAGATTTTCCTTTTTGGCTGTTTGGGGGTGTTGTGCTTTTTTGTGGGTGGGTTGGTGGGTCTTGGGGCATTGCTGTGAAGGTCTAATACCGGATAGAAGTGGTTTGTACAAAATCCATGCAGAATTTCTTTTTGCTATTTCTGACATTTTGCTCAATGTAGTGTTTTCGGGGGCCTGTTTGGGGGGCTTCCTGGTGTTTGTGGGTGGGTTTCGGGGTCTGGGAGCACTGCTGGCTATGGATACTTTAGATTGCAAAAGGTTTGAAGCAAATCCATGGTGGCAGAGGGGAGTTAGGGCCTAGCTGCAGAGCACGCGCGGAGTGATTTTGGAAATTGCCAAAAAAATGACTAAGTCCCCATTTTTGTACTTTTGCTTTTTGGCTGTTTAGGGGTCTTCTACTAGTTTTTGCCTGGGTTGACGGCTTTGGGGCCATTGCTGGGAAGCTCTAATACCGGATAAAAGTGGTTTGGACCTAATCGGAGGTGAACATTTTTTTGCGTTTTTGCTGACTTGCTTGCCTTTCAGGTGCTGTTTGGGGGGGTTCGGGTGTTTGTGGGTGAGTTTTGAGGTCTGGGAGCACTGCTGGGACAGTCTAATTTTGATTGCATTTGCTTTTCAGGAAATCCGTGGTGGAAAACGGGAGTTATGACCTAGCTGCACAGCGCGTTTGGACCGAAGGCCGAGAAATATTGTAAGTATGAGATTTTCCTTTTTGGCTGTTTGGGGGTGTTGTGCTTTTTTGCGGGTGGGTTGGCGGGTCTTGGGGCATTGCTGGGAAGGTCTAATACCGGATAGAAGTGGTTTGTACAAAATCCATGCAGAATTTCTTTTTGCTATTTCTGACATTTTGCTCAATGTAGCGTTTTCGGGGGCCTGTTTGGGGGGCTTCCTGGTGTTTGTGGGTGGGTTTGGGGGTCTGGGAGCACTGCAGGCTATGAATACTTTAGATTGCAAAAGGTTTGAAGCAAATCCATGGTGGCAGAGGGGAGTTAGGGCCTAGCTGCAGAGTACGCGCTGAGTGATTTTGGAAATTGCCAAAAAAATGACTAAGTCCCCATTTTTGTACTTTTGCTTTTTGGCTGTTTAGGGGTATTCTACTAGTTTTTGCCTGGGTTGACGGCTTTGGGGCCATTGCTGGGAAGCTCTAATACCGGATAAAAGTGGTTTGGACCAAATCGGAGGCGAACATTTTTTTGCGTTTTTACTGACTTGCTTGCCTTTCAGGTGCTGTTTGGGGGGGTTCGGGTGTTTGGGGGTGAGTTTTGAGGTCTGGGAGCACTGCTGGGACAGTCTAATTTTGATTGCATTTGCTTTTCAGGAAATCCGTGGTGGAAAACAGGAGTTATGACCTAGCTGCACAGCGCGTTTGGACCGAAGGCCGATAAATATTGTAAGTAGGAGATTTTCCTTTTTGGCTGTTTGGGGGTGTTGTGCTTTTTTGCGGGTGGGTTGGCGGGTCTTGGGGCATTGCTGGGAAGGTCTAATACCGAATAGAAGTGGTTTGTACAAAATCCATGCAGAATTTCTTTTTGCTATTTCTGACATTTTGCTCAATGTAGCATTTTCGGGGGCCTGTTTGGGGGGCTTCCTGGTGTTTGTGGGTGGGTTTTGGGGTCTGGGAGCACTGCAGGCTATGGATACTTTAGATTGCAAAAGGTTTGAAGCAAATCCATGGTGGCAGAGGGGAGTTAGGGCCTAGCTGCAGAGCACGCGCGGAGTGATTTTGGAAATTGCCAAAAAAATGACTAAGTCCCCATTTTTGTACTTTTGCTTTTTGGCTGTTTAGGGGTCTTCTACTAGTTTTTGCCTGGGTTGACGGCTTTGGGGCCATTGCTGGGAAGCTCTAATACAGGATAAAAGTGGTTTGGACCTAATCGGAGGCGAACATTTTTTTGCATTTTTGCTGACTTGCTTGCCTTTCAGGTGCTGTTTGGGGGGGTTCGGGTGTTTGTGGGTGAGTTTTGAGGTCTGGGAGCACTGCTGGGACAGTCTAATTTTGATTGCATTTGCTTTTCAGGAAATCCGTGGTGGAAAACGGGAGTTATGACCTAGCTGCACAGCGCGTTTGGACCGAAGGCCGAGAAATATTGTAAGTATGAGATTTTCCTTTTTGGCTGTTTGGGGGTGTTGTGCTTTTTTGCGGGTGGGTTGGCGGGTCTTGGGGCATTGCTGGGAAGGTCTAATACCGGATAGAAGTGGTTTGTACAAAATCCATGCAGAATTTCTTTTTGCTATTTCTGACATTTTGCTCAATGTAGCGTTTTCGGGGGCCTGTTTGGGGGGCTTCCTGGTGTTTGTGGGTGGGTTTTGGGGTCTGGGAGCACTGCAGGCTATGGATACTTTAGATTGCAAAAGGTTTGAAGCAAATCCATGGTGGCAGAGGGGAGTTAGGGCCTAGCTGCAGAGTACGCGCTGAGTGATTTTGGAAATTGCCAAAAAAATGACTAAGTCCCCATTTTTGTACTTTTGCTTTTTGGCTGTTTAGGGGTATTCTACTAGTTTTTGCCTGGGTTGACGGCTTTGGGGCCATTGCTGGGAAGCTCTAATACCGGATAAAAGTGGTTTGGACCAAATCGGAGGCGAACATTTTTTTGCGTTTTTACTGACTTGCTTGCCTTTCAGGTGCTGTTTGGGGGGGTTCGGGTGTTTGGGGGTGAGTTTTGAGGTCTGGGAGCACTGCTGGGACAGTCTAATTTTGATTGCATTTGCTTTTCAGGAAATCCGTGGTGGAAAACAGGAGTTATGACCTAGCTGCACAGCGCGTTTGGACCGAAGGCCGATAAATATTGTAAGTAGGAGATTTTCCTTTTTGGCTGTTTGGGGGTGTTGTGCTTTTTTGCGGGTGGGTTGGCGGGTCTTGGGGCATTGCTGGGAAGGTCTAATACCGAATAGAAGTGGTTTGTACAAAATCCATGCAGAATTTCTTTTTGCTATTTCTGACATTTTGCTCAATGTAGCGTTTTCGGGGGCCTGTTTGGGGGGCTTCCTGGTGTTTGTGGGTGGGTTTTGGGGTCTGGGAGCACTGCAGGCTATGGATACTTTAGATTGCAAAAGGTTTGAAGCAAATCCATGGTGGCAGAGGGGAGTTAGGGCCTAGCTGCAGAGTACGCGCTGAGTGATTTTGGAAATTGCCAAAAAAATGACTAAGTCCCCATTTTTGTACTTTTGCTTTTTGGCTGTTTAGGGGTCTTCTACTAGTTTTTGCCTGGGTTGACGGCTTTGGGGCCATTGCTGGGAAGCTCTAATACCGGATAAAAGTGGTTTGGACCAAATCGGAGGCGAACATTTTTTTGCGTTTTTGCTGACTTGCTTGCTTTCAGGTGCTGTTTGGGGGGTTCGGGTGTTTGTGGGTGAGTTTTGAGGTCTGGCAGCACTGCTGGGACAGTCTAATTTTGATTGCATTTGCTTTTCAGGAAATCCGTGGTGGAAAACGGGAGTTATGACCTAGCTGCACAGCGCGTTTGGACCAAAGGCCGAGAAATATTGTAAGTATGAGATTTTCCTTTTTGGCTGTTTGAGGGTGTTGTGCTTTTTTGTGGGTGGGTTGGCGGGTCTTGGGGCATTGCTGGGAAGGTCTAATACCGAATAGAAGTGGTTTGTACAAAATCCATGCAGAATTTCTTTTTGCTATTTCTGACATTTTGCTCAATGTAGCGTTTTCGGGGGCCTGTTTGGGGGGCTTCCTGGTGTTTGTGGGTGGGTTTTGGGGTCTGGGAGCACTGCAGGCTATGGATACTTTAGATTGCAAAAGGTTTGAAGCAAATCCATGGTGGCAGAGGGGAGTTAGGGCCTAGCTACAGAGTACGCGCTGAGTGATTTTGGAAATTGCCAAAAAAATGACTAAGTCCCCATTTTTGTACTTTTGCTTTTTGGCTGTTTAGGGGTCTTCTACTAGTTTTTGCCTGGGTTGACGGCTTTGGGGCCATTGCTGGGAAGCTCTAATACCGGATAAAAGTGGTTTGGACCAAATCGGAGGCGAACATTTTTTTGCGTTTTTGCTGACTTGCTTGCCTTTCAGGTGCTGTTTGGGGGGGTTCGGGTGTTTGTGGGTGAGTTTTGAGGTCTGGGAGCACTGCTTGGACAGTCTAATTTTGATTGCATTTGCTTTTCAGGAAATCCGTGGTGGAAAACGGGAGTTATGACCTAGCTGCACACGCGTTTGGACCGAAGGCCGAGAAATATTGTAAGTATGAGATTTTCCTTTTTGGCTGTTTGGGGGTGTTGTGCTTTTTTGCGGGTGGGTTGGCAGGTCTTGGGGCATTGCTGGGAAGGTTTAATACCGGATAGAAGTGGTTTGTACAAAATCCATGCAGAATTTCTTTTTGCTATTTCTGACATTTTGCTCAATGTAGCGTTTTCGGGGGACTGTTTGGGGGGCTTCCTGGTGTTTGTGGGTGGGTTTTGGGGTCTGGGAGCACTGCAGGCTATGGATACTTTAGATTGCAAAAGGTTTGAAGCAAATCCATGGTGGAAGAGGGGAGTTAGGGCCTAGCTGCAGAGTACGCGCTGAGTGATTTTGGAAATTGCCAAAAAAATGACTAAGTCCCCATTTTTGTACTTTTGCTTTTTGGCTGTTTGGGGGTCTTCTACTAGTTTTTGCCTGGGTTGACGGCTTTGGGGCCATTGCTGGGAAGCTCTAATACCGGATAAAAGTGGTTTGGACCAAATCGGAGGCGAATTTTTTTTTGCGTTTTTGCTGACTTGCTTGCCTTTCAGGTACTGTTTGGGGGGTTTGGGTGTTTGTGGGTGAGTTTTGAGGTCTGGGAGCACTGCTGGGACAGTCTAATTTTGATTGCATTTGCTTTTGAGGAAATCCGTGGTGGAAAACGGAAGTTATGACCTAGCTGCACAGCGCGTTTGGACCGAAGGCCGAGAAATATTGTAAGTATGAGATTTTCCTTTTTGGCTGTTTGGGGGTGTTGTGCTTTTTTGCGGGTGGGTTGGCGGGTCTTGGGGCATTGCTGGGAAGGTCTAATACCGGATATAAGTGGTTTGTACAAAATCCATGCAGAATTTTTTTTTGCTATTTCTGACATTTTGCTCAATGTAGCGTTTTCGGGGGCCTGTTTGGGGGGCTTCTTGGTGTTTGTGGGTGGGTTTCGGGGTCTGGGAGCACTGCTGGCTATGGATACTTTAGATTTCAAGAGGTTTGAAGCAAATCCATGGTGGCAGATGGGAGTTGGGGCCTAGCTGCAGAGCACACGCAGAGTGATTTTGGAAATTGCCCAAATATTAGATTTTCCTTTTTGGCTGTTTGGGGGTGTTGTGCTTTTTTGCGGGTGGGTTGGCGGGTCTTGGGGCATTGCTGGGATGGTTTAATCCCGGATAGAAGTGGTTTGGACAAAATCCATAAGGAAAAGCCTTTTGGCACTTTTTGTAACTTAGGGTTCGTTAGGGTTAGCCCTAGCATCAGGATTGCATGTGTTTCGGGGTGTTATAGATTTTTGCAACTGAGTTCTGGGGTCTTAGAGCACTCGTGGGAATGTGTAATTTTGGTTGCAAGTCATTTGAAGAAAATCCATGGTGGGAAAGGGGGGATTTGGCATAGTTAAAGAAAGCCTTTGCCACTATTCTTAACTTAGAGCTCGTTAGGGTTAGCAGTATTTCTATTGCATGTGTTTGGGTGGGGGGGTTTTCGAGTCTTGGAGCGATGCTGGCTATGGATACTTTTGCTTGCTTGCAAGTGGTTTGAATATAATCCACTGTGGGTAAGGGGGTATTTGGGCCTACTTTTACTTTCAAAGTACGTTTTGTCACCAGTTTTCTGCTAGGCCTCATTTTTTGAGATCTGATTTGGGGTCTTCTACATTTTTGCGACTGGCTTTAGTAAGGGTCTGGGTGGGAGCACTGCTGGGAAGGTCTAATTTTGTTCTAAAACACAGTTTCCAGTACACCTAGCTTGAGGGGAAAGATCCGCTAAATTAATTTGCCCATACTTATTTATCCATTCAAAAGGAGACTCAGACAGAGTACGCACTTTCAAAAATATTGTACTGTCTATTAGGAAACTCAAAGTGTGACTTTTTGCACTACACAGCGTAAATACCTTATATTTATTTATCAGTGGTGTTGTAATATCACTTCCTGTTTTTCGTTCAATAATTACAGGCCGGGTTTCAGTCTGTGCAATGGGGAAAAAAGGATGGAGTCAGGCTTCACATTAGCGAGCCGCAATTCAGCATCCGCCAGGCAGGCAGTGGACAGGATGTCTTCTGGTCACCAACACTGATGGACGAAGCGTCAGCTGGAATGGAGGAGTGCTGCTAATAAGAGGAATGGTTTGCTGCATTCAACTTACTTACCAAATTCAACAGGACAACTACAACAACATACAGATACAGTATCCATTGTTTTCTTCGATGAGTGTGACAGCATTTCTTGGATCTCTCTCTCTGCTTCTAAATTGATCCTTACAGCCATTCTATAGGTTTTACTTTGGCTATTTTTTAAACCTAATTTAATGTAGCCCTGTACTGTTGCATTCTGTCATTCACGGTTGTCGGAAGTACTACTTACTTTTCAGTAACAATGCATTCAGTAGTGCATGCACTTCCTTTATGTCACCTAAAAGATTTATGGTTAGCTTTGTACCCAAGATTTCTTTATGTTCAATTATTGTTTGTCCATGCTGTGCTTTTTTTTTCTCTCAACAAAACCTACCCAAAATGAAACCCCCATTCCCATCCATTTTCCAAACCCTAACCCTCTTCCCCCGGGCTGTGTGGTTTTGATTGATGTGTGACTAAATGACATCAATAATTCCACACACTTGCTGGGGAGGATAAGGTCATAGCAACAGGCTGGTGAAGGAATCCGAGGATATATTATAGACTTACTCAGCTTCAGTACTATTTCTTGTAGTAGTAGCTAATGTCAAAGAAATTCAACGCAAGTACTAGTTATACTTTCAATACTTTACCATTTGTTAGGCTACATTGTGGCACTGTTCTAGTGTACTGTCACCTGCTATATTCTCTATCGTACCGTTGTAATGCTACAATAAGGACAAACCAGGTTTCATTTTCTTTTTTTCCATAGGCATGCAACTGCCAATGGGTCACACCACTAGTACCACCGCAATGAGGACATTTCATCCGCTTAGGATTACCAACCTTAATCGCCATTTCCCATGGAGCCAGCCCTGGGCCTAGCCCTACTTTCAAACACAAATTACAGGTAAGATAAGCGTTTGGTGGGAGGTAGTATAATGGAGTATTAGGGGAGACGTGAGATTGACGGTAGTAGTACTAAAGTCCTAGCACTCTTGAATTCACTTACTCTGTGAGAGGCACTTAGTTTTGAAAACATTTGGGCAATTAATTACACAACTTGAATCAGGATGCCACTTAAGTGTCACCAAAATGAAGTTACTGTTAAACCCCCACCCACCAGCCTCAAAAGCAGTAAAAAAAACACATATGCTAAGATAGAGTTTAAAGTATATTTATATCCCTGACAAAAATAATCTCCCACAAGACCCAACCCACCCCCACTCCATAACCCCAACGAATGTCTGTGAAAAGTCTAAAAAAGTGAAAAAACCCAACTCCCAATTCCAACCCCCCAGAAGTCTTTAAAAAAAAGGGCAAGGGACAGTCTCCTCCTACTGCTGGCTGCTGCTGTTGAATTTCCGGGCCAGGTCGGAATGCTCCTTGTGGAGGGTCTCGAGCAGGGTTTTGGTGTTGAGCAGCTCCTGCTCGAGGTAGGAAACCCTCAGGGAAAGGCGGTGCATATGTTTCTTCCAACTGCTTTGGGGGGCAGCTGATTTCTTCGCTCGGCGGTGGTGGGTGGCTGCGGTACCCCGGCTCCGTACCGCTGGAGACGTGGGCCGTCTGGGTGGCCCAGGGAGCACGGAGGAGGATGCAGCAATCCCTGTAGATGTAGTGGTAGACTGCGTGTCCCCCTCCTCCTGGGCCACCAGCCGCCGATATTCAGCGACAGTGGCCTCCAGCCTCCGTTGCCAGGCCCGTGTAGCCAGCTCCTTCCGGGTTGGTTTGGAAGGACCATCTATATGAAGAAAGAAAGACATAATCTGTAACCAATGCTCTTTAAGATTAACTAAAAATGATTCAGCAGAAAGTTGTGTCACAGTAGAACTAGCAACTTGCAAGTGCAGTACATGACTATTGTGGCCAGTATCTATCTAACCTCCCACTTCTTCACCCTTGCTCTAACATTAGTGGGAGTTTAAGGAATCAATTCTACGAGCACTATGGACTCACTCCATTAGAGTCAACTATGACAGTACACCAGTCTTATTCTTCTTCTTCTCTCTTGTTTAGCAAAATTGGTACGTTAACTTCTCCAAGCCGTAAACATGCCAGCGCAGTCAACTTGCCCCCGAGGAAAATAGACACCCGCCATGATGAGTGAGACAGACTTGCGTTACAGTACCAGTCCAGTACATACAGGTGGTGATGCTCTTCCTTTTCTATTACGGGTGGCACTGAGAATACACTGTTACAAGGGCTACTGCTTAATTAATTTTAGTTTCACCCTACAGTGCCAATGAATACTAGAAAAGGAAAATGAAGAAGATAAATAATCTGATTATCTATCACTGCACATGGTATGTATTTACTTACATATGGGATGACTTTAAATGCTTTGCTTTTTATTGAGTGAACAGTGATACATCCACACATGAATGACCGAGTTCTACTAAACTTAAGAACAGAGTTAGTGAGTGGCCATCGTAATAGCCGGATATATGCTGTGCTTGCAATACAAACTACTGCTACTATGCATGGTAGTATTCAGACAAAATTACAAATTCTTTTCCTTGCCTTTCCTACACTGGGACGGACGTACGGGTGCGGTGTTACATGCTCTTCAAAGTAACACTTAGTTCATCCAGTGACCATCTACTCTCTCTAGATACACATATGTGTTGGACCCGGCCTCGTGGCGTGGTCCTCGCTGATCTCCGCAGCCCCAGATCTACGGGTGGAACTGATTCCCGTCCACCCAGAACTGTACATGACACTCCTACACTGGACCTGAGACGATCCCCAGACCGCGTGCCTGCACCCGTGCACGTGACCATCAGACTCCATGTTTGGCCACCCCGGCCGGCCGCCTTCTTTCCTTTCGGCAGCCCTGGCCTCTCCTTGCTGCAGCTAAGCCTGCCCGTTCGGCGTGCCCAGATCCACCCGGGGGGTGAACGACTCACCAAGTACCCGAAACCAAGACTTCCATCACACCTCCGGCCCCCTTCCGAGAAACTGGTTTCCCTCACACCTCTGAACTATCCCTGGGGGCTGGTTTCGATGGCACCTTGGGCCTCCTAGTGAGCTGGCTCCAGGCCCTGATGGGCGTCTGGGATTCCATGGGCGCATGGTCCAAAGCATCAAAGAACCAACCGCCCAGACGATCAGGCGCCTGGCCCTCGGACCTCCGGCCTCCTGCCTATGAGGGTCCGGTCATCAAAGAGCTCGACGACTATAAGACAGCCTGCCTTCCACCTAATCGGCAGTTGTATCTTGGACAAGAAAGCCCTGCTGATCTGATCGCGGCTGACTTTGAAGAGAACAGACTCTGACCCACCGAGCCCTGCTGACGTCGTCGCGGCTCACCCTAGAACCTACGGAACGGAACCATCGGAGCCCTGCTGACGCTGTCGCGGCTCCCTCTCGAAGCACCAGAACTGAACCATCAGAGCCCTGCTGACGCTGTCGCGGCTCCCTCTCGAGAGCAAGACCTGAACCACCGGAGCCCTGCTGACGCTGTCGCGGCTCCCTCTTGAAGCACAAGACCTGAACTTCGGAGCCCTGCTGAAGCTGTCGCGGCTCCATCTGCTTACGAGTACGATGGAGTACTCCTGCCCAAGCCCTGCTGACCTAGTCGCGGCTTGACGAACTCTCTGGTCCGGCTGGACCATCGACGCTACCCTCACGATCACCTTGAACCAGAAGTGAGTAGGACAGCAAGTCCCATCGTCAGCCCCCGTACCCCCCAGTTCGAGGATTGAGAACTGTGCACCGGGTACGTGGCGTGCCAGTTGGCCTCCTAAGACTGTCCCGCTTCCCCGATCCCTCGTTACGAGACTTTCGCGATCCCTCGATCGCTGTGTATTGCTCTTTACTTTAATCTTGATAAAGTCTTTCTTGATAAAGAATCACGGTGTAGTGTCCGTTCATAAGTGTGGTGTGTTGACAGTGTTTACGATCAGTCCTACCCGGTGGGGACTCCCCCCTCAATAAGACTCAGCAGTAATTGTGGGAGAGGAGGTTCCAGGGGGTTAGGAGAGTCTTCTTGACCCCTGGGGTCACCGCCTTCCAACAATATGCTATCTAAGACTCAGATAGTACCATGATCCAGGCATCCATCCATTCAAACTATGGGGCAGATTAGGATTGCGGATTTCCCGCATCCTCCGGGCCGGCGAAATCCACCGCCGGCCCGGAGGATGCGGGAAATCCACAGCGGACTGAAAAAGACCCCCCGCCAGATTAGGATGGCTGGGGGATCGTTTTTCAGTCCACAGCTTTTCCGCCGCGGTCGCCTTCCGTCCGCGGCGGAAAAGCACTAACATGGCTGGCGGTGTCTATCAGACACCGCCAGCCATATTAGGATGTCTGGAGGAACACATGCCTTTACACGGCGGCATTTCCGACGTGCAAAGGCATACGGATTTTTGTTTGGGGGCCCGTTGCAAGCCCCCAGAGGTGAAGGGGGTAGCTATGGTACCCCCCTGCATTTGCCTGCACAAAGCGGCAGGCACCACGCGGTGCCTGCCGCTTTGTGCATGCAAATGCACAACTTACATTTTTATAATTGCGGCAGGTGCTGCTTCAAGCAGCACCCGCCGCAATGATAAAAATACAGGATGTGACCGCCAGGGTGGCGGTCACATCCTAATTACCACAGAGGGACCGCCACTGCACCTGCGGACGGTCCCTCCTATTCTATGGTGGCGGACGGACTCAGGTCCGTCTGCCATCTTAATAGGCCCCTAAATGTCAATCATTCTTCTTCATGTCTCTCATCTGGACAACCTTACGTTTTCTCACGGGGAGCAGCACACTATGCAGTCTGCAATCTCAATAAGTAAGGAATATAGGAGCTTACCACTGCCCGCCGCTACCGTGGCAACCCGCACAGCAGTTTGGTCCGGCTCCGGCACTTGCACCGCCTCCTCCCCAGAGCTTCCCTCCTCCACCTCCGCGCTGGGCCCAGCACCAGATGTTCCACCTACAAAGTACATTTAAGAATGTTAGATGTCATAGACATACGCCACTCACTAGCATTTTGTCTAGGAATGAAGAAATGTGAATACAGAAACCAATCTAATAATTTGTGACTGTCTACTCTAAAGTTAAATTTTCCAGTGAAGGGTCTTGTCTTGCTGCACTTTTTGGCACAACTGATGAATGCTTGCTTTTTCTAATAACAGACAGAAGCTTCACTTCTAAGAAAAAATCATCATCATCACCACTAGGACAGAGGGACCAACGATTCATCACCAAAAAGAAAAATTAAAGTTCAAACCAGGTGAGGGCTCGGCTCGCCCACAATAAATGTGTGAAATAAATCACTATTAGCACTTTTCCATTTTTAATCAACCATTTCTGTTTTATGACAAGCTTGATTTTAATAAATATTTTTACTTTTAATAAAGCTTTAAAACTTAAATAGACTCTGTGGTTTTTGGTCATGAGTGAATGAGCAAAAGGTTTTGCAATTCGCAAGCATGAGCCCGTGCCTCTGACACTTCTGGACTCTGACTCCGTACTCTTGTCCTGCGTTGGATATTCATTCATCATTGGGGATCAATCATCGATGAATTCAGGAGCTAAATGACTCTGCCACACTATCTAGTCAGTAAGGAGATTGGGGGTTCTTCAAAGTCTGATAGCACTGAGGTATGTGGAAAGTCTACCTGCGCCTATTATAATTGATAAACAATGCACTATTTAGTGTCCATAGTTCTGTTTGTGCAGATTTGTCCCTGCAACAGTACTAGAATGGATTGTCCTCCTATCCAAACCAAAAGTAAAGTAGTATCTTATTTATTCTTGGTGGTCATTCACCTTTTTATTGTTGGTTATTGTCAAAGCATAAACATTTAGAAGACTTGAAAAGACATTATGGACAATCCCAGAGGACTGCACTCATTGCATAGAGCTATTGCTGACTAGAATGGGAGTCCAATGGAATTGCCAAATGTGCAATCTTACTTAGCTACACAGACAGACTAATAAGAATAATCTAGTAATACCACAGGGAGTCATAGTCGAGGCAGGATAAGAATTTAGATACAGTCTATAAGAAGATCAAAGACGATTTAGAAAAAATCTAATGCGGAACGCTAGGAAAAAATAGGTACTCTATATTAAAATTAAAACTTACCGGGGCCAGTAAAGGAGCCCTTGCCTGACCGATCCTGTTCAGCAGCAGCAGCAGCCTCCTCCAATGCCCTCTTGCCCCTGGGGGGAGCTGATGTAAAACATGAAAGAAAGAAAGACCAGAAAACATGGATGGGATTTGTCAACCAAATCAAACATTTCAAAAGAACAATAACTAAATATTTTGGCGAAATAGCAAATAGACAACTATTCCACAGGATATATTGACCGATCTCATGTGGTCTACTACGTTATTAGTATTGCTTGATTTGCGGACCGTCGACTTGGAAAGTTCTTATGTAACTCACTAAACAAAGTACTAAAAAGGTTTGCCTAGGACTGGCAGGCAGCAGTCCGCAGCACGCGAAGTGACAGACAAAGTCCATCGGGATTGCAGATCAGCGACAACACTAAAGTTTCCTACTACATTAACCAGTCATTAAAATACTCAAACTATCAATCCACCACCACTATTTCTTCTTATCGCCATGTGTACAAAGGAAGGACTGGACTTGAGTCTGAAGGGGCAGAATTAGAAGCCCCTTGCGGCTCTTTTGCTCCATTGTTGCGTGACTTTTGTGACGCAGCGGCAGAACAAAAGAGGCACCATGGTGCGGCGTATATTAACAACGTGACGCATATGGGAGATGCATCACGTTGTAAAGCCCTGCACCATCAGGGGGCGTTCCGGCGCAAGGGACGGCGTTCCTGCGCAGGAACGCATTGTAAAAAGTGGCTGAGGGAAATCTACAAGATTTCAATCAGTCACTTTGAGGACAATGATGCGTGACTTAAACCCTGCGCCTGCTTGAAGCAGACGTACGGCTTGACGCAGCATTGGGGAGATAGGGCACCCCAGAGAATTGCTGGAGCTGCGCCATCGTTGCGACGCAACTCCAGCAATGCGCCGCCTTTACGGCACAGATGCCTAACGCTTTGGTGACGTTTTAGGCTCATGGTGGGCTGCATTGTAAATACGGCGCACCATGGGTGGTGGTGGCGTAGCGCACAATTACAGGCGCATCCCTGCTACTTTGCAGGGATGCGCCGGTAATTACAAATCTCTCCCTTAGGGGCCTATTAGGATGACGGGCGGACTTTGTCCGCCCGTCATCCTAGCGGGGAATGGGACCGCCCGCCATAAGGGCGGGGGTCCTGGGGGTGGCATTAGGATGTCCCCGCCACTGTGGCGGGCACATCCTGCATTTCTAGCATTGTGGCGGGCGGAGCGCTCAGCACCGCCCGCCACAGTGCTAGAAATGCATGTCAGCATTTGCATATACAAAGCGGCAGGCACCGCGCGGTGCCTGCCGCTTTGTATATGCAAATGAAGGGGGGTACCATAGGTGGCCCCCAGAGTGAACACCGCATGCCTTTCCGTGGCGGCATTGCCGCCACGGAAAGGCATTGAGAGCAGACCATTGTAATATGGCGAGCAGTGTCTAACAGACACCGCCACCATGTTACTGGTTTTCCGCCCCGGCCGCAAGGCGACCGGGGCGGAAAACATGCGGGCGGTGTTTTTCACCGCTGCGGTCCCCTCCGCCATCGTAATATAGCGGGGGAGAATGCAGGGAAGGATGGCGGGCGGATTGCCTCTGCCAGGGTGGCGGTGGCCACCGCTACCCTGGCGGAGGCAATCCGCCCGCCATCCTAATGGGCCCCTTAGTGTCTAGCATTAGGCAGTTCTTTAAACTACACTCATGCATAATTTCACAGGCCAATGAAATGAGCACAAAATCGAAAACAAATAAGCATAGTAGCAGCGCTACTTAGAAGGAGAGCAGTGCACCTGAAATGCACAGAAGATTTTGAAATATAATTTACCTACAATGTAATCAGCAGCATTATTGCTCTTGGTAAAAAACAAAAATTTGCAAGATAATAACACACAGAGCAGGAGAAAACATGGTAAAGAAATAGCTACTACTACTCACCAAGCCCGGGGATCTCAAGGCCGAGCAGGTCGAGCAGATCGCGTTCCCGGTCCAGGACATCCGTCCAGCGGTGGGTGGCCTGGTTGTAGCTGCACCGGACCCGAGTGTGGTGGTACATGGCCCGGCGCACCTTCTCCCACCACTACTGGCGCTCCTGGATCCCGTACCCGCTAGCGATCTTGCCGCCTGCCATAATGGTCCTGGGGAGGCGGTGCTGAACATAAAAAAATAGTGCGGCCACCTCCTCCGGGCTGAAGATCTCCAGGGGTGCGACCTGCTCCCCCCTCAAACGCCCATACGGGAGCCGGGCACGGGGTGCGGGACCTTGCTCCTTCTCGGGATGCTTCCCGGCTCCCTTTACCATGGTCTGGGCAGAAAGGAAGCTAAATAATAAAGAAAATAGTATAGGGAAGAGAAGAAAAGAAAAGAAAAGAGTTTAAAAAAGTAGTTTAAAATTAACCAAAAGTAGCAGAAAACACAAAAATATAGAGTTAGAAAAATAGAGGGATAGATAATAAGTAAAATAGATCAAAAAAAACTTCAAACAAGCAAAGGATGGCAGAGATTCAGAGAGGATAGAAGAAGCATGCCCAAAACCATAGCAATGAATGATAAACAAGATGGCCGCGCCCGTTCACGACCGCGTGGGTAAGTTCGCGCGAGATTTTCCTCGCGAACACACGCGAAATTGTACTAGCGAGCCGCACACTTTGCGAGATTACACATCGCCCCCGGAAACGGAAATACGTCATGCAAACAAGATGGCCGCACCCGTGAACGACCGCGAGGGTAACTTCGCGCCGTTGCGCTACAAGTGGCTCGCTAAAACGCACAAAACCTTGTGAAGTAACATGCCGCAAAAAAACAAACCGCATATTCGCACAAATTCGCGGCTTCCAAATTCAATCTTGCGCAAGTTCGCGCCCCGCGAATCCCGCGAAATTGCAGAAAAACGAGTTTTGCAAAAGTGAAAACACTCAGTAGGTGCAAAAGTTCAAACTCATCATTAGTAACCATTCCCTGTAGTGTTAAGCACAAGCAGTGGTTTGGTATAGGTTATCTGGCGCCACTTAGAAAGTCTCACAATTTTAGAGGTTATATCTGACGGTGCTACAAGGTAGAAGGAACCACTTTAATCCTTCCAAAAGCGGCACAAGCCTCAAACAAGCTATAACACTCCTCAGCACATGTATGTTACATTAATGTTATATATACAGGTGTTTCCACATTCTGATACAATCACACAGCGTAGTTATTATTGGTACATCAGTTCGTGTTTATTCTTGTTCACTGGAAACTTTCCACACAGCCGACACGTGTTTCGTCGTAATTGGGAATGTAACCCACAACTTTTTCAAGGCTATTTCCAGATCTGTTCTCTTGCACGCTGATTGTGAACGGGGAATACTTTTCGTGTAAGAACACAACGGGCGAAAGCCTTCCAGTGGAGACTGATACTTGGAGCCATGTGGACAACACATGCAAAATATTAGACAGCAGAGGACCCCCGTAGAACCCCCATGCGGGTTGGAATTATCACTGCATACTGATTAAAAGAGAACAGATCTGGAAATAGCTTTCAAAAAGTCATGGATTACATTCCCAATTACGACGAAACACGTGTCGGCTGTGTGGAAAGTTTCCAGTGAACAAGAATAAACACAAACTGATGTACCAATAATAACTACGCTGTGTGATTGTATCAGAAGGTGGAAACACCTGTACATATAACATTACTGTAACATACGTGTGCTAAGGAGTGTTATAGCTCCTTCCCTGTAGTGCTTCCTGACTGGGGCCCCTCCAGAGTTCAGTTGCTAGTTGCAACAATTGTATGACCCTGGTCTGACCCTCACAGCAGGCTCATAGAATAGCTACAAGTAGGCCACAAAGGTCCTGGAAAAAAAAATGCACTGCAACAGAAAGCAAATTACTGATAAGGAAGCAGGTGCCAGACTGGAATTTTAAAACAGTGACACATATATAAACCAACCCCAAATTAATTCATGTCAGTTGAAGCAGGGCAGGTGTGCTTGCTTTCCCCCCCCCATTATCTACAGTGATGATGAACCAGAGGGTGGCATTGATGTACCAGAGGGTGGCATGGGTGAAACAGAGGGTGGCAGTGGTGAAACAGAGGGTGCTGGGAACCTGTGATGATGAACCAGACGTAGAAACAACATAGTCGCGACCGTTGCGAGCCGACAAGTAAGTTCGCAATTGCGAACTTGTACCAAACCCTCGCGAACTGGCAGAAACCCTTGCGAACACAAAAAAGAAATAAAAAATCTGCAAATTCGCGAGAATTCGCGGATTTTGCGGATTGCGAGTTCGCAAATACGCAAATTTGCGAACTCCAGATTCGCAAAATTCGCCCATGCTTGTGTGGCACCCGCTCTCCTTCCTAGTCAGCAACGCCTTTGAGGGCCCAACGATAATACTGAAATGGGAGAGGGATTCGTTTGACGTGGGTGCCATGCACCCAATGCTTTCGACCTTCAAGCTTGACGGCTGTGCGAGTGGTGAGAAGGACAAGCAGGGGCCCCCTCCACCTCATCTCCAGGCAGTTCTTCTATTGAAAGTTCTTTACAGGAACAAAATCCCTGGGCTGTAGCTGATGCCCGGGCCCCACTGGCACTGGTTGCAGTGTGGCATGAATATGTTGGTAAATAGAACAGAGATCTTTAGTTACCTCGTACGGATAGTCTACAAGCAGGGGGTACTCTATCTCGGAGAAGCACTTGGGTCTTAGGACACCCCAGACGTTGGCGGGACGTAAAAAAAGACCACCTCATAAGGGGACAACCCTGTTCTAGAATGCGCTGTTGCTCTGGTAGATAATAAAGCCAAGGGTAACACATCTGGCCACCGCAATCTGTGCTTTCTTGGATCTTCGCTAACTTCAGTTTGAGAGTACCATTGTACTTCTCAACCAGGCCTGCTGACTGGGGGGGTGGTTCGCTGCATGAAACTTCTGCTCAATATGCAAGCCCTGGCACACCAATTTAATGACCTTTGAATTGAAGTGACCTCCGTTGTCACTCCAATTCACATGTGGCAATACATAGCATGGGAAGAACTCTTTTTAGAGTGCCTTTGCCATCACCATAGCTGTATTCTCTTTGGTGGGATAAGCCTTAATCCATTTACTGAATGCACAAATCACTACTAGCGCAAACTTCAAATTGTTAACTGGTTCCATTTAGATGAAATCCATCTGGAGAACCTCGAAAGGGAAGGAAGGCGGCACAAAGTTACCAGTGGGTGTAGGAGTACCTTTTCCAGGATTATGCTTCAAACAAATGATACAATGCTTCACTAGATGTGTGGCTACCTTAGAGATATTATTGTTCTGCCATTCTGGGTCCAGTAGCTTGCATATTCCTTTAGCACTAATATGTGCTCGGCAGTGGGCCATGGTAACAACAAGGAGAACATACGCTTTGGGCAACAACCATCTCTGCTTCCCAGATAAATCAGTCCAGCACCCATCCTCGTCCAAACGCCCTGTACTCTCCTCCTATATTGCCAGTTCATCTATGGTTGCCTCACTCTGTATTTACCTGACATTTTCTAATGTGTCCTCGAACATTCCATTATCTGGGACCTACCTAGCGGGTCCTGCCACAAACCTCCTTTTCATTTTTGATCGAGCTCTCTCCTTAGCTGTCTGGCCTGCAAATGCATTTCCCCTCCCAACATCGTCTGTGATGGCTTTGTGAGCGCTACATTTTATAATTGCTAACTTATCTGGAAGTGGCAATGTGGACACCAATCTATGTATCAATTGCCCATTCTGTACTCGCAGTCTGTGCGAAGTCAAGAACGCTCTCTCTGCCCATAGGCGCCCAAAATTATGGGCCACCCCAGAGGCGTACTGGCTGTTGATGTAGATATTAACAGCCAGATCCTGACTCAACTCACAAGCCCTAAGGAGGGTAACCAACTCTGCAGCTTGAGCGGACTGATTTGGGATACGGGATGTCTTAACTACAGTGTGTAACGTTGTGATTGCATAGGCTGTAGTGGTAGTGGCATCTGGTAGTTTGAAACAAGAGCCATCGACATATAGTTCTCCTTGAGGGTCAGATATGGGAACATCAACCAGGTCTACATGTCCTTTTATTTCTTCCTCAGTCCGAAGAAAGGAATCATGGACATCATTGTCCTTTTCTTCTGAAGGGAGGAGTAGTAACGTGGCTGGGTTCAGAGTCGCACATCGTTTGTTGGTAATGTGTGGAGTAAACAAGGTCAATTCATATCCAGTCAGACATGCACTAGTAAGGTGCTGTGTCTTCGTCTTATTCAAAAGCGTATCCACAGCATGAGGTTGAGGTACCATTACCGTGAGATCAGAATCAAGGACCAGCCCTGCCGATTGTCTGATAGAAATTGCCACCGCTGCGGCAGCTTTCAGGCAGCTCGGAGGGCTCTGGCAACGTTATCAAGCATAGCAGAGAAATAAGCACAGGGTCTATGCTTACCACCGAATCCCTGTATTAGAACAGAAAGCGCGCAACCATCCGCTTCATGTAGGTACAGAACAAAAGGCTTCTGGTAATCAGGAGAACCAAGCACAGGAGCAGAGCAAAGCACAACCTTTAATTGCTCAAAAGCTTGCTGGCATGCAGATGTCCAAGGCAAGGGTTCATGCACATCTTTGGTGGTCAAGTAAAGAAGGGGTTTCGTTAGTAGGGAATAGTTAGGGATCCAGTGCCGACAATACAAAGTTATACCAATGAACGCGCGTACCTTGCGTTGGGTCTTAGGAACAAGCATATTAGTAATAGCGGCTATGCGTTCAGGTGTTAGTCTGTGACCCTCCTTCGACTGTAGGTGGCCTAAATAGGTGACCTCCTGTCGACAATATTGAAATTTGGAAAGTGACACCTTGTGTTCATGGTGTGCCAAATGTAACAGTAATTCAACCGTGGCCTCTTTAAAACCGTCCTCAGTGTTTGAGGCCACAAGGAGATCATCAACGCACTGCAACGGCACATTACCAGGGGAAAGCTCCAAAGAATCCAATTGAGCTTTTAAAGCTTATCTATAAATGCTAGGACTTTCTGTATAACCTTGTGGAGTACAGCGGAATCTAAAGCTCTGACCGGCTATTGCAAATCCAAAAAGATATCTACTATCCACATGGATTGGTATGCTGAAGAAAGATATCTTTAAATCGATCTCGGAAAATAATATTGCTGACTGGGGAATTATTGCCAAGATCGTGGTAATATCTAGGACCACAGGGTACTGGGGAACCACTAATTTGTTTATCTCTCTAAGGTCAATGACAAAGCGGCAAATATCAGGATAGGCATCAGAAGAATCCAAGGGTGCCTTTTTTTAAGAATAGGAGGAATAGGGCTATTACACACATTTGACCCTGTCTCTTCAACCACACCAGACTTAATCAAATCCTGTATTATTTGTAACAAAGCTGCCTGTGAAATCTTGTACTTGGGAATGCGTGGCAATTTGGCGCTGTCCTTTATCTGGATGGGGACCGGTGGGATTTGAAGCAACCCCACATCCGTGCCCTCTGTAGTCCACAATGTGCGTGGCCTGTACTTGAACTCCACGGGGAGTGGAGCATCTTTTGCGAAGCATTGCTTTGGATGGGCCACCTGAGGTCCAATAGTCATGTATACACCATCAGGAGAACAAAATATTGTCGCATGTAACCTTTTTAGCAAATCCAATCCCAACAAATTTTCCCCACAATTTGACATTAATTAGAATGGTGAATAAACCGTGAAGGGGCTGACAGTCAAAGGAAGAGGTTTGGAAATGGAGCTAATAATCGGCATGCCTGAAAAGCCTACCAACAAATTATTTTGGCCAAACAGAGCTGCCCCGGGAACAGGGAATGGGAAACAGAGCTATTCATGGCCCCAGTATCAACTAAAAACTTCTTGATCGTACCCTGCAAATCTGCCGTGACATATGGTCCGCACTGATCTACAGGCACTGGAACTGGTCCCTCGCACTATCCCTAGCTGTCCTAGCTATGAGACAACCCCATCACCTCATCCATGTCATAGTCATAATGATAGTACTGTCGGCCTCGGGGTCGTCAAAATAGTTCCAGCTCCATCAATTGTTTGATTTATTCTCTGACTGCATATCCCCTCTGCCTTCTCCTCCACTTCCGCGTCCTCTCAAACCTCGACCTCTCGGGCTTCACCTTTCTGCAACAACTCTGGACACTTATTCTGCCAATGTCCCTCCTGCTTACAGTATGCACATTGGTTAAGCCCAAGGGGCGCACTCGAAGCACCACCTCTGTTAGACCTGGGCAACCCTGGGCTAAACCCGAACCTCTGCCTCTTCCACTCACAACTTGCTGCATCAACACCCTCATCTACAAATCCTTCGACCTTTTCTCCACCTTCTATTTGTCCTCATTCTCTCTATGCTTGTAGCACTGTGGCATACTCAAAGTCACTGATGGGGATGATGCTGTCAAAGTACTTTCTGAAGCCTGCAACCTCGTTGCAATCTCAGGAAGCAAATTAGTGACAAATCTGTTTACAAACACACAAGCACCACCCTCCTGTGACAGGCACCGGCCACTAAAGTCTAAAAACACCCCTTCAAATTTAGTAAAGAAATCAGACACACTTTCATCCTTCTTCTGGCGACACACAGTCAACTTATCCCAATCCACTTGCCTTGGTGGGATAAGGGAGTGCATGTAGGTGATAATACACCCCTGCAAAGCTAGGAGCTCTGCTTTTGTCTTGTCGCCAGGCTCATGTTCTTTATCCCACGCCTTGATCTCATCCCATGTGCCACCCAACTCCAGCGCATGGTCCTGCATATGAACCTGCCACCATATATCTACCGGTACCAGCAGACCAAAGAACAACTCAATATCAGCTAACGTCATCACTGTGGAGGAGGCAGCCTCCGTCAATTCTTTATAATATGGAGTGGGGTTTTTTCAGGGGTCCGGCAGCTGGCTCTTTAGGGATAGGACCTCACTCCTCTTCCAAGGAGGATAGATCCAATGTTCCTGAAACCGAGCATCAACCCATGGTCTAATTAAATTTTCCGTGGAGTCACGCAGTTCTGGTATTTCAGGATGGTAGATGAGATGAACCTCCCTCAAGGGGGTGCTGTGTCCCTATCGTCAGAACCTTTTGGAGCAATCTGCCTCGGTAACCCACAAATTTCATTACATTGCTAAAAACCTAATTGGGAGCAATATCTGTAGCATATACCCTGTCCCATGTATCAGCGCTGAGACACTCCTGGTAGTAGCCGCACGCTTTATAAATACCATATAACATAACATAGATGATATGTGGTGCAACACTTTGAAAACATTGTTCCCTCAGTCCTATTTACGTGGCCGAAATTGAGCGTCAGCGGAACAACTTTGACATCCAAAACATCCTAACTTACTTAAACAAGGCATCTTAATATAAGACACATACGCTGTCCCTAATGGACAAGTATAACACCAAGAAAATAATAAAAGGAAAAATAAACAAGAGAAAAATAGTTCAAGAACCAAACCAAAACTGTCCGAAAACCACCCACTGCAGTCGGGAGACAGAACCAACTTCAAGAAGACAGGCTCTTGCCCCAGACCTTTCTGAGGTGCACTCTATCTTTTAAAAGGGTCCGCAGACCCACCAAGTTCAAACCAAGACAGCTCAAAAGACCGTACCAGGACACAGCCCGTTCAAGAAAGGGAATTCGAAAACTGCACCATAACAGTCAGGAAATTGTATCAAGACCCAGCCCGCAGGCTCATGGCATTCAAGAATGGTGCAATTTTTCCAAGAATCAAATCACTCACCTGGTGCACTCAGGTTGAGTTAAATTATTCCCCACTGCTGACTCTTTGGACCAAACGGTCAACTCTAAGGTTTCGCCTTCTCAGGACCCCAGCTGGTGACCACTAGATGAGGAGTCGCCCGATCAGATGGGCGGGGCAGCTGCGAGAACCCCGATCCACCCGACCACCGGACCCAACCCCGATCCTGCAACCCATTTTTGAGTGAGTGAAGTCACCTTGCTGGGTCCCTGTTCAGGCGCCAACTGAAGGAAGTGGCCCTTAGAGGCCACCCGGGTTTCTTACAACCACTTGCTATGCCTTCCCAGGAATAAAGAGTCGGTCAGACAATAGAGAATACAAACATACATTTATTAGTAATACTCTGCAGAGGAGTCCAATCTGATCTGCACCCTAATATGTCTGCCGAGGGACTGACCCCACAACAGTCTACATCACATAATGAATCTTCCGAAGAGCCGCCAACAATGCCCACAGTGAAAACAAAGAGTGCACAGAGGGATGAGCTACCACCTGGCAGATGGGTACAGGTTATCGGTAATTCAAGGTTACCGGGCTGGGCCTCAGTAACTCCTAACGTGGGAGCAGAACTACACACTTGGATAGGTATGTGAGGGCAGAATGGCCTATTCGTTAGTAAGTCGAGAAACAGCCTTGAACAGAAGAGAAAATAATAACGAAATACAGTGTTCTGCTGAGGCAAGCAATACGAGTAATGAGGCCTAGTTCAGGCACAGTCTAAGTAGCCTATTAGGGATTACGAAATACAAAATGGAGTCACACTCGCTAACTGAAGCTTGCACATTACGAGTATAACTCAGTGGGTTGCATAAAGTGAATACAAATGACGTCTATTTAGCCATACACTGCTAACCTAATATAGCTTGAAACAAGTGCATTGCAGGATTGGGATTTTCAAATCTAACAGTACTTATGTTAAAACTATTTAAACATCTGTAAGGTGCAGTACATTGTACAATTGTATATTGTATATTGTTGGACTTGGCCCTTCTGGCATGTTCACCCCTGAAGTTTTTGTTGTTAGAGGTAACCTGGGGATGGTGATTCCCCCTCTGAGTGCGTGTGAAGAGAGAGACCTGCCCTTCCATAGGAATGCATGGGGAATGTATGTGTCCCTGGTAGTTCCTGATGCGTAGGGTGTGCAGGGTCAAGTCTGGTATGTATGAACTCGTGAGATTGAATGCTGCGCAATGGTATATGCGGCATGAGTGTGTCTAGTGTAGAAGTCCCACTTTTAGAAGTTGGCATATTTGTGGAATGTGTGCCTGGCGTGTGATTGGCTGAGGCGGGCTGTTGAGCCTGGCTCCCAGAATCTGGGAGGGTCTGCCCCGGTGGTGAATGGAGTGTTTAGCATGCTGATGTGAGGGGAGGAGTGAGCCTGGGCCTGCTTGTGGATTGACTGTCTGGTTTGAGGGTCCTGAATGAGGCAGAGTTTTCCCCACACAATGCTGTCTCCACCCCCTGGGGTGCGTCTGATGTCCCTAGCCTGGCCAGTGAAAAGAATCCCCCATAACTAGTTCCAGGTGGTTCTCTCCCTGCCTGCCCCTTTAGACAAAGGATGTTGTGTATAAAAAGGGTGCTGTGACACTCTGAAAATGTTCTTGTTCCCAACTTGAATCTACCAGGGGCTGCTGCTGCTTGGGCTCAGGGTTGGCTTGCCTCCCTGGGCCCTGCCCTACTCCTGGACTTCTGATGGCCTTTTCCCTTCTAGGAGCTGCGGCGCTCCATCTGAGGTCCTGGACTTCCTATGGACTTTGCTATTATTCCTCTAGCGCTTGGGAGCGCTTTCCTCTGACCCCCAGCGCTTGGGAGCACTGTTCTTCCTACCTAGCGCCTGGGAGTGCTGGTCCCTGCCCTCTAGCGCTTGGAGCGCTTTATTTATGTTACTAGCGCTGGGAGTGCTCTACTTCCCCTTATAGCGCTGTAACTCTGTCCTAGTGCCTGGGAGCGCTGTTTACTCAAGCCGGTGCCCACCCGCCATTTGCCCTGACTCACAGAGGTTGCAGAACCCCCCAGCGAGTGCCCACCTCGCTTCCGTCCTGAGTTACTATCCCCCCCGAGTTCACCGCCACCGGCCCGGGACCCCTCGTGATGTCCCTCCCGGGCCGCGCTGGGATTGGCTGCCAGCCGGGGATTTGCTGCTGACGTCTCCCCGGGCCGCTCTGTGATTAGACGGCGGCCCGAGGAGCTTGTGAGGCGGAGGAGAGAGAGCCGAGAATGCAGGGAGCGGCGGGAGCCTACTCCGCGCCCCTGCGTCCCCCCAGGAGAACTGCTGCTTCCTCTCCGGGGCCCCCAGGAGCGAGAGGGAGCCCCGGAGAGCGAGGAGAGACCGGCACGTCCACCGACCGGTGACTGCTGCAGAGAAGGAGAGGAGGGGCGTCGGGGCACATTGCCGGTGCCCGCCCCTCCCCTCCAGCGCGAGCGCCCGGGTGTCCTTCATGGCCCGTGGGGCCCCCAGTGAGATTGAGTCCCCCGAGAGAGGACTCCCCCGTTGCTCATGAGCCCCGAGAGGCTCCACCATTTTCCCACGTGTCCCTTTGCTCTCGAACCCCGAGAGGCTCCACCTGGTATTCTTTGTCCCTTCGAGCCTGGGAGGCTCAGCCCAGCATCTTGTTCTCGAGCCCTAGAGGCTCCATCATGGCACATTTATTCCCCCGAGCCTGCGAGGCTCCCACGATGCCCCTCAGCTGCCCAGCACTTCGTGGGCAGCTGCCACGTGTAGGTTTGTCCCTGGCTACCAGCAGCCTGCCCTGAACATCGTGACATTGGGCGTCCTACCCTGATCCCTGAGAGTTATTCTGTGTTGCCCCTCTAAAAGGGCTCCTGTTACGTTATGTGCTTTTGCCTTCCTTCCCTCCTGAATATCCGATGCCCCATGTATGTTGTTCCTGGTTAGAGTGAGTTCTATTGCTAGTTCCATGAAGCTCCTGGTTGTTATGTGTTATAGTACTAGTTCTAGGAAGCTCCCAGCTGATATGTGTTCTAATGCCAGTTCCATCATGTGCATACCCCTAGCAGTGGTCCCTTGGCCCTGCCCTGTACATAGTCCCTTGTAAACCCTGCCCATGCCTCTGGCACCTTGTAAAGTGTGTGTTCCTATGTGTCCTTTTTAATACAAAGACTATTTTCATATATACCTTGTGTGGAGTTCCTTTTGTGGGAGGCCCGGGAGGTTGTTGCTGGGGGTGCGTGCGCAAATGCTTTACACATGACCTCCGAGATAGGCCTGACTGCTCGCGCAGCGTTACATAGAGGGTGAGCAGGGGTTGTCTTGGCGTGTGACCCCCTTGCCCTGACGTGGGAGTGGTGGTCTCTGACTGACTTTGGCGCAAGCCCTGGCTGGCCGGGAATCCCATTTCCTACATATATTGCATATTACTGGCAGTAGGGAAAGTTGAGAGTGGCCTGGTAAGAAAATATTTGAGAGCTGGCTGTCATTTTAAAACAGTAAGCACTGCAAGCTTTCACATGCACAATCATATATGCATCGCATTCAGACTTCAACATATAGCACAACACTAAGCACACTACATATTAAGCAAAAAGACAGACCATAGATGCACAAATATGTCAACGAGATTACAGCACAAATAAGCCTTGCATACTAAGCATATAGCACACACATGTCACAACACAACAAACAATACATACGAAAAACAAGCACACACACACACACACACACACACATCATGCACATATATTTTCAGTTGCACTTTGCCTCTCCCCATAACTGATGCAGGTCTAGAAAATGCCCCTATTTGGAATCAGTTATTATTGCTTCTTTGAAAAATGGGCATTGGTAGTGTTTACATACCATACCTCAATTTTCTGTGAATCTCTAATATCAGAAAGGAGTAATTAGTAAATAGGTGTGTACCATTCTTGACTCGCAACTCCAACTGGTAATTGAGAATATCACTTATGTGCATGTCTTGCACCACACACATTGGCTAAGGCTTTTAAAAAAATAGAAATATCTCTTTATTTACAATTTGCAGTATTGTTCCTGTAGCTCTGGGAGGGGAGCAGTCTTACATTAAGGGTGGCTAAGGGTTTTTTAATACTGATAAGTCTAGTCTGCTCTCGATAAAAATACATGCAATGGTTGAATCAGCAGTTGCATGAAAAAAACTGTGTTTTTCCTGCCCAACAAAAACTGGCCATTATAGCACTGGATTCTTTTATGAGCGCCGTTTCAGATGAATTGGCTTTCAAGCACATTAATTGAATACTGGTCTAGGACTGCAAAATGCACTATTTGACCCTCTTAAAGAAGGCAGGCGCTCTTGCTACAGTCTTATTTGTTAGCACTGTTCATACAGTAGTGGAATTGGGTGGAAACATTGGTAGAAGTGGGATGCACTTTAGAAGAAAGTGAGTAACTTCTTACGAAAAATGTTTGGGCCCTTGTACTTATTTATTTTTTTACAAATTAAGTACTGCTCCACTGCATTGTGAAAAAAATCTCAAACTGTTTTCTTAATTTTCAAATAATCAGTGAAATTGCTACCCCATATGTATTTAGAGAAATTAGCCTGATGTGGAGTTAATCATATTGTTTCATCTATCACTTTAAGACAATTATTATTAAAATGCTTGTTTTGCTTTTCAATTTTCCTTTGTAGTAAATGTGTCTACTTGCTTGTTTTTTTCAATATATCCTTACCATTACACTTTATCATCCCATAACCATATTTAATTATCACCAAATCACTCGTGCATCTGTATTCCAGGCCTTGTGACTCTTCTCTCCCCTTGGTGCTTTGAAGTCTACCTAGTATGGGATAAGTGGTTTATAAGCAAAAAATGCCATTATGTGAGTCACTAAAGATAGTACAGTGACCCAATGGAGCCTACACTAAAACTAGAAAACTGACACAGTGGCACCAAGAATGACTCGGGGGTACGAACAATGGGCCTCCAACAATGTCACTAATACACAGCCAGAGGAAATAAATGATGACATGGGGCCATTGATGTGACCACATGTACAAATAGGCACTTGCACTTGAATGATAAGAGAGGGACCCTGGCACAGGGGCACTGCAAATGGCCATTGTTAGTAAGATAATGAGACAGGCAATTCAACATTGACTCTAGGGCACTGGACCAGGGGTACTAAAACAGGACTATCAATTCTTGCATGGGAACAGTGACATTGGGATGCAGATATGGCACACAAACGCTAATTCTGGAACACAGGGATGCCAGATCAGAAGGAAATTGCAACTGAACATTGGCACATAATATTAGACTGTGCATGTCATACTGACAAAGGGACACTGACTGGGGAACTCAGGTACTAATGTGTGATTGCTGAGTTGGGTCACTGACACTAGGATACAGACACAAAGGCACTGACATGGGGTATATACATAGGGTCACATACACTGAATTTACACTGTGACACTGACATGGACATTGGACAATGCAACACTGCCAAGTGGTTACTGCCCAGAAACACTGTTTGGGTACAGAGACAGACACTAGGAAAAGTGAACACTAACACTGAGACACTGAACCTCACAAGGAACATTGGAATTGAGATGACATGGGCACATGGACACTGACCAAGAACCACTGACCAGGGTACAATGACACTGTGACACTGGTGTGAGGGCACTGCCACCGGGACATGGGTAGATGAGGAAATAGGTACATTGATATTGATACTGGAACACTGATGATGGGAGAGAAATATAGGGACATGTATGCAGTAACAGTGACATGGGGACACTAACCCAGTAACACTAATAAGTCCACAAACACTAATGTTGAGGTAAATACACAAGGGTTCCAGCATTAGGATACTGAGTCGTAGATGCTACATGCAAAGAGGGCATCGCAAAAAAGCATGGACATACTGACACTTGGTGATTGGCACTCAAGCACAAACACAGGAAAACTGTTGCATGGCCCATAAGACTGGAACACCAACACAAGCACTCTGCAAGGAATATATCAATATAAGAATAAAGGGATATCAATGCTGACAATGGAACACTTGCACAGCAATATAGCACTTTTAGACACTGAACTAGGACTCCTGAAGTGGAAGCCGGGAGTTTAGGGCTTTCATTTTTAAAAACTTATCACTGCTTATTTTTCTAGCGCTAACTATTTCTTAATTCGCGCAATAGCATTATTGCTGTTTTTATCGCCCCCCCCGCCGCATCTCACCTCCAGAGTCTCCGGTGACCTCAGGGAGCAGATCTCGGGCTCCTGTGGATCATCGGCCTCAACCCCTTCAGGCGCAGACTTTGGGCGCCATCTTGAGGGAGAACGAGGACAGCGCTCTAGTGTTTGGGCGGTTTGGGCCTAGACGCTATAAAAGAGCGAGCAATAACCTGTCCATTACACTGAACTAGGACTCCTGAGGCGGAAGCCGGGAGTTTAGGGCTTTCATTTTTAAAAACGTATCACTGCTTATTTTACTAGCGCTAACTATTTCTTTAATTTGCACAATAGCATTATTGCTGTTTTTATCACCCCCCGCCGCATCTCACCTCCAGAGTCTCTGGTGACCTCAGGGAGCAGATCTCGGGCTCCTGTGGATCATCGGCTCAACCCCTCCAGGCGCAGACTTTGGGCGCCATCTTGGGGGAGGACGAGGACAGCGCTCTAGTGTTTGGGCGATTTGGGCCTAGACGCTATAAAAGAGCGAGCAATAACTTGTCCATTACACTGAACTAGGACTCCTGAGGTGGAAGCCGGGAATTTAGGGCTTTCATTTTTAAAAACTTATCACTGCTTATTTTACTAGCGCTAAATATTTCTTTAATTCGCACAATAGCATTATTGTTGTTTTTATCGCCCCCCCCCGCCCCATCTCACCTCCAGAGTCTCCGGTAACCTCAGGGAGCAGATCTCGGGCTCCTGTGGATCATCGGCCTCAACCCCTCCAGGCGCAGACTTTGGGCGCCACCTTGGGGGAGGACGAGGACAGCGCTCTAGTGTTTGGGCGATTTGGGGCTAGACGCTATAAAATGAACACGGGAGAGGCAAGCCCGTCTGTGCCCGTCCGTGGCCGGTCGGGGCTAGGGGCAAAAACCCCTGCCCAAACCCCTCCAGACTCCCTTAAAGTGAATACATACTCCAAAGACCAGCTAGAACGCCGCCGTCCACCTACCTTGAAAGTTTGCAGGCATTCATTGAAAGCTGAAATGATGCCCCTGAGCTGTAGCATTTGCCTTTACAACCCCAAGAACAGGAATGAACTTGAATAAAAGATGAAGTCTCTGATTATGTTGCAGATCAGTTGTCGCTCGCTTAGGAAACATAAATTCGAAATGTTTGACCTTTTAATAGAACGACAACCAGAAGTTCTTTTCCTGACTGAGACGTGGCTAGATGAGGAGTCCACCCCAGATATTCTGGAGGCTCTACCCCAAGATTATGGTATTCTAAAATTGGACCGAGACAATCAAAGGGGAGTGGGTATTGCCATTATTCATAAACTTGAACTAACATGCACCCTGGAAGCTGTTACGATCAAGCATAGTGAAGCTGCTTTTTTTACGATTAAATACAGGCCTAATATAACCTTCAATGGCTATCTAATTTACAGCCCACCTGGAATTGGGAGGGAGTGGCGGTTCAACCTCCTATCCAGGTACTATGGTCGGACCACTTTCTGATTAAGTTTATTATCCCAGGAGGGCCTAAACAACCCCTACGAACTAAGCCGATGGCATTTAAGCGCAGGCAATGGGGGAAACTTAAGCAAGCTGATTTAGAGCTCGCCCTTAAGGCAGGGAGCCCCCCATTGAAAGAAAGTGTAGAGGAAGCCTGGACGGATTATGAGAGTTGGCTAACAAGAGCGCTGGACGCAGTTGCACCATGAACTACCAAGGCGCCAGTAAGATGCTCTAAATCGGCACAATGGTTTGACGTTGACTTAAAAGCCATCAATCAAAGTGCAAAAAGCTAGAGCGCATCTGGCGCAGTAAATATGAAGAAACAGCCAAACTCGAATATAAAAATAGCATAAAAAATTACCATAGGAGGTTTAGAATAGCCAAAAGAAACTTCCTAAATAAAAGAATTGAATCAGCTGATAATTCTACCAAGGAACTCTTTGTCATATACAAGGAACTCACCTCATCGTAGAAGACTATAGCCCCAGATATGCACTCTACAGCAACTTGCGAAGCGATTGCGGACTTCTTTGTACAAAAAGTTGAAAATATCTAAAAAACCTTTCCGGAGGTCACAGATGGTTCATTCACTGACCATGCCACTACCGCTGAGCCGCCAAATACTTGTCACCTCAACCATTTTACAGTACCAGATAACGCTGAACTGCTGAGAATTATTCGTAGTATCCAATCGGGCTCCCCTAAAGACGTAGCTCGTCCCAAGATCTTCAGAAATCAGGCTGAACTTCTTGTAAATCATATGAGCCATATGGCTAAACTGTCCTTTCAGATGAGCCACGTACCACAAGACTGGAAAACAGCGCAGGTTATCCCCATCAAGAAAAAGGCTAACCTCAGTGTAACTCAGCTGGACAACTACTGTCCTATATCGCTTCTGCCCTTCTGTGCTAAGGTGGTGGAAAAGATAGTTAATACCCAGCTGATAAAACACTTAGAAGAGGGTCATCATCTCCACCCCTCGCTGTCAGGGTTTAGAGCATATCACTCTACCGAATCAGCTCTTCTCTTTTCCACTGAGCTATTAAGAAGTAAAGTAGATGAGGGGATGACAGCTGGGCTCCTTTTGTTAGATCTGAGCGCGGCATTTGATACAGTCTCACACCCCCTACTACTCTTGCGTCTTAGCGAGGTTGGAATTGAGGGCCTGGCTCAGGAATGGATGTGCACGTTCTTGGCAAATAGGCAATTTCAAGTCCATTGCCCACCTTTCAAATTGGAAGTATGATCACTCAGGCACGGGGTACCGCAGGGCTCAATACTGAGCCCTACGCTATTCAATCTTTATATGGCACCCCTGGCCAAGATAGTCGAGGCGTACGGGGTCGAGATAGTGTCATACGCGGATGACACTCAGCTGATAGTGATACTCTCTCGGCCGCCCGAGGAAGCAGCGGCTAGCTTTTCGGCATGTCTTAGTGATCTAGCTGGATGGATGAATACCAACTGTCTGTGCCTCAATGCGAATAAAACAGAGCTTCTCGTGTTGGAGAAGACTCCATCCATCTGGTCATCTGCATGGTGGCCATTAGAACTCAGCGCCATTCCAAAGCCCTCAGAGCAGGTGAAAAACTTAGGGGTCAGATTAGACTCAACTCTGTCCTTTGAACACCACACTAGAGGGATTGCAGGCAAATGCTACGGCATCCTCAAGACTCTACGTAAGACTCTAGACTCTCTCCCTGCAACTAGTAGGAAAACTTTGATCCATGCCCTCGTAACCTCCCATCTGGACTACAGTAACTCACTGTATATGGGTCTGAGCAAAAAAGGTCTTCAGCGTCTACAATGCATGCAGAACACAGCTGCTATATTGGCACATAACCTGTCAAGAAAGTCCTCAGGGAAACGCGCCTTATCCACCCTTCATTGGCTGCCCATACGAGAGCGCATTGTATTTAAAACAATGTGCCTGACTCACCGCATTGTCCAAGCGAAAGGACCAATATATCTCCAAAAACTACTGACCAAGTATCAACCCAAACACCATTTAAGATCTCTAGGCTGTATGCTCCTACAAGTACCCAGAATTTACCGGGCACGTATGGGCGGTCGGTCCTTTAAATACCTGGCCAGTAAACAATGGAACTCTTTACCCACTGAACTCAGGATGGAGCCTCCAGAGAAGAATTTCCGTCAAAAACTAAAAACCTATCTGTTCCCGAAGCTATGAGTTCCCCTCTTTGCCTTCTCTACTTGAGAAAATAGAAATTTTACATGGCCAATATGTCCCCTGTGTGTACCCCAACGTTTAGTGTATGTGCATGTCACCCATGCATTTTCCCTTTATGGCCCGCAATAATGATGCCTCTGCATTTACGTCCCACATCACCAAGTCTCCCATAAAAGAAACGTTAATTTTGCACTGAGGCCCATGTGGCCCATGTGTTTGCATTGTGCACTTTTCAAATATCGCGAAGAACCCATTTCTCCATTTTGTGGCTCAGCCAGTCCCCGAATTGAAGTTTCATGCCTCCAGACACTCTGAGGGCTGCAGCTACGTATCCCTGACCTCGCATACTTTTGGCTGAGCCGAGAGGGGCCCAGCACGGGGTGCCAAGACAGTATTGTGCACAACAGTTATCTGCTTGCTCTACAGAATCACATTCCTGCCTGGTGAAGGAGGTAAACAGAACCCGTCTGCAGAGATAGGGCCTAGCCTTTCTATCTCCGTTTAAGTGATTTACAGAGCTCGCGTCCATAGAAAGCTCAAGGCCCCCACGCAATGAACGAAGAAATAGATGCCCACACTGGCTCTTGGTGATGAGCGACCTTTGCTTCAGATAATACATCCCCGGACTTAAGATATCAGATAATACCAGACGTGCTGGTCGCCCTGACACTGAAGGCCTCCCTACCAGACCGAAAGTCAGCTCCCCCCAGTTACACATCAATAGCACGTCATGATCAAGTTGCGCACACAAGTAGGGTAAAGTTCCTGCTGGCCATGCAAACCCCCTCCATGCATCCACCCACCTATGACTCACCTATGACTCCTCAAGTGTACGCCCTCATGCACGCCCACATGCTCTTATCTCTCTTTCTCTTGCTCTGCCTGGAGCGCTCCTCCCTATCTGCGAAATTGAATGTATAAATATTGTACTCTGTGAATAAAGTTTAGAAGACCCTTCCTGAACCTTAGTGGTGATGGAACCGATTCTCCCCTAACTCGAGTTATTGAAATAAAGCCCTTTTGAATCAGACACCACAGACTCTGCCTCTCATTTTATGCATGACCCTTTTGTTTAAGTATAGAAGTTATGACAGGGTAATACTTTATTTACCACATAAATCTGGCGCCCGAACAGGTACAAATCCCCTTCCCCACGCGCCGGAGATGTAGGTCCAGCCCTTGCCCCCTACTACAGCCGTGACGGACTTCAAAGTGTACACGCCAGCGGGACTTCCCGCTTACTCCCTCAGGCCCACGGAGGAGGACGGACTGCGACCACCAGGCATCCACACGAGGCGGTGAGGATCGCGGATCATCCCAACCAGCGCCCAACCCGTGAGAGAGCAAGGTCCGAGGTTTCCAGAGGTCCACCTGTTCCGCGCATGCGCAGTATCAAGTATCCGAGGCCTTCAAGTTCTGCTTCCCCGTGAGTACCACTATTGGGAACGCATAAAGATAAAGACGGGTTCATTTACATGAACACGGTAAAGACGTGTCCGTTCATACGAACACGGTAAAGACGGGTTCATTTGCGTGAACACGGTAAAGACGTGTCTCGTTTACGAGACCGGTATGGTTGTGCTGTATTCCAGTGCATAAAGTTAATTGTTTTCAAGTACATAGAGTTAAACTGTATCTGTTTTAGTGTTTTAGTGTTTTAGCGTTAATGATTGTTTCAGTCAGACTATTTTGGTGTGTATTGTGTTTTCATTAAGTTGGTTTCAACATGCCACTGTTTTCGAAATTACGTCAGATAGGCACCAGAAAAGGTATACTAGAAGAGCCAGTTAACATCCCGCCTAGAGACACACCTGGTCATTATATGTATAATAAGCATGGGCTAGATGCCATATTGTATTTAGACTTATGGGTAGATTACACAAAGGATTTAGAGGAGAAGTACAGATGGCCTGTCTCGGGAACGTGGGATTCTGAATGCATTATGAGAGTAGAGGAAGCGCTATGGAAAAAGAAATCAAGACCCTCTCAGAAAGATGCCATTGAGTTATGGCGCAAAGAAGCACATAGGAGAACAGAGAAAGAATTCAACAAAGCAGAGAGAACTAAACAAGCAGCGGAAAAAGTCAAAGAAAAAGAACTGCGGGAGGAGGTGGAACAGGTCAAAGCAGAACAGGCTGGTAGAGAAAGAAATGCCGTCGTTACTGGTATTTATCCCGTCCTCTCAGAAGAACTAGCTAGAGTGACCCCCTCAGAAACACCCCGTAGATCGCGAACGCCACCACCTGTACCCTATAGAGTACGTAGAATAAAGCCGACAGCATCCGAGGCGTTTATTTCCTCCTATCTAGAAGAGTCCCCACCGGACTACGCAAACGCAGATTTCCCTCCGCCCCCACCAGCGGACCAGCTCCAGCAGCTCATGAAAGACGACGTAGGGCCCGGGCCGTAGGAGGAGGGGGGCCTACTATAGACGTAGCAATCGCCCACTGTATATACGATCCAGAACCAGGAAAGGGCTCAATGCTCGTGATTTCACTAAGACTAAGACAGGCCGTCGCATATTTGGACAAACTACCAGATATGAAAGACCACCTAGATAAAATATACCGTTTCATTAGGACGGGGAGGGACCCGAGAGTATAACACAGGCCATGCAAAACAGAAAGGTGGGGGTTAAGAACTACATCCTCCATTTTATTATTAACTGCCTGATCAGGGAAAAAGACGAAGGAGACGGGGATGTAAAGCCTGGTTTGATAGAATGGAGTGATAACATAGATGCCGGTCGGCATGATAAAACGGGACAGACAGATAGCATGATGAACAAAATACGAAAGGAAATACTAGCAACACACAAAGTAGAGCCTGACGAGAAGGATGAGTCATCAACGGAAGAGGTAGATGAGGCGAAGGACAGGATGAATTATGTAGGTAATGCACGACGGTTTGACAGGCCCAAGTGCCTCAACTACCGTAAACAGGGGCCAGCTATAAAAGAAAGATATTCCCTTGAAAATCTATTCCAAGCTACTGAAAAAGCACTGGACCGACGGATAAAGAACGAGCGATCTCACACCCCACACGAAATGGAGTTGGCCCGGTCAGCCACCCAGTGGGTGTCCAATTCCAATATATATAGCAATGATATAGTGGCTCAAACGTTCTTGAGCCTCCCGCCGAACGAACAGCGTTTGGCCGGTATTTACATGGTCCAACATTTAATAACGTTGTATGAGAATCAATATTCCGATCCCGGTCAATTGTATAAATTACTGGACGACATAATTCTGGACAGATGGACAGGCCTGGGTACTGAATTAATTAACGTCATCCTGGATCAACTACATAAGTACTTAAATTTTCTGACCACATGCATGCTTCCCGCCCCACAACACGACAGAAAGCACCTATACGCAGACAGACAGAACCCCCTACGAGAGGTACATCCCATCAAAAATGCAAACAATGTGCTTCAACTGGTGTATGTTTACACCCCCTTGACGAAATTAGAAATACTGGAAATGAAAAAGATGTTGCCCTGCCATGATAAAGACCCGGGGGGGTTCCACCGAGAATTAAAAGACATTCTCCGCATCGGAGATTATACGTACGCTGACATTCTGAAACTATTGAAAGTACTATTGCCTGCAGGCATTTATGAAAAGCTTAAGGAGAAAGACTGGGAGGTGGGAGAGAAAAAGTTAAGCTGGGAAGCATTGGAAACAGAGGATAAAGACAGAGGCCCGGGGGTTGGTCTTGGTGACAAAGCTAAAGAACTACCTGAACTCCTAATACAGGTTTTGCCGAGACTATTGACTACTAAAAAGGAAGACTGGGATGCTATTTCAGCCTGTAAACAAAAATAAGACGAGGACACAAGCGATTTCTATTCTAGATTCGAGAAATGCTTTACTACTAATAGTGGCCTTAAGCCCGGTAGCGAATCATATCCCCATCTTTTCGTGAGCAAATTAGTAGAGAATTCCCTACCCCAGATCAAGAATAGAGTACTGAAGGTTGAGAGTACTTGGCAAGCAAACAGCCCTTCACAAATGTTGCAAATGCTACAATATCACCAGAACAGGATTAGAGAAGAGCAGGATCAGGAAAAGAGACGCATGAAAGAGACAAAAATGAAGGTGCTGGTTGCCCAAACGGTACCGGCAAACAAGAACAAAAATGGCACGACACCTGTCAAGGGGAACTGTAATTATTGCAAACAACCAGGTCACTATGTAAAGGAATGTGCTGTCCTGAAACACAATATAGCTACAGGCAAGACAAAAGAACGACCACACACTCCTATGCAAAATAGCACCCAACAGAGCACACAACAGACAATAGCGACTTTTCCACCCCCACCACCGCCTGTTCATGCCACACCACAAATGTATCAGTACACACAGTCAGACTATCCAGAATACCAATAGTTCTCAGGAAACAGCCTTGGGAGGGAAGATGGCTTGCCCCTTATTCAGGTTCCTGTAGATCAAGAAGGTCCCTATGTACATGGTCGTGTACTGGGACAGGACAGAAAGTTTCTGATTGACACAGGGGCGAGCAGAACTACCATCAGCCATGACGAGGTTCCAGGGGCACCTCTCTCGGGCTCACAGAATATTTCCCTGGGATTTTCAGGAAAGCCTATTGTTAATGAAGTATCGAAACCAGTCTCCCTCGGGGTTGGTCCACTGTCACGTACCACAGACTTGCTACTTACTAAATCATGTCCAGAAAACTTACTTGGTATAAAGACATTAAAAGAACTAGGAGCAGTTATCTGTTGCTCTCCGGAGGGAGTGCGATTGTACTTACGTGATTTTAAGGGTCATTATGTGTTGACAGATTTTGACCACAGACTCCAGAATGTACCACAGCACCTATGGGCACAAGGTCCGACTGACGTAGGTTACATGAACATAACACCACACTGGGTCACTCTCAAAGCAGGAGTAGTACTACCACGTATACGACAATACAAGTTACCACCTGATGCCGAAGTGGCCTTATTAAAAATTATTGACAAACTCATTGCACAAGGGGTGGTGTTGGAGACTGACTCGAATGTGTGTAACTCACCTGTACTTCCTATCCTTAAACGATCAGACCCTAATGCACCACCAGTTTACAGACTAGTTCTTGACCTTCGAGAATTGAATAAATGTGTAGTCCCACAATACCCAGTGGTTCCAGACATTTCTTCATTACTGACTGCTATTGATTCTGAGGCAACGTTCTTTACAGTCATTGACTTGAAGAATGCCTTTTTTAGCGTTCCAATTCATCCAGACAGCCAATATCTTTTCGGATTCAGTTTAAAAGGACGCAGTTTTAAATTCACGAGAGCGCCACAAGGTTTTACAGAGAGTCCTAGCATTTACAGTCAAGTGTTAAAGAGACAGCTGGACAGTATTAATATGCCTACCAACACTGCACTGCTCCAGTACGTAGACGACATCCTAATTACAGCACGATCAGAAACAGACTGCGAAGATGCATCACTGACGGTTTTACACTTTCTGGCAGACAAGGGGCACAAAGTGTCCCCTTCAAAGTTACAATTCTGTGCACAGCAAGTGGTGTACCTTGGACACTTGCTGTCCAAGAGGGGTAGACAGCTGACACAAGAACGTATTCAGTTAATTTCTAACCTTTCACAGCCCAAGACACAAAAGGAAGTGCGGGCCTTCATTGGCCTCACTTCATACTGCAGGCAGTGGATTCCCCAGTATGCCTATCTAGCCAAACCACTCATACAGTTGACAACACAGGAGGCAGCGTCTTCGACTGTCCTCCCTTGGACACAAGAACACACCTTGGCATTCGAGGAATTAAAAAGAGCCTTATGTCAAGCGCCAGTTTTAGCGACTCCTAGTTACAGCAAACCCTTTATGCTTTTCGTAACTGAACGGGATGGAACAGCATTATCTGTCCTCACACAAGATCAAGCAGGAAAACACAAGCCTTGTGCTTATTTTTCTAGTACACTGGACCCAGTGGCCCAGGCTCTGCCTGCGTGCCTGAAATCGGTTGCGGCAACAGCCCTAGCCATAAGACAAAGTGACTCGATAGTGCTGGGACACCCCCCGACAGTACAGGTACCGCATGCAGTGGAAGTTCTCTTGAACAGAACACAGACACAACACTTGACTGTAGCGAGACTGACAGGATATGAACTGACGTTATTTCAACCACACATAGAGATCAGACGATGTAACATACTGTAATGGCCGGATTTTCCGCTTAGATGGGATCAGCCCCTAGGGGCCCCGATAACCCAGCCAAAACGTACTCACCTCCCTCCTTAGAACGTATTCACAATGGATATGGATAGATATATGTATATACAGGTCGTACCTAAGGATGGGGAAATAGCAATACACATGCATGGATTTTCTATAACATCTTATTCACATTAGTTAGTCTCGCGGCCACTCCGACCCAGACTGATCTACCCTAGGGCAGATATGACACACAATCCGGTGCGTCTACACATGGGCCTGCAGAACCCAATGCTCTCCTTTCCAAACGGTTCGCAATCCGGCAAACCTACACGCCAGTCATCCCCCCTGACGCTCTCACTTATGCAAGCCACAATCCTGTGGGTATACACGCTGGTAATCCTACCCAACGTTCTCACTAACGCCGCATATCAACGACGACCACATTCCTATGAGCACTTATCGGAACAATTTCTCCTTTGTCTGCTTGGGATAAAACTATAATAATAAGATTTGGTATGGTTTCCAAATAGTTTAATGTGCCTACTATCCTCGGCATCGAAGGTCCACGTTATTCCCTATTTATGTGATCACCTCTTACCTGAGTGGGATTACTCGTCCATTCATATAAAATGGAAATCGCCTAGGAATACAGTTTACCAGGATTGAATAAGAATACTGTGGTAAATATTTGATTTACCGTCCTAATTTCTATGCAGGTAAGTACTTAATCAATAATAACTCAATCGGAAAGAAAGAGGCAGAGTCCGTGGTGTTAGAGTTCTTAGGGGTTTTATTCCTTAAAAAGGAATGGTACCAAACCGGATATCATGTTCCTACCACCACTGGCGTGTAGGAAGGGATAGAGCAATATTTTATTGACAATACATAGCTTATATACTTAAGTCACATTATAGAAACCAATACAGTAGGCGTAACAGCTGAGAGAAGCAAGATAAGAGCACACACGTGGTAGTGATATGTAATTAGAAGGCGTGAACTAGGCGTGAACGTAGAGGCGTGTGCTAGAAATGTCATAGGTAGGTGTCACAAGTGGGTGGCAACAAAGCAGAATCTTGTAATGTCAGCAGAAATCTGAGGCCTGTATGCGCGCGCAGGTGCATGACGTGTGATTGACGTGAAACTGGAGGGTGCAGGGGACTTTGACATTTACACTAGCGGAAAGAGACAGAAGTCTGGCATGTCAGATCAACTCGTACCTATATCATATCTGATATCTGATGTTTGGGAACCATATTATCTAGAGGGAAAGGTCTCTGGGGCAGAAGCTATTCTATACTGACTGTGAGTGCGTGTATAAGCGTCTAAGTGTCTGCATGAGATGCGAGGGGGGCATGGGCCTACCATGGTAACGGAGGCTATGAATTACTTGCACGGAGACAGTGAGGCCAGGCCCTTTGCTCTGCAGCTGGGGGAATGTTTACTTAAACTAGTAGGTAGGAATGCATTTTCGAGGAGCGGAACAGATAATTCGAAGGTTGAATACAGTCTTGGCAGGCAGCAGGCTGAGCTAAGCGCCGTTAGCCGCACAGGGAGTAAGGCAGAGGTCACGGGTACAGAGGCAGCCTGGGCTGAAGCTTTCAGAGTCAGAAGGCAGGAAAAGGCTCGATGGCAGAATTCAGGGCCTACTTTGCCAGAGCTGAAAAACGTGTAAAGTACACCACAAAAAGACGTTGGCATGGCATACTTAGAAACGGAATATTCAACCCATTCAGGGTGGGTCTGAAAGAGGACATGTTAACGTTGGACGCAAATGTATTTGCGTCTTCATAACTGGCACAGGAGGGAAGTTACATGCACTTTAAGCTGGTACATGGAGACGGTGGGGTACACGTTAGGGAACATTACTTGACCATAAAATTTATATTTCCTCATTCCCTCCTTGTTCCCTACGGACCCTTCATGATATATCGATTCTCATGAACCGATCAGTCTGTTCTTGTAACATCATTTGCTCTTCTTTCTTCTTTTCGCGTTTTGAGTGAAAACGGGAATGTGCAATGCACGTTGTGGCGCACAGACCACAAATCGCTGGCCCACACTGTAGGCACAGGCAGCAACTGAATACTATAACAAGGGCAATGCCTAGGAAGGATAGGATCTTCCATCCCCAAGCGGTCAACGTTGTCCAGAACCAACCGGACCAAGTCCAGGTGCCTGGATTCTGATGTATCAAACTTGCAATTTTATGAAGACGTGTAATAGCTTGGTATACCGTTGGCGCGTTTTCTGGAATGAAAACACAGCAACTTGACCCGATGACCTTACAAGCTCCGCCTCTATCTGCTAAGATGACGTCAATAACAAGAAGATTCTGAAGAACAACAACCCGCATGGCGGACTGCTCCTCTGTTAAGTTACCTAGGGCGGAGGCCGTTTCATTCACTACTGCTTCGAGTGTTCTGGTTAATCTGCGTATTAGTTTACTATTTTGGACGGGGCCTGTGAAGAAAAAGAATCCTTTATTGAAATCTGTGTATTGCTCCCATGCCGTTTCAGTATAGTCGACAATCGGGAGATCTCTTCGGAGCCTTTTTGTTACTAGATTTGTATTTCTATGATAATCAGGGGGGGCTAGGAAAACAGGTGGCAGAAGGAATGCAATGTAACAGGTACCATCCCAATCTGGAGGTAAGCGTATGTATGCGGTATGGCCACAAACAAAGTAGGAATGTCTAGTAGCTCTAAAAGAAGACTTGCCTTGATCACTGAATTCGACCACGGTAGTACATTTACTATGACCTAAGTGTACTGAACCCTTCTTACTGACACATAATTCACCAGTAACTGGTAATACTGACATAGCCGGGAGAACTGGTGCAGCTTCGGATTCGACAGTGAGAATCATAAGGTTAATGGTATAATTACCTAATCCATATACTTCATTTTCTAAATCAGTTCCTATTCTAATGGGAAGTCCCTTTTTGTCAGGGTAACAGGCGTTAAGCAGAACTAAGTTCAAGTTTCCCCAAACCCAGCTCCCTTTAAAAACAGCAATATCAGGATCTAAGGAATTAATTATTCTAAACCATGCACCACAGGAGCCATTGTGAGTGAACGGGTACGGAAAGAGGGGCAGAACTCCCTTGTATTTCTGGTAGGGAGGGAGTCGGCCACATATCCAACAGTTTGTAGCATTGTTAGTCTGATGGGAGTGATGTAACATACTAATGAATGTGTTGTTGCGCAGCGCGAGTCTGTAAGATAGTTCGTGGGGAGGTAATTCACTAAAAGAATGTTCGGCAGTGACATTGTAAGCAGATTGTTCACGCTTGAAGATAGGGTAATATATGGAAAGCAATATACTGGCAACAATAATCAGAAGACTTAGAAAAAACATAATCAATAATGTCACTATACAGTGACTGCGGAGTGATTTACAATATGTACGTTTCTTTAGTTGTCTCTCTCTCTCTCTATCTTGATCTAGGGGATACATGTCAGAAACTATTTAACCGATTCACCTAGGGGAGGACTTAAACAATTAAACTGTCTGACTTGCTAGATCGAAGTTTCATTCGATACTCCTCTTGGGGAGTTTTCTCTTGTTTAGTAACTTTAAAGTCTTTAGTATCGAGGCAGTCCTTTGAGGGGGTGGACGAGTCAGTTTCTGGCAACAGTTCATTACATTTTTTAATATGACTCGTGTGGATCCACCCCTTTCGGCCTTCCACCTTGATAGCGGTCCTCGTGGTAAGAAGGACGATCTTCGGCTCTTTCCAGCGGGGCTCCAGCGGGCTTTTCCTGTCGAAGTTCCTAATTAGCACTGTATCGCCAGGACGGACATCGTGCGGCTTTACATCAGTGTTGTCGGGAAAGGCTGCGGCAACCTGTGAACGACATGATTGGAGTGCAGACATCAAGGAGGCAAGGTAATCTGTCAGCATGTTACAATCAACATCGGTTATTTTCTTAGGCATGGGCGTCCCCCACATATTCGGTGGTCTGCCAAAGACCACTTCATACGGGGATAGTCCTGATCTCGAATGGGCGACCATTCTCATATAGAATAATGCAACTGGCAGGGCGACTATCCAGTCGACCCCTTTCTCCTTACATATTTTAGCGAGGCGTGTTTTCAGTGTCTGGTTATGCCTTTCTACAAGGCCAGCGGCTTCGGGATGTCGGACACAATGGAATCTCCACTGATATCCTAGCAGCAGGGAAACCTGTTTCATGAGCTCGGATGAGAATGGCTGTCCGTTATCTGAGTACACGACACGAGGCAAGCCGTATCGTGGGAAGAATTCTCGAACCAGCTGCCTGGCAGTGGTCGGAGCAGTGTAATCTGGGACTGGATATGCTTCGGTCCAACGGGAAAGTGCACAAACAATTACGAGGACATATTTGAATCCTCGACAACGGTCCATCTGGATATAATCCATCTGGAGGACTTCAAAAGGGTGATCGGGAGGATGAAATCCACCTTGCTCTACAGGGACGCTTTTACCTGGATTGAACTGACAACAGATCATGCAAGTACGCACTTTCTGTTTTGCTGCTGCTCGTAAATGTTTGTTGTACCAGAGATTCTGTAAACTGTCTAACATAGCTTTTTCTCCTAGATGTGCTGGACTATGTGCTGTATTTATTATGACTTGAACCATAGAGTCGGGGAGAAACCATGTAGATTTTCCCTTCGTCATCCAACCTTGATCTGTCTGGATCCCTCCTAGTTCAGTCCATTTCTTGATTTCCTCTGGAGTAGCATGTGTCTGAATATCGATTACATCTAGTGTGGGATCCCTAACTGTCATACAATGTGTCGGTACTATTGTCTTTGTCATATCAGTTGTCTGGGTGTGAGTTAATGCTGTATGTTTTGCTGTTTGGTCTGCCAGGTCGTTACCCTGGGAAACAGAATCTGTAACTTTAGTATGTGCTTTACACTTCATGATGGATATGCCAGAAGGCAGATGTATTGCATCTAACAGTGCTTGAATGAGGGGACCGTGCTGGATCTTGGCACCGTGGGAGGTCAAGAAACCTCGTTCTTGCCATAACACTCCGAAGTCGTGTACGACTCCGAAAGCATAACGGGAATCAGTGTATATGTTAACATTTCTGTTCTTGGCTAGTATACAGGCTCGGGTCAGAGCAATGAGCTCTGCCACTTGAGCGGACAGTGTATCAATACGATATGTTTCTTTTACTTCAGTTTCAGTGGTCACTGCATACGCGGCCACTAATTCTCCTGTACTTGTTCTCATACATGAACCATCCACATAAAGTGTCAGGTCTGGATTTGTCAATGGAACATCTGTTAAGTCTCGTCGGGGCTTTGTTACTGCATTAATGATCTCTATACAATCATGCGGAACTGGATTAGTCATACTCGAAGGTAACAATGTTGCTGGATTCAGAATGCTGCAGCGTCTGATTTCTATGTGTGGCTGGAATAGCGTCAATTCATAACCTGTCAGTCGTGCTATAGTCAGGTGTTGAGTCTGAGTTCTGTTTAAAAGAACCTCTACAGAATGTGGAACTTGAACTGTTAATTGATGTCCTAAAACAATTGAGTCGCTCTGTCTGATTGCTAGGGCTGTTGCTGCTCCTGACTTTAAGCACGCAGGGAGTGCCTGGGCTACTGAATCCAATGTACTTGAAAAATAAGCGCAAGGCTTATGTGAACCTGCTTGGTCTTGAGTGAGGACAGACAACGCTGTCCCATCACGTTCTGTAACAAAAAGTGTAAAAGGTTTGCTGTAACATGGTGTCGCTAAAACTGGTGCTTGGCATAAAGCTTTCTTTAATTCCTCAAAGGCCTGTGTATGTTCCTGAGTCCAAGGAAGGACAGTCGAAGTCGCTGCCTCCTGTGTTGTCAACTGAATGAGTGGTTTAGCTAGAAATGCATACTGAGGAATCCATTGTCTGCAGTACGAGGTGAGGCCTATAAAGGCCCGCACTTCCTTTTGTGTCTGGGGTTGTGGCATATTTACAATTAACTGGATACGGTCAGGAGTGAGCTGTCTCCCCACTTTGGACAGCAAGTGACCCAAGTACACAACTTGCTGAACACAGAATTGTAGCTTCGAAGGAGACACCTTGTGTCCCTTGTCGGCCAGAAAATGTAAAACTGTCAGTGATGCTTGTTCACATTCGGGCTCACTTCGTGCGGTGATCAGCAGATCATCGACGTATTGCAGTAAGGCAGTGTTAACTGGCATTTGAATACAATCAAGTTGTCTTTTCAGTGCTTGACTATAGATGCTGGGGCTTTCTGTGAATCCTTGAGGTGCGCGTGAAAATTTGAAACTTCGTCCATTTAAACTGAATCCGAAGAGATATTGGCTCTCTGGATCAATAGGCACACTAAAGAAGGCGTTCTTGAGATCAATTACAGTAAAGAACGTTGCTTCTGAATCAATAGCAGTCAATAGGGATGAGATGTCGGGAACCACAGGGTACTGTGGAACGATGCATTTATTCAGTTCTCGTAAATCAATCACCAGCCGATATACTGGCGGTGCATTGGGATCAGTACGTTTAAGAATCGGAATGATAGGGGAATTACAGATATTGGAGTCGGTCTCTACGACCACTCCTTGGGCAATGAGCTCTTCAATGATTTCCAGTAAAGCCACTACAGCATCGGGTGGTAACTTGTATTGTCTGATTCTCGGTAAAACAACACCTGGCTTGAGTGTAACACGGTATGGTGTAATGTGCATGCAGCCTACATCGGTTGGGCCTTGTGCCCACAGGTGTTTCGGTACATTTTTCAATCTGACATCAAACTCTCGTAATACATAGTGACCCTTAAAGTCACGCAAGAAAAGTCTAACTCCTTCCGGAGAACAACATATCACAGCTCCTAGAGCCTTCAATGTTTTGATTCCTAACAAGTTTTCTGGACATGCTTTCGTAAGTAACAGGTCTGTAACACGTGATAATGGACCCACAGCCAGGGGGACGGGTTTCGATACCTCATTTACAATAGGTTGTCCTGAAAAACCAAGGGAAACATTCTGTGAGCCTGAGAGGGGTGCCCCTGGGACTTCATTATGGCTGATTGTTGTGCGGCTTGCCCCTGTGTCAATTAAAAACTTTCTGTCTTTTCCCAATACTTGACTGTGTACATAAGGACCCTCTTGATCTACAGGAATCTCAATAAGAGGCAAGCCAACCTCCCTCTCTAGGCTGTTTCATGTGTATCTCTGATAATCGGGATAATCAGATTGGGCATACAAGTTCATTTGTCGTGAAACCTGCTGTGTCGCGGCAATGGGCTGTGGCTGTGGCTGTGATATCGCTGCGGTCTGTGCTGTATGTGGTGGAGCATGCATAGGCTGTGAATTCTGTGAAGTCTGTGGCTGACCCTGGTCTTGTCTAGGCGGATGCGGTCTTTCTTTAGTTTTACCTGTTGCTATATTGTGTTTCAGGACTGGACATTCATGTACGTAGTGACCTGGCTGCTTGCAATAGTTGCATGTCCCCTTAACGGGAGCTGCTGAATTTCCTGTCTGGGCCGTACCCTTTCTCTGGCCGTCGGCTGGAACCGACTGGGCCACTAACATTTTCATTTTCGTGTCTTTCATGCGTTTCTGTTCATGATCCTGTTCTTCTCTGATTCTGTTCTGATGGTACTGTAACATCTGTAACATCTGGGATGGCGTATTTGCTTGCCATGTACTCTCAACCTTGTATACACGGTTTTTAACTGCTATCAGGGAATTCTCCACTAACTTTGATACGAAAAGATGCGGGTACGACTCGCTACTTGGTTTAAGGCCACTATTAATAATGAAACATTTCTCGAATCTTGAATAGAAGTCACTAGTATCTTCATCGTGTTTCTGTTTACAGGCCGAGATTGCGTCCCAGTCTTCCTTTCTAGTTGTCAGTAATCTTGGCAGAACCTGTACTATCAAACCTGGTAATGCTTTAGTTTTCTCCCCAAGGCCTAGCCCTGGGGTACGAAGTTTTTCCTCGTCTTCTATTTCTGTCCATATAATCTTTTTGTCTCCCACCTCCCATTCTCTTTCCTTGAGTTTCTCGTAGATGCCGGTGGGCAGCAGTACCTTTAACATTTTCATAATATCTGCATATGTGTAATCTCCCATCAGTAACATGTCTTTAAGTTCTCTGTGAAAACCTGCAGGGTCTTTGTCATGACAGGGTACTAGTTTCTTCATTTCCAATAGTTCTAACTTGGTCAGAGGTGTGTGTACATACACACGTTTCAAAGTATTATCGGCACCCATAACTGGATGTACTTCTCATAAAGGGTTCTGTCTTTCAAGACGCTCCATATGATACATTTTTCTTTCTGGGGGCGGAGCGGGAACATATTGTGAGCTTAAGAAAGTGTTATATCTGTGCCGTTGTTCTAGAATTATTTGTATTAACTTGGTACTTAGGCCTCTCCATCTATCCATGAGTAGTGCTTCTAATGTATCGTGTAAGGGACCTGGATCAGAATGTTGATTTCTGTATAACCTGAGGAGATGCTGAATCATATATGTACCTGCTAATTTCTGCTCGTCTGGGGATAGGTTCAGAAATGTCTGCGCTACTGTGTCATCATTGTATATGTTAGGATTGTCAGCCCATAGTACTGCTGACCGGGCTAGTTCTTGTTCATCCATAGAATTGAGTACATGGTACCCCATTCGTTCTCGAAGCATTTTATCGGTGTCTTGGAACTGATGTTCAGGAGAATTCGGTTTTGATATGCCAGAGAGAAAAACTCTCTTGCTTTCTGGACGAATGCCTTTCCTAAGGTAAGTTCCCTTACCTACCTACGCTATCTTATCTGTAGTCGTTTCTTGTTCTTCAGGTCCTTCCTCCTCCTCGGAGGAAGCATTTTCTTTCTCTTTTTCGTGTATATCTATTACTGCTTTTCTTATTTTCTTGTACATACTGGCTATACAATTCACTTTATCATGTTTTCCTTCGGATATATTTTGACCCCACTTGTTTAGTGCCTCCATTTCATCCTGTTCTGTCTCAGGCCTGTCTCGTTCTCTTATTAAGCAATTTATGAAAAAACGTAGTATATATGCTTGAGTGTCAACTTTCTGATGTGCCAGGGCCTCCTTAATACTTTCAGGATTTTCCCCAGTCTGGACAAAATGATATATTTTATCTAGGTGATCTTTCATTCCTGAAAATAACACTAGGTAATCTGTAGCTTGTCGCAAACGTAGTGATGCTATCAACATTCTATCGTCTTTGCCGGGTACTGGATCGTATCTGCAAACTGGAAGCTGTTCTTTGAGTGTGTCGAGACGGGGTGACTGTAGTGTAGGGTGCTTCTGCATGTCCCTAAGATGTAATCTGTGTGTTGCTGGCGGGGTCTGGTAACCCCCGGTTGCACCTCCTGAGGCGGAGGCTTGGGCATTATCCCTCTGTGGAGTCTGTATGTGTACTTGAACTTGTCTCTTAATAGGATCAGGCAAAAACGGATTCAGTATATTAATTTTTTTTTTTTTTTTTTTTTTCAAAACCTTTATTGTACCTTCAAAGTTACACAGCGGAATGCCTACAACCCCACGGGCTGGCCGCTATTACAATTCGTTAATCAGTTCGCAGCATTCAAACTTTTGCTTACTCATAACCTGTATTGGAGGATGTTTACAGAAATGCCATAATGAAAGGTACAGCTTATGCATTTTGAGTCAAAAAATTATACAGGTTTTTGGCTTTTTGTTCTTTTTTTTTTTAAAACAACAGTAAAACAAACCAAACCAAAATTTCGGAATCACAATGTGATCATTCGTAGATTAATGTCGATCGTTAACTGCTTTCCCTTGGAATGTAGTCCCTCAGTGTCTCCCCCCACGCCCGCTGTGCCATCCGGCGCCAGAGACCATATGTAAGTGTTCTCAACCTGCCCGTGTCCTTACCCCTCCCCCCTACCGCTCTCCTGTGACAGCTCATTATCCGGGGGTTCCCCTACGTCTAGTATTGACCCCTTAATGTTGTTCTGTGGAAGTACTAGCTATCGTCCTCTTCCCCTTCAGATTCTTCCTGTTCCTCCTCTGCTAAGGGCTCACAAATTTCCCCTCTGTAGACATTCCATTTAGTCCAAATTTTGTTCCACTTCCCTGGGCAGGCCCGACTGGAGTAGACTGCCCTCTCTGTTATCATCACCCTGTCCATATTTAGGCACCATTGGGCCTTGGTCGGTACTTCTGCTGCCCCCCATCGCTGTGCAATATCGCGCTTGGCTACCATTAATCCCGCTGTTACCCAGATTTGGCCGTGTCTGGTGAGATCATTAGGTTCCCATACATTGAGTAAACACCGCCGAGGCTCGGGCAACAATGATACCTCCAGTGTCTGTGATATGGTGCGTAAGATCTGTTTCCAATACTCCCGGATCTGGGGGCACTCCCATAAGGTGTGAAAAAATGTGCCCTCTTCCCCACAACCGCGAAGGCAATAAGGGTGTTGTGATCTATGGATGCGGTGTAGCATGGTTCTCGTGTAGTAGACCCTGTGCAATATCTTCAGCTGTACAAGGCGCATCCGGGCCGAAATTCCCACCTCTTTAGGTGATTCTACTGCTTCATTCCACTCATGTTCGTCCATCTCACAAGTGTCCCCCTCCCATTTCTCCTTCAGGGATATCAGTGGGTCTGGTAGGTTGTTGAGTAATTTACGATATGTGAGGGACGTTGCACGTTCGGGCATGTACTCATTAAGCAATCGGTCTTCCAGTGGGGAAGACTCCGGTAAGTCTGTGTGTGGGGGTAGGACAGCCAGCAGTGCATGTTGTATCTGAATGTACCTGTAGAGCTCCCTTTCACTCAGGTCGTACAGTTCTCTCAATCTTGTGAAAGGCAACACCTCCCCCCTCTCCCAAAGGTCTCCCACCGTGGATATCCCTATAGAATCCCAGTGGGAAAAGCCCCGGCTATTTCTCATATTGCCCAAAGCTCGGGAATCCCATAGCGGGGTGAGTTTCGTTATTTTCCCCTTCCAGCCCAAAGCCGCTGTCGAGGCATGCCAGAGCGTCACGGTTAGTCTGGTGGGGCCCACCAATTTGCGGATTTTGCGTTGGTCGTACAACGGGGCCAGCATGGTATTAGTACCCAGTTGTTCCCTATCGGCCTGAAAGGCTGGTTCAGTTTGTGGGGCATGGAGCCATTGGTTGATGGGTTTAAGGTGTGCTGCCCAGTAGTACAGTTTCAGATTAGGCAACGCTATGCCCCCGTCGTACCATCCTCTGTGTAATTTGGGTTGTGCGATGCGTGCCGGTAAATTACCCCACAGGAGATTAGAGACCAATGCTGCCACTCTTTGAAAGAATCTTGGGGCCACTTGGTAGGGTGTGTTCTCAAGAACATACAGAAATCTGGGTAGTGACATCATTTTGTATAATGCGGCCCTACCCAACAGCGTTAGCGGTAGTCCCGCCCAGAACTTGACATCTTGTTTGAACCTGTCCAAATGGGGAGTCAGGTTTTTGGCCATAAATTCTGCAGGGTCTCTGGTTACATGGATGCCTAGATATTTAAAGGAGGAGCCTGCCACCTTCAGAGGGCAATCTGCCGCCAGTGCCGGGAGCTGCCCCTTCAGGACATATAGTTCCGACTTGTTCCAATTTATCGTGTACCCGGAGATCCTCCCATGATCATTACAGAGGTGTAATAGGGCTGGCACCCCAATGTGTGGTTCCGTGAGATATACCAACATGTCGTCGGCATAGAGCGACAGTCGGTCCTCCCAACCCTCTTTCCAACGTATTCCCGTCAGTAAGGGCGAGGTTCTAATAAGAGTGGCAAGGGGTTCCAAGGATAACGCAAACAACAATGGCGAGAGGGGGCATCCTTGTCTCGTACCCCTCCCCAAGGAAAATGTTCTTGAAATGTGCCCGTTCGCCACTACCTGGGCAACTGGGTCCGTGTATAGCAGTCTAACCCATGCTATAAAGCGGGGACCAAACCCCAACCGTGACAGCACCTTGAACAAATAGTTCCATTCCACAAGGTCAAATGCCATCCTGGCATCAAGAGCCAACACCACTGCTTGGGACGTGATTGAGTCTGCCCTGGCCATTACCCCGTGCAGCCTACGCAGGTTTAACGCCGTGTTCCTGTGGGGCATGAATCCGGACTGGTCCGGATGTACAAGGGATGCCAAATGCGGTAGGAGCCTAGTTGCCAGGAGTTTGGCGAGGATTTTGGCTTCTGCATTAAGCAGTGAGATGGGGCGATAGGAGGAGCAGTCCTCAGGTGGTTTCCCTGGCTTGGGGATGGCCACTATTGTCGCCATCCTCTGGTCTGTAGGGAGTGCACCCTGTTCTAGACAATCCTTATACATTCCTAGCAAATGTGTGCTGAGAGTTTCCGGTGTCGCTTGGTACCATTCTATAGGTATGCCGTTGGGACCCAGTGCTTTGCCTGGCTTTAGGGCTGCTATTGCCATTTGGATTTCGTCCGCAGTGATGTCTGCCTCCAATTCATCGGACATTTCCGGTGATAATGTTCGGACCTCTATTGGCGCTAATGCTTCCCTAGCCATCTCAGGGGTGATCTCAATTCCAGGGGTGTAGACCCCTTCAAAGTGACTGGCGAGCTGGTCTACTATGTGTGCTGGGTTCGTGTATACCTTTCCTTGACCATCCTTCAACCGTTGGATTCCCTTGGAGTTCCCTTCCCGTTTGTCTAGCCAAGCTAGCATCCTCCCCGCCTTGTCCCCTACCGCGTAAATCCGATTCTGAGTGTCAGTTATCTGTTTCCGTACCTGAGAGCGCAAATGATCGCTGTATAACTGTTGCTGTATGTCAAGTGCATGTGAGGAGGCTGGGGACGGGTGTTGTTCGTGTGTTGCCTTTAAGGTTTGTAGCGTCAGTTCCAATGTATCCAACTCTTGCGTTTGTTCTCGTTTATGTCTCGTGATTGAGCTTATGGCTTGCCCCCTCAAGACCGTCTTATAGGCTTCCCAAAGTACCACGGGAGAGCGCACTGAACCATCATTCTCATTGAAGTAATGTGTTGTTGCTCTTTTGAGGGCCTTGCGGACCTGAGGAATCTTTAGATAGTTGGCGTGTATGGGGTAAACGCGCTTACGGGACCTTTCGTGGGAGGTGAGTACGAGAGAGATTGGTGAGTGGTCTGAAATTCCTCGGGGATGGATCTCTACTGCGTCTACAAGTTGGAGTGCCTCCCCCAGGGTCAGAAAGTGGTCTATTCTCGTCATACTACCGTGAACGGCGGAATGAAATGTGTACTGTTGTAGAGTAGGATGAAGGAATCTCCACACATCAGTAAGGCCCATAGCTGTCAAGAAACGCTGTAGGCGGGGGGTCCCTGTCGTGGGAGACAATGCTGGGAATCTATCAAGTTGTGTGTCTACTATGGCGTTAAAGTCCCCCCCTAGGATAACTTCTCCCTCAGGCAGAGTCAGCAGAAAGTCACCCAGCTTTGGAAGCTGCACCGAGTGTAACGCCGGTGGGACATAGACTGATACAATATTGAGAAGCCTACCCTCCCATTGCCCCTGTAGCGCGGCAAAACAGCCCTGATCATCTTTCCTGGTCTGCAAAGGGATGAATCGCGAGGCCCGCTGTATCAAAATACCAGTCCCCCTGGATCCTGACGTGAAACCCGAGTGCACTACCATCTTGTATCCTTTTCTATCCATCGCTTTGGTAGCCCCCCCCCGTCAGGTGTGTTTCTTGCAGTAGCGCTATGGCAGGCTTCAGTCTTTTAAGTGCGGATAGCACCAGGCCCCGCTTCACTTTGTCCCCCAGCCCCCGTACGTTCCAAGACAGTAATCGCAGTGATGAGTGCCGTGACTCCGAGGCTATTCCATTTGCCTCAGGGATGTGGTTCTCAGACATTTGGCGTAGTGTGGTCTATGGTGTGGTGGAATGAGTGTGAGTCTTGAGTGTGTGTTTCATTTACCTTCAGTATGACGTAGGGGGGGTTTGGCCAAGGAGACCAGTCTTTACCCATTCTACCAATCATCTGGAGATGCAGGTGAAAGCATTGCTTTTTCGTTGACCATACCTGTGAATTCCTAACTGTAACAAAACGCCCCCTTCCCCGTTCCCCCCTCCCTGCACCCCTGCCTAACGGACTTTCAACTGCCCGCCCCCCCAACTGAGCAGAGTGCTTAATCCTCCCCTTAACCAGAGTACTTGCGTGTGGGGGGAGAGTGTCTCCCCGATCAAGCGGCATCCCTGCGTGCTTCTGGGGCTCGCCCGCGTCAGAGTCTGCTCGCAGCTTTCGCACAGTTTATGTAGACTTCAACAAGTACAGTCATTCCAGGACCATGAGAGCAAGTCATTCTTCTTCGCCCGCGCCGGTAGAGTCGTGGGGCGGGGAGCCCCCCGCTCCCCCCCGGCCCGATGTTTGGGAACCAGTTCCATTGTCGTCTCTGTGGCTGTAGTTGGACCTTTGTGATCTCCTAGAGTGTTCTGTCGTGCGCCAACCCTCCAGCCAGTCCCGAGCCGCCTCTGGGGAATCAAAAAACCACACTTTCTTGTCTGCCACCACTCGCAGTCGAGCCGGGAAGAGCATCGAGTAGGGCAGCTCCCTTTCTCTCAGCGTCTTTTTAATCTCAAGGAACGTCCTTCTCTTTCTTGACACCTCGGCCGTGTAGTCTGGAAAGAAGGCAATCCGTGAATTTTGGATCTGAATAGGAGGTGCCACTCTCGCCGCCTGTAAGATGGCGTCACGGTCTCTGAAGTTGAATAACCTTGCAAGTATCGGTCTTGGCGGACCTCCAGGTTTAGGTTTCCCTCCTGGGACCCTATGTGCCCTCTCCACCGAAAAGAAGTTGGAGAGTCCCTTCGGTTGGAGTCTGGTGTTAATCAGGTCCTCCACATAGAGGTCGAGGGCGCCCGAGTCTTCCGATTCCGGCACGCCTAAAATTCGGACGTTGTTGCGTCGTGAGCGCCCTTCTTGATCATCCAGTTTGTCCCTGAGTAGTTTGTTGTCCGTTTGTAGCCTTTCTACGGCTGTTTGCAGTTCGGACACGTCTTCTACTAAGGATTTAGTAACCACCTCCACTTGCTTGACCCTTTTGTTGACTTTCTGGAGGTCTGCCCTTATCAATGATACTTCCGTGGCCGTGGCACCCACCGTGACTTGAACTTGGGCCAGCGCTGCCATTACGTCTTCAAGCGTGGCTTTTTTTGCACTCTCCGCGTCCATTGTCTTTCCCGTGGGTTTGCGCTGATCCTGGGGAGGTGTCTGTTGTTCATATGCAAATTTGTTTAATTTTGCCTGTGCTGCCGTGTGTTTGGGCCCTCTGTTGGACATGGTCTTCCCTTTGTAGGCATAGCGGTCCCCCGTTGATATGGTGAGTCAAAGCCAGTAGAGAGATGAGCCCTGCGGTGATTTTAGTGGGTCTGTAACTATCACTCAGTGCCAGTGTCCCCCGTCTGATTTTTGTTAATTGTGGCTGCCCCAGGTGGCAATCAAAGTGCATTCAGTGTTGCTCGCTAGTTTAAGGCCAGCCCGAGTGCAGCTCGCCTTGTGTTCAACAATGTTCGTGTCCGGTAGGGTGGCTGCCGGGAAGCGATGGCGAATCCGCTCCGCTATGGTGTTCTGATTGTCAGCCCGGGTGAGGCGCTACGTTTACTCACCGCCGCGTGCGGTAGTAACTGCTTATGGCCGGTGCTTCCTTCCGCTATGACCCCGACTCCCCAAGTGCGCCTGTGTTCAGTTCTGCTCTGCGGAGCGATGGGGGAGGGGGGAGGGCTGCGTAGTACTCACCGCCGGCCCCGCTGCCAGCCGCCACCTACTTGGATGCAACCACCGCTCTTCCTTCGTGCCCCGGTGCGGTGCCTCCGATCGTTGAGCGGATGATGGGACCTGAGGAGTTGAAGGGGCCCGTCTCTCTGTATGGCGGCGTCGTCCGCCGGGAGCTTGCCAAGTTGTGCCTGTCCTGCCGCGCCGGAACTGCGGGCGTGTTGACCTCCACTGGGCTCCGCAAGTCGCCCCTTTGATCCCTGGGGCTTACGTCCAGGGTCCGGTCGCCGACAGGCAGGTTGTCCGCAGGACCAGCACTTCCGCCTCGTCCCGCCCGCCGATGCTTAACTTCCGCTCGGACTCCAGCCGCGCTCCACACCGCTGCTCTCCGGAGGACCGCAGGCCCCTCCTTCTCTCTGCTCCGCGAGCCGGATCAAGTCGATCGCCAGTCTCCTCTGTCACTGGAACGCTCCGATGAGCGCCGCAAGGACTCCTGACTCGGTCCGCCCCTTCAGACACCAATAATTTTCGGATGTAGATGACGGATTAATGCGGGATGCCGCCTGTCCACGGGAGCCTCCCTAAGCTGCGGCCACCATCGTTGGATGCTAGCCACGCCCCTCCGGTATATTAATTTTAGGTGCGGGAGGTGGTGGAACGACAGGCTGTCGGACGGGGGAACCTTGTTGCGGTAACGGCGGCATATGGTCTGGAGGCGGGTTGCCATCTCCGTCACCGTCAGTAGGCGGGACGTGGGCACGTGGATTGGTGTAAGCGGGTGCTACATCGTTTAGATAGGAATTCAGAAATATGTCCTTAGTAATCCTGTGATTTACTTTAGTTGGAACCAATAGTGGCGGCAGATTTTTCGGTATTTCTGAAGTGGCTTCAGGCGAACCCTCGGCCACTAAATACATGCCATTTACGAGATTGTTTCGCGCGCGGTCTACTTGTTCTGATTTTACTCGGATCCCTTCAGTAACTAATTCGTTCTCTCGGGCTCTATCTGACTCTTCTCTGTGTCTGTCTTCTCTACGGAGTGCTTTTTCAGCACGTTTGTGTGATTCTTTACGCCAAAATTCTATGGCGTCTTTCTGAGATTGTCTGGCTTTCTTTTTCCATAGTGCTTCTTCTACCTTCATGATGCACTCGGCATCCCATGTTCCGGTAACAGGCCATCTGTGTCTCTCGTCTAGATGCTTAGTATAATCGGCCCATAAATCTAGATACAATATGGCATCTAAGCCATGCTTATGATACATGAAATTTCCAGGAGTGTCCCTAGGGGGGATAGGAATTTCTTCCTCTAGTATCCCTTTCCTAGTTCCTATCTGCTTTAACTTATTAAAAAACGGCATCTTGTTTACTTAGTACTGAATGCTCAATCCTTGCTACTTAACTCTGAACACAGCTAGTTACACAAGAACACAATAATGCACATTAAAAACAGTCACTCATACCACGACATTAATCACATGAAAGACATTTGAGACATATATGACTACCCCCATATACTGGATGTACTGCTAAACAGCACAGATACACTGCTAAGAACAGTGCAAGAACTGGAATAACGGATATACTGCTAAACAGTACAGATACACTGTCTAAAACAGTGCAGACCGAATTTGTGTACCCAAACCCGTCTTTACCGGATACATAACAATGCACCCGTCTAGATACGTCCCAGCAATGGTACTCACCGGGAAGCACGGAATCGGAAGGCCTCGGAAAACTCGACTGGACTGGACCGGACTGGACTCGACTCGACACGTGGATACTTCGGAAACTGGTGGGCCTCTTGACACCTCGGACCTTGCTTCTTTCGGCTAGGCTCTGGTCGGGATCCTCCGCACTCCTCACCGCCTCGTCTGGGTGCTGATCGCAGTCTTCGTCACCTCCGTGGGCCAGAGGGAGATACAGGAAATCCTGCCAGTACGCGTAGTTCCGTCTAACTGATGGCAGGGGACAGAGCTTGCAACGCACCAACCGGCGCGTGGGGTGGGGGAGGGGTCCCTGTTCGGGCGCCAGAATAATGTGGTAAATATTTGATTTACCGTCCTAATTTCTATGCAGGTAAGTACTTAATCAATAATAACTCAATCGGAAAGAAAGAGGCAGAGTCCGTGGTGTTAGAGTTCTTAGGGGTTTTATTCCTTAAAAAGGAATGGTACCAAACCGGATATCATGTTCCTACCACCACTGGGGTGTAGGAAGGGATAGAGCAATATTTTATTGACAATACATAGCTTATATACTTAAGTCACATTATAGAAACCAATACAGTAGGCGTAACAGCTGAGAGAAGCAAGATAAGAGCACACACGTGGTAGTGATACGTAATTAGAAGGCGTGAACTAGGCGTGAACGTAGAGGCGTGTGCTAGAAACGTCATAGGTAGGTGTCACAAGTGGGTGGCAACAAAGCAGAATCTTGTAATGTCAGCAGAAATCTGAGGCCTGTATGCGCGCGCAGGTGCATGACGTGTGATTGACGTGAAACTGGAGGGTGCAGGGGACTTTGACATTTACACTAGCGGAAAGAGACAGAAGTCTGGCATGTCAGATCAACTCGTACCTATATCATATCTTATATCTGATGTTTGGGAACCATATTATCTAGAGGGAAAGGTCTCTGGGGCAGAAGCTATTCTATACTGACTGTGAGTGCGTGTATAAGCGTCTAAGTGTCTGCATGAGATGCGAGGGGGGCATGGGCCTACCATGGTAACGGAGGCTATGAATTACTTGCACGGAGACAGTGAGGCCAGGCCCTTTGCTCTGCAGCTGGGGGAATGTTTACTTAAACTAGTAAGTAGGAATGCATTTTCGAGGAGCGGAACAGATAATTCGAAGGTTGAATACAGTCTTGGCAGGCAGCAGGCTGAGCTAAGCGCCGTTAGCCGCACAGGGAGTAAGGCAGAGGTCACGGGTACAGAGGCAGCCTGGGCTGAAGCTTTCAGAGTCAGAAGGCAGGAAAAGGCTCGATGGCAGAATTCAGGGCCTACTTTGCCAGAGCTGAAAAACGTGTAAAGTACACCACAAAAAGACGTTGGCATGGCATACTTAGAAACGGAATATTCAACCCATTCAGGGTGGGTCTGAAAGAGGACATGTTAACGTTGGACGCAAATGTATTTGCGTCTTCATAACTGGCACAGGAGGGAAGTTACATGCACTTTAAGCTGGTACATGGAGACGGTGGGGTACACGTTAGGGAACATTACTTGACCATAAAATTTATATTTCCTCAATACCAGGCACACATTAGTTCACTAAGAACTAGGGTATTTATTGACAATGAACATACATCACAATACTATGCAACATAATTTCTGCAAAGAAAAGGTAAAGGTTAGAATGCGCGCTTATTAAAGAAAGGGCGGAGATCACCTTGTTAACGTGAAGTCGGGACTCGGCAGTCATCTAGGTTCCCTTCTCGTCTCTGTGTCCTGGCTCGCCTCGCAGTCACACCCCAGCCGTCACAAGTACACGTCTGCACCGCTAGGCTCAACCTCGTCTGCTTCCCTCCAGGCCACCGGAACCTCGCTGGTTATTAACTACCGTCTCTCTCTCTCTCTGTTTCAGTGCGCTCCGCGCTAATACTCCTTCAGTCTTTCTCAGAGAGTTTCGATCTTAAATCTTTCTCGGACTTCAAAGATGGCGACTGTCCGCCATGGAATAATTAATGGCAGAGATGCTAACGGCTAGATGCCGCCTACGGACTGACTGACGACTGACTAACACCTTCGCTAATATCAAAGCCCGTTCCTTCATGGAAAGTTACGGTCAGCCACCTGCCGCCCACCAAATTCTTGTACCTCCCCGTACCAAGGACACGTTCCCAGCCGGCCGGCCTGAAGTTGTGTCTTCGGAGTGGAGAAAAATACATTCCTTCGATAAGGGCCAGCCTGAGCCGGTTCTCTCCAAGCGAACAACAGCTTGAAACTAAAACACTACACTTGACCTAGAAGGCCTCTCAAGCTAACAAGCAGAGAGCAAGATGGAGTCTGTCTCGTTTAAGGCCTACAGGGCCCACAATATGCGCAACTCCATGGAAAATATCCTAACACTTTAGCAAATGGGCAAATCATGATTAATACTTATGTATCTATCCCCTAACTTAGATTCATAAGCCCTACACTAAGGAAAGGGACACGAAAATACTCTACTATATAAAAGGCAGGGATCCTGTCTATAGTCCTAATCCCTATGCTATGGGGGTGATAGACTGGAGTCACTCTCCATCATTCTCCCTCTTAAAGGAGCCAGAAAAAGGGCAGCCATTACATTACACCCCTTGACTCCAGTCTACAAACCACAAACTAAATAGAACTCACATCAGTAGAAGAATAATAGGAAACAAAATTAACTGATCTATGCCTCTTGCTAAGTTTACAAAATTGAAGCAGGGCAGGAATGCACTGAATAAAGCAACAAATAGCTATTAAAACACAAATGACAACGATAACTCCCCCTAAAATCTGTCGCAAAGAATGTAGGTCAGGTAACCAATTAAAGAGCCAGTCAAAGAAACCCTGGTCTATATGTTGCCTAATTTCTGCAGTCAAGTCGTGGAGTTTGTCAATATGAGCTTGGATTGATTTAGAATGATCGGACAAATTAAAACAGCATAGACCCTCAAAATCAGAACATTCATGTCCATGTTTTAGCAAAAGATAATCAATAGCAGCGCGATTCTGCAAAATAGCTCTACGCTCGCCTTGGGCATCTAATAACAGATCAGATAAAACAGTAGATGTTTGATTGATGGACTTAACCATCCAGCAGGCCATCTTGCCGATTGTTTTGGCATTGTAAACGGCCAACGCAGGGACTCCAATAATAGAAAAAGCTAAACCAAGATATTCCGATTTAGAGTAAAGATGGACAGAGGAATCACAGTCCTCATGCAATGACATTGAATCACGTACCATACGGGAATGTGAATTAGGATGTGAGGAAAACATTAATAAACTCAATCTAGTGATGGCACATGGGCCACCAGAAATATTTGCAGGAATATAAGGCCAGGATGAATTCCCGCAAGAAAAGAGCCATCCAGATGGCAATAACATGGAACGATAATAACTAGGGGCAACTAATAAACGTTTACATGTCATATTATTTTTAACAGAGAGACACGAATTCGGAAGTCTTTTCAAACACAGCAATTGTTGATGAGCTGAAAAAGAAGTAGCAGCTTGTATCTTTAGCCTAATACATTCGGTGATAGCTTTTGGATCACATGTCATCATAAAACATAGGTCTCCCGGGGTAATGTTAAAAGTAGTAATCCGGGAATGAATAGGGATATCGAGGTCTGGAAGAGCAGTACATAAGGGACAAAATTTGTGGGCCGCAAAATCGCCCAGAATAACATTTGGTCGGGCATTCGAGATATTAAAAATGTGTCGTAAAGTCTCGGTAGAAGCAGGGACGGCAAGCAAGCAGGTCGCCAAAATGTCAGTCACAGACCTCATCGGTGTAAGACAGAAATGTGGAGAGTTCGTCACTCTCTTTGCGAGTGTTATCCAAAAGTTAGAGGACGTCGTCCACGCAGAACGCGGAACTCGGATACTTCCATCAACCGACGTCGGTGGATCCTCTCCTCTCCCGGCGTAGCAGGCCAAAAGGAGTCCAACGCCGACACATCCTGCAGCAGCAATCCAGAGAATGATCTGAAAGAATACAAATACAGGCCTTAATCATTCTCGTAAGTAACATTTATCAGCCGGGACAGCTTCCCAGCCATCTTTCCCTGGCTTCATCACCAAAACGGTGTTGTCATGACCGGTCGCAATAACATCAGCCTGTTCTGGAGGATTTTTAGGCGATTGCACCCATATTTTAGCTTCAGGAAGATCAGATGATCCGAAGCCTTTTTGTCCTCGCACAGTTAGCAACGTTGGGGCAGAGCCTTTCTTGATCTCACTACTGAAGACAGGCATAATCAATAACTGAGCCACACGGTCAGACTTTTTAATCAATAAATCAGTCTCACTGCTATTAAGCAAGAGAACCTTGATCTCTCCCTGATAGTCACTGTCAATTACTCCTCCGAGCACTTGAATACCTTTCAGGGCTAGGCCTGATCTGGGGGCAACTAATCCAAAACTACCGGCAGGTATACAGACACCAATGCCAGTTTCAACAATGATCCGGTCTCTTCCATGTAATATTGCATCATTTAAAGCATGCAGGTCTAGGCCTGCGGAACCTGGGGTCGCTCTACATGCAGCCAAAGCCCCGGGGGTAATTTCCCAATACATGACAGTGTTGGACAAGGAATTAGGCTTTACATCCACATTTGGAGGAAACAAACGCATCAAAGGGGATTCAGCATGTAACAAAGGGCGATTATTTAAAAACAATAATGCTTGAAACAAAACATCCTTCCAATTCTTGTATCGATCATCTGTCAATTTACGTAATTGTTCTTTTAGCAAACCATTCATTCTCTCAATCAAACCCAAAGCTTGCGGATAATATGGAATGTGAAACACCCAATCAATGTTATTTTCCACACAGAATTCCTGTACAAATCTTCCACGAAAGTGGGATGCATTGTCTGATTGAATTTGGAATGGGACACCATAGTACAGAATAAGCAGCTCCAGGGTTTTAATGGTATTCACTTGGGTAGCGTTCTTGCAAGGGAAAGCGACCAGAAGGCCACTATAAGTATCAACAACTGTACAAATATAATGACAATTCCTGCTCATAGGGAGCGGACCAATATAGTCAATCTGCCAAATTTGAGCGGGCAATTTTCCTCGATGTAACTGGCCTCGAACAATTTGAGGCACCTCCTTTTTTCTAGAATGCTGACAAATGGGACAATGTAGAATGACATCTTTAATCAAAGAAAAAGGAATATGAATTCCCCTATCGGCAGCCCACCTGCTAGTGGCCTTTTCACCAAAATGTCCCGCTTTCTGGTGGGCCCACTTCGCCAATCCCGCCAAATCAGAATCTTGCATATCCACCACTGCCTCAGCAATTTTAGATTTCTCATCTGCAATGTTATGAAAGAATTTATCAAGGGAATCAATTGGAGTGTGAGCATCCACGTGAAAGATTGTTACAGTACTCTGCGGGAGCAACTCCCAAATTTCTTGCCATAATTCTCTTCCCCACAATTCTTTTGAATGCAATTTCCAATTATGAGAATGCCATGTTGGTAACCATACCGCCAGTCCATTCGCAGTGGACCAGGAATCAGTGAAAATATGACATGTGCCAGGCAATTCCTGTTTCAAAACCTGGTAAACTGCATAGAGTTCAGCATACTGACTACTCTTACCCTCACCAGTTGTACTCAATAACTTCTGCGTGATTGGGTTATAGGAAACAGCCTTCCAATGTTGTTTCTCACCGTTGAACTTCGCCGAACCATCCGTAAACCACACATGTTTTCTATCCTCCGCGGACAGATCATCAAATGATTCACCCCACTTAACAGGAGACTCCTGCACTACGGGTACGGAACAATCGCTTCCAGTCTCACTGGAGGGCGCCTGCGCCACTCGCTCATGTAAAACCGCCACACCTTTCGGACCCACACGTGCCCTGTCTTGAATGTACCATTTCCATTTAATCACACTCGCCTCTTGAGCATGTCCAATTCGATGGGATTTCGGCGAACTCAAAACCCACTGCATAATGGGAATTTCAGGCCTCAAAATCACAGCATGGCCTAGGGTCAGTTGCTCGGTATCCACCAGAGCCCAATAACAAGCAAGTAATTGTTTCTCAAAGGGTGAGTAACGCTCACCAGCCTCAGGTAACTTTTTAGCCCAAAAACCCAATGGCACTTTCTGTCTGCCCTGCTTTTGCCACAGACTCCAATTGGCATACAGACCATCCACGTACACATTCAAGTCCACATCACCTTCACCCACCGGCCACAAATCCAAAGCATATTGAATAGCTTCTTTTGCCAGATTAAAAGCATTCTGTTGAGACTCACCCCATTCAAACGCATTCTTCTTACGAGTGACTCGATATAATGGAGCCAAAATCTGACTTAGATGGGGAATATGCTGACACCAAAAGCCAAACAAACCAATGAAACATTGAGCCTCTTTCCTGTTCCTCGGCACTGCAAAATCAAGGATTTTTCGCGTTACCTGTGGGATCACCTCTCTGTGACCTTCATGCCAATTAATTCCTAAAAATTTCACATTTTGGGATGGACCCTGTAACTTATCAGGACAAGACAAATCAGGATAAATGCTCTCAGTTTTCTTCGGTATCAAAATGTCTTGTTCATATCCGTCTCCAGTACGAAACGGATTAGTGTCATGTTCAAAAAATTGCGAATTACGGTCAGAAAGTCTGTTACGATCCTCCCTTCTTCTCATCTCAGGGGAATAACTCCTCTCCTCTCTATGTAGATTGGAAAAACGATCATCTCTCCCCCTTTCACGTTCATCCTCTCTCCCTCTCTCGCCATTACGATGAGGGGATACATCACGTTCACAGCGCCGACCATCACGGCAATCAGAATTCACACGTCGTCTCTCATCACCACTGTCATCCGAACCACGGTCATACTCATTCTTTCGCACACGACGGGCACCCTCCTTCCGATCCAAACCACGCTTACGAAACATGTCCCATAAGCGATTATTAGGCTCACCGTCAATGTCCTCCCTTTTGACACCATCAGCAATAAGAGCAAGAAACATATCACGTCTAGAGAACTTATAGTCCCCACCAGTACGACCCTCAGGTCGAGATTGTCTTTCAGGTTTAAACCACTCACCCAGCTCACCAAGCTGACGAACAGACTCAAGCACAGCAGACAAAGGATTGCCAGTTTGATTAATCAACAAAGTCATCATAACCTGCTTGTAAGCAACAGGCGAAGAACGGATAATTCGATTGCGCACAGAAGATGTTAAAAGACCATCCAACAATCTGTCAGAAGTGCTAAGAAAGATAGCAGTTTTCATGACCTCCTCCTTCAAACGTTGCGACGAATCGCGCAAAGTGTACCATGGTTTATCATTAACAGGCCAGTCAGATTCAGTAGGATATTTGTTGTTACAACCTTCGGACGCAAGCTGGAGCAAAGTAATTTGACCAGCACCATTATAGTTCCGAAAATGATCTTGAATAGTAGAATCAGAACTCAAAGAACAAAAACGTAAGCAATCTACAGCATCAAGCATAATACCGGCAGCGCCGAGTTCATAAAGGCGCACCATCCAGGAAAGCAAGGCCTCACCAGGCCGTTGTCGAAATCGTTGTAAAATGTCACTAACCTCCTGTTGTGTAAAATCCTCAATACAATCCAAAGCAATACCAGCTGGATTACCAGGGGCTTGTTGTAATTTGCGTCGAAACACAGGGTGAGCAGAAACCTCAGGAAGAGCTTCCGAGGAAGCCCGCATCTTAGATTTAGAAGAACAATCGGGGCAAGATACGTCATCCAAATGGGAAGAACGTGCACGGTCGCCATGAGGAACCGTATCAATATAAGAAGCAGATTTACAGTCACGTCCGGAGTGAGAAGATTCGCGCTTATCACCCTCCTCAGCCGAGGAGTCCGAAGCATTTGAATCCCAGATATTACCATCCCACTCATCAGGGTTCCAATCCATTCCGGCTTTTGCTACAACCAGACGCACTTTCCGTGACGATACACGACCACGACGGTGTTTGAACTTATATCGTGCAATGCGGACCGCAGCTCTTTCGGCTATGGTCTGATATGTTTCTAGTTTGTCAGCAAGCAATTTATTTTGACTAAGCAAAAGAGTATGCGCATTTTGCAACTCAACACACTGTCCTTCCATGTCCTTAAATTGTCTTTGTAGCAGAACAAATCTCTCATGAAGTATCCTGTACGCATTAAGAACAATCCAACCTCTGCGTCCTAAAATAGGAAGCTCATCACCCTTCACTACTGGCGCCTTCTGTAAGCACGATACCACATCGGCAGGCTCCGCCTGCTCCAAACAAGAAGACCAATTTTCACTCAAACCAGTAGAATCAGCCCATTCACGAGCCAAAGCCTCATAAGGCGTACACTCCCAGCCGGGAATCTGAATCGGTAACTTAAAAACCGACGATGATTTTTTTGCAAACATATTGACACGCAAAAATTATATACACAATTATATACAAAATATTAAAAGTACGAGCCGAGCGCAAACCAACAAGATCAAAACAATACAGCGCACATAGGCTTCGTAAACAGTTCGTGACGCCTGATGTAATGGCCGGATTTTCCGCTTAGATGGGATCAGCCCCTAGGGGCCCCGATAACCCAGCCAAAACGTACTCACCTCCCTCCTTAGAACGTATTCACAATGGATATGGATAGATATATGTATATACAGGTCGTACCTAAGGATGGGGAAATAGCAATACACATGCATGGATTTTCTATAACATCTTATTCACATCAGTTAGTCTTGCGGCCACTCCGACCCAGACTGATCTACCCTAGGGCAGATATGACACACAATCTGGTGCGTCTACACATGGGCCTGCAGAACCCAATGCTCTCCTTTCCAAACGGTTCGCAATCCGGCAAACCTACACGCCAGTCATCCCCCCTGACGCTCTCACTTATGCAAGCCACAATCCTGTGGGTATACACGCTGGTAATCCTACCCAACGTTCTCACTAACGCCGCATATCAACGACGACCACATTCCTATGAGCACTTATCGGAACAATTTCTCCATTGTCTACTTGGGATAAAACTATAATATTAAGATTTGGTATGGTTTCCAAATAGTTTAATGTGCCTACTATCCTCGGCATCGAAGGTCCACGTTATTCCCTATTTATGTGATCACCTCTTACCTGAGTGGGATTACTCGTCCATTCATATAAAATGGAAATCGCCTAGGAATACAGTTTACCAGGATTGAATAAGAATACCAGGCACACATTAGTTCACTAAGAACTAGGGTATTTATTGACAATGAACATACATCACAATACTATGCAACATAATTTCTGCAAAGAAAAGGTAAAGGTTAGAATGCGCGCTTATTAAAGAAAGGGCGGAGATCACCTTGTTAACGTGAAGTCGGGACTCGGCAGTCATCTAGGTTCCCTTCTCGTCTCTGTGTCCTGGCTCGCCTCGCAGTCACACCCCAGCCGTCACAAGTACACGTCTGCACCGCTAGGCTCAACCTCGTCTGCTTCCCTCCAGGCCACCGGAACCTCGCTGGTTATTAACTACCGTCTCTCTCTCTCTCTGTTTCAGTGCGCTCCGCGCTAATACTCCTTCAATCTTTCTCAGAGAGTTTCGATCTTAAATCTTTCTCGGACTTCAAAGATGGCGACTGTCCGCCATGGAATAATTAATGGCAGAGATGCTAACGGCTAGATGCCGCCTACGGACTGACTGACGACTGACTAACACCTTCGCTAATATCAAAGCCCGTTCCTTCATGGAAAGTTACGGTCAGCCACCTGCCGCCCACCAAATTCTTGTACCTCCCCGTACCAAGGACACGTTCCCAGCCGGCCGGCCTGAAGTTGTGTCTTCGGAGTGGAGAAAAATACATTCCTTCGATAAGGGCCAGCCTGAGCCGGTTCTCTCCAAGCGAACAACAGCTTGAAACTAAAACACTACACTTGACCTAGAAGGCCTCTCAAGCTACCAAGCAGAGAGCAAGATGGAGTCTGTCTCGTTTAAAGGCCTACAGGGCCCGCAATATGCGCAACTCCATGGAAAATATCCTAACACTTTAGCAAATGGGCAAATCATGATTAATACTTATGTATCTATCCCCTAACTTAGATTCATAAGCCCTACACTAAGGAAAGGGACACGAAAATACTCTACTATATAAAAGGCAGGGATCCTGTCTATAGTCCTAATCCCTATGCTATGGGGGTGATAGACTGGAGTCACTCTCCATCATTCTCCCTCTTAAAGGAGCCAGAAAAAGGGCAGCCATTACACATACTTAACCCTGCTACACTTTTGCCCTCAAGTACAGTAGACACCGCACCACATGACTGTGTGGAAATAATGAATATAGTGACGAAACCAAGACAAGACCTGACAGATGTTGCACTCCCAGACCCTGACCTAACACTCTATGTAGATGGATCATGCATGAGAACGAGTGCGGGAGAATTAGTGGCAGCATATGCCGTGACCACTGCTACTGAAGTCATAGAGACACAGAGAATAGACATACTGTCAGCACAAGCAGCAGAGCTCATCGCTCTGACACAAGCCTGCATAAAAGCTAAGCACTTGAAAGTGAACATTTATACAGATTCACAATATGCTTTTGGCGTAGTTCATGATTTTGGAGTACTATGGAGGGAGAGAGGTTTCTTGACCTCTCGTGGGGCCAAAATTCAGCACGGCCCGCTTATTCAGGCCCTGTTGGAAGCAATACATTTACCTGCAGCCATAGCCATCCTGAAATGCAAAGCACACACCAAAGCTACAGACACCATTTCCCAGGGTAATGACCTGGCAGACCGAACTGCTAAACTTACAGCGCAGACGCCAACAAACACGACAAAGACAGAGGTACCATTACTGACAAAAAGTATGACAGTCAGGGATCCTTCTCAAGATGTACTCGACATACAGACACATGCCACTTCAGATGAAATAAAGAAATGGACTGAACAAGGAGGGGTCCAGACTGACCAGGGTTGGATGACTAAAGGCAAAGCTACATGGTTTCTCCCAGATTCTATGGTACAAGTGATCATAAACACAGCACATAGTCCAGCACACTTGGGAGAGAAGGCAATGATAGACAGCTTACAGAATATCTGGTTTAACAAGCACCTGCGTGCAGCAGCGAAACAAAAAGTAAGAACATGTATGATCTGTTGTCAGTTCAATCCAGGTAAAGGCATCCCGGTGGAACAAGGCGGATTTCATCCTCCTGACCACCATTTTGAGGTCCTCCAGATGGATTATATCCAGATGGACAGATGTAGAGGTTACAAGTATGTCCTGGTAGTTGTGTGTGCACTAATTAGATGGACAGAAGCGTATCCAGTCCCAGATTATACTACTGTGACAACCGCCAGGCAATTGGTGCGCGAATCCTTTCCTAGATACGGTTTGCCCCGTGTCGTTTACTCAGACAATGGTCAGCCTTTTTCCTCTGAATTAATGAAACAAGTGTCTCTTCTGTTAGGATATAACTGGAAGTTCCATTGTGTGCGACACCCTGAAGCAGCAGGCCTTGTAGAAAGACATAATCAGACAATAAAGACGAAACTAGCAAAGATCTGTGCAGAAAAAGGCGTGGATTGGATGGTAGCCTTGCCGGTTGCCCTCTTTTACATGCGTATGGTAGCCCATTCCAGAACAGGCCTATCACCATATGAAGTGGTTTTCGGTAGACCGCCGAACATGTGGGGTACGCCTATGCCTAAGAAAATAACTGATGTTGACAGTAACATGCTTACAGATTACCTGGCTTCCTTGATGTCTGCACTACTCTCTTGTTGTTCACAGGTTGCCGCCGCCTTCCCTGACAACACCCAGGTCAAGGAGCACGCCATAGTCCCAGGGGACTATGTGCTCGTCAGGAACTTTGATCGATCAAGCCCCCTTAAGCCGCGTTGGAAGGCGCCGAAGTTAGTGTTACTAACAACGAGGACAGCCATCAAGGTCGAAGGGAGAAAAGGATGGCTTCATGCCCATCATTGCAAACGGTACTTTGGAGACTCTGGAACTTTGGTAAAGAATAAAGACATTACAGACTTTGAGACCCCTTTGCTAGAAAAGACTCCACAGCAAGAGTACAGGTCCAAATTACAATCTAGAAAGCCAGAAAAACGTTTAATCATTTAAGTCCACTAGGTGGTGAATCGGTTAAACAAGATTTCTGACATGCATAAGATCGCGGACAATAATAGTAAAAAGAGCAAAATGAAAGAAAAATACTGCAAGATATTACGTAGTAGATGTATAGTATCTCTGATTTTTCTGTCTCTTCTGTGCATCACTATAATCTGTTTTTTATAAACAAGGGAACCCCAGAAAGTAGAACCTGGGGTAGAGCGATACTTTTTAAGGAACAATGGTTCAGGTTAGGCCTAATTAGGTCCTGGGGAAAAAAGGTCAAGAAGCGAGTATTTAATAAACGCTTGGGAGCAAGAATTGTAGGTACAAGTAGGAACTTTTATTTTACTCTTTCTTTTTTATATAGATATACATAAATATTTATTTCCCTGTAAATAATAATCGGAAGCTAAAATGGAATGTGGTCAAATGCGATGAGGGGAAGCTACAAAATATCAATGACTTAGTATCTAAAGAAATTAGTAGTTTGACAGCTTTAGAGTCTGTCCCAGTTAACCTAGCCGAGCCTAGTTTGTCGGTCTCTTATAGCAATCTAATAGGTAAAGTGGGAGCCCACTTTCGTAAGAAGCAATCGGGAAAATCCCGCTCTAACGGTACCAAACCAAATAGTAACCCATGGTATACGAGTAATTGTAGAAGTAAAAGGGATGCAATTACTAAAGCAATACGTAGCAAGGACTCTGTGGCCGTCAGGTTAGCCAGGAAAAATTATGCGTGCAGTATAAAATCTGCTAAAAGGGAATGGGAGGAAGAGCATTGGCAACAGTTGAAAGAAGCAGCTCGTGGTAAAAATACTGTCGCCTTTTGGAAATTAATTAACGCTCAAGATAGAAAGGGAGCAGGTCCCATCATTTTAAATCATATTACGGATCAGGAATGGTATTCTCATTTTTTTAAACTTTATTGTGAGGAGAGTGTGGATAGCTTGATACTATTATCAGCTAATATCCCTGAAAGAACTCCTGGTGTGAATTTTATTTACAACACAGATCCATTTTCCCAGAGAGAAGTACTAGATGCTATCTCTAAATTATTGCCCGGGAAGGCCCCAGGCCAAGATGGTCTTCCAGGGGACTTGTTAAAGCACGAACCAAACGTGTGGGCTAAATACATATCAAGTCTGATGAATTTGATACAAGCTGGCCATCCTGTTCCCGACTCCTGGAAAGGGGCTGAGGTAATAACCATTTATAAAAAGGGCGATAGGGACGACCCTTCCAATTACAGACCGATAAGTCTGATAGACATTATTCAGAAGGTGGTTGGAAGGGTGATCATAAACCGTACAGAAGCATGGCTTGTGGATAAGGGTATTTTGTCCCATTTCCAGGCCGGGTTTAGAAGCAATATAGGTGCAATAGACCAGGTATTTAGATTCTGTGCAGTCTGTTGGAAGTCAGTGTTAATTACTAAGGGTAGTCTATACCTGGCTTTCATAGACTTGAAGATAGCATTTGATGTGATTCCACGGAATAAGCTCTGGTCGGTCCTATCCGATATGGGTTTTCCTAGTTACCTTCTACAATTCATTATTAAACTCCATGAGGGGAATTATGCCAGGATCCGTTGGGGATCCCAGGGCCAATTGACAGAGAAGATCCCGGTAAATAGGGGAGTGAGGCAAGGGTGTGTGATGGCCCCAACCTTGTTCTCCCTCTTTATTAATGGGGTTGTAGCCCATTTGAGGGAGGATCCTGCTGATGCCCCCGTCCTTGTAGGAGAGAAAACACCCACTCTCCTCTTTGCCGACGATACTCTTCTCATGTCAAAATCCCCAATGGGGTTGCAAAAACTACTCAATCGTTTTTGCAGTTTCTGTACAGACAGGGGGTTGTCAATAAACACTTCCAAAACAAAGCTGATGGTGTTAACTAATAAAAAGAAACATAGGAAGGTAAACCTCAGGCTGAATGACACCCCGCTGGAGGTGGTAGAGGAATTTGATTACCTTGGGGTAAGACTTTGTAATAACCTGAGCTGGTCTGCCCATATCGCCAAAATGGTTTTAAATCTCAAAAGGGTTGCAGGAGTAATTCTTAAGAACCAGCGCCGATCTTTCAGTAGACCCATAGCCCCCACCCTGGCAATTTATGAAGGGAAAGCATTAGCAGCGGCAGTTTATGGTTCAGAACTTTGGGGGGCGGAAAATACAAAAGCCTTAGCTGTGGCCGAAAATAAGTTTATTAGAGATTTTGTCTCGCTACCCTTATCGTCCCCACTGAAACCCCTTTTTCTTGACATGGGCAAAAAATCGGTTGTTGATCTAGTGCAAATTCGCCCCTTGCTATTCTGGGTTCGTCTTAGAAGGACCCCAGAACTTTTTAACTATGCTCAGGTTTTGGATGAGCTGATCAGTTTGAACGTAGCAAACAAAATTAAATGGCTCAACAATTTAAAGAGGCTTGTAAAATCTATAGGTCTGGAGGAGAGTTGGATTTCGCAATTACCACCCCCAAAAGCAATTGTCAAAAAACTTTATTGGGATTGGGTTGTTGCTAAAGAACACAGGAATCCTAACTGCGGTCATCTAACTAGTACTTTCCTTGATCACAAGCCCCTTAGGAAGTTAGAGCCCTTCTTGGATTTTATCCAGGTCCCTCGCGATAGAACATTGTTTCTGAAACTCAGATATGGGATTCTACCCCTTAACACATTCAAAGTAGGTTGGAAGGGATACAGAGGAACAGAGTGCAAATGCCCAGGTTGTCCCTGTCCAAAAGAATCCTTGGGCCATTTCCTATTTGCATGTGTAGCCTACAAAATACCCAGAGGAAGGTGGTTGAAACCTGTCTGTAGGAACTTAGGGGTGAGGGATCATAGATTAGCTATGCGTATTTTTTTAACAGATGTCTCTTCAATGTACATGGTCTGTGGGGTGGCTAAATATGTAGCGAATGCTTGGCTCATTAGGTCAAAACTCGTACCCATTGTCTGAATTGTTTTATGTACAGTTTATTATGGATTTATTATGGTTATTGTATACGTACTTTTATGAAATTTTGTTTCGAATAAAGTATTTCTAATACAAAAAAAAATAATATTTATACTGTATTTCAGGTGCTCAGGTGAATAGTACGGTGCAGGACGTGACATATACCATTGTTCCTTAAAAAGTATCACTATAATCTGTGTCAGCTTAATACTACATGTTTTCTTTCCTCCTATTGCCTCACATATACACTCTTCCATTAATGACACCGTAGAGCATACATTTAGTGATCTGCCACCCCATGAACTGTCATATCGACTGGCCCTGCGCAACAATACTTTTATTCGGATGTTGCACCGTTCTCATCAGACCAGCAATGCAACAGATTGCTGGGTATGTGGCCGACTCCCACCTTATCAAAAGATGAAGGGAGTTCTGCCCCTCTCCCCCTTTCCATTCTCCCACAATGGTTTGTGCGGAGCATGGTTTGCTTTAATGTCATCAATGGACAGAATGTCCACAGTTTACCAGGGTGACTGGATATGGGGAAACTTGAATAAAGTAATGAATGAGGTATGTTTTCCAGACGAAGACGGACTCCCCCAAAAGAAGGGGACCGATCTAGAAAATGAAGAGTACGAGCAAGGAAATCCTTCCCTCAACTTTATGATGTTGAATGTTCAGCCCATGCAAAATGCGGGTCCACCGTCTATTTCAGTCCTACCAGTAAAAGGTGATTTGTGCGTTAGAAAGAAAGGATCAGTACATATGGGACACAGTGAGTGTAATGCTGTAGTCGAGTTTAATGATAAAGGAAAGTCTTCTTTCAAAGCATCTCGCCATACCTATTTCATTTGCGGTCAGACAGCCTATGTACATCTGCCCTTAAACTGGGGTGGGACATGTTATATAGCGTTCCTGCTGCCACCCGTCTTTCTGGCCCCATCCCATTATCATCGAAATTCACGACTAGAGCATGTTAGACACAGGAGAGAGACCGATGCCTCAGAGATTGATCAGACTGAGACAGCCTGGGAGCAATATACAGATTTCAACAAAGGATTCTTTTTCTTCATAGGTCCTGTCCAAAACAGTAAACTCATACGCAGGTTAAGAAGGACTCTGGAAGCAGAATGAGACTGCATCTGCCCTGGCGAACTTGACCCAGGAGCAGTCTGCCATGCGATTGGTTGTTCTTCAGAACCGCCTTGTTCTTGACGTCATCCTGGTGGATAGGGGCGGGGCCTGTAGAGTGATCGGCTCCAGTTGCTGCGTTTTCATACCTAATAACGTGCCATCTGTGTACGCAGCAATAACAAGGCTCCACAAGATTGCTCACGATATACATCAAGACCCAGGCACATGGACTTGGTCCAGTTGGCTCTGGAGTGTAATATCGGCATGGGGATGGAAAGTGTTGTCGTTCCTAGGAATGATACTGCTTATGATATTCGGTTGCTGTCTCTGTCTGCAGTGTGGCCCGGCCATTTGCGGCCTGTGTGCGACTGCCTGTGTTCCACATCCACGTATACAAAGGATCAAAGATGAACAAAGGATGCTGTATGAACAAATATACGGTCTCATGAAAATAGATGTGTCCTGAAGGGTACAGTAGGGGACAAGGAGGGAATGAGAAAATAGAAATTTTACATGGCCAATATGTCCCCTGCGTGTACCCCAACGTTTAGTGTATGTGCATGTCACCCATGCATTTTCCCTTTATGGCCCGCAATAATGATGCCTCTGCATTTACGTCCCACATCACCAAGTCTCCCATAAAAGAAACGTTAATTTTGCACTGAGGCCCATGTGGCCCATGTGGCCCATGTGTTTGCATTGTGCACTTTTAATATATCGCGAAGAACCCATTTCTCCATTTTGTGGCTCAGCCAGTCCCCGAATTGAAGTTTCATGCCTCCAGACACTCTGAGGGCTGCAGCTACGTATCCCTGACCTCGCATACTTTTGGCTGAGCCGAGAGGGGCCCAGCACGGGGTGCCAAGACAGTATTGTGCACAACAGTTATCTGCTTGCTCTACAGAATCACATTCCTGCCTGGTGAAGGAGGTAAACAGAACCCGTCTGCAGAGATAGGGCCTAGCCTTTCTGTCTCCGTTTAAGTGATTTACAGAGCTCGCGTCCATAGAAAGCTCAAGGCCCCCACGCAATGAACGAAGAAATAGATGCCCACACTGGCTCTTGGTGATGAGCGACCTTTGCTTCAGATAATACATCCCCGGACTTAAGATATCAGATAATACCAGACGTGCTGGTCGCCCTGACACTGAAGGCCTCCCTACCAGACCGAAAGTCAGCTCCCCCCAGTTACACGTCAATTGCACGTCATGATCAAGTTGCGCACACAAGTAGGGTAAAGTTCCTGCTGGCCATGCAAACCCCCTCCATGCATCCACCCACCTATGCCTCACCTATGACTCCTCAAGTGTACGCCCTCATGCACGCCCACATGCTCTTATCTCTCTTTCTCTTGCTCTGCCTGGAGCGCTCCTCCCTATCTGCGAAATTGAATGTATAAATATTGTACTCTGTGAATAAAGTTTAGAAGACCCTTCCTGAACCTTAGTGGTGATGGAACCGATTCTCCCCTAACTCGAGTTATTGAAATAAAGCCCTTTTGAATCGGACACCACGGACTCTGCCTCTCATTTTATGCATGACCCTTTTGTTTAAGTATAGAAATTATGACAGGGTAATACTTTATTTACCACATACTCCTGGTCACTGCCCAGTCCATGTTCACACAGCGCGGTGACACACTGTTTCCTAGTGTAACCAGGCGCTATATAAGATGCTTTTATTATTATTAATATTATTATTATTATTGCTGCCACTGAGACACAGCCACAGATATTGTGTGGTACTGACACTAGAAATGTTACACTTGGAAAATGATGGGGCTATTACCACTGGAAAACTGGTGCAGGGATCAAAGGAAGTCAAAGTGAAACATGTGGACATGGGGACACCAATACTGGTTTGGGAATTTTGACATATGGACAGTGATATGGAGATAATAAAAGATAGACTTACACTAAAATCAGTAAATTTACACTAGCACTCACAGTTGGGAAATAGGGCTACACGGAAACAGAGGCACTGACACAGGCAGTAAAACATACACAAGTTTACTGACACAGATGCACTAATACATTGATACAAAAATAGGGAGACACACCAGAGACCACAAACAATGGGACTATAGACATAAGAATAATCAAGTCTGAGTTCTCATCTAAACAGCATTCTTTAACAGCACCTAGAAGGCATAATGTTAGCAAGTGTTGATCATCAGAGATAATTCCTAACCTTGTTTGAGATAATAAGGCAGCCAGTCAGAGATGAACCCTCAGTCCTGTCTATAATAACCCCATTCTCTGCCTGGTAAAGTTTGAGTTGACAGCATACAACTCAGGTTCCTAGAAATACTGAAGGTGCAGGCTTTCTACTGTCATAGTCCAGTGGGGCTTCAATCAGGCCAAACCTGCTACATGTGGAGGTTATTGGATACTAAGCCTGTCAAGTCTTGATTCCACTACATGCCTCCTTTTTCCGCCACCATACACTTCCTGCCTCTTTTTCTTACTCTTGCAAGATCCTTTTTGTCCCTGTGTTCTGTCTTTGTCATCATTTTCCAATATTTCTATTCCACCTTCTTTCTTTCTTTTCTGCCCAACTTGCTTTTGGTATGGGTCAAAATATGATAGTGAAACACGGCTGTTCCATTGAGGTCTCTCTTGCTGAAGATGGTTTAGAACTGCTTTAAAAAAAAAACATTCAATTATTGTTAATGGTTTCTAGAAAATGTACTTAGACATGCTTGATTTCCCTTACTTTTCCCCAAAGGGTTTTGAGGAAGGGTACACAGGATCATGCAATTCAAGTCAAGTCAAGTCAAAGTTAGCTTTATTCGAGATATACTCATAAGGCCCATGCATAATTGCATTTATGCACTGTTTAGTTTGCTGCAATTATACTGGATATGTGTGTGGAAAATACCATTTAACACAGATTTCATTAACATTTCCTAGTGTTCCTTGCTCACTGTACTTTGAAAGGTACCATTTCCAATTTTTTATCACTAATAGTGGTAAATGTAGAAAATAGTAACACTTAACAAAAACCCTTCTGTAGTTATTCTTTGGGGCCATGGCCCCGTAAACATGTACCCCTGGCTACGGGCCTGGGTTTACAGCTGTATCCCACAGGAGCCCTCCCACTGCAAAATGCTCTCATTGCATCTTCCTTTCACAACAAGCTAATTTTCATGAGATTGTACTGTTCAGAGGAGAAGCAAGCATGCATCACTGTCCCTTCAGCCAGGAAAAAATGGTTTGCGTACCTCTAGCGCACTATCACAGATGAAGAGTGGGGATTCTGCTTCAGACAGATGTGCATTATAGAACCTACAAACAGGATGTTTCCAATCCATTTTAAGTTCCTGCATTGAGCTTATAGCACCCCTTTTGCTCATCTGAACTTGGTTCTTGCCATGACCTGTAATGCATGTGATTCGATGCCATCATAGAGGGCTTCTTTCACCTACTCTTCGCATGCCCAAAAGATAATGGCTACTGCCTGGGTACCTTTATTCACATTTCAGCCATGTTGGAATTAGAGGCACAATCTTTCCAAATACTGGCACTATTTCAGCAATTTCCCTTTTTTGTTGGCCAAATGCCAGCTAGGCTATGGTTGGGGTCGACCCCATCTCCTAATGGTAAAGCTTGGTTTACTGTTGCAAGACCACTGACTTATTGTCAGTGAAATTGCTCTCCCCTCTCGCAGCTCCACCATCAAGTGAGACCTTCTCCTGAGCCCCTGCACTCTCGAGTGCTGGTGTTTGAGGTCCTCCTCCACCTGCAGGTTTTACCTGTGCCTCATCCCTGGTGGTCCAGTGGACCTCTGTCTCCTTTCTCTCGCTCCACTCTCTTTCACTCGTTTTTCACTGATTTCAATCTCCCCCTTCCACTATTCCTCTGTGTCTTTCCTTCGTTTTCACTCGTTTTTCACTGATTGAATCTTCCCTTCTCACTCTCCTTCTATGTCTTTCCCCACTATTCATGCACCTATCACTGCTATATTTCCACTCTTTCCTCTCCTTTTATCTTTTCTGTCTGTCTTTCCCTGTCGCTGCTGCCCCTGCGGCCCCTCCCCACCACCCGCACGACCAACGCGACTGGCCCAATCCCGCTCCCCTCCCTGCTCCCGCCTCCCAGCTACCCAGCCCTCCCTGACCCCTACTTAATGACGGCTGCTACGGGAACAGGCGAGCAAGACCACTGACTATGGTTGGGGTTGGGACGACCCCATCTCCTAATGGTAAAGCTTGGTTTACTGTTGCAAGACCACTGACTCATTGTCAGTGAAATTGCTCTCCCCCCTCGCAGCTCTACCATCAAGTGAGGCCTTCCCCATAGCCCCTGCACTCTTGAGTGCTGGTGTTTGAGACCTTTCTCCACCCGCAGGTTTTACCTGCGCCTCATCCCTGATTGAAGAGGGAATCTCCACTCTGCACACAACAGCAAAGAACTCTTCAACATCATCAAGGAGTTCGCCCTACCCACCAGCGAGTCCACCGACATCCCTCCCTCACAAGTCCTCTGTGACAAACTCAGCACCTTTTTCCACCACAAAATCAAGCATCTACCACAATTTCGAAGAAGACAACCAACACTCTGAACACTCACAAACCACCGCTAAAACCCTGAAGCCAGAGATAGACAACGGGACAGCCCTCACCTCTGAAGACACACTGAAGACGATGAAGTCAATCCACTCTGGGGCCCCCACGGACCCCTACCCCCACCACATTTTCAACAGAGCCGCCAACACCATCGCACCCGTGCTCTGCCACACCATCGCCGCTCCCTGGCAACCGCCATGTTCCCAGACTACTGGAAACACGCTGAGGTCAACCCCCTCCTGAAGAAACCCCCGGCGGACCTCACCGACCTCAAAAACTACAGACCCATCTCCCTGCTCCCGTTCCCAATGAAAGTCATCGAGAAAGCCACCAACAGCCATATCGCCACATTCATCGAAGAGCACAACATCCTCGACTCATAATCCGGCTTCAGATAAAATCACAGTACGGAAACCGCCCTCCTCGCTGCAACAGATGACATCCATACCCTACTGGACAAAGGAGAAACAGAAGGACTCATCCTCCTCGACCTCTCAGCGGTGTTCAACACAGTCTCTCACCGCACCCTAATACGCAGGCTCCATGACGCAGGGATCCAAGACAAGGCCCTCAACTGTATCTGCTCCTTTCTCTCCTGGAGAATGCAGCGGGCCAGACTTCCACCTTTCCTTTCCTCTCTGACCCTACACCTACCCCCGGTGGAGTCCACCAGGGGTCCTCCCTCAGCCCTACACTCTTCAACATCTACATGGCTCCGCTCACCCCCATCATCAGAACCTACAGACTCAACATTGTGTCATACGCAGACGACACCCAACTCATCCTCTCCCTATCCAACTAACCAAAACCGCCAGACACAATTTTCGAAAAGGCATGGAAGCCGTCGCCAAACGGATGAAGAACAGCTACCTACAACTAAACACCAACAAAACAGAAGTACTCATCATGGGCCAAAACCCTGACACATGGAACAACACCTGGTGGCCCCCGGCCCTCAGAAGCCTGCCCACCCCCACGGACCATGCACGCAACCTGGGATTCATCCTGGACTGCAAGCTCAAAATGGACGGCCAGATCAACTACATCTCGTCCTCCTGCTTCCACACCCTCCGCCTCCTACGTGAGACCTTCAAATGGATCCCCCTCAAACACAGAAAGACCGTCTCTCACACCCTGGTCACCAGCAGACTCGACTACGGCAACACACTTTACACCGGAATAAACAAAAACCTCACCGCAAGCTACAGAACATCCAGAAAGTCACAGCAAGACTGGTCCTCGAACTGCCAAGATTCTGCCACATCTCCCAGCATCTGTGCACACTCCACTGGCTCCCCATCAAAGCTAGAGTCGCCTTCAAGATGCTCACCCATGCCCACAATACCCTCCACGACACCGGACCAGCATACCTGAACAGCAGACTCGAATTCCATGCACCCCAGAGGACTCTATGATCGGCCCAGCTCTCCTATGCTGTGGTCCCCCACACCAGAAAGACCAGATCGGGAGGCCACTCCTTCTTCTTCCTTGCGTCCCGAGCCCGGAATGCCCTGCCGCTCCACCTCAGACAGACAACATCGCTCCCCATCTTCTCAAGAAACCTCAAAACCTGGCTTTTCTACTTTCCCCCCCCCCCCCCCCCCCCCCCCACCCGCCTCCAGCCCCTTGAGACCCTTACGGGTGAGTAGTCGCGATGATTGTTGTGAACAGCAGGAGACCTACTTCTCCATGTTTCCCCATTTCAAAACAGCCAAAGATATTTCGGCCCGTTTGTGCATATTCCTTTTAAATAATAATTTACCATACCAGACACTTCATGACTCTAATTTAGCTGAAGGAAAGACATTGGCAACACTGCCTCCTTTGTTTACACTCCACTCACGGTCCTGGCATGTATGAAATGGCATGCTTTGTGTATAGTTGGCTGTCCCTTGTAATATTCTGATCATTATGATGTGTTCTGTGCAAAATCATTAGTAGTTTAAGCAAGCTGAATGTGATGAGAACTCCCTACCTATCACAAGCTTATCAAGCTAAGTTCGATTTACGCGCTGTTAAGTTTCTGCATTTCTTTGTTGCTGTAAGTCTGAAATGTCAAGCCCGATCAGCAGGATTTGTTTATTTATAGAATCTCACGTAGTTTCTAAGCTGGTATCATTGATGTGTCATTTTTAGGAAAGTATAACAGTGCAACCAAATATGGTTCGGGTCTTGTCACAAACGTTTCAAGAGATACTATGTACGTGTATACATCGCAGAAAGCATGAAATGGTTACAAGGTCAATGTTCGACTTTTGTTAGAAGACTGCTTGAAAGAGTTACACAAACATGCCTGGGTCATGTTTTTTTTTAAATAGACGCTGTAGGGCTATTTAACTCCTCCGCCCAAAACTGTTTTAAAATACTGTGCATAGATTTTGGTGTTACTTATGTTCTAAAATTTATGAGGCAAGTTCCAAAAAGTATTGTACAGCATAACTCTTACATAAGACATGGAAATACTTCTAATGAAAAATTGTTATATTAATAAAATCCGGAAATACGACGAAAACTCTGAATTATCTGAAGGTGTGTGCTTCTTTAGACAATCTGAGGTGTAAAAGTGTCATGTTCATTAGTAGAATATGTACCAACACCTGGTTAACTGTAACATATAGGATACTCATACAGATTGTATTGAGGACGTATCTTAAAATGTGGGGATCGGAGTGCAATTCAGGGTAGAACATTTACCAAATATTATTTCAGCCTTTACTATTTGACAATGAAGGCCTGGATTTACAAAAAATGTGTTGTCACGGTTGAATGAACTCTTTGGCACATAGCACTGGTTGCATTACATGAGTAGTGTATGGGTGTTCTTGTGCATCCACCCACGTATTGTGACACAAATCCATGTTTACAAAGACTTGGAAACATGGTTTGCACCAAATTTGTAAAAACAACAGTTGATGGACAGAATGCAGAACAATGTCATACATTCACCCCAGTACAGAGATCTGGGCCTAAATCCATCGTTTTTTTGCACTCCACACCACCCCAGTTCAGACATGGCCATATGCAAATCAACCTTCACCTTGTGCCTCATGGAAACAGTCCAGCCCGAACTGCCAAGCCATGTATTTCCTGGACCGGAATCAAGCATCCTAGGACCGGTTTCTGGCTATCAGCCAGGATAGCTTGACTCCAGTGGTGTGGAGAGCATGGGACTCACGTCTGAGCATACCCATCCCACTCGGGCGACAAATGCAAAAACAACAGTTGATGGACAGAATGCAGAACAATGTCATACATTCACCCCAGTTTGTGCCCCTAACTTGTGCCCCTAACTAAGGCTGGCATTACAAGGAGAAATATCTTTATTTCTCCTCTTTATTCCCTCTTTGCATGTGTGCTGCATTCTGCAGCCCACATACAAGGATAACATAGACTCAAAGGATAGTTTATGTACAGAAAGGTATGTCTTCCTGTACAAAATTAACCTGACCTAAAATCAGGCATCCTTGCACCATGATGAAACGGTGCCTGCTTTGGAATTGGGCAGCTAGAAGTGTGACAGCATTAGAAGAGAGCAGATCTATGGTATATCTTTGAAAATGTGGCACTGTTCTGCTTTCTCCTTTTCACCACCGCAGCGTGGAAACTTCACTTACTGTGCTTCATTGCATGAAATGTTAGTGGTTAATTTAAAACCCAGATTAACAAAAGACAATTGAATTTTTCTTTTTCCTTTTCTGATTACGTTTCTTATGAGAGACATTTTCTTTTCCACTATCCATCAAGTTGCAGGGTCACTGTAGGAGTCTTAAGCTGTGACCTGAGTAGTGACAGTAGGTCTGCAGGACTTGCAGTGTCATAGGACGGCTAACAACCACAGCTAAGTGATCTAGGAAGATTGCCGTGAGCAACGCTTTAGAGTATGGATACTAATGTGGAAAGCAATGATCAGAATGTAAAAAATAAAAGTGAATGTAAGAAATTATTGGTTAGTCCATGTGGCATAACCTTATGTATATTGATATGTTCATGTATCTTATTAGCTTGTGTAAGTTGGGTTGTTTCCACTATGCAGCAAGCACCTGTTCCAACTTCTGTTTCCTTGTCTTTCCCTACCACTGTCTCCCCACATTGGTTTCATACACTCCAAGAACATGAAAAAATTAGGAGGACGGAATATTTAAATACTTCATTTATTCAGTCATTACATCAGCATCAATTGGTAATGAACACTTTTGATTGTTGGGTCTGTGGGCTCATGCCCCATAACACGGAGAGAGGGATGCCATAATTAGTCCTTCCATTTTCCTATGAAGGTTCTGCTTGGGCCTATTTGGCCATGTTTTCTAACGTATATCAGAACCAACTTCGACATCCTCTTGGTAGTCCATATGGTGGTGGAGCAGATTTTAGTCACAGTTCTTTGATAAAGGGAATAGTGGCCATGGCTAGAATTGCTGAGATTAGTAAGATTCCCGTGGATGAGAAAAGAGCATATGATGGCTGGAATGTAACCTGTTATGTTACTAGCCTCACAGATAAGGCTAGACGAAGGAGATCCCCACCAATTTGGACTGTACCTCATCGAGGTAATTTCTGTCTACAGATTAATTGCCAGAATGTTAAGAATCAACAGGAGAAGAGTGTCTGTTCTCATACTTATGTCTATTCACCTCAGATTTCCTCACCGTTAGTGCCATCACAAGGCACGTATTTTATCTGTCATGATAGAGCCTATACGTGGCTTCCTACTAGGCATGGGCGGAAAATCCGTTCCGCTCGCGGATTTTGCGGATTTTCGGGAAATCCGCAATCCGCGAGATTTGCGAATTTCCTGAAAAATCCGCAAATCCGCGAGCAGCGGATTTTGCTCGCACTGCTCGCACTGTTCGCGTGAGTTCGCGCCCCGCGAATAAGTGCGAAATTGCAGAAATACGATTTTAGCAAAACTGAAAGTAACTACTTACCAGGTTCAAAAGTTCAGGCTCATCATTAGTAGCCATTTCCTGTAGTGCTTCCTGAGGGGCCCCTCCAGAGTTCAGTTGCCAGTTGCAACTATTATGTGACCCTGCTCTGAACCTCAGAATAGTTACACATATGCCACAAAGGTCCTGAATTACAGCTAAGGGAGACAAGCAGGAGCCAGGCTGGAAGTTAAAATCCATTAATCAGCCCCTAATTCATTATTGTCAGTTGGGGCAGGGCAGGTGTTGTAACTAATTTTGCAACAATGAAAGCACTTAGCAAGTGCAAAAGATCACTAATCAGGGCGCACTAAGGAAGCAGGTGCCAGCTAAAAAAATATTCTGTGACACATTAATCAGCCCCAAATTAATTCAGGTCACTTGAGGCAGGGAAGGTGTGCTTTGCTTTGCCAAAAATAATGTACACTGGACAACCAGAGGGTGTGGTGATGAAACAGAGGGTGGCATGGGTGGGCCAGAGGGTGGCATGAGTAGTCAGAGAGTGGCAGTGGTGACAGAGAGTGGCAGTGATGAAGAAGAGTGTCCCAAACAGGTTGGACACGTAGAAACAACAAGTTCGCAAAACTTGCAACCCGACAGGTAAGTTCGCAAATTGCGAAATTGTAAAAACCCTCGCGAACTGGCAGAAACACGGGCGAACACAAAAAAAAAAAAAAATCCGCAAATTCGCGGGAATTCGCGGATTTTGCGGATTGCGAGTTTGCAAATCCGCAAATTCGCGGATTGCCAATCCGCAAAATCCGCTCATGCCTACTTCCTACCTATTTTTCAGGCACTTGCTATGTGGCTTTTCTTCTTCCTCCAACATATACTGCTCCTTCAGGTCATCATAGAAAGAGATATGGCAGAGGGGTTATTGATTCGAGAGACACAGCAGGACACGAAGAAGGTGACTTTATTAAAGGGTTGCTTCCTTTTTGGGGCCCAATGGCCAATAGCAGAGACATCAGACAGCTGGTTCGTGTTGTTGAGGCTACCATAAATGTAACTTCTGGAGCCTTGAGTAACCTGAGAGCCGAACTTCAGGCGGCTCGCCTTATGACTTTGCAGAACCGAATGGTTCTAGACATTGTCCTTGCAGATCGTGGAGGAGTCTGAAAATTGATCGGGTCTATTTGCTGCATTTACATTCCTGATAATGCCCCTACGGTATACCAAGCCATCTCTAAGTTGCATATCATCTCCAAGTCTATACACCAGGACACAGGAGATTGGTCTGTGATGGGATGGTTTTGGGGACTACTGTCCACTTGGGGATGGAAGATACTAACTTTCCTTGGAATGGTTTTAGCCATCATTTTCTCTTGTTGTCTCTGTGTACAGTGTGGACCTGCCATCTGTGGTCTTTGTGCTACTATGTGTGTCCCAAGGCCTGTGTCACAGAAAACAGAGAACATTGCAATGATGTTGCAGCAACAGCTCGATGACCTCATGACCATTGACATCGACTCAGACTAACTTGAGTCCTTTGTGTTTTGCCTGAGTAATGGCAAAAGGAGGGTCTGAGGTTCTTTGGTTTTTGACTTTGTTCCGTATTCAGCTGCCATTTTGTGTTTCGTAGCTATTTTGAGTTGCCCTCACTCAGGCAGCACGGCGAACGGAGTGTTTTTTGCTTTTCTCAACTGCTATGTGTCCTTTCGGTTAAAGAGTAACCCCCTGCTCTTGTTTACGAAACCTATGTCAGGGTCTGGCTGAGTTCGTTAATCCATGTCTGGGTTCATTGATCCCTGTCTCGACTGACTATTTGCCTTCACCTATTCTTTCCTTACATTATCTTATCCAACTGGCCTTCGCTATTCTCTCCTTGTATTCTCTTGTTACACAACTATCCTTTGAGACACACAAATATGTCCTGCCACCTGCAAAATTGAATTGTCGGTACTAGCACTGATTAATTTGTTGGAGGGGTAACACACAGGGTCTGAGAGCGGGGCGTATTCAAGATACCTGATAGCTTTTTTTCCAACTTTTCTTATTGGTTCGTTTTGTATGTGTAAGGAGTAAACTTTGTGAATATGTTTGTTATAAAAGACTGTGCGCCACGGATCGAAGTGGCTGTCTCCTCAGAATATACTTTGCACGTACTTCTTGGACAACTGTGCTTGGCTGCAGCTAATAAACCTGGTTTTCTACGCTCAACAGAGTGTCTTGTGTCTCTGTTCGACAAGGCAGGTGAACTCGGGGATTTCAGGCGTGCCCTGCGCCGCCAGGCCCATAAGGCCCGGTTCTCCACTGAAAGAAAAAATCCTGAATGAGGCTTAAAAAGCGGGCACCTATACCAAGGACGGCTTGACAATTCGAATTAGGTCCAACAACTCCAAGGCAATGGGAGCTGGATCAGCAAATGCAAAGGGAGAAATTAATCAGTTTAATTTGAAACATTCAGTACAATATTTGTGAGCATATTAAAGGACATTCCATCTGCTCCAATAATTATTCTCCAAATTGGCAACAAAAAACAATGGATCAGTAATTGCAACAAACAAAACGAAATCTGTCTCACCATGCATTTTATTTCATGTCAACTGGTGGGACAATTTGCTTATTAAATACTCTGCATAAGATATTTACACATGAAAGGTTGCTCCACAAAGGAGAACGTGCATAGAAGGGGAGTGCTCAAGTGTGCAGTGGTAAGGGTAGAAGAATCAAGGAAGTGACATAGGGCAGCAGTACATATGAATAAAGAAAGGAAAACGGACTGGTTGTAAGCCATCGTCCTTATTGGCCTGGCCACAATTTTAGTATTATGCATTTAAATACAAATTTACATGGATTGGATTCACATGTGGCACGTATAGGTATAAATGTAGGGTCCAGGTCAATAGATAAAAAGGCGCATCGACGTTTCGAGCCGTCTTAGCGGCTATGCAGGTAAGTAGGACCTTGGCCATGCGGGTCTTCCTCAGGACAGGGTGGGGCAACCCTAGGTGTGGATGTGGGCCTCAGCGGTACCCCCCTCAAAGTGGGTGGGGTTCGAACAATACCAATTGTGTATTGAGTCCACAGATGTGGGCGGCCATGTGGAAATCGAGGAATTTGTATTCGTGGGGACTGAATCTATAATTGGTGACGTTCAGACTCGAACATAAGGAGTTGATTGCCAATAGGCTACAGTTCGGTGCTTACGGACACGAAGATGAGGAAGGTTCCACTTAGTTGTATACTGTCCTCGTATGGGAAAATAATTCCAACCCCTGAAAAACGCTGGAGCACCGTGGCCCCAGGATGGAAGAGGTGAAGAAAGCAATGAAGGAAGCACTCTCAGACACACTAAAAGTAATAGTAAGAAGTGAGTGAGAGGCAAGTAAACTATTGCACTATGAACATGAGAAGGGCTGTGGTAAGTGGCTTGCCTAAAAAACAAAAACAGATCAAACCGAAATAAGGTAGCAAGTATTCAAATAAGAAATCAATCCACCCATAGTTCTGAGGACTCTGTGAACTAAGAAGCCTTCATGAATTTCTTTGAAAATCTTTACTCCCAGGATGCCATTGCAACATCAGAACAAATTAATAGTCACCTGGAAAAGATAACCCCTCCAACCCTGTCTCAAGAACAAAGAGAGGATTTCAACTGAGAAATCTCAGCGGGAACGATGGCCGAAACAATCAAGTGTCTAAAAAAGGGGAAAGCTGCTAGCCCGAATGCATTTCCTAATGAATTATATGTTACATTAAGAGACGTCTTAGATCTCCTGATGGACAATGTAAATGATATTTTCCTGGCTAAAAAGGATCTTCCAGACACATGGAATGGCACATTCATTAGTATTTTGTTGAAACCTGGGAAAAATCCAGTCAAATGTGAATCCTATGGGCCCATCTCACTCTTAAATTGTGACTATAAGATCTATACACAAATCATGGCCAAAAGGTAAGGAAGAGTAGCTGGACCCCTAATACACACAAATCAAAAAGGCTTTATCAGAGGGATACAAATCCAAGAATTAACACACAAACTAATCATTCTATTATCACCTTTGACGCTGCCAAAGCTTTTGACAGAGTTAGTTGGCCATTCCTGAATACAACACTAGAAAAATACAATCTTGGGGTAACCTTCCAGGAAGCCATAAAATCACTTTATAAAAAAACATTGGAGAGGGTCCTGGTTAATGACAGCCTTACGGGTAAGATAACAATCAAGAGAGTTACCGGGCAGGGTTGTCCCCTCTCCCCCCCTCCTCCTTAACCTATACATTGAACCATTGGCATGCAATCTCAGGAGCAGTCTGGAGATAACCCCCTTTATCTATCAATGCTGGGAGAAAAGAGTGGTGTTGTACGCCGAGGACATTATGCTATTTACTAACAACCTGGCAAGATCACTCCCAGCTATAGAAGATACCATGGACCAGAAGGTCTCTGGTTATATGGTCAATAAATTCAAATCTGAAATCATGGAATGGAATCGAACAATGACAGCAAGAATACACTAGTGAAGGAAAAAATAAGGTACCTTGGTGTGGACCTATAAAATGACATCCAGAAAATATCCCACACAACCTTTAACAGAGTATTTGGAGAGGTCATGTAGCTCCACAAAGATCGGTGGGGGACTTCCTTTGACCATAATGGGGAGATTAAACATAATTAAAACGACAGTCCTACCTAAATTTACATATATCTTAGTGCCATACCACTGGATTTCAAAAAGGAGTGGATAAAAAAGCTTCAAGGAGAATTGAGTAGCTTTATTTGGACTTCAAAGGGGATAAGAATAGCCTGGAAGAAACTCAAAAGGAAGAAGGAACAAGGGGATAACAAGCCCGACTTATTTGAATACCATAGAGCATTACAATGTAAGTATATGAGGTTATTGCTGGACAATTACGAGATCTACCCTACATACTTACAGGCACTGGTCAACACAGAAGGAAGTCACTTTCTGTATAAATTTGGACATTCAAAGTACTTCAAAAAGATAAAGTTGAAAACTCCCTGGTCAGCCGCAAATTTATGGCATCAGATACGAATAACTTTGAAAATACCCTATTATAGCGACCTCGCCCCTATATGGGAATCTCCTGGAACCCCAGAGTGTCTCATGGATAGGCTAGCCTTTCCATTGAGGGAAAGATGCATAACCAAATGGGGCCAACGCATAGAGAAAAAACTATTACTGATTGGGAAGGTGTCACAACTAAATTTATTTATTTATTACAGGATTTATAATGTGCATGGCTGCCTCTGCGACGAGGCGTCCCAGCGCAACCAGAAACCTAACCGGAACAAGAGAGCTCAGCAAGCGGGGGATATCACAGAACGAAAAACAGCCAGGTCTTCAAGGACTTACGGAATGTCAGAAGATTGGGGATGGCCCGAATACATACTGGAAGAAAGTTCCACAGTTTGGCCGCCAAGAGGCCGAATGACCGACCCCCTGCCCTTGCTTTCCTAACACGGGGGACAAAGACCAAACCTTGATTAGTCGATCGCAAGGCTCTACTGGGCAAGTATGGCTTCAGTAGGCCCAATAGTCCCTCTGGGGCTTGAAGTCTCAAGATTTTGTGCGCAATACAGAGCACCTTGAACTGGATGCGTGCTTCAATTGGCAACCAGTGCAACTTCACAAGAACATGGGCCACAGATTGCGATTGTGGCTGGACCCTCTGCAAGCGTTAAATGCTCGCTTTGTTAGCACCAAGATATAAGGCAATACCATAATCAAGCCTCGCCAAGATAGAAGCCTGCAAGATGGTCTGACATACTCTGAGAGGGAAGAAACCAAGCAAGGGTCTCAATCCTCTCAGAAGATTAAAGCAGACTGCGGCTACAGTTTTTGACTGCTTATCAAATATTAGACCGGTATCGAACCAGACCCCCAGTTTCTTCACCGTCTCCTTCGGCACCGGTGTGGGCTTCAAATGATCGGGCCACCATTGCTCAGACCAGAGTCCCTGGTCCTTCCCATACTAAAATTAATGGTACTCTAGCAAAATGTAAATATTACTAACTATTGAGTTGGGTCAAGAGCCTCGGAGATGAGGAAACAGGAACCAAAGTAATAGAGAAGAAATTTCAGAAAAACAAGACATCTAAAAAAGAAATATAATTTTGGTACTGGGCCCTCATAGAGGCAGGGGAAGAGGAGTTCACAATTCTTAGTACGATCTGGGGGAAGAACTGCTGTCACTCCACGTAACAGTTTACATAGTAACAGGGATGCGGTTAATGCCATGCCCTGCACCATACTTGAATGCCACCTTAGCACGTTCCGAACATCTATGTCACCATGCGCAGCAACGCCCTCTCTGTACCTGGAAATGCTGGCTTTTAAATGTTTTGTCAGAGACTCCGGTCCATACACATGGGGCGCCGAGGAGGTTTGCATGATAGGCGAAGCAGCCTAGATTGATTCACCACAAGTAAGTTCTGGTATTCAGCAGCGGGTAGGCACAGTGTAGATCACCCTTGCAGATCTAATCCTTCCCTTTATTTTCCGACTTAGATACTGGCAGGATCTTTTATCTGCAACCCCGACGCCCATGAGGCATGCTATCCTAGCACTTCAAGTAAGCGTCACACCCTCTTCGCTGTCCTGATGAGTGCACATATGGTTGTTTGCCTGTTTGTTACATGTTGGACTATATGTCACCCTGAAGCGGTATGCCGTTTTGGGATGTTTTAATCACGCTCGAAAGTATCGAGCACGAGCATTCACACCCACTTTGAAAGAACTAATCAAGCATGTGTGTTTATGGGAATTGGGGAGTGATATTTCTTCCCTATGAAGAGCACTTCCTTTCACTCATGATCTAGCCGTACCGTGGAATCAGTAAGTGTGTTATGAGTGCACAGACACACAGCATTGAGTGGGTTGTATTATACATTCATGGGCCCTTTTTGAAGCCCTCTGGTGCTTATTCTATTCCAAGGACACCCCGGCATGAGCCATGCATTAACATCCACCATATTTCATCATCACTTTGGATGCCGAATATGAGGAGCACTTTAAACACGCTCTGTGACTAATGTATTATACTTTGCGTTTGTCTCTTTCTTTCTGTACAGGCTTTCCTTTCTAGGAATCCGGGAAAAGAACATATTCACCACCACTATGAGTTGCTAGTGGGTTTTTTCACGTAGTCAAGGGCATGGTACACCTTTGTTTTAAATTTTATTTATTGGTATTTTATAAGAAACAACAAGGGACATATAATGCCCAACATTTTGGTATTAATGCTTCATACAGTTGAACTGTATTACAACACTCCATATCCATTAGAATATTACATGGTAGACATATCACGCCACAGTTGGCTTAATGTTACATCGCTTTCACTCTGACTGTTGATCTAAGCCCAATAAATAGTCCGTCAAATATTGCCAATAGTCTTTAGGTCGTGCATGCGGTGGCAACTCTTCTTCGTACAATTTAAGATTATCCTTACAATATATCATATCACTGATCCAATTCTTAATTTGTGGCATTTTCTTACCCCCCCAACATATTGCAACATTCCGCTTGGCCAAAAGCAGTGCCAGTACAAAGAATTTGCGTTTTCTCGCTTTGACAGTTTGCAGTATATTCAGCAGGCAGGTCTATATGGTACACTGAATCACAATCCCCACCATCTTGCTCAGCATTTCTGTGACCTCCAACCAGAATTGAGCCACCTCCCTGCAATACCATGCCATGTGTATGAAATTTGCATCATCTGTTCAGCCCCTTTGGCATCGTGAATCCTCATGCAATCCATATTTGTGTAATTGTTGGGGGGTGTGGTATGTTTGATGCAAGTATCTGATGTGTATCAGTTTTAAATTTCCATTTGGCGGCAATATTCCAGTAATCGTGCCAGCGGAGCCCCACTCTTCCTCTGTCAGAGGCAATTCCAAACATGCATTCCATTTTTGAAGTGCCTTGTCTGCAGTAGCACCTATTTCAGCCTGCAGTAAAGTGTACAGTCTAGATACTAAGTGTTTCGGATTTGCTGATGTGACGAGTAATTGCAGTGTCAGTAGCGTGTCTGGTTCAGCAGGATAGGTCGGGTAATGTGTTTTAAATGCCCGCTGTAGTCTATAGTACGTGAATTTAAATAACAATGTCTGGTTTTGTATATATTCCAGCCCTTCCAGTTTCTTAATTGTCCCTGCCTGATATAGGTCCCCTAGTGTGTCGAATCCCACCTTTTCTGAGCAGGTCCATTCCCACTGCTTCTTGTGTGACTGAGAGAGCCGAATGATAGTTAAGCGGCAGCTCTGGTGCATATATCGGTTGTTTACCAACTTTTTTGCTATTACCTGCCATGCCATCGTGGTAGCATCCACTGTGTTGATATCTTTTTTATGCAACGCCGGTCGCGTGTGTGATATTATTGCATTCAGTGGTATCGGGAGGGCGTCTCCCTCTTCCACTGCCACATGTGTGATGTATGGAGTGGGGTGAAACCAGTAGTGCGCATATTGTGCTTGTGCACATAGGTAATATAGTAGAAAATCAGGCACTTTAAATCCTCCTTTTGCATACGGTAGTGTTAGCGTATGGAGGTTGATTCTAGCTATTTTACCCGCCCAAATCAATTTTAAGGTGACGGCTTTGATCTCCTGGAACACAGGGTTCTGTGGCTTTATCGGAATGTTATTAAAGAGATAGAGCAGTTTTGGTAACAGTACCATTTTAACTATAGCTATTCTGTCCGCCATAGATAGTGGCAAATGTATCCACCGATCTATTTTCTGGTCCAGTACACTTACATTCTGCCGTAATTTGTGCGGATCACCACTTCCGGGTCTCTGTGGAACCAGACTCCCAGATATCGCACTGGATCTGTTTGCCAGTCTAGGGGATAATCTAGTTGGAAGGGTGTAGTACTATCAGTGAGGGGTATAATCGTGGATTTCGTCCAGTTAATGTTTAGACCAGAATGATATCCAAATTTTACGAATTCTCTTAGCAGTGGATTCAAATTCTCCTTTGGGTTCCTGACGTATAGTAACACATCATCCGCATATAACGAGATGTGCAGTGGTCTTTGGGGGAATTGCAATGCTGAGTTTTTGTATTCCTGTCTAATTTTACATGCTAGGGGCTCAATAGCTATGGCGAATAACAGGGGCGATAGTGGGCACCCTTGACGCTTGCCTCTCCCTATTTTTATTGGTTCTGAAATGTATTTGTTAACTTTAATCCTCGCTATAGGTTTAGTATAGAGGAGCGCTATCCATTGTAGGAACATTGGGGGGAAACCCATTCTTCGCAATATGGTGTGTAAGTATGTCAAAGCAATGGTATCAAACGCTTTGGCAGCGTCCAATAGCACCGCCGCTGCCTTCGTTTCTGGAGATAGGTAGTGTGCCAGTGCAAATAGGGTCCTAGTGTTGTGGGATGTCGATCTGGTGGGAATAAACCCAGCCTGATCAGGTAGTATCAGTCTCATCATTAAGACTTGCAATCTTGCTGCTAATAGTTTAGACAGTATTTTGGAATCAACGTTTATGAGAGATTTTGGCCTATAGGAGTCACACGTCTCTGGGTCTTTCTCTGGCTTCAACAATGCAATAATCATTGCCTCTCTTAATGAGGCCGGTAGTACGCCCATTTCATGTGCATCCCCCAACATTTACACTATATGGGGGGCCAGTAAATCCACAAAGGCTTTATAGAATTCCCCCGTGAATCCGTCTGGACCCGGCGCTTTTCCATTCGGCAGGGATTTTATTATTTCCGACACCTCTTCTACTGTCACCGGTTGAGAGAGGAACTGTCGTTGTGTATCTGACAACCACGCCAGTGCTATCGTGCCGCAGTATTTATTTATTTCCTCTGCTTGGGCGGTCTGGTTAGATTGGTACAGCGAGCCAAATGTGTGTTGGAACGCCTCTAGTATGCCTTTAGTGTCATGTCTCATTTCCCTGTGTTGGTTCCTTATTACTTCAACCATGTGTTGGGGATTCTGCCTGCAAATTTTAGCTGCTAGTGTCGCACCTGGTCTCCCCGCCTCACCGTAGCGTCTTGCTACTTGCCGTTTGTGCACATATGTCAGCTCTATGTCTGCTTGTTTTTGAAACTCTGTTAGTTCAACCCTAATTTGACCCAGAATAGCTGGGTTTTGTGATTCAGTATATTCCAACTCTAGTTTCCTTATAGCAGCTTCTTTTTTCTCTAATTGCTGGCGTAAGTCTTTGAGAATGCCCGCGTTTGTGCTGATACAGATCCCCCGTATTGTGGCTTCGAAGGCCTCCCATAGTAACCCTGCATCTTTCATTGTGGGCTTGTTATCCTCAAAATATTCCGCTATGGCTTTACCAATCGTGTTGGGATAGCACTTGTCCTGCAGGGCTTTCCCATTAATGCGCCAGCTGAAAGGAGGAGGCACGTAGTTGGGTAGTTTTATCGTAAGTAAAACTGGGTTATGATCAGATAGCGTTCTAGGGCGGTGTTCTATATCCTCTATTCATTGTAGCACTTCCCGTGACCCAATCCAATAATCTATCCTAGACCAGCTGTTATAGGCCGCAGTGGTGTGGGTAGCCTCTCGTACATCAGGATGTTGTGTGCGCCATAAATCCACTAGTTGCCTATCAAGTAGTATGTCTTGTAGTGCATGTAACGCTCTTTTGTGTGTCTCTGTCGATGCGTTGGATCTGTCAATCTCGTCATTCAGTGCCATGTTAAAGTCACCCCCCCATAATACCGGAACGTCTGGAAGGTCGGATATCTTCGTCCAAAGTGTCGTGTAAAACTGGGGGTCATCTACATTTGGAGCGTAAATGTTCAGAAGGTTGATTCTGTGTCCCCTTAGCACCCCTGACACAATGACACATCTCCTTTCACTATCGAAGTGTGTTTGCTCCATTTTGAACTGTAGCCCTCGTCGTAGTAAGATCGTTACCCCTCTAGAGTAGGAAGAATAGGCAGCAGTATATGAGGCTTCCGCCCATCGGTGTCCAACACGTGTGTGTGCGAGTGGGTCTATGTGTGTCTCCTGGAGACATGCCACGTCTACTTGTAGCCTCGTTAGGTATGCTAACACTTGCCTGATTTTTTGGGGGTTGTTTAAACCACGCACATTCCAGGATATCAGTTTCAATTTCTTTACATGCTCATCCATTAATATAGCTTGGCATCTTTATTCTGAATCTCAGATTATAAAGAACAGTCTCGATCATAGAGCGTTTCATATATTGTCTGCTTATTATATAGTGCAGAGTATGAGTCTCATGGAGTCTGGCAGTGTTTCTCAAACACAGTATCGCAAACCAACATTCCCCAACATTCCCCCTCCTCCCCCCGCCCACTTCAGCACCCCAATCATGCCAAAGACATACCCTGAGTGTAACATAAACTAACAATGCGCCCATTTGGGGGGACACCCCTCGGGGGGGTCCGCTCGGGTCAAACAACTCCATCCAACATAGTGGATGTGGCCAGAGTGGTTGTATAGTGCAGGTGCTGTAACACACGCTGTATATATATACCCTTTCTCTGAGATGTTCACTCCCAGCGTACACCCTGTACAACATGTTGAACACACAATTAGTAGTTTTGCATATTTACCGTACATAGAGGCAGTGTGATCTCTTTCTACCCACAACAACAGGCGCTGCACTATTCCATGCTACTCCAGTGGTCCGTCTGTAATCCGTATATTGGGTAATCTACCTGTTCCCTCCCCACAAGCAGGCTTTGCAGCGCACCCCACAGTCAGCAGTCCAGTAGGTCCTGGTGCTGTTTTCCGAGACATTCACTGACAGGTAGACAATGGTCAAGTGTTTACGCGCCAAGTACCAGGTTCTTGTACAACCTTGATCGCAGTTTTTACCTTCAATATATCATATCATGTTGGATCCCACGTTATCCGTACTCTCTCCCAAGTATTGCCATTGGCTGTTTAGAGCAATGTTCGTGGATTTCCTAGTTTCGAACTGGCTCTTGGTTTGCTCTTGATGCCGTTGCTCCCGTCATCATATCCTAATCAATGCCAGTGTTGCTAATCCGCATCCTACTTTTGCTCCTGACGCCGCTGATCGCCCTTCGATGCTTCAGTCGTTTAAGATACAAGTGCGCTTCCTGCGGAGTGTGACAGATCGTTGATTTACCATCATGAGTGATTTTCAATCTTGCCGGGTACAGCATGCATATGATATGTTCAGTTCTCTCAGTTTCTGTTTTGCTGACGTGAATTCTTTTCGTGCTAGTTGTACATTCACGGTAAAATCTGGGTAAAATTGCAGCTTGTTACCTTGGTGTTCAATCTCTTGTTTTTCCCTCACCAGCTTCAGGATCATATCTCGGTCTCTGTAATTGAGTAGCCGCGCTACTATCGGTTGCGGAGTAGCTCTTGGCTTCGGTTTCGGTGCGAGGGTCCTGTGCGCTCGCTCAATGATAAACACAGTGGATAGTTGATCTTTCCCAAAGATCGATGTCAGCAGATCCTCCACATAGGTCTCCATCTTCCCAGTGTTGGTGGATTCAGGAACCCCCGCTATGCGTATGTTATTCCTTCGGGACCTCGCTTCCAACTCTTTCGCCTTGTTTTTGATAACGTCGAGGACCCTGTCCATTTCCGTGCACTTCTGCGTCGTTGCGTGCGACTCATCTTCCACCGCTGATAGTCGTGTCTCTGCTTCCTCCAGCCTCTCTCCGTGTTTATCAAGCTTCGCCGCCATGTTGTCAACACATTGCGTGATGGAGTCTAGCTTACTATGGACATCCTGTAGGCTTTTATGTATGGCTCTGAGCGTCACTTCCATGGTATTCTGTGGCTCAGCGTCAGTGTCCATATCCACATCTGGTGGTGCAGTGGCTCCTTTAGTGCCTTTCTTGTTGTCGAAGGGAAGTTTTGATTGTACCTTCTCCGGTTTACCCATTTTCCTCTGAGCAGTAGCCTCAGCTGTCAACTGCGTCGTTCGTGAAGGGTGCGCCAAGTCTTTATGTATACACCCAGTTGATAGTGCTCTGTGCCAGTACAGTGGTGCCCCAACAGCCCACCTCCTCGCAAAGCATACACAGGTGTGTGTGTTTTTTTTTTTTTTACCGTAAGCGCACATCGTGTATACTCAGCGCACTCTTGGCACGCTCTCGCCAACACCACGGCTTATTCCCTTCTCTTGTATAGGTCTCACCTGGATCGTGCCCTGCATCGGAGTTATCGCTGTAGAGATATCTGCTGAGCCAGATGTCAAGATCAGACGTCTGACTGTGTTCGCGCCTTCACTGCGTGTGTTCTCGTCATTACGTTATTACTGCCCCACAGACGGTAGCCCCACAGTGGACGCCGAGTCGCCACTGACGCCAGGACGTGAGCAAGTTACTCCCTCACAGACCGGGAAAGTTTTCCGTCTTGCAGTTATTGGACTCGCAGTACACACCGTGGTTCATCTGCCCGTGGGCGCCACCATCTTGCGCACTGGGCTGTATATTAGCATTGCCAAGGTTCGCGCTTGTTGGCTCACAATGCATATACCAGAGCACAACTGTTCATACCACACGTCGTAGTAAAATTGGATTTGGGCGCTATGCCACCGCTTCTGGAGCCATACTCTTGTAGCCCTTATATGCCGTTTATCATCTCACATTACATCTATTGCCTTACGAGGTCGCCTAGTCCTTGCTGCGCTGGCAAACAGGTAGTTTGACATCCAAACATTAGCCTCAATCACTTCCAGTGCTTCACACTCCGCTTACCACCATCTGCGTTGAGTTGTAGCACCTGGCGGTCAGCGGGGCTCCACGGCAGTAGGCAGTGCGATATCTCTCGTCTCCCCCAGCTTCACGGAGTCGCCATCTTAAACCTCGCTGGATATCCGCGCCGCTTGCTGGCAAAGTCATTTTCGGGAGGTGTACTGTACTGTAAAACAATCTGCTTAGTTCAAACTGTTCCTCACATCTTCCGACACATTACAGCTTCGTTTACAGGATGTCGCTCACCATAAACCCGCCGTTTAAGACTGTTATCGTCTCTGGCCGGCTTAGTGAGTGTATACCACCCGGGCTACCATCATTGGTCCTCACGAAAACCCTACAATTATATAAGTGGTTGAAACATGTAGACCAATTTTATCTCACAACATAACTGACCAATTTTATCTCACAAAATAACGTGCGACACCACAGGCCTACCTAATTTATCAGGGTGTCCAACTAATACATTTTATTGTTGCCCAGTCACTCCAGAATAAAGTTTTTAACAGTGAGTACTCAACTGGGCAACTTTTAATCACCATTTTTTTCACTTACACAAAAATAAAAAAAAATAACCGGCTCCACTGTAGTCAGGTGTCGCAGCACATCCAGATGGCACACGACCCCGATGATGAAGCTTGTCACCAACTAGGTTGGTGAGTGGGGGGTCTTCTAACAAAGGATGAATCTGTCCTTTTAAAACTTTTGTGCACCTCAAAAGCCTTGCCGGAGGCATTGGAGTGCCTCCAGGGGGTACTCCTCCATTTGTTTTTCGTTGTGCAGTTTTACTGCCACTTCGACTTGCTCGCGAAAATTGCGATAATTTGACATTTTCGCACTCCGCGGAAAGGGCGAAAATGTCCAAATTTCTGCACTCTGCATCTTACCGGAAATGTTTGTCTTGTTCGTATTGTCAAAAAATACATTCTTGCGCGCACGCGATCGGCTTCCCTGAATCCCTGCGTTCGCCGACAAGTTTTCCCGATCCGGTCGCGATCTCCACGAGATGTTGGATTGTGGTAGCCATTTGTGCTATCTTGCGAGAGTTTGCGCCCGCATTAACATAATTTGTCACGCAATCAAGTCATTCGTCGCGCGATCATGTCTTTTTTCTTGCGATCATGCACCGGGAGAGTATGAGATGATTGAGTTCTCGAACACTTCATTCTCCCACGCGAGCGAGAGCATGAGGACGCGAACACGTCATATCAAATGCGACAAGGAGCGAGAGAACCCGAACACGTCATAGCCAACGAGACAGAGAGCAAGAGAACGCCTTCACGTCATTTTGGATGCGCCGGCGAAAGTAATGTGATGCTCGAGAACTCGAACATGGGAAATTTTCAATTTTGAGAAGAATATCAGCTCTAGCAGCATGAAACCTTCTGCAAATGATGATTTGGATGAAAAAACTCCTTAGATTGACATTTGGCTGTCCTCTTCTGTGCAAGGAGTCCTTTTTTTAAAAGGTGGGGAGGGGGAGGAAGTGCCACAAACTGTCCAAATTCCTGTTCCTGTCCAGCAGAATCCTACCAGTGCTTTGTCCATCTCCTTGAGGTACCGGGTTTTTAGGGACCCGGCGGTGCCAGGGGGAACACCCAGAGACCTCTTGAGTTCTTCCTGTTTTGGACCACAGAAACACAGAGTCTTCTAGGTGATGTCAAGGATCGAGTTTTATTGGCTGCAACCAAGTAACAAGCATCCTAGAAGTACAACAGCACGGTGTGTATATTCTCAGGAGACTGTTCGTTTTTACAGAACGAGCCTTCTCTTTTTATATAAAAATATAAGCTTCAGGCAAGAATTCTTTGTTTTACGGTGCAACCATATACATATTTTCACAACAAAGGAAAAGCAGAGTCATGATGGCAAACCCATATTTCTGTTTGTCCAGTTTGTGATAGATCACCGAGCAAGGTCCAGAACTTCCATCAGATATCAATGAAACCCCAAAAAAATCGGGCACCTCCTCCTCGTAATATTAGTCATAAACAAGAAACAGGGACAGGTGTGTGTGTGATAAAACATGGCTTGTATGCGATGAATGGTTTATGACATGTTGTGCCTTGATGCTAATCTCGCTCGGCCATTGGGATGGGGACTGCCCGAACAGGTTTGGCTTGAGGCAGTGGAGTCAGCTCGCCCAGGTCACAGAGGAGTCAGCAAAGGTCTACGTGTCCTTTCAGATCGAATTCGCCCTTGGTCAATTGACTATGTAAGGGCAACCACAAGATGGATGCCGCTCACAAAATGGAACCCGAGGGTTCAAGTCAGAAACTATGATTTTAAGGCGATTGCATCACTCGATCATGACGCAAATGCATAGGTATAATGTCCTAATCATTACTGGTCTGCCAATACCAAATTCGTCATGATGCGATGATATTTTCTGACACGAGTGTTGGGCTTCGGTACCACATTATAGCAGGGTCCAGAATTTTCAGTACCACAAACCCTCCTTTTGCCCTTATATAGGCAATAACTCATGCTAATCTGAGTCCAAATCTGTATTCATGAAGTCATGGAGATGCTGCTGTAGCATCATCCTGTTACTTAGTTCATCCCTTGACACAGGCTTCCTTACACATGATGTAGCACAGAGGCCACATATTGCAGGAGCGCACTGTACACACAGGCAGAACATGAACAGAATGGCTAAGGTCATTCCAATGAATATCAGAGTTTTCCATCCCAAGCAGATATCAGTTCCCAGAACCACCCCAGCAAGGACCAGTCCCCTTTATCCACGTAAATGGATTCAGTGATCTTATGCAGTTTGGAGATGGCCTGGTATTCTGTCGGAGCGTTGTCAGGGATAAAAATGCAGCAACTGGATAGGATCACTTTACATACCCCACCACGGTCTGCAAGTATGACATCTAGGGCAACCCTGTTCTGAAGAGTCATAAGGCGGTCCGACTGGAGCTCCGCAGTTAAGTTACTAAGGGCACCAGCCGTTTCAATCACGGAGGATTCAACTACCCTCGTCAATTGGCGAATGTTCCTGCTGTTCACCATAGGCCCCCAAAACGGCAGAAAACCTTTTGCGAAATCTCCAAACTCCTGTTCCGCAGTGTCGTCTTTACTCACGACACCCCTAACTGTCCTTGTCCGATGGTAATCTGCTTCGGCCGTGTAAGTGGGTGGCAACACTAACGAGATAAAACATGTGCCCGAAAAGTCAGGGGGCAACCATGTATATGCTCTATCATGGCAGACGAAGTAGGTACCCTTAGCTGCTAGGAATGAAGGGGAGGTCTGAGACGGGAAAACGTAAGTTTCAGTACAGACACTCTTCCCTAACTGAGCTCTAGGGTTTTTGCCATTTCCCTGCAGATATAGGTGACCTTGATGGGGTACTATCCAGATTGGGGAGGATTTCTTTGCTCGCTGGCTGTCACTCAAAGAAATTCCATACTTAGTTATGTTCCATCTACTGTATGCCTTAAATTCATCTTTGGGAATCGTTCGTTATGTGTCAATATCCCTGCTCATATTTCTGATTCCTGCCACTAGTGCCTTGTTGCCTGAATTTCTTCCTGTGTGACGTGGGGATACGGTTCTATGGCAAACAGGAACATTGTCTGGAAAGCCCACAGAGAACCATAGTAGCTAAATGGCAGGACAAAGTATGGGGTACCCTTATCTGTCATGTGTGGCATGAGTCCACATACCCAACAATTTGTTGTGTTCATTACAGACTGGTGCTGGTGTAGGAGTTGGACGAATGAGTTATTTACAAATTCTAATCTTCTGGCAGACTCGTGTTCAGGTAGAGGGTGAAAGGAGTGCGGGGAAACAGTAGGAGGAGGTGTGGGCTGAGTGTCGTGTGCAAATGAAACTCGAAAGGTGAATAAAGCATAGCCAATCAAAAACATCATTATACTGCACAACATAAGGATGCATATTATTAAAAATAGTTTTTTCGCCATCACAGCGCATATTCTCTTTTTAAGGTTCGTAGATCTGGCAGGTCTCTCCATCTTGGGAAACTCCATCCTCTAAGTTGCTGCCTGCGGTGGGAGATTGATTCTGCTAAGGAGTGCTTCTGTCAGTTTAGGGCAACTCCCTTAGACCAACCAGAACTGTCGACCTAACCGTCTCCAGCTGCACTCCAAAGACTGTGGCAACCGCGACCCTAGCAGCAGAACCGGATGGCGGTTCGAAAATCAAAAATGAGCAAGTTTTGTGGATGAGAGAGCTGCACAATCAAAAAGAAAAATGTTTTTATTTGTCCTTAGTCATAGGTCTTGGCCTCAAGTTATAACGGTTTCGACCAGGTGCTGTGTGGTCTATAAACAGGAGTTCAGGCTCAGTAGTATCCAACTTCATTGACGGTGGCACAGATCCTTGCAGAATGTTCTCGCTCTCCTTTTCTGTAGTAGTTCCTTTCAAACGTGCATTGCTGAAGGGCAAGAAGCGAGGCACAGTCTCAGCCTCAGAGTCAGCAATTCCCTCCTGGACCACCGGTCATAAGGGATGGGTAACGGGACCTTTTTACAATGGGTGTCGTGCACCCAGTTCTTCTTGCCGTGGACACGTACTGCAGAGCGGGTAGCCAGCAAAACTTGGAAGGGTCCGGACCAGCGAGGTTGCTCGTTCTTGGTTCGCTGGATGTTTCGCACCAGGACCCAGGTGCCAGGTTCAATTGCGTGGCCTGGATCATCAGACGCTGGCGGGGAGGAACTGTGGACCTGTTGGTGTAAAACACGCAATTTAGTCGTCAATTCGTGCAAATAGTCAAGCAGTACAGGATGCTCAATTTCACTGAACTTTGTGGGCCTTGGCACTCCCCATATGTTAGCTGGGCGGCCGAACAATCAATCAATCAAAGACATTTATAGAGCGCACTACTTACCCGTAGGGTCTCAAGGCGCTTGGGGGGGGGGGGGTGCCGCTACTGCTCGAATAGCCAGGTCTTCAGCTTCTTCCTGAAGGAGAGGTGGTCTTGGGTCAGGCGCAGGTCGGTCGGGAGGGAGTTCCAGGTCTTGGCGGCCAGGTAGGAGAAGGACCTTCCTCCTGTTGTCGGTCTTCGGATGCGGGGGACGGCGGCGAGGGCGTGGCTGGCTGATCGGAGGTGGCGTTTCGGAGCGTAGAAGTTGATACGGTTGTTGAGGTAGCTCGGGCCTTGCTCGTGTAAGGCTTTGTGTGCGTGGGTGAGGAGACGGAAGGTGATTCTTTTGTTGACGGGGAGCCAGTGCAGGTCTCTCAGATGTCCGGAGATGTGGCTGTAGCGTGGGATGTCGAGGATGAGTCTGGCTGAGGCGTTCTGGATCCGCTGGAGTCTCTTCTGGAGCTTGGCGGTGGTTCCGGCGTAGAGGGCGTTGCCGTAGTCCAGTCGGCTGGTGACGAGGGCCTGGGTGACGGTTTTCCTGGTCTCGGTGGGGATCCACCGGAAGATCTTCCGTAGCATGCGCAGGATGTTGAAGCACGACGAGGAGACGGCGTTGACTTGTCTGGTCATGGAGAGCGAGGAGTCCAGGATGAAGCCCAGGTTGCGTGCGTGGTCTGTCGGTTTGGGTGCGGTGCCCAGGGCGGGGGGCCACCAGGAGTCGTCCCAGGCGGAGGGCGAGGAGCCCAGGATGAGGACCTCCGTCTTGTCTGAGTTCAGTTTCAGGCGGCTGGTCGTCATCCACTCGGCTACCTCTTTCATCCCTTCGTGCAGGTTGGATCCGGCGGCGGCGGGGTCGTTGGTCAGGGACAGGATCAGCTGGGTGTCGTCGGCGTAGGAGATTATGTTGAGGCTGTGTTGGCGTGCGATGGCCGCGAGGGGGCTCATGAACACAATTTCATGTGGACTAAGTCCCACTCTAGAGTGAACGGTCATTCTTGTCGATAGGAGTGCCAAAGGCAGGGCGTCAGGCCATTTAAGGCCTGTGCTTGGCTGAATCTTGGCCAATTTCAATTTTAGAGTACCGTTATAGCACTCTACTAATCCAGCTGATTGGGGTTGATTTGCAGCGTGGAACTTCTGATGTATGCCTAGCCCTTCACACACTCTCTTCATCACTCGTCCCACGAATTCACTCCCATTATCACTCCAGACCATTCTAGGCATTCCAAACCTAGGGAAGAATTCTTTGATAAGGGCTTTGGCTGTGGACAAGGCAGTATTGTCCTTAAGGGGATACGCCTCCACCCACCTAGAAAAGGCACAAACAACAACGAGTACATATTTCAGATTGTTGCACCTCTCCATGTGGATGAAATCTAGCTGCAAAACCTCGAACGGATACGTTGGAGGCGCATAATGACCAGCTGGAGTTGGGGTTCCCCTACCAGGACTGTACTTCAGACACACCATACAGTTCTTGACCACATTTTCTGCACATTTTGGGATTCCGCTATTCTGCCATACTGGAGCCAACAACTTACAGATCCCTTTCACACTGATGTGAGCCATTCCATGAGCCATTGTCACCACTGCAAGCACATACGCATCGGGTAACAGCCATCTCTGATGCTCTGACAATTCGACCCAACAACCATTCGCATCCAATTTACCCTTGCTTTCTCTCCATTCATTCACCTCTTTCTCTGTGGCTTCGGATTGGATGGATCTCACACTCTCAATCGTGTCTTCGCACATGCCCACATCACCAATCCATCTCACAGGGCCTGCAACATAAATTCGACTCATCACATTCCTTGCAGTTTCTTTTGCAACTTCATCGGCAAATGCATTCCCACGACCAACATCATCCGTCACCTTTTTGTGTGCACTGCATTTCACAATCGCAACTTGTAGTGGCAAGGTCAGTGACTCGAGAAGCTCATTTACTAGCTGACCATGTTGAATCTTAGCACCGTGCGATGTCAGGAACCCACGTTCACGCCACAATCGGCCAAAACTGTGAGCTACGCCAAAGGCGTACTGGCTGTCTGTGTACACATTCACTCGTTTTCCTTTTGCCAACACACATGCTCTTGTGAGTGCAATCAACTCTGCTGCTTGCGCAGAATTGTGTGGGATACGTGCAGCTTCAACAATCGTATGCAACGTTGTCACAGCATATGCTGCAGTCGTATCACCATTCGGCAACTTGAAACACGAACCATCAACCCATAAAGCATCATTACATTCAGGAAGGGGAGTATCCTGTAAGTCTACTCTCCCTTTTGTCTCTTCTTCTGTCCTAAAGCAGCAGTCATGTTTTTCGACCTCATCTGTCTCTACTGGAATGGGCAATAACGTGGCTGGGTTCAATATATCACACCTCTTTATGTGTATGTGACTCGCTAACAGTGTCAGCTCATAACTTGACAGTCGAGCACTGTTAGACGGACCGGGAGGGTCGGCCGAGGACAAGGGGAGAGGTCTCCGTGGAGAGCCGTCTCCAGCGATCGTACAGACAAGTAACTTCCCCCCCACAGACGGACACCACACCAGGATAAGGTTCAACGATACTTTATCAGCAATTCTTTAGGTACGGTAAAATTATACAAATTATACTCAGGGGTCCCCTCGATTCTGGTCTCTGGATTGGGAAAAGGGTAGCGGGACAGTCTTGTTACCAATAGATGAAAATAGCTCTCAATCCTCGAGCTCGGCGTTCTAGATGATCGGGCCGCGGCGGAGCCAGGCAGGTCCCGAGATGGATGAAGGAAGCGACGGTCCGCGGCGGAGCCAGCAGGTCCCGATGAAGATGGTGGTTACAAACGGTCCGCGGCCACGCCAGCAGGTCCCGACGACGATGAAGGTTACGAAGGTTGCGGCAGCGCCAGCAGGCAGGGCGATGTTTCGCAAGGCAGGGCTACGGCAGCGCCAGTAGTCCGTCAAGGATGAGTTCTTCACTGCGTCTCTCGACTCCAGGATACAACTGCCTTCCTGCTCTGGAGCTGCCCCAGTTATAGGGCTGGTGCCCTTTGATGTCCGGACCCTCGCACTTGGGGGTTGGGGGGTCCGGGATGAAGGGGTCCAGACACCCAGCAGGGGGGTGGAGCCAGCGCCCGGGGAGGTTGTGGCGAGCGGCACCTGGCGAGGGAGAACCATCGACACCTCTTTCTCCCATTGACCTGCCAAGTAGTCCGCTCACCTCCTGGGTGGATGGTGGTGCCGGGATGTCTGAGGCCTGGCCAGGCCCAGGGTTGGGGTCGATCGGGGGCCACGCGGCCTCGTGGCGGAGTGTCCAAGATGGCGCCCGGGCTGGGCGCGCGGGCCAGTAATGGATCGGGCCCACGAGGTCGATATGTTCATAGGCAAGGGTCCCGGAGGGGACGGAAAACGTGAAGTGGTGGTGTGTGACACTTGAGGGACCGGGCTCGGGCCTGGTCGGGCAGAGGGGGAGCGGCCCTTCACGTGGCCTGTCCAACATGCGTCCCCCCCAGCTGAAGGCGGGGAGAGTCACCCATCCTCTTGGGGACTCTCCTCGTCGAGGCGGAAGAACCGGGACAGGCCATCTGCGTTGGCGTGATCTGGCCCAGGCCGGTGTTCAACAGTGAAGTCCATCCCTTGTAGGGAGATGGACCAACGTAGTAGTTTTGGGTTTTCCCCCCGCATCTGCATCAGCCACTGCAGGGGTCGATGGTCGGTCTGCACCCGGAAGTGTGTGCCAAAGAGGTAGGGCCGGAGCTTTTTGAGGGCCCATACCACGGCGAAGGCCTCCCTCTCGATGGTGCTCCAGCGTTGTTCTCGAGGTAGGAGTCGCCTGCTGATGAAGGCCACTGGCTGATCAAGGCCTTCGTTGTTCAATTGAGACAGGACCGCCCCAATGCCGTGGTCGGAGGCATCCGTCTGGACGACGAATTCCCGGCTGTAGTCGGGGGCCTGGAGCACAGGGGCGGAGCACATGGCGGCCTTTAGTTGTTCGAAGGCTGTTTGACAATCTGGGGTCCAGTCGACCTTCTTGGGTTGATTTTTGGACGTGAGCTCTGTGAGGGGCCCCACTATGGTACCATAGTCTTTCACGAACCTTCTGTAATAGCCCGTGAGTCCCAAAAAGGCGCGGACCTCGGTCTGGGTGATGGGGGGCTGCCAGGACTGGATGGCGGCAATCTTGAGCTGCAGAGGGGCCACCAGGCCGCTTCCCACCTGGTGTCCGAGGTAGGTTACGGACCCCTGACCAATTTGGCATTTGCTGGCCTTGATCGTGAGGCCAGCTTGCTGGAGGGCCTGTAGCACCGCTCGGAGGTGGTGGAGGTGGTCGGACCAGTGGTGGCTGTACACAGCGATGTCGTCTAGGTAGGCGGCGCTGAATCCTTCGAGCCCGGCCAAGACCTGGTTGACTAGCCGCTGAAATGTTGCGGGGGCATTCTTCATGCCGAAGGGCATGACCTTGAAATGGTAATGGCCATCAGGGGTGGAAAATGCAGATCGTTCTTGGGCCCGGGGTGTGAGGCCGATCTGCCAGTAGCCCGCCGTCAAGTCGAAAATGCTGAGGTAGCGGGCAGCTCCCATGCGGTCGATTAGTTCATCCGCCCGGGGGATGGGATGTGCGTCTGTTCTGGTGACCGCATTCAAGCCCCGGTAGTCGACGCAGAACCGGAGTTCCGGTGTGGTGCCGGGAGCGGCTGCTTTGGGGACCAGTACTACTGGGCTGGCCCAGGGGCTGTCTGAGGGCTCAATGACCCCGAGGGTGAGCATTTTGGTTACTTCTTCCTGGATGCAAGCCCGTACCCGATCTGGTACGCGGTAGGCCCGGTGGCGGATAGGGGGGCTGTCCCCCGTGTCCACGTCGTGCACACACCAGGAAGTGACACCTGGGGTGAGGGAAAATAGGTCGGCGAACTGCAGCAGAAGGTCTCGACATTCCTGGCGTTGGTCCAGGGTGAGGGCTCCCGAGAGCCGGACCCCATCCACGGAGCCATCTTTCTCCCGAGTCCGTAGGAGGTCAGGAAGGGGTTCGGAGTCCTCTTCGGCTCCATTGTCTGTGGCCATCAGGAGGCTGAGTTCTGAACGCACAAAGTGGGGTTTCAGCCTATTAGCGTGGAGGACTCGGAGGGGGTTCCGTGAAGATTCCATGTCGATGAGATAGGTGACAGGACCCTTACGCTCGACTACTTTGAAGGGCCCCGTCCACTCGTCTTGCAGGGCGCAGGGCTCGGTGGGGGACATCACCCATACCTGTTGTCCGGGTTCAAATTCGATGGAGGAGGCATTTTGGTCATACCACTTTTTCATGTCCTCTTGACTGGCCTCCAAGTTTGCTTTTGCCAGCTCTCTGAACTGTCGGGTCTGGTTGCGGAGGGTTAGGAGGTATTTGAAGACATCTGGGGGGTTCTTTAGAGGGGGCATTTCCCAGCCTTCCTTGACTAGACTGAGAGGCCCCCGTACGGGGTGTCCATACAATAACTCAAACGGGCTGAAGCCGAGGGACTACTGGGGGACCTCTCGATATGCGAAGAGGTTGCACGGCAGCAGCACATCCCACTGGCGACGGAGGGGCTCTTCCAACCCCCCAATCATCCCTTTGAGCGTGCGGTTGAACCGCTCAACTAGTCCGTTTCCTTGAGGGTGATAGGGGGTCGTGAATCGGTAGGTGACCCCACACTGTTGCCAGAGGGACTTCATATATTTGGAAATAAAGTTTGTGCCCCTGTCGCTGACGACTTCTCTGGGGAAGCCCACACGGGAGAAGATCCCCATCAGGGCCCGGCCGACCACCGGGGCTGTCACAGTTCGCAGGGGAACAGCCTCGGGGTAGCGGGTGGCGTGGTCCACTAGTACCAGGATGAACCGATGTCCTTGTTTTGTACGGGGGTCCAGGGGCCCCACAATGTCTATCCCGACCCTCTCGAACGGGGTGGTGACCACGGGAAATGGTTGCAGGGGGGCCTTTAGTTTGCGGCCGCTCTTTCCACTGGCTTGGCACGTGGGGCAAGATCGGCAATGCTGGAGTACATCATTTCTCATTTTGGGCCAGAAGAAGTGGGTTACTAGGCGGCTGTAGGTTTTATCCTGACCCAGGTGTCCAGCCAGGGGGACATCGTGGGCCAGGTTTAGCAAGAAGTCTCTAAAACGGAGGGGCACCACTAGCACTCGGCTGGCCCCCAACTCCGCGATCCTTTGTTCACTGTATAGCAGATCATTGTCCCAGTAGATCCAATGTGTTCCGGAGGTATCTCCTGCGCTCTGGGCGAGGGCTTGTTGGCGGAGTCCCTCGAGGGAGGGACAGGTCTTTTGCTCTTGGCGAAACTGTTCCTGTGTGGGTCCCCCCTCTTGATGCCACTGGTCGAGGCCAGCGAGGTCCGGAGGTTGAGCTGGTTCTGGGGGGACGGCACGGTCGGTGTCTTCGACTGGGGCGACCGGGAGAGGAGGCGCCGGCCATTCGGGTTCCTCTTGTCGGGGATTGGCACGGGCGGCCATGGACCGGGTGGTAACGCACGCCCAGTCCGGGACGCCCAACATCCCCAGGTGTTCTCTTCGTTCTACGGCTGCCCAGGGAGAGCTTTCAAGGTCATTCCCCAGGAGACAGTCTACGGGAGCATCATCTCGGACCGTTACTTTCAACATGCCGGAGACCCCTCCCCATTCGAAAGGGACGCAGGCCATCCGACACAGACTTTCCGAGTTATCGGCTGAACGGACAGGGCAGAGAGTGTTTGGTATGAACTGTTCTGGGGTCACCAGGTGACAGCGGACAGCTGTTACACTGGCCCCGGTGTCACGGAGGGCTTCGGCCTGGCGTCCATTGATGCTCACCCATTGGCTGTACTTCCGGGTGTTAGCGGGTAGGGGGACCCGCGGGACCATGTCTTTCCCCCCTAAGCATGCTAAAGTCATGGCGGCTGGCTCCCATTCTTGATGCTCTTGTTCGTATCCTTCCTGCTCCTCGGAGATCTGTTCTTCCCCTAGGGCAGCAGCGGCCACTTGGCGGGGTCTTGGGCTCTGTTACTGCGGGCAATTTGGGTCGTTTGCATAGTGGCCGACTCGTTGGCATCGGTGACACGTGACATTGGCTCTGTATCCCGGTCGCGCCGGGGTGCTGCCCCGGTTGGCCGGGGGGGTGGTGCTGGTAGCGGGGGCGACCGGAGCGTTGTCTCTTCCTCGCCCTTGGCCCCCCCCTCCTCCTCGGGGACGGTGCTGACCGTTGTTGTTCCGGTTCTGTTCATAGGACCCATTTCGGCCCACCCTGGTGATTTCCCACCGGTCAGCCTCGGCTGCGAGCTGCCGTGGATCAGTCAATTTGCTGTCGAGGAGGTGCTGCCTGAGCTCAATGAAGCAATTGTTTGATAGATGCTCCCACACCATGAGGTTGAAGAGTTGTTCGTACGTTGTGACATTGCTTCCTTTGATCCAGCCCTCGAAGGCTCGGCTAAAGTAGTTCACGTAGTCCACCCAAGTTGTACCCGGGATGCGGGTGCAGTCTCGGAACCTCTGACGGTACATCTCGGGTGTGAGCCCATAGCGGGTGAGGAGGGCAGCTTTCATGTGGTCATAGGAGGTCATCTGATGGTCCGGGAGCTGTAGCAGGGCATCGCGGCCCTCATTGAGGAATCTCCCCCATAGACCGGCTCCCCAATCGCTTCGATCGATCCGGTGGGCGGTCATAGCGATTTCGTAGGCCTTGAACCATTGCTGGATGTCGTCCTCTCGGAAGTATTCCCGAACGACATCCTTGGGGATGTGTACCTTTTTCTCTGTTGCCCCTGGGTCGCGGGGTTGCTCGGGCACCCCTAATTCTCTGTTCTGCTTGCGTAAGTCTATCTCAGCTAGTTTGCGCTCGTGTTCATACGCCAGCCTCTTTTCCTCGAGCTCCCTTTGTCTCTGTTTTTCCTCTCTTTCTTCGCGGAGACGCAGGTGCTCTAAACTTATTTTTTGTTCGGCCAGTTTAAGTTCAACATCCATTTTGAGCCGGGCCATTTCTAGTTCATGTAGTCGTGTTCTTTCTCGTTCCTGGATCTCGTCTTGCGAGAGACCCGTTCTTTGCTCCTCGGGGGCCGTGGTGTTTTTTCCTACTGCTGCGATGTTTTGGTCGGTGGTTCCTATGGCCCCGGTTTCTGCCCAGGACTCTAGGGCACGCTTGAAATCGTCTTTGGTACTTAGACCGGTGGTAGCGATACCTAGTTCGATGCAGAATTGTTTTAGTTCACGATGGCTGTACTCGTCCAATTTCTCCATTTGAAATTTCTCGGTGGATCCGCTTTCTTTGGTTGTCATTGTGATTTCGTCGTGGGGTGAGCTACTCTCTGTACGATTATGCGGTGATTCGGATCGCGCCGCTGGCCACCAACGTTAGACGGACCGGGAGGGTCGGCCGAGGACAAGGGGAGAGGTCTCCGGGGAGAGCCGTCTCCAGCGATCGTACAGACAAGTAACTTCCCCCCCACAGACGGACACCACACCAGGATAAGGTTCAACGATACTTTATCAGCAATTCTTTAGGTACGGTAAAATTATACAAGGAGGTCTGGACTCAGGGGTCCCCTCGATTCTGGTCTCTGGATTGGGAAAAGGGTAGCGGGACAGTCTTGTTACCAATAGATGAAAATAGCTCTCAATCCTCGAGCTCGGCGTTCTAGATGATCGGGCCGCGGCGGAGCCAGGCAGGTCCCGAGATGGATGAAGGAAGCGACGGTCCGCGGCGGAGCCAGCAGGTCCCGATGAAGATGGTGGTTACAAACGGTCCGCGGCCACGCCAGCAGGTCCCGACGACGATGAAGGTTACGAAGGTTGCGGCAGCGCCAGCAGGCAGGGCGATGTTTCGCAAGGCAGGGCTACGGCAGCGCCAGTAGTCCGTCAAGGATGAGTTCTTCACTGCGTCTCTCGACTCCAGGATACAACTGCCTTCCTGCTCTGGAGCTGCCCCAGTTATAGGGCTGGTGCCCTTTGATGTCCGGACCCTCGCACTTGGGGGTTGGGGGGTCCGGGATGAAGGGGTCCAGACACCCAGCAGGGGGGTGGAGCCAGCGCCCGGGGAGGTTGTGGCGAGCGGCACCTGGCGAGGGAGAACCATCGACACCTCTTTCTCCCATTGACCTGCCAAGTAGTCCGCTCACCTCCTGGGTGGATGGTGGTGCCGGGATGTCTGAGGCCTGGCCAGGCCCAGGGTTGGGGTCGATCGGGGGCCACGCGGCCTCGTGGCGGAGTGTCCAAGATGGCGCCCGGGCTGGGCGCGCGGGCCAGTAATGGATCGGGCCCACGAGGTCGATATGTTCATAGGCAAGGGTCCCGGAGGGGACGGAAAACGTGAAGTGGTGGTGTGTGACACTTGAGGGACCGGACTCGGGCCTGGTCGGGCAGAGGGGGAGCGGCCCTTCACGTGGCCTGTCCAACAAGCACTAGTTAAGTGCTGTGTCCTTGTTCTGTTTAGCAAAATGTCTACTGCATGTGGGACCATGACAATCAGTGTGTTATTCATTACTAACCCAGCAGACTGTTGAATACAGACAGCTGCTGCCACAGTGGCCCTCAAGCAACTTGGCAATGCCTTAGCTACCGGATCTAGAGTTGCTGAAAAGTACGCGCATGGATGCTGTTTGTCCCCAAAAGACTGTGTCAGGACTGATAATGCGCAACCTTCTTTCTCGTGGACATATAATGTAAAAGGCTTACTGTAGTCGGGGTTACCCAACACAGGAGCCGAACACAACGCATTGCGCAATTCGTAAAAGCTTTTCTGACAATCTTCAGACCACGGAATGGGTTTCGGTGTATCCTTACAAGTTAAGGCCACCAAAGGTTTAGCCACCAAGGAGAAATTCGGTATCCATTGTCTGCAATATGATGTAATGCCCAAGAAAGCACGCACTTCTCTCTGTGTCCTTGGGACACCCAATTTTGCAATTGCCTGTATTCTCTCTGGAATCAGCTTCCTTCCCTCCCTCGATAAGATGTGACCTAAGTAGGTCACTTCTTGTCGACAATATTGCAGTTTTGAATGAGAGACTTTGTGCTTCATGTCACATAAATGACGCAACATTGACAAAGTGGCTTGCTTGCAAATCTCCTCAGTATCTGCAGCGACCAGCAAACCATCTACGTACTGAATAAGAGTCGCACCATCAGGTAGAACAATCGTGTCAAGCTGTGATTTCAGAGCCTGACTGAATATAGATGGACTTTCACAGTAGCCCTGAGGAGCGCGTTTGAAGCGGAAACTTCGGCCTCCTAGATTGAAGCCAAAAATATCTCTGCTCTCCTCGGCAATCGGGATGCTGAAGAAAGCATTCTTCAAGTCAATCACCGAGAACCAAGTGGCTGAAGCTGGAACCATAGTCAATAGGGCAGTAATGTCGGGAACAACTGGAAACTGTGGCACAACAATCTTGTTCACTTCTCTAAGATCAATCACGAACCAATAGACAGGTGGTTGGGAAGGATCGGTATGCTTTAAAACTGGCAGAACAGGACTGTTACAAATGTTCCCTGTTGTCTCTTCAATGACATCTTTCTCAATCAGATCGTAAATGATTGCTAACAACGCCTTTTCACCTTCGCTAGAGATCTTGTATTGGGGAATACGTGGCATTCTAACATTGGCTTTCAATGTTATGACATATGGCGCTATTTCCAAAAGACCCACATCATTAGAACCAGTAGCCCAAAGTATATCTGGAAGAGAAGACAATTCTGTTGGAAGTTTCTCTCTTGACAAATACACCGGATAAACCACTTTCTTACCCAGTGTGAGTTGTACTCCCGAAGGAGAACAGTACAAAGTCGCATATAATCTCTTTAACAGATCCAATCCCAACAAGTTTTCACCACAACCTGTTGTAAGAATGAGGGGTGCTTCTAATTCACATGGCCCAACAGAAAGGGACATAGGACTAGAGATCGGGTTTGTAACAGGGGCGCCAGAAAAACCTACTGAAACGTTCATTTCGCCAAACAAAGGTGCGCCAGGGAGCTTTGAGAGAACTCTTTGTAGCACCAGTATCCAACAGAAAAGGCTCTGACACACCTGATGTAATCACCTCAACATAAGGTCCATTCTGATCTACTGGAACTGAAACAACTCCCTCTCTTTGTCCATGGCTGTCCTAGCAATCATTACCCTCATTCTCATTCTCTGCACAGTAGTGATCAGCATAGTACTGAGCTGTCCTAGAAGACGCATTATTCTGTTGGTCAAAACTGTTCATGGATTTCAGAGGCGGAAAAGAAAGAGCGTTCTGGGGGAAATTTCCACGGCCCCTACCTCTAGGAGCCTGTTGAACACCTCTACCTCTTGCACCAGAAACACCATTCATACGCCGTAACAAAGCTGGACAATTATTCTTGAAATGACCCTCTTCCTTGCAATACGCACACTGATTCAGACCATACTGTAAACGCTGTTGAGAAGACTCGTTTCTTTGCGAGTTTCTCGAATACTGCTGAGGTTGCTGATAATCGTGCTGATTAGCAGTACGAGGCGGATAAGCTTTCTGGAGAATGACTTCAGTTTTCAGTTCTTTAGTCTTTTTATCTGCCTTCTCTAGCTCGTCTTTGCGTCTATTCTCATAGTACTGGGCTGTGGCTAAAATCTGTGCTGACGTGGAAACAGCCCAAGCACTCTCTGAATCTTTCAACTTATTACATAGTTCAGGAAGCAAATTATGTACAAATTTGTCTACAAACAATCTTTGGCCACCCTCAGTAGCCATATCCTGACCACTATGATCGACGAAAGTCTCTTCAAACCTCGTGAAAAAGTCAGACACATTCTCGTCTTTCTTCTGCTTGCATGCAGACAATTTGTCCCAATTCACACGCAATTCAGGCATTAAAGTCTTCATATACGTGATAATTCTACCAGGAAGTTCTGCTACCAAAGGCTCGGGCTTAGAGCCACCAACTTGTCTAGCATCAGCAGCAGCAATATTGACCCATGTATCACCTAATTCTTGATCATGATCTGCATGACGAATCTTTCCCCCTGAAGGCTGTGGAGCAACATTTCCAAACAACATGTCTACATCCGCTAAATTCATGATACAGGAGCCGGCAGTCTGTGATAACTCCTTATAATACCCTGCAGGATTTTTACGGGGATCAGGCAATGTCTGCTTTAGAGCCAAAACCTCAGATCGTTTCCAAGGAACATGTACCCATACACGCTGGAAATATGGCGGAATGGCTGGATTCGCATTTGCATCACCTTCCCTCCAAACTGGAGGAACCTCTCTCATGGGATACTGTTGCGCCTTTTTCTTACCTGGCATGTCATGCTCGGACAGTGATCTAGAATTGCTTCCCTTACTCCTATAAGACAACAACATCTGAATTGCTTGTTCAACATCGGCACCTACAATCATGCCTTCTGCGAACTTGAACCGTACACGGAATAATTCATTCATGTTGTACTCTCGATCATTTCCCTCCAAATCTTCAGAGAGGAATATACACATTTGTTCAAAAACATATCTCTGTGTAGATGCTTCCCACTGACGGAAGACTTCCATAACGGACTGAACATCATACTTTACAGTATCAGTAACCCATTTACGTGCTAACTCATTCAGTACTTCTCTTTCGTGATAATCAGGCAGTCGACTCCGCAACTGTCTACGTTCTGTGTTAGGGGTCGTCTTAGGCGACCCAAAGAAAGGTGAGAAAAGACCAGTGACAGTGTTTGCCACTCTCTGTCGAACAGAAGGAGAAGCTGTTGGAAAGGCAGATACGCCAGAAAAGACAGGCTGATGTAAAGCAGAAGTCGAGGCAGTAGCAGAAGGAGTATTAGGATAGACAGTTGGAATAGTAGGCGAAGTCGTAGAAAAAGCAGATGGAGTATGTAGCAAAGGCGGCGGCCCTTGAGAGGGCTGCGCCGGAGGAGTAGAAACCAGCTGAAGAGGAGATGGTGCTTGTGGAAGAACTGGTGTTTGTGCGGCGGGCGCGGTATAACAAAGCGTTGTGGGGGTGCAGTAGCATTTTGTGCATAGGGGGGTGGTGAAGTCAGTAAGTGGGACAATAAAGGATCCTTCTCATGCTCGTCTTTTGATCCTTGTCCTTTACGTGGCAGAACTGGGTAGCATTTATCTACTGCTAACTTCCTGCTTCTGAGCATTTGTTCATTCTCTTGCTCTTCCTCATTATCCCTGAATGCAACAGCAGCTTGTACCATTGACATACCTCGTTTATTTTTCTTCGCTAATTTAATTTCTTTCTGTTTGGCTTCTTTGGGCCATAGGCGAAAGGAGTCAAACATCGCCGGCCGGGCTTTCTTCTTGAACAGTTTAACCTCTAGATTATCTAAAATCTCTGTATCAAAGCTACGATATTGAGGCCATTTGAAAACACCATCATTTCTGGTGTATCGGATCCAGACTTCATTATATGTGATAGGGCCTACGCCATGCTTCACATAGAGCTCATATGTTGGAGTTCCAATCGGAGGAACCGGACACGAATCCTCTAATCGGGAGTCCCTACTACAACCAAGACAAAACAAGTTTCCAAGTCTGCTAAGACCAGGCATCTTCGCTCACTAGTCTAGCTTCAAACTTCAAAGGATTATCGAATACGATATTCTCGTGAATACACGAGTCCCTTGGTTTTGGCGCTTGCAAGTTCCAAACAAAGCGTATCTCAAGGATACCAAAACTAAGAATCAAACTAAGGACTGGGAGACGCTCCACTTATACTTAACTGAAGTTTGAAGATCGATGACGTCACTAGAAGACTCGTCTATCGCTTCGCTCTACCAAGCATCAATGGGTCCAAAACAGGGCGATAGTCAGGGCAGCAGTCCATCGTAGCCGTCGGGACGCGGGGAACCTCGCAGCAAAGACCTTCGGAACCACGTCGACATACAGGGGTTGCTGAAGTGGCTGGCCGTCCTCTTGAATTTTCACACGAAGCTACCCACGAACATCTGGCTTGGACCGACACCGTTGATACCGCTCCGAGTTGGGCGCCAACTAAGGTACCGGGTTTTTAGGGACCCGGCGGTGCCTGGGGGAACACCCATAGACCTGTTGAGTTCTTCCTGTTTTGGACCACAGAAACACAGAGTCTTCTAGGTGATGTCAAGGATCGAGTTTTATTGGCTGCAACCAAGTAACAAGCGTCCTAGAAGTACAACAGCACGGTGTGTATATTCTCAGGAGACTGTTCGTTTTTACAGAACCAGCCTTCCGTTTTTATACAAAAATATAAGCTTCAGGCAAGAATTCTTTGTTTTACGGTACAACCATATACATATTTTCACAACAAAAGAAAAGCAGAGTCATGATGGCAAACCCATATTTTCGTTTGTCCAGTTTGTGATAGATCACCCAGCAAGGTCCAGAACTTCCATCAGATATCGATGAAACCCCAATAAAATCGGGCACCTCCTCCTCGTAAAACTAGTCATAAACAAGAAACAGGGACAGGTGTGTGTGTGATAAAACATGGCTTGTATGCGATGAATGGTTTATGACATGTTGTGCCTTGATGCTAATCTCGCTCGGCCATTGGGATGGGGACTGCCCGAACAGGTTTGGCTTGAGGCAGTGGAGTCAGCTCGCCCAGGTCACAGAGGAGTCAGCAAAGGTCTACGTGTCCTTTCAGATCGAATTCGGCCTTGGTCAATTGACTATGTAAGGGCAACCACAAGATGGATGCCGCTCACAAAATGGAACCCGAGGGTTCAAGACAGAAACTATGATTTTAAGGCGATTGCATAACTCGATCATGACGCAAATGCATAGGTATAATGTCCTAATCATTACCGGTCTGCCGATACCAAATTCGTCATGATGCGATGATATTTTCTGACACGAGTGTTGGGCTTCGGTACCACATTATAGCAGGGTCCAGAATTTTCAGTACCATATCCTGGTCATTCTGCCTTTGGATTTTGAGCTGGAAAGATCACTCTTTTTGTCTGCTGCATCATTGCAATTAGATTTGAGGATTTTTGAATTGGATATTTTACAAGTAAGTGGTTGTCGTGTCTGTTTGATTGGGGGCATTGCAGTTGTTGCAACTACAATTTCATTTTGGTAACTATCATTTCTTTTTTTAAATGTTGTGGGTAGCAGTAGTCAGTAGTAGGCCCGAGCTAGTCATGGCCTCATGGGTGTGTGCATGATGAAGCAACTGTTCCTTTGATGTTTTTTTAATGTATTTCATTTTCCAGCATCATTTAGGGCCTGAATGGCATTGGATTGAGTTGGGGAATGTGCTTTTTCGGGGTGGGCTTTCTGTTGTTGGGCCTGGCCTTGTGGCTGGTGGCCATTTTTAAGCCTAGGCCTGCAAGCTTGTCGGGCCTTGTCTGCCAACAAGCCCACTTTCATCCAGTAGTCTCAGAGCAGGTCGCCACATCTTTATTAATCAAGTGTTTCTGTGTGGTCTGTTGAATTTAGACATCATGTAGGGCATAGATGGCATTGGATTGAGTTGGGAAGTGTGTTTTTTGGTGGTGGGCTTTCTGATGTTGTTGGGCCTGGCCATGTGGCTGGTGGCTATTTTGAAGCCTAGGCTTGCAAGCTTGTCTGGCCTTGTCTCTGCCAACAGGCCTGCTTTCATCCAGTAGGCTCAGAGCAGGTAGCCCCAGCTTTATTAATCAAGTGTTTCTGTGTGGTCTGTTGAATTTAGCATCATTTAGGGCACAGCTTTCCAAACTTTTCATGTTGGTGACACACTTTTTAGACACGCATTTGTTCGCGACACAGTAATTCATTTTCTCTAGCAAATAACGAAATGTATGGGGACGCAACATATCTCTTGAAAAACTTTCATTGGAATTTTTTAAAATATATGATTTGTAAGAACACACATACATTGGGTTTGCAGAAATGTGGCAAGCAAAGGGGTAGAGCTAATTAACAAGAGTCCTCCCAAATATAATTTGAGGTCCAGAGGAGGGAGAGAGAAAAACACAAAACGCTAAAGTACCTCTAGTTAGACCTATATATTTTTTGGGTGATTACTTCACAACATATTTCACAGAGGATGCAATATATAAGAAAGACATCAAGTTTATTCAAACATGTTATTTATATTTTTATTTTTCATTTGTTCTGTTTTTTTCATATCAAATACACATCGAGTTATTTTTATATTAAAAAAAAGATTTTATCAACACTTCCTATAAATCAATGTTAGTGATTTTTACTAAGACAGAAAACTTTTCAAAGTGTAGAACCCCAAGAGAAGAACTCATTCTAGATTCATACCATTCATTCTATCATACATACTGCTACATTCACTACCCAATCTAAAAAGGACTTGACTAACAAGTGAAAAAAGCAACAAACATGCAACATATATAGGACTTAACAAAAAACGTTATTGAGAAAACCCCTGTGAGCTTTTCTACAACAGATATTCAAACATTTCTTTCATTTTTTTGTGTATACATTTTCCATTTTCTACAGATCTTATACGTCTTTCTCTTTTTTTGTATATATCTTGATTTTCTGTGAGGGGGTCTCAAGTGCGTACGGCCTACGTACGTTTCGGTGATATATAGGATTTGATTCACCTTCTTCAGGTCCAAAAGAAAAACAAACAAATATATATATAATATAATCTCTCTGCTAAAACCAGGGGGTTCTTCAGTCTCTAGTAGTTTGCTACAGCGGAAGGTCAGTACGATGACTGATTTGCGTGATGGTAAGCTTTTGTCCTCCACTGACCAGTTAGATACTCTGTATTGTAGAATAGATCTTAGAAGGAGCAGTTAGTCACGCTAACCCGAAGGAGGCTGTTTCATTTTTAAAAAAAAGTTTCTTATTTCCCCAAGGATAGCTGACCTGAGGACCTGTTTATGTGGTCACGTTTCAAAAGAAGCCGGTACAGGATACCGTGTTTTCGTCTTATTGGGTATGCCAGGATCCTTGCCTTATACAGAGATCTGGCCTAGCTTATGGTCGCATATCTCGGGGGGGTCCACCGACGGGTATGCTGCCGCCGTGCAAAGGGGTAGATACAGATAGCCATGCAATGAGAGTCTCAATGAAAGTAGGTGTAAAAGATTTACAACTATTGTGGTCGTTTTTTTGTTTTTTTCAAATGTTTCTTTTTCATTTTTTGGTCAGCCGGAGTGCTTATATTTGTTGCCAGCCAGCTTTCTTCAAATTGTGCATTTGAATGCTTACATTATTTGTATTTATATATTTATTGTTCCACAACTGGCACCTGCCATGCATGCATGGTAATAAAAAAATAAATAAACAAAATGGTGCCCACATCATGCAGTATATTGGCACATGCATGGTGAGTCGCATGCTTGCATACATCATTATGCTGGGTCATTGTTGTGTCATAAAGAATATGTATGCAAACTCATTTCTTTGTGCCGATGCTAAGCCAATAAATAGGATGAAAGGCGAGTCACTAACTTGATGGGGGGAAGAGTCTTGAACTCTGCTTTAAATTTTATCACAAGACAGGAGCCTCTTGCTATGCTTTTGTGTTATAAGTTAAAACAGAAACAGCAAGAACAAAGCAAGGAAGCATAATAGCCGCCTGCATGTCTTTAATCAGAACACGATTTGGAAAATCTGTTGTTCCTTTTTTGTGCTTTTACTCCCCATTAGCTGAATAGTAATCTTGCTCTGGGTATCGACATACAGTTCTTTTGGGATAGATGCAAAGTTTAGGATAGGTGTAATTTAAATTTGCAGAGGGGTATTGCATCTATGGCTATGCCAATACTCCCATTTTAAACAGGAGCCTTTCACTATTTACAGCCAAAAATGGCTTTATTTTTACCTTTCAGCTGTGTAGAATCTTGGAATTAGCACACAAAATGGAACAGACCTGGTAAATTACCCATACGTTACCTACTGAATGTTGGCAAAGTAATACCAACATGTGTGAAAAGGGAGTTGATAGCTAAGTGGTGACGATAATGATTCTTGTTGTCTATTCAGCTAACCATGTCGCCAACGCTTCCCACTATCCCACAAATCACCGGAAGTCTGGCTGCACAACATCTAGCCATATGCCCGACAGCGTAAGGTGGGTTTACTGTTGCTAACAGTAGACATGTTTCTGCTACACCTACTTGAATCCAGCCGCCATGCCTCCGCTTGTACCACTCGTTGTGTTGAAGAAAAGCCTACTTTCCTTTGAAGTACATTCGCCAATTCGCCATATTGGTAAACCTACAGTAAGCAACACCACAACAGTGCAAACAACGAAACACTCATGTACCATTTGACTACTCCATTACATGTTAGTCCCACATTTGGGCTGAGTTCTTAAATTTTTTCCCACTCCACACAGCATGGACAATATTCACAAACTACCTCATCAGTCTCTTCGGCAGAGCGCTGGTCACTCACGTGCCGAGTGTGCTAGGCTGCAGCGCCCCTGTATCTCCACTGTTCATGGCCGCGCCATGCACAGCACTGAACAAGCTGCAATTTTATTAAAGTCAGGCCAGCAGTTCGTCGCACCTCCGGTGACCCACCGTGGTGCACACATTAGGTACTGCAATTTACAGGGCTCTCTTAGGGGGGTCTTCTCCATAGCTCCCACTCTGTGGCTCACTCCTGCAGCCCAGGCCACAGATCTCTACAACAGTGCCAGCGTTTCAGCTCGTGCCCTCTAACATGGATTCTAAGGAGGGGCTGTGCCAAGGTTTTGCTGATTTTTTGGAAGCTTTCTAAAACTTCGTTGGCGACTGTATTCATAGTGTGCAATGCTTTTTTTCAGTCCACGGCTCATTTCTTCAATAAACACAGCACATGACAGGATGTCTTTAAGGTTTTAGGCGAAAGGAACTCTACTCCGTTTTCCCGAATGATCATGCCCACACCTCCATCAAGAGCGCCTTGAACTCAAAGGGCTTCAGCCCCCTCCCCCCCGCCCGTCATGTGGGTCAGCCCGGGCTGAGACAGTTTCCCGGGCACACACACGGCTGCACCCGAGTACTTCAAAGGTCTTTTAAAGACCTTTTACTAGTCAATGAGGCTTTGATGTCATCCCGCCCCTCCTGCTTAGAGCCCCTGCAGCTCCACTCTGCCTTTTGCTTAAAGAATCAGCCCCCCACCCCCGCTCCCGAAATTTGACTCTAGTTGCGCCTCTGACCTCCATACACCATGAGACGCAGTACTGTACTGCATGATTAGTCTCGTTGTCGTAATTTTAAATAATACAAAAGAATAGGACACAAGCGCGACACACCCACACATGGCAAGCGACACAGTGAAGTGTCACAGACACATAGTTTAGAAAGCTCTGATTTAGGGCATGGACGGCATTGGATTGAGTTCGGAAGTCTGTTTTTTGGTGGTGGGCTTTCTGATGTTGTTGGGCCTGGCAATGTGGCTGGTGGCCATTTTTAAGCCTAGGCCTGCAAGCTTGTCTGGCCTTGTCTGCCAACCGGCCTGCTTTCATCCAGTAGGCTCAGAGCAGGTAGCCACAGCTTTATTAATCAAGTGTTTATGTGTGGTCTGTTGAATTTAGACATCATTTAGGGCATGGATGGCATTGGATTGAGTTGGGAAGTGTGTTTTTTGGTGGTGGGCTTTCTGATGTTGTTGGGCCTGGCCATGTGGCTGGTGGTCATTTTGAAGCCTAGGCCTGCAAGCTTTTCTGGCCTTGTCTCTGCCACAGGCCTGCTTTCATCCAGTAGGCTCAGAGCAGGTAGCCACAGCCTTATTAATCAAATGTTTATGTGTGGTCTGTTTAATTTAGACATCATTTAGGGCATGGATGGCATTGGATTGAGTTGGGAAGTGTGTTTTTTGGTGGTGGGCTTTCTGATGTTGTTGGGCCTGGCCATGTAACTGGTGGCCATTTTGAAGTCTAGGCCTGCAAGCTTGTCTGGCCTTTTCTGCCAACAGGCCTGCTTTTATCCAGTAGGCTCAGAGCAGGTAGCCACAGCTTTATTAATCAAGTGTTTCTGTGTGGTCTGTTGAATTTAGACATCATTTAGGGCATGGATGGCTTTGGATTGAGTTGGGAAGTGTGTTTTTTGGTGGTGGGCTTTCTGATGTTGTTGTGCCTGGCCATGTGGCTGGTGGCCATTTTGAAGCCTAGGCCTGCAGCTTGTCTGGCCTTGTCTGCCAACATGCCTGCTTTCATCCCGTAGGCTCAGAGCAGGTAGCCACAGCTTTATTAATCACGTGTTTCTGTGTGGTCTGTTGAATTTAGACATAATTTAGGGCATGGATGGCATTGGATTGAGTTGGGAAGTGTGTTTTTTGGTGGTGGGCTTTCTGATGTTGGGCGTCTTAAATACATGCCTTTGTTGTATGTGTCTGGTGTGTGTTGGTGTGAAATACACCCTGCAGACATTTTTGGGGCCTGTGAATTTTTGTATTTGCATTTTGTTACATTGAAAAGGCAGAGCAGTGTGATTTAGCATGCATCTGTTGCCTGGCTTTTATAGGCCTTTTGTCAGCTCCTGGTGTTTCCCAGGCCCCCTGCTTTCTTGTTGCTTGTGATGTTTTGAGTGTCCATCTGTCCATGTGGCTGTTGGCCTTTCTTTGTGTTGGGAGTTAGTAGTGTACTGCTTATGCCATATAGGCCTGCATGGTTTTCCTATTGGCTTACTGCTTCCATCCATCCACCTGTTTTGCCAACAGCAGCTCCATGAATGATGTGATGCTCTAATAATATAATGGCAAATAGCGTCCACCCCACTTCCATTACATTTTTCTTTTGGTCATTCTTATTCTCTTTCCTATCCTTCCTGAGAGTGTAGTGTCTGTATACACAGTAGTATAATATAGCCCTTGTTGACAAAGTCTCAAAAATGGCTAGACTATATCTTTTGTTGTACAGTAGTAAGTAACTGAACCACAACAACAAATGCAACATTTCACTGAGGTTCTTCTCCTGGCTTATTTGCTTTTAGGTGCACAAAAAGCCAGAGGAGGAGGTGTCATCATCATTCATCACTCGTTGCACTGCCACCAGCCAGACAGACGTCCTGCTGCGCATCACGTCCACATGTGACCACAACTTGTTGTGCATCTGTGTCCTGCCTGGCATCTGAAGAAGATGGCCCCTAAGAAAGGTACCGGGTCCAGTACCAAGAAAGTTGCCGGTGAGAAGAAGGAACAGAAAAAGGAAGTGCCATTAACCACTACTGGTGTGCCGGCCAATGTTTTTTTTGGGTCCCAAAAAAAAGGTACGTCTGCAGCAGCGTTATCTGGGAACCAAGCTGGGAGCAGCACTTCTGCACCAGCGGGCCAACCCCACCAACCTAGGCCCAAGCCCTTGAGTGTCGCAGAAGTAGCCAGTCTACTAACGAGCAGCAATGTTGAAATGTCATTATCGCAAAGTAGTACACAATCAACGCAGGCGGAAACTGAGCAGATAAGTGTGCAGCCGCAACAAGAACAGCAGCAGCTGCAAGAACAACAGAAGCAGCAGCCGCAAGAACAGCAGCATCCGCAAGAACAGCAGCAGCAGCAGCCGCAAAAAGAACAGCAGCAGCCGCAAGAAGAACAGCAGCAGCCGCAAGAACAGCAACAGCTGCAAGAACAGCCCACAATACTAGTTGTTGCTCCTGACGTAGGGGCATTTCAGGAAATCGAGCTTCCTGCAGACAAAGTGGAGCAAACCACCGTTACTGAAGATCTATTGTCTTCCAGACCACCATCAAGGAAAAGGAAGCTTAGTACATCATCTTCTTCAAGCCCCGCTTCTGATGATCGTGATGCCACTTGGCAGCCACCAGCTCAGTCTGAGAGTGACGCACGCCACAAGACAATGCTTCTGAAAAGGAAGGTTCCAGAAAAACTTGGAGTTATGGATGTAGATGTAGAAGAGGGGGATGCCGTTGATGAAGACGAGCCAGTCATCACGCACATCACTCCCGCCCCAAAGGGGATGGAGACCAACATTCTCACCCTATCCAGAAAGGCTGCTTCTGAGCGGGATGTAGCACGGATATCACCAACACAGGTTTCACCACCACGACCTCCATCTGCCATATTTTCCAAGGACCTTCATCCAGCTCCACCATCTCAGTAGGTAGTGGTTGTAAAAGTCACAGTGTAGCTGCACAGAGTCATCACATTCCAAGCACACAATCCAGTTCATCTGGTATTGAAAGTGGCGCATTCAGCTGTGCCAGAAAGTTTTCCTCCACAGTTTGGGACTTCTTTTCTGTTAGCACCAGGGAGGCGATCATTGCTATATGCTCAATTTGTCGATAAGGTGTTCGGCGGGGTAAGCTTGGCACAAACTATGGTACCGGAGGCCAAGCAAGTCATCTCAGAATACACCACACTTTCGTGTGGGAGAATCACCTACTTCACTTAAAAGAAAGTAGAGAAAGTCAGCCCATTGAAGTTGGTCATGAAGAATCAGGGGACGATAATATTGCGGTGGAAGGTGAAGAAGAGGGAGGCATTTCGAGCCCTGTCCCCAGTACTGTAGTGGTACCTCCCACATCCTCCTCAGTAACATCTGAGTGGCACCGCAGTAAGAGCCATACTCGGAGTCAGGCTGAGATACCAAGGCGACCGAGTACCGCAATGAGACAAACTGCACCATTGAGCCTAAGTGAGTTAATGAAAACAACAGCACCACGAAGGAAAGTAATCCAGCCTACCATTGAGAGCATGCTTAGGTTGGAGGGGCAGTTCCAACGCACCCACCCAACGGCACGGTTGTACAATGCGAAGCTTGCTAAAATGTTAGCACTGGACCTTCTCCCTTTTTCATTTGTGGAAGGGGTGAGTTTCCTTGAATTTGTGTCAGCCATCTGCACTAAATGAAAGGTTCCCAGACGGTCCTATTTTGCAAGAATTGCTGTTCCGGCACTACATCATGATGTGCTGGAATTGGTTGGACAAGCTTTGCAGCAGAGTGCTGTTCAGAATATCCACCTGACAACAGACATGTGGACCAGTTGCCAAGCCACAGATTACATGTGCATCACTGCATACTGGGTCTTTTTTGTGGGGGTTAGAGGTAAGCTATCTGAATGAGGTGCTGTTGACACAGCTGAGATTTTTAAAGCTACTCGGAAACATGCAACTGTAGCCATGTTCGCCAAGGAGAAATCTCATACTGCTGTAAACATTTTGCAAGAGTTTCGCAGCAAGATTTTTGAATGGCTGTGCCCAAGAGGGCTTAGTGTTGGTTTTATTGCCACAGATAATGGCAGTAATGTACTTAAGAATAATATGATCAAGCAAAACCGAAATTCTAGTAATGTACTTAAGGCCATGGAGCTTGGTTCCTATTTCAGGGTTCCGTGTTTGGCGCACTGCATAAACATTATAGTTCAAGACTTTCTGAAAAAAGAACCCATAGTCAGCAACTTACTGAGCATCTGCCGAAGAATATGCACTCATTTCAGCCATTCTTTTAAAGCTCGGAAGCAGCTGAGGATCATTCAACATGAATATAGGATGTCAGTCAAAGCACTCATCCAAGAGATGGCAACACGTTGGAACTCAAGTTATTACATCCTTGATCGTCTGTTTGAGCAGTACAGGCCACTCAATGAATATGTCATGCATAGAGGGGATGCTACTGTGAAAGGCATGACCCTTCAGATGGAGCAATCGAGCCTAGTTAAATGCCTGACTGAGATGCTTCATCCTTTTGAGGTCTTCACACGTGAAGTCAGCAAGGACGACTGTACAATGGGCCAAGCTATCCCATTATTGCAAATGCTAGAGCATCAGCTGAAGAAGGTATCTGAATCATACAAAGGAGTGGAGGACAAAAAGGAAGACTTTGACTTGGTGGAGAGCTTAGCCTGTTGCTTAGCTGAAAATACAAGGATAGAAAATAACATTTTGTCACAAGAACATTACATTTCTGCCACAATTCTGCATCCACAGACAAAATTGGGACTGAAGACATTCTTTCCTTTTTCAGAGATTCATGATGCCCGCTAGAAAACTTGGATAGCTGAGGCAGCGAGTAAGTTGGAAAATGAACGGCTGTTAATGAAACGCCTGCAAGATCAACCCACAAGAAGTGGATGCAGCATCAAGTGCAACTTTGCAGGCTGAGGGCAGTGCGTTTGGATCACAACACTCACCATCACTATCGACAACAGCAACAATAACTGGATCATTAGGCCCAGTAGAATCATTAGACGATTGGTATTTACAGTTAGGCATTAATAAGCGCAGTGCTGATGCACAAAGAAAAGAGCCCAAAATGTTAGCAGCAGCACCCCTGAACATTGAGCGGATGGTCCAGGCCTATCTGGACGACCCAACAGAGGTGTACATTGATCAAAACCCATTGCAGTATTGGTATAGGAAAAGATCTGATTGGCCACTGCTCAGCAGGCTGGCGATATACTATCTGGCTTGCCCTGTCCCAAGTGTCTCTTCCAAATGTTTTTTCAGTGCTGCTGGTTCCATTGTAACAGTGAGAAGGACCAGTCTCTCGCCAAAAACGTGGAGAGGTTAACAATGATCAAAATGAATCAGCACTTCATACCACCAAATTACACAATACATGAAGCAAGGGAGGAAGATGAGGAGGACAGTGGACGTAGTGTGTACCTACTACTGGCTGAACCCCCAGAGTTTGAGGACGAGCTATAGTTCCCTGACAATTAGGCTTGCACTTACTGTCTTCCTCCCTTTTTTTCCTTTGTTTTGTGTGTCTGTTGTTCCGGTTACAAACTTGTGAATCATAACAAATCCATTTCCTTACTACCGTCTTCTACTCTTCTTATTTCAATATACAACTTTCAGGTGTCACATTTGACAGTACAGTCCTCTGAATCCAGGTCCTCCACTCCATCATAATGAATCTCCCACCTAAATCCATTGCCCTCATGATGATTGGATGATGGAAAATAGAAGAGAAAATCAAAACTTTCCTAGTCCCGCCAAAAGAAGTGGAACATGATGACTACTATTGAATTTGAATTTGAATTGAATTGAACTTTATTGATTAGTTAATTAAAACCATAACAAATATCCTTGGATATATGATGTTACAACGCGGACTGTAACAACGCATACCGTTACAACGCATCTTTTACAACGCGAATACTGTTACAACTCATGTATTTACAACGCATTTTTTTACAACGCAGGTACCTTTACAACGCATACCATTACAACGTAAGTATTGGTAAATATATATTAATATTAATATTATAATCGTAAATTAATTTTCAAAAATATAATTTTATGTAATTTAATTTAATTTAATTTCAATTAATTAATGTAATTTAAAATTAATTTTACTTTATTTTTACCCTGTACCCCTGTACCCCAAAAACTCAAAACTAACCCTCAACCCCAAAAATAAATTAAAGTAATTTAATTTAATTTAATTTCAATTAATTAATTTAATTAAATATTTTAATAATTTAAAATTAATTTTACTTTATTTTTACCCTGTACCCCTGTACCCCAAAAACTCAAAACTGACCCTCAACCCCAAAAATAATTTAATGTAATTTAATTTAATTTAATTTCAATTAATTAATTTAATTTAAAATTAATTTTAATTTATTTTTACCCTGTACCCCTGTACCCCAAAAACTAAAAACTGACCCTGAACCCTAAAAATACCCCTTTACCCAAAAACTAAAAACTGACCCTGAACCCTAAAAATACCCCTTTACCCAAAAACTAAAAACTGACCCTGAACCCTAAAAATACCCCTTTACCCAAAAACTAAAAACTGACCCTGAACCCTAAAAATACCCCTTTACCCAAAAACTGAAAACTGACCCTAAACCCTAAAAATACCCCTTTACCCAAAAACTGAAAACTGACCCTGAACCCTAAAAATACCCCTTTACCCAAAAACTAAAAACTGACCCTAAACCCTAAAAATATCCCTTTACCCAAAAACTGAAAACTGACCCTGAACCCTAAAAATACCCCTTTACCCAAAAACTAAAAACTGACCCTAAACCCTAAAAATACCCCTTTACCCAAAAACTAAAAACTGACCCTGAACCCTAAAAATACCCCTTTACCCAAAAACTGAAAACTGACCCTGAACCCTAAAAATACCCCTTTACCCTAAAACCCCAAACTGACCCTAAACCCTAAAAATACCCCTTTACCCCAAACATATAACATTTAAAATATAATTATATACTTACCAATACTTACGTTGTAATGGTATGCGTTGTAAAGGTACCTGCGTTGTAAAAAAATGCGTTGTAAAAACATGAGTTGTAACAGTATCTGCGTTGTAATAGATGCGTTGTAACAGTATTGCGTTGTAAAAAATGCGTTGTAACAGGTGTATGCCAATATCCTTTACAGTAAGCAACCAATATTAAAAATAAGATCTCATAAAAAAAGCAATACATTTCATCATGATACAGCCCTATTGATAATTCTCCCAAAGGTTAAAAATTGAATTAAAAGGAAAAAATAGAAAGGGAGGAAAAGTCTTATTAAATCTAAAAATGCTAAGTTACTTTCAAGCGTTTTTCAAAGGCCAGCAAGAACTTTATCATCTTGCAGTTGATTAGGGGGGCTGTTAAGTCCAATCCGCCAATAAGTGCCGTCCTACAGGTACGTAGTCTCTTGGCCAGAAAGATGTTCTTTAAAAAGAACGTTTGCTCCCGGTTCAGCTTCTTGCAGTGGCATGTAATGTGAATTAAGTCTTTTTTTGTATTGCCACAGAGGCGACAGACAACTGTTTCAGTGTGTTTCCAGGCAGGCTCCTCGGCCAAGGTTGGATATTTGCCGAGTCTCAGAGCCATCAGCCTTTTTTTGATACAAACAGAATAAGTTGTATCTAAGTAGGCCACTGGGGTAAGTATTTTGTAGCTGCTGATCACAGTCCATGAATGGGAGCGATGTGAAAAGATTTCTTTATCAGTGATCAGCAAATTAAATTTGGCTGCTTTATTTAATGCCTGTTTAAATGAGGTATATGGCAAGTTTTTGTCCCAAAGATTTTCAGAGCATGTTTGCTCCAAAGCACAAGTCAAGAATCTGTTTGCCTCTGAATTTTTTTGCGTTTCCAACTCCTGCCATAAAAATCTATTGAGATTATTATTGATGGCGTTCTTCTTAATTCGGTACCACACCTTGTTGCATGTGTAGAGTCTTCCCAGTAATTCATTCATTAAGCCAAATTCTAGGCGCATCTGTGCTGGTGAGGCTGAGCTTGGAAGTTGAAGGACCTTTTTGAAGATTTTTGTAATTAAGTATATAATAGAATCCTTACCGTGCATTGCTACACTAGCGTATGCTAAGGTGGGAAGTACTTTGCTAGCAATCACTGTAAGTAGTGGTTTGAACGAAGGGCCTTCCAATTTTTTTGACAGAGTGCTAAGTGCAAATATTAAGGCTCCTGCTCTTGGTGTCAGATATTTTTTCCGGTCTTTTAGGGCAAGCTTATCATCGATGTAATATCTCAGGTATTTGTAGTTTGATACCCTTTCCAACTGTTTTCCTTCCAGCCTGATGTTGAGATGTGCTGATCGTCGATTGGTAATTAACATTGTTTTGGTTTTGGATAGGTTAAGGGCAAGCTTGTTTGCAGACAGGAATACCGCAAGTTTTGTTAGGAGTCTGGTCAAGCCAACTTTTGTTAACCTCATAAGCACGATGTCGTCGGCATATGCCAGATGTGTGAATTGTAAGTTACCTAGTTTCAGAGAGTGAGCGTTGCAGTTATTTAGTTTACCTGAAAGGTCTGAAATAAATAGATTGAATAAATGTGGAGCCAGGACGCAACCCTGTTTTATGCCGGATGTTGATGACTACTATAGCTATCCTCCTTTCAGAGCCGCCAAGAGAGACTGCCCATGAAATTGAGATGGAGCAGGTAATGATTGATGCCATGCATTGGACGCAGAGTCGCAGACTGAGTGATTTTGTTGTTGCTTGTTGTGCATGAAGTTATGTCACTGTGCACTAATCATCTTTCTACAGTACACACTAAACTTAACTCTAGGTGAATTTTCCCCTTCTTGCAAATAAAAAATTTGTACTTCTACTGCAGCTTTATACATTGCTTTTGATTGAATACAGGAAGGGGACTCAATCTGTGCACTGAGTATGACAACAGCACCGTTCATGATGATGATGGTGAAACAGACGGTCCGTTAACCTAAGATGAGAAGGTACAGGTAATATAAAAATTAATGGCATGCATTGGACACCAGACTAAGCGATTGGTGTTTGTGTTTTTGTTGTTTGTTTGTTGTGAACGAAGTGAAGTCAAAGTGTACTAGTTGTCCTACTGTACACACTAAAGAGTGACTCAAGTCAATAATAGTTCTACTATGGAGTTGAGTGTAGCGGTGGGATGACTGCGGTGCTTTTAATTAACTAACTTAAATTGTAAAATGCTATGTTTGGAATGGATATGTGCTTTGCCTTTGTCCAACTCTTTAAAAAAAATATTCTAAACGGAGGATGTGCTAAGCAACGTGCCACCAGGCCTGTCACTGTGGGCCTGCTCTATCCTGTTGTTGTTGAAGGTCAATGCTGGAAACAGACTAGAGTAGAAATAATAACAATAGAAGGGGGCTCCCCGTAGGGTTTCTTAGAGATAAGTAGGCAGGCCAAGGGGGGAGTAAACAACTGTATAGAGAAAAATAGAAGGTACCCTGCCAATTATTTATAGAGGTCCCAGCTAGAGGATCCTAATGTGATAAAGAAAGGGGGTGGTTAACCCAGAGGCTGAGGCTGCACAGGACAAAATTAAGTCATTCCAAACAGATTCAACAGCATATTGTGAAAAAATACATATTTTTTTATTTTTTTTCTCTTCTTAGATATATTCAAATGACATACATGTATAAATGTATATATTCACTGATATTCCAAAAAACACAAAGACAAAATTTCTTTTCAGGATTAAGATCTGCCCACACTTCATACAAACTACCACACTCATTCACACAGGGATTATTCTAACTACGATGGAAACTTTCAACTCTCATTCATCCATTTCTCTAGTCCTGGCGCAGACAACAGTAGATCTTAATTTAGTTGTCTAACGCGGGGGGTTTCTTCCAGGAAGATGGTATTAATACGGGTCCTGATGTACTTGGAGAGGGTTGCCGTATTCCTGGGACAACGTGCCGACGCGCGTTTCGGTGGGAAGCCAATAAGGCCACACCTTCGTCAGGGCCAGGGTAGTATGTTGGGCAGAAGTAAGGAGTAAAAATCTAGGAGTAAAAAAGTCATGCCTCAATGTTGCATCCTTGATAGGTTTACACAAAACAGACATATTTCAACATTTCATTTTACTTGTATTACTATCACTCTACTGTATACTTTAAAAAACGAGTTGATTCAATACATTCCAGGGTGACATTTTTGACACTGTGCAGTAACAGACCGCTTGAAGACACTCCCCGAGCTAGAATTCCCTATTTCGTGGAATCCAAAGAAGGCATACAGATAGCCTTAGCCAAATGAATAGTAGAATTCCTATCATAACATCATACAACATCATATATCCTTTTTCCATAATGTCACACACTCAGTTTTATCCACCTAAGACCTCTTCTTTCAGCAAGACAGTTTTTATTTTTATTTTTAATCAAAGAAGGTTATTGCTAGGCAAATAACAGTAATTCTCGCCAGAGAGATAACCAGATTGTATTATCCACCTAAGACAGATTATAGCCATTTAGAACACAGAATTTATACAAGATAGTATATTTTCAAGAATGTTACCTGCTTAGTTTATTGGGTACGCCTATAGAGTAAGGGTCACCTTCAACCTTTTTGGAGGGGAGTCACTGCCGTTAATTACCTTAAGAAAGTATATTGGGTTACTATTTTCAATCAGAGATAGATAGAACGTTATCACATCCTTTTAAAGGAAGCTATTCATTTACCAAGGTTTAAGGACTCCACTTGTGATCCCTCCTATTGGCTTAATAGAGTCCTATCACTCGACCACACCGCGATATCCGATTCTCGGTAGTTTTATCATACTATTCTAAATATAGACAAGACAAGGAAATTGAATCTGCTGTTTTTTTGTCTTAGACAGAACAGTCATGTCCACTGTTAAATAAACAGATTAGCATAGATTTATACCTTCCGTTTCGTTGTACTGTAAGTTAGTTTGTCACTTCTTCAGATAAGACCGCTGGGCATCAGACGGTGCGTAGGTTAGTGGGTGATCCTATTAATAACATAACACATAACGTTTTTAATTATTTTCAAGGCATATATATGTCCCCATAATTTAAAGCAAGAGCTTCGTCTGTGCTTGGTTACCTGCACTCCCTGATCCTTAACTTCTGGTGCCACAGGTCGGCTCAAAATAATGCATCGGGTATTCTTGTAGCTAATACAAACAGAGAGACAGATGGAAATAAGGGATATAATTAAACATCCCTTTTCATGTTTGTAGATTTTCTTTCTCGTTTTAAATCAACGGTGTTCCCCCTTACTGCCAGAGTCGAATTTCAAAAGTGACTCGTTTTTTAACTTGCATAGTGTTATTTTCCTTCCGGATTGGATTTCAAATGACTCGTTTTGTGATTTGCATGGAGCGGCTTTCCCTTAGTAATTACTCAGTAAAGGACCAATAAACAGATTAAGACGACCCCCTTGTGTGGCAATTTTGGATAAACATTTGCAGATTATCGAGCGATGGATCAAAGGTACATACACCAGGGCTGTACATCTTAAGATAGCTTCTAAGTTAACCGCGTTTCAATTTCAAAGGGCAATCTTTACCTCAAGGTTAGACAGAGCCGGATTCCTAATTAGGGATTCCACCGACAATGTTCAAAGCCATAGCGGGCTGCCGTTTCCGCGAGTCCCTAGACAGGGGCGAGAAAGGATACATATCGCCCGTTAAGCGGCGGCTTGGCAAGGTTTTACAAGCTCAGACCAGCAGTTGTTCGCAGTTCGCTTTTTAGTGCTTACCGTCTAAGGGTCGGTCGATGTCGTTCAAAGGGGTTCCGCCGGCTGTCTCGATCGGCCAAGTGCGTGGTACAGGACACTCGCCTGTCCATTTTGTATTTAGGTTTAAATAGAGGTTGTTTTGCGCTATCCTCAATTGGCCACAGCTGTGTCCTGGGTTTTAGCAAACACCGAAAACGGACTTCTCGTTCAACATTTGACGCGTCCGCCATCTTTGTTAAACCTACACCAGGCAATCGATTACCTGTTTGTAATTACACAGTCAAAAAACAAACAGGGTCGGCCATGTTGTGTAAACTTACTTTTCTAGGATGCGTTAGAAGGTGGTATTGTTATGGCTATTTGATTATTTTTCGCTAAGACCCTTCTTGATATAACTAAATTGTATAATTAAGGAACTAAATAGCAAACCCTAATTGTGCTACCTTTTATCAATGTTGTGTCCAAATAGCAAGGATACTTACTAACAGACCCATGCTCTTATATTCATTGCCATAATTAATTTCTTAGATTAGATCGAGTCAATTCCTATAAGATCATATTATATCTTCCGTACAGTAAATTATCCTCTCTCTCCATCTCAGAATACCGTCAGCTTTTCATTATCTACACCTTCAGTTTCTCAAAGTTTTCTTACAAAATAGCCTGGTGCCATGGACATTCTTCATTTAACCCGTTTTCAACCGCATTTAGATAAAAAATCCAGAATACCTCCCGTTTTTTTCGGAGGTTTGTGGTTTTGGTTCCTGGGCATGTTTTTATTTTTTCCAGGATAAACCATCGCAAGTCTAGTTCTGTGTGGTTTTTTTCAATCCAATGGGTTACCAATGGGGCGGTCAACTTTTGGTTCCTGATATTAGACTTATGCTCACCAATTCGTGTTCTGCATTCTCTCCCAGTTTCTCCGACATAAGGGAGATTGCAAGGGCACAGTATCAGGTAGATGATGTTGCTGGTCCGACAGTTGGTCATGTTTTTATTTCGTATTACAGACACAGTGCGGGTGTTTGTACTGACATTCCCGCCAGTGATGGCCTGTGGGCAGGCATGACAGGTCCCACATTTGTGGTTACCATATACTGGTTCCAGACCAGCAATGGTTGTCTGTCTGTTCACAATGTTTTCTTGAATCTTGCCCCTAACCAAACGGTTTTTAAGGTTGGGATTCTTCTTGAACGCAAAAATGGGGCGATGTATGTGTGTTTTATCATTTTCCAGATTCAAAATATGCCAACTTGAGTTGATGGCTTGTCTTATCTTATGGTTCAACTCTGAATGGCGGGTCACACATACCAGTTGTTTTAGTTTTTCTGGTTCCCTTTCTACAAACATAGCCTCACGATCCGTGTACCTCGCTCTTTTAAACGACTCTTTGATGAGTCTAGGTGGATACCCTCGGACTAATAGTTTTTCCTGCAGGATATCGGCTTGGTTTAGGAAGTCATCCATGAACGTACAGTTCCTTCTGATCCGAAGGAACTGACTGTACGGGATACTATCCCTCTGACTCCGTGGGTGGTAACTCGCATATTGGAGTAAAGTGTTCCGAGCCGTGGGTTTGGTGTAAAGTGAGACCTTGATGATGTTATCGTGGTGCTCAATCCAAATATCCAGGAATTCTATTCTGGTAGTGCTCAGGTGGCTAGTAAATCTCAAATTGGCATCCGCCGCATTGAGCCACTCAATGAATTCGTGTAGTTGTTCCTCAGCCCCCTTCCAAATAAAGAAAATGTTGTCAATAAATCTCTTCCAACTTTTGACGTTTTCATAGAAGGGGGCCATTTCATTAAAGACGTTGGTTCTTTCTAATTCACCCATGTACAAACAGGCTATGCTTGGGGCACAGCTGGCGCCCATACTCACTCCTGATGCCTGCCTGTACATAGTAGAATCAAACTCAAAGTAGTTTTCAAATAAAACTACCTTGACACAGTCCATAATGAATTCCTTGTTGGTAACATCGTTATTCCTAGAGATAACAGCATCGACGGCATCGTATGCTCCTCTCTGGGGGATGTTAGAATACAATGATTCTACGTCCAGTGTGACCATGATTTCAGAGTCCTCAAAGAATAGAGTGCCTTCCACCTGTTGAATGAAGTGTCCTGTATCACGCACGTATGATTCAAGTTCCGCGACCATAGGATTTAAGAATTTGTCGATATATTTGGACAATGGCTCGGTGGCCGAACCAATCGTCGAGACAATTGGTCGCAACGGTGGGTCCGTGCTGCACTTATGGGTTTTTGGGAGCCCATAGATTATGGGTATTTTGGTGTTGCTAGGGGTCAGGAATTCCGCCTCATCCTCACAGATTTGGTTCTGTGAAACAGCATTCTGGACCATTTTTAAGATACGCTTTTTTAGGGCGTTTTCAGGATTGCGAGTGATCCTTATATAATGGCCTGATGAGGACAGAAGCTCGGTCATTCTCCTTTTGTAATCGGATGTATCAAGTAATGTAATTCCACCCCCTTTATCACAAGGTTTTATAGTGATTTTTTGGTTTGCTTCAAGTTCTTTGAGTGCTCTGTTTTCTATGGTTTGCATATTGGCTTTGGGAATGGGCACATATTTAGTTATTTTGTTTATTTTCCGCATGACTGTCTTTTCGAAGATGTTAACCTCAGGGCCGACCATTTCTAAGGTGGGGGTGAACGAGGAAGGCGGTTTACAGCCAGATTTGTTTTGGTCATTGTTTGGAGGTGATGTCTCTAAGAAAAATTTCTGGAGACGGACCTTCCTGAAAAAAAGCTGTAGATCTTTATTCAGTTCGAATTTGCTGAAATTAGCCGATGGAACAAAGGACAGGCCCCTTGATAAGAGTTTGATGGCTGCAGGATCTATGTTCTCACTGGACAAATTGAACACAGGGAGCCCCCTTATGTTCGCCAGTATTGATGATGGCGGGTCTGCACATACATTTGTGGTTGGCCCCGACCCTGATAGATATGCCTTGAAAATAATTAAAAACGTTATGTGTTATGTTATTAATAGGATCACCCACTAACCTACGCACCGTCTGATGCCCAGCGGTCTTATCTGAAGAAGTGACAAACTAACTTACAGTACAACGAAACGGAAGGTATAAATCTATGCTAATCTGTTTATTTAACAGTGGACATGACTGTTCTGTCTAAGACAAAAAAACAGCAGATTCAATTTCCTTGTCTTGTCTATATTTAGAATAGCATGATAAAACTACCGAGAATCGGATATCGCGGTGTGGTCGGGTGATAGGACTCTATTAAGCCAACAGGAGGGATCACGAGTGGAGTCCTTAAACCTTGGTAAATGAATAGCTTCCTTTAAAAGGATGTGATAACGTTCTATCTATCTCTGATTGAAAATAGTAACCCAATATACTTTCTTAAGGTAATTAACGGCAGTGACTCCCCTCCAAAAAGGTTGAAGGTGACCCTTACTCTATAGGCGTACCCAATAAACTAAGCAGGTAACATTCTTGAAAATATACTATCTTGTATAAATTCTGTGTTCTAAATGGCTATAATCTGTCTTAGGTGGATAATACAATCTGGTTATCTCTCTGGCGAGAATTACTGTTATTTGCCTAGCAATAACCTTCTTTGATTAAAAATAAAAATAAAAACTGTCTTGCTGAAAGAAGAGGTCTTAGGTGGATAAAACTGAGTGTGTGACATTATGGAAAAAGGATATATGATGTTGTATGATGTTATGATAGGAATTCTACTATTCATTTGGCTAAGGCTATCTGTATGCCTTCTTTGGATTCCACGAAATAGGGAATTCTAGCTCGGGGAGTGTCTTCAAGCGGTCTGTTACTGCACAGTGTCAAAAATGTCACCCTGGAATGTATTGAATCAACTCGTTTTTTAAAGTATACAGTAGAGTGATAGTAATACAAGTAAAATGAAATGTTGAAATATGTCTGTTTTGTGTAAACCTATCAAGGATGCAACATTGAGGCATGACTTTTTTACTCCTAGATTTTTACTCCTTACTTCTGCCCAACATACTACCCTGGCCCTGACGAAGGTGTGGCCTTATTGGCTTCCCACCGAAACGCGCGTCGGCACGTTGTCCCAGGAATACGGCAACCCTCTCCAAGTACATCAGGACCCGTATTAATACCATCTTCCTGGAAGAAACCCCCCGCGTTAGACAACTAAATTAAGATCTACTGTTGTCTGCGCCAGGACTAGAGAAATGGATGAATGAGAGTTGAAAGTTTCCATCGTAGTTAGAATAATCCCTGTGTGAATGAGTGTGGTAGTTTGTATGAAGTGTGGGCAGATCTTAATCCTGAAAAGAAATTTTGTCTTTGTGTTTTTTGGAATATCAGTGAATATATAAATTTATACATGTATGTCATTTGAATATATCTAAGAAGAGAAAAAAAATAAAAAAATATGTATTTTTTCACAATATGCTGTTGAATCTGTTTGGAATGACTTAATTTTGTCCTGTGCAGCCTCAGCCTCTGGGTTAACCACCCCCTTTCTTTATCACAGTAGGATCCTCTAGCTGGGACCTCTATAAATAATTGGCAGGGTACCTTCTATTTTTCTCTATACAGTAGAGTAGAAATGATGCCTACATGCCGCCTCGGAAAGTGTTCTTGTATCTACACCATAACTTGTGCATTTGTTTCAACTTTGTTTCTTTATATCGCCTTTGTGTTTCCATCTACAATTACAGGCTGGGCCTTGCCCTATACTTGGGAAAACATTACAATGCACACTTACCTTACCAATAAATCTACATTTTTTTCCAGGCGGGCAGTGGCGAGTGGCGACACCCAATATTGATGGATGAGAGGACCAAGAGGAATGCTGAGATGCAAATACAGTCCACATTTTTGACCAGGTTAACACAGTAACAGTATCAACTTTCACCTTCTTTTAAATAATTTGATTCATTGTTTTGTCTACAATCTTTATAACAGTGTGTTCTTCTTGTTGTTGTTATTATCATTAAGTTTGCTCTCTGTTTATGATTCATCCCTACCAATATTTAAAAATTCTATTTGCTAGTTGTAAAAGTATTAGGGCCGGAACAACAGAACAAGAAGTGTATGTAATCCGGATCTCCTTATCAATCATCATCATGCATGCATTTCCTTTTTCTCCCTTAACATATTGATATTCCTGTGAGCAGAGAGCAGGAGGCGCAATGAGGAAGACCGGCACCGGAGGCGAAGGTTACGTGAGAGGACCAGGAACAAAGGCGGTTAACTGGATTGTATCACTCTAAGCCCCGGGACCTATGCTGAACCCAACAGGCTCACCACTGCCCTACCTGGGCTGCGACCCTCAGCCTCTCCTCTCGTTATCAGTCTCCCCCCGCTGCCACAGCCTTCTCCATCCTCGCGTGGCTGCTGTGCGGGGGAGACTACAACTCCCAGGGGGGCATTTCGGCAGGCAGGCAGCCGCTCCACCGGACATCTGGAGGCGCTTGAAAAGCAAGACTCTTTCCCACGTCGCGGGACATGCGCGGGACTGCGCCGGGATAAGCTCGGGCAAAGGGAGGGCCCTCTTAGGCACTCCGAGGCCAAAGGAGGCCGTGCTGGGCCGGTCCTTATCGCCCGTACATGGTGGACATCACCGACTAAAGGACGATAAGTAATTGCCTTTGTCTGTTATATACAGCACTCAAATTATGATATTGTTATTGGATTATCTGTCCATCTATTTATAGCCCTTACTGTATACGGTCTTTATTTGCAATAACATTTTAAAATGCCTAAAGGTCAAATTTCAAGAAGGAAGTCCCTGGCAGCCAGTAGCCTGATAGGCACTATAGATCAATTCCTGATGAAGGCCGCTACCAAGTTGGACCACGACATAGCCATTGCTGAAAAACGCCTTTCAATTGAATTACTTTCAAACAAATGATCATCTTTAGGCTCAATTCAGTTATCCACTACTCCTCCAACACCATGCACACATCGCTATGGAAGACCCAGGGATCCCCTTACTCCTTCAAGATAGCCCAGCTCTAACACAACATTCACAGGGGGATACCATTACCACAATAATTCATCAAGGGAGGATTACCCCCCTTTGCCATCACCAGGCAATAAATCTGGCCTTAACCATCAACCGAAGGAAAATCTCCCACATTGAAAACAGGGGGCCACGTCAAAACGTAAGAGGGGTGGGGACACACATGTAGGTAATAATGCAAAAACATTTAGACCATCCATAGAATGAACTAAGAAGCAAGTTATGAGGGACATATCACCTGGTCCTAAAAACCTACCCCCGAGGGTTGTCTATTAGAAGGACTTAGGGAGGTTATGGAACACCTCCTAAAATCCCTCTTGCTACCTCTTATAGAGAGAGTTAAGAGGCTGGGAGATCAAATGACTCACTTACTGGAAACCTCCCATTCAAATGAAGAGGCCTTAAAGCGACTTACTATCCAGAAAAATCAAACTGTATCCCAGTGTCCTTCACCAAAACCAACTAAGCCCCATGGGGAACACCCTTCATTAAAACCAGGGCTCGCCCAGACTGCCTCAGTAAGCTCAGAGTTGCCTCGAAAGCCAGCCAGAGAGAACATTTTAACAGGACCCTCAAAAATCTCTAACACTAAAAACACAGTCTCATCGAAGGCACCCCCATTGCATACGGCCCAAAATAACAGTGAACACTATATAGATTTACCCCCAGAAGCAGCAAATTATGTAATCATCCTGACCGGAGTCCCAGGGTTGGCTGAAAGTAGCATTGAACCCCATGCCAACCTTAAAAACAAAGTCATACTTTGGCTGTGCACTAACAGACCTCTGCCACCAAATATAAACAGTGACATAGTGTCTGTTAGACGACGCAATTGGGTGGGTCCCCGACCAAAGGATATTGAGGGGGATGTTGTGATAATCAATTTTAGGGACTATAGAGTTGTCACTCATATCACTGATTGGTTTCCAGGGAGAGGTGAAGGCGGCATTTCACACCGCGATCTGAGCTATTTCTATCCTAAAGCTCTGCTGACCCTCCCAAATTTTCCACCAATCCCTGAAATTTCCAACACTTCACAATTCCCCAGTTGCAACTCAAAATTTAACATCGAGACCTCATATAACTAAACTTCCCTCACTCTCCCCATTCAAACGTACCCACAGGCCCCCCTTCTCTCATTTTGGCAGGCATCAACATATAAATTGCAATGAGCGATGGAGTATCCCATTATGTAATCCATTTGAACCACTGTCAAGTTTAGAGGACTTGGATTGACAGCTGATTATTACACAGCAGCCCCAGCTATTAGTTCTTTCTCCTGGGTCTCTCGAACATCAAAATGGGCATGGGCGCGACCTCTCTTCTGATAGTCCCAGCAATACTATTTTATCCAGTGAATCCATCGAACCAATTGTAACAGGAAGGTTTCCTTCCATGCTTCATGGGAAACAAACTATACAATCACCGGACGCCAGGGTACAGCCGGATCCTTTATACCCCATACCGCCTCCCACTCCTAGGGAAGAGGACATTAGAGATGTTGCGACACACAAGGTACCAAATCCTTTTACTCTGTCCCATTCAGTTTTGTCCTGGAACATGGCAGGCTTGATAAATAAACTTGGTCAACAGTCTTGGCGGGATTTGGCTGATAAATACATTATCTTGTGTCTACAGGAAACTTGGGCCATAGATCCTGCACACTTACTGGGGTATCCGACCTTCCACTCACCAGCTTTACCAACCCCCCATGGCAGAAATAGTGGGGGCTTATGTATATATCTCAGTACTGTGAGCGGGCTTACTGTTTTAAACCATCTTTTGACTGAAAAGTTCCAGATTCTAATTCTCAGATGGGCCATTTCCGCTAACATGATTTTAATCAACTTTTATAACAATGTGTCTACTGAATATTTGGATAGAGTTACAAATAATCTGTTGTGTGATGTTTCCTCTACAAAGGAAAGAATAGGGGGCGAGTTTTTCCTGGTCTGGGTGGGTGATTTTAACTGCAACATTTGTCAGGACGGCCCGAAGGGCTTGTGTGGCCTCGGGAACCATACTGACGACAACCTGAGTCACTTTGCCCATTCTAGGCAGGGTGACATCTTGAATAATCTGTTTTTCTATTTTAATCTTACATTCATCAATGAGTTATGCTCGCCAATAATACAGTTCCATCCAACCTATCACAGTAGAGGGTGTAATTCTATAATTGACTTTACCCTCTTTTCCAGAACGTACGCCCACTTAATAACTTCATGGGAGACGCTAGACGTTATTTATGGAGAACACTACCCAATTTCTTTCTCCATAAAAAAAGGCAGAACCAGAGCGGCCCGGAGGGAAAATAGTACCTCTTACCAACAATCGATCACCCTCGCGCGTAAAAACGGTAATACCCTTAAATTGGATAAGATTGACCCTGTGGGTCTATTAACAAACCTATTATCGAAAATGAGGAAGGAAATATACATCTGCCTCTCCCCCAGCGACGACCCTTTCATAATTTTGGATTCTTTTCTAAAATTCAATTAACCTTAAAGCAACTATTGACTAGATATCATCGCCCAGATTCAAACCGCCAAACCGGCTGGTTCGATCGTAATTGTACTACTGCTTTAAAAACCTTAAAAAGGGCCCTCCATGCTATACCTAGATCCCCGCCTGAGATTCGAGAAGCTAGACAATCTTATCGTCTAGTACTGAAAAACAGGGAGAAATCATTGAAAAAAGAAGCATGGCAGGCCTTAATTACTGCCTCCAAAAATAGGAATTTTACCTCATTCTGGAAGGTGGTTAATGCTTCTATTTTCCGTGACAAAAATAACACTGCGGTGATAGACATTGCTATAAATGGTGAAGTTTGGGTCACTCATTTTGATAACGAATCTTCTTCCATACCAGTACCTTTCGCCCCTATTACCACGTCCGGAAATATGGGAAGTGCTTGCAAGGGAGTTTTCCCTTTGGGAATTTCCTTTACTTGTGATGAGGTTAAAATGACAATAAGGGAGAGCCCTTCGGGTAAGGCGCCCGGCCCGGATGGTATACCAACTGAAGTCTTCAAATATGAAATCGACCTCTGGGCCCCACTTTTAACTAACGTTATAAACAGTGCAAACTCGGTTGGGCTAATATCAACTTGGACTGAGGCCATAGTGGTCCCGATTTTCAAAAAGGGCAACAGACAAGATCCAACCTGTTATCGGCCTATTTCCCTTCTAGACACCCTAATGAAGGTGGCTGGTCACATTATTCTAAAGCGAATCCAACTGTGGGCCGAGGAAGGAAACATTATATCTAACCTCCAGTATGGCTTCCGCACCGGCATGGGAACAATAGAGCAGAGCTTAAATTTGTATCTTTTAATTTCTAAGTACACCCAGGCCAGAAAAGGGAATCTTTTTATTACTTTCATCGACCTGAGTTCTGATTTTGACTGCGTGGACCACAACCAACTCTGGTCCACACTATCCGACTTGGGCATTGATGTAACAATCTTAAATTTTATCAAGGAATTATATAGGGGTGCTGGGGCCAGGGTGCGTTTTGGCAAGCAAGGTGAGTGCTCATCTAAATTTTCCATCAAGAGGGGAGTGAGACAGGGGTGCATTCTCACACCCCTGTTATTTACGTTATATATAAACTCTATCGGTGATCACCTACGACTACCCTTCATCTCAGGGCCACCCTGTCCCCATACTCTTATACGCTGATGATGCGGCCATCATGTCGCAAACCAGGTTGGGTCTCCAGAGGGCGGTCACAAAATTTAATACCTATATTAAAGATAAGGGGCTGAAAGTCAACGCTACCAAAACATATATTATGGCTTGTGGGCATGGTACCAAGAAAGCACCCTGTCCCATATACCTTGAGGGCAGGACAATAGAGACTACTGATCACTTTCCTTATCTTGGAATATCCTTTGATAGGAAATGCACCTGGCACACAGCAGTTAAAGCGAGAAAATTAGCTTTCTCGAGGGAGGTCGGTGCACTGCATAATTTTGCAGCAAAACTTGGCGGTAGACCCGTCAAGGAACTAATTACAATATATCAGGCAAAAGGTATATCCACGGCCACCTATGGATCAGGTATCTGGGGCATTGAAAATATAACATCTAATCAATTAATCGAAAATCAGTACCTCAGATATCTGCTGGGGGGCCCTAAATCCTTAGCAAATTACCTCACCCATATTGAATTAGGTCTGCCTTTTATTTCAGACACCATAAACATTTCACCTATCCTTTTATGGCATAAGGTGTGGGTCACTCCGGAGACAGTTTTTAACCGCAAATTAATCTCCGACTGTCTCACCCTGGATGGCGTCAGAAACAGTAAATGGTTGTCCCATGTGCAAGCTCTGATGACCGAGCTTGGCCATCCTGAGTTTTTCTCTAGACCATCTAGCATGGAAATGTTTGCTAGAAAATCATTGAAACAATTAGCCATGACTCATCTAGCCAACAAAAGATGGTCCACAGAAAAACATAAAAACACAGTTCTGGCCTTTCAGGAAATTACTATTAATCCAGGGCCCCAATTGTATCTCGTAGGTGACCTAACCTGCTACTCAAGAATCTTATTAACACGGTTCAGGTTTGGAACTTTCTCCCGCATTGTTACTTTTGCATGTTGTAATAATTGGTTGAGGGATTTGCCTACCTGCCCCTGTGATGATTTATCCCCCCAATCAAATTTGCATTGTATTTTATTTTGTACATTTTATGTTGTTCCATGGAGGATCATTTGGAAACCAATCCTTAAAGCGTGGGACCACCGCTCTTGCAGAATAGCCTATGATTAAGTTCAGAAACTCTATGTAAATTACTTTATTCTTGTACACATTAGTACTAATATAGCTTTTAACGTATCTGTTTTTATCAAACCGGATTTGTTCGCTCTCTAATAACAATGATTTTAATCTTTTTGCACTTTTGTGATACTTTGTGACTGTGTGTTCCTCTTTTAACTTGTATGTTTTTATGAATTCATTTCTGAATATCGAATAAAGCTTTTTGAATTTGAATTTGAATTTTATATGGATATGGTAGTCTTCAAAGATTGCCGTTTGTTTTTCCATGCACACTGTTTCTGACTGTCAAACCTTTCCCCAAACCCCCCTCCCATGCATAAACCCTAACCCTCTTCCCCCGGGCTGTGTGACTTATTGAGGTGTGACTAAATTAAATGTACACCAATAATTAATCACCCGCTTGCTGGGGCGGATATGGCGAAAGCAACAGTACTTTAATTTCAAGGCAGAGAGATGTTCTTTTTCTGCTTGCCCATCTATGAGCAGTATATTTTAGATGTGATTTTTATTTAACAAAGGAACATATGCCTCAGCATTAATTGCCGGCATTGATTGGATTTGTTGTCATTCCTCATACACAGCAGTAACTGTTACGCTGTAGGCCCAGTCAAGTGACTCGACACAACTATAGTTTGTAACTCTGTCTAGTAGGCTATCCCCATCACCATTATGTTTTGTTGTAAAATATTTTAGCATATTATTGTTGCTCAGTAAGTTCTGTACTGTACTTCATTCTACTGCTCCTCGAACAGTCTCTCAAAGGCGACGGACTGTCTAATTTTTTTTGCAAATGCTGCTGTCCTGCCAGTGTCTACTACTAATATAATACCACCACCACCCCAATCATGGCATGTTACAAAAAGGAAACCATCTTCACCATGCAGCCATAGCTGTGCCTAAGTTAAACATCAAGCAAAGGTAAGAGAAGTTTGGGGAAGGCATAATTAATAATGGACATGTTTTCAATGAATTCACACACCCCTTTGAGTCCAGATAAAGAATGCATAGACTAGAAGAGAAAGACAAAGTACTGGTAGGACAGCTCAATCAGTGAGGGGTGTCACATCTATCTGTTTGTGTCTTATACAGTCAGCCAATTATTTAAATCAAACACTGGCTATGGGCGGACCTGCCCCAGCAAGGAAACAGTGTGATGTAAAACAGTAACCCCACCTACCAAACATTAACAACATTGCATGTATAATATAAATATAGATTTAATTTACCCTAACAAAAATAAACTATGTTAAACCCACAAAAGCTGACCAACCCCCCTCCCTAACCCCAACCAATGTCCGTAAGAAACTGAAGCCCAAATGTCCAAAAATCCCCAACGCCCAATTCCCACCCACCCAAACAAGAATTAATAAAGGGGCAGAAGACAGGGACTCTAAGAGGAGTGGCGGGATTGGAGGATGACACGCATTTGCTCCTCTAAATGGGTGACCGTGCGCTTGAGAGCACGGCAGCTGGAGCAACAGTGTGGGGGGGGGGCACCAGAGATGGTATTGTGGCGGCGGGTGGCCGCCAGACAGTGGCGCCGTACCACTGGAGGGCGGTGACTGGGGCCCGGGGCATTGGAGGAGGCTTCAAGTGTAGCAGCAGTCTCCTCTGCCTCCTCTGCCAAGACCACCAGCCGCCGATATTCAAGCTGGATTGCCTCCAGTTTCCGGTGCCGTGCCTTGGCGGCCAACTCCTTCTGACCAACCTTGGAAGGAGTAGCTGTATATCAAAAAGAAAAAACAAGACAGTTGTAAAATATATTCTTAGAAAAACAGTGAGACAAGTAAATTATACACATAGTGGCATGGTAGCACTATAAAGCACAGTACATAACATTTATTAAATCTCCCCCGTCCTTCTTTCTTCCACCAGTCTTTCACTTTTTAGTTGAACACCAGGTGATCTGATCTGACTTTTAGTCTTCTCTATAAAATTTTCAAAGCGGAGTTGAAATCACAGATAGATGAGGCCATTGGTTACTCAATACTCCCGCCCCTATGCCAATTAAAGGGTGTCTTCACTCTTCAAGCATTCTTAACAACTCTTACTTACTTAGTCCGCCTGTCATCCTCATGCTAAAAGGGACCACCTGCCATAATTGCGGGGGTCCCGTGGGGACAATTAAGATGCGCCTGCCACAGTGGCGGGCGCATCCCGTATTTTTAACATTGTGGTGGGCGGTGCCGAAAGCACCACCCGCCAATGCTAAAAATACATGTTGTGCTTTTCCAAGCACAACGTGACAGGCCCCGCGCGGAGCCTGCCACGTTCTGCTTTGAAAGGCAGGGGGTACCAAAGCATAGGTACCCTCCATGGGGGCCCGCATTGGGCACCCCAAGCATACTCTGTATGCCTCTCCGTGGTGGAAATTGCAAAAACCACAGGTGATGGACAGAATGCAGAACAATGTCATACATTCACCCCAGTACAGAGATCTGGGCCTAAATCCATCATTTTTTTGCACTCCACACCACCCCAGTTCAGACATGGCCATACGTCTGAGCACAGTTGATGGACAATAATCCACACCACTGGATTCAAGCAAGCTGGGCTGAAGATGGCTGAAATGCCAGAAACCGGTCCTCGGAAGCTTGTTTCCAGTCCAGGGAAGGCATGGCTTGGCAGTTCGAGCTGGACTGTTCCCATGAGGCACAGGGTCAGACTGATTTGCTTATGGCCTTGTCTGAACTGGGGTGGTGTGGAGTGCAAAAAAACAATGGATTTAGGCCCAGATCTCTGTACTGGGGTGAATGTATGACATTGTTCTGCATTCTGTCCATCAACTGTGGTTTTTGCATTTGTCATCCCGAGTGGGATTGGTATGCTCAGACGTGAGTCCCATGCTCTCCACACCACTGGATTCAAGCAAGCTGGGCTGAAGACGGCTGAAATGCCAGAAACCGGTCCTCGGAAGCTTGCTTCCGGTCCAGGGAAGGCATGGCTTGGCAGTTCGGGCTGGACTGTTCCCATGAGGCACAGGGTCAGACTGATTTGCATATGGCCAAATCTGAACTGGGGTGGTGTGGAGCGCAAAACAACGATGGATTTAGGCCCAGATCTCTGTACTGGGGTGAATGTATGACATTGTTCTGCGCTCTGTCCATCAACTGTGGTTTTTGCATTTGTCACCCGAGTGGGATGGGTATGCTCAGACGTGAGTCCCATGCTCTCCACACCACTGGATTCAAGCAAGCCGGACTGAAGACGGCTGAAATGCCAAAAACCGGTCCTCGGAAGCTTGTTTCTGGTCCAGGGAAGGCATGGCTTGGCAGTTCGGGCTGGACTGTTTCCATGAGGCACAGGGTCAGACTGATTTGCATATGGCCTTGTCTGAACTGGGGTGGTGTGGAGTGCAAAAAAACCCGATGGATTTAGGACCAGATCTCTGTACTGGGGTGAATGCATGACATTGTTCTGCATTCTGTCCATCAACTGTGGTTTTTGCATTTCTCCGTGGTGGAAAGGCATTACAAAATGCAGATTATATGGCTGGCGGTGTGTTCAGACACGCCACCCTATTGAAACCTTTTCCACCCGGTCGGCATGTCGACTGTGCGGAAAATCGGCGGACCGTTTCTATCTGCCGCGGACCCCCCAGCCGTAATATGACGGGGGTCTTTTCTACAGGGATGGCGGGAGGTTTGCCCCTGCAGGGCCGGCGGTGACTACCACCGGCCCAGCATGGGCAATCCGCCCGCCATCCTAATGGGGCCCTAAGTTTCAACAGTATACATAAAGTACACCCTTGCAGTGAGTGTAATGTCAACAATATTCAAGGATTATGAATCTAACTTACCACGCCCGCCACTGGTGCTGGCACTCCCCCTACCGCTCCATCTGTATCCTCGCCAACTGCTGCATCCTCTCCCTCCGTGTCGCCTTGGCTGGCCGCAGCAATGGTGGTCATGGACGGTAATGCGCCTAGAAAACAGTACACATTTTTTAGGCGTCATATACACCTCCCCTATTGGTCAGTAGCAAGATTGAAAAATGAGTTAATAGTATATAACATACATCACTAGTTCAAATCAGGTAGTAGTTGAGTAGACACTAGTAGTTATATATGGTGCCTTGGGTCATTCTAGCCTTTGCTTAGTTAGCCCGAGCCATGCAACCATTTTACCTTTGTGTCTTTTATTTTTGCACATGTGACGTTACCTTACAGCACATTGTATAAGACACCTTTGAGCCAACATGACCTCACACTGCTACTGTGTAAGCGCTGCGTACAAGCGGTCAACCAAAACAATAACAAGCCACTTTTTTATGAAGTTCTGGTGTAATGTTAGTCCATATTGCTTATCCATAAATGCTATACTGTTTGGCACGGCTGAGAAATGCTTGCAATATACTAACGCGCACCATTTCATTTTTCGCATTAAAGACGGAAGATTCCCTTCTACGAACCAGAGCGTTGCAGAGCTTATGATGCAACAACTACCAGTACTAGGTTCTTCTAAGGTGAGGGGTCCCTTCACTCACATAACTTCATTTATAAATTTATATAAACTAAATTCCTACCTTGGGATGGTGGTGCTTCCACCACTGTTCAGTTATCATGATTTAATTAACAACTGTAAGTAAGTGTCACAATGTTTATTGTTTTAATGTTATTGATTTTCCTGTTGCTGCTGCATTATAATAGAACAACGTACAGAGCTTATCAATAAACATTTTGAATTTACATGGACTTGGTGGTATTTGGTGTGAACTTTCACGAGTGAGCAAATTAAAGGAAGCATGTGCATTGCTTCCACGACTGAGAGGTTGGGTGTGTTATGTTCTGGGTTGTCTACTTGCTGGGTATCTTTGGGGGAGGGTTCAGGGAGCTATTGGTTATGACAAGACACTACTATAACTAGTCGGGCAGGGGATTGTGGTGGGTTGGGAACTTCTGATTGAGGTGTGTGAGGAAGGTCCAACCTACCATCACCAACATCCTATTTTCTTGTGCAAAGGTCTGTATGTGCAAAATCCCTACAACAGTAGTAGTATGCCCTATCATATCAAAATAGTAATAAATCTGCTTGGGCATTTGTTGGTGTGAATTGTCAAGGCCTCAAGATTAACAAAGACTCAAGATCAATAAGACTAGAAGTAGTACAAGAGGCGACCAAAAAGGACTGGACTCAATGGCTAGAGCTACTGGTGAATCTGAGTTTTATTTACAACCTTTTGAATAAAGAGTGGCCAACTGGGCAAGCTTAGCTACTACAGTACAGACAGACTAATAGTAGTAGTAGTAGAGAGTGTCATCATAGCAGAGGCAGGGATAACAAGACTTTCGAAACAGTACAGATCGAAGGATAATTGTTGGTAAAAATAACATCAGGAAATGGAAAAAATAGTTTGGGAAAAATATGGTGCAGTAAAAGTTATGTAATAAGAATTATTATTAAAAACAAAAAGACGTACTAGGGCCAGCAGAGGAGCCCTCGTTGGTGTCCTCCTGGTGTTGTTGTTCCGCCGCCGACTGAGTCCCACTCCCTGTCTGCCTGCCCCTGAGTGCTGAACAGGAAAGATATAAGAAAGAGACAAACATTGATGGATGGTGTCAAACAAATAAAATATTTTTAAAGAACAGTCAAAAAACACTTATGTCAACAACAATTGTAATAACTAAATTGGCCGATCTCATCAAGTAGTATCGGGGGATTCACGGATCGACTACTTCCTATTTATCAACACTAATTCAGTCTTTTATTCTGATTCCAGAATACTAACTAAGCATAAGTACGACATACCACCCGACCTAGCCCACCTATTCCAGGCGTGCCAATTGTACATTAAGTATGCATTTCCACCTATTTTAGTCCTCAACAATGCATATGGTCAAATGGAGGACACATGACTACATTTTTTTGTATACACCAAATTTTGGGTTGATTGATTGATGCTGATGTTCTGCTAGTGCTAAGCCTATTACCACCACTCATTAAACAAACTAGAAAAGGTTCTAATAAAGACTGGGGTACTAGCAGCACATGACCTAGCTGAGGGGACATCACACATACCACAAAAAAATTACATAACTTAATTTCTCTAAAATAAACTCTTACATAATCACGCTAAGTGAGTGCAAACGCAAAGTTGCAAACAAGTAAGATTAGTAGTAGCGCAGAGGAGCACCTGTGTCATAACAATCACAGACAACTTTTAAACCTAATTAACCTGGAATGTAAGCAGCAACATTCTAGCTGGTTGGAAGAAAAAAAGATATTCGCAATATATAAAATAGAGCAGAAGAACATACACAAAGTATTAATAATTAAATAGTTACTTACCAAGACCCGGGACCTCCACTCCTAGCAGGTCCAGCAGGTCCTGCTCACGGTCTAGGATGTCGGACCACCTTTGCGTCAACTGTGCCTGGGTGCGCCGGACCCCAGAGCAGTGGAACACTGCCCGGCGTCCCTTCCCCCAGTGCTGACGACACTCCCGGAGCCCGTACCCGGACCCAGGCCTGCCACCTGCTGCGAGGGTTGACAGGAGGTGGCGCTGCACAAAGAAGATGAGTGCAGCCAACTCCACCTCTCAAATAAGGCCAATGCCTGCACCCCTTGTGGGCGCCAGGCAGTCGCGGCTCTGGCTGCGGCGAGCCCTACCCTTCGGCATGGTTCTGGGGAGAGAGAGACGGGGCGGGAAAGAAAAGGTAATAACATTTAAAAAGTAGTAAAGGAAATAGCAGGCAATAGAAAAAGAGTTAAAAGTATCTGAAAAACACAAATAAAGTTGACAAAAACCAAAAATATAGAAGCAGGAAAATAGTTAGAGAGATAATAAATAAAAAAGATTTTAAAAAGTTGTTTGAAACAAAGGATTGTAAAGATACGGGTAGGATTGAAAATCAGGGGTCCAGAACCATGCAATAGAGTGAAAAACAAGATGGCAGCGCCCATTGCGACCACGTGCGCAAGTTTGCGCAAAATCTTTCTACCCGAGCACGCAAAAAGTGGCACGAACAAGTAAAGGCATTCCCGAACAGGAAATACGTACCGCGAACGGACGCGAGCATGCATTGCGCGACCCGGAACAGGAGGTAAGCATCGCGGGCCGGCGGGACAAGTGAAAACAAGATGGCCGCGCCCATGAGCAACTGCATGGGTACGTTGGCGAGCCGCGATCAAGCAAAAAATACCGCGAACGGGCGGGAAAAAAACTTCTGTGTCTACGCCATATTTTCACGTGTTTGCAGAGATTTTTAGCATTTTCGCGATAGTTTAAGAAAATTAATTTCGCAAATTCCGCCCACCCTAATTTAAACCCCTTTGCCAAGCCTTAACCTCCCTTTTTATCACCCTGCAGGAAGGCCCTATGTAGATCGTAAGGCAGGGTGCAGTGTAAGTAAAAGGTAGGGCATGTCCTTTAAATGTGTGCACGTCCTAGTAGTGAAAAAACCCTGAATTTGTTTCTCAATATTGTAAGGCCTACTGTTCTCAATGGTTAACATAGGAAATTCCTTAATACATTTTTAAGCTGTACTTTCTGGTTAGAAAGGAGTAGCTGTGTCATGCTTTATATCTTTGGAATAAAGATATATCTTTTTCATTGGTAAAGATGGATTAAACATTACGTCTTTAGAAATGCCACTTTTAGAAAGTGTACATTCTCTGTTCTTACAGCTCTGAGTGTCTGCAATCTGTCTGCAATACACATCAGGGGTGGGTGACAGCTATACTGTGTGCATTCCCTCTAGATAGCCACTATCACAGAAAGGTTAGGTGTGTCTTGAGTGCTCATCTGCATTCTGCATTCTGATGGCTCTTCCTGGGCAGGAATGGAGGGAGGGGCTGACACTTAAACCTGACTAGCTAGTGCCCTTTCCCCACACAAAGAGCTGATTACCCCTTACTATTAATCCAGATCCCAGGCTGGGGAAAAAAGGGCTCCTGTATACTTCAAAACCCTTTCTTTGAAGTCATCCCCACTTCAAAAGCACAACTGGGTATTAGTACTGAGGCTCTGACCCCACGAAAGCAGATACTTCTGAACCTACAACTGGACTCTGTCAGAAGAACTGCTGTGCGTCATCAAGGACAGACACTCTGCTGGACTGCTGACCTGGAAGGCCTTCTATGCTACTATGCTGCCCTGCTGCCTCCTGCTCTCTGACCCTGCTGAGGAGAGCTGGACTCTGTGATTGTTGGCTTGCCTCCCTTTGCTTAAGACACTGGACTATCAGTTCAATTCAAATAATCATTATTCAGAAAACAATTCCATAAAATATATATGCATGCAGAAACACAATTTTCAGGTCTATCAACATTGCTACACCAAATAATTGCACCAGAGAAATCGAAGCTTCCCACCCTGGGTGTAGTAGAACTCGTCCATCGACCTTGTTGTGGGAGTAGAATCAGTTCATTGCACTCGGAACCTCTAAATCGCATCTGGTTCCTTTGCTTCCGAACCAACACAGCTTCGCATGGAGAAGAACAAAGCATCTCCCCTCCAGCTTGGACTAACCAGCGCATCATCTTCAGAACAATTGCACTCAAAACAGTGCTTCGCTCAACGTACCCGATGCATGGCTTCCACTGCATGAAGAAAATCAACAAACTTGACATCAAAACATCTCTTGTCTAATCAAGGTACTCTGTTCACCAGGCCTGCATGACTCTTGTCCACAGCCAGCTCTCCATCACAGTTGGCTTGAACTCTAGACTTTATCCTGGTCCAAAACGACCAGATAACCCCCATATGTGCTGATCCTTTTAAGCACTAGAAACACTTTTATTCTTTACAAAATTCATAACTCAACTTCTACTAATTGGATTTTTGTCACTCTGGTCTTGATTTATTTATAAAATTATTTCCTCTTTTACTAAACCAATGTCAAGTCTTTTCGCAGTGTTTTCATTGTGTTACAGTGTGTGCGTGTGTGTGTGTGTATGCTGCACAAATACTTTACAAATTGCCTTTTCTGATAAGCCTGACTGCTCTATGGCAAGCTACCAGAGGCTGAGCATAGGTTATCTTTTAGAGTGTGTCTAGCTTAGTCTGACTAGAATGGTGATCCCTAATTGGGCAGGCTGCATACCTCTGCCATTTAGAGACCCGATTTCTAACAGTTGGGATGACCTGAGGAGTTAAATGGCTCGCTCTATAAAGGTCATGAATTAGGGTTTCCAAAGGAGAAACAGAGTTTGGAGACATTACCATCTAAAAGTCTTAAAACCCATGACGGGCTAATAATGCTGCATGTGAAATAAGCCAACTTAGCAGTTATGGGCACGTACCACAGTTAAACATGAATCTTAGCCTGATGTTATGCGGAACATCTTCTGTCAGTCTAGTGGTCACTGCCCCTCTCTCTAATCAGTAGGTACGCCAATGTTTACCAGATTCCCCTGTGAAGATGGCTTAGACAGGGATGCCGGAACATAGCTGTAAAGTGATCACTGCATGCCATTATTATATGCCTAGCTTTAAATGCAGCACCTATTTGCAACACTTTGCAATTTGAGGCATTATTCTGATGTCTATGCAAACAAGAATCAGAAATTCGTGTCCAGTGGCATAGCCCTGCATGTCATAATAGCTAGGTGCAATACATATTGCTCTCCTGAAATTTTCTCACATTAATGTCAAACCTATCAAAATTTACAGCTGGAAAAATGTCTACTAAATACTATGCATTTGGTGATCACTCCATTAGGCACCACCTTGCTATATCACATTCTGGAGTGAAAACGTGGAACAGAAGGTATTTATTGTACCTAAGAAATACCTCTACCTCATCAAGGGCATTGATAATGAGGGCAAATATATGATACTCAAAGTCCTGCATGAAATAGCAGCTGGCATAAAATTCAGAACTGACTGAGAGTATCACACATAGCCCGACTTGTCATTTAGCAGCTGCCTAAAAGTTATCCTCATGACATTGGGCCCATTGGCAGCTGTAATGCAAAGTCAAAATAGCGGTCTGGTTGTTAGAATAGCCTACATTGGCTATACTGACTAAAAAAAACATATTTTTACCAAATTGTGATTTGTTACATGTGGGAAATAGCAGATTGGAATTCAGCTGTTTCTGCTGTATGCAGGCGTGTCTCCACTGTACGTGGAAGGAGAGAAAAGAAAGGTAGACATAAAGAAGAAGCTCAGCAGCAAAATGCCATGCTGTCCCATTTAAGTTACTCTGAAGATTGTTTACATTTTGTTGTCTTATGGTAGCGACTATGCATGTGCTAGGCGAGGGTTTCTGTTGCCCTGTAGGCACAAGCAATGATAATTATGCCAGCTGTGAGATAGGTCCTTGTTTAAGCCAATTCAATCTTGATTTCCTCTGGCGCACACTTCTCTGGCCCTGCACGGTGTCAGAAAAGTTCCATTGAAAATCAAGCGCTTGGGCAGGACGGACTGGATGAGTCTGGAAAGAGTGAGTGGTTTTGTCTACTTGGCTCCTCCCAACCTTATGTTTTCATATATGGTTGTGAGGGAGGAGTCAATAGTAAACCAATCTGTGGTCCTGTTGCATCATGTCCTCGTGTGGTGGTATAGTTCTGTTCCTGTTCCAGTGGAGAATCACTTCCTCATACCAGTGAGTGTTTTAAACTTTGATGTCATGCCTGCTCCTGTCCGTTTGCTCTGGGGGTCACTTCGATCACTTCCATTTGACTGTCCGTGTGACTGTGATCCCCAGTAGACAATCATACAGTTCACTGCTCCAGAACAGGTTCTCTCTATCCCAAATGACTGCAATATTGAGTACTCAGAGGAAACACTAAACAGTAAGGGTGGGCGGACATCTCCGTTCCGCCCACGGGGGCGGAACAGAAGTTGGCCTACCGCCCGCCGCCCACCTCCTGCCCACCTTATTAAATTATATTTAAAAGCCTACAATGAAACTTAAATAAAACTTAACTTATTGCGGTTACATCCTTTCCCATCGCTGCTTCAACTGGAAACTGCTCATGCGCTGGAGCCTGCGCATGCACAGTCCTGGTGAGGAATGCGCATGCGCAGGCTCCCGCGCATGCACAGTTTCCAGATGAAGCCGCGATGGGGAAGGATGCGGCCGCAATAAGGTAAGTTTTATTTAAGTTTCATTTTAGGCTTTCTAATATAATTTAATAAGGTGGGCGGGAGGCGGGCAGGAGGTGGGCAGGAGGCAGGCGGCGGGCTGGCGGGCATCGCGTAATGGACTTTCGTGGAGAGGCAAAGAGATTGGTTCAATCTCCGTGCCTCTCCGCAAAATTCCATTACGCGACTTCTGCCCACCCCCACTAAACAGTGCTAACTTTGGCATTACACTCCTTGCTGCTGCAGTCTCTGCATGGGCTCAACATCCGCTACATATAGGCAAAGCACTCTTTTCCCTAAAAAATCAATGTACCCTTGTGTAATATAACTTGTGCACATGTAAAGTGCTCCAATACCTTCTGGTCGAGTTTGAGCTACATAAAACATACTAAACAAGAAAGGGCCCTGCCGCTGTAAATTGGACAGCTGACTGGCATTGAAACAGTGGTGGCTGTTTCTCGAGACATTAGTGGGGTGTGGAGGGGAGGTTAAAAAAAAGAAACCCTTACCTGCCCCCTCTCCTCGGTCCTCTGCATCCTCTCTTCCTTCCTTCTACATAACAGGAGACAAGATCAGAAAGCACCCACCCAGGCTCCCTTGACTAATTACAACGCTGCAGCATTGTGATTGGTTTGAGAGCCGTTTTTCAGCACTCAGGCAGGGAATGGGAGCCTGGGGTATGTTCTCCACCCAGGGTGTAATGCAGCCTGGATGAAGAACAAGCAAAGTGCCCATGAGTGTTTGGCCGGCCCAAGAGGGCCGGTCAAACATTCATGCTCATTTGGAGTGGGCAAACCACTCCTTCCCTGCTCAGGGCAGCCCGCCCCTCCCACAAAGCTGCCGGAGCATGGAAAAATAAAATGTTAATAACATGTGTTATTATTATTATTTTATTTTTACTTTTTTTGCAGTGCTGCAGGCAGTGGGGCAACACTGCTTCGCCTTAGTGGAGGAGCCGCCACTGCATTGAAATTCATGTATTTGTGCATTTGCACGTACCATTCCCACAAATAAAGAATTTAAATAATGTGGAGTTATCATGTATAGTTCAGCTTGCCTGGCGACTTAAGCCACTCCATTTTCTAAAGTCACCAGCCACCGCTGTTGGAGTAATAGGTGTCAGGTTGCCCTGTACCATGATTGGATCCTTCAATAAGTTTTGGCAGAATATATACTTTGTCAAAACATGATAGGCTCGGTCCAAAGTATCAAAGAACCAGCCGCCCAGACATTCGGCCGCCTGGCCCTCGGACCATCGGCCTCCTGCCTCTGAGGGTCCGGACATCAAAGGGCTCCTGGCCTATAAGACAGCCTGCCTCCCATCCAGCTGGCAGTTGTATCCTGGACAAGAAAGCCCTGCTGATCTGATCCTGGCTGACCTTGAGGAGAACAGACTCTGACCCACTGAGCCCTGCTGACGCTGTCGCAGCTCATCCTCAAAGCTACGGAACTGAACCACCGAGCCCTGCTGACGCTGTCGCGGCTCATCCTCGAAGCTACGGAACTGAACCACCGAGCCCTGCTGACGCTGTCGCGGCTCCCTCTCGAAGAGTAACACTTGAACTATCGGAGCCCTGCTGACCTCGTTGCGGCCCACTCTTGAGAACAAGAGATTCTTGCTACCATCCTGAGCCCTGCGGACGCTGTCGCGGCTCCACCTGACTACTAGTACTACGGGGTACTCCGGATCAAGCCCTGCTGACCTCGTCACGGCTTGAAGAACCCTCTGGTCCGGCTGGACCAGCAACACTACCCTCACGACTACCTCGAACCGAAATGAGTAGGACAGCAAGTACCATCGCCAGCCCCCGTACCCCCCAGTTCAAGGATTGAGAACTGTGCGCAGGGTACGCTACGTACTGGCTGGCCCTCTAAGACTGTCCCACTTCCCCGTTCCCTTGTTTCACAAGACTTTCGTGATCCCTCGATCGCTGTGTACTGCTACCTATTTTACTTTGATAAAGTTCATACATGATAAAGATTCACGGTGTGGTGTCCGTTCGTAAGTGTGGTGTGTCGACAGTGTGTACGATCAGTCCTCCCCGGCGAGGACCTTCCCTCGATAAGACTCGGCAGGAATTGTGGGAGAGGAGGGTCTCTGGTGGTTAATAGAGCAATCTTGACCCCTGGGGTCCCCCCCTTCCAACATTGGTGGCAGCGACGCGATACGAACCTACGTCTGGAGATCGTACCACTGACACACTACCTGAACCCACACGCAGCAGCGCACTAGAAAGAAAGAGCGACGATGTCGTCCACAGAATCCTGTGAGAAAACGACATTCGATAAAGACCTATTGGAAGACTACACCCATAGAGAGCTAAAGCAGTTCTGCAAAGAACTAAGTATCGGGAGTACCGGACTAAGTACCAAGGAGGATTTCCAAAAAGCGCTAACGGCTTGGGTGGAGTCCGGGTCATCCCTTCCCCCGCCTGAAGACAACGGGGGAGGGAGACCACAGACCGAACCCAGTACACCGACCGGTGAAAGAAACCAGCAACCAACCCGTAGCCCAGCAACCAGGAGGGATCGGTCGTCGGAAGAGATGGCCGACCGAGAACGTGACCGAAGTCATGAACTAGAACTGGCGCGCCTCAAGTTGGAGGGAGAACTCAAACTTGCAGAGAAGAAGTTGGCAGTCAAGCAGTTGCGGCTCCAGGGTGAGCTGGAAGAGAAGAAGCTCCAGAGGGAGCATGAAGGCCGGAAACCCCAGCTCGAGCACGAGCACGAGCGCAGCCTCGAAGAACTAGAGTTGAAAGCAAGAGCAGATGCAACCGGACCACCGGGACTCGGAGAGCCGGTGATCCCCCGAGAAACGAAGGTACACATCCCCAAAGACGTCGTGAAGGAGTTTTACAAAGGAGACGACATCCAGCAGTGGTTCAAGGCCTACGAGGTCGCCATGTCCGCTCACCGGGTCCCCGAGAAGGACTGGGGGGCCGGCCTGTGGAGTCGCTTCCTCAGCTAGGGAAGAGACACCCTGCTGGACCTGCCGACCGCGCACATGAACGCCTACCCCCACATGAAAGACGCTCTCCTATTCCGCTACGGACTAACGCCAGAGATGTATCGCCAGCGGTTTAGGGAGTGCAAGAAGATTCCTGGCACCACATGGGTGGACTATGTAAACTACTACACCCGGGCCTTAGATGGGTGAATCAAGGGCAGCAATGTGACCACCTTCGAAGGCCTGGTCGACCTCATCACTTACGAGCACCTGTCCGCGAATTGCTTTGTGGAACTGAGGCAGCATCTCCTGGACAGCAAGCTCGCCAATCCACGAAAACTGGCTGTTGAAGCCGATCGCTGGGTGGCCACCCGAGTCCAGAAGGGGCCCGGGGGAGACTCCCCACGGAACAACCAAGGATCTTCCCGCCAGAGGGGTGGGGGAGGTCGAGGTAAACAGCAAGGATCTCAGTCAGGGCCCCAGCGTAGCCCCCCCAGAAACCAGGCACCCCGTTCTCCTCCCTCGATGAGAGCGGCCCCGAGCGTAGGTCCACCGGGGCCCCGCCCCAGCACAGCGTGTTTTAAGTATCAGCAACCCGGGCACTATGCCGGTGATCCCCGGTGCCCCATGCCCCAGAAATCCATTCCCTCTGGCTCCTCCACCAGACAGATATCTTCCGTAGCCCTAGAAGAGGAAGAGATAGAAGAGCAAGGAGAGGGGGAGCCCGCAGCCATGGTATTTGCCTCCCTGGGGAATAGCGAAATGGTACCGGGAGATTACCTGCCCGACAACACAGAAAAATATCGCCAGACAGTTAAGGTTAACGGGCGCAGCATAGGAGCCCTTAGAGACAAAGGAGCCAGCATCACGTCCGTCAGATACACACTAGTCCCTGAGTCCCTGATCATCCCTCCTGCCCCTGCAGAGTGATAGCAGCCGACAACTCAGTCGGCACCTGCAAAATAGCACAGGTTCCGTTTGAGTGGGAGGGAGTCTCAGGCGATCTACGGGTAGCGGTCCGCACGGACATGCCTGTGGACTGCCTCCTGGGGAATGACGTAGAGAGCTCGAAGTGGAAGGATGTAGAAAGGAGGACCCATCTAGAGATGTTGGGTCTGCCCCACTGGGCCTGTGTGAGCACCCGAGCCATGACTGCCAGAATGACCATCCCCGGGAACGAAGAGTCCGAGTTCCCCAGTACAGCCCCTGATGCCCCGGGGGGAGGCGAACACCCCACGGTCCCCGACCAGCCCTCCAACGAAGAAAGCGAATCCGACGACGGTCCCCTCGGACCCTCCGTCGACCCGGTCCCCACCCTAACCGATCTCCCCGAGCTGGCCCAGTGGCGCCAGGAGGGAGGACCATCCCGAGAAGAGTTCTGCCAGGAGCAGGCCTCCTGCCCCGCCCTTGAAGGGCCCCAGCAACAGGCCGCGGCCCAGGCCGCCAGAGACCAGTCCGGCTCCCACTACCTTTACTGGGAAAACGGCCTACTCTACAGCGAACAGAAGACCGCCGAACTAGGGTCAGCCTGAGTGCTGGTGGTACCCCTACGTTTCCGCGGCCTCCTCCTCAAGCTGGCCCACGATGTGCCCCTGGCGGGACACTTGGGCCAGGATAAAACCTACCAACGACTAGTGACCCATTTCTACTGGCCCCGTATGCGTGCCGATGTGGAAACCCACTGTAAGTCCTGCCCCACATGCCAGGCTAGCTCCAAAAGCGGAGGTAAGCGCAAGGCTCCCCTCCAGCCCTTCCCAGTTGTCAGTACCCCCGTTGAGAGGGTGGGAATCGACATTGTCGGACCTCTTAACCCCCGGACCTCCCTAGGTCACAGGTTCATTCTTGTCTTGGTCGATCACGCCACCCGATACCTTGAAGCCATCCCCCTCCGGACGGTGACGGCCCCGGTCGTGGGCCGGGCCCTCATGGGGATCTTCTCCCGGGTGGGGTTCCCGCGGGAAGTGGTGAGCGACCGAGGCACAAACTTTATTTCCCGGTACATGAAGTCCCTTTGGCAACAGTGTGGGGTGACGAACAAGTTCACCACCCCGTACCACCCTCAAGGTAACGGCCTGGTTGAGCGGTTCAACCGCACCCTGAAAGGAATGATCATGGGTCTCGAGGAGCCCCTGCGACGCAAGTGGGACGTCCTCCTGCCCTGCCTTCTGTTCGCATACCGAGAAATTCCCCAGAAGTCCTTGGGGTTCAGCCCTTTTGAGTTGCTCTATGGGCACCCCGTCTGGGGTCCCCTCAGCCTGGTCAAGGAAGGCTGGGAGACAGCCCCCCCGAGCACACCCCCGATGTGTTATCCTAAGTCCTGGCCCTCCGGAACCAGACACGGAGATTTTGCGAACTGGCCGAGGCCAACTGGGAGGCCAGCCAAGAGGAGATGAAACGCTGGTACGACCAGAATGCCACTCTGGTCGAGTTTCAGCCCGGCCAACAGGTTTGGGTCATGTCCCCAGTGGAACCTTGTGCCCTTCAGGACAAGTGGACTGGACCATTTAAGGTGATAGAGCGTAAGAGCCAGGTCACATACCTCGTCGATACGAAATCGGCCAGGAATGCCCTGAAGGTTCTCCACGTGAACCGGCTCAAACTCCACTTTGTGCGTACCGAGTTGGGGTTACTCCTTGCCACTGACGAAAGAGAGGTAGAGGAAACGGACCCTCTACCGGATCTCCTGTGTGTGAAGGACCATGATGGCTCCGTAGAGGGAGTGAGTCTCTCCTCCTCCCTCACCCCCGTGCAGCGTGAAGACTGTCACCGGTTGTTGGGACAGTTATCGGACCTCTTCTCCCTCACCCCCGGCGTCATCAATTGGTGCGTCCACGACGTGGATACCGGGGACAGCCCTCCAGTATGGCACAGAGCCTACCGAGTCCCTGACCGAGTTCGAGCCTGCATCAAGGCCGAAGTTGACAAGATGTTGGCCCTGGGAGTAGTAGAAGCCTCCGACAGCCCATGGGCTAGCCCCGTGGTCCTGGTTCCGAAGGCTGCTGCCCCCGGCACCGTTCCTGAGCTGAGGTTCTGCGTAGACTACCGCGGACTCAACGCAGTCACCCGAACCGATGCACACCCCATCCCCCGAGCCGACGAACTCATTGACCGACTAGGGTCGGCCCAGTACCTCAGTACCTTCGATCTCACCAGTGGCTACTGGCAGATCGGCCTCATGGAGAGGGCCTGAGAAAGGTCCGCTTTCTCCACTTCGGATGGCCACTTCCACTTCCGAGTAAAGCCCTTCGGCATGAAAAACACCCCCGCCACCTTCCAGAGACAGATCAACCAGGTCCTGGCCGGGTTGGAAGGTTTCAGCACGGCGTACCTCAACGACATTGCCGTGTTCAGTGCCCACTGGCCCGAGCACTTGCAACACCTCTGGGAGGTGTTGGACGCCCTGCGCCGTGCAGGCCTCACCATTAAAGCTAGCAAGTGCCAGATAGGACAAAGCTCCGTGGTTTACCTCGGGCACCAGGTCGGAAGCGGCCTTGTAGCCCCCCTCCAACCCAAGATAGACGCTATCAATGCCTGGGAGAACCCCATGACCCAGACCGAGGTGCGGGCCTTCCTAGGACTCACAGGGTACTACCGTAGATTCATCAAGGGCTATGGGAGTATTGTAGGCCCCCTCACAGAGTTGACAGCCAAGGCAAACCCCAAGAAAGTTAGTTGGACCCCCGCCTGTCAGAAGGCGTTCGAGGAACTGAAAAAGGCCATGTGCACCGCTCCAGTACTACAGGCCCCCGATTACTCCGAGAGTTTGTGGTCCAGACAGAAGCCTCCGAACATGGCATTGGAGCCGTGCTCTCCCAGGTGGACGACCAGGGGATTGATCACCCAGTAGCCTTTATCAGCCGGAGGATACTACCCCGAGAGCAGAGATGGAGCACCATCGAGCGAGAGGCCTTCGCAGTGGTTTGGGCCTTGAAGAAGCTGAGGCCCTACCTGTTCGGTACCCACTTCCTGGTTCAGACCGATCACCGTCCTCTCCGGTGGCTCATGCAGATGAGAGGAGAGAACTCTAAACTGCTACGCTGGTCTATCTCCCTCCAGGGGATGGATTTTACTGTTGAGCACAGGCCTGGTGCCGACCACGCCAACGCCGACGGCCTGTCCCGCTCCTTCCGCCTCAGCGAAGAGAACCCCCAAGAGGATGGGTAGTTCTCCTTGTCTTTCAGCTGCAGGGGACGCATGTTGGACCCGGCCTCGTGGCGTGGTCCTCTCTGATCCCCGCAACCCAAGAACTACTGATGGACCTGACCCCAGTCCGCCCAGAACTGTACATGACGCCTCCACCCCGGACCTGAGACGATCTCCAGACCGCGTGCCTGCACCCGTGCACGTGACCATCAGACTCCATGTTTGGCCACTCCGGCCGGTCACCTTCTTCCCTTTCGGCAGCCCTTGCCCGCTCCTGGCTGCAGCCAAGCATGCACGTCCGGCGCGCCCGGACACGCCCGGGGGTTGAAGGACCCACCAAGTACCCGAAACCAAGACTTCAATCACACCTCCGGCCCCCTTCCGAGGAACGGGTTCCCCTCACACCTCTGAACTATCCCTGGGGGCCGGTTTCGATCACACCTTTGGCCTCCTAGTGAGCTGGCTCCAGACCTTGATGGGCGTCTGAGATCCCCTGGGCGTACGGTCCAAAGCATCAAAGAACCAGCCGCCCAGACAATCGGCCGCCTGGCCCTCGGACTATCGGCCTCCTGCCTCTGAGGGTCCGGACATTAAAGGGCTCCTGGCCTATAAGACAGCCTGCCTTCCATCCAGCCAGCAGTTGTATCCTGGACAAGAAAGCCCTGCTGATCAAATCACGGCTGACCTTGAGGAGAACAGACTCTGACCCACCGAGCCCTGCTGACGCTGTCGCGGCTCATCCTCGAAGCTACGGAACTGAACCACCGAGCCCTGCTGACGCTGTCGTGGCTCATCCTCGAAGCTACGGAACTGAACTACCGAGCCCTGCTGACGCTGTCGCGGCTCCCTCTCGAAGAGGAAGACTTGAACCATCGGAGCCCTGCTGACCTCGTCTCGGCCCACTCTTGAGAACGAGAGATTCTTGCTACCATCCTGAGCCCTGCTGACGCTGTCGCGGCTCCACCAGACTACTAGTACTACGGGGTACTCCGGATCAAGCCCTGCTAACCTCGTCGCGGCTTGAAGAACCCTCCGGTCCGGCTGGACCAGCAACGCTACCCTCACGACTACCTTGAACCGAAGTGAGTAGGACAGCAAGTACCATTGCCAGCCCCCGTACCCCCCAGTTCGAGGATTGAGAACTGTGCGCAGGGTACGCTACGTACTGGCTGCCCCTCTAAGACTGTCCCACTTCCCCGTTCCCATGTTTCACGAGACTTTCGCGATCCCTCAATCGCTGTGTACTGCTACCTATTTTACTTTGATAAAGTTCATACTTGATAAAGATTCATGGTGTGGTGTCCGTTCGTAATTGTGGTGTGTCGACAGTGTGTACGATCAGTCCTCCCCGGCGAGGACCTTCCCTTGATAAGACTCGGCAGGAATTGTGGGAGAGTAGGGTCTCTGGTGGTTAAGAGAGCAGTCTTGACCCCTGGGGTCCCCCCTTACAACAGTCCCCCTTGTGAGGTTTACCTGATCCAGTTGTTAAGTACGCATATCCAGGGCTGGTTTTAGGGTAGTGAGACTGGTGCGGCCGCACGTGGGGTTGACCCAGGGGTGGCACTATGTTTAGGAATAACACACGACTTAAGAGCACCTTCTGAAGAGTTCCTTGTGTGTCCAGCTTTCTAGCAGCAATACAAATGTCATGATAACGCTTGTGATTAATGTTCCTGCTAGAGAGAGACATCAAAGTTTTGTCCAGTGGCAGTTTTGACTCAACATAAAGTGGCACAGAGGGTTAAATGCCTGCTGCATAGAACAGATCTGTGTTTTATGCTTGGACGCCTCAGGGCAGCAATTCGCGCTGTTATAAATTCACTTTCATTCATTCATTCATTCATGTGAATAGGCGAGTGGATAATCCAGCCTTTACCAGCACATTAAAACAAATGAAATGTATTTGAGAGAGGGGCTATGGAAATATATGGGGCTCTTATGCTGGGAGGTAGGGAAGGAATCCAAGAAGGTGGCCATTTGGGGGACACCAAAAAAAGATTGTCTCACCAGGCGCCACCAGCTCTAAAACTGGCCCTGTGTATATGCAATGGATTTTCCAAAGAAAACATTCTTACCAGACAAACATTCAAAAGGGCAGTGGACTGATTGCTGTTTAACCTGACCCACTTCGCAAAATGTACTTAAGAAGTTAAAATTGTCCATCTTCAGCATGTGCTATTGTCACTTGAGATGAAGGCAGAGACATCTTAAGACAGGGGCACAGTGGGGATTTGCCCAGAGCCCCCATCTTTCAAGGTTCTCCCTGGGATAGTGAACGTTCTTTATATTTGACTTTTGTCTTCCACCCAGTGCCATTTAAGAATATTTTTGTCCCTGTGCAAGAACTATTTCAACAGTTTTTTGTGATCCTGTTAAAATGTAACGTATCATTTAGTATTATTTCACATCATGCAGGCTTGAATTAGCAGGAAATTGATAATACAATTCTAATTTATTCTCTACAGGTGCCCCCACAATAAGCACTCAAAATGACACTGGCTTAAGGAGACTATACAGGTAACAAGTATAACACATAGAGTTTAAAAAAAAATATGCTTTTGGATTCCTCCCGTATGATATCAGAGTGGAAAAGTAGACAAGTCTGTAGGCATGAGTCATAAATGAATTCCATGTGTGACTAATTCTTTGTAATCCAATCTGTGCTACTAAAAATCCTTCAGATGGGCAAAAAAAAAGATGAAAAAATTTGACCATTCCCCTGTTTAGATTTTGGAATATTACCAACATTTTACTAAACCTTAGTGTTACAATTTTTTTCTGAGTATTTTGGCTCATGCTAGAGTATTTATTAGTTCAGTCAGCAGAGGCACAATATGTGATCTGTGGGTTAAAGGTGAAATACTGATGAAATTCACAAGAATGTAACTTTCTAATGTTACTTGACAGAATGCTCTTTGAAAGTGTCGACTATAATGTACTATATTGTACTTGCTTGCTAACCTGAGGCAGCCCGAAGACCAAGTTATTGAAAGGATGCACATCTTTCCCACAAACCTGAGGTTAACATTTGTTTGGCTTTGCACTTTAAAACACATGTATTTACAGTGCCAGTAGGTTTGGTGTTGACTGGCAGCCTTTTGATTTTGTCAATGCTTGTTATATTTTGTCATGGTTTTCGTAAACATTATTGCTTTGTAGTTGCATGCCTCTCATCAAAATGTTGAACAAAAACTCAAAACAAATATAAATTGACATAGAAGGGAATTACACAGTGAATATATGTGCTACTTGTGAGTAGTAATGAGGGATACCTTACACATCAAGCAAAAGTTTTCCTGCCCAGAAAGTGATGTCACTTCCATTACTGGGACGTCTGGGCTCTTTGGAGCCCTCTCCAGCAATAACATCACTTCTGGGGGGTCACATGACCGTGTTGGGTCACGCGTGTTGTGATATCACACTGGTCACATGCTAGTTACATGCTCATGGTTCTGCTACATGTTTAGGGTGCTATCATAACAGGTATGGACCCCATTGCCCTTTGTCTAGGGATTTGTCACAAGCAAAGGTGCAACACTCTCTGTGTTCACAGTATGTGAGTCTCTAACAAAGGAAGTCTAGGCATGATCGGACAATGGCAGTTATGAATCCTTGATGAGGTAGATGGAGGACTCCTCAACGAGAGGCTTGTGAAATACACAAATGTAACCCCCAGCCCCACTGTCTCCCTCAGCCATCTGACTTATCTTGGACGGTGCATATGTGACTTAAAAATATCTTTTGTTAGAAACATCTGGACAAATTTGTAATTGACTCAAGACTGCTATGAAAGGGAACTCAAACACAGATGGCTGCTACTCACCATCCCCAAAGTGGGCCCCTCACATAATTAGCAAACTCTACTAAGTAGTAGTAGTAGTAGTATGTACTTTTTTTGATAAAATTTCATCATAAAAGTATACAATCTTGTACAGTTTAAAAAAATAAAAACAGGAACCCACCAATCCTTGCGTACATACATATACACATTAATACGACAATGCTAAAAGGAAAAAAAATAAACAATAAAAACAGATACATAACTGCCTAAAATCATCATACCATGAATCCATATACACTCAGGTGGATGAGGGAGTTGATTTTACCCTCCGCATAAGTGTCTGCCAGGCACTACCCAAGAATTTGGCTACCCCACAAACCATGGCAAGGGAAGACGTGTGCAGTGCTGAGGACCCGCAAGGCCATATTATGGCATCTGAGGCCCAGCCCCTTACATATTGGTTTTAGCCATATCTTCCTTGCACCCCTATCGGCCGGGCAAGCGAAGAGGAAATGAGCCACTGACTCTTTAGGGGCTGCACACCCAGGACAAAACTTTGGTACTTTGCCTAGATTGTTCCACCCCGAGGTGAATTCATTCACCGGGAGGGTCCCAAACCTTAGTTTTAGGTAAAGTGATCTATCCAGTGGTTTTTGTATAAAATCCAAGAAAGGTTCGAGTTTCCCTACCAGTTTAAACTCAAGGAACCGCTCTGTAAGGGGGCCCCCCTCCTGAACCCAGTCCCAATAGAGTTTCTTAATAACTAGCTTAGGGGGAGGTGATTGGCTATTCCATGATTCACTCAGGCCCAATTTTAAAACCAGCTGCCTCAGATTGCTCAACCACTTGATCTTGTTCCCCCAGTTGAGCGAAAGTAGTTCATCTAGAGCTGCTGCATAGTTATGGAGCTCCGGGGTCCTCCTGAGTCGTACCCAGAAAAGTAGCGGTCGCAGGCGAACTACATCTTTTAAGGGGTCCCTGCCCATATCTTGCCATAATGGATTTAGTGGGGTGGAAACTGGAATGGACACCAGATCTCTCAAAAACTTATTTTCAGATGTAGCTAGATCAGTTATGTTCTCAAACCCCCACAACTCGATCCGTATAGTGCCGATGGTAATGTTTGGCCTTCGTACACAGCGAGAGACGGGGCTACAGGTTTACTCGTCGACTCCCGCTGCTCCCTCAGAATAGCCTCTGACACTCGTTTATGATTTTAACGCATTTTGGCCAAGTGATCTTTCCAATTCATCCGGCTATTAACCCTAACCCCCAAATAGTCTAATGAATCTACCAGCTCCAATGGGGCACCATTAAGCAAAACATTATTCCTAAATCTCTTGGAGGGTAGGATGGCCATAAGCTTTGTCTTAGAGGTATTGATAGTAAGGCCTCTATACTTGCAAAATGCACTAAAACGATCCAAAAGCTTTTGAAGGCCAATGGGGGTTTTAGAGATCAGGAGGGTGTCGTCCGCAAAGACCAGGTTAGGTGTTTTTTCCCTACCAGGGATGGGCCGTCAGCCGGTTCCTCCCTCAGGTGGTCCACTACACCATTTACAAAGAGGGAGAACAAGGTTGGTGCCATAACACATCCCTGGCGGACTACTCTCCTCAAAGACACCCTATCTGTCAGTTGCCCCTGGGTGCCTCATCTAATCCTAGCATAATTCCCCTCTTGAAGTTTCACAATAAATCCCAAGAGAGGCCTAGGAAAGCCCATCTTCTCTAGGAAATCCCATAGCCTGGAACGAGGGACTGGATCAAAAGCTGTTTTGAGATCTATAAATGCCAGGTACAGGCTGCCCCTACCGATGGTCACGGCTTTCCAATAGATCGCAAAAAATCAGAAAACCTGATCCCTCGTGCCCACTTTTTTTCTGAATCCCGCTTGGAAATGGGAAAGGACATTCTCCTCTTCCATCCAAAGCCCCACCCTGGAGATGATGACCCTACCCACTACCTTCTGGACCACATCTATTAGACTGATAGGTCTGTAGTTGGCAGGGTCACCGCTCGCCCCCTTCTTATACACAGTTACCACATCCGCTCCTTTCCACGAATCCGGCACTGGGTAACCCCTTGAGATCAAATTCATTATTAGGGCAATGAGTCTGGCCCAGGCTACAGGTTCATCAAGGAAGAGGTCCCCACGTAGCCCGTCAGGGCCCGCCGCCTTCCCCGGGGTCAGATGTTTAATGGCCGTTGTTACCTCGGTGGTCTGGAGCTGCTCGGACGAGGTGCCTCACGTGGACACCACCCACACGATTTGTTCCCTCGAGGAGCGAAAGCAGTCAGACGCCCATGTCCCCTGCCCAGCCCTGACTCACCGGGCTCCGGCGTAGGGGACTACTCGCTTCCGGGGGCAGCAGCACTTCTCCTCCGGGCAAAGGCGGGGCTCTCCCTGGCACATGGGAGCCCCGCTGAACAGCTGCCTCGATTCCCTGTCTTTTTTCTGGCGGCGGTCTGCAGCACCTGCTGGGCTTCCCTCGCCTCACGGGAGCCCCGCGCTGCCATTGACTACATCGACCGCTGCCTCTCTTCACCCAGGGCCCCTCCTGGGACCCGGGGATTTCTCTCCTCAGCCACTACCGTGGGGCTCTCCTAGCGCATGGAAGCCCTGTGCCATAGCCCATGCTGGCCTCTTCCGACTTGGGTGCAGGCCCGCCTCTGTCCCGGTGGGCCTGCCTTACTTCCGGTTTTATGTGTGCGAGCAGTGCCGGTGTGTGTGAGCAGCCTGTGTGTGTATGTAGTGCCTGTGTGTGCAAACAATGCCTGTGTGTGTGAACAGTGTCTGTGTGTGTGTACAGTGTCTGTGTGTGTGAGCAGTGTCTGTGTGCGATCAGTGTCTGTGTGTGAACAGTGCCTGTGTGTGTGAGAAGTGCCTGTGTGTGTGAGAAGTGCCTGTGTGTGATCAGTGCGCCTGTGTGTGTGCACAGTGCTGGTGTGTGTATGCAGTGCCTGTGTGTGTGAATAGTGACTATGTGTGCGCGCAGTGCCGGAGTGTGTGAGCAGCCTGTGTGTGTATGTACTGCCTGTGTGTGTGAACAGTGCCTATGTGTGCGTGCAGTGCTGGTGTGTGTGAGCAGCCTGTGTGTGTATGTAGTGCCTGTGTGTGTGAACAGTGCCTGTGTGTGACAGTGCCTGTGTGTGGACAGTGCCTGTGTGTGAACAGCGCCTGTGTGTGAACAGTGCCTGTGTGTGATGAATACGCCTGTGTGTGTGTGCAGTGGCGGTGTGTGTGCGCAGTGCCGTTGTGTCTATGTACTGCCTGTGTGTGAACAGTGCCTTTGTGTGCACACTGTGCCGGTGTGTGAGCAGCCTGTGTGTGTATGTAGTACCTGTGTGTGTGAACAGTGTCTGTGTGTGTGAGCACTGTCTGTGTGCGAGCAGTGTCTGTGTGTGAACAGTGCCTGTGTGTGAGAAATGCATGTGTGTGTGAGAAGTGCCTGTGTGTGTGAGCAGTGTATGTGTTTGTGAGCAGTGTCTGTGTGCATGAACAGTGCCTGTGTGTGAACAGTGCCTGTGTGTGGACAGTGCCTGTGTGTCAACAGTGCCTAAGTGTGATCAGTGCGCCTGTGTGTGTTTGCAGTGCCGGTGTGTGTATGTAGTGCCTGTGTGTCTGAACAGTGCCTATGTGTGCGCGCAGTGCCGGTGTGTGTGAGCAGCATGTGTGTGTATGTACTGCCTGTGTGTGTGAACAGTGCCTATGTGTGCTCGCAGTGCCAGGGTGTGTGAGCAGCCTGTGTGTGTATGTAGTGCCTGTGTGTGCAAACAGTGCCTGTGTGTGCAAACAGTGCCTGTGTGTGTGAACAGTGTCTGTGTGTGTGTGAACAGTGTCTGTGTGTGTGAACAGTGTCTGTGTGCGATCAGTGTCTGTGTGGGAACAGTGCCTGTGTGTGTGAGAAGTGCCTGTGTGTGTGAGAAGTGCCTGTGTGTGATCAGTGTGCCTGTGTGTGTGCACAGTGCTGGCGTGTGTATGTAGTGCCTGTGTTGTGAATAGTGACTATGTGTGCACGCAGTGCCAGTGTGTGTGAGCAGCCTGTGTGTATGTACTGCCTGTGTGTGTGAACAGTGCCTATGTGTGCGCGCAGTGCCGGTGTGTGTGAGCAGCCTGTGTGTGTATGTAGTGCCTATGTGTGTGAACAGTGCCTGTGTGTGTGAACAGTGTCTGTGTGTGTGAACAGTGTCTGTGTTAGTGAATATTGCCTGTGTGTGAACAGTGCCTGTGTGTGACAGTGCCTGTGTGTGGACAGTGCCTGTGTGTGAACAGCGCCTGTGTGTGAACAGTGCCTGTGTGTGATGAATAGGCCTGTGTGTGTGTGCAGTGGCGGTGTGTGTGAACAGTGTCTGTGTGTGTGAGCACTGTCTGTGTGCGAGCAGTGTCTGTGTGTGAACAGTGCCTGTGTGTGAGAAGTACGTGTGTGTGTGAGAAGTGCCTGTGTGTGTGAGAAGTGCCTGTGTGTGTGAAAAGTGCCTGTGTGTGTGAGCAGTGTCTGTGTGCGAGCAGTGCCTGTGTGTGAACATTGCCTGTGTGTGAGAAGTGCCTGTGTGTGTGAGAAGTGCCTGTGTGTGTGAGAAGTGCCTGTGTGTGACCAGTGTGCCTGTGTGTGTGTGCAGTGCCGGTGTGTGTATGTAGTGCCTGTGTGTGTGAACAGTGCCTATGTGTGCTCGCAGTGCCGGGGTGTGTGAGCAGCCTGTATGTATATGTAGTGCCTGTGTGTGCAAACAGTGCATGTGTGTGTGAACAGTGTCTGTGTGTGTGAACAGTGTCTGTGTGTGTGAACAGTGTCTGTGTATGTGAGCAGTGTCTGTGTGCGAGCAGTGTCTGTGTGTGAACAGTGCCTGTGTGTGAGAAGTGTTTGTGTGTGTGAGAAGTGCCTGGGTGTGATCAGTGCGCCTGTGTGTGTGCGCAGTGTCGGTGTGTGTATGTATTGCCTGTGTGTGTGAACAGTGCCTATGTGTGCGCACAGTGCTTGTGTGTGTGAGCAGCCTGTGTGTATATGTACTGCCTGTGTGTGTGAACAGTGCCTATGTGTGCAAGCAGTGCCAGTGTGTGTGAGCAGCCTGTGTGTGTATGTAGTGCCTGTGTGTGCAAACAGTGCCTGTGTGTTTGAACAGTGTCTGTGTGTGTGAACGGTGTCTGTGTGTGTGAGCAGTGTCTGTGTGTGTGTGAGCACTGTCTGTGTGCGAGCAGTGTCTGTGTGTGAACAGTGCCTGTGTGTGAGAAGTGCCTGTGTGTGTGAGAAGTGCCTGTGAGTGTGAAAAGTGCCTGTGTGTGTGAGCAGTGTATGTCTTTATGAGCAGTGTCTGTGTGCATGAACAGTGCCTGTGTGTGAACAGTGCCTGTGTGTGAACAGTGCCTGTGTGTGGACAATGCCTGCGTCTGAACAGTGCCTGTGTGTGATCAGTGCACCTGTGTGTGTGCGCAGTGCCGGTGTGTGTATGTAGTGCCTGTGTGTGTGTACAGTGCCTATGTGTGCACGCAGTGCCGGTGTGTGTGAGCAGCCTGTGTGTGTATGTACTGCCTGTGTGTGTGAACAGTGCCTGTGTGTGTGAACAGTGTCTCTGTGTGTGAACAGTGTCTGTGTGTGATGAATACGCCTGTGTGTGTGTGCAGTGGCGGTGTGTGTGCGCAGTGCCCTTGTGTCTATGTAATGGCTGTGTGTGTGTAAACAGTGCCTATGTGTGCACGCAGTGCCGGTGTGTGTGAGCAGCCTGTGTGTGTATGTAGTGCCTGTGTGTGTGAACAGTGCCTATGTGTGTGCGCAGTGCCGGTGTGTGTGTATGTAGTGCCTGTGTGTGTGAACAGTGCGTGTGTGTGAACAGTGTCTGAGTGTGTAAACAGTGTCTGTGTGTGTGAGCAGTGTCTGTGTGTGTGTGAGCACTGTCTGTGTGCGAGCAGTGTCTGTGTGTGAACAATGCCTGTGTGTGAAAAGTGCCTGTGTGTGTGAGAAGTGCCTGTGTGTGTGAAAAGTGCCTGTGTGTGTGAGCAGTGTATATGTTCATGAGGAGTGTCTGTGTGCATGAACAGTGCCGGTGTGTGAACAGTGCCTGTGTGTGAACAGAGCCTATGTGTAGACAGTGCGTGTGTGTGAACAGTGCCTGTGTGTGATCAGTGCGCCTGTGTGTGTGCGCAGTGCCGGTGTGTGTATGTAGTGCCTGTGTGTGTGTACATTGCCTATGTGTGCGCGCAGTGCCGGTGTGTGTGAGCAGCCTGTGTGTGTATGTACTGCCTGTGTGTGTGAACAGTGCCTATGTGTGCACGCAGTGCCGGTGTGTGTGAGCAGCATGTGTGTGTATGTAGTGCCTGTGTGTGTGAACAGTGCCTGTGTGTGTGAACAGTGTCTCTGTGTGTGAACAGTGTCTGTGTGTGATGAATACGCCTGTGTGTGTGTGCAGTGGCGGTGTGTGTGCACAGTGCCCTTGTGTCTATGTAATGCCTGTGTGTGTGAACAGTGCCTATGTGTGCACGCAGTGCCGGTGTGTGTGAGCAGCCTGTGTGTGTATGTAGTGCCTGTGTGTGTGAACAGTATCTGTGTGTATGAGCACTGTCTGTGTGCGAGCAGTGTCTGTGTGTGAACAGTGCCTGTATGTAAGAAGTGCGTGTGTGTGTGAGAAGTGCGTGTGTGTGTGAAAAGTGCCTGTGTGTGTGAGCAGTGTATGTGTTTGTGAGCAGTGTCTGTGTGCATGAACAGTGCCAGTGTGTGAACAGTGCCTGTGTGTGAACAGTGCCTGTGTGTGGACAGTGCCTGTGTGTGAGAAGTGCCTGTGTGTGTGAGAAGTGCCTGTGTGTGTGAAATGTGCCTGTGTGTGTGAGCAGTGTATGTGTTTATGAGCAGTGTCCATGTGTGTGAACAGTGGCTGTGTGTGAACAGTGCCTGTGTGTGAACAGTGCATGTGTGTGGACAGTGCCTGTGTGTGAACAGTGCCTGTGTGTGATCAGTGCGCCTGTGTGTGTGCGCAGTGCCGGTGTGTGTATGTAGTGCCTGTGTGTGTGTGTACAGGGCCTATGTGTGCGTGCAGTGCCGGTGTGTGTTAGCAGCCTGTGTGTGTATGTAGTGCCTGTGTGTGCAAACAGTGCCTGTGTGTGTTAACAGTGTCTGTGTGTGTGAACAGTGTCTGTGTGTGTGAACAGTGTCTGTGCGTGCGAGCAGTGTCTGTGTGCGAGCAGTGTCTGTGTGTGAACAGTGCCTGTGTGTGAGAAGTGCCTGTGTGTGTGAGAAGTGCCTGTGTGTGTGAGAAGTGCCTGTGTGTGATCAGTGCACCTGTGTGTGTGCGCAGTGCCGGTGTGTGTATGTAGTGCCTGTTTTTTCTGAACAGTGCCTATGTGTGCGCTCAGTGCCGGTGTCTGTGAGCAGCCTGTGTGTGTATGTAATGGCTGTGTGTCTGAACAGTGCCTATGTGTGCACGCAGTTCCGGTGTGTGTGAGCAGCCTGTGTGTGTATGTAGTGCCTGTGTGTGTGAACAGTGTCTCTGTGTGTGAGCACTGTGTGTGCGAGCAGTGTCTGTGTGTGAACAGTGCCTGTGTGTGGACAGTGCCTGTGTGTGAGAAGTGCCTGTGTGTGATCAGTGCACCTGTGTGTGTGTGTGTGCAGTGCTGGTGTGTATATGTAGTGACTGTGTGTGTGAACAGTGCCTATGTGTACACACAGTGCCGGTGTGTGTGAGCAGCCTGTATGTGTAAGTACTGCCTGTGTGTATGAACAGTGCCTATGTGTGCGCGCAATGCTGGTGTGTGTGAGCAGCCTGTGTGTATGTAGTGCCTGTGTGTGCAAACAGTACCTGTGTGTGTGAACAGTGTCTGTGTGTGTGAACAGTGTCTGTGTGTGTGAACAGTGTCTGTGTGTGTGAACAGTGTCTGTGTGTGTGAGCAGTGTCTGTGTGCGAGCAGTGTCTGTGTGTGAACAATGCCTGTGTGTGAGAAGTGCCTGTGTGTGTGAGAAGTGCCTGTGTGTGATCAGTGCACCTGTGTGTGTGCGCAGTGCCAGTTTGAGTATGTAGTGCCTGTTTTTTTCTGAACAGTGCCTATGCGTGCGCTCAGTGCCGGTGTGTGTCTGAGCAGCCTGTGTGTGTATGTACTGCCTGTATGTGTGAACAGTGCTATGTGTGCACGCAGTGCCTGTGTGTGTGAGCAGCCTCTGTGTGTATGTAGTGCCTGTGTGTGCAAACAGTGCCTGTGTGTGTGAACAGTGTCTGTGTGTGTGTGTGAACAGTGTCTGTGTGTGTGAGCAGTGTCTGTGTGCAATCAGTGTCTGTGTGTGAACAGTGCCTGTCAGTGTGAGAAGTGCCTGTGTGTGTGAGAAGTGCACGTGTGTGATCAGTGCGCCTGTGTGTGTGCACAGTGCTGGTGTGTGTATGTAGTGCCTGTGTGTGTGAATAGTGACAATGTGTGTGCGCAGTGCCGGTGTGTGTGAGAAGCCTGTGTGTGTATGTACTGCCTGTGTGTGTGAACAGTGCCTATGTGTGTGCGCAGTGCTGGTGTGTGTGAGCAGCCTGTGTGTGTATGTAGTGCCTGTGTGTGTGAACAGTGCCTGTGTGTGTGAACAGTGTCTGTGTGTGTGAACAGTGTCTGTGTTAGTGAACATTGCCTGTGTGTGAACAGTGCCTGTGTGTGACAGTGCTTGTGTGTGGACAGTGCCTGTGTGTGAACAGTGCCTGTGTGTGAACAGTGCCTGTGTGTGATGAATACGCCTGTGTGTGTGTGCAGTGGCGGTGTGTGTGCGCAGTGCCCTTGTGTCGATATACTGCCTGTGTGTGTGAACAGTGCCTATGTGTGCATGCAGTGCCGGTGTGTTTGAGCAGCCTGTGTGTGTATGTAGTGCCTGTCTGTGTGAACAGTGTCTGTGTGTCAACAGTGCCTGTGTGTGAGAAGTGCGTGTGTGTGTGAGAAGTGCCTGTGTGTGTGAAAAGTGCCTGTGTGTGTGAGCAGTGTATGTGTTTGTGAGCAGTGTCTGTGTGTGTTAGTCGGGGACCCGGAGGGTCGGCCGAGGACAGGGGGAGAGGCCTCCGGTGAGGGCCGTCTCCAGCGATCGTACAGACGAGTAACTTCCCCCCCACAGATAGACACCACACAAGGATGAGGTCAACACTCTTTATATACGATTCTTGAAGCAAAGTTATCAGCGATACAGTGAGGTCGGGACACGAGGGTCCTCTCAATTCTAGTCTCTGAAGGGGAAAAGGTAGCGGGACAGTCTTGGTACCGGTCCGGTACGGGGGTGGCAAGATGGGTAGCTCACAATCCTCGAGCTGAGAGTTCTGGAAGGTCGGGCCGCGGCAGCGCCAGCAGGCTAGGATGATAAGTCTTGTTGGAGAAGGGCCGCGGCAGCGCCAGCAGGCAAAGGCGATGGTTCACACAAGGATGGGCCGCGGCAGCGCCAGCAGGTCCCGACGAAGGTGTAGGTTGCAGAGGGCCATGGCAGCGCCAGCAGGCAGGAACGATGGTTCACGAGGATGGGCCGTGGCAGCGCCAGCAGGTCCCGATGAAGGTGTAGGTTGCAGAGGGCCGCGGCAGCGCCAGCAGGCAGGAACGATGATTCACAATGCAGGGCTGCGGCAGCGCCAGCAGTCCGTCAAGGATGAGTTCTTCAAGGTGTCTCTCGACTCCAGGATACAACTGCCTTCCTGCTCTGGAGCTGCCCCAGTTATAGGTCTGGCCTCCTTTGAAGTCCGGACCCTCGCGCTTGGAGGTCGGGAGGTCCGGGATGAGGGAGTCCAGACACCCAGCAGGGGGGTGGAGCCAGCGCCCGGGGAGGCTGGGGGCGATCGGCACCTGGCGGGGGAGAGCCATCGACACTCCTCTCTCCCATTGACCTGCCAAGTGGTCCGTTCAGCTCCTGGGTGGATGGTGGTGCCTCGATGTCGGGGCCTGGCCAGGCCCAGGGTTGGGGTCGAGCTGAGGCCACGCGGCCTCGTGGTGCAGTGTCTAAGATGGCGGCTGGGCCGGGGCAATGCTGCTGATGGCGGCCCGGGCCGGCCGATGTCGGGGTGTTCGGGAGCAGGCGTCCCGTTTGGGGACGGGTTGCGGGTTGCTTCTGTGGGCTGCCGGGGTGGTTCTTCTGGTGACACCGGGAGAGCCGGTGTTCGGGCCTTATTATGCGGGGAGGGAGCGGCCCCTTCACGAGGCCTGTCCAACTGTGTGCATGAACAGTGCCTGTGTGTGAACAGTGCCTGTATGGGAACAGTGCCTGTGTGTGGACAGTGCCTGTGTGTGAACAGTGCCTGAGTGTGATCAGTGCACCTGTGTGTGTGTGTGCAGTGCCGGTGTGTATGTAGTGCCTGTGTGTGTGAACAGTGCCTATGTGTGCGCGCAGTGCCAGGGGGTGTGAGCAGCCTGTGCGTGTATGTAGTGCCTGTGTTTGCAAACAGTGTATGTGTGTGTGAACAGTGTCTGTGTGTGAACAGTGTCTGTGTGTGTGAACAGTGTCTGTGTGTGTGAGCAGTGTCTTGTGTGCGAGCAGTGTCTGTGTGTGAACAGTGCCTGTGTGTGAGAAGTGCCTGTGTGTGTGAGAAGTGCCTGTGTGTGTGAGAAGGGCCTGTGTGTGATCAGTGCGCCTGTGTGTGTGCGCAGTGCCTGTGTGTATGTAGTGCCTGTGTGTGTGAACAGTGCCTATGAGTGTGCACAGTGCTGGTGTGTGTGAGCAGCCTGTGTGTGTATGTACTGCCTGTGTGTGTGAACAGTGCCTATGTGTGCGCGCAGTGCTGGTGTGTGTGAGCAGCCTGTGTGTGTATGTAGTGCCTGTGTGTGCAAACAGTGCCTGTGTGTGTGAACAGTGTCTGTGTGTGTGAACAGTGTCTGTGTGTGTGTGAGCACTGTCTGTGTGCGAGCAGTGTCTATGTGTGAACAGTGCCTGTGTGTGAGATGTGCCTGTGTGTGTGAGAAGTGCCTGTGTGTGTGAAAAGTGCCTGTGTGTGAGCAGTGTATGTGTTTGTGAGCAGTGTCTGTGTGCGTGAACAGTGCCTGTGTGTGAAAAGTGCCTGTATGGGAACAGTGCCTGTGTGTGGACAGTGCCTGTGTGTGAACAGTGCCTGAGTGTGATCAGTGCACCTGTGTGTGTGTGCAGTGCCGGTGTGTATGTAGTGCCTGTGTGTGTGAACAGTGCCTATGTGTGCGCGCAGTGCCGGAGTGTGTGAGCAGCCTGTGTGTGTATGTAGGGCCTGTGTTTGCAAACAGTGTATGTGTGTGTGAACAGTGTCTGTGTGTGAACAGTGTCTGTGTGTGTGTGAACAGTGGCTGTGTGTGTGAGCAGTGTCTTGTGTGCAAGCAGTGTCTGTGTGTGAACAGTGCCTGTGTGTGAGAAGTGCCTGTGTGTGTGAGAAGTGCCTGTGTGTGTGAGAAGGGCCTGTGTGTGATCAGTGCGCCTGTGTGTGTGCGCAGTGCCGGTGTGTATGTAGTGCCTGTGTGTGTGAACAGTGCCTATGTGTGTGCACAGTGCTGGTGTGTGTGAGCAGCCTGTGTGTGAATGTACTGCCTGTGTGTGTGAACAGTGCCTATGTGTGCGTGCAGTGCCGGTGTGTGTGAGCAGCCTGTGTGTGTATGTAGTGTCTGTGTGTGCAAACAGTGCCTGTGTGTGTGAACAGTCTCTGTGTGTGTGAACAGTGTCTGTGCGTGTGAGCAGTGTCTGTGTGTGTGTGAGCACTGTCTGTGTGCGAGCAGTGTCTATGTGTGAACAGTGCCTGTGTGTGAGAAGTGCCTGTGTGTGTGAGAAGTGCCTGTGTGTGTGAAAAGTGCCTGTGTGTGTGAGCAGTGTATGTGTTTATGAGCAGTGTCTGTGTGCGTGAACAGTGCCTGTGTGTGAACAGTGCCTGTGTGTGAACAGTGCCTGTGTGTGGACAGTGCCTGTATGTGAACAGTGCCTGTGTGTGATCAGTGCGCCTGTGTGTGTGTGCAGTGCTGGTGTGTGTATGTAGGGCCTGTGTGTGTGTACAGTGCCTATGTGTGCGTGCATTGCGGTGTGTGTGAGCAGCCTGTGTGTGTATGTACTGCCTGTGTGTGTTAACAGTGCCTATGGGTGCACGCAGTGCCGGTGTGTGTGAGCAGCTTGTGTGTGTATGTAGTGCCTGTGTGTGTGAACAGTTCCGGTGTTTGTGAACAGTGTCTCTGTGTGTGAACAGTGTCTGTGTGTGTGAACAGTGTCTGTGTGTGTGAGCAGTGTCTGTGTGTGTGTGAGCACTGTCTGTGTTTGAGCAGTGTCTGTATGTGAACAGTGCCTGTGTGTGAGAAGTGCCTGTGTGTGTGAGAAGTGCCTGTGTGTGTGAAAAGTGTCTGTGTGTGTGAGCAGTGTATGTGTTTATGAGCAGTGTCTGTGTGCGTGAACAGTGTCTGTGTGTGAACAGTGCCTGTGTGTGGACAGTGCCTGTGTGTGAGAAGTGCCTGTGTGTTTTAGAAGTGCCTGTGTGTGTGAAAAGTGCCTGTGTGTGAGTAGTGCCTGTGTGTGTGAAAAGTGCCTGTGTGTGTGAGCAGTGTATGTGTTTATGAGCAGTGTCTGTGTGCGTGAACAGTGCCTGTGTGTGAACAGTGCCTGTGTTTGGACAGTGCCTGTGTGTGAACAGTGCCTGTGTATGATCAGTGCGCCTGTGTGTGTGCGCAGTGCCGATGTGTGTATGTAGTGCCTGTGTGTGTGTACAGTGCCTATGTGTGCATGCAGTGCCAGTGTGTGTGAGCAGCCTGTGTGTGTATGTACTGCCTGTGTGTGTGAACAGTGCCTATGTGTGCGCGCAGTGCCGGTGTGTGTGTGAGCAGCCTGTGTGTGTATGTAGTGCCTGTGTGTGCAAACAGTGCCTGTGTGTGTGAACAGTGTCTCTGTGTGTGAACAGTGTCTGTGTGTGTGAACAGTGTCTGTGTGTGTGAGCAGTGTCTGTGTGCGAGCAGTGCCTGTGTGTGAACATTGCCTGTGTGTGAGAAGTGCTTGTGTGTGTGAGAAGTGCCTGTGTGTGTGAGAAGTACCTGTGTGTAATCAGTGCGCCTGTGTGTGTGTGTGCAGTGCAGGTGTGTGTATGTAGTGCCTGTGTGTGTGAACAGTGCCTATGTGTGTGCGGAGTGCCGGTGTGTGTGAGCATCCTATGTGTGTATGTACTGCCTGTGTGTGTGAACAGTGCATATGTGTGCGCGCAGTGCCGGTGTGTGTGAGCAACCTGTGTGTGTATGTAGTGCCTGTGTGTGCAAACAGTGCCTGTGTGTGTGAACAGTGTCTCTGTGTGTGAACAGTGTCTGTGTGTGTGAACAGTGTCTGTGTGTGTGAGCAGTGTCTGTGTGCGAGCAGTGCCTGTGTGTGAACATTGCCTGTGTGTGAGAAGTGCCTGTGTGTGTGAGAAGTGCCTGTGTGTGTGTGAGAAGTGCCTGTGTGTGATCAGTGCACCTGTGTGTGTGTGTGTGCAGGGCAGGTGTGTATGTAGTGCCTGTGTGTGTGAACAGTGCCTATGTGTGCATGCAGTGCCGGTGTGTGTGAGCAGCCTGTGTGTGTATGTACTGCCTGTGTGTGAACAGTGCCTATGTGTGTGCGCAGTGCCGGTGTGTGTGAGCAGCCTGTGTGTGTATGTAGTGCCTGTGTGTGCAAACAGTGCCTGTGTGTGTGAACAGTGTCTGTGTGTGTGAACAGTGTCTGCATGTGTGAACAGTGTCTGTGTGTGTGAGCAGTGTCTGTGTGCGAGCAGTGTCTGTGTGTGAACAGTGCCTGTGTGTGAGAAGTGCCTGTGTGTGTGAGAAGTGTCTGTGTGTGTGAGAAGTGCCTGTGTGTGATCGGTGCACCTGTGTGTGTGCGCAGTGCCGGGGTGTGTGAGCAGCCTGTGTGTGTATGTAGTGCCTGTGTTTGCAAACAGTGTATGTGTGTGTGAACAGTGTCTGTGTGTGAACAGCGTCTGTGTGTGTGAACAGTGTCTGTGTGTGTGAGCAGTGTCTTGTGTGCGAGCAGTGTCTGTGTGTGAACAGTGCCTGTGTGTGAGAAGTGCCTGTGTGTGTGAGAAGTGCCTGTGTGTGTGTGAAGGGCCTGTGTGTGATCAGTGCGCCTGGGTGTGTGCGCAGTGCTGGTGTGTATGTAGTGCCTGTGTGTGTGAACAGTGCCTATGTGTGTGCACAGTGCTGGTGTGTGTGAGCAGCCTGTGTGTGTATGTACTGCCTGTGTGTGTGAACAGTGCCTATGTGTGTGAGCAGTGCCGGTGTGTGTGAGCAGCCTGTGTGTGTATGTAGTGCCTGTGTGTGCAAACAGTGCCTGTGTGTGTGAACAGTGTCTGTGTGTGTGAACAGTGTCTGTGTGTGTGAGTAGTGTCTGTGTGTGTGTGAGCACTGTCTGTGTGCGAGCAGTGTCTATGTGTGAACAGTGCCTGTGTGTGAGAAGTGCCTGTGTGTGTGAGAAGTGCCTGTGTGTGTGAAAAGTGCCTGTGTGTGAGCAGTGTATGTGTTTATGAGCAGTGTTTGTGTGCGTGAACAATGCCTGTGTGTGAACAGTGCCTGTGTGTGAACAGTGCCTGTGTGTGGACAGTGCCTGTATGTGAACAGTACCTGTGTGTGATCAGTGCACCTGTGTGTGTGTGCAGTGCCGGTGTGTGTATGTAGTGCCTGTGTGTGTACAGTGCATATGTGTGCGCGCATTGCGGTGTGTGTGAGCAGCCTGTGTGTGTATGTACTGCCTGTGTGTGTGAACAGTGCCTATGGGTGCACGCAGTGCCGGTGTGTGTGAGCAGCCTGTGTGTGTATGTAGTGCCTGTGTGTGTGAACAGTGCCGGTGTGTGTGAACAGTGTCTGTGTGTGTGAACAGTGTCTGTGTGTGTGAGCAGTGTCTGTGTGTGTGTGAACACTGTCTGTGTGCGAGCAGTGTCTGTATGTGAACAGTGCCTGTGTGTGAGAAGTGCCTGTGTGTGTGAGAAGTGCCTGTGTGTGTGAAAAGTGCCTGTGTGTGTGAGCAGTGTATGTGTTTATGAGCAGTGTCTGTGTGCGTGAACAGTGCTTGTGTGTGAACAGTGCCTGTGTGTGGACAGTGCCTGTGTGTGAGAAGTGCCTGTGTGTGTGAGAAGTGCCTGTGTGTGTGAAAAGTGCCTGTGTGTGAGTAGTGCCTGTGTGTGTGAAAAGCGCCTGTGTGTGTGAGCAGTGTATGTGTTTATGAGCAGTGTCTGTGTGCGTGAACAGTGCCTGTGTGTGAACAGTGCCTGTGTGTGGACAGTGCCTGTGTGTGAACAGTGCCTGTGTATGATCAGTGCGCCTGTGTGTGTGCGCAGTGCCGGTGTGTGTATGTAGTGCCTGTGTGTGTGTACAGTGCCTATGTGTGCATGCAGTGCCGGTGTGTGTGAGCAGCCTGTGTGTGTTTGTACTGCCTGTGTGTGTGTACAGTGCCTATGTGTGCGCGCAGTGCCGGTGTGTGTGAGCAGCCTGTGTGTGTATGTAATGCCTGTGTGTGCAAACAGTGCCTGTGTGTGAACAGTGTCTCTGTGTGTGAACAGTGTCTGTGTGTGTGAACAGTGTCTGTGTGTGTGAGCAGTGTCTGTGTGCGAGCAGTGCCTGTGTGTGAACATTGCCTGTGTGTGAGAAGTGCTTGTGTGTGTGAGAAGTGCCTGTGTGTGTGAGAAGTACCTGTTTGTGATCAGTGCGCCTGTGTGTGTGTGCAGTGCAGGTGTGTGTATGTAGTGCCTGTGTGTGTGAACAGTGCCTATGTGTGCGCGGAGTGCCGGTGTGTGTGAGCAGCCTATGTGTGTATGTACTGCCTGTGTGTGTGAACAGTGCATATGTGTGCGCACAGTGCCGGTGTGTGTGAGCAACCTGTGTGTGTATGTAGTGCCTGTGTGTGCAAACAGTGCCTGTGTGTGTGAACAGTGTCTCTGTGTGTGAACAGTGTCTGTGTGTGTGAACAGTGTCTGTGTGTGTGAGCAGTGTCTGTGTGCGAGCAGTGTCTGTGTGTGAACAGTGCCTGTGTGTGAGAAGTGCCTGTGTGTTTGAGAAGTGTCTGTGTGTGTGAGAAGTGCCTGGGTGTGATCAGTGCACCTGTGTGTGTGCGCAGTGTCGGTGTGTGTATGTAGTGCCTGTGTGTGTGAACAGTGCCTATGTGTGCGCAAAGTGCTTGTGTGTGTGAGCAGCCTGTGTGTGTATGTACTGCCTGTGTGTGTGAACAGTGCCTATGTGTGCGTGCAGTGCCGGTGTGTGTGAGCAGCCTGTGTGTGTATGTAGTGCCTGTGTGTGCAAACAGTGCCTGTGTGTTTGAACAGTGTCTGTGTGTGTGAACGGTGTCTGTGTGTGTGAGCAGTGTCTGTGTGTGTGTGAGCACTGTCTGTGTGCGAGCAGTGTCTGTGTGTGAACAGTGCCTGTGTGTGAGAAGTGCCTGTGTGTGTGAGAAGTGCCTGTGAGTGTGAAAAGTGCCTTGTGTGTGAGCAGTGTATGTGTTTATGAGCAGTGTCTGTGTGCATGAACAGTGCCTGTGTGTGAACAGTGCCTGTGTGTGAACAGTGCCTGTGTGTGGACAGTGCCTGTGTGTGAACAGTGCCTGTGTGTGATCAGTGCACCTGTGTGTGTGCGCAGTGCCGGTGTGTGTATGTAGTGCCTGTGTGTGTGTACAGTGCCTATGTGTGCACGCAGTGCCGGTGTGTGTGAGCAGCCTGTGTGTGTATGTACTGCCTGTGTGGGTGAACAGTGCCTGTGTGTGTGAACAGTGTCTCTGTGTGTGAACAGTGTCTGTGTGTGATGAATACGCCTGTGTGTGTGTGCAGTGGTGGTGTGTGTGCGCAGTGCCGTTGTGTCTATGTACTGCCTGTGTGTTAACAGTTTCTATGTGTGCACGCAGTGCCGGTGTGTGTGAGCATCCTGTGTGTGTATGTAGTGCCTTTGTATGTGAACAGTATCTGTGTGTGTGAGCACTGTCTGTGTGCGAGCAGTGTCTGTGTGTGAACAGTGCCTGTGTGTGAGAAGTGCGTGTGTGTGTGAGAAGTGCCTGTGTGTGAAAAGTGCCTGTGTGTGTGAGCAGTGTATGTGTTTGTGAGCAGTGTCTGTGTGCATGAACAGTGCCAGTGTGTGAACAGTGCCTGTGTGTGAAAAGTGCCTGTGTGTGGACAGTGCCTGTGTGTGAACAGTGCATGAAAGTGATCAGTGTACCTGTAAGTGTGCGCAGTACCGGTGTGTGTATGTAGTGCCTCTGTGTGTGAACAGTGCCTATGTGTGCACGCAGTGCTGGTGTGTGTGAGCAGCCTGTGTGTGTATGTACTGCCTGTGTGGGTGAACAGTTCCTATGTGTGCGTGCAGTGCCGGGGTGTGTGAGCAGCCTGTGTGTGTATGCAAGGCCTGTGTGTGCAAACACTGCATGTGTGTGTGAACAGTGTCTGTGTGTGTGAACAGTGTGTGTGAACAGTGTCTGTGTGTGTGAGCAGTGTCTGTGTGCGAGCAGTGTCTGTGTGTGAACAGTGCCTGTGTGTGAGAAGTGCCTGTGTGTGTGAGAAGTGTCTGCATGTGTGAGAAGTGCCTGTGTGTGATCAGTGCACCTGTGTGTGTGTGCAGTGCTGGTGTGTGTGAGCAGCCTGTGTGTGTATGTAGTGCCTATGCGTGCAAACAGTGCCTGTGTGTGTGATCAGTGTCTGTGTGTGTGAACAGTGTTTGTGTGTGTGAGCAGTGTCTGTGTGTGTGTGAGCACTGTCTGTGTGCGAGCAGTGTCTGTGTGTGAACAGTGCCTGTGTGTGAGAAGTGCCTGTGTGTGTGAGAAGTGCCTGTGTGTGTGAAAAGTGCCTGTGTGTGTGAGCAGTGTATGTGTTTATGAGGAGTGTCTGTGTGAGTGAACAGTGCCTGTGTGTGAACAGTGCCTGTGTGTGAACAGTGCCTATGTGTGGACAGTGCGTGTGTGTGAACAGTGCCTGTGTGTGATCAGTGCGCCTATGTGTGTGCGCAGTGCCGGTGTGTGTATGTACTGCCTGTGTGTGTGTACATTGCCTATGTGTGCGTGCAGTGCTGGTGTGTGTGAGCAGCCTGTGTGTGTAGGTACTGCCTGTGTGTGTGAACAGTGCCTATGTGTGCACGCAGTGCCGGTGTGTGTGAGCAGCCTGTGTGTGTATGTAGTGCCTGTGTGTGTGAACAGTGCCTGTGTGTGTGAACAGTGTCTATGTGTGTGAACCGTGTCTGTGTGTGATGAATATGCCTGTGTGTGTGTGCAGTGGCGGTGAAAGTGCGCAGTGCCCTTGTGTCTATCTAATACCTGTGTGTGTGAACAGTGCCTATGTGTGCACGCAGTGCCGGTGTGTGTGAGCAGCCTGTGTGTGTATGTAGTGCCTGTGTGTGTGAACAGTATCTGTGTGTGTGAGCACTCTCTATGTGCAAGCAGTGTCTGTTTGTGAACAGTGCCTGTATGTAAGAAGTGAGTGTGTGTGTGAGAAGTGCCTGTGTGTGTGAAAAGTGCCTGTTAGTGTGAGCAGTGTATGTGTTTGTGAGCAGTGTCTGTGTGCATGAACAGTGCCAGTGTGTGAACAGTGCCTGTGTGTGAACAGTGCCTGTGTGTGGACAGTGCCTGTGTGTGAGAAGTGCCTGTGTGTGTGAGAAGTGCCTGTGTGTGTGAAAAGTGCCTGTGTGTGTGAGCAGTGTATGTGTTTATGAGCAGTGTCCGTGTGCGTGAACAGTGGCTGTGTGTGAACAGTGCCTGTGTGTGAACAGTGCATGTGTGTGGACAGTGCCTGTGTGTGAACAGTGCCTTTGTGTGATCAGTGCGCCTGTGTGTGTGCGCAGTGCCGGTGTGTGTATGTAGTGCCTGTGTGTGTGTACAGTGCCTATGTGTGTGTGCAGTGCCGGTGTGTGTGAGCAGCCTCTGTGTATGTACTGCCTGTGTGTGTGAACAGTGCCTATGTGTGCGCGCAGTGCCAGTGTGTGTGAGCAACCTGTGTGTGTATGTAGTGCCTGTGTGTGCAAACAGTGCCTGTGTGTGTGAACAGTGTCTCTGTGTGTGAACAGTGTCTGTGTGTGTGAACAGTGTCTGTGTGTGTGAGCAGTGTATGTGTGCAAGCAGTGCCTGTGTGTGAACATTGCCTGTGTGTGAGAAGTGCCTGTGTGTGTGAGAAGTGCCTGTGTGTGTGAGAAGTGCCTGTGTGTAAAAGTGCACCTGGTTGTGTGTGCAGTGCAGGTTTGTGTATGTAGTGCCTGTGTGTGTGAACAGTGCCTATGGGTGCGCGCAGTGCCGGTGTGTGTGAGCAGCCTGTGTTTGTATGTACTGCCTGTGTATGTGAACAGTGCATATATGTGCACGCAGTGCCGGTGTGTGTGAGCAACCTGTGTGTGTATGTAGTGCCTGTGTGTGCAAACAGTGTCTGTGTGTGTGAACAGTGTCTCTGTGTGTGAACAGTGTCTGTGTGTGTGAACAGTGTCTGTGTGTGTGAGCAGTGTCTGTGTGCGAGCAGTGTCTGTGTGTGAACAGTGCCTGTGTGTGAGAAGTGCCTGTGTGTGTGAGAAGTGCCTGTGTATGTGAGAAGTGCCTGTGTGTGATCAGTGCACCTGTGTGTGTGCGCAGTGCGGGTGTGTGTATGTAGTGCCAGTTTTTTTCTGAACAGTGCCTATGTGTGCGCTCAGTGCCGGTGTGTGTGAGCAGCCTGTGTGTGTATGTACTGCCTGTGTGTGTGAACAGTGCCTATGTGTGCATGCAGTGCCGGTGTGTGTGAGCAGCCTGTGTGTGTATGTAGTGCCTGTGTGTGTGAACAGTGTCTCTGTGTGTGAGCACTGTGTGTGCGAGCAGTGTCTGTGTGTGAACAGTGCCTGTGTGTGGACAGTGCCTGGGTGTGAGAAGTGCCTGTGTGTGATCAGTGCACCTGTGTGCATGTGCAGTGCTGGTGTGTATATGTAGTGCCTGTGTGTGTGAACAGTGCCTATGTGTGCATGCAGTGCCGGTGTGTGTGAGCAACCTGTGTGTGTAAGTACTGCCTGTGTGTATGAGCAGTGCCTATGTGTGCGCGCAGTGCCGGTGTGTGTGAGCAGCCTGTGTGTGTATGTAGTACCTGTGTGTGAACAGTACCTGTGTGTGTGAACAGTGTCTGTGTGTGTGAACAGTGTCTGTGTGTGTGAACAGTGTCTGTGTGTGTGAGCAGTGTCTGTGTGCGAGCAGTGTCTGTGTGTGAACAGTGCCTGAGTGTGAGAAGTGCCTGTGTGTGTGAGAAGTGCCTGTGTGTGTGAGAAGTGCCTGTGTGTGATCAGTGCACCTGTGTGTGTGCGCAGTGCCAGTGTGTGTATGTAGTGCCTGTTTTTTTCTGAACAGTGCCTATGTGTGCGCTCAGTGCCGGTGTGTGTGAGCAGCCTGTGTGTGTATGTACTTCCTGTGTGTGTGAACAGTGCCTATGTATGCACGCAGTGCCTGTATGTGTGAGCAGCCTCTGTGTGTATGTAGTGCCTGTGTGTGCAAACAGTGCCTGTGTGTGTGAACAGTGTCTCTGTGTGTGAACAGTGTCTGTGTGTGTGAGCAGTGTCTGTGTGCGATCAGTGTCTGTGTGTGAACAGTGTCTGTCAGTGTGAGAAGTGCCTGTGTGTGTGAGAAGTGCACATGTGTGATCAGTGCTCCTGTGTGTATGCACAGTGCTGGTGTGTGTATGTAGTGCCTGTATGTGTAAATAGTGACTATGTGTGTTGGACAGGCCACATGAAGGGCTCACTCCCTCCCCGCATGACAGAGCCCGGACATCAGCTCGCCAGGTGCTACCCACAGAAGCAACCCACACTCCGTCCCCTACGGGACGCCTACCCCCGGACATCTCTGTATCACGGGCCCGGGCTACCGTCAGCACCATTGCCCAGCCCGGCCGCCATCTTGGACACTGCACCACGAGGCCGCATGGCCTCAGCTCGACCCCAACCCTGGGCCTGGCCAGGCCCCGACATCCCGGCACCACCATCCACCCAGGAGGTGAACGGACCACTTGGCAGGTCAATGGGAGAAAGAAGTGTCGATGGCTCTCCCCCGCCAGGTGCCGATCGCCCCCAGCCTCCCCGGGCGCTGGCTCCACCCCCCTGCTGGGTGTCTGGACTCCCTCATCCCGGACCTCCCGACCTCCAAGTACCGGTGTGTGTGAGAAGTGCCTGTGTGTGTGAGAAGTGCCTGTGTGTGATCAGTGCACCTGTGTGTGTGCGCAGTGCCAGTGTGTGTATGTAGTGCCTGTTTTTTTCTGAACAGTGCCTATGTGTGCGCTCAGTGCCGGTGTGTGTGAGCAGCCTGTGTGTGTATGTACTTCCTGTGTGTGTGAACAGTGCCTATGTATGCACGCAGTGCCTGTATGTGTGAGTATCCTCTGTGTGTATGTAGTGCCTGTGTGTGCAAACAGTGCCTGTGTGTGTGAACAGTGTCTGTGTGTGTGAACAGTGTCTGTGTGTGTGAGCAGTGTCTGTGTGCGATCAGTGTCTGTGTGTGAACAGTGTCTGTCAGTGTGAGAAGTGCCTGTGTGTGTGAGAAGTGCACATGTGTGATCAGTGCTCCTGTGTGTATGCACTGTGCTGGTGTGTGTATGTAGTGCCTGTATGTGTAAATAGTGACTATGTGTGTTGGACAGGCCACATGAAGGGCTCGCTCCCTCCCCGCATGACAGAGCCCGGACATCAGCTCTCCAGGTGCTACCCACAGAAGCAACCCACACTCCGTCCCCTACGGGACTCCTACCCCCGGACATCTCTGTATCACGGGCCCGGGCCACCGTCAGCACCATTGCCCAGCCCGGCCGCCATCTTGGACACTGCACCACGAGGCCGCATGGCCTCAGCTCGACCCCAACCCTGGGCCTGGCCAGGCCCCGACATCCCGGCACCACCATCCACCCAGGAGGTGAACGGACCACTTGGCAGGTCAATGGGAGAAAGAAGTGTCGATGGCTCTCCCCCGCCAGGTGCCGATCGCCCCCAGCCTCCCCGGGCGCTGGCTCCACCCCCCTGCTGGGTGTCTGGACTCCCTCATCCCGGACCTCCCGACCTCCAAGTACGAGGGTCCGGACATCAAAGGCCGCCAGACCTATAACTGGGGCAGCTCCAGAGCAGGAGGGCAGTTGTATCCTCGAGTCGAGAGACACCGAGAAGAACTCATCCTTGACGGACTGCTGGCGCTGCCGCAGCCCTGCCTTGTGAACTGTCGTCCTGCGACTGGCGCTGCCGCGGCCCTCTACAACCTTCGTCCTCGTCAGGACCTGCTGGCGCTGCCGCGGCCCGTTGTAACTACCATCTTCGTCGGGACCTGCTGGCGCTGCCGCGGACCGTTGCCACCTTCGACCACCCCGGGACCTGCTGGCGCTGCCGCGGCCCGTCCTTCAAGAACGCCGAGCTCGAGGATTGTGAGCTACCCATCATCTCATCACAACTACCAGATTGGTAATAAGACTGTCCCGCTACCCCCTTTCCCCTCCAAGAGACTAGAATCGAGGGGACCCCTGAGTCCAGACCTCCTTGTACCATTATACCGTACCTCAAGATTGCTTATAAAGAACGTTAAATCTTATCCTTGTGTGGTGTCCATCTGTGGGGGGGAAGTTACTTATCTGTACGATCGCTGGAGACGGTTCTCCCCGGAGACCTCTCCCCTGGTCCTCGGCCGACCATCCAGGTCCCGTCTAACATTGGTGGCCAGCGGCGCGATCCGAACCAACGCGTAATCGTACAGAAAGCAACTCACCCCACGACTAAACCACAATGCCGGCCCAAGAGAGCGGGTCTACGGAGAAATTCCAAATGGACAAGCTGGAGGAGTACAACCATCGAGAATTAAAACAATTTTGTATGGAACTGGGCATTGCTACCACCGGTCTGAGCACAAAAGATGACTTTAAACACGCCCTAGAATCATGGGCAGAGGCAAACACCGCTGGTCCCCGGGACCAACGCATCGAAGCACCAGAGACTAACCCCACTCCTTCCGAAGAAAGGAGAACGGGTCTCTCCCGGGAAGAGATCCAAGAGCGAGAAAAAAACAGACTGCATGAATTAGAGTTGGCACGGCTCAAAATGGATGGAGAACTAAAACTAGCGGAACAAAAATTGAACCTAGAACACTTACGGCTCCGAGAAGAGCGGGAGGAAAAACAAAGACAAAGAGAGCTTGAAGAAAAAAGACTGGCATATGAACACGAGCGCAAACTAGCAGAAATAGAACTACGTAAGCAAGGCAAGGACCTGGGGGTGCCCGAGCAACCACGCACCCCAGGAACTTCAGAACCAAAGGTCCACATTCCCAAAGATGTCGTCCGAGAGTACTACCGAAACGACGACATACAGCAGTGGTTCAAGGCCTATGAGATCGCCATGTCCTCTCACCGGATCGAGCGAAGTGACTGGGGAGCCGGTCTATGGGGGAGGTTCGTCAATGAAGGCCGTGATGCCCTGTTACAGCTCCCGGATCATCAAATGACGTCCTATGATCACATGAAGGCCGCCCTCCTCACTCGATATGGGCTGACACCCGAAATGTACCGCCAGAGGTTCCGCGACTGCACCCGAATCCCGGGTACAACTTGGGTGGAATATGTGAACTATTTCAGCCGAGCCCTTGAGGGATGGATCAAGGGGAGCAACGTAACGACCTACGAGCAGCTTTTTAACCTCGTTGTGTGGGAGCACCTCTCCAACAACTGCTTTGTCGAGCTCAGGCAGCACCTCCTCGACAGTAAATTGACTGATCCACGGCAGCTCGCCGCCGAGGCTGACCGATGGGAAAGCACCCGAGTGGGCCGGGGTGGCCCGAACGAGCAGAACAGGAACAACCAAGGCCATCACCATCCCCGAGGAGGAGGAGGAGGCCAGGGCCGGGGGAAAGACACCGTCCCGGCCGCTCCCGCTACCAGCACCCCGCCCCCGGCCAGCCGGGGCAACCCCCCGATGCGCCCGGGGTTCAGAGCCAATGTCACGTGTCATCGGTGCCAGCGAGTCGGTCACTACGCCAATGACCCGAACAGCCCACAGAACCAGACTCCGAGGCCCCGCCAGGTAGCTGCCGCCGCCCTAGGAGAAGAGCAAGTCTCCGAAGAGCAGGAAGAATACGAACAAGAGCAACAAGAGTGGGAGCCGGCCGCCATGGTCCTGGCGTGCCTGTGGGGAAGAGACATGATCCCGCGGGCTCCCCTACCCGCCAACACCAGAAAATACAGTCAGTGGGTGAACATAAATGGGCGCAAGGCCGAAGCCCTACGTGACACGGGGGCCAGTGTGACGGCCGTCCGCTGTCACCTGGTGACCCCCGAGCAAATAATACCGAACGTTCTCTGCCCCGTCCGTTCAGCCGACAATTCGGAGAGCATGTGTCGGATGGCCTGCGTCCCCTTCGAGTGGGGAGGAGTATCCGGCATGCTGAAGGTGACGGTCCGAGATGATGCCCCCGTGGACTGTCTCCTGGGGAACGATCTCGAGAGTTCCCCGTGGGCCGCCGTAGAAAGAAGAGAGCACCTGGGGATGTTGGGCCTCCCGGACTGGGCGTGCGTAACCACCCGGTCCATGGCGGCCCGCGCCATCCCCCGACCAGAAGAACCCGAATGGCCAGCACCTCCTCCCCCGATCGCTCCAGTGGGGGACGCCGACCCCGCCGATCCCCCGGAACAAACCCAAGAAGAACCCGCTCAGCCCCAGGATCTCCCAGACCTGGCTCAGTGGCGTCAAGAAGGGGGACCCACCCAGGAACAATTCCGTCAAGAGCAAAAGACATGTCCCTCCCTCGAGGGACTACGACAACAAGCCCTCACCCAGAGCGCGGGAGATAACGCCGGGGCCCACTGGATCTATTGGGACAATGATCTATTGTACAGCGAACAAAGAATCGCCGAGTTGGGGGCCAGTCGAGTGTTGGTGGTGCCCCTCCGTTTTAGAGACTTCCTGTTGAACTTGGCCCACGACGTCCCCCTGGCCGGACACTTGGGTCAAGACAAAACCTACAACCATCTGGTGACCCACTTTTACTGGCCCAAAATGAGAAATGACGTACTCAACCACTGCCGGTCCTGTCCCACTTGTCAGGCCAGCGGGAAGAGCGGCCGCAAACTCAAGGCACCCCTGCAGCCCTTTCCGGTGGTTACCACCCCGTTCGAAAAGGTGGGAATAGACATTGTGGGGCCCCTGGACCCCCGAACAGCACAAGGGCATCGATTCATCCTGGTACTGGTGGACCATGCCACCTGCTATCCCGAGGCCATCCCCCTTCGAACTGTAACAGCACCGGTGGTCGGCCGAGCCTTAATGGGGATCTTCTCCCGGGTGGGCTTCCCCCGGGAAATCGTCAGCGACAGAGGCACGAACTTAATTTCAAAATACATGAAATCCCTCTGGCAGCAGTGCGGGGTCACCTACCGATTCACAACCCCCTATCACCCGCAAGGAAACGGACTGGTTGAGCGGTTCAACCGTACACTCAAGGGAATGATTATGGGGTTGGAAGAGCCCCTCCGCCGCCAGTGGGATGCGCTCCTCCCGTGCCTCCTCTTCACCTACCGAGAAGTCCCTCAGAAGTCCCTCGGCTTCAGCCCCTTCAAACTCTTGTACGGACACCCTGTTCGAGGGCCCCTCAGCCTAGTCAAGGAAGGCTGGGAGATGGCCCCCCTGAAAACCCCTCCAGACGTCTACAAGTACCTCCTGACCCTCCGCAATCAGACCAGGCGGTTCCGAGAAATCGCCAAAGCCAATCTTGAAGCCAGTCAGGAGGACATGAAGAAATGGTACGATCAGAACGCCTCCTCCATAGAGTTCGTACCTGGCCAGCAAGTATGGGTGATGTCCCCCACCGAACCTTGTGCCCGGCAGGATAAGTGGACGGGGCCCTTCAAGGTGATCGAGGGCAAGAGCCCCGTCACCTATCTCATCGACATGGAATCTCCCCGGAACCCCCTCCGGGTCCTCTACGCCAACAGACTCAAACCCCACTTTGTGCACTCGGAGCTCAGCCTACTGATGGCTACAGACAGTGGAGCGGAAGAAGACTCCGAGCCCATCCCTGACTTACTGAGGACCCGTGAAAAAGATGGTTCAGTAGACGGGGTCCGAATGTCAGATGCCCTGACCTCAGAGCAGCGCCAAGACTGTCGGGCTCTCCTGCTGCAGTTCGCAGCCCTATTGTCCCTCACCCCAGGGGTCACCCCCTGGTGCTTGCACGACGTGACACTGGGGACAGTCCCCCCATCAGACATCGGGCGTACCGCGTGCCAGATCGGGTACGTGCCTGCATCCAAGAAGAAGTCTCCAAGATGCTCACACTCGGAGTCATCGAACCCTCGGACAGCCCCTGGGCCAGCCCAGTCGTACTGGTCCCCAAAGCTGCTGCCCCCGGCACCACCCCTGAGCTCCGATTCTGCGTTGACTATCGGGGTCTGAACGCTGTCACCCGGACCGACGCTCACCCCATTCCCCGAGCCGATGAACTGATCGACCGCATGGGGGCTGCCTAACCATGGGCGAATTTTGCGGATCTCGCGTTCGCGAATTTTGCGGATTTGCGAACTCGCAATCCGCAAAATCCGCGAATTCCCGCGAATTTGCGGAATTTTTTTTTTTGTGTGTTCGCAATTGTTTCTGCCAGTTCGCGAGGATTTGGTACTAGTTTGCAATTGCGAACTTACTTGTCGGCTCGCAACGGTCGCAACTATGTTGTTTCTACGTCTGGTTCATCATCACCGCCTCCCAGCACCCTCTGTTTCACCACTGGCACCCTCTCTTTGACCCATGCCACCCTCTGTTACATCAATGCCACCCTCTGGTTCATCATCACTGTAGAAGATGGGGGGGAAAAGCAAGCCCACCTGCCCTGCTTGAACTGACATGAATTAATTTGGGGTTAGTTTATTAACAACACCTGCCCTGCCCCAACTGACAATAATGAATTAGGGGCTAATTAATGTGTCACTGAAAGAATTTCAAGTTCCAGCCTGGCACCTGCTTGTCTGCTCCTTTAGCTGTAAATCAGGACCTTTGTGGCATACAGTTAAGGTCAGAGCAGGGTCACACAATAGTTGCAAGCAGGCAACCGAATTCTGGAGGGCCCCCTCAGGAAGCACTACAAAGAATCGTTACAAATCATGAGGTTGACCTTTTGCACCTGCTCATTGCTTTTGCTTTTGCTGAAATCGTTTTTCGTTTTTTTTCGCGCTATTCGCGGGGCGCGGCGTCGTGCGAAACCGACCGCGGAAGCCGCCAATTCGTGCGAATGAGCATTTTATTTTTTTGCGGCTTGTTGTTTCGCGAGTTTTTTTGCAGTATTCGCGAGCCGCTTGCAGCGCAACACGCGAATTTACCCCAAGGTCGAGTACGGGCGCGGCCATTTTGTTTGCGTGACGTATTTCCGTTTCCGCCCGCTATGTATAATCTCGCGCAGTAAGCGCATTGCGAGTAGAGGTTCGCACGAGATCGCGCGGGAAATCTAGAGGTTCGCACGAGATCGCAAGGAAAATCTCGCACGAACTTACTTTCGCGCTCGTGAACGGGCGCCGGCCATCTTGTTTTTCATTCATTTCCTGTATCTGGGCATGGTGTTTAATCCTCTTGGTATCTTTGCCATCCTTTGCTTATTTTCAGTTTTTTTTTTACGATTTTGCTTCTTATCTATCCCTCTCTTTTCCTAGCTGTATATTTTTGTCTTTTCTGCTATTTTTCTTTACTTTTAAACTACTTTTTTAAACTCTTTTCTTTTCTTCTTCCCTATCCTATTCTTTCTTAATTTTCTACTTCTTCCTACCTTACCTGCCCAGACCATGGTCAAGCCAGGCGCCGTGAAGCTGCCCAGGCACTTGAGGGCCGCAGCGGCGGCGGGGAGTAGTGCTGGACCCAGTGCCAGGACAGCATGCGGGAGATTGAGGGGGGAGCAGGTGACTCGACGGGAGATATTCAGCCCGGAGGAAGTGGGCGCGCTGGTCTACTTCGTCCAGCGCCGCCTGCCCAGGACCATCGCGGGAGGCGGCAGGATCGCGGCCGGCGGCTACAACATGCGGGAGCGTCGGAAGCGGTGGGAGAAGGCGTGCTGGGCCATATCCCACCTCTACGGGGTCCAGCGCACCTACAGCCAGGTCACCCATCGCTGGACGGACCTCCTGGACCGCGAGCGCGACCTGCTGGACCAGCTCGGCTTGGAGATCCCCGGGCTTGGTGAGTAGTAGTAGCCATTTAATCACTCACTACTATGATGTTTTCTCCTGCTCTGTGTTGTTGTATTGCAAATATTTGTTTTTTACATGGAGCAAGCCAATAAAGCCGCTGATGACGATTACATTGTAGTTAAATTATATTTCAAAATCTTCTGTGCATTTCAGGTGCACTGCTCTCCTTCTCAGTGGCGTTGCTACTATGCTTATTTGTTTTCTATTTCGTGGTCTCATTGGCCTGAGTAACTATTATGTATGAGTGTACTTTACAGAACTGCGTAATGCTAGACACTAGGGGGCAGATTACATTTACAAGCCCCTTGCGCCACGTTTACGTTGCCACGTTTACGTTGCCTTGCGTGACGCAACAGCGGCATAAACGTACCGCATCCCTGCGAGTCATTTACAGCATGACGCATCTAGGGAGATGCGTCACGTTATAAAGCCATGGGCCTGCACCACAATGGGTGCGTTCCTAGTACGCAGGGTGGGCGGTCCGGCGGCTGTGCGCCTCGCAAAATTGCCTGCGTGAAATCTACAAGATTTAACGCAGGCACTTCTGCGACGCTGCTACGTCAATTCAATTCCTTATGTCTGCTCGAAGCAGGCTAAAGGACTGACACAGCATGTTAAGTATTGGGTGGCCCTGAGCATTACTGGAGTTGCATTGTGTTGGCGACGTGACTACAGCGATGCGCCGCTCTTACGTGACGAGATGCGTCACGCAAGTGCCTACCCTTGCTCCAGGGCGCGCCGCATTGTAAATGAGGCGCATCTGCCGTGTCGCAAGGGTAGTTTTGCGTGACGCATTTGATCTGGCGCATCTCTGGAGATGCGCCAGAACGCGTAAGTAAGTATGCCCCTAAGGGGCAGAATTGCAATTACCGTCGCATCCCTGCAAAGTAGCAGGGATGCGCCATTAATTGTGCGGCCCGCTACCACCACCAAACATGGTGCGCCGTATTTGCAATGCGGCGCACCATGGGCCCAAAACGTCACCGAAGCTTTACTGCTGGAGTTGCGTCACAACGATGGCGCAGTTACAGCAATGCTCTGGGGTACCCTATCTCCCCAATGCTGGGTCAAGCCGTACGTCTGCTTCAAGCAGGTGCAGGGTTTGTGTGACGCATCATTGTCCTAAAGGTGACTGATTGAAATTTTGTAGATTTCCCTCAGCCACTATTAGGATGTGTTCCAGCGCAGGAATGCCCTCCCTTGCGCCGGAACGCCCCCTGATGGCGCAGGGCTTTATAACGGGATGCATCTCCCAAATGCGTCACGTTGTTATAATATTATACGCCGCACCATGGCGCCCTTTTTTGTTTAGCTGCTGCGTCACAAAAGTCACGCAAGAACGGCGCAAAAGAGCCGCAAGGGGCTTAAATCTGCCCCTTCCTTTGTACCCCTGACAATAAGAAAAATAGTGGCGGTGGATTGATAGTTTGACTATTTCAATGACTGGTAATGTAGCAGGCAACTGTTAGTGTTGTCACTGATCTGACTGAAATCACAATGGAGTTTGTCTGTCACTTTGCGTCTTGCCTGCGGACTGCTGCCTGCCAGTCCTAGGTGAACATTTCAGTACTTTGTTTAGTGAGTTACGTGACTTTCGAAGTCACAGGTCCGCAAATAAATGAAAACTAACCTTAATCCATATAAATTCGCGGAAATATTTTGTTATTGTTCTTTTGAAATGTTTGATTTGGTTGAAATTGACAAGCAACAATCATCCATGTTTTCTGTTCTTTCTTTCATGTTGTACGTCAGCTCCCCCCAGGGGCGAGAGGAGGACACAGGAGCAGCAGGCGGCGGATGCTGTTCAACAGGGCCAGGATCGGGCAGGCGAGGGCTCCTCTGCTGGCCCCAGTAAGTTTTCATTTTAGACAAGTACCTATTTTTCCTAGCGTTCCTCATTTGACTTTTTTCAAAATTGTCTTTGCTCTTCTTGTAGACTGTATCTAAATTCTTATCCTGCCTCTACTATGACTCCCTGTGGTATTACTAGATTATTCTTATTAGTCTGTCTGTGTAGCTAACTAAGATTGCACGGTTGGCGAAACTCCCATGATTCTAGTCAACAATAGCTCTATCAACGTAGTGCAGTCCTCTGGGATTGTCCATAATGTCTTTTGAAGTGTTCTATCTGGACTCATGCTTGCAAAAATTGCAAAACCTTTCGCTCAGTCACTCTAGTCTGGACCAAAATACACAGATTGTATTTAAGTTTAAAAGCTTTATTAAAAGTAAACACATTTATTAAAATGAAGTCATAATAAAACTAAACGTTTAACTGATAATGGAAAAGTGGTTAGTGCTGACGATTAATTGAAGACATTTCTTGTGGTCGAGCCGAGCTCTCACCTGGTTTCAACTTGATCTTGTTGGACACCCCCGCGCCGCACGGCCACCAGCTGCTGCGTGTGCCCCTTGCCTGCCCTCTGCCTCGCTGCTGCCTCGTTTGACGGCTGCCGCCGCTGCGAGTGTTTTTGCCCTTGTTTTGACGTTTTTTTGTGCTTGCTTGTGTAAACTTGGTTTAACTCTCTTTTTGCCCTGTTTTTGCGTTAATTTGTGCCTGTTTAATTGTATTAGCATTTTTCCCCGTGTTTGCTCTCCTTCCTTGTTGTCCGCCTACCGCGCCGCCCCCCGCCCTCCCTTCCCGCCACCGCCGCTTGTCCCCGCCCCTTTTTTGTCTTCTGTAACCCTCCCCGCTCCCGCCTCCCAGCTGCTCCGCCCACCCGCGCACTTGGCCTTAAATGGCGACCGTGCGACGCAGGTGAGTGTGACCCACTTGTGGGACACCCCCGCGCCGCACGGCCACCAGCTGCTGCGTGTGCCCCTTGCCTGCCCTCTGCCTCGCTGCTGCCTCGTTTGCCGGCTCCCGCCGCTGCAAGTGTTTTTGCCCTTGTTTTGACGTTTTTTTGTGCTTGCTTGTGTAAACTTGGTTTAACTCTCTTTTTGCCCTGTTTTTGCGTTAATTTGTGCCTGTTTAATTGTATTAGCATTTTTCCCCGTGTTTGCTCTCCTTCCTTGTTGTCCGCCTACCGCGCCGCCCCCCGCCCTCCCTTCCCGCCACCGCCGCTTGTCCCCGCCCCTTTTTTGTCTTCTGTAACCCTCCCCGCTCCCGCCTCCCAGCTGCTCCGCCCACCCGCGCACTTCGCCTTAAATGGCGACCGTGCGAACGCGCAGCGGTCACGCGCAGCGGGCGCGCCGATTGTGCGCCGAAGGCGCGCCAAAGGTAAGCCCGTCTGCGCCCGTCCGCGACCGGATCGCGACCAGCGCCAGGACCCCTGGACCTCGAAGACCTCGACCTACCCGCCTGACGTACTCAGCCGCCACCCTCATCGCTCTCAACACCGGCCGACTCCCAGAATGCCACCAAGCCACTCCAAGACGCACCCACGGACCTTTCAGCTGCCACGCCTGCAAGTTCTCCTGCATCCGGACCAGCCCCGCACCAGCACCCGCCAAGTCGAACTTCAGCAGCACCCACCTCAAGTGCATCCTGCTCAACACCCGCTCCGTCCACAGACACGCCATCGAACTCTGGAACCTCCTAGACGCCACAGCCCCTGACGTTGCCTTCCTCACGGAGACCTGGATGAACGCCTCTTCAGCTCCCGACATCGCCATCGCTATCCCAGAGGGCTACAAGATCGTCCGGAGGGACCGAAACGCCAACCAGATGGGAGGAGGCATCGCCATCATCCACAGGAACACCATCCGTCTCACGACCAGCACCGACAACACCCTGACCAGCGCCGAACACCTGCATTTCCAGATCCACACCAACCCGAACACCACCCTCAGAGGCACCCTGATCTACCGACCCCCTGGACCACGCACGCAATTCAGCGAGGACATCGCCGACTTCATCAGCCCGCATGCCCTCCCCTCCGCTGACTACATCCTCCTGGGAGACCTCAACTTCCATCTGGAGAACAACAACGACTACAACACCAGCACCCTGCTCGACAACCTCGCCAACCTGGGACTCAAGCAACTGGTGTCCACCCCCACCCACCTCGCCGGACACACACTCGACGCTGTCTTCTCATCCAGCACAGACATCGACTTCAGCCACGCCACAGAGCTTCAATGGACGGACCACAGCTGCGTCCACTTCACCTTCAAGAGAACGACGACCCACCAACACCAGCAACAGACCGCCCGCAGAAGCTGGAAAAAGATCACAGCAGACCAGCTCGCCACCTCCCTGAGCCAACACCCTCCTGCCAGCTCAGCGAACCCCAGCCAGGCCGCCGACAACCTCACGAAGTGGATCAGCAACTGCGCGGACGAACTCGCCCCGCTGAGGACCCCGCCTAGCAGACCCGGCAGCAAGAAGGCCCCATGGTTCACCGACGAACTCAAGAGCTCCAAGAAGAACTGCCGAGCCCTCGAGAAAGTCTGGAAAAGGGAACCGACACCGGACAACAGGACCTCCTACAAACTTGCCACCCGGAAACACCACCAGCTGATCCGCGCCGCCAAGAAAACAGCATTCAAGGACCGGTTGGACAACAACGCACACAACTGCAAGGAACTCTTCAACATCGTGAAAGAGCTTTCCAACCCCAGCGCAGGAAACAACGACATCACCCCATCGCAAGACCTCTGCAACTCCCTCGCCTCATACTTCCACAACAAGATCACGGACATACACAGCAGTTTCAACAACCAACCAACGCACACCACGACCGACCAGCCACCCCCCCCCACCACCACCCTCCACGCCTGGACCCCGATCAGCACCGAAGACACCATCCGCACGATGAACTCCATCCACTCCGGATCACCGACCGACCCCTGCCCTCACCACGTCTTCAACAAGGCCGACGCTGTCATCGCACCCCACCTGCGAGACATCATCAACACCTCCTTCGACACCGCCATCTTCCCTGAAAGCTGGAAACACGCCGAACTCAGCGCTCTACTCAAGAAACCAACAGCGGACCCCACCGACCTCAAGAATTACCGCCCCATCTCGCTTCTCCCGTTTCCAGCCAAAGTCATCGAGAAGACCGTCAACAAGCAGATGGCCGCCTTCCTCGAGACGAACGGATCCCTCGACCCCTCACAGTCCGGCTTCCGAGCCAAACACAGCACCGAGACCGCCCTCATCGCCGCCACCGATGACATCCGAGCCCTGATGGACAATGGAGAAACAGCGGCCCTCATCCTCCTAGACCTCTCCGCGGCATTCGACACGGTCTGCCACCGCACCTTAGTACGGCGCCTCAGCAACATCGGAATCCAGGACAAGGCGCTGGAATGGATCATCTCCTTCCTCGACGGAAGAACACAGCGAGTCCGCCTACCACCGTACAAGTCAGAGGCCTCCGAAGTCATCTGCGGCGTCCCCCAAGGATCATCCCTGAGCCCCACCCTCTTCAACGTCTACATGAGCCCCCTCGCGGCCATCGTACGCAAACACCACCTCAGCATAATCTCCTACGCCGACGACACCCAGCTGATCCTCTCCCTGACCAATGACCCCGCCGCCGCCAGAGCCAACCTGCACGAAGGGATGAAAGAGGTAGCCGAGTGGATGACGACCAGCCGCCTGAAACTGAACTCGGACAAGACGGAGGTCCTCATCCTGGGCTCCTCACCCTCCGCCTGGGACGACTCCTGGTGGCCTCCCGCCCTGGGCACCGCACCCAAACCGACAGACCATGCACGAAACCTGGGCTTCATCCTGGACTCCTCCCTCTCCATGACCAGGCAAGTCAACAGCGTCTCCTCGGCGTGCTTCAACATCCTACGCATGCTACGGAAGATCTTCTGGTGGATCCCCACAGAGACCAGGAAGACCGTCACCCAGGCCCTCGTCACCAGCCGACTGGACTACGGCAACGCCCTCTACGCCGGGACCACCGCCAAGCTCCAGAAGAGACTCCAGCGGATCCAAAACGCCTCAGCCAGACTCATCCTCGACATCCCACGATCCAGCCACATCTCCGGACATCTGAGAGACCTTCACTGGCTCCCCGTCAACAAGAGAATCACCTTCCGCCTCCTCACCCACGCACACAAAGCCCTACACGACCAAGGCCCGAGCTACCTCAACAGCCGAGTCAACTTCTACGCTCCCAAACGCCACCTCCGATCAGCCAACCACGCCCTCGCCGCCGTCCCCCGCATCCGAAGAGCGACTACAGGAGGAAGGTCCTTCTCCTACCTGGCCGCCAAGACCTGGAACTCCCTCCCGTCCGACCTGCGCCTGACCCAAGACCACCTCTCCTTCAGGAAGAAGCTGAAGACCTGGCTGTTCGAGCAGTAGCGGCACCCCCCCCCCCAGCGCCTTGAGACCCTACGGGTATGTAGCGCGCTTTATAAGTATCACTGATTGATTGATTGATTGAGAAGTCCATCTTCTGTCTGTGTGGAGAAAAATGGTGCGTGTTAAAAAAACAGCCTTCATCAGTTGTGCCAAAAAGTGCAGCAAGACAACCTTCCCTGGAAAAAGGGACATTTTTTTTAACTTTAACGTAGACAGTCACAAATTACATTGTTTTCACATGTCTTCATTCCTAGACCAAAGACTAGTGAGTGCTTTATTCTAACATTCTTAAATGTACTTTGTAGGTGGAACATCTGGTGGCGGGGCCAGTGTGGAGGTGGTGGTGCTCGACACGGAGGCGGAGGGCGATTCTTCAGGGGAGGAGGCGGCGGCTGTGAGAGTTGAGACGGTGGTGGTGGCGGCCAGAGGTAAGCTCTTATATATTCCTTACTTATTGAGATTGAAGACTAGCTGGGAAGGCAAGAATATGAGATGCATGGCTGGGTGAATGATGAAGCAATGATGGGTGGAAGGACAACAGCCTGGGTAGGTGACACAGAAACTGTATGTGTCCATATACCTGGATCATGCTACTATCTGACTCTTAGATAGCATATGTGTATCTAGAGCAGGGGTACTCATAGTACGGCCCGCGGGCCGGTGGTGGCCCGGCAAGCCTTCCTTGGCGGTGCGCAGACCTTGCAGACAATCACTGCTCCCCCGGCCCCCACAGAGCAGAGTGGAGATGCAAGGCCACAAAGAGGTGAAATAGAACAAAGCCTCTGTGGGGCCGGGCAAGCAGTGATTGTCAGGGTGGAGAAGCAGGGGCGCTACAACAAACAAAGCCTCAATAATATGTTAATGGTCTTTTAAAGACCTGTTAAGTACTTTGGTGTTGTTGTCTGTGTGTGCGCGTTGAGGAAGCGGTCTCAACCCGGGCTGAAGGCTGACACAGATAGACACACACACAGTGAGATGACAGAGGGGGAGGTAGAGGGAGGGGAGGAGGGAGAGAGAGATGGAGAGGGAGGGCAGGAGGGAGAGCAGGAGGGAGAGAGATGTATGTAAATGCTGGGTCTGGTGGCTCAGTGGGTGAGGGCATCTGCTGCAGGGACCTGTGTGCAACCTCATGGTCACAAGTTATCGTTTTGCTTTAGCCCCGCCCCCTCTGACTCCACCCCCACCAGTGCGGCCCTCGGCCCCAAACTACACTGTAAATGTAGCCCCTGAGAGAAAGTTTGTGAGTACCCATGATCTAGAGAGAGTAGACGGTCAGTGGATGAACTAAGTGTAACTTTGAAGAGCATGTAACACTGCACCCGCACGTCCGTTCCAGTGTAGGAAAGGCAAGGAAAAGAACTTTTCATTTTGTCCAAATACTACCATCAATAGTAGCAGTAGTTTGTATTGCAAGCACTGCATAGATCCGGTTATTACGGTGGCCACTCCCTACCTCTCTTAATAAGTTTAGTAGTACTCAGTCATTCATGTGTGGATGTATCACTGGTCACTCAATAAAAAGCAAAGCACCAAAAGTCATCCCATATATAAGCAAAAACATCCCATTTGAAGTGATAGATAATCAGATTATTTATCTTCTTCAATTTTCCATTTCTAGTACTCATTTCCACTGTAGGGTGAAAGTTAAATTAATTAAGGAGTAGCCCTTGAGTTGTAACAGAGTATTCTCAGTGCCACCCGTAATAGAAAAGTAAGAGCTTCACCACCTGCATGTACTGGACGGGTACAGTAACGCAACGCAAGTCTAGGTCACTTTTTCTCGGGTGCAAGTTTACTGCGCTGGCATTATGCCGGCTTGCAGAAGATAACGTACCAATTTTCCAAAACAAGAGACAAGAAGAAGAATAAGACTGGTGTACTTTCATAGTCGACTCTAATGGAAGTCCATAGTGCTCGTTGAATTTGTTCCTTAAACTCCCACTAATGTTAGAGCAAGGATGAAGAAGTGTGAGGTTAGATAGATACTGGCCTCAATAGTTATGTAATGCGTTTGCAAGTTGCTAGTTGTAGTGCAACACAAATTTCTGCTGAATGATTGAGTTAATCTTAAGGAGCATTGGTTACAGACTATGTCTTTCTTTCTTCATATAGGTTCTCCTTCCAAACGTACAAGGTGGAAATAGCTGGCTAGAGCGGCCCGGCAACGGAGGATCGATGCCACTGTGGCCGAATATCGGCGGCTGGTGGCCCTGGAGGGCGAAGAAAGTGTGCAGTCGACCACAACAACTACGTCGTCTGCATCGGCCTCCGTTCCCCCACGGGCTGCCAGTGCCACCCAGCACAGTGGTCCACCCAGACTGAGCCGGGCTGCCAAAGCCAAACGCCACCGCCGAGTAGCAAGGACAACAGCTACAGCTTCCTCTCACAGCCGTTGCACCTACAAGGCATTGAAGGCACGCCTGCGCCGCAGTACCCTGATGGTGTCCCGCCTCCAGCAGGAGCTCCACCACTTTTCCAACCAGTTGGAGGGGCTCCGCGTAGAGCACGCCTTGCTCCGCCAGGAGCATGATGCCCTGGCCCAAAAAGTTGACAGCATCCACCCATAGTGTCCCTTGCCCCTTTTTTAGAGACTTTTGGGGGGTGGGAATTGGGAGTTGGGTTTTTGGGGACTTTTGAAGGACAATTGTTGGGGTTAGGGAGGGTCTTGCGGGAGATTATTTTGTTAGGGATATAAATATACTTTTTCAAACTTTATCTGAGCATACCCGTTTCTTACTGCTTGCCTGGTGGGTGGGGGTTTAACGTTGACTTTGTTTTCCTGAAAGTTTAGTTCCATTTTCTTCCTTTAAGTGTAAATGCCCAAATGTTTTCAACACTAAGTGCCTCTCACAGACGAAGTGAATCCAAGAGTCCTAGGACTTTAGTAGTACTACCTTCAGTCTCTTGTCTCTCGTACTAATACTCCATTATACCCCCAAACCACCAAACGCTTATCTTACCTGTAATTTGTGTTTGAAAGTAGGGCTAGACCCAGGGCTGGCTCCACGGGAGACAGCGAATATGGTTGGCAATCTTGGTCGGATAAAATTTCCTCATAGCGGTGGTACTAGTGGTGTGACACAGTGGCAGTTGCATGCCTATGAAAAAAAAGAAAATGAAATCTGGTTTGTCCTCCTGAGCAATTCAACGGTACAACTGAGAATATAGCAGGTGACAGAAGTACAGTAGAACAGTGCCACATTGTAGCCTAACAAATGGTAAAGTATAACTACTAATTCGGTTGAAGTTCTTTCACATTAGCAATGGTTCTTTGTCAAGCAGAGTAAGAATATATCCTCGGATTTCTTCACCAGCCTGTTGCTATCACCTTATCCTCCCCAGCAAGTGTGTGGATTTATTGCTGTCATTTAGTCACACATCAATCAAAACCACACAGCCCGGGGGAAGAGGGTTAGGGTTTGAAAAATGGATGGGTACGGGGGTTTTTGGGAAAGGTTTTGGGAGACAAGAAAAAATAGCACAGCATAGACAAACAATTGTGAACATAAACAAATCTTTGGGTACAAACCTATCCATCAATCTTTGAAAGTGCATGCACTACTGCATACATGTCAGTGAAAAGTAAGTAGTACATTCGACAACTGTGGAAGAATAGAAAGAATGCGACAGTACAGGGCCTGTGTGGAATTATTGATAACGATATTCAACATAAGGTCTCTGTACTTAGCCAGATACCCGAGCGAGAGCCTTGCTGGTCACTATAAATCCATTCACAACAACACTCAGTGGGGTTGGTCTGGAAGGTATAGTAGATAGAAAAGGAGAAATTGCTTGTTTTCTAGGTGTCCCCTCACTCACCAGGGTTGCCCCTTGGTGACATGCTTCATCATTGGGGCCATCCCAGTCCTCTACGGCCTGGGGCGTGCTGCGACTTGCGAATTACGTAGGAGCACTTACAAATGACTATGTGTGGTGCAGATGTGATAGTGGAGTGGACTAAGTGATGTGTTAAGGGATCAATTTAGAAGCAGAGAGAGATCCAAGAAATGCAGTCACAGTCAGAGAAAAAGGCAAGGGATACTGTATCTATGTGGTTGTAGTGGTCCTGTTGGAAGTGGTAAGTAAGTTGCCTGCAGAAAAAAAATCCTCCTTTTAGCGGCACTCCTCCTTTGCAGCCGACGCTTCGTCCATCGATGTTGGTCACCAGAAGACACCCTGTAAAAAAAAGCACAGCATAGACAAAGAATGGAACATAAACAATTCTTTGGGTACAAACCTATCCATCAATCTTTGAAAGTGCATGCACTACTGCATGCATGTCAGTGAAAAGTAAGTAGTACATTCGACAACTGTGGAAGAAAGAATGCGACAGTACAGGGCCTGTGTGGAATTATTGATAACGATATTCAACATAAGGTCTCTGTACTTAGCCAGATACCCGAGAGCCTTGCTGGTCACTATAAATCCATTCACAACAACACTCAGTGGGGTTGGTCTGGAAGGTATAGTAGATAGAAAAGGAGAAATTGCTTGTTTTCTAGGTGTCCCCTCACTCACCAGGGTTGCCCCTTGGTGACATGCTTCATCATTGGGGCCATCCCAGTCCTCTACGGCCTGGGGCGTGCTGCGACTTGCGAATTACGTAGGAGCACTTACAAATGACTATGTGTGGTGCAGATGTGATAGTGGAGTGGACTAAGTGATGTGTTAAGGGATCAATTTAGAAGCAGAGAGAGATCCAAGAAATGCAGTCACAGTCAGAGAAAAAGTCAAGGGATACTGTATCTATGTGGTTGTAGTGGTCCTGTTGGAAGTGGTAAGTAAGTTGCCTGCAGAAAAAAAATCCTCCTTTTAGCGGCACTCCTCCTTTGCAGCCGACGCTTCGTCCATCGATGTTGGTCACCAGAAGACACCCTGTAAAAAAAAGCACAGCATAGACAAAGAATGGAACATAAACAATTCTTTGGGTACAAACCTATCCATCAATCTTTGAAAGTGCATGCACTACTGCATGCATGTCAGTGAAAAGTAAGTAGTACATTCGACAACTGTGGAAGAAAGAATGCGACAGTACAGGGCCTGTGTGGAATTATTGATAACGATATTCAACATAAGGTCTCTGTACTTAGCCAGATACCCGAGAGCCTTGCTGGTCACTATAAATCCATTCACAACAACACTCAGTGGGGTTGGTCTGGAAGGTATAGTAGATAGAAAAGGAGAAATTGCTTGTTTTCTAGGTGTCCCCTCACTCACCAGGGTTGCCCCTTGGTGACATGCTTCATCATTGGGGCCATCCCAGTCCTCTACGGCCTGGGGCGTGCTGCGACTTGCGAATTACGTAGGAGCACTTACAAATGACTATGTGTGGTGCAGATGTGATAGTGGAGTGGACTAAGTGATGTGTTAAGGGATCAATTTAGAAGCAGAGAGAGATCCAAGAAATGCAGTCACAGTCAGAGAAAAAGGCAAGGGATACTGTATCTATGTGGTTGTAGTGGTCCTGTTGGAA